>NC_084832.1:122035403-123273617 GCF_033115175.1 Lepus europaeus
CTACCATGCCAGTGTGCCTATCTGAGTCCTAGCTCCTCCACTTCTGTTCCAGTTCCCTGATAATCTGCCTAGGAAAGCAGTGGATGAGGTACCGACTGCTTGGGTCCCTGCCGCCCCGGCTTCTGGCTTCAGCCTGGGCCAGCCCTGGCTGTTGCAGTCATTTGGGGCATGAACCAGCAGGTGAAGATCTCTCTCTCTCTCTCTCTCTCTCTCTCTCTCTCTCTCTGTCTTTGCGTGTGTATGTGTATTTGTGTTCCTCTCTCTCTAATGTTCTGCCTTTCAAATCAAATAATTTTTCAAGGTTTATTTATTTATTTGAAAGGCAAAGCTGCAGAGAGGCAGAGAAAGACAAGTCTTCCACCCACCGGTTCACTCCCCAGACAGCCGCAAAGGCTGGAGCTGCTCCGAAGCCAGTAGCCAGGAGCATCTTCTGGGTCTTTCCACGCAGGTGCAGGGGCCGAAGGAGTTGGGCCATCTGCTGCTGCTTTCCCAGGCCATAGCAGAGAGCTGGATCAGAATTGGAGCAGCTGGGACCCAAACCGACAGCCATATGGGATGCCGGCCCTGCAGGCGGCAGCTTTACCCTCCACACCACAGTGCCGACCCCACAAATAAAATAAATCTTAAACGGCTCTGGCTGTGATGCACTGTTTGTAATCTCCTCCAGAGAGTACTGTGTAGTCTTGGGATCCTCACCCTGAGAAATCCAGCCTCTCCGTGGGTCAGGAAAGAAGTCGGGACTCTATCTTTCAGCACCTCTTTGTGCTGCCTGCTCTCCCATCATGGTTACAATATCCTCTGGCTCCTCTCAGACACAGCACCTGGGGTGTGTTGTCCCTCGGACACGGCTCACTGTATGTGGAGGACACTGAAGGCCCTGGAGCTGTGTCTGCCACCCACAAGTGTCTCTGCAAGGAGGCAGCAGGACCCGGCCGGGCCCAGCCCGCTGTCTCCGACCACGTCTCTCCCAAGCTCTTGCGGGCAACTCATGCAGAGACAAGATCCTGCTCGTGGGGCTTGGCCACCGTCTCGACGCGTCCACATGAGAAGCCAGCCCCAGAAACGCAGAGAGCCTGCTGAGCCGCCAGATACCTCCACGCTGGCTGACACAGAAAGCACCACACTCGTGTCCGCCTTCCCTGGGCCTCTGGGTGGCTTCGGAAGTGGACTTCCGACCTCAGCGCGCACTTCCGTAGCTGCGCCCTGTGCGCCCTGTGCGCCCTGTTCGCCCCGCGGAACTGTGCGGGCGGCGCCTCTGTCCGCGCCACATAACCGCGCACCCTTTAGACTTTTTTAATGTTTTGTCAGGGTCTTCATGTGCAAGCCCGAGACAGAAGGGAGAAAGCAGACGAGATGTGGAGTGAGTTGAAGATCCATGTTAGGGATAGGACTTACTTTTAAGTGCGCAAATTTTGCCCACACCCTGAGTAACAGCAGCCACAGGGAAACCCTGATCCCTGGCTGGTTACACAAATCGCTCCCCTGCACACCAAACTCTCCCATCTGTGTTGTGTAAATACCAGGCGCCCTGGGAGCAGGTGGCCAGAAACCCACCAGGCCGGAAACCCTGCACTTCAAGGGGATTTTCACCAAAAGAACTTGAAAAGAATTTCATACACCTCCAAAGTCTGAAATTAATTTACTCACGTCTGCTCTGTAATAGTCTTAGATTTTGTGTTACTTAGGGGTTATATCTATGAAAGGGCAAAAAATGTTCCTAGAAAACACGTACTAGTAACAAAACTCTATGCACGGGTTTCAAAAATTTTTTGCACACAAATAAATTGATGTTTTAATGCCATTTTCCTACAACATAGCTACTAACACATAGCAGAGCTATGTTCTCCTGCCAAATGTGTGTATTTCCAACAGCAAATTTTTAGCACACTTTTAAAGTAATTTTTAAAAGGTTTTATTTATTTTGAAATGCTGACTTACAGAGAGAGAGAACGGGAGTGACAGAGAGAAATATCTTCCGCCCACTGCTTCACTCCCCAAATGGCCACAATGGCCAGAGCTAGGGCAGGTTGAAGCCAAGAGCCAGGAACTTCATCCAGGTCTCCCACATGGGTGGCAGTGGTCCAAGTACTTGGGCCCTCCTCTGCTGCTTTCCCAGGTGCATTAGCAGGGAGCTGGATCAGAAGCGGAGCAGCCAGACACAAACCAGCACCCATGTGGGATGCTGGCACTGCAGACAGTGGCTTAACCCACTGCACCACAATACCAGCCCCTAAAGTCTATTTTTTAACAAACACAAATAAGCAAACAAAAATAGAAAGTAGGAGTGGATGTATGGGGGAACAATTAAAAGGCCTACATCTGTACAGACCAGCGTTGTAGTGCGGGAAGTTGAGCTGCCATCTGCACACAGGTGTCCCATGAGAGTGCCAGGAAAATCCGGGCTGATCTGCTTCCCATGCAGCTGCTTGCTAATGCACCTGGGAGAGCAGCTTGGGCCCCTGCACTCACATGGGAGACCAGGAAGGACTTCCAGGCTCCTGACTTCAACCTGGCACAGCCCTGGCCATCTAGGGCCATTTACAGAGCAATCACGCAGACGGGGGATCTGTTTGTGTTTCTCTCTGCCTGTTCCTCTTTCTGTCTTTGAAATTAAAAAATAGAAAAATGCCTATATCCTACATCAGAGCAGATGGGGTTGCACCCTGGCTCCACTCTTGACTCCACCTTCCAGCTAATGTGGGTCCTGGGAGGCAGCAGGTGATGGCTCGAGTATTGGGAGCCCTGGATGGAGTTTCCAGCTTAGGACTGGCTGGGTCCCAGCCCAGCCATTGTAGGCACTGGGAGTGAACCAGCATATGAGAGCTCTCCCTCTCTGATAAATAAATACTTAAAGAAGGCAATCATGAGGATCGGCACGCTCTTCCACTTTGGGAGGCAAACGTAAAAGGGAAATTCACTCTTTTGTGTTAGTCATGGACGTCCGGAGAAAGAGGAAAAAGCCAACTGTACCAAACTCAGGTATTTGCGTCATGGGGCGTCACGTGTCAGCTGTGGGTCATTTGTACCATAAGGGCCTGCACAACCCTGGGACCCTGATGAGAGACACAGCACAGGTGAGGATGAACGACCAGAGGGCTCTCCGGCTGCACCCAGCACAAGCTGCTGCTTTCAACCTGGGCCAGCTCCCGCAGGAAGGGCAGCATCTGCCAGCAGCCCACGGCCTGGAGAGCCCTCTGCTCGGCCACGCTCAACTAACTCCGGTGCCGTCGCCTCTTCTGGGGGCTGAGCATCAGGACTTTCAGCCAGCAAAGGGTGTGACGCTCTGAGTGATTGTGCCCCTCGTCAGTCTGCAGCAGCGTTTTCCAGAGGCTTTTTCCCAGAAACCCAAGTTCTAGGCGAGGCTTCCAGCTGAGTTCAGCAAACTTAAGTAGCCTTTGCTGTGAGAACCATCCACATACACTCGCTCATCTTGTGAATTTTCGAGAAAGAAGTACAAGCATGGGGGTACCGCAAAAGATTCACGGAACCGAAAGGTCAAGGACATTTGCCTCCTGCCAAGGTGTTCAGAATGTCCCAGGAAGCTCTTAATTCTCATGGAGCTTGTCCAAAACAAGGCACTCCATGGAAATGGTTTCGGTAAAGTCTCCCGGTGAAGGGGTGCGGGCTGCTCTGACATGTCGTAACCAGAAGAGCAGGACTATGGTTTGCCACTCACTCTGGCAGTTTGTCAGCTGGCCTGTGACCAGCAGTGGTAACCCGCACTCTCACAGTTAACGCCTGCACATAATCACTGCTGTTCGGCTTTGTATCTGTACTCCCTGCAGAGTCGCACACACAGTTAGGGTCACTGGAGACTGGGTCTAAGTAGAGTTCTGCACCTTGTATTCCTACGAGTGCTCCTACAAGGCATGTTGGCCATGGGGCAATGATCATGACGGAGGTGGCATTGAGGAAGTAGTGGTGGGAGCAAGGGTTGAACTTCTGCCTTTAATAGCCACGTTGGAAACAACATAAATGGCAAAAAAAAAAATGTAAAATGGGATGGGAGTAAGAGAAAGTAATTATACTTGTGTATCTTTACTTGCTAGGGCATTGATGAGTAATGCCCACAGTGAAATGGTCTCCACATTGTTGAGCTTTGGGAGACCAAGATACACAGAGAAAATTGTTCATTTTTCTGCATCTTCAAGTATCTGCTACATTCCTCATCTAAACAAATCAAAACAACTCATCAGAAATTTGCTCATCCCAGGTCATACCAGTATCATATCCTATTTTATCTACAAAGACACAAACCTAACGCTAAGATTAAACTCTTCTTTAATATAATTTAAAAGAGTTTTCAGGTCAAAGTCCAGCAGGTGATTCTGAAGGTATTGATAATGTTCTATTTGCACACATTGGTCGACAAGTTGCCTTCCTTTTCCTGTCTAGGGCTCCGCATGAATTCTCTTTTTCTCAGTCATAATGGGGCTGACTCAGCTGCCCCATGTTTCAGTATAAAACATCTTCCTTTTTATTCCTTTTCAGTGGTATATCACATAGGTGTTTTCCTTGTGTGTAAGGGTGTGCATACATGTTTGTCAAGAAAAGTGTGTACTGCAATTAATCATAAAATAATCTTTAACAAGGTACAGGGTGATTGGTTCCAATATTTACGTGTAAGAATGGCTCCATCTATCTTGTTGGAACACAAAACTTGGTGAAAATATGACACAAAAAGTATACCAGTAGCATTCTATTAGAGAAACTGAAAGAAAAAATATAACTCAAAGTAAGTTGGAAAATTAGATGTTATTGCTGTAATTTAGTATTAACTAGAAATGTCAAAATTGAACAGAAGTGAATGTTCTGAAGGATATAACATTTTTGCAACAAGAAATTCTCTACTAAAATAAAAGGAAATCAAAGAATGGAAGAAAATAAATCATAGCTATTGTTCTATTATTTAGGCTAATGTGCAGATTATATAATCGTAAGATGCTTAATATTTTACTCTGCTGCTCTGAAGTTTTTATGGCCACATTTATTTCTTAAAATCATTACCACATCTCAGTGTGTACTACTTGGTGACAAAGTAACAGAAAAACTGGGAAAATTCTCGAAGCCTCTTTGAGTCTCTCAACAATTTATCATTAAAATCTCATTTTAGGATTCAGGTGGATATTTTGTTTGTTGTCAGACAATTCTTTCCAAAAGCAACAAATATGATATAAACACCATTTCATCATAAAGATTCCCTTCAGTTATGATTTTAACATGATTTCCCAATGAAAACCACAGCAGAGATGCTCTTAAATTTCATTTTTCCAAGGCCCAAGCAAGAGAATACTGTGAACATTCCTTTTAAATTCACATTGTCTTTAATCAGTATGTATAAATTAAATGTAGGAAACTATTATGATTTTTAACCATGAAAACTGTTCCTTTTTTGCAACAGATGTTATCTGTGGGTAACAGATAAAGGGGAGGTTTAATTCCATTGTGGTAGAATCAGTTCTGAAGCTAATCCATGCTGATGACAGCACCTTACATTTGTGCAGTATTTTGTGGATTTCTTAGTGTCTGGCATTACTTCAAGAGAACGTCACAATTAGAGTTTTACATAGAAATGGACAGAGGCAATGCAAGCCCAGCAGGTTCAATGGCTTCTCCAGGGCCACACAGCCAGTGAGCTTCAGGCCCGAGCCTGCCGCCCTGCAGTAACCGTCACAGCATCTGTAGACAACAGAACCCAGTGGACTAGCATCGTGGTGATCGCTGTAATCTGAATACTATTTTCCAGTTTACAGTGTTCTTCCATAGTCATTATTTCATTTCCCTTTTCCAACAGCCTGTGATATGGGAATTATTATAATATAATAGTTTCCATTTAAATATAAGGATTCAATAATATTATGTGGTTTTGGCCTTGGTTGTACAAGACTCGGGCTTTTGATTCTAATCCCTTTCCTCATACTGTACTCCATGCAGTCCAAATAATTCATATTTAACTTTGTGACATGTTTTTACCTCTTTGGGAAAAAGCATCTTCCTAACTATGTCTTTCTCCAAGAAGCAATAAAGCTACAGTACATTTCCAGAGGTGGCACCCCTCAGTGACAAATACAGGTGACGTGGACATCAGCAGGAATCATTTAAAACGAGGTAACCCAGCTTTAAGGCGCCCCCCTAAAAATGCATCCGCTACTGAATTACAGCATGGACCAAAGGCTGAGAGAGATCTTCCAACAGCAACTTTGCCAGAGCAATGTCATTCCTTATTTCAGATCTAATTTTCGTCTATTTCTCAGTGGGCACCAAGCCTTTTATTTGTATGCTTTCAAAGCATCACCCTTCATGTAAGTTTTCTCAGAAAAAGTGTGAAAGACTCATGGAGAATTGATGTATGTAAAAGATTCCTGTCCACAGAAGAGCCAACACCCTGTGCATACTGACCAGTGCTGCTTCTGATTGTGAACTCATCACAGCATTGCTCTGAATTCTCCTTTGAACTAGTTACAGCCTTGTGCCGGTGCTCTCTTTAATTAATAGATTAAATAAAACCTTTAACAGATATTTGTATAACGGTCATGATTTTGCCTTTAAAAAATTCAATCTGGAATATAACATTCATTCTAAAAGATCAAGTTAACTCTTTAGAAGGATTGTGTTTAGACAGGACTGAGACAAACACCATCATTATTCTTATATTATAGGTAGAAAGCAATGTATGCTATGGTGTCACTGCGTCCTCAAAATTGTACGTTGAAAAGCGAATCAATCTCTAAAACGGTGTTATTAGGAGGTGGGGCCTTGGGCAGGGGATGAGCTGGTGGCTGAGCCCTCATGGATGGGATTAGAGTCCTAATACCACAGCCCCAGAGAGCACCTGTGCCTTCAAGCCCACGAGGGCACAGCAAGAGGGCTCCCTCCATCAGCGAGAAAGACAGGTCCACCCCAGACACTGAATGCGCCTCCAGGTCCAGCACGCATTTGTCTTTGGGGCCGAAAAGCCACGAGGCATTTTGTAGCCCACAGGAACTAAGACAGCAAGAATATCTGGAAACGAAGACAGGGAGACGAGCAAGGTGCTCCAAGCCCATCATCATGGCCTGAGCCTAACCGTCACACTCCACTGTCTCCCTGGAGCCTCCTCCGCACTGGGACACTGCCAAGAGTCCCTCATTACTCACTGGGACTTTCACAGAAATCTAAGACTTTATCGATGCTAAAGCTCTAAATGAGACGTTCTATCAGAACTTCCATTTCTATTTTTTTTAAGACTTATTTATTATGTGAAAGGCAGAGTTCCAGATAGGCAGAGGCAGACAGAGAGGTCTTCCAACTGCTGCTTCACTGTCCAAATGGCTGCAACAGCCAGAGCTGGGCAGGTCTGAAGCCAGGAGCCAGGAGCTTCTTCCAGATCTCCCACGTGGGTACAGGGACCCAAGGACTTGGGCCATCTTCCATTGCTTTCCCAGGCACATTATCAGGCAGCTAGATCAGAAGTGGAGCAGCTGGGGTTCGACCAGCTCTCATATGGGATGTTGGCACTGCAGGCAGTGGTTTTATCTGCTAAGCCACAGTGCCAGCCCCAGGACTTTCCATTTCCATGAGAACATATGATAACATTGAGAATAAATGCTAGAAGTGAACCCTGCTGACTCTCTGCCACACAAACCCTTCAGGCTTCATCCATGGCCATGCCTTCCAGCCTTGGTACTGATCTGTTAGGATCCTGTGCAGCATGGGCCCTGTGATGGAATGAGAAGGTCATGCCAAGATGGCTGCTGGCAATGGCTTCAAAACCCACCAGGCAACAGAGCCTGCCTGGCAACAGGCTGTGATTGGTTAGGGCATAAACCGCCTCTTGACCAGATTGGCTGCCTCGGCTATATAAGCTGCTGTACCAACTGAAATAAATGAGTCTGCAGGCTGCTCACCTCTGGCCCACTTTCACCCAACTCCAGGGGTCTGTGTGGTGACTCCATGCCTCCTGCCCCCACCACGCTCCTCCTCTCAGAACGAATCCATAGCAACATCTGGCACCCAACGTGACTGAGAGCGTGTTGGACTTGGCGAAATCCCCCCTTGATTTCGGCAAGTAGGCCCCTCGGTGTTGTGTGTGCTGTTCGATTCTGAGGGTGAGCACAGAACCCCCTCCTACGTCCCTCTCTTTGTCCTTGTCCTTGTCCTCGGTTGAAGTGACCCCAGGTGAGGCACACACTGCCCAGAAGCATACGTGGCTTCTCGGCTCCTCCTTTTACTTTCAGTTTGCCTGGCAAATCCACTTAAGGGACTGATCATCCCAGAATTCGGAACCAAGTCATCTTCCCTCACTCGAGAGAGGTGATGGCTCCAGAGACACTGTGTGGGCACACAGCCTTGACCTAACGAATCAAGGAAGTCCCCCACTAAGCACAGGACATACGTACGATCTGATACACCACTATCTGTTCATCTAATGCAGGGAACTCCTGCATAATGCCATTAAACACTCAAACATGGGAAAGACACCCCCCTCTCAGAAGCCCACACAGATAACTAAACATAGTGAATCTGTGATTGATAAGAGCCTGTCACTCCAGGCCACCGCCTCACAGGCAACAGTTGATGACTTGGGGAGAGAGAGCGCTGTTGGTGAAAATGACATGACAGCAGACAAGGTAGCAACGCCTAGTCAGCCACCACCCAAATACCCATGGGATGAACTTAGACAACCTCGAGGCAATAACCCATGTGAGGTCATCCCATCCACACCCAGTGAGGATCCCCATGTTTGTGGCAGTCCCTGGGCACCCCAGGTTCCTAGGGCAGCCCCTAAACCCTATCCCACCTGTATGTTTGCTGTTAATGCAAGAGCGGACACAGAATTCAGGCCCTGGATTCCAATGCCTGTAAAAAGGCTTCTGCTAACCAAGGGTTGAGGATATGCTTGTGTCTTTCCAGAGAGTGCAGGACAGCCCATTTGGGTACCAGCCAGAAGTATCAAGTCTGCAACTGACAGCCAACCAGAACCAGCTGAACAAGACTGAGAGTCTGCCTTATTAGTGGACACACCTGCTACCGACTATCAAGTTGTTGCCCTATCATCCTGCCCTGAGGAACTGCCCATAGCCACATCCGTTACTGTTTTATACCCACTAGTATTGGTCAGCCACTCAAACGGCCCACAGCCTGTGTGTAGTCACGCCATTCCTGATTACCACTGTTCCTCATTCCCACCCCCATCTGAGCAAGCACTCCTGTGGTCTCCCGTTTTGAGCGCTGGTTAGTCAATGATGGGTAAGATCCCCGGGGGGACAACCTAAGACAGGCACAGCCACAAATGGAGTCCACATGGAAACGGACTCAAAAATGGTATGGCCAAGGATCATGCCTCCCGTTGCTCAAAAATAAACGAAAAGGGGGAAATGTGGTGAAATGAAAAGGCCGTGCCAAGATGGCCACTGGCGAGTGAGCATCAGTTACTCAGGAATGTCTTCAAAACCCACCTGGCAATGGAGCCTGCCTGGCAACGGGCTGTGATTGGTTAGGGCATTAACCACACCTTGACCGGATTGGCTGCCTTGGCTATATAAGCTGCTGCACCAACTGAAATGAACGAGTCTGCAGGCTGCTCGCCTCTGGCCCACTTTCACCCAGCTCCAGGGGTCTGTGTGGTGACTCCATGCCTCCTGCCCCCACCTCACTCCTCCTCTCAGAACAAATCCACAGCAACAGTCCCCATGTAAAAGACTGATAAGAAAGTGCTTTCCAAGGAGACATCCTGAACTTGGACTAATTACTACTGAATTTGCTTAGAAAATAAATGTGAAAACCTCCTGCTTCCAGGAAGCAGCCGAGAGTAGCATAAATTTTTATGGGAAAGTGCACGTGCCTAAAGGGTCTGAATATGATAACAGGACATTTAGACATGGAGCACTGTAACACCTACTGATGCGTACTATGCAAACTGAAAATGGCATTGCCTGGGAAGCTCCGGCAGGATGGCAGCTAACAGCTGGACGATCATCTCCCCATGGAGACCCCACTTTGAACCTACTCACCCACCAATTCGCCTTCACAGGAGCTGCAGAAGTCAGGTGATAGAAGACTCCAGTGCCTGGTTTTAGTCTAGTGATAAGAAAAATGGCACTGAAACAAGCAGAAAGCACGGCCTAAGCCACCCACTCCCTGGCTCCAAGTGGCACAGTGTCGGGAGAGGTGCCTCATCTCTCCTTGGGAGAGCGAGTGTGGATTAAGTTCAGCTCTCAGACTTGAACTCCAGTAACAGACCCACCACAATCAAAAACCAGTGCCAGACAGGATCCTACAGCCCCTGCCTCAAGGCCTATAGCTGCAGACTGAGTATTGGGACCCCTCCCAGCCAGGTGGCAAAGATACCTCCTCTACCTTTCCCGTAATCTCCATCAGAAAGAAGAGCCAGAGGCCAGCTCTGTGGCATAATGGGTAAAGCCTCTTCCTGCAGCGCCAGCATCCCATATGGGCACCAATTTGAGTCCTGGCTGCACCAATTCCAATCCAGCTCTGTACTATGGCCTAGGAAAGCAGTGGAAGATGGCCCAAGTCCTTGGGCCCCTGAACACATGTGAGAGACCTGGAGGAAGCTCCTGGCTTCAGATTGGCCCAGCTCCAGCTATTGCAGCAATTTGGAGAGTAAACCAGCAGATGGAAGACTTACCTCTCTCTCTCTCTCTCTCTCTCTCTGCCTCTCTGTAATTCTGCCTTTCAAATAAATACATAAATCTTGAAAGAAAAGAAAAATGAGCCAGACCCAAGCCACTGCAGAGCAGGATAGGAAAGGGAGCTTAGAACCTTCACTTACTGCTCAGAGTGGGGCCACAGCTATGAGATGCAGCACCTGATCAACCCCAAAGGCCTGGTCCCCCAGGCCAGGAGTCACAGAAAGAGCCTCTGAAATGGCCCTGGCATCAGGCAGAGAGGTCAGCACTCCAGTGGGACAGACTCCTCACAGCCTGTATCGCTGCAGGCCACACACATGGGCCTTATGTGAATCCCCACGATTGCACAGAGCCTACCCTAAGACCCAGCCTGCTGCAAGCTCAGCCAGCCCATGTTCTACCTGCATCACCCCTCCCTCATCCTCAAGCAGACAGCAAGGAATCCGGGTACTCTCTTGTAGGCCTCAGGGTCGGGCTGTTCACATACACACCAGATGCTAAGCGTCCTGATATCTAAGCCTGCACCTGCAGACAAAGCCTCTTCACTTCCTCCAGCAAGAAGCAAAGATGTGTGTCCCAGGGAGACTGATTTCGTTATGCATCACTGCCACCCCACATGGGCCTGGTGTGAACTCCTCGCCCGGCCTGGTGAATTGTAAGACCATGTGTGGCACAGCTTAGTGCCAACCTGGGTGGCAAAAGGAACTGTCTTTATCTTGGGACCCCATATCAGGAATGCTGGTAAAACCCAACATTGGGGGCCAGCGCTGTGGTGCAGTGCATTAGAGCCCTGGCCTGAAGTTCTGGCAACCCCTATGGGCGCTGGTTCTAGTCCCGGCTGCTCCACTTCTGATCCAACTCTCTGCTATGGCCTGGGAAAGCAGTAGAAGATGGCCCAAGGCTGGCGCCATGGCTCAATAGGCTAATCCTCCGCCTGCAGCGCTGGCACCCTGGGTTCTAGTCCCAGTTGGGGTGCCGGTTCTGTCCTGGTTGCTCCTCTTCCAGTCCAGCTCTCTGTTGTGGCCCAGAGTGCAGTGGAGGATGGCCCAAGTCGTGGGGCCCTGTACCCGCATGGGAGACCAGGAGGAAGCACCTGGCTCCTGGCTTTGGATCAGCACAGCACACCAGCCTCAGTGGCCATTGGGGGTTGAACCAATGGAAAAGGAAGACCTTTTTCTCTGTCTCTCTCTCTCACTGTCCACTCTGCCTATCAAAAAGAAAAGAACAAAAAGGAAAAGGAAAAGAAAAAAAAAAAAAGAAGAAGAAGATGGCCCAAGTCCTTGGGCCCCTGCACTCACATGGGAGACCCAGAAGAAGCTCCTGGCTCCTGGCTTCGGATCAGCACAGCTCCTGCTGTTGGGGCCATCTGGAGAGTGAACCAGCAGATAGGAGACCTCTCTCTCTAATGCCTCTCTGTAACTCTGTCTTTCAAATAAATGAAATAAATCTTTAAAAAAAAAAAAAATAGACCAACACTGGGCAGATCCTAATAGTTCCCCCCTTCCTGAGGCCAGTGCTGATGGACAGCGTCTCTGGACCTGCACCAAGAGGAGTCCCAGGGCCTCAGCTGACTGGACTAATGTTCCAACCACCTTCACCCGTGACTAGTTCCGTGGGCAACAGGCTGTGAGTCCATCTCAGCAGCACACAGCATTCGTCCCACCTCCGTGCCGGTCTGCGTGTGCGAAGGCGTCGTGGCACTGGTGGCCGCTGTGCCAGCCTGAGGGAGAAGAAGGGAATTCCTCCCTAGCCCGTTCTGAGCAGCTGCCAGCTGCAGACTGGAGACAGACGTGAGCTCAGGGAGTCACTGGGGCAGTGACAGTGGCCTGGCAGCAGGCTTGCAGTAAACACCGACTTAGGGTGCCACCTAGTGCTGACGTGGCAGAAGTGTCCCCAGGCCCAGAGGAAATAAACGGATGGATGGGTTAGACTGTGAGAGGACAGCCACAAAGGAAAACAGCCAATGAAAGGAACCAACACCTGGTCCTCCCATGTGCAGATCGTTATTTACCGACAAACACCAAGAACTTCGAGGGAGACATGACCTCACCTAAGAAAGTTAGGCGCCACACACCAACCAGCTCAGACCGGACATTGCCAGGTGCTCAGAGGAGGATTTTGAAGCAGATCTTTTAAGGAAACTCAGCGTCCTTTACAGCACACACAGAAATAATTCAGTACTCCAACAGAGAGCCGTGACAGAAAAATAACGTACATGAGAAAAATCAGAGAAGCCCTTCTTTTTTTTTTTTTTTTTTTTTTTTTTGACAGGCAGAGTGGACAGTGAGAGAGAGAGACAGAGAGAAAGGTCTTCTTTTTTGCCGTTGGTTCACCCTCCAATGGCCGCCGCGGCTGGCGCACTGCGGCCGGCGCACCACGCTGATCTGATGGCAGGAGCCAGGTGCTTCTCCTGGTCTCCCATGGGGTGCAGGGCCCAAGCACTTGGGCCATCCTCCACTGCACTCCCGGGCCACAGCAGAGAGCTGGCCTGGAAGAGGGGCAACCGGGACAGAATCCGGCACCCCGACCGGGACTGGAACCTGGGGTGCCGGCGCCACAAGGCAGAGGATTAGCCTGTTGAGCCGCGGCACCGGCCAAGAAGCCCTTCTACTAAAAACTACACGGGGCAAAATTAGAAACGTGTGTCAGCTATCAATAACAGAATGGATCCGAAAGGACCTTGCAGCTAAGTTACTTGAAAATGTACAGGGGAGAAAAAAGCAAATCAGTAGGAATGATGAAAGTTTCCAGGAACTTTGGGATGACATGGAAAGAGCAAACACCCAGGTAACTGGGCTCATGGGAGACCTGAGAATACCAAAGGCATAGAAATCAAACTGCAAGAGATAATCACAGAGGTTATCGCGAGAGGGCCGCACAGGGAAAACAGGTGCTGGTTCTGACCACAGGAAGATAACAAGAGACAAGGACGGGAACTGCATTTCCAAAGGACAGTTGGAAAGAAGCTTGCAGTAGAAATTGTACAAAAACAAGAGAGACACTGGAGCAGAGGGGACCCTGCCATCACACAGCAGTGGGCAGCAAACTGCTCGTGACTCCTGCAGCCAGTGGCTGGAAGGGACATTGCAGTCACACAGCAGTGGGCAGCAAACTGCCCGCGACTCCTGCAGCCAGTGGCTGGAGGGGGTGCCATCTACTTGAAGCAGACTCTTGGAGTAACCAGCAGGGAGGAAATGGCATGTTAGTAAGACAAGTACAGGCTGCTGTGGCCTGCACAAGACCAGGGGATTGTATCAGATGATAAATCCACAGTCCCACTGGATCTGAGTCTGGCCTGGCAGGTTGGAGGGGACAGGCTGCCCACGGAGGCCCGTGAAGTGCTCTGTCGCCCCTCACTCTATCACAGTGCCCAGACTCTACTTGTCAAGGCAGAGCAGCTGGCTCTGGGAATGTCATGGCTTTCAGTAGGTGGGGGAGTTTTGTGGGGCTCAGAGTGACTCGCCTCAAAGAGATACCTGCACCACCAAGTTTATAGTAGCACTGTTCACAATACCTACAATATGGATCAACCAAGATGTCCATCAGATGAATGGATAAAGAAAATGTGCAAAACACACACACACACACAATGTTCTATTATTCGGCTATAAAAATGAAATTCTACCATTTGCATCCAAACAGATGCCACTGGGGCATATCATGTTGAGTGAAATAAGCTGTACACAGAAAGACAAATTCTACGTATTCCTCCTTATATGTGAGAGTTAAAATTTTCAAAAAAAAATAACAAAGAAAGAAAGAAACGTCTGTATCAGTTTTGCTGCAAATACGGTTTTTGGTCAAACTCTGTTTTGACTCTTTGTTGAACAAATTGTCAGGATGTGTGTACTGCTGTAGTTTGGATGATTTGTGACTATTTTGAAGTCACTGTATATTAGTGAAGTTGGCATCTTTCCAGATCACTGTTGTTTATGGCCCTGCCTGTGTTTCTGCTGAACCATGGACTTTTTCCTTTTTCCTTCTTGAACTATTAGCAGAGTATTAAGCCTATGAGTGCTATGTAAATTGAAAATACGTTATCTCAAAATGATTTTGACAAAATTTTTGAAGAAAATATTTGTTCCAAAAACAGTATCTTTCCATTCCAAAAAAGGCAACCTTTTTAGCAGCAATCACTCTTAAAATGCATTCAAATCCTGGGGATAATTTTTTTTTTCTTAGATTTTTAAACAGTCATCCTGTCTTTCATTTTTAGTGTCAGGACTACAACTCAAACCTTTCCCAATTCCAGACTGAAGCTTCATAGAACCCATTAATGCCTAGCCTGATCAGTAAATGTAACACTTTTGAAAGAATGGTCTCAAGGTGTTGTCACGTCACACCCCAGTGAGAGTTCTGCCCGCACCCTTGTCTCCCATGGAGCCCCACAGCCAGCCAGTACATTTGCAAATTTCCTCTCCTCTCCTCTCCTCTCACTCCCATCCATTACTATCTTCCTATATCATGTTTCCTCCGTCTCCTTCCTTCCAACACCTTATTCTCCACCCCAAGCATCTTCCACCACTGATGTCTTCAACACTGAAATCCTCTCTTCTTCCAGCACCTGCACGTGACACGTCCCCCTGTCCCTCTGCCACGTCCCCCTGTCCCTCTGCCACCCTCCTACGTCTATCACCCCATTCTTGCTGATGCTCACTTCTGGATGGTGAAGACTGACAAGTGAGACGGCTCGCGCCTTCTCAGAACCTTCCCCTCCGTGATGTCGGATGACAGCATTTCTCCCCTCACACCCCCCTTGCGTGCTGGGCCTGCTCTCTGTGTGCTCCTGGCCTCTAATCTCGCTGTCCTCACAATGTGCACATCCATCTCTGACCTCACCCGGCCATCTCAACGATGCGGGCCGTGTTGCCCTAGACGTCCTCACATCTTATTGTTCTTGTAACTGCCTGTCCAGGCCCCGCCCCTAAGTTGCTGCCACTGACCTTGACCCCTGCTTTTATGGAAGTCTCACATTCTTTGTTTATATGTTCATTTATTTTGTTTCTTCTGCGTCCAATGCCACTCTTGTTCCGTTCTTCCTCTTAATTTAGGAAGTCAGAAATATTCACTGCTTACCTAGTTCTTAAATATAAACTGTCCGTCCAAACATTCTAGCATCCAGGACTTTCCTTAACACAGCTGTATTTTTTACCACCATCGCCTACTTCTTGCATATGCTAAGCAACCTCCAGAGAAAGTGGTCACCTGTCCTTGAATGGGAGATGTAATTCCACCACACTGAATTTTAAGACACTGAGAAACAACTGCATGTCCATGCTCCACAGAGTCACTGTTTCCTGGGGAAAAGGTGCAGACAACCTGGGCTAGGTGAGGGCCGACCGCCCCGAATCTTGGAGATACTCAGCTACTCCTGAGAAATTTCCAGCTTCATTTTTCCCTCAAGTTGTTTATTTAAAATTCAAAGGAAAATGAATGTCAGAGACTTATATTTCTATTGCAAACAGCTAGAACTCATAGGGAGCCTCTGTGTTTCTTGTCCAACAGATGGTGTGCTTGCATTGGAAAGATGGTCTTTCTCTCCCTCTCTCTTGAACAGCGTTTCCTATGTAAGCTCCCAGATGCACAACTTTGGGGCTCCTCTCTGGATCACGGCCTCCCTCCGTGCACCCATACACACACGGTGATGTCTGCCTCACTGTATCATCCCACAGGAAGAACTGGAAGCCAACATGAAGACATTCTGAAAGTAGATGACACTCGGTAAGTAAGTAAGAAATCTGCCTCTGACTCCGAAGCCTCACATTTGCCCATCTAATGGAATTGGTACAAAGAAGTTCATTTCTGTGCGCGCCTATTTTTAAGATAAAAATTTGTCCAGTTCGTTTACACTGTTTCTACCTGTATTTTTACTTACCCATACTCAGCTTTTTATACAAAATGAACCTTGCCACAAAATGTTGATTAAAATGCATACCTACTCTCTCAAGATTCGGGAATAATTTGTGTCTAAGTAGACTGGAATGGTTTTTCGAATGTCCACCCCCATCAGGTACCAAATCTAGCCTTGCGAAGTGTGATTTCTGTTGACCTTAATGTGCGAAGCTTGCTAAGAACTTGATGCAATCTCTTGATTCTCATGAAGTGTGTTCTCCACCATGCCAGCTTCTGTCTCAGTGGCTGCAACAAACAGTTCTGAGGTCAGAAGACAGCTCCGCACAGAAAGCTCTGTGTGAGAAAGCGACGGACAAGGGACCTCCTGCTCTTGTCTTTGTTCTCCCACAGCAATCAGAACACCAATATTTCATTCCCATGCATAACTGTTCCCAAAAGAGGCAATTATCAGATCCATCTAAAGTCTCCCCAGACAGGGAGTGCACCTCCCCACTGGCCTAAGCTCATCACCTTTCCTGGATGCATGTGAAACTCAGTCATGGTAAGCCCTTGAGTGACAACTTCAGCCAACCCCTAGATCAGGATACAGGTGGGAAAGGAGTGATCCAATCAGAACAATCAAGGAAATGAGGCTTATTTATTAGAAATCACTTCTTACACTGACTTAAGCTATGAGGCATGAAACATCACATCTACTTAACTAGTGCTGTTACTCTGGATTGAAATGAAAAAACTAAATATGTGTTCCTCGTAAGAGACATACATTAAATATAAGGAGCCACAAAGGTTAAAAATGAAAGTATGGGGGCCAGTGCCACGGTATAGCAGGTAAAGCCGTTGCCTGTGATGCTGATATCCCATATGAGTGCTGGTTCAAGTCCCGGCTGCTCCACTTCTGATCCAGCTCTCTGCTGTGGCCTGGGAAAGCAGTAGAAGACGGCCCAAGTCCTTGGGCCCCTGCACCCACGTGGGAGACCCAGAAAAAGCTCCTGGCTCCCAGCTTCGGATTGGCGCAGCTCTAGCCATTGTGGCTATTTGGGAAGTGAACCAACAGATGGAAGACTTTCTCTCTCTCTCTCTCTCTCTCTGCCTCTTTTTGTAACTTTGCCTTTCAAATAAATAATAAATCTTTTTCTAAAACTGTGAATGTGTAGAGAATGGTAAAACATGCAAATATTAACCAAAAGATGGCTGATGCAACAAATACCAGACTAAGCAGACTTTAAAGCAGCAAGCATCACTTGACGTAATGACAGATTTTCACAATGATAAGGAGCCAATGCGTCAGAAGGGCAAAACAGTACAACCGTACACGTAGACAGTAACACTGCTCCAAAACAAATAAAGCAAAAAGTGACAAAAACAGAGGGCGACATAAAAAACCCACAACCAAAATGGAAATCTTTTAAACCTCATTTAATAAGTGATGGGACAATCAGAGGAAATAATCATGTAAGGATACAAAAGAACAGAATAGCAACATAAACTAACTTGATCTAATTCGCATTCTTTCCAAGTCCACTTGGAATGCCTATAAAAATTAACTGCCCGACGGATCACAAAGCAAACATGAGTAAGTTTCAAAACACTGAAATCATTACAACTATGTTCTCTCACCTCAGTAGCATTACATTAGAAATCGTTAGCAAAATCACAACTAGAAAGTTCCTAACTCCTTAGGAATTAAGCGACACTCACTAATCCATGAGTGAACAGAGCCACAGAGAAAGCAGAAACGATTTGCAAGGGGGTAGTAATACCGATCCTGTGGGATAAAGCTAAAGCAGTACCGAGAAGCGAACTGAGACCCACAGCTGCAATATTAGAAAACAAGGCTGAAACATCACGTAGTGAAGTCTCCATCTGAAGAAGCTAGCAAAAGATTGTCAAACAGCATCCAGAGAAAGTGGAAGAAAGCAAACAACGAAAGCACCTGTCTCTAACGTCACAGTCAATGTGTTGGTACTAACTAAACAGTTCGTATTAGATGCTCAGACACCGCCCAGAACGCCATTTATATGCTCAACGTTTAACCCAGGGGCAGAATTCCCTCTTACCTCTCACGTTCATTTACTGGGGCTACCATACAGAGAACCACACACGAGGTGGCTTAAACTATAGAAAATGAATGTCTCACACTCTAGGCTGGCGTCTAAAATCAAGATATCGGCAGGGCCTGCTCTAGGCCTCCCCGCCTCAGCCTGGAGACGACCATCCACCTGCTCTTTGCAAGGCTCTCTGTCCACACTTCCCCTTCTTGTGAGACCGTCAGTCACACTAAATTAGGGCCAGCACGATGCCCTCATTTTACATCAGTGATCTCTATAAAAGCTCCATATCCCCTAAATCTGCATATATGAAATGGATGAAACTTGTATTATTTAAATAAAATTTAAAAACCTCTGTTTCCACATAAGGTCCCAATCTGAGATATTAGGGGTTAAGGCTAAAACATGTAAGTCAGGGGACACAATTCGATTATAGATTGAGACATCATCAGACACCGTAGATTGTATAGATCTTAAATGTACTCTTCAATGAACTTTGAGGAAAGGAGACAACCATGGAACCCACATCTCCAAAGACAGAACATTTCCATCACTCGAGAGATTCTCCTCAGCTCCCTTTGCAGTCAGTTCTCGCTCCCAGTTTGAACATACGTGAGAACTGGGACATGTGGCTAACCCATGGCCTCTGCAGTTGGTCCGCCTGGGGAGCCGACAACCTCGTGGACACTCAGTTCTCACCTGTGGACAAGAAGCTTCTGCCTGGTGCTTTGGTGTTGTGACTGTGGCACTACCATGCTCAGCTCTCCAACCCACCTTGTAACCTAGAGTGTGGGAGGTCGACAAGGGCAGTGCAGGAACACAGGCAGAATCAGGAGCAGTTCCTAAGTGCATATTCTCTCTGGAGCTTGCTTTTCACAGAATGTTCCAGAAAATTTCACCTCCTCACACAGCTCTCAAGGAAGGGCCAGATCACCACGGCCAAGGGGCAGTAAAACCTGAAGTAAACCAGTTCAGGCTTCATCTTCACACTCTCAGCTCAACATTCCTTGTTGTAATACTAAATTCTCCACCTAGGGGAGGAGTTTGCCTCCACCTGCTGACCCCTAAGGTGTGAAGAAGCCGGAAGGCACAGGCTCCTCTTATTCTAGGAGCAGGAGGGCCTCCCCCTCTTCCGCTGTATCCTGGACACTCCCCCCAGCCTCGCTATAAAACCCAGCTAAGTGCTGCTTGGAGAGGCAGCTTATTTGGGGGAACTAAACCCTCCCACTGAGTTCTCTGTCACCAAGTAAATAGACAAAGCTCTCCTCTGAACAACTCGGGCCAAGGCTCCCAGCAAGGCAGTCCTGCGTCCATGAACCCAAGGTCAGCTGAAGAAGAGCAGAGAAGACTCCGGAGAGAAAGGGACCTGGCACAGCCGTCCCGCCTCGCTGGTTCCTCCCACAGACAGCTGCACCCCCCGCGCTGTGAAACCCACCGTGGTTTTTAGAGTTGGGTCAAGTGGGAAGCGGACTGGCGAAGCAGCAGGCTCTCACCATGTCTCGGGTCCTATCTGCAGACAGCCTGTGCCCAGGGCGTTCTTAAACCCTTAGGGAAACCGGAGGGCAGAGCGAACCCTTCGCTCCACAGGTGCAGCCCTCGGGATTCACAGAGGTGATGCGGGAATCCAGTCCCACAGCTGATGGGCGGAGGACCCAGGACCTACACAGCAGCGGCCATGACCCTCTGATCAGTCGCACGGTCAGAAGCTCCTTCAGCCCTGCCTTGCCTGTGTTTCCTGCACTTGGCTTCTGACTCTGTGTGGCAGGCAGGGCTCCACGCGAAATGATCTGCACATCTGAGGTCACCTGTGCACCCTGGGACTCCTCCCGCCCCTAATGACGAGGTCCTGGGAACCCTCTCGTTCCGGAACCCTGCCCCAAGGACTCGTTCCCGTAGGACAGCCAACAATGGGCCAAGTGTCCTCTGATCCTGGGTTAACTTCTCCCGCCTTCTCAAAGGGTGGCCACAAATTAAAGGAAGAAAAACTATATTTAGACCACATCTTGCAGGCAAATATTACTTTTCAAAACAGCTGTTTCATGTTCTAGAAATAAAGGTACGTCTTATATTAAAAGACTCTGGGGTATAAAATTCTGAATGAGGGTGACTACGTAGGTTGATTTTTCCTCTTTGAAAATAATTCTCCAGAGGCTTTATCCGGGTATTCAGTCTGCTGATGCGATCGGCAGGACTTTCAGATTTTTCTAATTATATGCAATTTTTCAGAAACATCTAGTAATGTATGAAATGATAATTTATTCCATTTCTCTTCTGTTACACAAACTCCAAGAAAGAGATTACAGATTTTTTGTGTGTACAAACCATCCTGGTAAGTGCTTAGTGCCATTCGGATACCCTGATCTCAGTGTACCCCAGAGAGAGATGTAAAACAGGTTCCTCACCTGGTGGTCCCAGCAAGCCATCTCCTGACATGGACCCTGAGCTAACAGAGCCAAAGGAAAAGCAGGGAGCGACGTGACCCGGACACTGATGGCCTCATCCAGCAATCAGGAAGCACATCTTCAATGAAACAGAAGGCAACATATTTGCTTTGAAAAAATGGAAAACCAGGGTCCGGCACTGTGGCGTAGTGGGTTAACGCCGTGGCCTGAAGTGCCGGTTCTAGTCCCAGCTGCTCCTCTTCTGATCCAGCTCTCTGCTATGGCCTGGGAAACAAGTAGAAGATGGCCCAAGTCCTTGGGCCCCTGCACCTGTGTGGGAGACCTGGAAGAAACTGCTGGCTCCTGGCTCCAGATCGGCACAGCTCCGGCCGTTGCTGCCAACTGGGGAATGAACCATTGCATGGAAGACCCCTCTCTCTCTCTCTCTCTTTCTTTCTCTCTCTCTCTCTCTCTCTCTCTGCCTCTCCTCTCTCTGTGTAACTCTGGCTTTCAAATAAATAAATAACTCTTTAAAAAGAAATGGAAAACCAAGGGACCAGCACTGTGGCCTTGCTGGTAAAACTACCACATGTGATGCTGGCTTCCTACATGGCTATAGGTTCCAGCCCCAGCTGCTCCACTCCCAATCCAGCTCCCTGCTCTTAGCATGGGAAAGCAGTAGAAGATGGCCTGAGTGCTTGAGGCTCCCGAAGTGGGAGACTCCAAAGAAACTCCCGGCTGTGACCTTTGGCCTGTCTCAGCCCTGGCCATTGCAGCCACTTGGGGAGTGAATCAAGGGATGGAAGATCTCTCTCTTTCTCTCTTTCTGCACTTCTTCTTTCTCTGTAACTCTTTCAATAAACAAAGAGATAAATTTTTTATTTAAAGAGATAGAGACCTAAAAGAGGCAGAAAAAACACACGGGAAAATCCCTAACAGGGTCCTCCCTTGCCTAACCGACACCTATCACAATCATTAGATACAAGCCATGTCATATTTCTGTGCTTTATTAGGGGTGTTTACATATCCCTGCAAATAAACTCAAAGTCAGTTCAAGTTCAAATGAAAGCCCAATGCTGTAGAAGGAATCTATTATCCTTTTTTTTTTTTTTTTTTTTGACAGGCAGACTGGATAGTGAGAGAGAGAGACAGAGGGAAAGGTCTTCCTTTTCCGTTGGTTCACCCCTCAATGGCTGCTCCGGCCAGTGTGCTGCGGGCAGCGCACCGCGCTGATCCGAAGCCAGGAGCCAGGTGCTTCTCCCAGTCTCCCATGGGGTGCAGGGCCCAAGCACTTGGGCCATCCTCCACTGCACTCCCGGGCCACAGCAAAGAGCTGGACTGGAAGAGAAGCAACTGGGACAGAATCTGGCGCCCCGACCGGGACCAGAACCTACGGGACACATTTGAAGGCAGATTCTAATGCCAAAGAAATGAACAGCTTCATACGTGGGTAGGGAAATGACAGGTAAGTTTCATCCCTCTCTGAAATGTTGCCCAAAAAAAAAAAAAAAAAAGAACTCCTTATATGCACTAAACTGAGCAGCAATGAAAAATCGACAAATGCGTGACAATAAATGCAAATGAAGAGAGGGTAATCACATGCAGAACAACACGGCATGTGATGGGAAACACAAAGGTTAAAGTATTAACATGAAAACACAGGTATCTCCGTACGCCTTTAACTTGATATTTAGCAAAGAAAAAAGGGCTGCTGCTTTTGACGCAAACTCTGCACATCCATCCCACGCATGGGCCGTCCTGTGACAGCATGGCCGTGTTCAGACACACGGTGCCACACTACTCAGTGCTGCCTTTTCGCAGCGGTAGACCCCCCCCCCCCCGACTCCCAGCCCCTGGACACCATGGATGCATTTTCTGGCCCACAAGTGCGCTGTGGGGTTTCTTCTCTTCCTGTTCTGATTTCACTTTTCCCCTTTCCCCCTAGGGGCACTCACTGTTGTATGTTTGAGTCAGCCTTAGATGCACGCATCTCCTTGAAAGCTACACGGTGTTACTGCTCACGTGTGGGTTTTACTGGTTGTATTATTACCTTTTTGAAAAATACAGTTCAGGGGTCGGCACTGTGGCATAGCAGGTAGAGCCACCTCCTGTGACACTGGCATCCCATATGGGAACCAGTTTGAGTCCTGGCTGCTGCACTTCCAATCCAGCCCCCAGCTAATGCACCTGGGAAAGCAGCTAAAGATTGCCCAAGTGATCTGGGACTCCAAGTGGGAGTGCCAACATATGGGGTGCCAGCACCACAGGCTACAGCTTCACCCACTGTACCCAGTGCCAGCCCCTCAAGGAGTAGCCTCACCCCTGCACCAAACACGTTGGGGCACCTTTTCAGGCGACTACTGGCCATCCATATGTCTTTGTTGATGAAGTGTGCGCTCAAACCCTTGTCCGCTTTTTAATTAGTCTTTTTAGTGTTGCATTGAAAGTCCCTACTTTGCCCAACACCAGTCCCTCGCGACACAGAACTGGCACCACACAGCCATCGAGTGGCCAACCGCTGCCTTCCGGAGTGCAGGAGCAATTCCCTCACAGAGCCAATGGAAGCGAGCAGCTCCAAGCAAGCAACAAGGGAAGACTGAGAACCCACTGTGCCAGGCCCTGTGCCAGGGCCCCTGGTGAGTCATCCCCATGTCTGCCGTTCTGTGACTATGGACCCAGAACTCAGGGATAATGTCGCTCCTCCGTTTTTAGCAGGGGAGAGCCAAACGCTGAGACAGCCGAAGCGTCCGGAGTCCCACGGTGCACGGCGGGCTCCCGGCCTGCCCCGGGGGTGCTGCAATGAGCCAAACCCAATCCTGCAGCCTGGAGATCTGAGCAAAGGGGGACAAGTGGCTTCCTCTCTGGTGATGAGGTGAGAAAACTTCCATTCGTCACCACCCCCTACTCCGCATGGGCAGCCTCCAGAAACTTCTTACACTAGGAGCTCCAAAAAGTTCATGGAAAATGGGATTACAGTATGTTTATCTTGATGAAAAAGATTTGAAATCCAGGCATATGGGGGGGCCTTGAAAAACTTCATGGCTAACGGTATTATGGAAAAACTATGGATTTCAAATATTTTTGCGTCCTAATACACTTGCCTTTTAATCCCCTTCCCACACACTCTCTGAAGTCCCTGTGTATCCAGCTTATGAATGTACTTTCTTCAGAAGAGTCCTCTAAACCAGAGAAACTGCAGTTCACAGAATGTAAGAGGCTGCTACAGTCTGCACAGCCAGGCGGTAACAAACCCTGGCCCAGAACCGAGCGTCCCACAAGCCCCTAGGCTGATCCCTCTCCCCAGGAGCAACACAAAGACTGAATCTACTTACTCCATAATTAGCCTTTTGTGGTGTGTGTGTGTGTGTGTGTTTTTTTGGTTTTTTTTTTTTTTTTTTTTTTTTTTTTTTTTACTGACCACGTTCAAATGTCTTGATTCCAAATATGTAGGCACCTAACCTACTGATTCACAATGACTGTTAAATTATCTTGCCAGGCCACCATTCTACCCTTAAACTCTGGATAAAAGATGAAGAAAGAACTGTGACAAATTTTGTGGGGAAAATGACAATGTAATTCTACAGAACAATAAATGCTTCTTGCAAGGTATCTTGCCTACTTATTTATTTATTTATTTGACAGGCAGAGTGGACAGTGAGAGAGAGAGACAGAGAGAAAGGTCTTCCTTTTGCCGTTGGTTCACCCTCCAATGGCCGCCGCGGTAGCGCGCTGCGGCCGGCGCACCGTGCTGTTATTTATTTGGCAGGCAGAGTGACAGACAAAGAGAGGGAGAGAGAGATCTTGCAACTGCTGGTTCCCTTCCCAGAGGCCACAACAGCTAGGGAACCACAAACTCCAGCTGGGTCTCCCACATGGGTGGCAGGGGCACAAGTACTTGGGTCATCCTCCTCCGCCTCCCCACGTGCATAAGCAGGGAGCTGGATCCAAAGTGGGGCGGCCACGACTCAACCTGATGCTCTGATATAGGGTGCCGGCATCCCCAGCGGCAGCCCGACCTGGTGCACCACAGCCCTGACCCCTGTTGTGACATTCTGACACATAAGCGACCGTGAAGTGTATAACCAACCTTCACACTGGAAAAGGGAAGCACAGAATCACAGATGCACTAAAATATCCAGGTCAGACTTCACCATTTAACTCTCGAAATTCAAGTTTTTACAAGAGGCATAAGGTCTAACCTGTGCCCACTGCAGCCTGTCATAAAGAAAAAGCAACACATGCTCTTCTTCATTGGAGACACTGTTTGGGGATCAAAACAACGTGGATAAAAGACTCCCAAATACCGACAGAGATCTAAAAACCCTCCAAGCAGTTGAGAGTGTACTGTGGTATTTTAATAGGGGGCTTGCTGCCACCAAGTGGTTTCCTAAATCTATTTAACTCTCTAACTGGTGTTTCTTAAATTCTCTCTCAAAGCATCTTGCTAGACTCCCAAGCTTTGCATCACAATAAGCTAATGTAGGGATCCCTTTGACAATACTGATGTCTGCCTCCCAACCCCTGACCCTCTGGTTAATTGGTAATGGGGTATGACCCTATCACTGTCATTTTTTTTAAAGATTTGTTTATTATTTCTTTATTCATTTATTTGAAAGGCAGAATGACAGACACACAGAGATCATCCATGTGCTGGTTGGCTCCCCAAATGCCCACAACAGCCAGGGCTGGGCCAGGCTGAAGCCAGAAGCGGAGAACTCCATCCAGGTCTTCCATGTGTGTGCAGGGACCCATGTACTTGCTCTGTCATTCGCTGCCTTCCCGGACGCATTATCAGGAGGCTGGATGGGAAGCAGAGTAGCCCGGACACAAACCTGCTCTCCAGTGTGGGATGCAGCCTTTGTGAGCAGCAGCTTAACCCACTGTGCCAAAACGCCCACTCCTTACAGATTATTTAAAGTTTTCCAGATGATGCGAATGTACAAAAAAGTTTGGGAACTGCTATCAGGGGATTAGAGATCATTGCATGATGGCTACTTCACAGACGAGGGAGTGCAGGAGGCCAAGAGCAAGGACTCCCTGGCTAGTCCTGGGGTCACTTATACTCTGAAGTGCATGTCTCAGGCGCAGGTGCAGGCACCGCGGTTACAGCGCCACTTGGGATGACCACGTCCCACACTGGAGGGTCTGCTTCAAGTCCAGCTCCCGCTTCTGATCCAGCCTTTCACTAATGCGTAACCTGGGAAACAGCAGAGGATGGCTCAAGTCCTTGGGCCCCAGCCACCCACATAGGAGACCAGGATGGAGTTCCTGGCTTCCTCCTGTAGCTTGCCCATTCCTGGTTGTTGCAGGCTTTTGGGAGGTGAACTAAAAAACGCAAGATCTTTCTTATTCCATTTCTCTGTCTCTCTGCCTTTTAAACAAAATTAAGTAAATAAATTAACACAAATTAAAGTATTTGTCTCACTGAAACAGGCACCACCACTCCCCACCCCCACCCCCCCCATAATCTGGTCTCAGCTGTAAACACAAATACTGAGACTCCTGGTATATAGCCCTCAGGACCACAGGATTTTGAAAACAAGGTGGGGCATCCTTCTCGGGGCTGATGTAGGTGCAAATGGGACTACAGCTAACTGAACAGTGTAGGTACTGAGGCAGTACCTACTTGTACAGATTTTTAACCATTTTGATTTCAGTCATTCATTCACCAAATATTGGCTGTCCTCATTAATGTGGAAAACCAGCTTGTGGACTTTATCTCATGACTGATCAATTCACAGAAAAATGTCATTTGACTTGTTTCTCACATTCTGAATGAATCTTTCAATCTACCAAAACGATTAACAGTTCAATCATCTTTGATAGGAGTTGGATCTGTAACTGCCTTGCGGTTTCATAAAATTATTCATTACACATTTAACTCATGCTTGAGGGTATTTTAACAGTGCCCAGTATCCTCTCAGGGTGATCTACATTGTCAGAACAAACACATTATTGTAATTGTTAAGCAACTGCCTAAAAACTGAAAGCCAAAAGCAACCAGGCATAGCAATCTTGATATCACATAAAACAGACTTTAAATCAAAAACTGTAAACAGAAAAAAATTCAGCAAGAAGACATGACAGTCATAGAATATATATGCACCTAACACAAGACCACCCAGACATACACAAAAAATACTGTTAGACCTAGAGGGGGAGATAGACTGCAATACAATAGCAGTGGGTGACTTTCACGCCCCACACTCATCAATGCACAGGTCATCCAGACAGAAAAATCAATGAAGATACTCTGGAGCTGAAACATACTATTGAGCAAATGGACCTAACAGACATTTGCAGGACATTTCATCCAACAGCTACAGAATCACATTCTTCTCAACAGCATGTGGAACATTTTCTAGGAGAGACCGCATATTAGCCCACAAATCAAGTCTCCGCAAATGTACAAAGACTGAAATCATGCCATGTATCTTCTCAGACCACAGAGGAATACAACAAGGAATCAAGAAGAAGAAGAATAGAACACTCATAAATAATTGGAAATTAAACAACATGCTACTGAATGATCAATGGGCCATTCAAGAAATTAAAAAGGAAATCAAAAACTTCCTTGAAATAAATGAAAATGCAACAGCAAAATCTGTGGTATACAGCAAAAACAGAATTAAAAGGGAAGGTTATAGCATTAGGTGCTTACACTGAAAAAGAGAACTGTCACAAATTAAAGATCAAATGATGCATCTTTAAGACTTAGAAAAACAAGGACAAACCAAACTAAAATCACCAGGAGTAGAGAAACAATAAAATTGAAAGACATCAATAAAATTGAAACTAAAAGAAAAATCAATAAAACAAAAAGTTGGTTTTTTGAGAGATAAAGAAAATATTTAAAATTCTAGCCAGACTAAGAAAAAGAGAGAAAATATTCAAATAAATAAAATTAGAGATGAAAAAGGAGAGTTTACCACTGACACCACTGAAATACAAAGATCATAAGAAAGTTCTACGAAGAACTGTGTGCCAATGAACTGGAAAACCTAGAAGAAATGGATAAATTCCTGGATTTGTATAACTACCAGATTAACTCAAGAAGATACAGACAGGGCTGGCGCCGGGGCTCACTAGGCTAACGCTCTGCCTGCGGCGCTGGCACACCGGGTTCTAGTCCCGGTTGGGGCGCCGGATTCTGTCCCGGTTGCTCCTCTTCCAGTCCAGCTCTCTGCTGTGGCCCAGGAGTGCAGTGGAGGATGGCCCAAATGCTTGGGCCCTGCACCCGCATGGGAGACCAGGAGAGGCACCTGGCTCCTGGCTTCGGATCAGCGCGGTGCACCGACCACAGCACCACAGCCACAGCAGCCATTGGAGGGTGAACCAACGGTAAAGGAAGACCTTTCTCTCTGTCTCTCTCTCACTGTGCACTCTGCCTATCAAAAAATAAATAAATAAAATTTTTAAAAAAGAAGATACAAACCACCTAAACAGACCTGTAACAAGCAAGGCAACTGAACCCATCATCAAAAGTCTTTCATCAAGAATACGTGCAAGACCTGATGGCTTTAAACTTAATTCTACCAAACATTCAAAGAGGAAGTAATTCAAGTATTCTTCAAATTATTCCAAAATATTGAACAGGATGGAACCCTGCCAAACTCTTTTTGAGGCCAGCACTACTTTGATACCAAAATCAAACAAATATGACATAAAAAGAAAAATACAGACCTGTATCCTTAATGAACATAGATCAAAGTTTCTCAACAGAATACTAACAAATTGAATCCAAAATCACATCAAAAAGATCATATATCATAATCAAGTGAAACATGTCAGAAATAAGATAGTTCACAAATCAATAAACGTTATAAATCACATCCATAGACTGAAGTACATAAACCATACAGTCATCTCAACACATGCAGAGAAAGCATTTGATAAGATTCAACACCCGGCACTGGCGCTGTGGTGTGGCAGGTTAAGCCTCTGCCTGCAGTGCCAGCATCCCATATGGGTGCCAGGGTTCAAGTCCTGGCTGCTCTGTTTCCCATCCAGCTCCCTGCTAATACAGCTGGGAAAGCAGCTGAAGATGGCCCAAGTCCTTGGGACCCTGTATCCATGTGGGAGACCTAGAAGAAGCTCCTGGTTCCTGGCTTTCACCTGGCACAGAGTTGGCTATGAGAGCCACTTGTCAAAGGAACCAACAGATAGAAGACTGACTCTCCCTGTCTCACTCTCTCTATCTCTCTCTCTCTCTCCCTCTCTCTCTCTGCCTCTGCCTTGTGCTCTCTGTAACTCAGAATTTCAAATAAACAAATAAATTTTTAAAAAAAAAAATTCAACACCCCTTCATGCTAAAAACCCTCTACAAATCAGGTATAAGAGGAAACACTGCTCAGAATTATAAAGGCTATATATCACAATACCATACTGAACAGAAAAAACTGAAAGCATTTCCCCTTAGATCTGGAACAAGACAAGGACATCCACTTTCTCCACTTTTATTAATACAGTGTAAGATCTCTGCAAGGGAAATTATCAAACATTAATGAAGGAAATCATCAAGGACAAAAAAAGGAAAGGTATTCCTTGCTCATGGATCAGGAAAATCAGTATCATTAAAATGTCTTGGGGCCAGCGCTTTGGCGTAGTGAGTAAAGCCACCACCTGCAGTGTTGGCATCCCATATGGGCACCGGTTCAAGTCCCAACTGCTCCACTTTTGATCCAGCTCTCTGCTAAGGCCTGGGAGGTAGTAGAGGATGGCCCAAGTCTTTGGGCACCCGCACCCACATGGGAGACCTGGAGGAGCTCCTGGCTCCTGGCTTTGGATCGGCACAGCTCCTGGCCATTGTACCTATCTGGGGAGTCAACCAGCAGATGGAAGACACACACTCTCTCTCTCTCTCTCTCTCTCTGCCTCTCTGTAATTCTGCCTTTCAAATAAATAAACACATCTTTTTAAAAAAAAGTCTATACTACCTAAAATCATCTATGGATTCAATGTGAGCCCTACCAAAACACCAATGACATGCTTTACAGAGTTAGAAAAAGAGGCCAGTGCTGCGGCATAGTGGGCAAAGCTGCTGCCTGCAGTGCCGGCATCCCATACTGGCTCTGGTTAGAGTCCCAGCTGCCCCACTTCCAATCCAGGTCTCTGCTAAGGCCTGGGAAAGCAGTGGAAGATGGACCAAGTCCTTGGGCCCCTGCACCCATGTGGGAGACCTGAAAAAAGCTCTTGGCTCCTGGCTTTGGATCAGCACAGCTCCGGCCACTGCAGCTATCTGAGAATTAGAAAAAGTAATCCTAAAATCCCTATCTAATCACAGAGACCCACAATAGCAAAAGCAATGCTGAATAAGAAAAATCAAGCTGGAGGCATCACAATACCTGATTTCTTTATATATAAAGTTTTTTTTATTTATTTGAAAGTCAGAGTTACACAGAGAGAGAAGGAGAGGCAGAGATAGAGAGGTCTTCTATCCGCTGGTTCACTCCCCTATTGGCTACAACAGCTGGAGCTGAGCTGATCTAAAACCAGGAGCCAGAAGTTTCTTCTGGGTCTCCCACACGAGTGCAGGGGCCCAGGGACTTGGGCCATCATCTTCTTTTTTTTTTTTTTTTATTAAACTTTTATTTAATGAATATAAATTTCCAAAGTACAGCTTATGGGTTACAATGGCTTCCCCCTCCCAAAACTTTCCTCCCACCCACAACCCTCCCCCCTCCCGCTCCCTCTCCCCTTCCTATCACATCATGATTCATTTTCAATTCTCTTTGTATACAAAAGATCAGTTTAGTATATATTAGGTAACGATTTCAACAGTTTGCCCCCATATAGCAACACAAAGTGAAAAGAAAAGAAAAAAAAATACTGTTGGAGTACTAGTTATAGCATTAAATAAGGGTGTACAGCACATTAAAGACAGAGATCCTACATAATATTTTTTTAATTAATTAATTTTCTATGCCATTTCCAATTTAACACCAGGTTTTTTTTTTTTTCATTTCCAATTATCTTTATATACAGAAGATCGATTCAGTATGTAATTAGTAAAGATCTCATCAGTTTGTACCCACGCAGAAACACAAAGTGTAAAAATACTGTTTCAGTACTAGTTACAGCATCACTGCACATTAGACAACACATTAAGGACAGATCCCACATGGGATGTAAGTACACAGTGACTCCTGTTGCTGACTTAACAATTTGACACTCCTGTTCATGGCGTCAGTAATCTCCCTAGGCTCTAGTCATGAGTTGTTGGGCCATCTTCTACTGCTTTCCCAGGCTACAGCAGATAGCTGGATCGGAAGTGCCAGATCTTGAACCAGTGCCCAATTGGGATGCCGGCACTGTCAGTGGCAGCTTTACCTGCTATGCCACAGAGCTGGCCCCCACAAGACTTCACAGCATACTTCTAACCTACGGTATTCAAAACATCATGGCACTGTCATAAAAACCAATACACAGATCAATGGAACAGTATAGAGTGCCCAGAAATTAATCCAAATACATATAGCCAACTAATTTTTGACAAAAGTGCTCAGAACATACAGTGGAGTAAGGATAGTCTATTGAATAGTGCTGGCAAAACTGGGTATATATGTGTAGAAGAATGAAATTAGATCCATACCTCTCACCATATAAAAAAATCAATTCAAGATGGATCAAAGACCTACATTTAAGATCTGAGACTATAAAGATGCCACAAGAAAACACAGGGGAAACAGTCCAAGACATTCGTATAGGGCATGAGCTCTTGGACAAGACCTCCAAAGCACAGGCAACAAAAGCAAAACCAAATAAATGGAGCTATATTAAACTCAGGGGCTTTTGCATAGCAAAGGAAATGGTCGGTAGGGTGAAAAGACATCAAACAGAATAGCGAGTATTTACAAACCACCTATCCAACAAAGAATTAATATCCCAGATATAGTCTGCAACTTTAAAAAAAACTTTAAAAATATGTTATCTAAAAAAAGAAAGAGGCTGGCGCGGTGGCTCACTAGGCTAATCCTCCACCTTGCGGTGCTGGCAAGGTAAATTTTTTTTTCTTTTTGACAGGCAGAGTGGACAGTGAGAGAGAGACAGAGAGAAAGGTCTTCCTTTACCGTTGATTCACCCTCCAATGGCCGCCGTGGCCGGCACACCGCGCTGATCCGAAGGCAGGAGCCAGGTGCTTCTCCTGGTCTCCCATGCAGGTGCAGGGCCCAAGCATTTGGGCCATCCTCCACTGCACTCCCGGGCCACAGCAGAGAGCTGGCCTGGAAGAGGGGCAACCAGGATAGAATCCGGCGCCCCAAGCGGGACTAGAACCCGGTGTGCCAGCGCCGCAAGGCAGAGGATTAGCCTGTTAAGCCACGGCGCTGGCCACCAACTGGGTTTTACGGTGTCTACTGGGTTGAAAACTCACTGTGATATTAGGAGTGAAACTATTGTGATGTCTAACCTCAATATTCTGTGAAGTGATGTGAACTATGAAAGAGTATCACTTCCTTGTGTTTCAAAATGTGTTCTATTATCCTTGAATTTAAAAAATAACTAAAGAAAAAGATAAGTAATTTTAAATGGTGATTTTTTTTTCTAAATGACATCATAACTCAACAAAAATGGTGACTTCTATATGCCAGGCACTTATCTAATCATTTAAAATCATTTCACAGTGGGCATCTGGCCTGGGAGTTAAGGCACCAATTAGGACAGCCGCATCCCACACTCGAGTTCCTGCCTTTCACTCCTGGTTCCAGATTCTCTCTTCCCTGGGTGACAGTGGCAGTAAGGCAAGTGATTGGTTCCTGCAGTCCTGTAGGAGCCCTGGACTGTACGGCCAGACCCATCCTTCTCCCCAGCCCCAAGCCACCGTGGCCACTTCGGGGACGACCCAGTAGATGCAAGCACTCATATTCTCTCACTTTCTCTCTCTCTCTCTCTCTCTCTCTCTCTCTGTTTGAGCAAAGCCTGTTAAGTAGTAGGTGTTCAGGAATTAGATGCCCTAATGACTATTTTCTATTATTCTGAAAGAGACTTGGGATGATTCACTCGTCTTTAGGATTACAAAGGCCCTTCAAAAAGTTTGTGTGGAAACAGAATTAAAGCGGAATAATTTGGTGCAAAAAAAAAAAAAAATGTTGGAATCCATGCACAGTTTTCACAATAAGCATTTTCCACAAGCTTTTTGAAGTACTCTCTCATTTCTGTAGCATTTGTAGAGCTGCAGAATTACAGATACATAAACTGAATCCTTACTCTACCCCCTGCATTGTCAAGGAAAAGAGAAACTTAGGAAAGAGATTTGCCAAAAGCTTTAGAAAGAGACAAAAGTAGACAGCAGTGTTTTGCACATTTAACAAGCATTGGTAGAGAAGCCAGAAAGTACAGATCACTCCCCTCGATCAAGGTGCAGGACCAGAACAATAGGGATGCACTCTGGCCCCATGAGAGCCTGCAACCAGGCTTCTGCCCCAGCCAGTGCCTGCAACTACGGCAGAGTCCCTGAGGGAAAGGGGCGGAGTGTGGCCTGGCAGTGGGACTGCCCCGAGTCACAGCTGCAGTTAAAATCCTGGAGCTGTGGTCCTTGAGAGATTGTGTGATCAGTGGTTAAAAACATGGAATCGGTGGCCAGCATCGCGGTGCAATAGGTTAAGCTGTCGCCCGGTATGCTGGCACCCATATGGGCACCAGTCTGAGACTTGGCTGCTCCACTTCTGATCCAGCTCCCCGTTACTGTGCTTTGAAAAGCAGCAAAAGATGGCCCAATTTGTTGGGACCCTGCATCCATGGGAGAAACCTGGATGAAGCTCCCGGCTCCTTGGCCATTGTGGCCATTTGGGAAGTGAACCAGTGGATGAAAACTCAGTATCGCTCATTCGTTATCTCTGTGTGTGTGTGTGTAACTCTGCCTTTTAAATAAATAAATCTTTAAAAAAAACAAAAAGCATGGAATTAGAGCCTGCATACCCAGGATCTAACGGCTTCTCCACCACTGTGTATCTGAGTAACTGTAGGCAAATTCCACAGCATCTGTAAGCCCTGCTTCCGTTTTACCTTGTCAAGAAAGGAGTACCAGTGTCTCCATCTTAGTCTGCCGTAGAAACACATGCCAGGCGTGCTGGCTGATGTAACAGACACGTATCACTCCCAGCTCTGCAAGCTGGAAGTTTAGGGTCAGGGTGCCCCCAAGTTGGTTCTCCCTGAATGCGTTCTCCCCAGCTTGCAGACAGCTGCCTTCTGGGGGTCATGTTCACGGGGTCTTTCCTCCGTGGTGACCACGACGCTGGAAATCACTGTGGTGTCAGGGAGGAGGGAAATGGCTCTGATGCCGAACCTCAGTTGTTCATAAAATTCTTTGAACGGCGAAAGATTATCCCTGTTTGGGTTTCAAAATAAAATATATCCTCCTTGATTGTAAAGACTGAAGAAAATGGGGCTGGCGCTATGGTATAGCGGGTAAAGCCACTGCCAGCAGGGCTGGCATCCCCAAATGAACGCTAGTTCAAGTCCCGGCTGCTCCACTTCCAATGCAGCTCTCTGCTGTGGCCTGGGAAAGCAGTGGAAGATGGCCTAAGTCCTTGGGCCCCTGCACCTGTGTGGGAGATGCAGAAGAGGTGCCTGGCTCTTGGCTTTGGATCAGTGCAGCTCCGACCATTGCAATCAACTGGGGATTGAACCATCAGATGGACGACCTGTACCTCTCTGCCTCTCCTTCTCTCTGTGTGTAACTCTACCTTTCAAATAAATAAATAAATCTTCAAAAAAAAACTAAAGAAAGAAAAAGACAAGTAGTTTTAAATGGTTATTTTTAAAATACTGAGATCATAATAGCTGGTATAAACAACTTTTTGCAAGGACACCAGTCAGCCTGGACTAGGACACCCTCTAACTGCTTTGTTCTCACTTGATCATCTCCCTAACGCCATGTTTCCAAACACAGCCACATTCTGAGATATTAAGGCTTAGGGACTCGGCAGAATTTTGTAGAGAGGGACCGGCGCCATGCAGTGGCAGGTAAAACCACCACCAGCATTCCATATGGGTGTCGGTTCGTGTCCCAGCTGCTCCACGGCTTATCCAGCTGTCGGCTATGGCCTGGGAAAGCAGTAGAAGATGGCTCAAGTCCTCGGGCCCCTGCACCCACATAGGAGACCCAGAAGAAGCTCCTGGCTTCGGATCGGCACAGCTTCAGCCACTGCAACCATCTAGAGAATGAGCCAGCAAATGGAAGACCACCCCCCCACCCTCTATTTATCAATCTATCTCTGCCTCTGCCTCTCTGTAACTCAGATTTTCAAATAAAACTTTAAAAAAAAAAAAGAATTTTGGAGAGAGTACAGCCCACAACAGTCAGTTTCATAACATGTAAAGATAATTAGAAGAAGTCATGCAAGGAGACTGCTTAGCAAGCTACCTGACAGAGGGCTGCTATTCGATAAACAAGAAAACTACGTGTGCTGATGAAGATGTTCACTGTAGTGGTAGTCACAGGCATCAAAACTCATTGAAACTGGCCGGCGCCATGGCTCAATAGGCTAATCCTCCACCTGCAGCACCAGCACACCGTGTTCTAGTCCCGGTCGGGGCACCGGATTCTGTCCCGGTTGCCCCTCTTCCAGGCCAGCTCTCTGCTGTGAGTGCAGTGGAAGATGGCCCAAGTGCTTGGGCCCTGCACCCCATGGGAGACCAGGAGAAGCACCTGTCTCCTGGCTTCGGATCAGCGCGGTGCGCTGGCTGCGGCGGCCATTGGAGGGTGAACCAATGGCAAAAAGGAAGACCTTTCTCTCTCTCTCACTGTCCATTCTGCCTGTCAAAAAAATAAAAAATAAAACCTCAGTGAAACTGACTAGTACCCCAGTCCACAGCCAGATGCACCACCTGAGAGAGCAGCAGCCCAGCTGGAGCAAGGCCGGCCAGCCTGGAACCCAGGCCACTGAGTCCGCCACATCCTCGCCCGTGGTGGTCGCAGTGGGAGAGCCACATGGACCCTGTACTGAGGCATCTTCTTGGAAGCAAAGTCAGCACAAGCTATGCAACCAACGTCCCAGCGCACATCGGTAACGAGAGAGTGCACCATGGAAGCCACCTATAAAATCAGTAGAGGCAACCGACCCATCCTCCCTGCAATCGCCAACGCAGCGACACAAGAAACACGAAAAGCAAACTAACACGATGCCTCTCCCAGGAAACGCATTACCTCTCTAACAAAAGCCCTCCCCCTCAGAAAAAGGGAGATGACTGTCTAACAAATTCAAAATAATGATTTTAAGGAAACGTCATGAGATACAAGAGAATACAATTTCATGAAGTCAAGAAGACAATTCATGATACAAATGAGAAATTAAAACTATAGAGATCATCAAATGAACCAAGCAGAAAACATGGAGCTAAAAACTCCATAAATACAACTTAAATTACAGTTAAGAGCTGCAATATCAACATAGATCAGCCAGAGCCAAGAGTTTCTGAGCTTGAAGACGAAGTCTTTTGAAATCACTCAGAGAAAAGAGGGGGAAAAAAAGCTCAAAAGAACAAAGAAAGCCTATAGAACAAGGGACACCAATAAGCAAGCAAACTTTATGACTATATGTACTCTAGAAGGAGGAAAGGGAAAATGCAGAGAAAACCTATGTAACAAAGTAACTGCTGAAAACTTCACAAATCTTGGGAAAAGTACGTACACATTCAGGTCTAGAAAAGTAAAAGGACCCTTTATAAACTCGACCAAAAAGAACTTCTCAGAGACATGTCATATTCAAACTGTCAAAAGAAAGAGCGCAAGAGAGAATTCTGACAACTTGAAGAGAAAACATCAATCAACGCACACACAAGGGAACCCCTCTTAAACGTACAGCGGACTTCTCAGTGGAAAGTGTGCAGGCTAGAGTAGCCCTGGAAAGTCAAGCTCAGAGCCCTGAAAGGGAAACCATGCCAGCCCAGCGCAACTACCCTTCAGAAATGAAGAAGGGTTAAGGCCTTTTCATGAAAAGCAAGACTGGGGGCCAGCATTGTGACACAGCAGGTAAAGGCTCCACCTGCCACGCCAGCATCCCACAGGGATGCTGGCGCATGCCCTGGGCACTCCACTTCCAATCCAGCTCCCTGCTCATGTGTCTGAGAAAGCAGCGGAGCATGGCTCAAATACCTGGGCCCCTCTACCTACGTGGAAGATCTGCAAGAGGCTCGTGCTTCAGCCTCACCCAGCCCCGGCCACTGTGGCTCTCTGGAGATTAACCAGCAGATAGAAAACCAGTTCCCTCCCTCCCTCCCTGCCTGTCTCCCTGTCTCCCTCCCTGCCTGTCTCCCTGTCTCCCTCCCTGTCTCTCTCCCTCCCTGTCTGTCTATAACTCTGCCTTTCAAATAAATGGACAAAAGCAAGCACTGAAGGAATTCGTCCCGACAGGCTTGTTCTACCATATGCTTACGTGAACCCCTCACTAGAAGTGAAAAAATGCTAACCACCATGTCATGAAGGAATAATACTCAACAGCAAAGGAGATACACAGAAGAGAAAAAGGAGAGTCAAACCCTATCAGAACAGAAAACAACCAACCATGAAGACTCATAACAAGAGAAAAAAAGGAATATACACAAAATAATCTGAAAAAAATCCAACCGAATGATGGCAATATGTCTTTACACGTTAACAACAACCCTGAATGTAATCAGGTTGAATTCTTGAGAGGGCAGCATTTTGGTGCAGCAGGGTAAGCCATCACTCCCAGCCCGGGCATCCCATATCGGAAGGTTTGTTCAACTCCTGTCCACCACGCTGCTGATCCAGCCCTCTGCTACTGCCCCGGGACATCAATAGATGATGCTTCAAGTACTTGGGCCCCTGCAACCCATGGGAGACCCAGATGAGTTCCTGGCTTCTGGCTTTGGCCTGGCCCAGATCCAGCTGTCACAGCCTTTGGGGAGTGAACCAGAAGGTGGGAGATCTGTTCTACAGAATAGTACAGTGTTTCAAAACTCCACTTTCACCATTGAAGATAGCATCTGTACAAAAAAACAAAGAAGCATCATTGGTAAAGTACTCTGTGAAACACAGGGACCTAACAGATATGTATGGAGCATCTTCCAGTGGCTTCACACTACACTTGCCCCTCCAGTACATATAACAGTCTCCAGGACACAGCACATAGCAGGCCACGAAATGTCACAAAAATTTTTTGAAGCTGAAATCATATGTATCTCCTGTATTAAATGGAATAAACCAGAAATCAAAAGGATCAAAGGAACTTTAGAAGCTGCACAAATACTAAAAAACATTTCTTGATGAAATTAAAAAAAAAAAACTCTTGAAAACCAGTGAATGCAGATATTAAAGAGAAACTGAATTTCTTGAAACTAATAAAAGTAAAAGCACAACTTATCAAAGTCTATGGGATACAGAAAAGGAATACAAGAAAGAAGTTCACTTACAGCAGTAATTGCCTATGTCATAAAAGAGAAATAATTCAAATAAACAGCCCATAACTGCAACTCAAGGACCTAGAAAAGCAAGAACAAACCAAAGACAAAAGCGGTAGAAGGAAAGAAATAATAAAGATGGGGTTGGCACTGTGGCACAGCAGGTAAAGCCACCGCCTGCAGTGCCGGCATCCCATATGGGCTCCAGCTGAAGTGCTGGCTGCTCCACTTCCGATCCAGCTCTTTGCTATAGCCTGGGAAAGCAGTACAAGCTAGCCTAAGTCTTTGGACCCCTGCACCTGCGTGGGAAACCTGGAAGAAGCTCCTGGCTCCTGGCTTTGGATTGGCACAGCTCTGGCCAATGTGGCCAACTGGGGAGAGAACCAGCAATGGAAGACCTCCTCTTTTTCTCTACCTCTCCTCTCTCCATGTAACTCTGCATTTCAAATAAATAAAGAAAACTTTTTAAAAAATCAAATCCTAACAAACAAAAGAGAAAATAAAACAATACAAAAATCAATGAAGGGGACTGGCGCTGTGGCGCAGCAGGTTAAAGCCCTGGCCTGAAGTGCTGGCATCCCATATGGGCTCCAGTTCTAGTCCCAGCTGCTCTACTTCCAATCCAACTCTCTGCTATGGTCTGGGAAATCAGTGGAGGATGGCCCAAGTCCTTGGGCCCCTGCATCCACGTGGGAGACCTGGAAGAAGCTCCTGGCTCTTGGCTTAGGATCAGCTCAGCTCCAACCACTGTGGCCATTTGGGGAGTGAACCAGCGGATGGAAGACCTGTCCCTCTGTCTCTACCTCTCTCTATAACTCTGTCTTTCAAATAAATAAAATAAATCTTTTTAAAAAATCAGTGAAGAGTTGGTTTTTCACAAGGTTAACAAAATTAACAATTAACTAGACTAATTAAGAAAAAAGAAGATTCAAATAAATGCAATCAGATCTGAAAAGGGGGCTATTACAGCTAATACCACAGAAATAAAATGAACATTCAGAACTTTGATGCACACTTATGCCAACAAATTGAAAAGCCTAAAAGAAAAGGATCAATTTATGCTCATATATAATCTACTAAAACTGAATCATGAGGACAAAAAAAAAAATTCAAACAGACCAAGTAACCAGGCTGAATCAGTAATAAAAATCCTCTCCTCCCCCCCAAAAAAAATTCCAAGATCTGAAGGCTCCTGCCTGATTTGAGGGCTGACACTGACCTGACCTGGGCCACACTCCTGCCTACACAGGGGCCTGAGTGACTCCTCAGAACCCTAAGCTGGTGCTCCCATGACTCCACCCACATGGACTCAGGGCTGGTGCCCGTGCACCCCTGCCCTCCCATGCCCATGACCACGACCAAGACCCACATAAGCCCGTCTGAGGTTGCACTACTGCTCCTATCACCAATTACAGGAGATCCAGGGAGAAGACGCTAGAGCATCCAACTGGAACTAAGCCACAACAACCAAGCAAATCAGCACTCAGAGATACTCAGAGAAAAAGCTCTTCACCATAAAAGCCGCTCTTCAAAAGTGACAGGGTTTGCATTTGCTACAAAAGCAATTAAGATGGCCCTTGGAACATCCACTCCCAATTTCAGTTTCTTGCCGGTACACACCCTAACAAGTACAGCAGTTGATGGTCCAAGTGGTTAAGTTCCTGCCCCTCCCATGGGGCACTAGAGACTGATTAAATGCCTGATGAATAATTCAAAAAAGTAACTTAAAGGATATGCAAAGAGATAGAAGAGAATAACAATGGATATTGAATAAAATCAGGAAAATAATGAATGGCATAGAAAGAAAGCAAAGCGAAAGATCTTAAACAGAAATTTTGGAAATTAAGAACTCAGTAAGTCAAAAAATACAATCAGAAGTCTCAACAACAGACTAGATCAAACAGAAAAAGAAATCTGAGCTTGAAGACAAGTCTTAGAAAATATCCCAAACAATAAAAAAAAATTATTAATGAAGATAGCTGGGCCTGGCATTGCACTGTAGATGGTTAAACCTCCACCTGCAATGCCAGCATTACATACAGGCACCGATTTAAGACTGGCTGCTACACTTCTGATCCAGCTCCCTGCTAATGCACCTGGGAAAGCAGTGGAAGATGGCCCAAGTGTTTGGGTCCTGCACTCACATGGGAGACGTGGAACAAGCTCCTGGCTCCTGGCCCCAGACACGCCCAGGCGTGGACCATTGAGCCACTGCAGCCATCTGGAGAGTAAACAAGTAGATGGAAGATCTCTCTCTCTCTCTCTCTTTGTCTGTCTCTCCTCTTCTCTTTGTAATTCTGCCTTTCAAATAAGTAAAAAAATCTACTTTAAAAAATGAAGACAGGGGGCTGGCACTGTGGCCAGTGGGTTAATGACCTGGCCTGAAGTACCGGCATCCCATATGGGCACCAGTTCAAGACCCGGCTGCTCCTCTTCCAATCCAGCTCTCTACTATGGCCTAGGAAAGCAGCAGCAGGTGGTCCAAGTCCTTGGGCCCCTGCACCTGTGTGGGAGACCTGGAAAATCTCCTCACTCCTGGCTTCAGGTCGGCGCAGCTCCGGCCATTGCGGTCAATTGGGGAGTGAACCATCGGATGAAAGACCTCTCTCTCTTTTTCTCTCTCTCTCTGCCTTTCCTCCTCTGTGTAACTCTGACTTCCAAATAAATAAATAAATCTTTGAAAAAAAATGAAGACAGTTCTCTGACACCTCTAGAACACAGCTGAACAAATATTTAAATGTGGAGGCTCCCTAGTGGAAAAGATAAAAGTAAAGGCACAGAAATAAAGAAATAAAAACTCAAAAAATTCCCCAGTCTTGAGAAACAGATGGACATTTAAGTACAGAAGGCCCAAAGAACCCCAAAGGAGATAACCAGAACAGATCCTTACCGTGACACAATATAGTCAAGTTCTCCAAAGTGTAAAAAGAGAATGCTAAAATCTGCAAGACAAAGCACCTGTCTACACTTTAGTGAGCCCCATTATAGCAGCAGATCCCCACAAAAACCTTACGGGGGGTCAGCAGGAAAAGCTGCCACCCACAAACTGGCATCCGACATAGGCAGTAGTTCCTGTTCATTCTGCTCTACTTTTTTTTTTTTTTTTTTTTTTTTGACAGGTAGAGTTATAGACAGTGAAAGAAAGAGACAGAGAGAAAGGTCTTCCTTCCAATGGTTCACTCCCCAAATGGCTCCCACAGCCAGTGCTGCGCCGATGAGAAGCCAGGAGCCAGGAGCTTCTTCTCTTCCTGGTCTCCCATGCGGGTGCAGCGGCCCAAGGACTTGGGCCATCCTCCACTGCCCTCCCGGGCCACAGCAGAGAGCTGGACTAGAAGAAGAGCAACCGGGACTAGAATCGGCGCCTATATGGGATGCTGGTGCCACAGGCAGAGGATTAGCCAAGTGAACCACGGCACCCACCTCCATCTGCTCTAATTCTAATCCAGCTATTGGTACCACAAGACCCAGAATCACCCAGGCTTGCATAGTGGGACAAAAGAACAGCCATCCCTGTGTCCCATAGCACCAGAAGAGCTGCAGCCATCACAGACTCTAGTGTTCTGACAACCAGTCCTCTGAGTACTAACGACACATACTGCTGGGAGCAAACTACTGCAAGCCAGCATGGCAGACACAAACACTGCTGACACTGATCAAAGGTGAAGAAACCACTCAGGATTTACACTTCTGGGCTCATCCACACCAAAGCCAAAATAATGACCCAAAGTGTGCCCCACAGTCCACCTAAAGAAAAAAGTCTTTCCCCAAAAAATGTACTCCATAAAAACAAGGAACAATTATGCCAGGTGTGTAGAAATCAGTGTAGGGACACAGGGAACATGACCAAGAAGGTAACATGAAACTTCTAGAACACAATCCATCTCCAGATACAGAGCCTGCTCTGAAGAAATGTACGAAATGTCAGAAAAAGAATTCAAAGTAATAATTCTAAGGATTGGCATCAGTGAGATGCAAGAGAATAAAGATGAACAGCTTAATTAAATGAGGAAAACAATAAATGCTATGAATGAGAAATTTAATAAAGAGATAGAAGTATTTAAAAAGGACCAAACAGGAACTTTCATAGCTGAAAATTTAAATCAACAAAGGATTTCAATAACAAAACACATCAAGCAGAAGAAAGAGTTTCTGATCTGGAGGACAAGATTTTTGGAATAACTCAGTCAAAGAAAAACAGAAAAGAATTAAAAAGAATGAAGAAGCCTACATGACAAATAGGATATCATTAAGTGAGCAAATATTCATATTGTGGAGATATCTGAAGGAGAACAGAAGGAAAAGGGCATTGAGAATCTACCAAAAAAAATAATAGTTTAAAACTTCCCAAGTAAGTGCAAAGCACCATAATGAGATGTAACAACAACAACAAAAAAAGACCTCCTCCAAAGCATATTATCGTCAAATTGTCCAAAGTAAAGACAAGAACAAAATCCTAAAGACAGGGAGAGAAAACCATTAAGTTACAAATAGGGGCTGGTGCTACGGTGTGGCATGGGTAAAGCCACCACCTACAGTGCCGACATCCCATATGGGCACCAGTTCAAGTCCTGGCAGCTCCACTGCCAATCCAGCTCTCTGCTATGGCCTGGGAAAGCAGGAAAAGGTAGTCCAAGTCCTTGGACCCCTGCACCCACATAGGAGACCCAGAAGAAGTTCCTGGCTCCTGGCTTTGGATCAGCTCAGCTCTGGCCGTTGCGGCCAATTGGGGAGCGAACCAGAGGATGGAAGATCTCTCTCTCTCTCTGCCTCTCCTTCTAACAGTGCAGGCCAGAACAGAGTGGATGACCTGTTACTGAGAAGATAGTTCCCAGGGTCAGCACTGTGGTGCACCCACAGCATGGGGATCCTATGAGGGTGCCAATCCAAGTTCCGGCTCTTCACTTCTGATCCAGCTCCCTGCTAATGAGACTGGGAAAGCAGTGAGGGGTGGCCAAAGTGCTTGGGCCTCCGCACCCACATAGGCAATGCGGATGAGACTTCTGACTCCTGGCTTCAGCCTGGCCCAGCCCTGGCTATCACAGCCATTTGGGGAGTGAGCCAACAGGTGAAAGATATGTATTTCACTCTCCCTCCTCTATCTGTATTTCTGCCATCCAAATAGACAAAATAAATCTTAAATTTAAAAAATTCCCAACCAAAGATGTCATATCCTGAAAAGTCATTCTTTAAAAAAAAAAAAGATTTATTTTATTTATTTGAATGAGTTTCCGAGAGAGCAGAGACAGATAGAGAGGAAGAAAGATCTTCCATCCACTGGTTCACTCCCCAAATGCCCACAACATCTGGAGCTGAGCCAATCTGAAGCCAGGAGCCAGGAGCTTCTTCCAGGTATCCCATGTGGGTGCAGGGGCCCAAGAATGTGGGCCATCTTCCACTGCTTTCCCAGGCCCATTAGAAGGGAGCTGGAACGAAAGCGGAGCAACTTAGACTCAAACCGGCACCCATATGGGATGCCAGCGCTGCAGACTGGGCCTTAACCCGCTGCATCACAGTGCCAGCGCCAGATGCCATTCTTTAGAAAAGAAAGAGAGGCGCCAGCATTGAGGTGTAGTGGGTAAAGCCATCGCCTGCTACATCAGCATCCCATACGCATGCCAGGTTGTTTCCCGGCTGCTCTACTTCTGATCCAGTTCCCTGCTAAAGGCCTGAGAGAAGCAGCAGAAGACGGCCCAAGCATTTGGTCGCCTGCATCCATGTGGAAGACCCAGATGAAGCTCCTGGCTCCTGGCTGTGGCCTGGCTCACCCTTGGCCATTGTGCCCATCTGGGGAGTGAATCAACAGATGGAAGATCTCTCTCTTTCTGGGTCTCTCCCCCTCTCTGTAACTCTGACTTTCCAATAAATAAATAAACCTTTAGGGAAAAAAAGACATGAAGGAGAAATAAAGCATTTTTCAGAAAGCAAAAACTGGGAGACCTCATCATCACCAGGCCAGCCTTTTAAGAAATCCTGAAATGACTCCTACATTAACAATAATCATCATGAGAACATATCAAAGTACCAGATTCACTCACACAGCAGGTGCAATCAGTAACCAAACAACAAAATGACAGGAGGTTGTTCTTTCCCATGGGTATCAATCACGAAAGCAATTCAGCAGGAAGATATAACGATCGTAAATACATATGCACCTAACACAAGACCACCCACAAGTTTCAAATACTATCAGACATAAGGGGAGTGATAGATTCCAATAGAGCAGTGGTGGGGGACTCCAACACCCCACTGTCATCAGTGGTCCAGATAGAGAATCAATAAAGATACGTAAGGATTGAAACGGACTGTCGAGCAAATGGACCCAACAGACATTTACAGGACAGTTCATCCACCAGCTACAGAATACATGTTCTCATCAGCACGTGGAATATTTTATAGCACAGGATGTATATTAGGCCACCAATCAAGTCTCCATAAATTTAAAAAGACTGAAATCATACCACGTGTCTTCACAGACCACAAAGGAATAAAACCAGAAATCAACAAGAAGAACAACAGAACACTGACACATTTCTAAACTCATGGAAATCAAACATGTTACTGAACAACGATGGGTTGCTGAAGAAATGAAAAAGGAAAATTAGAAATTTTCTTGTAAAATGAAAATAAAAAGACACCATGTCAAATCCTGTGGGATACAGCAAAAGCAGTATTAAGAGAAGTTTATAAGTGCTACATTTTTAAAGTAGAATTAAATAGGAAATAAATGATATCAACAAGCACTCCATGAAAAAGGCACTAAAACTGATAAACCTATTCAGTAAAGCTGCAGGATACAAAAACAACATAGAAAAAAACAGTAGCATTGTTATACTCCAGTAACAGTCTTGTTGAAAGAGAAATCAAAAAAGAAATACCACTACATGCTAGCAGCCCAAAAAATCAAATATTTAGGAACAAATTAAACCAAAGAATTAAAAAGATCTCTATACTGAAAATTATAAAACTTGGATGACAGAAACCATCAAGAAGAAACAAAAGAAATAATATCATTAAAATATCTGTATCTCCCAAATTAGTCAATGTGACCTCTCTCTCCCAGGGGGAAAGCTGACGCGGGGACACCTCTCTCTCCCGGGGGGGGGGGGGGGCTGACACGGGGAGACCTCTCTCTCCCAGGAGGTGGGAGTTGACCATAGATGGCAGCTTGAGAGAGGAGTGAACGGACCAGAAGTACATGTAGACGAGGGACAATTCAGCACTCCCGGGATTGCATGTGGGGTCTGAGAGGCAGACGTTAACACCGGTAACCCAAGACCACAGACTGCTCTGTTGTAAGGCATTGACCATAAAAATGAAAAAATAAAAAAGCATGCTACTGGCATAAACACTGACACACAGATCAATGAATCAGAATAGAGAGCCCAGAAATTAATCCATCTATGTACAATATGCTGTATTTTTAACAAAGCTACCAAGAACATACATTGGAGAAATGAAAGTATTTTCAATAAATGGTACTGAAATCAATAAATAAAATGGTATTGACAAAATTAGACATCTATAGGTATATATACGAAAGAAATTAGATCCCTACCTCTCACCCTACACAAACATCAACCAAGATGGATCAAAGACCTACATATACAGCCCCAAACTCTGAAAGTCCTCAAAGAAAACATAGGAGAAATACTTGAAGACATTGGTGATTATTTCTGGGGTACGATCCCAAAAGTGCAGGCAACAAAAGTGAAACTAGACAAATGGGATTATCTCAAACCCAGGAGCTCCTGCTCAACAGAGGAAATTATTAATGCAGAAAAGAAACATCAGAGAGAAAGGGAGTTAATACTTGTAAGCTTTTTATCTGACAAAGGATTAATACCCAGGCTATATCAGCAACTCAAAAACCTCAACAACAAAAAGCCAATCCAGTTAAGAAATGGACAAAGGACCTGAATAGACAATTCTTAGGAAGAAGAAATACAAATGGCTAATAAATATATGAGTAAATGCTCAAGATCACTAGTTATCGCCAAACTGCAAATCAAAAACACGATGAGGTATCACCTTACCCCTGGTAGAATGGCTATTATCAAAAAGACAGAGTAACAAATGTTGGTGAGGATGTGGAGAAAGGGGAACTCTTATATACTGATAGTGGGAATGTAAATTAGTGTGGCCGCTGTGAAAAGCAGAATTGAGATTCCTTAAAAAAAAAAATACACAGACCTGCCATGTGATCTGGCAATCCCACTACTGCATATATACCCAGAAGACATGAATACATTGTTTCAAAGAGCTACCTGCTCCACCATGCTTAGTGTAGCACTGTTCACAATAACCAAAAGATGGAATCAACCAAAGTGTCCATCATCAGATAAATGGATTAAGAAAACACATATACACGTACACACCAGGGAATACTATTCAGCCATAAAAAAAAGAATGAAATCCTGTCATTTGCAACAAAATACCTGGAACTGGAGGATAGCAAGTTGAGTAAATAAACCAGACACGGAATGACAACTACTCCATGTTCTTCTCCCAAGGGGAGCCAAAATTTTTTAAAATCTCGGTTGATTACTAGCGGCTGGGAGAGGTGGGAGGATAAAGAGTTTGAGCGTGGTTCATTGCTTGTGACAGATCCACTGATATGTGCTGTTCAAAAGGGGAAGTGAAGTGAGCAGTATACGGGATTTCTATTTCTACTCACAATTTTTTAAAATCTCGGTTGATTACTAGCGGCTGGGAGAGGTGGGAGGATAAAGAGTTTGAGCGTGGTTCATTGCTTGTGACAGATCCACTGATATGTGCTGTTCAAAAGGGGAAGTGAAGTGAGCAGTATACGGGATTTCTATTTCTACTCACAATTTTTTGTGTTGTAAATTTCAGGCTATACTGAAATACTATGTTAAATAAATAATAAACCCAACCAAAGTAATCTGACCGTGTCCTCTCAGCGCGCACCCCGTGCTTGTCTGTGTGTTGAGTCAGACAGAGGCTTTGGGGAAGAAACGTCGCTTCTATCCACCCACATTCCTTAGCTCACGTAGCTCTGAGTCCTTCGTCTTTCCCAAGAGGACTCTCGCCTTGCTTGCTCTGGTTACCAAGCTCATGCATCCTGAAGCCAGGCACACGTGCACGACCCGTTCTCACCCTAGCGCTTGTCCTGGCCCTCTCCAACACACCTTCCCACAAGCCCGGGTTTAAGGAGTACAGCCTATGAAAAATGCATCAGTTCCCTTGCTGTCTCCCACCTTAGCTGTACTCCTTTATGACAAGATCCTTAGTGGGCTGGACACACAGGTCCGTCATCTTGGGTCCTTCCCAGAACCGTTTGGACAGGGCTCTTTGCTGCACTGAGTTGTAAAAAGGTTTCCAGGCTTGTCTCCTAGCTCGCAACAGTGCCGTGTCCGCGTGGCGCCTCCTCCTCCTCCTCCTCCTGCCAGCATCTAGCCCAGTGCATTGCACAAAAATGCTAATACAGCACCTCTTGACTTAATTAACTTTGGGCTTCCCTTTCCCGGTGGTGTGATATCCAGAGCCTTTGACAGTGCTCAGGGAGGCCAGAGTTCGAAACCTCACCTCCCGAGTAACCAGCAAACATGAGCCTGGGAGGATTTCTCTGTGCTCCCCCAAGCCGGTGTACGGAATGATCTGGAAAGCTTGTTTTAGTTTAATGTTGCTGAGCATCTGCAGCGTCAACTGCAGGTCAATCCTTCATGGCAGTCATTGAAATTAGTATCACAGGGGCCGGCGCTGTGGCATAGCGGGTAAAGCCACCGCCCGCAGTGCCAGCATCCCATACCGGTGCCGGTTCAAGTTCCAGCTGCTCCACTTCCCATCCAGCTCTCTGCTATGGCCTGGGAAAGCAGTAGAAGATGGTCCAAGTCCTTGGGCCCCTGTACCCACATGGGAGACTTGGAAGAAGCTCCCGGCTCCTGGCTTTGGATTGGCACAGCTCCAGGCATTGTGACCCTCTGGGGAATGAACCAGTGGATGGAAGACCTCTCTGCCTCTCTGTAACTCTGCCTTTCAAATAAATAAAATAATAAAAACCAATAACTGTTCCTGCATTAACTGCATTGACTTCCTGTGAAGTCAGTTTTTAAAAATTATTATTACACCTCTATAAAATGTTAATAATACTTTTTGAAAAAAGTTTTATTTTTCTGTAATACCCTGAAGCTTTCAATGTATTTATTTTTGAGAGACCAAAATTGAACTTCAGCTTTAAAAAGAGCAGCAATCCAAACTTAATGTGCTCCAAGCTCAGAAAAGGTATTATTTAAAAATGTTTGGTGACCTTAAAAGTGGTTGTAATCTATCTCTGCTGTTTCTTCATTCCTTCTTGGAGACATTTTATTATATATAGAAGTAAAATGGGACAAAAATGTATACCTTTAACCTCATTTGTGTTCAAGAAATGGCAGTTGCCTTACTGTTTAATCAATGGAAACTTGGGTTTCGTCTGGATAAACTATAAGAGAATACTGACAATTTTTTATTTCATACCATCAATATCGTGAACATTTATAAGCAGTGTATTGGTAAGAACAACCCTTGTCCTAACCCAAGTTCACACACCCTTCATCCATCTTTCACGCCTTACATGCGCGATCTCTGGATGCAGAGCGAAGCCAGGAAGCCCTCACTTCCCCTCCTCAGGCTGCTGACGTTGGGCACAGCGACGCAATGCGGAGCAGCCTGCCTCTCTTCCATCACGTCCTCTTCATGTGCTGACTTGTGCAGAGTGCTTAAGCCACACATGCCAGCCATGGAGAAGCTTTCAAGAAAAATCAGTTCAGCTCATTCTTTAGAAGCAAATAAATGCATTTCAGAGAGACAGCACTTGATGCCTTGTGCAGGGCACTTGTCCTCATGCCTTCTTGGTCCTTCTGTTGAACTTGTCCCTTGGCCGCCTTAGAGTCTGTTATGAACACAGGCAGCTTTCATAGTGCTTCTTCTGTGGTCTCTCTCTTTAACCTGAATTTTTATCTCTTCTTCCTGTGCCCTGCCTCCCTTTCATTTCTTTTCTGGTCTTATCACTTTACTTTTTTCCAGACTATCCAATTCCCGCTTTGAAAAATTGGGCACCCAGAATAAAGCTGGTTTGCTGAGCTCTGGTTCAATCAGTCAATGGTAAAGTGAGAATACTTCCTGCCTTGGGTCATTCAGTCACACTACAAACCATGACAGTCATAACCCTCTCTAGTATTTTGGATTAAACTGAAGGTCAGAGGTCCCTATACTCTACAAGGAAGGAGGAAGACTGACAAGTACAAAGCTTGCAAGCAGAAGATTCCAGGCCCTGCTGGGAAGAGTGTAGCATCCGAGATGGGATACCGGTACAGCGAGGTAAAAGGTTGCAGAGAGATTACATGGAGAGGGTGGTAATCCCAACAATGGGGTCCAGATAACAGGTGGAGGCAGATCCGTGTCAACAGGAAGTTTGGCGGCTACCCGAGGGCTAATGATCACTCAGATTTGGGCAGCGAGTATAACTGGGTACAATCAGCTTTACAGATTCCACTTCCCTTGGGGATACTTTGAGATGGGAGGTAAAAGAGGAAAAAAAAAAAAAAAAAAAAAAAAAAAAAAAAAAAAAAACTCCAGGGCAGAGCACCTAGAGGTTTCAGAAGACACAGGGCCGCTCAGAGCCATGGGAAGCCAGGAAAGGGGAATTTTTTTATATAAAAACAAAGTAAATCAGCTTTCAGCATTGATTTTTTTTTCCATTCACACAAGTGGTACAAAGTATATTTAATTGAAAGCTTGGAAAAATAGAAAACAAAACAAAAACTCACATAATTGTTACCATTTCGGTATACTGCCCTTGGAGCTTTTTTAAGTGGCTGAACTAGAGCATTACGTCGTATTATATGTCATTACTTTAATAGTACTTTATTATTACTCAAACTAGCATATTTTAAGTTACTTAATTCCCTATAGGTCATTTAGATTCCTTGCAATTTGGGAAAGGAGATCAAAGAACATTATGATAATGGTTTTCCAAAAACAGATTTTGAATTATTTCTCATCATAGATTCCTAGAAGTAAAAATTGTGGGTCATCAAGTATAGATGTATTTCATGACTCTCAATGATATGGGGGAAATGGCCAAAAGTTAGGCGGGAATAATGAATTGGAAGACTTTCTCAGAATTTCTACACGTCCCTGCATTGTAACTCCACTCCCTTACCTGTCAGACAAGCACACCGACTTTCCCGTGATGCACCTGTGTCTCATATGGGATCAGGAAGCAGGAGACGCCATGATGGCCACATGGAAGTCAAATTCCATGTACAGGCACCATGCTACTCCCAGAGAACCTCACATGCACCAAACTCCACCTCCTCTGTCCATTCGATTAGAGCACCACCGCCTACACCATAGGGACTGCTGCATGTGAGCGGGTTTTTGCCTTTCGGACCTTCTCCCGTACTCTCTCCTCGCAGGCTCTGGCTCTCTCATGGTGGGGATCTCACCTTGCGGAGTTGCCCCAAATTGCATTCTGATGCTCACTTAAAATAAATCCTGCCCTCATGTTTGCACTGTGCTTTCGCCCCAGCTTTGAGTTCTTAACTGTGTGAGGACAAGCACTTTGTACAGAAAAATGAGGAAACATATTCCCATCACATTAAGCCATGTTATTAATTTGCTTCTAAAAGTGGGTACCAGTTTCTACTCCAATTGGCAGGGACCACCACTTAAGTCTTGAATATTAATAGAACATATATTTTGCAACAGTTTCTGCTAGTGTAGAGTGAGAGAATCTGGGGCTAGAAATATAGATTTAGGAACTTTTCATACGTAGGTGATAAAACAAATAGGCCAATTTCTCTGGTGAAATAAAAAGAGAGAATCATCACTGCACATTAGACAACACATTAAGGACAGATCCCACATGGGATGTAAGTACACAGTGACTCCTGCTGCTGACTTAACAATTTGACACTCCTGTTCATGGCGTCAGTAATCTCCCTAGGCTCTAGTCATGAGTTGCCAGGGCTATGGAAGCCTTTAGAGTTCGCTGACTTTGATCTTATTCCGATAGGGTCATAGTCAAAGTGGAAATTCTCTCCTCCCTTCAGAGAAAGGTACCTCCTTCTTTGATGGCCCCGTTCTTTCCACTGGGATCTCACTCACAGAGATCTTTCATTTAGGTCTTCTTTTTTTTTTTTTTTTTTCTTTTCCATGGTATCTTGGCTTTCCATGCCTACAATACTCTCATGGGCTCTTCAGCCAGATCCGAATGCCTTAAGGGCTGATTCTGAGGCCAGAGTGTTGTTTAGGACGTCTGCCATTCTATGAGTCTGCTATAACTAGTACTGAAACAGTATTTTTGCACTTTGTGTTTCTGCGTGGGTACAAACTGATGAGATCTTTACTAATTATATACTGAATTGATCTTCTGTATATAAAGATAATTGGAAATGAAAAAAAACTGGTGTTAAATTGGAAATGGCATAGAAAATTAATTTTTAAAAAAAATATTATGTAGGATCTCTGTCTTTAATGTGCTGTACACTCTTATTTAATGCTATAACTAGTACTCCAACAGTATTTTTTTTCACTTTGTGTGTTGCTATATGGGGGCAAACTGTTGAAATCGTTACCTAATATATACTAAACTGATCTCCTGTATATAAAGAGAATTGAAAATGAATCATGATGGGATTGGAAGGGGAGAGGGAGCAGGAAAGGGGAGGGTTGTGGGTGGGAGGGAAGTTTTGGGAGGGGGAAGCCATTGTAACCCATAAGCTGTACTTTGGAAATTTATATTCATTAAATAAAAGTTTAATAAAAAAAAAGAGAGAGAATCATGTTAGATTAATAGAAAGCAGTATTTTAACCTCTTCATTTCACTGATGAAGTGCAGGGAGTTTAGTGGATTGCCACTAATGATGAGTGATGAGGCTGGGTGAAAAAGTAAGTCTAAGAGACAGGAGTCCATGGAACAATGGAAGTGCAACGTCACAGAAGTTCAAGGTGAAAACCTCGCCAACAGGTGACAGCACCACTGTGTCAAGCAGTAAAGAAATTTCTTAATTGAGAAAATAAGGTAAATGCTTGGCTTTGGAAGGGAGTGGTTTCTGGCTCCTTCCGCACTGAGAACTGCCGATCACCCATGAAGTCTGTCCAAGATACTAGCCACCAACAGTACATGCTGCCTAGTCTGCCCCAGGCTATAGTTCCAATTAACAAAACAAAGACAATCAATATTTGTACGACCCTGACAGCCTGTAAATTATTAGTAATCTCAGATATGTGAACTATTCTAAAACCTAGAGTAATTAAGTTAATAGCAAATCTAATCAAATATTTACTTTTCGTGTGTGTCAGTGTATGTCTTTACTCAGTTTAAGAATAAAAACAAAATCAGGTTAGTAAAATTTAAGTTGCAGTACAATCCTAGGCAAAAATTCCAACATCGATTTCTCTTCTACGAATTCAATCCCTGTGATATTTTCTCTCACAATACTACAGCAGGGGACAAGTCAAAGCAAACCGAACGGTACCTGGAGGATCCCAGGACTAGAAGTCGTGTTGCTCACAGTTCAAGCACAGAAGCAAATGGCCTTCCGTGAGCGAGCCTGCAGAGAGAGGGAACTCTAATTGCCTGCCGGGAGTCTGCCTTGTCCTCTGTCTCTGGGGTCTCTGCGTGTGCAGCCCTTGCCTTACATCACACTTATTTTACTTTTATACTTCTTGCAATTCCTTCTTTTATTTTTAATTATATAATTTACTATTTTAGGAATTTATTAATAGTTAATTATTCTTTCTCAGGGCCACAGCAAATACACAATGACTACAACACAATTCTCATTGTCTTATGTTAATATAATACTAATACAAAGAGAACAGATTCAATATAGTTCCTACCTACTATTCTTTTTTTAAAATTTTTTAAAGCTTTTATTTAATGAATGCATTTTTCCTAGGTATGACTTTAGGAATATATTGGTTCTTTCTTCCATACCTGCCCTCCCATCCCACCTCCTACTCCCTTTCCCATTCCCTTCTTCATTATGGTTTTTTTGTTTGTTTGTTTGTTTGTTTGTTTTGGTTTTTTTTACAGGCAGAGTGGACACTGAGAGAGAGAGACAGACAGAAAGGTCTTCCTTTGCAGTTGGTTCACCCTCCAATGGCCGCCACGGCCGGCTTACCGTGCTGATCCGAATCCAGGAGCCAGGTGCCTCTCCTGGTCTCCCATGGGGTGCAGGGCCCAAGCACTTGGGCCATCCTCCACTGCACTCCCGGGCCACAGCAGAGAGCTGGCCTGGAAGAGGGGCAACCGGGACAGAATCCGGAGCCCTGACCAGGACTAGAACCCGGTGTGCCGGCGCCACTAGGTGGAGGATTAGCCTGTTGAGCCATGGCACCAGCCTATGGTTCATTTTTAATTTAACTTTATATCCAGAGGAGCAACTCTATGCTAAGTACAGATTTCAACAATTTGCACCCACACACGCGCGCACACACACACACACAACATTAAAATACAGTTTGAGAACAAGATTTATAGTTAATTCTCATAGTACAACTCATTAAGGACAGAGGTCCTACATGGGGAGTACGTGCACAGAGACTTCTGAGGGTCATTTAACAACACGCTTACTTATGATGTCAGTGGTCACCCGAGGCTCTTGCCATGGGCTGCCAAGGCTGTGGGAGCCTTTTGTGACCACAGACTCCATCGGTATTTGGACACGGCCATAAGCAAAGTGGAAGTTCTCATCTCCCTTCTGAAGAGATAGCCCCTTCTTTCCACTGGGGTCTCACAGATAACCTTCATGAGGGTATAGTTTTTGCCACAGAGTCTTGGTTTCCACACCTGAAATGCTCTCACAGGCCTTTCAGCCAGACCTGGAAGCCTAAAGGGCTGATTCTGAGGTCAGAGTGGTTATTTACAGCGAATGTCATTCTAGAGGTCTGCTATGTGGACTGCTTCCCATGTTGGACTTTCCTTCCTTTTTTAATTTTATTATTATTACCAGGCACTTGATATTTATATGATCACTTTTACACTTAAACCTATCTATATATTGACTTGAACATTTAATATGATCATTTTAACAGCTAAGATGGCATTTAGACCACCGATTCTTATGGGTTTGGAGTCCGATAACAAGTTTTTAAGCTGCACCCTTAGAACTAAGTCAGTAGAACTATACAGCTTTACAGTTATAAACTGCCTCCTCCCTCTCCTATTCCCCCTCTTATTTTTTACTGGGATCTATTTTCAATTGACTTTATATACATATGATTAACTATGTTACGTAAAGTGTTCAACGTATAGTATGAAGAAGAGAAAAGAAAACAAAGAAAAAAGGAAATAAAAATAAAAAACTGTCCCTTGACAGTCAGGATGAGGGCTATTCAAGTCATTGTTTCTGAAAGTGTCAATTTCACTTCTGCAGCTTTCGTTTTAGGAGTGCTATTAATTCTCACAGATCAGGGAGAACATACGATATTTGTCCCTTTGGGACTGGGTTATTTCAGTAAGTATGAAGTTTTCCAGATTGATCCATGTTGTTGCAAATGACCGCTTTTTTTTTTTTTACTGCTGTGTAGTATTCCGTAGTGTACATATCCCATAATTTCTTTATCTAGTCTTCGGTTAATGGGCATTTAGGTTGCTTTCATGTCTTAGCTATTGTGGATTGAGCTGCAATAAACATGGACATGCAGACAGCTCTTTTGTTTGCTGATTTCATTTCCCTTGGGTAAATTCCCAAGAGTGGGATGGCTGAGTCATATGGTGGGTCTATATTCAGATTTCTGAGCTATCTCCATGCTGTCTTCCACATGGCTTTACCAGTGTACATTCCCACCAACAGTGGGTTAGGGTGCCTTTTTCCCCACATCCTCGCCAGCATCTGATGTTTGTTGATTTCTGTATGAAGGCCACTCTAACTGGGCTGAGGTGAATCCTCACTGTGGTTTTGATTTGCATCTCCCTGACAGCTAGTGATCCTGAGTGTTTTTCCATGTGTCTGTTGGCCATTTGGTATAATTCTAAGAATATTAATGATACTTTCCTTCCTCCTTGTCCCTTTTTTCTCTAATTTTTGAAATAAAATATTTTTAATTGGCATTATAGCCAAAGGCTTAATGCTCCCCTGATTTTTTTATTCACAGGTACTTCTTGCACATAGTGATGGGGTACATTGTATGTTCCAGCACACACACACCACCCAAGCAGATCAAACAAGGCAACCAGCATTTCCATCTCCTTATCTCTGCTTGTGTTTAGGGCATTTGCTCCTGATGGTGCTATTTCTTCCTTAAACTGTCACTGTGCCATGTTGAAGTGTGCTTTATCTTCTCTGCTTCCTGAACTCGCCATGTCCTTGGAAACCACAAAAGACCAGGCTTAGCTAGTGCCTTCTACCCTGAGAATTAAATGGAGGATAAACTACTTAGAACTGAATTTCAATAATCACATTACTTTAACATAATGCATTGCCTTCCTAGATAATACATTTTTTGCCAAGAAGATTTGCACCAGGTACTTCTCTGCTACAGAGCTTCATCTTCATATATCTGAAAATGAGAGGCTTAATCCCTACTGAAATTTAGACAGACGAGAGAAAGGCAAAGGAGGTTAGTTAGGGGAAATTCTTTCCACTGAGCCAGAGTTCCGAGACTCTTCTTGCGTAGAAATCATTAAGATGATTTTTTTTTTTCCTTTTGTAAGTCCAGATGAGTCAGAACTTGAGATACTTGTCTTTCTATGCCTGGTTGATTTCACATCACATAATGTCCTCTGGTTCTATCCATGTGGCTGCACACCACAGGATTTCATGTGTATGTGGCTGGAATACTAAGTCATTATTCCACATTTTCATTACCTATTCTTCCGCTGATGGACATCCACCACATGTTGATCTCACCGGAGAAGAGTGCTCACTAGAGGCAGCAAGGGGACTGAGAGAGGGAGGACGAGGGGTTGGATAACGGGTACCAAAGTGCAGTTAAGTGGGGGAATCACTGTGAGTGCCCTGCAGCACAGTAGGTCGACTGTAGTTCACAGACATTCATTAAATATTCCATTGAGAGAGAAGAGCTAAAGGCTCTCAACAGAAGAAATGATACATGTCCAAGGAGCTCATCGAAATTCTAACTATATTGACTTCATCATTGTATGTTGCTTGCATGAGCTGAATTATCACACTGCACCTCACAAACACATACAGTTATTAGGTATTAATTTAAAAATCTTAGTCATTTTTTAAAAGCTTTTGTCTATTTGAGAGGCAGAGTTGTAGACAGAGAGAGGGAGAGACAAGGAGAAAGGTCTTCTATCCACTGCTTTCACTCCCCAAATGGCTGCAAAGGCCAGTGCTGGACCAACCTGATGCGAGGAGCCAAGAGTTTCTTCTAGGTCTTCCACACGGGTGCAGGGGCCCAAATACTTGGGCCATCTTCCAATGCCTTCCCAGGCCACAGCAGAGAGCCGGATCAGAAGAAGAACAGCCAGGAACCGAACCAGCACCCTTATAGGATACCAGAACCATAGGCCAAGGCCCAGCCTACTGCACCACAGGGCTAGCCCCAGTCATTTATTCTTAAAACCATGGTCATTTGGGACTGCTTAGTACCTTTTTGGACTTCCAGGTTGAAAACTGAAATCCAGCTCAGCTATCCAGAAATGCAAGCAAAACATTTTAAGACACAAATACAAAAAAAATAAATAAATAAAGTGAGAGAAAGTAAAATTATAGTAGTTTGCATTTTGGAAAACTTCTATTTATGCTTTATTTCTGAAAGTTAAAATGTGAGTGAATTGATTTCAGGTATCTTTTCAAGAAAAGCACTTTCAAATCTCGAACGCTGATTTTGAAATCTGAGGTGTTCATGAATCATTTTTATTTCAAACACTGCTTCCTCTTCCATGCTGCTGGAGTTAACAAGGACAAGTGTGGGCGGTGGAACGAGATTCAGATCTGGACAACACCTGACTTGGAGTTCTAACACATTTTCCTTCACAGACTACAAGTGTTCTCTCTCAGAAATCGTTCATTATCACTCTACACCGCTTTTCACTTTCTGGTTGAATACTCAGTGGTAGCAAGTTGGCATGCAGTCGTAAAAGATGTCTGTACTCAGAGCACCCTAAGACCGCTGGAGCTTTACCCTGACACCAGCTTCTCCTTCAGCTTCGGGGCTGTGCCACGGGCTCGTGAGATTGTGTGATCCAGGTTGAACTCCAGGATTTTATTCATTCAACCCTGGAAGCTGTACTGGAAAGGTGGAAAAAGAAAAAAACTGGCAAGGTCATCTTGTGAGAAACGCGGGGCCAGAGCTGTGGCATAGCAGGTGAAGCTGCCGCCTGCAGTACCGGCATCCCACATGGGTGCCGATTCGAGTCCCGGCTGCTCCACTTCCTATCCAGCTCTCTGCTGTGGCCTCGGAAAGCAGTGGAAGATGGCCCAGGTCCTTGGGCCCCTGTACCTGTGTGGGAGACCCAGAAGAAGCTCTTGGCTCCTGGCTCTGGACTGAAACAGATCCAGCCATTGCAGCCATCTGGGGAGTGAATCTGGAAGACCTCTCTCCCTCTCTCAGCCTCTGATTCTCTGTAGCGCTGCCTTTCAAATAAATGAATACATCTTTATTTAAAAAAAAAAAAAAGAAAAGAAATCTAAACACTTAGGTGTTCTTACTGTGAACAACAATAATTCAGAGAGTTCACGAAAAATAGAAATACAGCTGTTTATTTGGGTGCCAAATATTCTTAAAGCCACACAGTTTTTTTCATAACCCATGTTTTCTATTCCTTCCAGAATTTCCCTCCTGTTTATCCAGAAGCTGGGGAGGGGTCACAGCTGCACCCACTCCAGCAGAGCGCCATTTTCCTCGCAGCAAGTTACAGCAGCTCTCTCCGGGACACCTGATGTCACCCTTACAGGTGGTGCTGCTGGCCTCTGGTCGCTGCCCGGGAGGTGGTTTGCTGGTCCCACGCTGCCGGCCAGTGGATGACCCTGTAGAGTGTGGAGAAGATTCCTGGGCACCTGGTCAAGCCAGCACTCCTGCCTTACTTGCGTGGACTCAACACTTCACTGCAGAAGTTAATTCATTGAGAGCGAAGCCCTCGAGCGCTGGCTAAAAAATGACCAAGAAAGTTCAAAGGTGACTGCCTGCCGGGCTGCAACCAAAAGGAGTGCGGGGCCACGCTTCTGATGCATGAGGATCCACACAAAGGAAGCCAACAGGAGTGAAAGCGATCGAGCACGGAGCAGGGTTCGTTCAAGTTGTCCAAGAGCCCCAGGAGAGGAGCGCATCCCAGAAACCACCATGGCGACTTGGCAAGCAGGAAGACCTGCTGGCTCGGTGGCTCTGGGGGAGTGTGGGGCAAGCTGTGGCCAGCATGGAGGAAGCAGGTCGTCACACATCCAAATGCTGAGGGGTGAGGGATTTCCTGAAAAGAGGAAGGAACGCTCCTTGCATGGGGCGTCAGCTTCTGCTAACCCCGCCCATGTAAGCAGCTGGAGCCTCCAAGCCAGATCTTCCAGGTTTTCCAAAGAAGCTAAAAGCCTAAAAATTGTCCATGTTTGCGACCAATATGAAAATGTTCATTCGTTTTGTGGGCTGAACTAAATCAGCAAGGCAGTGCAAGCAGGATTCCATGTTCTGTACAGACGGAAGCCAGAACCTGCTCCACGCACACAAGCTGCACAGTGACCATACGAAGACCACCTGGAGGTGATGCAGACCTGCGGGCGGACAGCACGGAGCAGCGCCCAGGGCCAGGGGACACGGGGTTGTGATTTCCAGGGCAAATAGTTTCTGTGCAACCAGGCTTGGACTAGGGAAATAGCCCAACTAAGGAAAGGACAGACAAGAGCCCCCTCTGATCTGCAGGGCCTACAAGAATGCAGAAAACCTCCCCTCGACGCGGTGTGCAACGTGATCAACAGAGGTATCACTGCCAAAGCTTGTACACACTTGAGGCACTTTACAAGATGATTCAGGACACATCTTCACTATACAGCAGTGAATACAGTCGAGCTAATTAACAGAGCCATTGCCTCACACAGGGGAGTGTGTGTATGTGTGTGTGTGTGTGAGTGAGACACGAGCCCTAAGTGCTACTCGCCTGGGAAGCTTCCAGTATCTCATATGATACTGTTAACTAGCGTGAGTCTGCACTACGTCAGGTCCCTAGGGGCCATCACTGTGCACAGCTGATGACCAGCCCTCCCCCCTCCCCCTCCCCCAAGTCCTGATAACCACCTTTCATCTCTGTTTCTGTGAATCTTTTTTAGATTTCATATATCAGTAATATCACCCAGTACTTATCTTTCTGTTTCTGGCTTCCTGTAAGTTCCTTCATGCTACCAAAAATGACAGGATTTCCTCCTACGTCGAGACAAAATAACAGTTCACATAGAAGCATATATCACATTTTTCCTTTGAAAGCCATGTATGTACTTTCACACATCCAAATGACAAACATACGTACACACATACACACATACACACACACACACACACCAGTTTTTTCCTTCATTCAATCACGTATCAACAGGCACTTAGGTTGTTTCTGTATGTTGGCTATTATGAATAAAGCTGCAATAAACATGAGATGGCAATTGTCTCAAGATAGTGAGGTATTTTCCTATTGATACATATCCTGAAGGCGGATGCCTGGATCATGAGATATTTTTATTTTTTAAGATACTATCTTCCATAATAGCTGTGCCAATGAACATTCCCATCAACAACGTATAGATCCTCACCCCTAACCTTTTGACTTTCTGAAAACAAGCTTCCTTATAGATACAATGTAACAGCTGGGATAGTTCACTGAGGGTTCAATCTGTACTTCATTGATGATTCGTGGTATTGAACATCTTTTCATGTATCTGTTGGCCACTTTTCTGTCTTCTTAGGAAAAATGTCTACTCAAGTTCTTTGCTCATTTTGCAATTGAGTTATCCATTTTTCTGTAGGAATTCATTATAAATTTTGGACATTACTGCAATCAGGTATAAGGTTCACAAAAGTTTTCTCCTATTCCATTGGCTGTCTTTGCATCTCACTGAGTATTTCATTTGCTGTGAAGAAACTTTTTAATTTGATGTAGTCCTACTTGTTTATCTTTGTTTTTGTTTCCTGCACTTTTGGTGTCATATCTATATCTATCTATCTATATATCTGTATCTATATATATATACAATTGCCAACATTAGTATCAGGAAGCTTTTCTCCTGTTTTTACCTATTAGTTTTATATTTATGGATCTCACATTTCAGTTTTTATGTGATTTGGAGTTGATTTTGTATAGGAATGGGTGTCATATTTCATTCCTCTGTGTGTGGGTGTACAGTCTACCTAACTACATTTATTACAGCGGACACTGTGTATGTCAGGTGCTTGGTATAAGATTAGTTAAGCACATACATGTGGGTTTCTTGTAGAATCCTCATTTTGTTCCATTGGTCTCTTTTCTGTTTTTATGCAAGTGCAATATTATTTTGACTATTCTTATTCAAGACTGCTTTAACTATTCAGGATCTTTCACAGTTTCCATATGAATCTTAGGGTTGCTCTTTCAAATTCCATGAAAAATGCCATTGGAATTTTGTTAGAGATTGCACTGAATACGTAGATGAGTTTGAGTATTGGGGACATCTTAACAATATTAATTCTTTCAATTCATGAACAAAGGATCTATTTCTATTTATTTGTATTTTCTTCATTTTCATTGATCATAGTTTTATAGTTTTCAATGTGCAACTCTTTTCCTAGTTAAATTTAATCCCCAATGTTTTATTCTTTTTGTGTTATTATAAATGAGATTATTTTCATAAATGTTTATGAATTCTCCAAATATTCAAAAACATACTTAATAAAATCCCAGTCCAGTCAAACTGCTGGTCTGTAGAAGCCCTCCTGTCTCACCCTGTGGAGCTGCTGTGGGCAGGTGCCTGTGTTCATCAACGAGGAGCACTGAGCTCTCTTCTCCCTTCCTTCAGGCCCAGGGCTTGCAGAGTGGCAGATGTCTAGGTCAGGCCAACAGGAGCCGTGGGCCTCCTGTCTGAGCAACACACGGCTCCGAACAAGGCACAGGCCTAAGGATTCGCATTCCCTCTGGGACCCGAGAAGCCGAGCACAGACCCTTGATGTAATCTGCCTTCGTTTACACAGTCTGAGAAGAAGTAAGGCCGCCCTTACTGAGCGGACATCAAGCACTCCGGTGAGTTCAGTCCAAGCATCACCATCTCTCTGCTCTCTTCCTAAAGCCCCCTAAGCCTGCCTTCTAGAGAAAGCCCTGATCTGAAGCTAGAATGACCAAGTGCAACAGGAACACCAATTTGTCAGCCAGGAATACTCTACCCAGCAAAGCCATCCTTCATCAACGACAGAGAAGTAGCAACTTCCCCAGACAGAGAGGAAAATCTAAGCTCCGAGAATTCATTGACACCAGACATGCCTTACAACCAACGCTTTAAAAAGTTCTTCAGACTGTTGGAAGAGAATGCCAACATGTAACACAAAAACATCTGAGTGTAGAAAACCCATCAACAAAAGCATCCAGATTTTGAGTCCGTATATACCGTAAACATGGGGCTTAAACCATTTATGGCAGAAGTAGGCAGGTTAAAGACAAAACAAATGAAAAGAGCAACAACTACAGTAACTGTTAAGGAAAGGAAATATAAAAACGTGTGGACTGCATAGAATCCACATTGTGAGGGGAGGAGGTTAAAGTTCTGCAATCAAAATTAAGTTATCAGTTTAAAATAACTTGTTATAACGTGTTGATCAGAAACCTCATAGTAATCACAAAGCAAAACCAGTAATAGGCACATCAAAAATTAAAAGTATAAAAATCCAAATGTAGCGTTTAGAAAATCATTTAGCCACAAAAGACAGATGGGGGAGAGGGGTAATAGGTATCACAAAGGTACTCTGTCTCCAATCCAGCTGCCTACAATACGCACCCAGGACTAGTGGGTGGTGGGTCAAGTACGTGAGTCCCTGCCACACATGTGGGAGACCTGCACTGAGTTCCAGCTTCTGGCTTACACCAGGCACAGCCCTGGTTGTAGTGGGCATTTGGAGAGTACAACAGTCATGGATCTCTCCCTCTCTCTCTTTATCACTCTCTCTTCCCCTCTCACTCCTAACAAAACAGTAGTACCAAGCCTTAATCTATCAATAATTACCTTGGATATCAATAAAACGTATCTTCCATTTAAGACAGAGTAGCTGGGCTGGCGCTGTGGTGTAGTGGGTTAAGCCTCCACTTGTAGTATCAGCATCCCATATGGGCACTGGTTCAAGTCCCAGCTCCCCCACTTCCCATCCAGCTCCCAGCTGATGTGCCTCAGAAGGCAGAAGAAAATGGTCAAGTGTTTGGACCCCTGCATCCATGTGGGAGACCCCAAAGGAGCTCCCGGTTCCTGTCTTCAGATCGGCCTAGCTCCAGCCATTGTGGCCATTTGGGGAGTGAATCAACAGATGGAAGACCTCTCTGCCTCTCAAATAAATAAATAAATCTTTAAAAAGAGATAGTCTGAACAGTTTAAAAAAAAGAATCCAACTAAACAGCTGCTTGTAACAGACTCACGTCACCACTAAGGACACGCAGACTGAAAAGGAGTGGACAGAAAAAGCTATTACACTCAGGCCGGCGCTGCGGCTCAATAGGCTAATCCTCCGCCTTGTGGTGCTGGCACACTAGGTTCTAGTCCCGGTCGGGGCGCCGGATTCTGTCCTGGTTGCTCCTCTTCCAGGCCAGCTCTCTGCTGTGGCCCGGGAGTGCAGTGGAGGATGGCCCAAGTGCTTGGGCCCTGCACCCCATGGGACACCAGGAGAGGCACCTGGCTCCTGGATTCGGATCAGCACGGTGAGCAGGCCGCAGCGGCCGTTAGAGGGTGAACCAATGGCCAAGGGAAGACCTTTCTCTCTGCCTGTCCAAAAAAAAAAAAAAAAAAAAAAAAAAGTTATTCCATTCAAACATGAACCGAAGGAAAGCAGAGACAGCCATACTCCTATCAAGTCAAATAGGCTTCAAAACAAAATCTATGTAAAGAGACAAACAGGCCATGACATAATCATGAAGAATTCAATACAGCCAGAGGATCTAACAGTCATAAATATGTATGTACACTGGAGCATCTAAATATATCAGCTAACATCAACAGATTTCAAGTAAAAGGTAGGCTGCCATACAATAAGAGCAGAAGACTTAAATATGCACTCTCATTAATGGATTGATTATCTAGACGAAATCCACAAAGAAATATCAGATTTAAACTGCACTCTAGACCAAATCAAGCTAACAGATATTTACAGAGCCTTCCATCAAAGTGTGCATGGGACATTCTCTAGGCTAGATCATGTCAGCCACAGAGAGGCCTCAACAAACTCAAAAAAATCAAAGTGTGTCAAGATTTGTTTGTGAATACAATGAAATGAACCTAGAAATCAACAATAGGAAGAACTCTGAAAACTGTATAAACACAATTAAACAATATGCTCCTGGCCGGAGCCGTGGCTTAACAGGCTAATCCTCCGCCTTGCGGCGCCGGCACACCGGGTTCTAGTCCCGGTTGGGGCGCCCGATTCTATCCCGGTTGCCCCTCTTCCAGGCCAGCTCTCTGCTGTGGCCAGGGAGTACAGTGGAGGATGGCCCAAGTCCTTGGGCCCTGCACCCGCATGGGAGACCAGAAAAAGCACCTGGCTCCTGCCTTCGGATCAGCGAGATTCGCCGGCCACAGCGGCCATTGGAGGGTGAACCAGTGGCAAAAAGGAAGACCTTTCTCTCTCTCTCTATCTACTCTGCCTGTCAAAAAAAAAAAAAATTAAAAAAAAAAAAAACAATATGCTCCTGAACAACCAATGGATCAATGAAGAATCATAAAGGGAAATTGAAATCTTTCTTAGACAAATGAAAATGGAAACAGAATACACTGAAACCTATGGGATATAGCAAAACAATACTTAAGAGGGAAGTCTATAGCAGTAAGGGCCTCCATCAGAAACCAGAATACTTCAAGCAGCCTAATGACATAGACCAGGGAAAGAATAGAGATCTTAGCAGAAACAAGTAAAACAGAAACTTAGATAAATATCAGTGAAACAGAGAGTTGGTATTTGAAAAGGTAAGAAAATTGAAGAATCATTAGAAAGACAGATGAAAAAAAGAGGACACCCAGATAAAACTAGAGATCAATAATGAGACATCACAACTGATACAACAGAAACACAGAGGATCACAAGCTGCTGTTATGAACAGCTGTACACCAATAATTTTGAGGACTTAGAATGGATAAATACCTCAAAATATAACATCTCATAAGCAAGTCATTAAGAAATAGGAAACCTGCACAGAGCAATAACAAGCAAGGAGATGGAGTACATATTTAAAGAAAAAAAATCTCCCAACAAAGCAAAGTCCAGTACCTGATAGCTTTGGTGATGGATTCCACTCAACACTTAAAAAAGAACTAGCACCACTTTTTCTACCCTACTCCAAAATACTGGAGAGAAATGAATTCTTCCAAACTTATAGTATGAGGCAATCATTACCCTTATACAAAATTCAGACCTAATAGCAGCAGACTCCCAAACCATTTCTAATTGCTCAAGATAGTCTCTAAAGCTCTTGATCTATGTGGCATCTGCTGTAACGTCTTCTACTCCATCAAGACAAAGTCTCCAATGTGAGAGAAGACCCACCCTAATGGCTGCATTGCTGACTTCTACCAACAAGTAAAGAAGAAGAACACCAATTGTTCTAAGCTATTCGAAAATGTTGAAGAGGAGGGACTCTATCCAAACTCATTCTATGAGGCCAGCATTACCCAACACCAAAACCATACAGGACATTACAACAACGATAATAAAAATATATCTATATCCCTGACAAACAGATACAAAAATCTTCAAGAAAATATTATCAAATACTCAATAGCACATTTAAAATATCACTGACCATATCAAGTGAGCTTCATTCCAGGGATGTAAAGATTGTTTAAATACAAAAATCAATAAATGTGGTAAATGACATCAACAGCATAAAGTACCAAAATAGTATGGAAAAATACACTGGGAAATGCAGGTGTGCGAATGGTGCATGGGACGGCACGCGCGCACACACACACACACACACACTCAGCTTATGTAACCGAGCCCAGGCAGAGCTGCAGGAAGCTCAAACAGTGGCAGCCTGGCTTGGGGAGCAGGTGTCTATGGCCGCATGGTCAGAGGGTGAGGAGGATGGAAGGCCGAACCTTGGGCCAGCAAATGCTTACACCTTGTGCAGTGAATCACCCGGAAAAGTGAGCTGGTCAGGCAGGGGAAGCTCATGGACCCCGGCTCCCTGCTGCCACCCCCTCCCCAACTTGGAAGATCTCTTCCAGGATCTAAGTCCCTTCCAGGAGATGGGGGCTCGCTGAAGCTCAGGCACCAGACAGTGATGAGAAGTCGTCCCTGATTTCCAATCAGAAAACCTAGCTTTCTGAAGCCCCACTGCCAGGATCAAGAAGAAGCCCCGCACCGGATTCTGTCCCAGTTGCCCCTCTTCCAGGCCAGCTCTCTGCTGTGGCCCGGGAGTGCAGTGGAGGATGGCCCAAGTGCTTGGGCCCTGCACCCCATGGGAGACCAGGAGAAGCACCTGGCTCCTGGCTTCGGATTGGCCTAGCACACCGGCCGTAGTGGCCATTTGGGGGGTGAACCAACAGAAAAGGAAGACCTCTCTCTCTGTCTCTCACTGTGTAACTCTCCGTCAAAAAAAAAAAAAAAAAAAAAAAGAAGGAGCCCCGGCGTCCCCACACAGACCCGGCCCTGTCCTACTCCCCTACCACCATGGTGAGCAGCGCTTTACTCCAGACCGTCATCAAGTCTCCCTCCCCCGGTGCAGCGCTTTCCCGGTCGGAACCCTGCAGGTTCCTGAGATCCCCTGGCGCCCTGCAGCCCCACCCAGCCATGGGGACCTCGGGCAGCACAGCACACCCAGCTCCGTCTCCCAGCAGCCCCTGGTCACGTGCCACTCCTTCGTATCTACTCAGGGCGGACTCAGCGGGCACAGGTACCAGGGAGCGGGGTAGTGATCAAGCAGGGACAGACAGACCTCGCCAAGACTCACCCGTCCGTGGGTGTGCCTCCATGTCCCTCCACTTCTCTGGGCCCTCCCCAGCTGATGGGGCCATGGGCTACGGTTCTGAGAAACCTCTGCAACCATTCCAGATGGTGTCTGCGTTGTCCCTGAGAAATCTGAAGCAGATGGGAAGCAGGAGGGAAGCAGGAAGGGGTTGGAGCCTTTGGAGAGAGGCCGCCCGGCCAGCCCGGCATGCTTTGCAGCTGTGGCAGTTTCTGCTGGCCCTGTTGGGCTGGGCCAGGGGATCGAGTTCAAGCCCATCAAGCCTGAGGAGACTGCCAGACTCCGGGGCGTCCACACAAACCAGCAGCCATGAACAACCACAGCTGAGATGCTGGCTGGTATACTGTAATGAGAAAGGCATCAGCAGAAGGCGGCTGCCTAGCGTTGCGTGTACACGTTTGTGTGCAAGCCTGAGGCCTCTTCTCTCTGGCCTTCCCGGACAATCAGCGTCCTGCTCTTAGGGCTCAGTGTGACCGGCCAGTCAGTGAGGAGGACACAGTCCTTTCCCACCTGGACGAGAGCCCTGTCTAGCTCCCAGAGCCGGCTGGCCCTGCCCAGCTCCTTGGTCCCAAGGGTGGCTACTCTTATTAGCCCCCAGCGACTTCTCCCCCCGCTGTGGATGGGTGCTGCTCTGTGTATCTGTGGTTAAATTTGCTGTCAGGTAAAAAACCCTTGCTCTGACACCCACAGATGTCGCCAAGGCAGGTCTCCACTGTCCATCAGTCAACCCAGCCCTGACTCTCAACTGCCCACCAGCGTCTTTGGGAAGCTAGCAAATCTGTAGTGCAATCTCAGACACTCCTCTGCGGCTTTTTAACATTTATTTATTTACTTGAAAGTCAGAGTTATACAGACAGAGAAGGAGAGGCAGAGAGAAAGAGAGGCAGGTCTTCCATCTGATGGTTCACTCCCCAGGTGGACGCAAAAGCCGGAGCTGTGCCCATCCAAAGCCAGGAGCCAGGAGCTTCTTCCGGGTCTCCCACACAGGTGCAGGAGCCCAAGGACTTGGTCCATCTTCTACTGCTTTCCTAGGCCATAGTAGAGAGCTGGATTGGAAGTGGAGCAGCTGGGTCTTGAACCGGCGCCCATATGGGATGCCAGCACTGTAGACAGAAGCTTTGCCTGCTACGCCACAGCATCGGCCCCTCCACTGCGGCTTTTACTTTTGCTCCAAGGAGTTCCTCCCAACCCCTTCCTAGGGCCTGCTTAGAGGCCCAAGCCCTGCTCCCTTCCCCCCACTAGAGAACCAGCGTTTGCTGTGTTCTGGGGGACAGAGAGGGAACTTCCTGACTTCCATCTTGGCAGGGGGACAGGGGGCTCATTGAGCTCTGCGGGTTTCCTGCTGTGGGGAGATCCAAGCCTGGATTCTGTACTCCACCCCAAGCCGGAGCCCTTCAGGGTCCTGATTGTCAGGTCTTGGTGCTCTGTGTTCCCTGCAGCAGGGGGAGGGGGGAAGGAACCTTGGATGAAGGGGTGCAGGGGAGGGATGAGTTCCTGCCCCAAGGAGTTCTTTTCATGGCTCAAGCCTGGGATTTCATCTCTACCCCTGACCACATCTGCTGACTCTTAATAAAGGCCCCTGCTTCTGCTATATACATATACATACATACATATACATACACACACACACACACACACACATATATATATATATATATATATATATATATATATATATATATATATATATTGTGGGGGCCAATGCTATGGTACAGTAGGTTAAGCATCTGCTTCTGGCACCAGCATCCCATGTGGGTGACAGCTCAAGTCCTGGCTGCTCCATTTGCAATGCTGGGAAAGCAGCATTAGATGGCTCAAGTTCTTGGGCCCCTGCACCTCAATGGGAGACCCAAAAGAAGCTCCTGACTTTGGATTGGCCCAGCTCCGGCCATTGCAGCCATTTGGGGAGTGAACCAGTGGATGGAAGACCTCTCTCTCTCCCTCTCTCTCTATCTGTAACTCTGCATCTCAAGTAAATAAATACATCTTAAAAAAAAAATTGAGGCCGGCGCCGCGGCTCACTAGGCTAATCCTCCACCTTGCAGTGCCGGCACACCGGGTTCTAGTCCCGGTCGGGGCACCGATCCTGTCCCGGTTGCCCCTCTTCCAGGCCAGCTCTCTGCTGTGGCCAGGGAGTGCAGTGCAGGATGGCCCAAGTGCTTGGGCCCTGCACCCCATGGGAGACCAGGAGAAGCACCTGGCTCCTGCCATCAGATCAGCACGATGCGCAGGTCGCAGCGCCGGTCGTAGCGGCCATTTGGGGGGTGAACCAACGGCAAAAAGGAAGACCTTTCTCTCTGTCTCTCTCTCACTGTCTACTCTGCCTGTCAAAAAAAAAAATTGTAATGCATGCAGAAAAAGCATTTGATAAAATTAAACATTGCTTCATGATTTAAAAAAAAGTTAGCAAATATGGAAGCAATATACCTCCTTGACACAATGGAGGTTTTATGTGACAAACCTACAACTGCCATCACACTGAATGGGGAAAACCTGAAAGTATTTCCTCTACAATCTGAAACAAGACAACGGCTCCTCTTTCACCACTTTCTTTTCAAAACAACACTGGAATTTTTAACTAGTGAAATCAGGAAAGAGAAAGAAATAAACAGCAACAAAACAGGAAATGAGACATTAAACTGTTCTTGTGTAAAGACGGCATGCATCACTACACAGGGGAGGGTATTGGCCTAGCTGTAAAGGTGCCAGTTCAGATACCCAAATCCCATATCAGCTCAAGCCCAGCTACACTCCTGATTGCAGTTTCCTGAATTATCAGGCGTACCCTGGGAGGTAGCAGGTGACACATTCACTGGTCAGTCCCTAGCACCCACATAGAAGACGTGGATTCAGTTCCGGCTGCCAGCTTCAATCTGGCCCAGCCCCAGCCATTGCAGGTGTTTGGAGAGTGAGCAGTGGATGGGGAATGTTCTCTCACTGACTCAAGTAAAAAAATTTCAAGCCACACAAAAATTCTTAGTGTTTCCATCTGCTAAGAGCAAATGCCTGAAAAATAGATCAAGAAAATAATAGCTACAATGAAAACTATAAAACTGTGATGAAAAACATAAAAAATACAAAAAAGGAAAGCTATCCCATATTCAGGTATTAGAAAAATACTGTTTAAACAATGGTGTTACTCAAGGCAATCTGCAGATTCAATGCAAGTCCTATAAAAATTCCAATGGTGTTCTTCACAGAAATAAGAAAAACCACCCCAAAAAGCACGTGAAATCACATAAGATCCTCAACAGCCACAGCAATCCTGAGCAAAAGAACCAATCTGGAAGCATCACAACACCCGACTTTAAAATATGCACAAAACTGTGGTTACCAACCAGCATGGCCTGGGCTTGCAATCAGACACATGGACCAGTGGAGCTCAAAGAGAGAGCCCAGAAACAAATTTGTTGTCAACTGACTTCAGACAAAAATGCCAAGACCACACAATGGGGAAAGAGCACTCTTGTCAATAAATGGTGCTGAGAAAATTGGATATCCACATACAGAAGCCTGAAGTGTGCCCCATCTAGACCTCTCAGCAAACACAGGCGTGTGCGCACACACACACACACACACTCTCAACTCAAAATGGATCAAAGACCCAAAACTCTGAAACAGCTAGAAGAAAACATAGGATCCAGGCCACTGGTCTGGGTCATGACTTTGGGGGAAAAAACTCGAAAGTAAAAAGTGACCAATGGGATTACCTCCAACAAAAGCTTATTCACACCAGAGGAAACCATCCACAGAGTGAGGAGACAACCGACAGGATGGGAGACAACTTTTACCAACTATTCATCTGAAAAAGGACTGACCCAGCGTACATACAAAACTTCCTGAAAAACGGAATTCAGAAGTAAGTTTAGGTCTGAGCACTGTGTTGCAGCAGGTTAAACCACTGCTTCCAATGCCAGCATCCCGTACCCGAGTGCCAGTTCCAATCCTAGCAGTTCACATGCCATCCAGCTCCCTGTTAATACCCTGGGCAAGGCTGCAGAAGACGGCCCAAATGCTTCAGCCCTAGCCATCCACATAGGAAACCAAGACGGAGTTCATGGCTCCAGACTTCAGCCTGGTGCAGCCCCTGGCTGTGACAGCCATTGTGGGCATAAACTAGGGATGGAAGATTCTTTCTCTACCTCAGCCTCTATCTATGTCTCTCTACCCCCCCACCCTCCCCTACCTCCCTCTGACCCTTCTGTCCGCTCTGCCTCTCAAATGAATAAATAATTTTTTTTGTCTTTTGCTTTGTTTTGTTTTTTGACAGAGTGGACAGAGAGAGAGAGAGGAGAGAGAGAGAGAGAGAGAAAGGTCTTCCTTTGCCATTGGTTCACCCTCCAAAGGCCACTCCAGTGGTATGCTGCGGCCGGCGCACCACACTGATCCGAAGGCAGGAGCCAGGTGCTTCCTCCTGGTCTCCTATGCGGGTGCAGGGCCAAGCACTTGGGCCATCCTCCACTGCCTTCCTGGGCCACAGCAGAGAGCTGGACTGGAAGAGGGGCAACCAGGACTAGAACCCGGTGTGCCAGCACTGCAGGCGGAGGATTAGCCTAGTGAGCCTGGCGCTGGCCTAAATGAGTAATTTTTAAAAGGTAAATTAATTTCTCCATAAACCTTTTGAAGTCCCTTTATATCCAGAATATATAAGGAACTCAAAAAAGCTCAATAAATTTCAATAATAAAAAGCAAACCAATTTTTTCATTTGTATAAAAACTTTTAATTTCATTTTTTATATTTGGAGGATGTCAAGACACTTTACTGGGGAGTATGGGAGTTGGGGGACTTGAGGATATAGTGAGTTTGAATGAAATCCAAGTCCTCAGTCGGAATCTCAGCATCACGGTCCCCAAAAGTGCAAACCCATTTTTAATGGGCGAAAGGCATGAATAATGCTTTTCAAAAAAAGAAATTCAGAAGGCCTACAAATTTACAAAAAACTGATCTATGTCATTAACCAAGTCAGTGACAGTTGCAAAGCAAACCACAGTGAGACACCAAGTCCACCCCATTCGATGCCGTGACATTGACTGACAGAACTTCACACTTCCTGTCAACACTTCATACAGCGGGGTCAATACTTCATACAGCAGGGTCAATGGTGTCAACTGATCATGACTCAGAGAAGTTCCAGAAAAGGTTTGTAAACGTGTGCAGCATGACCTACGGAACATTAGAAACACAAGGCCACGTGTCTTCCTCACTACTTAAGGTGCAGCTCTTTCTTTTATTATTAACCCTAATAACGATTTGAAGATACTGACAAAATTCATCATCATGAACTTGTGGGAAGCTCAGACAACAACTGCACGGTTTTCCTCGTCAGTCTGCAGAAGGGAATTAAGGAGAAGCTGCTGTGTTCAAAAGATGGTGCTGTGGCCAAACAGCAGTCACCTGAACAAAGCCTCAGAAGTAAAATCCACCGAACTCGGCAGGAGATTCCCATCGGCCGCAGGCATGCAAGTTCTCTTCACCCTGAAGCTACAGCTCAGCACTGCTGTTACAATCTTATCTCTCAGGGAAACTGCAGGGTGCAGCTTGTGGGCTGGATGACTGAGGAGGTGACGGTCTGCCCTGAGGGATGATTTAGGTAACAGTACAAACCCAGACCTTGCAATGCGTCTGAGGAGTGCCCAGTGCCGGGTAAAATATGCATTTAACTCTTGTCCCAGTCCGTGGTAGGCACAGATTCGAACAGGAAGTCCTCTTCACTCTTACACGTCTTATAGAAGCAACATGACGATTAATAGGATGTCCTTGTGACAGGTGCTGTATAAAATACAGTGTCAATGACTCCCATCAAGAGCAAAAACACAGGCTTTAATTTTATAGATATTATAATAATTACATGTTTATATGAAATTATCATGTAAAATTATTTCATTATGATCACTGCTTTGGTGGTATTCTGAGAATAGGGGTAAATAGAAAATTGGTCCAAAGTTACACAATAGAATCTCATTTGCTGCAAACACATTGGGAGGGCATTCTAATGTTTTAGGATCTCTGCAGAGTTCTATGTATTTTGGCATGTAATACATAATTATAAATAATGAAAAGATCCACATTTTATACGTGAACATCATTTCACTCTTATTGACTAACAGACTGATTCCCTGAGGTGAAATTCAGTGTTCATTATTTTTTTCAACATGAACAAATTCAAAGACATTTTCATTTTCTGGTACATTTGGATCTCTTCTGTTTTCTAGCACATAAATTATATCACAAATTCATGTTAAACAACCAACCTGCCTAAGAAATGTGCTTTTCTTCTTGCATTTCAAATGGCCCAATCATCTTACCAGCTGACCTATCAGCGACACTAATGCACATTAGGAGTTATAAAAGGGGAGTAACTGAAGACCGCAACGGAGCTCAGCAGAATGATCAATCTAATCTTCAACAACAAACTCCAAATCAACGCACTAGCCCCTCCATTTACCTTTCTTCAGCCAAGAGTATACTTCCTATTCCTTTGTGTTTTCATACCCAGGAGGCTCCTCCCCACCACCTGCCTGGTGTGCATTTGTGAGTAGAGACACTCTTGACTCCCACCAATCAGCTGTGAATCCCAAAACAGCCTACCTGGAGAAGCCACCAGGCAAAGAGTCCTCCTGGGGACATGCAAGCCAGTGTCCGTGTGTCCAGGTTCAGAAATCGCAACCGAGAAGCTGCTTGGCAACACGTCCTCACAACTGGAGAGACCTCACTCCCCCTCCTGCTGTGGCTCCTGCGTGCCTGGGACTTTCTCAACGACTTTACCTTGCTGTGCTTGAGCTTCTGTGTCTGCAGAGCCCTCATTTTGCCCATTTGTTTTAGGCTCTTAGAGGTCAAAAAGGTTTTAGGTAACTAAGTGATTTTTTTAGTATTCTCATGAGGATGACATGAGTCCACATAAGCAAGAGTTTTAGTCCATGCACTGCGCTAGACAAAGGCAAGTAATGTCACTGCTTTGTGGTTAAAGTTCGGATCACATAAATTGAATTAAACTAAAATTGAAGCTTTGGAAGTAAATGTTCAAGCTCTAATACAAGTATTTAATGTAATATCTTCAAATGCTATGTACTAGAACCATTAAGAAAGCTCTTTAGAAATTGTCATAGGTGTTCAGCAGTAGAGTTCCGCACATAGTCCTACAGACTGACTCCTAAGGGTACAGCCTAAAAACTTGTCGTCAGATTCCAAACCCATGAAAATCGGTGGTATGAATGCCATCTGAACTGTTAAAATGATATTATATGTTCAAGTCAACATATAAATAGGTTTACGTGTAAAAGTGATCATATAAATACCATGAAGTGCCTGGTCATAATAAAAGAATTTAAAAGGAAGGAAAGTCCAACATGGGAAGCAGTCCACACAGCTGACTCCTGGAATGACATTCGCTGTAAATAACACTCTGACCTCAGAATCAGCCCTTTAGGCTTCCAGGTCTGGCTGAAAGGTCTGCGAGAGCATTTCAGGCGTGGAAAGCCAAGACTCTGTGGCAAAAAAAAATATCCTACACAGAGGATCTCTGTGAGACCTCAGTGGAAAGAGAGTCATCAAAGAAGGAGGTACTCCTCTATGAAGGGAGGAGAGTACTTCCACTTTGCTCATGGCCGTGTCCAAGTGCTGATGGAGTCTGTGGTCACAAAAGGTGTCCATAGCCTTGGCAGCCCATGGCAAGAGCCTCGGGTCATCACTGACATCTTAAATAAGAGTGTTAATTGTTAAACGAACTTACTCCCCGTGTAGGACTCCATACTTAATGAGTTGTACTATGAAAATTGACTGCAAATATTGTTCTCAAGCTGTACTCTATGTGCTGAGTGTATGGGGGGGGTGCAAACTGTTGAAATCTGTGTTTAACATGGAGTTGGTCCTCTGTATATGAAGTCAAACAATAAACCATAATGAAGAAGAAGATTGGAGAGGAGAGGGAGGTGGGATGGGAATGGGGGGGAGGGGTGTTTGGGGGAAAAAAACACTGTATTTCTAAAGTTGTATCTATGAAAAAATGCATTCATTAAATAAAAACTTAAAAAAAGAAATTGTTATAGGAAGTTTTTCTTTGTACAATAGTCAATTCTTTTATGTAACTTACAGGATACGGAGATATTTGAGTAAATACCATGCTGATCTGAAAATCGCCTATCAGCAAGGACACTGGTCCACAAAAACTCTTATTAAAACATCTCAAAAAGCAAAAGACATAACTTTTAATTTTTACTAATGATTATATTTATTACTTATTTATATCATTATCTGTGGTAATAGTTTTACTACATATAAATTTATTACTGTTACTTCTTTGCATTTTTTGTCTTTATTTATTATCTTGCTTATTTAAAAGGCAGAGAGATAGAGATCTCTCATCCGCTGGTTTACTCCCCAAATACCCACAATGGCGGGCTGGAAGCAGGCATTTAATCCCGGTCTCCCACAGGGGTAGCAGGAACCCAACCACGTGGTCTAGCGCATGCTCCCTCCCAGGGTGCACATTAGCGGGAAGCCGGAATCAGGCAGAGCCGAGATTGAAACCCAGGCCCTCTGACATGGGATGCGGGCCTCTCAGGTAGTATCTTGACTGCTGTGCCACATGCCCATCTCACCACTGCTTGGTTACTACTCTCTCTGAAGAGAAACCCAAGTAGTAAGACAGTCTACAGTCAGGCACTGGTAAGGAAAACTATTTAAAAAGCATGCTAGCTCACATACAGTAATTAATGGTGTGAGTGTGCATTGGGAAGAACAAATGGCAGAACAGTGACTGAAGAACTCAAGTGCTTTAGAAGTAAGGAGTGTTTTGCTCTTGCCAATGTCTAAGTGGTGAGGGTCCCCAGGGAAGGCCACTGCCCATCACCAACTGACCGTCCGACCCAGCCCATCATTGCCTGGCCAATGTGAAGCTGGGGAAACTCTACAGGGCACTGAGACCAGCCCAGCTGGGAAAAGGTACAAATGATGGAGTCGGTTTTCTGTACTTTCCAAGTTGCTCAGAGCCCTCATCACTGCCCGTCTACTTTCTCACAAACTGGAAGCAGAGGCTCCTGGGATATTTGCCAGTTGAATGATTCTGGTTTTCCTTCTCAAAGAAGATACATAAACCATCATCAGTGATGTTCTAAATGGTAACTGGTTAGAATGCAGGGTTAGTGATAGCAAATCAGGAACTGATAGAAAAGAGAAAGAGAGGAGAGAGAGGAGAGAGAGGAGGAGAGGAGAGAGAGGGAGAGAGAGGGAGAGAGGGGAGAGAGAGGGAGAAAGAGAGAGGAGAGGAGGGAGAGGAGAGGAGAGGAGAGGGGAGAGAGGAGAGAGAGAGGGAAAGAGGGGAGAGAGAGGGATATAAAGAGAGAGGAGAGGAGGGAGAGGAGAGGAGAGGAGAGGAGAGGAGAGGAGAGGAGAGGAGAGGAGAGGAGAGGGGAGAAAGGAGAGGAGAGGAGAGAGAGGAGAGAAAGGAGAGGAGAGAGGGAAAGAGGGGAGAGAGAGGGAGAAAGAGAGAGAGGAGAGGAGGGAGAGGAGAGGAGAGGAGAGGAGAGGAGAGGAGAGGAGAGGAGAGGAGAGGAGAGAGAGGAGAGGAGAGAGAGGAGAGAGAGGAGAGAGAGGAGAGAGAGGAGAGGAGAGGGAGGGAGAGAGAGGGAGAGAGGGGAGAGAGAGGGAGAAAGAGAGAGGAGAGGAGGGAGAGGAGAGGAGAGGAGAGGAGAGAGAGGAGAGAGAGGAGAGGAGAGAGGAGAGGGAGAGAGAGGGAGAGAGAGAGGAGAGGAGGAGAGAGGAGAGGAGGGAGAGGAGAGGAGAGGAGAGGAGAGGAGAGAGGAGAAGGAGGAGAGGAGAGAGAGGAGAGAAAGGAGAGGAGAGAGAGGGAGAGAGGGGAGAGAGAGAGGGAGAAAGAGAGAGGAGAGGAGGGAGAGGAGAGGAGAGGAGGGAGGGAGAGGAGAGGAGAGGAGATGAGAGGAGAGAAAGGAGAGGAGAGAGAGGGAGAGAGGGGAGAGAGAGGAGAAGAGAAAGAGAGAGGAGAGGAGGGAGAGGAGAGGAGAGGAGGGAGGGAGAGGAGATGAGAGGAGAGAGAGGAGAGAGAGGGGAGAGAGGAGAGGAGAGAGGGGAGATGAGATGGAGAAGAGAGGGGGAGAGAGGAGAGGAGAGAGAGGGGAGAGAGGAGAGGAGAGAGGGAGAGGGGAGAAGAGAGGGGAGAGAGAGGAGGGGAGAGGGGAGAGAGGGGGAGGAGAGGAGAGGAGAGGAGAGGAGAGGGGAGAGAGAGAGAGGGAGAAGAGAGAGGAGACAGAGGAGAGGAGACAGAGGAGAAGAGGGGAGAGGAGAGAAAGGAGGGAGAGGGAGAGAGAGAGGAGAGGAGAGAGAGGGGAGAGAGAGGAGAGAGGAGAGAGAGAGAAGAGAGGAGAGGAGAGAGAGAGAAGAGAGGAGAGAGAGAGAAGAGAGAGAGAGAAGAGAGGAGAGAGAGAGAAGAGAGGAGAGAGAGAGAAGAGAGAGAGGGGGGGGAGAAGAGAGGAGAGGGGAGGAGAGGGGAGAGAGAGAGAAGAGAGGAGAGAGAGAGAAGAGAGGAGAGAGAGAGAAGAGAGGAGAGAGAGAGAAGAGAGGAGAGAGAGAGAAGAGAGGAGAGAGAGAGAGAAGAGAGGAGAGAGAGAGAAGAGAGAGAGGGGGGGGGGGAGAAGAGAGGAGAGGGGAGGAGAGGGGAGAGAGAGAGAAGAGAGGAGAGAGAGAAGAGAGGAGAGGAGAGAGAGAGAAGAGAGGAGAGAGAGAGAAGAGAGAGAGAGAGAGAAGAGAGAGAGAGAGAGAGAGGAGAGAGAGAGAGGGGAGAAGAGAGGAGAGGGGAGGAGAGGGGAGGAGAGGGGAGGAGAGGAGAGGGGAGGAGAGGAGAGGAGAGGAGAGGACCTTCTCTCAAACATCGAGTGACGCTATGCCGCAAAACTCGGCACACAGAAAGGAGGGTGCAGGGCTGTGTCCCAACTCTGAGAGTTCAACAAGGCTGCAACCCTCCAGCCTTCACCCAGGCTCCGCCTGGCACCGCGGGGTGGAATACAAAAGGAAAAGAACCAAGCAACTCGGTGGCAATCCATCTCAGGTGTTAATGCAGCTTCACGTCAGATCCACCTATCAATGTCACAGCTACCACGAAGAATGCTTCCTTATCTCACAACCCGTCTTGTAAAACGCAACTTCTCATTAGAAACGCAACTGATGAAACTTGTCTCCCAAGTCTGCCAATGGAATCCTTCAGCACTGTGGCTCTGGAACATGCCTGGAGCTGAGTTCGCTGTTTATTAACGGCACAAATCAGGTCTGGCGGTTTGGGGCCATCCTTGATAGTCACGCAGGCACACACAAGTGCACAACTCTAAAGCATGTTGTAGTAGCTCTGTGTGTGCCAGCAGAATAAATATTGAATAGTGCTCCATGCATATGCATGATGTACTGCGGTGCTCCCAAGGCATTGTCCCAATGGCTCTATTCAAGGAAGCTTTATTTGATACGGTTTTAACCAAGGATCTTTAAGTCAGAGTGCATGTGGCTTTGCAGGCTCAGGTTTCGTCAAGAGGGATCCAAGAAGGCGACAAAATGGGGCTGCTGTCGTGGCATAGCAGGTAAAACTGCTGCTTATGATGCTGGCATCCCATATGTGTGCCAGTTTGTGTCCCGGCCACTCTACTTCCAATCCACCTCCCTACTAACAGCCTGGGCAAAGCAGCAGGAGATGGGCCAAGGGCTTGGACCCCTGCTACCCTCCTGAGAGATCTGGAAGAAGCTCCCGGCTCCTGGCTTCAGCCTGGCCCAGCACTGGCCTTCCCAAACATCTGGAGAATAAACCAGTGAAGCAAGATATCATTCTCTCTCTCTCCCTCTCTCCCTGTAACTCTTTCAAATAAACAAAATCTTCAAAAAGAAGGTGAGGAGATGACTGCTGCGCCACACGAGAGCAGAGAGCTTGAATGCTGTCACCTCTTGTCAGCCAGCTCCTGCATGCAGGAACGCGGACAGGAAACCCAGTCCTAGGTTTTGTGTTTGCACTGAAAACTAGACAAACATGTGAGCATAAGTAACTCATAAACACGCATGTTAAAAGGCTGAGCAACCTTGCATGTTGCCAGTTGGCGCATTATCCTGCTGTAGAAGCTCTTCACGGAGTACCGTCAGTCTCGGCTTTCCCTGTGAAGCGCTAAGACTGTTTTAGTTGGTCTGTGAGCTACAAATGTTATGTGCATTCACTCCTCTAGTTCTTGGCCATCTCTGCAATAAAGAGTGACATCTGTGCTCAGCGTACTGCCCCATCCTCTTCCTGATCCTAACAGGTGCACAGCCTTTTGTGGCAGCTATTATTTACCTCTATTTTAAAAGTCACACAATCCCTAAGTTTGTGAATAAACTCAGCAAATATTTTTGATGCTCTCATGTCCTAGACACCCTGTGGGTGCCAGACATTGAAAATAAAGAAGCTACAAGACACTGCTTTTGCCTTCATGGAGCTCATAATCCAGAGAGGTGACAAATAGCAAAAAAGAAGAAGAAGAAGAAGAACTCTAGCTATGCTCACTGCGGAAACCTGGAAGTGAGGGACCTGAGTGGCCTGAAAGTTGAGGGTTCCCTGTGGAGTGATGTGGAGATGAGCGATAAGTGATGAGCAGTTTTAGGGTAGAGGGGGCAGTGAAGCAGCATATACAAAGGCTCTGGGGCAATGCTGAGTGTCATGTCTGAGGGAAAGGCGTGCAGGAGCAGGACTGAGAGAGCCCCACTCAGAGGCTTGGGGCTAGGCCAGTGATTTTTTTTTTTTTTTTGACAGGCAGAGTGGACAGTGAGAGAGAGACAGAGAGAAAGGGCTTCCTTTTTGCCATTGGTTCACCCTCCAATGGCCGCTGTAGCCGGCTCATTGCGCTGATCCGAAGCCAGGAGCCAGGTGCTTCTCCTGGTCTCCCATGCAGGTGCAGGGCCCAAGGACTTGGGCCATCCTCCACTGCCTTCCCAGGCCATAGCAGAGAGCTGGCCTGGAAGAGGGGCAACAGGGATAGAATCCAGTGCCCCAACCGGGACTAGAACCCGGTATGCCAGCGCCGCAGGTGGAGGATTAGCCTATTGAGCCACAGCGCCGGCCACATTTTTCTATATTTTTTTAAAAAATGATACTAAGTCACAGCCAACAAGAGAATAAACAGGCAAACTGGACTTTATAAAAGTAAAAAACTTTTATGCATTGCAATACTATATGAACAAAGTGAAAGGGCAAAATACAGGCAGGGGAATATATTTGCAAATAATATATCTGATCAGGAGTGAATACCCAAAATATATAACGAACATCCAAAACTCAACAATGAAAACCAAACAACCTGATTCAAAATGGGCAAAAACTTGAGTGGACATTTCCCCAGTAAAGATATATGCATGATATATATCAAACACATGAAAGACATCCAGTGTCACAAATTCTTAAATAAGTGCCAATTAAAACTACAGTGTAATATCACTGAACACCTATTATCATGGCTGTCATTGAAAATAAACAGAAGTTACTAGTTAACAAAAATATGGAAACACTAGAACCCTGTCAACTCTTGGTGAAAATGCAAGGTAATGTACCCACCATAGAAAATGCCATAGCAATTCCTCAAAACATGAAAAATAGGATTACCATATTATCCAGCAATTCTAATTCTGAGTATAAACCAAGAATAATCTAAAGCAGGGTCTCAGAGAAGTGTCTGAATATCATGCTCAAAGCATCATTCACAGTAGCTGAAACCTGGACGCAACCCAAGTATCCATCAACAGATAAATGGACAAGCAGAATGTTGTCTCTACACAGGGAGCAGTACTATACAGCCCCAGAAAGAGGAAGTTCTGACCTCTGCTCTAATATGGATGACCACTGTGCTGAGTGAAGCAAACCAGACACAGAAAGAAAGCTATTCTATTATTTCACTTAGAGGAATGACCAGAGTGGTCAAGATCAGACAGAAAGTGCAAAAAGCTGTACCACCGTAGGGACAGGAAAATGAGGACTTAATAGTTAATGCACATGAAGTTTTAGTTCTGCAAAATGACAACCATTCTTGAGATAGGATGTGCTGTTGGTCGAACAACAACATGATTGTACTTAACACTGCTGAATTTAATTCTGTGTGTAGAAATGGTTAAGATGGTCAATTTTATGTTTTATGTATTTTACCCAAAGAACGGATGGAGAAACCATTTTCTAACCAACTCCATCACTGGTGTTTTTTGTCAGAGCTGAGAGGCTCAGTGCTCTTGTAGGTCAAGGCCAGCAGGACACAACGCACTGTCATAGAAATCCCCGGGGCTCCTTACAGGCAACCTCATCTCTCCAGGCCCACAGAATTAGCTCTGCAGGAAAATTATAGATGCCAGCCCCCTTCACTTCAGAAACAACAACTGTGCTGTGCACAGCACTTTGAAAAATAACTGGTTTTTCTATTACTTAGAACATAATAGAGACAATTACTATACTAACCACTTGAAAGATTGTGTGTGAAGAGAGCAATTCCCACAATCCTGTAGTGTTAAAGATGGGTTCTTACTTCTCACCGGAAAAGCTAGAAAGCAACTGTGGAACTTAGGCAAGCTCAGGCCTGGATGAACATGGCAGCATCCAAAACAACTAAACATAAAAAATAATTCATTTCCATGTAGAAGGGTTTTTTTTTTTTTTAGAAGTTTTCCCTTTGTGTTTTCTCATTCTTATAAATTATTGAAAATATAATCATCATACTGAATTCTTTGGAGACTAAAAGCATACATGTTTGGGGCAGGTGTTGTGACATAAAGTGTTAAGCCACCATGTGTGACACTGGCATCCCATATGGGCACAGGTTCAAGTCCTGGATGCTCTATTTCCAATTCAGCTCCCTGGTAATGCACGTGAGAAAGCAGTAGTAGATGACCCAGGTGCTTGGGCTCCTGCACCAGTGTAGGAGACCCAAATGGAGTTCCTGGCTCTGGGCTTCAGCCTGGCCCAGCCCTGACTATTAGAACCATTTAGGAAGTGAAACAGCAGATGGAGTATCTCTCTCATACAAGTTCAAAGCAAGTTATCAGTTTTTTCTCTGCCTTATGTTACCTGCATGTTGAATATCATGAATCCCTTGTTCTTTAAAGAAAAATTGTGCCCATGAGGCATCATAATTATAGTGATCACAAAAGGACTCATATGGAATTCCAAAAGCTATCAGAGTTTGCAGAATTCACCAACTAATTTATGTGAAGTGAATTTAGACTTTAATTGGCTTTTTTTTTATTTATAAAATTAAGTGCCTGGTAATAATAATAGATAGAATTAGAAAGAAGAAAATGTTTCAACATGGGAAGCAGTCCACACAGCAGACTCATAGAATGACAATCGCTTTAAATAGCACTCTGACTTCAGAATAAGCCCTTGAGAGCATTTCAGGCATGTAAAGCCAAGACACTGTAGCAAAAAGAAGTGTCCTATGTGAAGGATTTCTGTGAGAGAGATGCCAGTAGAAAGAAGTGGTCATCATCTTTACCTAATATATACTAAACTGATCTTCTGTATATAAAGAGAATTGAAAATGAATCTTGACGTGAATGGAAGGGGAGAGGGAGCGGGAAAGGGGAGGGTTGCAGGTGGGAGGGAAGTTATGGGAGGGGGGAAGCCATTGTAACCCATAAGCTGTACTTTGGAAATTTATATTAAATAAAAGTTTAATAAATAAATAAATAAATAAAAGAAAGAAGTGGTCATCAAAGAAGGAGGTACTTTGCTCTGAAGGGAGGAGAGAACTTCACTTTGCTTATGGCCTTGTCTAAATACTGAAGGAGTTTGTGGATTCAAAAAGCTTCCATAGCCTAGGCAGCTCATGTCAAGAGCCTCAGGTGATCACTGACGTCATACATAAGAGTATTAATTATAAATTAACAAGAGTCACTGTGCACTAACTTCCCATGCAGGACCTCTGTCCTCAATGAGTTGCTTTATCAGAATTAATTCTAAAACTTGTTCTCAAACTGTGTGTGTGCATATGTGTGTTTGTGCGCATGTGTGTTTGCAAATCGTTGAAATCTTTACTTAGTATAGAGTTGGTCTTTTGTATAAAGTTAATTTTTTTGTATAAATAAAGTTAAACTTTTTGTATAAAGTTAATTGAAAATGAATCTTAATGGAGAATAGGACAGGGAAAGCAGAGGGAGGAGGAGATGGGGTGGGAGTGTTGGTGGGAGAGTAGGTATGGTGGGAATAACTATTTTCTTTTCTTTTTTCTTTTTTCTTTTTTTTTTTTGACAGGCAGAGTGGACACAGTGAGAGAGAGAGAGACAGAGAGAAAGGGCTTCCTTTTTGCCGATGGTTCACCCTCCAATGGCCCGCTGTGGCCAGCTCATCGCGCTGATCCGAAGCCAGGAACCAGGTGCTTCTCCTGGTCTCCCATGCGGGTGCAGGGCCCAAGCACTTGGGCCATCCTCACACTGCCTTCCCGAGCCATAGCAGAGAGCTGGCCTGGAAGAGGGGCAACCAGGACAGAATCCTGCGCCCCGACAGGGACTAGAACCCGGTGTGCCGGCGCCGCAAGGTGGAGGATTAGCCTATTAAGCCACGGCGCTGGCCTGGGAATAACTGTTTCTTAAAGTTGTAGTTAGGATATTTACACTCATTAAATAAAAGGTTTCTTTGGAGGAAAAAAACATACATAGAAACAGTTAAATGCAATTAGGAAATTGGTAAATGACATGGACAAGAAATCCTGCAGATAAAGATACTGAGAAAATAAACAGGGGCCGGCGCTGTGGCATAGCAGGTAAAGCCACCACCTGCAGCACCGGCATCCCATATGGGCACCGGTTCGAGTTCCGGCTGCTCCAATTCCAATCCAGCTCTCTGCTATGGCCTGGGAAAGCAGTAGAAGATGGCCAAAGTCCTTGGGCCCCTGCACCTGCGTGGGAGATCTGGAAAAAGCTCCTGGCTTCAGATTCTATCAGCCCAGCTTTGACCATTGCAGCCTACTGGGGAGTGAACCAGAAGACGGAAGACTTCTCTCTGTTTCTCTCTCTGCCTCTGCCTCTAACTAACTCTGCCTTCCAAACAAATAAAATAAATCTTTTTTAAAAAATAAACAAAATATTATAAATGAACTACTCAGTAAGTGAAATGAAAATATAGTGGAAAGCCTTAACAACAGACTTCCAGTCACACAGTGGACCAGAGTTTACCTCTCAAATTACTCAAATAGTATCTGCCTCTCTTCATATCTCACAGCATGTTCACATTCCCTATCGTCCCCCATCCTCAGAAAAGTAGAATGGGAGAATGGAATTTTTTTTTACCTTTTATTTAATGAATATAAATTTCCAAAGTACAGCTTATGGATACAATGGCTTCCCCACCCCCATAACTTCCCTCCCACCCACAACCCTCCCCTTTCCCCGCTCCCCTCTCCCCTTCCATTCACATCAAGATTCATTTTCAATGGGAGAATGGAATTTTAAAACAGGCTCTAACTAAACTCTCCACCCAGGTCCACTTAAACTGGGTAAAACCCCTCCCTTTGGCTCTGTTAAGAATCAGAAGCCCTTAATGCTTAGCCTGTTGAAATTCTCTATGGAAGGCTTCTTCACTCACCTAACTTCCCTTCCCTACCTACAGAATTCTGAAGCTTTTACTCTTCTTACTGAAAGGCGCTCTAACTTATGCAGACACACCCCTACCCAAACCACACTCTGCCTCCTGACTATATTCCTACCTTTCAACCTGGTGACTGGGTTTGTCTAAAACAAAATGAGGCTGCTATAAGCCAAAGTGGAGCGAGCCCTACCAGTTGATATTGTCAACCCCCCACCGCGGCCAAACTCAAAGGGCACCCCCGCTTAGGTACATTTTACTTCATTAAAACTTATACCATCTCCCTCATGTAAGTCTACAGCCACAGGAGCCACCTCTCGCAGGTTGACGTGGTCATGAGAGGTATTCACAAGGTAATTTTGCCTCATTTTGGCTATGGTTTCCACCATGGGTGATATCTCTAGTATCTCCTTCTGTCTTCATAATCATAGTGCTTCTGTTTCTGCCATGTATATTTAACTTATTCCAAAGGTTCTTGCAGGAACAAATAATTGCTGTATCAAGCCATCTCGCAGGGAGCAACACAACTGCTCTTCTTCAATCAATCTGATCCCAAGTATAGGTCACCGTTCAAGTCCTGGCTGCATGTCTACACCCGTATCAGCAGGAAGTAGCCAGAGAGAAATCACTGCCCCTTTTCTTTATCTATATTCAGAGTCAGGATCAATGGAATAAGGACATAAGCCTCAGCCGTTCTCCCTCATTGCCCAAAAAGACAGATAAACACTGGAATGTACTCCTTACCCTTGAATCTCAATTGGGTCTCATACCCTATAGCCTTCATACCACCCCCCCCCCCCCCCACAGCCACCTCAAAGACCAGTTGCCCTGAACACTGGAAAGACCAATTCCAGGAATTCCCTCTGCCTGCTGCCCCCCTACCCCCACCCCAATCCCCAGCCGTCCTAAAAAATAAAAAGGCCCAACCCCTGGAGTCGGGGCCTTCTGCCACGTGTTCCATCATGGCACACGGGCACTTGGTCACCCACCTCTATGATTTATTTTCTCTGAATAAATTCACTCTGGCTGTAAACTCGTACACTACCTCCTCTCTATTCTGTGCTTCTTTTCCTAACAGGTCTCTTGAAACATGTCAGTAAGGCATGCTGGGATCTATGGGACACCATCAAAGACGAAATTTACATGTCTTAGGAGTACCTGAAGCAATAGAGGAAAAATGGCTCTGAAAACCTAATAAATGAAATAATGGCAGGAAATTTCCGCAATTTGAAATCAGATATGGACATTCAAATACAGGAACCACACAGAACCCAAAATATGGATGATCAAAGAATCCTCACTATGAGGTATTGTAGTCAAACTTTCACAAGTAAAACGTAAAGAGAATATCCTAAGGTTTGCTAGACAGAAATGCCAGATCACTTTTAAAAGAACTTACAGCAAATTGACAGCAGATTGCTCAACAGAAACCCAACAGACCAGAGAATGGAGAGACATAGATGTAAAAGACAAAAAACAAAATAAATAAATAAGAATCTGCCAACTCAAAATACTTTGCCAAGCAAAGCTCTCACTCACATGAATGATGCTGAAATAAAGACCTCCCAAAACAACAGAAGTTCAAAGAATCTGTCACCACCATGCCAACCTTACAAATGGCACTTAAGGCTATACCATACACAGAGAAAGACATCCAGCATCATAACAAATCGGGAAGGCAGAAAAACCTCCTCGTAAAAGCAGAAAGGAAATTCAAAACAAACAACAGAAATTACGGAAAAATGGGAGGAAGAAGCCATTTCTTATCATTTATAACCTTGAATCTAAATGGACTAAATGTCCCAATTAAAAGATACAGACCAGCTAACTGGATTAAATTTAAAAAAAGACCCTTCTATAGGCTACCTGCAAGAAACACACTTCACCAATGAAAAAGCACACTGAAAGTCAAAGGATGGAAAAGACATGCCATTCAAACGGAAATCAAAACTATATCCTAGGGCTGGCACCATGGCGCAAGAGGTTAATCCTCTGGCTGTGGCGCCAGCATCCTATCTGGGCGCCGGTTCTAGTCCCAGCTGCTCTTGTTCCGGTCCAGCTCTCTGCTATGGCCTGGGAAAACAGAAGATGGCCCAGGTGTTTGGGCCTCTGCACCCATGTGGGAGACCTGGAAGCAGCTCCTGGCTCCTGGCTTTGGATCAGCCTACCTCCGGCCGTTGGGGCCATCTGGGGAGTGAACTAGCCCGTGGAAGACCTCCTCCTCCCCCTCCCCCTCCCCCTCTCCCCCTTTCTGTGTGTAACTCTTTCAAATAAATAAATAAACCTTTAAAAAAAATAAGAAAGGAAGGAGAAAAGCAGGTGGGAGGGAGAGTAGGATGGCAAGTATCATTTTGCCCTTCAAACTGTGAATATGCAATACATGCAATGTGTTCCCCTTACATAAACATAAACATTTTTAAGGAGAGCTACAGAGTTTCCCCAGATAACTCAGAGGCACAGTACATGCAGAGCCCCCTGGCCACGCTGCCCCACCCCTGCCACCTTGCACCTGCTGTTTTCACCTTCCAGCCTTCAGGAGAAAGCCCTTGTCACCTTTCCGTTATGGTTTCTCTCAGCCCAGAAGAAAGGGACAAAATCATCCTCACAGTAGGAGGCGACAAATGCTAACCAGCGAAAGAACCAACCAACGACCCCGCTGATGGCCACCCCGGTCCAGTCAGCAGTTTCTCAGGCTTCCGGTTGTAAATTTTAGCTGTTCTTTGCTCCTTGAGGAGAATCTTCTGAGTTCTCTGTTTTCACTCCTTTATGAGTATACTTGTCTGAAATTTTTCTCACCTGGCCAAAGGTACAGCTCGCACTGTGCTCTCTTTGAAGATTGTAACATTTTTATAAACAACAAACACTTGGCTTTTTGAATTAAATATAAAATAAAGTTACCTAATTTCCCTCTTTGTCCTTTCTGATTTTTTTTTTTTTTTGCCTTTTGATTTAAAATTTAAAAAAACTAAGAATAAAGAAAATGCCCTGGGACTGGCACTGTGGCATAGCAGGCAAAGCTACCACCTGCAGTGCTGGCATCCCATATGGGCAATGGTTGGAGTTCCGGCTGCTCCACTTCCAATCCAGCTCTCTGCTAAGGCCTGGGAAAGCAGTAGATGACGACCCAGGTCCTTGGGCCCCTGCACCCACGTGGGAGACCAGGAAGAAGCTCCTGGCTCTGGATTAGCACAGCTCCGGCTGTTACAGCCAACTAGGGAGTGAACCAGCAGATGGAAGACTTCTCTATCTGCCTCTCCTTCTCTCTGTGTCTAACTCTGCCTTTCACATAAATAAATTAAAAAGAAAAAAGCCCCTCTTGAGAAATGTGACATTCATGATCATGAGGCCTGAGCTCCCCAGAGCAGCCAGATCCCCCTACAAACCCCCGTTCCACGAGTGAGCAGAGCTGCACCGAGTTTGTGTCCAAGTCAGTACTTGGAATTCATGGCCCACATTGTGCCACAGCACGTTAAGCCACCGCCTGGGATGCCTGCATCCTAGATGTGCATCAGTCCAAGTCCCAGCTGCACCACTTCCAATCCAGCTCCCTGCTAATGCACTGAGAAAGCAGAAGATGGTCCAAGTGCTTCGGCCCCTGCACCCATGTAGGAGACCCAGAAGAAGCTCCTGGCTGCAGCCTGGCCCAGCCCTGGCAGTTGCATCCAACTGGAGAGTGAACCAGCTAATAGAGTATCTCTCTTTCCTTTCAAATTAAGTAAGTGCATATTTTAAAATCATAAATCAGGGAAGAAAATCATTAAGGATAATAAAATATAAAAGTTTACTGAGAATGGTTTTGATGACCTTTAAAATACTTTTTGGTTGGGACCAATGCTGTGGCATGGTGGATAAAGCTGCCACCTGCAGTGTCGGCATCCCATAAGGGCACCGGTTCGAGTACCAGCTGCTCTACCTCTGATCCAGCTCTCAGCTAATGTGCCTGGGAAAGCAGTGGAGTACGGCCCAAGTGCTTGGGCCCCTGCACACATGTCAGAGACCAGGAAGAAGCTCCAGCTCCGGCCCTTGCCACCTTTCAGGGACTGAACTAGTAGATGGAAGACCTCTCTCTCTGCCTCTGCCTCAGCCTCAACCTCTCAAATAAATAAATCTTAAAATAAATGCTTATTGGTACTAAATGCTCTTTTTTTCTGTTAAATTTTTATTATGAAAAATTGCAAATACATACATTACAAATATAAACATTACAAATATATACAGCATAAACAGTCAAATTTTCCTGTTTTTAATTAAAATACTGAGTTTATTTCACATGTGTATTTGTTTTCCCAGCATTTCCATGTCCACTACTACCGTGTCCTGTGTTAACAAACTGAATACCTAGCCGAGGGTGGCATGCCATCTTTAAAAACTACCCAGGCATTTTTGGACAATACATTCTTGGCAATGGAACTTGGATAAGGTTTATCAAGTTGTTTTCAGTATTTTTTAAAGAGACTTCCTCCACTGCCAAGGATCTTGGATTGCCTCCTGGTCAGACATCCAGAAGCAACTCTTGACTTAATCTGCAAATTTGGCTCCCACTCTGGGAAGAGAACCACCTTGTGCTATCCTGGTGTACATTTCTGCTTTAATCTCTTCCCTAGAACTAGGTCCCTTGGGTGCTTTAAGGTTTTTTTTCCCAGGTTTTTGAGGGATTCTGGACCTTTTGTTCTTCGTGTTGGTGGTTTTGAGTCTCTTCCATTCTGGTTTGCCCTTCTTTTTTTTTTTTTTTTTTTATTTTTCATTTTTCTCCAGGGTATCTCACACAGACTTCTTAGCTGGAGCTTTTTCTTCCATTTTCTCCTCATCAAAATTGTCATCATCTTCATCGCCATCATCTTCTTCATGGGCAGCAAGCCTGGCTTTGCCCTGTGGTACCCTGCCGCCGTCTCCAGGGCAGGTGCCTCCCCAGGTGTACTTAGTGACGTCATGTCTGCCCTCCACAGCTGGTAAGTGCTGTCCACGAATATTCACGCTTCAGCCTTGGCGCACCTGTGGCGTTAGCTCAAAGCCCCCCAGGGATACAGTTGGCTGTACATTTTTAGAGTTGCCACGGTGACTTTAACTGGACTGCCTTCATAATTCACCACCCTTTGCATCAGCGCCTAAACTGTTCTTAAAGATAACTGGCGCTCAGTTTCATCACTGTCCACTTTGAAGGGATCATCTTTTTCAGCCTTTAGCTTACAACTGAAAAGATAGACCTGGTACCTCATGGGGCTCATGTCCACATCCATCGACTCTGCCATGGGGTGAGAGAAGGGTGGGAGACTCTTCCATGGGTGGGAGAGAAGGAAGGAGGTAAGATGCCCACTGCAGCGAAGAACAATCGCGCAGGATAGCGTCACAAAAGGGCAAAGAGCCAAATTTTCCATCTAGCTTTAACATTCATGAATATTAATAACTTTTTAACTGTAAGCAAATGTCCCTGGATATATTTAAGCAAGGAAGTGGCACAGTGATATTTCTGTTTTAGAAAGGGGACTCTCTAATGGCCGGCGCTGCAGCTCAATAGGCTAATCCTCCGCCTCACGGCGCCGGCACACCGGGTTCTACTCCCGGTCGGGGAGCCAGATTCTGTCCCGGTTGCTCCTCTTCCAGGCCAGCTCTCTGCTGTGGCCAGGGAGTGCAGTGGAGGATGGCCCAAGTGCTTGGGCCCTCCACCCACATGGGAGACCAGGAGAAGCACCTGGCTCCTGCCTTTGGATCAGCGCAGTGCGCCGGCCACAGCGGCCATTGGGGGGTGAACCAACGGCAAAGGAAGACCTTTCTGTCTCTCTCTCTCTCACTGTCCACTCTGCCTGTCAAAAATAAAAAATAAAAATAAAAATAAAGAAAGGGGACTCTCTGGTAAGGTGGAACAGAGTTTGTAGGAGGAGAACCCTGGAGGAAACTTCACTGGATCATAACCCGCCATCCACAGAATACCGTCTTCCTCCCTGGACAGCTCCACAGCAGTGAGCAGATGTCCACACTTCCACTTCCCTCTTTTTAAAGCCAAGAGGACATACTAAGGGTTCCAAGTTCTTGAGTGCATCACACAACCATTCAGAAACGTGTGGATAAATTACTTTCCTCAATGCTAGAGACAAGCAAAGCCTCCCCCTTCTGCTCGATGTTAGTAACAGAGGATGAAGACGGCCCGCAGAGCAGCCCAACAGAGGGACGGCCCGTCTCCTCCAAGTGCAAGTGAAGTACAAGCTGGCCACAGCTCAGCTCATGGCCATGTTCTCATGCGTTCACTTTTTTTTTTAATTTATTTCTTTATTTGAAAGTCAGAGTTACACAGAGAGGAGAGGCAGAGAGAGAGAGAGAGAGAGAGAGAGAGAGAGAGGTCTTCTATCTGTTGGTTCACTCCCCAGTTGGCCGCAACGGCTAGAGCTGTGCCAATCTGAAGCCAGGAGCCAGGAGCTTCCTCCAGGACTCCCACGCAGGTGCAGGAGCCCAAGCACTTGGGCCATTCTTCTACTGCTTTCCCATGCCACAGCAGAGAGCTGGATCGGAAGTGGAGCAGCTGGGTTTCAAACTGGCACCCATATGGGATGCTGGCGCTTCAGAGTAGGGCATTAACCCACTGCACCACAGCGCTGGCCCCCTCATGTGTTCACTTTCAAGAGTTCTTCCCAAACAGATCAAGTTGCCTTCTCTATTTCTGCAAACTGCTGTACATTTCCACAGCATTGCAAAGAGGGGAGTTATACAATAGTTCCATCCTCTTCCATTTTTAATACATTTTTTCATACACATGTGTTGATACACACCAGTGTATATGTACACACACAAATAACTACTTCCAAAAGTTCATAGAAAATGGAATTAACAGGTAAGTTTATTTCTATGTAAAAATTTTTGAAATCTGAGTACAGATTTTTCATAATACGCATTTCTATGAAGTTTCTGAAGACCATTTGCATGTTGCTAAACTCCATACTTAGCTTTTGCTTTAAAAGTGCCAGAAGTTAAAGGTTACCCTGAGGGACACATTTCCAGTTCTACACAAAGTATGCAGTGAGAAAATAAATCCACTCAAAAAATGTGCTTTATAGCATTTTCTGAAACCACTTCTTTAATTATTAGGGTATACGCTCAGTCATGCTTAGTACAACTGGATCATGCTTTCATTCCACTGGAAAATCGCGTCGTTCAGTCACACCCAATTGACAGCACAATCCAGTACTCCAATTTAGCAGATCTCTGCATGGCACAATAAAATTAGCAGGTTCACCAAACAGCCATGGCCAAGTAACTGCTCCACAATAGCCCCGGAAGCCAAAAGCCCATGCAATTATATTATGTGAGCAATCCTGTTCTTGTGTTTAAACCCACGGTCAATTCTAGAGCCAGACATCTATCAAAATTAGGCTTCCAATTTGAATATAGACATGAGATGGTGCAAGCAGAGCCCGGGGACAGAGAGGCACGGTCAGACTCGTGACAACTAATGACTGAGTCCCAGAAACAGCTCTGCAGCAGCCCGACTGTCACGCACACTGGATTGATCTTTCAAGGAACTGTCTCAATTGAGCGAGTGGGTAGAGCATGGTAACACACACTACACAGGGACCAGTGCTGTGGCGTTGTAGGTTAAGCATCCACCTGCAGGTTGAGTCCCGGCTGCTCCACTTCTGATCCAGCTCCCTGCTGATGGCCTGGGAAAGCGGAAGATGGCCTAAGTGAAAGATGCCCCTCCACCCACGTGGGAGACATAGAAAACATAAATAAACTGAGAACCAAGGGAAAACAGAATTGGTAATAAAGACCCTCCCAAAAAATAAAAGCCCAGGGCCAGATGGCTCCACTGCTGAATTCTACCACACCTTTAAAGAACTAATTCCAATTTTTCTCACACTACTCAAACTGAAAGGGAGGAAATCTTCCAAAACTCATTCCATAAGGCCCAAATCACTTTAATTACAAAACCAAAAAAGACAAGAGAACTATAGACTAATATCCCTCATGAACATTTATGTAAAAATCCTCAACTAAATACTACCTAATTGAATCCAACAACACATCAGAAAAAGATCATTGACCCAGGCTGAGTGACACCAATCCCTGATACACAAGGATGGAAAATCAATCTCTGTGTGTGTGTGTGTGCGTGTGTGTGTAACTCTGCCTTTCAAATAAATAAATCTTTTAAAAATAAATGTAATACATATTAATAAATTGACTAAGGGCCGGCATAGTGGCATGGTGGATTAAGCCGCCATCTGCGGGGCTGGCCATCCCATATGAACACCGGTTAAAGTCCCGGCTGTTGCATTTCCAATCCAGCTCCCTGCTAATGTGTCTGGGAAAGAAGTGGAAGATGGCCCAAATTCTTGGACCCCCGCACCCACGTGGGAGACCCAGATGAAGCTCCTGGTTTTGGCCTGGCTCAACTCTGACTGTTGTGGCCATTTGTGGAATGAACCAGCAGATAGAAGTTCACTCTATGACACTCTCTTTCTCTCTCTCTCCCTCTGCCTTTCAAATAAATTAATAAAATTCTTAATAAAATATTTCTACTGTGAAAATTAGAGAACATTAAGGAAAAGAATAAAAAACACCGGAAAAATGTCAAAACCTTCCATGTTCATGGATTGGAAGAATTAATCATCAAAATGGGCCGGCGCCGTGGCTTAACAGGCTAATCCTCCACCTTGCGGCACCAGCACACCGGGTTCTAGTCCCGGTCGGGGCACCGATCCTGTCCCGGTTGCCCCTCTTCCAGGCCAGCTCTCTGCTGTGGCCAGGGAGTGCAGTGGAGGATGGCCCAAGTTCTTGGGCCCTGCACCCCATGGGAGACCAGGATAGGCACCTGGCTCCTGCCATCGGAACGGCCGCAGCGCGCCAGCCGCGGCGGCCATTGGAGGGTGAACCAACGGCAAAAGGAAGACCTTTCTCTCTGTCTCCCTCTACTGTCCACTCTGCCTGTCAAAAATAAAAAACAAAAAAAATCATCAAAATGTTCATATTACCTGTAGAAATTTACAGATTCAAAGCAATCATCCAGATTTGGGAAAAAATGACCCTAAAATTCATATGCAATCATAAAAGGCCCTGCATAGGTAAAGGGATATTAATAAAAATAAAGCTGGAAGCAACACAGTATCATATTTATTTTTTTGACAGAGTGGACAGTGAGAGAGAGAGATACAGAGAGAAAGGTCTTCCTTTACTGTTGGTTCACCCTCCAATGGCCACCGTGGCCGGCGCACCACACTGATCCAAAGCCAGGAGCCAGGTGCTTCTCTTGGTCTCCCATGTGGGTGGAGGGCCTAAGCACTTGGGCCATCCTCCACTGCCTTCCCGGGCCACAGCAGAGAGCTGGACAGGAAGAGGAACAACCGAGACAGAATCCGGTGCCCCGACCAGGACTAGAACCTGGGGTGCCAGCACCACAGGTGGAGGATTAGCCTACTGAGCCGCAGCACCGGCCTTTTATTTCTTTTTTAAAAAAAGATTTATTTACTTATTTGAAAGAGTTACATACACACACAGAGAGAGAGAGAGAGAGAGAGAGAGAGAGAGAGAGAGAGAGAGGTCTTCCATCTGATGGTTCACTACGCAGATAGCCACAATGGCCGGAGCTGTGCCTATCTGATCCAAAGCCAGGTGGCTTGCCAGGAGCTTCTTCCGGGTCTCCCATGTGGGTGAAGGGGCCCAATGACTTGGGCCATCTTCTACTGCTTTCCCAGGCCATAGCACAGAGCTGGATCAGAAGTGGAGTCTCCAGGTCTTGAACCTGCGCCCATATGGAATGCCAGTGCTTCAGGGTAGGGCATTAACTCACTGGGCCACAGTGTCAGCCTCAACAATATCATATTTCAAGGCATAATACATGACAGTTATAATCAAAAAGCCTGGCACTGGCACAAAAACAGAGATATGGAGCAGATTAGAGACCCCAGAAACTAATCCATGCATCTACAACCAACTAATCTTTGACAAATAACAAAAATCGCTCCCTGGAGAAAGGATGGTCTCTTCAACAAATGGTGCTGGGAAAATTGAATCTCCACAAGCAGATTTATAAATCAACAGCCCTGCCTTATACCCTACACAAAAATCAACTCACAGTGGATCAGGGATCTCACTACAACCTGACATCATCAAATCACTTGAGGAAAACAGGGGAAAGACACTGATCTAGGAAAGGTTTCTTGGACAAGAACCCAGAAGCACAGACAATAAAGACAAAAATAGACAAACAGGGTTACATTAAGCTAAGAAGCTTCTTCACAAAGAAAACACTCAAGAGGCAACTGACAGAATGAGAGAAAATATTTGGAAACTATACCTCTGATAAGGGATTAATATCAAGAAACTCAACAACAATAAACAATCCCATTAATAAATGGGCTAAGGATATGAATAGGCATTTGTCAAAGGATAAACTACAAATGGCCAACAGACACATGACAAAATGTTCAGGATCACTCATCAGGGAAATGTCAATAAAAACAATGAGGTTTCACCTCATACCAGTTAGAATGGCCATGACCCAGAAGTCAAAGATCAACAAATGCTGACCAGCATGTGGGAAGGAAGGTATCATCAAACACTGACAGTGGGAATGTAAACCAGTACAACCATGATGGAAGACAGTATGGAGACTCCCCAGACAACTGGAAACAGAGCTACCATACGACCCAGCCATTCCACTTCCAGCAGTTTACCCAAAGGCAACAAAATCAGCATATGGAAGAGTTATTTGTACCCCCAAGTTTACTGCAGCTCAATCCACATTAGCTAAGAAATTCAACAACCCAGATGCCCTTCAACTGACGACTGGATAAAGAAATTGTGGTATATATACATGACAAAATGCCACTCAGCCATAAAAAATCCTATCTTTCACAAGATGGATGTGAAAGAAACTGTTATGCTTAGGGAAATAACCCAGTCCCAAAAAGATAAATATCGTGTTCTCTGTGATTTATGGTAAATAATATACATAGTACAAAAAAAGTGATGTATGAGTGAAATTGACATTTTGAGATTTTAGTGTGGTTTCGCTTGAGGAACAACCGGTTTTCTGCTTACTGCTTGGTGTATGCTTTATACAATGCAGGGTTAAGCTTGTGATTATAAAGTAAATTTTAAGTATGTCATAGCAAAGATTCAAAGAAAAATAAGAGAAGGGGAAGGGAGGGTATGGGTGTGGGAAGAAACAGGAAATATCATTATGTTCTTACAATTGTATTTATGAGGGGCCGGCGCAGTGGCTCACTTGGTTAATCCTCTGCCTGTGGCACTGGCATCCCACATGGGTAATGGGTTCTAGTACCGGTTGCTCCTCGTCCAGTCCAGCTCTCTGCTGTGGCCCCGAAAAGGCAGTGGAGGATGGCCCAAGTGCTTGGGCTCCTGCACCCACATGGGAGATCAGGAGGAAGCACCTGGCTCCTGGCTTTGGAACGGTGTAGCTCCGGCTGCAGCAGTCATGTGGGGGGGATGAACCAATGGAAGGAAGACCTTTCTCTCTGTCTCTAACTCTCTCAAAAAAATTTTATATATGAAATACAAGCTATTTGTTTCCTTTAAATAAATTTTTTAAAATTTTTAATAAGAAATAAAACCTGCAAATTGGATAATACCTTCTCATTGTAGAATTTTTACACACTACAGAAATCGTAGCTGGCATTGTGATGCAGTGGGCTAAGCCACCATCTCCAAAATCAGCATCCCATATGGCACCAGTCCCAGTCCCAGCTGCTCCACTTTGAATCTAGTCCCTGCTCATGTGCCTGGGACAGCCGCAGAGGATGGCCCAAGTGTTTGGGCCCTGCCATCCGGGGAGACCTGGATGGAGTTCCTGGCTTCCAGCTTCAACTGTTACAGCCACCTCTCTGTTCACCTCTCCTTCTCATTAACTGTGCCATTCAAAGAAATAAATCAATCTTTAAACAAAAAGTTCAAAAGTTGACTAAGAACAAGCCAGTGCAAGTCATGGGGGAAAGCTTGTATCACAGAGAGCTAATCGACTACTTGGGCATGCACATCCCACAGGGGAATGCTAATGACCTCCTGCTCCTCCAAATCCGATCAAGCTTCCGGCTAACACACCTGGGAGGTGGCAAATGATAGCTGCTTGGGTCCCTGCCACTCAGGTGGGGACTGGGATAGAGTCCTAGGCTCCTGGCTTCAGATTGGTCCACCTCCAACAGTTATGCGCATTTAAAGGGTAAACCAGTGCTGGTTCAATTCCTGACTACGCCCAAGTTTCCAACCCAGCTTCCTGCTACTGTGCCTGGGAGGAAGCAGATGACGGCCCAAGCATTTGAGTTCCTGCCACCCACAGGGGAGACACAGATGCAGCTCTTGGCTCCTGGCTTTTGCAGGACCAGCCCAGGCTACCGCCGGCATTTGAGGAGTGAACCAGCTGATGGAAGGTTCGATTGAAAGCAGACAACCTTGACCATTGCAGGAAAATTGTTACTGTGTTCATTCTGCAGTTTTAACCTATTGTAGGATGGTACGGCATGAAGAAGCCTGGAGATCGTCTGCGTGTGCCCCCTGTCGTACGCCGGCTCTTGTCCTGAGAGGTGACCCTGGTGAACAAGAAAGGTGCTACCTCCGAGCCCCCATGATCCTCGCTGTAGTTCAATAAGCAACAGTGATGTTTTCTCCTGCTTCCTTCAGATGAGAAGCCAACGTTCCCATGTTCACTTTGGAAACAGTTAATCCTCTGTCTTCTCTTCCCTATCTTTTATTTTTATTTAATTTATCTGAAAGGTAAAGCCTAAGAGGAGTCTCCCATCCAGTAGCTCATCCCCCCAAAATTTACAACAGTTAGAACTGGACAAGGCTGAAGCCGAGAGCTCAGAACTCAACCCACATCTCCCCCATGGGTGGCAGGGACCCACGCACTTGAGCCATCACCCGCTACCTCCCCAAGGGCACATGAGCAGGAAGCTGGGATCCGAAAGAGACAGGACTCAAACCCAAGCATTGGAATATGAGATGCGAGTCACATAAGTGACACCTTAACCGCTGCTCCCAATGCCTGCCCCTCACCCTCCGCCCTTCACCTTCACGCCAGCATTTCCCACAGATGGCTACAATGTAACAATTTTGCATAAAATCCCATCTCCTTAAAACAGTGCACATCTTGAATCCGGTCCTGCCAGGAGTCCATCAGTAGCAAGGGAAGACAGAAGTGATGCAGACTTTGGTTTCTTGACAGACATTTCCCTCTGGAAACGGGGGCAGGGCGAAAGGGGCTCCTGTGAAATGAGCCGACTGCTTCTCCCGGGCTGACTGAGCATCAGCCCCAGCGTGTGATCCATGCTCACCTCGGGATGGCTTCAGCCGTGTGGGGAAGGCGACCCCCGTCCTCAGGAAGCCACCAGTTTCCCTTCCACTCGCACCCACACTGGCTGCAGAAGGTGGCTCCAGGAAACCTTGAGGCAAGGCTGTGCGGAGCTTCCCACACACGCACTTCTTCCTTGGAGCACTGCACGTGGAGGTGCGCAGCCTGGCTCCCCTCGGGGGGAACACGCCAGTGGAGCCCGTGTTCACGTCCCAGCTGACAGCACAGCCAAGCCCTGCACGGGCAGCCCCCAACCGACCCATGAAGCGCTGTGAAACAGTCACTGTTGCTTTAAGCTGCGGACTCTGGGGGTGGGTACCTAGAGCGTGAGCTTACCGAAAACCTAGAGAAAACAGTACCGGCTTAGGGACCGGGCAGCACGCTGAAGCCAGAGTTAGCCGGAGAGCTACCGTGAGAAGCTGGAAAAAGCATGGCCCATGTTCCAATCTGGTGGGAAAATGGACCAAACTGTCACTCATGATAACTCCGAAGCTAAAAGCCGGATGTAACAGGTGCAGCCGCTCGCCTACCGGGTTGGACAGCCACACTCCACAGCAGAGTGGCTGGGCTTCAGATCCAGCTGACTCCAGCTTCCACCAATGTGCACCCTGGCAGGCACAGGACTGGCTCAAGTAATCGTGCCCCTGCCACCCAAGTGGGAGACCGGGACTGATTTCCCGGCTTCGGGCTTCAGCTCAGGCCGGTGTAGGCATCTGAGCAGTGAACCAGCCGATGGGATCTCCATCTCTGTCCTTCTCAGTGAAATGAATTAAACATCTAACAGACCGTGGATCTAGCTAAGGAGATTTAGCAGCAAAAATTTAAACCATCAGCTGGGGATTTTAGCTGTTTGAGACGCCAAACAGCAAAGCAATCATCAGATGACGCTGATGTCGAATCACAGATGTGGCTCTAACACATTGGAGATATTTAACACAGCACCCTGTACGTTCCTCCCAGCTAGATAAAAGATATCATAACAATCTTCAAATAGGGACTGGTGCTGTGGCGTAGTGGGTAAAGTCGCCGCCTGCAGTGCCAGCATCCCATATGGGCATTGGTTCGAGACCCAGATGCTCCACTTCCGATCCAGCTCTCTGCTGTGGCCTGAGAAGGCAGAAGCAGATGGCCTTACTCATTGGGCCCCTGCAATCACATGGGAGACCCAGAGGAAGCTCCTGGCTCCTGGCTTCGGATCAGCTCCAGCCATTGTGGCCAACTGTGGAGTGAACCAGGGGATGGAAGACCTCTCTCTCTGCCTCTCCTTCTCTCTGTGTAACTCTGACTTTCAAATAAATAGATAAATCTTTTTTAAAGAGGTTTGTCTCAGAAACAATTTTCACAGTGGCTCTGGGTATGCAGCGTACCCAAGTCTCTCGAGCTAACTGTATTAAGGAGAGCACAGCTCATGCGGACCGAGCGGTTCAAACGTAAGAGGCTGGACCGGAACCTTCTCCCATTGGCAGACAGGTAGCAAAGGCCGCAGAGCGACAAACATGGTCCCTTCATCACTGCACAGGACAAACATCTCAGAAGGCACCACCATTCTGCAATGGAACCAAGAATGGGGCAGGGGGGAGGCGGTTGACAGTATCGGCCGAGCAAGCCGAACTGTGCTCCTGCCGGGTCCCCCAGGCAGCCAGCGAGTCTGGAACTCCTGTGGACTGGCGCTGCTGGGTGCCCTCCAGGCCTCGGGTGCTTGCAGGCAGCGTGCTGTGCCACTTCCCCCGTTGAGGCCCCGTCTCTCCACACCCACCTAGCGCAGACTGTGAAACAAAGGACTCGGGCTCAGAGGCTGCAGCTGGAGGAGGCTCTGGGAGACTTAGGAAGCAGCGGGGAGGGAGTGTATTTTGCACATGCAAAGGACCCGAATTAGGAGGAGGGAGCAGGCTTGTAGATCTTACCCTACTGGCTCCCAGAAGTTCAAACATCCTGTGTCCGCACCCTCGTGAAATGGGACTGCGCCCCTGCACCAGCACAGGGCGGGCCCCGTCTTTCTCCCTTCTGGGTGAGCTGGCTCTGTGTTGTTCAAGTGATGCTGTGACTTCAAAGGCTTGAGCAAGACAAGACACGCAGCTTCTACGTGCACTCTTGGGCACACGGCCAGCATCGTGGCAAAGAGCCTGCTCTTCCCTCTTGAGGGCCAGAGGGGCCTGATGGGCGCAGATGAGCCCACCCCCAGGGAATCACGGGACTAATCCCAGCAACAAGAGCAGGCCATGACGATGTAGCCACAGCCCCACCTGACCCAGCCACCCACCCACCAGGGAGGGGACAGAACACTAATATTTTTGAAGTCAACAAATTCTGGGGTGTTCCGTCCCATAGCAAATCCCCAACTAAAAATAACCAAATGCCTGTTTGAAACAGACATCTGACTTCCAATCTCGTTCAGCAGGTGTCAGAAGGGCTAAGTTCCCCATCTCTGCTGCCGATGCTCAGCCCTAATGCGAGGCAGGTCCCATGACCCTCATGCTTGCCTTTCAGAAACAGCTGGAGAAAATGCTGCACACTTCTCCCCAGCCTGTCTCCTCCCAAAGCTTACTGATAGTTCTTTACTGTTGCACCTCGTCGGGTGGTGGCAGCTCAGGGCCACTCAGGAAGTCACCACGAAGCCATCAGCCAGCAACGCAGTTCGGCCCAGGCACCGAGGTGCAAGTCTACTGGCCGCAGGCTTCAGTTCCGAACGGTGCCAGTAGGGGCGCTCAAGACTTCCACCCCAGCTGGTGACAGGGAAAGGGAGCAGGATGGGAGTCGCAGCTTTTCATGCCCTCCCCCTGGGGAAGGGGCACCCCCGGCTTCTCCTGCACGCTGGGGGCCCCACAGTCCAGCCATACGGCAGTAAAAAAGGGCAGAGCCGCGAGGACGGCCAGCATTCCTGGGACATCTAGGGAGCCGGCCACCCTGGGCACGTCTCCCACTGCCAGGAGCCCAGCGTGCTGTAAGCCCAGCCAGCACTCATTCACGTAGAGGGGGACTTTATCAAAGGATCTTGGTTCTCCCAAAACTGAAAGGGAAGCTCACCTAAGCCGGTTCGGGCAGCAGAGTTTCAACCCAAGGTTAAGCTGCAGCCTGGGGCACCAGCATCTCCCGTCAGTGTCTGGGTCCAAGCCAGCCTCTTCGTGCTGCCCCAGACTCCTGCTAACGCGGACGCTGGCAGGAAGCAGGTACTGTCTCAAGCACTGGGGTCCCTGCCATCCACATGCCAGACCCAGACTGAGGGCCAGGCTCCTGGCTTCACCCTGGCCCAGTCCTGGTATTGCGAGCATTTGGGGAGCAAACCAGAGGGTGGAAGATCTCCATCTCCCTCTCTGTCTCTCCCTCTCTGTGCTATGCTGCATTCAAATAAGTTAATAAATTAATCTGAAAAACAGTTTACAAAATAGCAGGCCATTTGCTGAACCAGTATGTTAATTTAAAATATGTTTTACATGCATTTGGATACTGTATTTAAAAGTGCATTAAATAAAACCCAGAGCATCGACCAAACATGAAATGCTTCATTTTTCCTTGGCAGCGCCTTTCGAAGTCTGAGCATTGTCTTCCTCGGGCTACACCTTCAGTTCCATCACACCTGCCATCTGCTCGGAGCCACCCGAGACTCACAGGTGCAGCGTGAACCAGCACCTCCCCGGCTGAGCGGAGCTGTGCTCCCTGTCCAGTGCTTGCTGCTGAGTGGGGACAAGGGGCGAGTTCAGCTCCTCAAGGGAAAGAGAAACGCACAAAGACATAAAGAAAAAGGAAGAGAAAGAGTGAAAAAAAAATACACTTGGGTTTCATTCCCCAATAGTTCAGATCACCTTCTTGCACCTGGCTACATACACTGCACCTGCCTGGAAATGGCTGAGTGACAATCAGAAACCACACGTCACAGGTGAGGGGTAACTCAGGTGAGCCTCGTGTGCGAACAGACACAGACGGAACACAAGCACAGAGCACTCGCAAAGCCCACACCATTTCGTCTTATGGCCAAAAAGGCTAAAACCCCCTGCATTAATTAAAAAAAAAAAAAAAAGCCAGTTCACAGAATTGTTCCTACCTAGGGAAGGTCACGGTCATTTGCGGGTAGCAGAAACAGCTTGCTCAGCACCACCTAGGTAGGTCCTAGCTTGGTTTGTTCTAGTTCTGTCTGTCACGGTGCTCATCACCAACAGCTCCATTCCCCTCATGATTTCTTGACCCGGTACCATCTCCGGTAGGCAGCTCCACACAACAGCTCACTGGGAGCCGTCACTTTCATCTCCCACTCTCTCTTCCAACTTCATCCATTGCAGCAAGTGAGTCTCCAAACACCCTGCAGGCATTTCTGGTCATGCTTAACGAATAAGCCACACAAACACTTGAAATCCCAAAATATGATCTTGGTGTGACCATTACGAGGCCCAGCCCCAAACAAGACGTGGTGCTTCCATCTTCCAGTTATTCTTCACTGTGAGAACTGTAAGCCACTCAGAGAGGCTTACAACAAACACGTGGGTCATCTGACAGCTCTGCAAGTCTCCAAGTTGAGGCAGGGATCCTTGGGCTAAAATCAAGCTGGTGGCAGGGCTGCCGGCGCCTGGCATCGCTGGGAGAGAACCCATCTCCTCACCCTTCCCAGCTTGGAGGAGCCTCCAACCAACAACTCCACAACCAGCCATGGGGGCTCGGCGTCTCCGGCACCGGCTGATTCCAGGCTTCTAGCCCCTCCTCTTTGGCTTTTAAGGAAGCTGTGATGACATTAGGCCCACCTGGGTAACCTGGGTATCAGGTCAGCTGATTGGCAAACTGAGTTCTCTCGGGAACATTAATCCCACCTGCCACATAAGGCTATATGGTCACAGGTCCCAGAAATAAGGAAAAAGACATCGGTCGGGGAGGGGGAGGCATTCAGCTTATCATCACCTGGGCTCCAGCAGCCACGGGAAGCACGGCTGCAGGGACATAGCAGGTGGCAGGACCGGGAGGCCACAGCTGCTGTGCCCTGTGCGCTGAGAAAGGTTGCAAACCTTTTAGATGCAGGACGCTGAGAGAGTAAACCATCACTTCAACATGTTTCTTTGGGGTTTTTGTTGTTGTTGTTGTTGTCGGCAGATAAAATTCTATGTCTTTATGTGTGCAACAGAATGCTTGGAAGTATATATAGCTCTTGGAAGGGCTACATCTAGCTAGCCAAGGCATTTCCCCGTGTGCGCTCATTTTTATGGCGAGAACACTTGGTGTCCATTCTGGCTGTATTTTCTGAGGCTACAGCATATCCTCGGCAAGGAGCGTCGCCACATTGCCCACCACGTCTCTGCACGACTCCCCTGTCCACTGGAATCGCATATCCTGGACCAACACCTCCCTCCTGCCAACCGCCCCAGCTTCCGGCAACCACCATTCACGTTTCTCTGAGATCAGCTTTCTAAATTCCAGACACATGCAAGAGCCTTCTGTTCATGGCTAACTAGTTTTCCACTGTGTACAAGGCTGTATTTTATCTACTCATCCACTGATGGACACGCAGGTAGATTGCACACCTTGGCTATTGTAAATAGCACTGCAATGAACATGGGAGTGCAGATGTCTCTTGGACATTGATTTCATTTCCTTTGGACACACACCCAGGAGTGGGGTTGCCGAGTCATAAGATACTTTCTCCTTGTGATTAGTGATACTAAACATTTCCTCATATGCCTGCTGGCCATTCGCATGTCTTATTTTGAGAAATGACCATTCCAATCTTTTGCCTGATTTTTATTGTTATGGTTTGAATATGATTTTTTTTCCCCCTGGAACTCATGCAGGTTAATCCCTAGTGCCATGTTAGTGATAAGAAGAGAGTGAGAACTGGGGTGGGTGCTGTGGTACAGCAGCTAAGTCACCACTTGGGGCACCCACATCCCACACAGAAGTGCCTGGGTTTCAGTCCCAGCTTCTCTGTCCATGCAGGTTCCTGCTAACGCACACCTTGGGAAGCAACAGGTAACGGCTCAAGTACCTGGGTCCCAGCCACCCACATGGGCTGGTCCCATCAACCCTGGGAATTCGGGGAGTGAAGATGGTAGATCTGTCTTCTCTATTGCTCTGCATTTCCAATTACTGAATGAATTAATGAAAGGACCCTTGGTCTGACTGGTATTGGAGTGGGCCTATTGTGGGAATGGAGATTGAATCAGGTAGTTAGGGTCCTGGCAGCTTTAGAAGGAACAGGGAAAGGCCAGGCGTGGGCAGACACAGCCCCTGCCCCAGCGGTGTGACGCTCTGGACCACGTTAGGGCTCGGGCAGCAAGCAGAACCCCCTTTGGAAAGCTAGCCTGCCTCAGGCATTTCGCGAGAAAAAGAAAACTGAGCAACTCAGATGGCCCCAGGCTTCCTTGCACTGCACGGAGCTCCTGGTGTTTGTGCGCACCCAGCCTTCCCGGCTGCACAGCTGGAGACACTCCTCGGGCTCCGCGAGTCCTCCCTTCACCCTCATCCCCCGGCTGCGCAGGCCTTTAGTTGGATGGAATCCAGTGCCCATTTTGCTTTTGAGGTTGTGTTCAGGATGTCACTGCTCGGACGTCATAGAGCTTTCCTCCATGTCTTCTTCTAAGAGGTGCATAGTTTCAGCTTTTACCTTGAAGTCTAATCCATTTTAAGAGCATAATCATAGAGAGATAAAGACATAATTTAATCCTGCGTGGTTCCCCAGTTTTCACAACACCGTTTACTGAAGAGTCTGTTATTTCTCCAACATAGTTCTTGATGCCTTTTTTAGTATGCGGGTTTATTTCTGGGTCTATTCTTTTCCAATGGTCTATGTGCTTGTTTTTATGCCAGTACTATGCTGTCTTGGTTAGTCTATCTTTGTAGTATGCTTGGGCAAAAGAGAGCCAGAGTGACCCTCCATCTGCTGGTTCAGTACCCAAATGACCACAAAGACCAGGGCTGGGCCAGGCAGAAACCAGAAGCCAGGAACTCCATCTGGGTGCCACACCTGGGTGCCGGGGCCCAAGCACGTGGTCCGTCCTCCCCTGCTTTCCTAAGCGCAAGCGAAAGCAGCGGCTTAACCTGCTGTGCCACAGCACCTGCTCCTGTGGCTTCACACCAGGTATCGGGATGCGCCCAGCTTTGTTCTGCTAGCTCGGAAGTGCTTCCGCCATTCAGAGTCACTTGTGGTTCCGTGTTAATTTTAGCAAGGTTTCTCCCATTTCTGAAAGATTTTTGGTGTTCTAATGTGGCTTGCACTCTACCTACAGGTTGCTTTAGGCAGTATGGATATTTGAACAAGCTCGATTCTCCCAGGGTATGAATGAACACAAGGGCTCTTTCCATTTTTGCTGTGTCCTCTTCAGATTCTCAGTGTTTTCCAGTTTTCGTTGTTCATTTCTTCCACATCGGTGCTTAAACTTTATTTCAGCTATTATAAATGGGATTGCTTTCTTGGATGCATCATTGGTATAGAAATGCTACTTGTTTTTGTATTAACCTTGCATCCTGCAAGTTTGCTGAATTCCTCCTTACAGTGCTGACAGTTTATGGTGCAATCTGGGTTTTGCTATATTCGGGATAACACTACCTAGAAAGTTTGACTTCCTCCTTCCCAGTTTTAATTCCCTTCATTTATTTCTCTGCTCTGCCTTAGACTTGCAGTACTGTGTAGCCTAAGAGTAGCAGTAACAGCATGGGCTGGCACAGTGAGTTAAGCCAGCGCATCCAATACTGGCATCCCATACAGGTGCCAGTTCATGTCCCTGTTGCCCCACGTCTTGTTCAGATCCCTGCTAATGGCCTGGAAAAAGCCGCAGAAGATGGACCAAGCTACATGGGAAACCTGGATGAAGCTCCTGGCTCCTGGCTCCACCCTGGCCCAGCCCAGGCTGTTGTAGCCATTTTGGAGCTGAACCAACCAATGGCCGACGTTGAGGTCCATTCATTCTATAATTTGTTGAGAGTATTAAAAAACTAAAACATCTCATAAAAAGTTTTATTCATTTGAAAGGAAGGGCTATAGAGGGGGAGGAAAACGACAGAAAGACAGAGTGAGAGAGCGAGCAAGAGCAAGCTCCATCTTCCAACCACTGGTTCACTCCCTAAATGGCCACAACAGCCATGTCTCAGCCAGTCTGACACTCAGAGCCAAGAACCTCCTTCTACTCACCCATATGGGGGCAGAGGCTCAAGCACTTGGGCCATCTTCTGCTACTTTCCCAGGCACCTGAGCAAGAAGCCTGATGGGAAGAGGAGGAGCCAAGACTCACAGGAAGCCAGCATCGCAGGCAGCAGTTCTACCTGCTGTGCCACAGCAGCCCTAAGACGCTGAGTTTTACTGAACACTGAATATTCTGAGATGACTGGTGGTTTGTGTTCTTCTGCTGATGCATCCTATAAACTGATGTGTTGTGTATGTCGAACCATCCTTGCATCTGTGGGGTAAATCCCACTTTATCATGATGTGCCATCTTTTTGATGTGCTATTGGATTCAGTTTTCTAGTAGTGTCTTGAGAATTTTTGCGTCGAGGTTCATCAGGGATAGCGCTCTAAAGATTTTCTGTCTGCTTCTGCAATCAGGGTAGTGCTGGCCTCAACGAGTGAGTTTGGAAGAATTCCTCCTGTTCAACATTTTGGAAAATGTGTGGTAGAAATTCAGCAGTGAAATCATCCAGCCTGGATTTTCTTCGATGGGAGGCATCTTCTCGATGGACAAGAAGACATTACAACTGATGGCACATAGTGAAGACCACCAAGGACTACAATGAACAGTTACCAACTGGAACCTACAAGACTGAGTCAAGAAGACTAGAAAGGCCAAACAGACCAGTAACAAGTAAGGGGGCTGAATCATTACTTCAGAACATTCCAAAAAAAGCCAGAGAGCCCATTGAAAGAACAAATCCGTAAATGCCAGGCAGTGGTAACAGGCAGTCGGAATGTCACAAGGAAGTGGCACAACACGGGAGTTAAGAAACGGCCAAATTACCTGAGGAAGTAATGAGCCGTTTCAGATTTTTTATTCCTAAAGCCTTAGAAGTCTTAAATCAGGTGTGTGACACAATCAAGACCTGCATTTTGAAAAATCATCCTATTAATTGTGGGAATACTAGGTAAGGGCACTAGCATACAAAATCTTAGATGTGGGGTACAACAGCTAAAGCCACCAGCTGCAACACCAGCATCCCATATGAGCGCCAACTGGAGTCCCGGCTGCTCCACTTCCAACCCAGCTCCCTGCTGGAACACTGGAAAGCAGTGGAAAATGGCCGAGTGCCTGGGCCTGTGCATCTGCATGGGAGACCTGGACGGAGTTCCAGGATACTGGCTTCAGCTTGGCCCAGCCCCAGTCCCAGAGGCCATCCGGAAAGTGAACCAGCAGGTAACAGCACACTTTGTCTTGCTCTCTGTATGTATCCCTGCGTTTCCAAGAAATAACTTTTAATTCTCAGATTTGAGGACAGAACATTCTAGTAAAGAGACAGTGGAGGTTCGCACTAAGGTGATACGGAAAGAAGTCGACTCAAAACATCCTCAGGGGGAGTCAGGGGCACTGTGTTTGTGGGGGCGAAGTGAGGAGATGGAGTTAAGGATGAACGAGCAGAGGGTGAAGCTGTGGGCCAAAGGAAAGAACAGCAGGAGACAAGGGGAGGAGAGGCCTTGGCGGAGGGAGGCAGGACGGCACCGCCTTGAATGCTGCCGCCCATGAAAACCGTGCACTGCATCTGGTGGCACACACAGGGCCCAGGGATCCACTGTATCTCGCTCCGGCACCACAGACCCCCACCGCACACTTCTCTCCTTCTCGGGGCCAAGTGCCTCCACATAACCTACCTGTCTCTGGGCTCTCATCTGTGGACTCCAAGCTCACTGGAAGACACTCCGATCTCCACGGGCCACCAGATGCAGGGCGTTATGAAGACTCCAAACATGTCCACAAAAATACTGTGTGGAGGACGGCACTCTGGTGTGCCAGGTAAAGCCACCGTCTGCAGTGCCAGCATCCCATATGGGCACCGGTTCAAGTCCCAGCTGCTCCACTTCCGATCCAGCTCTCTGCTATGGCCTGGGAAAGCAGTGGAAGATGGCCCAAGTCTTTGGGCCCCTGCACCTGCATAGGAAGTCCCAGAAGAAGCTCCTGGCTCCTGACTTCGGATCGGCACAGCTCCGGCTGTTCTGGCCATCTGGGGAGTGAATCTCTCTCTGCCTCTCGGTAACTCTGAGAGTTACCAAAGCAATCGTGGGAGCAATTCAAGGGCAGAGCAAACACAGGTGCTATGGGAAGGAAAGGATTCTCATTAATTAGTATGTGTGCGTAGAGTCAACTCCAGGGGAGTCAGACCATGGAAATGCAGGGGTCAGATCCAGGACAGGGAGTTCCAAGAATGTCTGGTAAGGCCACTTAGTCACTCACTGGACAGGAGTGGAGGGATCACTGTGAACTCCTGAGAGCTGTGTGCCAGACACCGGGCCTCACGTGTGGTACCCCTCTTCCCAAGATTTCCCCTTCGCACAGGGATTGCAGTGGGCTGGGGTGGGGTGGGGAGGGATGTGGGCAGTCCGCATAGGGTCAGTCCTGCCGGAGGCGCTGTCCACCTCTGCATACGAAAGCCTCCAATCCCAAGACCTGAGAGGCATGCATCCACCTGTGGGGTGACCTCCAAGGGGAGCTTCCTCCCCAGTCCCTGAAGGGAGCCTGTGCACCGCTCCTGCCGCCCAAGCACACATTTCCTGGGGCTCGTGTGCCTCTCTGCGTGCCACGGGACCAGGCCTGCGTGCCCTGGTTCTGCTTCGTCAGGTGCAGCCCAGCCTTCGTTCATTGATCCTGCAGCCTTGCTCACTAGCAGACAGCCTAAAGAGTTCCCAACCCACTGAAGTCCGCACAGTGCCCCCGTCTCAGTAGACAGAGGAACCACGTGGACACATGACACATACACGCACACAGAGGGTCCTCAAGACGTGGCCAAGCTCCCCTTCCTCTAGCAAACACAAAGCTCTGTTCTGATCCACTGCATTAGTGACGTGACAATTTTAAGCACCTGTTTTCTACCTTGGGGATTCGCACGGATTAACAAAGGACTGGTTCAGTGTGGTCTTCACCTAACAGGGATGGGGAGAGAGACCGCCTGTGCGGTGCTCAGAGGTCCTGGTGCAGTTCCGTGAGCTGTGCTACGCAGAGCTTCCGCCACTCTGCTCTGAACACCCTGGTTAAGAGGGGGCGCCGGCCCTGAGAGCTCCCCAACGCGGAGCCGTGCCTGACGAGCCTGGGACCCTCCCGGACCTGCATCGCTCGGGTCCCGGGAGCTCAGGAACTCACAGCCTCAGAGAAACACATCACACGAAGGCTCAGGATCCGGGGAGTCAGCCCGCACTTTATTGTACAGTACATTCATGTGAGCTCCTGCATTTGCAAGGGGATCAGGGCACATTCAGGTTAGCACTGCTGGTAACAAAGTCCCACCACTCCCCTGGCTTCCACAGCAAGAGTGCGTGCTGCACCTGCACGCTTCCCCCCCTCCCACACTGCAGAAGACAGCACACCACAGAATAAAACCCCAAGGCCTCTGCCCTTCGGACTCCAGTGTGAAGGCATAGGACTCGTGCGAAGATTAAACCGCACGGGACCCAGCCGGAGCACAGAGTTCCCCAGCTCTCTGAAACGCCCACCGCTCGGCTCTCTTCCACCCACATGCAGCTCCAGTGCCTGGGGAGGGCAGGGGGTCGTTTCGCTCTGAGACTCACGGCCTTCTAGGAGAGTTAACTGAGGGATGCACCTGGGAGAAAATTCCTCCAGCCACGGATGGGAAACTAAAGCTGCAGGCCTTACAAAGACAGACAAGCTGTGCCACAGCCAGCAGGAGGCTGTGCGCCGAGAGACTCGTCACCCTGAGGGGTGAATGGCAGCGGCCCAAGTCGGCCTGAAGCAGCTGCAGCACCTCCCCCAGGCTGTCCCACAGCAGTGCCGTCTCAGAGTACAGCAGACTGGCACGGCCGACCCCGAGAACTGCACTACAGTCAACACTGAAACCCACCAGGTGGGAGAAAACGCTCCCGTGTGCGAAAATCCCAAGTCAGATTTGCTTGGGTTTTTCGCTAGATAAAATCATTATAAAATGCTTTGGACCCTGGTCCGCCACAGCTGGAATGGTGAGTTACCAAAGACACAAGCTCCCACCCAGAGACAGGTGCTTCTCAGGTAGCACGCTTCTCCCAGAGTTCACTGTGCTTCAGGGAAGATCAGCGACCTATTGCATAATGAAGTCCATGACTCGGAATCCACCTGGAGGCACAGTGAACCCCAGGGACTCACAGGCTGCTGAGAGCTGCACTTACCAGGTTATGGGTGGAACTGATATGCATAATACTGACCCCAAAGCAATCTTCAAGGCAGAAAACGTGACTGGGGGGAGGGAATAAGACACTTGTTAAAAAGCCACAACACATCTGAAACCCCAGAGCCAGTGCCTGTGTTGCACCCCTGAAGCGAGCCCCCAGCAGGCCAAGCTCAGGGAGCAGTGATGTCTTGGAAACCAGAGTGACTTGCAGCTGATGCCTAAATTCACAGTCCAACACAGAACAAGTTGACATTTGACCAAAGTTTGCATTGTATCTAGAAATATGTTTAAAAAAAAAATGGCAATGCACACCAAAAAAAATTTGTGTGTGGTAATTCATGTACAACAGAAGGCACTGTATCCGCGTAAAACCACTGATCCTGCACGGGAAGAACCTGAGACCGGCAAGCCGACGCCCGGGCGCGCAGCCTTGCGGGCTCACGGTCCGTCCTGGTCAACCCAGCTGCCGTGCCGGACCTCACACATGACAGTAGCCGCTCAGGATGCAGACCTCAGGGGGATAGAGGTCCGAGCGGGGCCAAGTGCTGCCCAGAGCCAGCGGCTGGCTGGTGCGGCAGGAGGGGCCCAGCAGGGAGCCCGCGCTCCTGCCCTCGGCGCTCACACCCGGCGCACCTGCTCCTTCAGTTGCTGCTGGGCACGGCGCCGAAGTTGAACGCGGAGAGAACTCCTTTGTTCTCGAAGGTGAAGCCTCCCTGCTGTTCTATCTTCTTCTTCGCCTCTAGCATTGTCCGAAAGAAAGAAGGGGAGAAAAAGCAGATTGAAGGCGACCGAGTCGGAAATACACCCACAGAGCGGGGCCTCCGTGCACTACCAACAGGGACGGAGTGGGCCTCGCAGCACTGCTTACGCCTCCCAAGTGAATGTTGGGTTCAGGGAGTGGGCGAATGGCACCCAGTCCCCACGTCAGCTTCACGGTCCCCACTGCCCAAAGAGCCGAGGACTCCCAAGAGGGGCTGACACGGAGTTGTGCAGGCTGGAAACCTGGCTGGCAGAAGACACGGAGCTGAAGCTCCAGCTGCCGGGCCCACCGTGTTTCCTACTCAAAGATTCCAGTAATCACAGAATCTTCCCATTGGTAATTGAGGAGTGACCATCATCAACACGCACTAATTCTGCCAGCTTCGAAACTGGCCAGCAGCAGGAAGCCCCGCAGACCTAGGCCAGCAAAGGGAAGTGCGAGTGTCTCAGCTCCAGGAACACAGGCTCCTGGCGAGGACTGGGGGGGCCTTGGCATCTGCGGCAGGGCAGGGGATGTCACTCACTCCCCGCCTCTGGCTCAAACCAGGCCAAGGACGTGGAGCCTCATTTACCAGGAAACCCGGACGCACGCGTTTCGGCCAAGAGTGACTCGTCACAGCAATCGTACGCTAAAAGCCGTTCTCACCCCCCGGAGGGCTGGCCTCAAACAGCTGTCCAAGTATTTAGGTGCCGTGTGGCTCATCACACAGGCTGGCTCCCGGCTCGGTGCCCACGCACCCACCTGCCACCGTCCGCCGGTGCTCCGCCAGCGTGTACACCTCCTGCAGCGCTCGCCTCTGGTCCTCGCTGAGTGGCGCCGTCAGCAGCTGGTACCACGCAGCGTCCCGACTCTGCACAGCTGGGGCGTTTCAGGGGCGTGCAGGAGGAGGGGGGAGAGGGGAGAGAGGCCAGTGAACACTGTGTGTCCAGAGAACTAGTGGCTGACCCAATCGCAGTGGGATGGTCTCAGACAGCGAGAGAAAAGGTGCCGAGGCCCCACAGGTCCTCAGCTGTGTGGGGCGTCACAGGCTCATCTCTGGTAGGCTGTGTTCTCTAACTTCTTCCCGAGGTTTTAACCTGTACTCAGCTGGAACAACTTCCTGGCGAATTTTCATCCTACCTAACTTCAAGCACTGCTCCTATACCAAGCACTGAATCTGTACATTCAGACAAAAGCTTCCCCCAGGCCTCTGGATTTTTCCAGTTAAATAGCTCCATTCCATCGAACGCAGCTCAACTAAACCAAATTTTACATTTTCCTCCCAAGCCCCTTCCATCTCCCCAGGCCCACGATGAGTTCTGTTCATCTCCCAGGCAACCACCGTAACCCTGACGTCCTTGACCTTGCCCTCTCCACACCTCATGCTGTCTTCATGACCTTGGCCTCTGGGCCCCTCTCTCTCAAGCGTCATCCTCCCACTATCGGCGCCCTGTTAACGTCTGTGTGAATGCACTCCTCTTGTAAGGCCTGGCTCCCACAACCAGCCCCACTCAGATCTCCTAACTTACTCGGAGTACACGCCACCACTCCACAGGGCCAAGTCCGCACAGAAAACCACCCAGCGACCCTCTCGGCAGTGGCAACAAGACCACTTCAGGACAGAACAAGGCTGCTGCAACCCAGCCCTATTTATTTCTTTGCAGAAATTGTAAGGAGCAGCCTTATGGGCTGGTCCAAAGCTAGCAGCCTAGCTATTATTTGAAGACTTTAAAGATTTCTTGATTTATTTTAAAGACAGAGGAGAAAGAGGGAGAGAGGGAGGGAGATTTCCCATTCACTGGTTTACTCTCTAAATGGTCCAACAGCCAGGTCTGAGCCAGGCAGGCTACAGCCTGAACTCCACCCGGGTCTCACACAGGGGTGGCTGGGGGTACGTACTTGGCCAACTTTCACTGCCCTCCCGGGAGCATCAGCAGGAATGCTGGATCAGAATGGGGCGGCCAGGAGTCAAACCAGCGTTCCTTTATGGGATGCCAGCATCACAGGCAGCAGCGTAACTGACAGAGCCACCAGCAGCCAGGTGAGGGAGGAGCGCTTCTTAAACACTGCACGTGTTCGAGGCCCCAGCCCAGACCTGCAGGCTTGCTCACTGAGTCTGCTGCACAGCCAGCTCTGGAAACCGGCGCCCTGGGGCAACCTCCGAGCACCTCCGATCTCCCACCGCCCAGCCTGGGGACAGATCCCCCCATTACTAGGCTTGCATTGCCTGCACGCTGCCCCTCTGCCTGTCCCTGCTACAGTTCAGCACAGCATGTGGTGTTTCTGTCTTCATTAATGGTATCTTTCCAACACTAAGCAGTGCCATTATGCTGGTACTGCCTTGTTGGTAACAGTATTTTATACATCAAGGGGTCCGTGTTAATACACTTCTAATGGCAAAAAATAGGAAGTCATCCTCAATGTTCTATAAGCCATGGTATAACTGTAAATTAACACTATGTGAGCACACAGGAAGTGAAGATAACAGGATTCATCTAGTAACAATTTTCTAGGGCCTGCAGGTTAAGCAGCCACTTGGGATACCCAGGTCATATCTTGCAGTACTTGGGATCAGCCCCACCTCCACTTCCAGTTCAGCTTCCTGCTGTTGTACCTGGTGAACAGCAGGTAACGGCTAAAGTGTCTGTGTCCCTACCACCCACGTGGGAGACCTGGATGGAGTACCAGCCTCCTGGCTGTAGTCTAGCCCAGCCCTGGCTGTGTGGGCATTTGCAGAAGTGAACCAGTGGATGGAAGATCAATTCTGTCTCTTTTTGTCTGTCTCTCTGTGTCTCTGTCTCTCTCTCCGTCTCTCTCCGTCTCTCTCTGTCTCTCTCTCTGTCTCTCTCTCTCTGTCTCTCTCTGTCTCTCTGTTGCTCTGCATTTTCTACTAAATAAAAACAAAAAAAGGTCAATTTTTAAAAAACAGACTCCAAATCTTAAAGTTGCAATAATTTTTTAAAGTATTTTCATTGATTTACTGCCTTTTCTTTGCATTTTCTATTCCTGTCTCCTATTTCTACGCACGGGGTTAGTGGCCTTGCTCACTGGTGGCAGGCCTCTGTCTACTGTGTGTCTTATGCCTGTGATACACAGGTGCCAGGTATTCTCCGTGTCCTCTGAGCTGCCTGTGCGTCACAGGGCACCTGCTCACGGGCACTGTCAATTACTAACAGGTTCATGGCTGCAATTTTTAAGCAACATACGCCTGAACTTCTGTTCTGTAAAAGGCCTGCACGTGTCCACGTCAAGGGTAGACAACACACGTGATGCTCCTGCCTGAAGTCACTCCTGAGGACGGCCTCCTGGCCTGCAGCCGTACCATGAAGGCACACGAGGGCTCGCTTTCCCTGGGAATTTCTCTAATAAAACAGACGCGTTTTTAGAAGAGTCTGGACCAACCTCAGGGTGGAAACCGAAACAACCTCTGACCAGAAGAAGGGAAGGCAGAGTTCAGAACACGCGTCTGCAGGTGCAGGCGGTCGATGCTTACTGAGCAGAGCCTGGGTGAAGAACTGGTATTCATCCACACCGTTGTCCAGGTCCAGAGGCGTGCTGAAGCCCTCGAGGGCCGTCTCCTCCAGCACCTCGTCGGCCCAGTCGTCGTCGTCCTCCTCGTCTCCTCGCCCGCTGCTCGGCTGCACAGCCTGCGAGGCCGCGTTCGTCTCCTCTTCGTCGCTCGAAATCTCCTCTGCGGATCCAGTATTGGGGGAAGAAAGCAGAGCAGCACAATGGTAAGACAGAAAAGGACGGGGGGAGCAAAACACATGCCAGAAATGAGAAAAAACACGTAAGTCCAGCTGAACTCATAAAAAGACCTACCGTATTTGGCCCACTGAGAGCGGCTGTGTCCTCGCTGAACACAATTCCCCTGTGCTCCCTACCATGGCTGCCTCGGCCGCCCTGGTAACTGCACGTTCCCAATTTCATTTCCCGTCATCAACAAAGGTCAGGGCTTGTGTCCTACCTAACAGTGGTCTCCCATCAACAATTCAAGTGTGGGTTTTCTTTGTTTGTTTATTTATTTATTTATTTGAGAGGTAGAGTTGCAGACAGTGAGAGAGACAGGTCTTCCTTCCGCTGGTTCACCCCCAAAATGACCGCAACGGCAGGCACTGTGCCGATCTGAAGCCAGAAGCCAGGAGCTTCTTCCCGGTCTCCCATGAAGGTGCAGGGCCCAAACACTTGGGCCATCCTCCACTGCCTTCCCGAGCCACAGCAGAGAGCTGGACTGGAAGAGGAGCAACAGGGACTAGAACCCGGCGCCCATATGGCATGCAGGTGCCACAGTCAAGTGTTTTAAGATTTATTTATTTATTTAAATGCTATAGACAGGCAGAGAGAGAGAGAGGTCTTCCATCCACTGGTTCACTCCCCAGATGGCCCCAACAGCCAAAGCCAGGAGCGTCTTTCAGTTCTCCCATGTAGGTGCAGGCGCCCAAGCACTTGGGCCATCTTCTACTGCTATCCCAGGCATAGCGGAGAGCTGGATGGGAAGTGGAGCAGCCAGGATTCGCACCAGCGCCCAGATAGGATTCCAGCACTGCAGGCAGTGGCTTTACCCGCTGCGCCATAGTGCAGACCCCAGCAATGAACAGCTGGGAAACGGCCAAGTGAGGAGGGCACTGCTCGAAACAGCAACAGTGACACAGCGAGCAAAGCAGCTGCAGGGTTGAGAGACGCATGTGGTACCGCAGCACACTCCACAGCTATTTTCAGCGCTGCTCTGTTCCAAGCAGGTAGAGCAATATTGGAACTGGGTGGAACACGGAGGCAGAATGTCAAACCATAATCAATAGAAGAGGAAAAACCTGGAGTAAATCCAACCAGCATTACTCATCTGGAACCATACATACCACACCGGAGCAGCAGGACCCAAGATTTACGGGGAGGCAAGAAATCTTAATTTTTAACCAAATACATCCAAGAAGTACAAGGCAAAAGTATCTTTTCTGGTTAATCACCTCACAGTGTAACAGAAAGTTCAACAAGAAAGCATGGGCTATTACTAAAAAAACTTCTATCTAGTCATTATATAGTTATTATATTATGTAGTTAGTTCTATCTAACCCAATAATTAGCAAAGCAAGAAATAAACAATATCATAATCATCTAAAAATTTAAAAATTCTATAATTGCTATCATATACTTAGCCAAAAAAAAAAAAAGAATCCCTTGGTTAAGAAGCAATAGCTGGCCGGGGCCACGGCTCACTTGACTAATCCTCCGCCTGTGGCACCGGCACCCCGGGTTCTAGTCCTGGTCGGAGCATCGGTTCTGTCCCGGTTGCTCCTCTTCCAGGCCAGCTCTCTGCTGTGGCCCGGGAGAGCAGTGGAGGATGGCCCAAGTGCTTGGGCCCTGCACCCCATGGGAGACCAGGAGGAAGCACCTGGCTCCTGCCATTGGATCAGCGTGGTGCGCCGGCCGTTGCGGACATTTTGGGGGTGAACCAGTGGAAGGAAGACCTTTCTATCTCTCACTGCCTGACTCTGCCTGTCAAAAAAAAAAAAAAAGAAGAAGAAGAAGAAGAAGAAGAAGAAGCAGCAATAGCTCTGGGGGTACATAAAGCACAGTGGAGTGCCTGGTCTGAATCCCAGCTACTCCACTTACAATTCCAGTCTCCTGCTAACGCACATCCTGGGAGGTAGCAGATGGTAACTCAAGAGGCTGGGCTCCTGTCACCATGTGCAAAGCTGGGCGGTGTTCCACGCTCCTGGCTCAGTATCTGGCCCAGCCCTCGCTGGTGTGGGCATCTGGACTGTACATTAAAGCATGAAAGAGATACCCATCTCCCACACTAACATGTGGGGCATGCACATGTGTGTATGTGTGCATGTGTTGGTGTTTGTGTCCTCTCTCTTCTGTCACATAAAAAATGATCTTAAAAAAAAGCTACTTCAAAAGACCTATATAGAATTTAGACCAATTAAGAAGCTGTGATTTATTCTGGGAGGGGCATGGATTGCAGTTACTTGTATTTGAACAAACTGGAAGGTGTTTTAAACCTGTACCTGTGGTATCACAGAATTCAGCATGAAAAACAGAACTGTATGCTTTCTGGGAGGAACTGTGACTTTTCTCAGTTGAAGACATGATTGTTTTCGACCAGAAGATGATGGATGAAGCTACTTCCTGAGCCTAGCGATTCACTGCATTATCTCGTCATTCGACAATGCTTTATTCTAATATTCTTGACCACTCAGGAGGTGGGCAGCTACGGCGGTGCAGCGGGGTTAAGCCGTGCTCAGACACGTGCATCCGTAGCACAGCGCCAGCTCAACTCCCTGCTCCTTCCTGGGCTGCAATCCCGCTTCCTGGTAACGCATCCCAGCAGGCAGCAGCGAACCGCCCTGTGCCCACAGGGGTGACTCCAGCTGAGTTCCCGGCTCCCAGCTTCGGCCACACCCAGTCATGTGCACAGTGAATCAGCAGATGGAAGATCTCTCTCTCTCTCCCTTTCCATGTCACTCTGCCTTTCAAATAAAATAAATCTTTAAAAATAAAAATAAAAGCAGACAGTCCACTAATGTGCTGTCCTGACCCTTCTGCCCTTTGTTTAATGGTTTTTCTTAAGGCAGCACAGACCCAGCAAAGCAACGTGGCGCTGCAACTGCAGTTACACTCGCTCGATGCTGTTACAAATGTGCTTCTCAACGAGCAGCAACACCACCCATCAACGGCCACAACAAATCATGAAGCATTTCACATGTCACGAAACACACCAGGGGGCTGGCACTGGAGTTAAGTCACCGCCTGCAGTGCCAGCATCCTGTACGGGCACCAGTTCAATGCCCAGCTGCTCCCCTTCTGATACAGCCTCCAGCTAATGTTCCTGGGAAAGCAGCAGAAAATAGCCCAAGTCCTGGGACCCCTGTACCCATGTGGAAGATCTGGAAGAAGCTCCTGGCCCCTGACTTCTGCCTGGCCCAGCTCTGGCCACTGCGTCCATTTGTGAAGTGAACCAGCAGATGGAACACTTGTCTCTCTCTTTGCCTCTGTAACTTTACCTCTCAAATCAATAAATAAGTCTTTTTACAAAAATCAAGAGGGAAAGAAAACACATGCTCAAACAAAAACCAACTCTAGCTCTCATGGCAAGGAAGATTTTACCATTTTCGTCCACGTCGGCTTTCTCCGTTTTTGAACGATCGTCCCGGTTCACCAGCTGTCTAGTAGCACAGACCTGCTTCAGGCCAAGGAACAGGAAAAGGATCGAGGGAATGATCTGCCCCACCACGGCATCTACGGCAGGAGGTCGGTTTTGCAATTCCAAAAGGATACTCAGACCTATGATACACATCTTCCGGTCATGATGCCTACGAATTTTGAAGAAAAAAAAAAAAAACATAGACTTGAAAAATATAATAAAAACAAATTCTGGAGAAACCACATTCATTGGAGGTACACAGTTATCCCATCAACCATTTTGCACCACATAAAATCCTAAGAAAATCAGATTCTGTAACTCAATTATTAACATCAAAGCCCTAGGGGAATCTGCAATTAACACAGTGAATGCTATGTCACCCAGCCCATGACTGCCACATTCTGTGTCCCAACAAAGCAGGAATGCCAGTATTTGACAGTGGAGTTCCTATATGATGAGCAAATGCAGAGTTCCGCAGACTTCTCTGTCATTACACTGGTCCACAGGTTTCCTAGCAATCCAAGATGCACAACGAGAATCCAAAAGCTTAGCACCTGGTGAGCTCAACTTGGTGGCCACCAATCAGCCTATTAAAGCCCCCTGCTGTAACAGATAATGAACATTTCTATCTGAAGGAAAAAAATGTTTGGCTAACATACACAAGTCCTAGTTTGCCGCTGAATATTTCCTATAAGCTATTGAAAACCAAAAATACTAAGTTAACGGACTACTGGGTATCGGTGCGACACTTGTAAAATTCCAAGCATCAACCAAAGGATCACTTGCAGTGATTCAACTCATTTAGCCTGCGTGACTGTCGATGATGACTGTACAGCTTCCGTAACTGCTCTTCAGTAGTTGGATTCCCGCTCCATTGAAGTTAGAATGCCAGAGCAGAAGGCTCTAACAGGAACTGTACTTGGCCTGAAGTCTTTCTCTTCCACTCCATCCCTAACTTGCAGGGCACAGAGCTGTCCAGCGGATCTCGGAAAGGCAGCAGACCAAGGACGCCAAGGACGTGCAGTCCCAGCGGTCCAGTCCACACACGGCTCAGAGACGGCCTCTCCACCTTCGAAAATCTGCCTGCTGGTGCATACCAACTGCGTAGCTCAACGACCACATCTCTGCTCCCTGAGTCTTCACCAGAGAAAGCCCCTACTTATTTAAAGTATGTTCTTGCCTTCAAGGCTTTAATAACAAATCTCACTGAAGGACAAACTCCAGTCTCCACCGAGCAGAAAACCAGAACACACGCAACAGCTTGCCCAAGCGTTCCCCAGTCCTCGCCCTCCGTCCCGATTCAGTCCACCACCCTCCCGCCCACATGGCAGCATCCTAACTCTTTCTGCAGGAATTCCACATCCCCGGGGGCAAACTCTTCTCAGCGTTATGACATTTAGCAAGAAAACTAGTCATTTCCAGTGTTTTAAAACAAACTCAGACTCTAGCCTAACAGTCACTACTACGTGACTTGAGCTGAGCACAGAAGCACGGCTTGGCGTCGTACTCATCCCACGTCTGGAAATGAGGAGAGCGCTTCAGATCAAGCCAGATGCTCCTAGGGGACACCTGGACCTCACGTTCAAGAAAAAGCTCCCTTCAGATCGGCAAAGAGCTCAACATGTTGGGACAGTGCGCTCTATTTGTGCCAGCCGAATGCTTCCTCGGAAACCTGACCCTGTTTAGAATGTGCCCCCCACAGCCGCACAGCAGCCCGGGCACCCACACGGACACTTGCTTCTTGTTGCCTAGGTATCCACTGATACACAGTCAACAGCAACTGGGGAAGACCCACAGCTCATTTTCAGAGCCTGCATTCTTTCCACTAGAGTAGACTGCTGAAACACACTCTCAGTTCTCTCAAATGTAAATATTATGGTAACCAAACACAAACAATCATTCCCAGGAAGTGAAAATTATCTTTCCACACACTATTACACTGTATATACCAGAAAGGAAACGTCCCAGAAACGGGTAAGCATTGTAGAATCCAAAAGACACATACCCAATAAAATAATCCGTGTCATTCATCCACTGATTGATAAACTGCACAGTGATGGGTCCAGGGTTGTGCGGCAGCTGCACACGCTCTAAAGTGTGCAGCAGCAACTCAGGGCTGTAGTACAAGGCAGCGATGGCAACCTGGAGACACATGGTGCGCAGCTCGCTGGTCTTGACCCCTCGAGTTAACCTCTCCAGAACAAGCTGGACAAAGAGCGGAATGCACTACAGGACAAAAAAGAGAGACAGAGTCAGCCACCCATGGCAGTCACATGGTGTGCACAGGAAGCCAAACGCGGGCAAAGACTACTATGTAAATCGTCTTTAGAGTTACGTACAAGATGTACATTCTCAAAAGGCCCATAAAAGTTAAATAGACAAAAAGAAGTCCCATAGCAGCACCAGAAGCATCCTTCCTATTTCCAGGTGCAGATAATCAGCCCAAGATTGTCCTAACAGAATCCACACTTGAACAGCAGCAATAATCTGATCTGGACCCAGCCACGTCCATGGCTAAGGTACAAGGACGGGGGTGGGAATTTTCTTTGACCAATCAAACCGCAAATGAATGGGACTACAAGTAAGTGTGATGTCATCAGAAAGTCTCCTAGGACCAATTCCTGTTGACTTAAATGAAAAATGAAAAAGAATTGAGAAAAATGGGATGGACCCTTCACAGTCAACTAAGATCATCTGACTCCAATTCTAACTATGGATTTTGTCTGATTCTTACCCAGGGTATTCTGTGTTCTGATTTCAAAGCACAACAGCATGAAATAAGCAACCACCATCATCATCAGATACTGACTGACAGATCAATGAAGCCTCAAGAAAAGGTAAACTGAGTCTGAGGAGCTCTGTGAACGTTTCATTTTAATAAATCTACACTCTTCTATGCCAAGCCATTAAGAATATAGACAAGTTTTCAAACAAGTACAACTCAAAGTATCTCTTCACATTCTATGAACACAGAATCGATTACAGGGACTGGCTGGGTAAACTACAGGGATCTACAGAGAGCCCTAGGTAGTGCGAGGAGGATCGCGCACTCTCTCCCCATCCCACTGCGCAGCATCTTCCTGATGCGTCCACGGTGAAGGTAAGAGGAGGAAAACGGCCAAAGGTGTCTGTGCTGATGAAGTACTGAACCGAGGGACCCGCAACTGCGGGGACAATGTGGAAGGAGAGCAAGGGCCCAGGGGAGGCTGGAAGCTCCATTTCCCGGAACACCAGATGACAACCAGGATCCTCAGGGACAAATGAAGAGAACCAGAAATGGTAACTTAGAATATAAAAAAAACAAAAAAACCTCCCGACACACATGTACTTGGTCACTTCTCCTTTTCTCAGCTTCTTTCTTTAACAGTTATAAAATTAAGACAAGGAGGAGCAGGGGTCAAGACACCATTCAGACACCCACATCTCACACTGGAGTGCCTGTATTCAAGCTTCCCTTCTACTTCCAATTCCAGCGCCATGCTATGGTGCACACTGGGAGGCAGAAGGTGATGGCTCAAGTAACTGAATCCATGCCACCCATGAGGGAGATCTGGACTGAGTTCCAGGCTCCTGGCTTTGGCCTGGCCCAGCCACACCATTGCAGGTGTTTAGGGAGTGACCCCGCAGATGGAAGATGTCAGTTTTCCTGCCTGTTTACCTTTCAAATTTTTGGGGGGGAAATTTAATGAAATAAATTTACAAAAAGGAATTATTATAAAATAATATATACAATATACATAATAATAAACTGTAAAAAGCAAGGATGCAAGCTAAGAACACACAGCACAGGGCCAGCACTACCTTGGCTGCTTCACTAAAGCCCACAGGCTGATCTTAACATTCATATGGAAATTCAGGGAAACTTGAAAAGCCTAAACTATCTTTCAAAAGAACAAAGCTGAAGGACTCAGACTTGCTAATTCTAAAACTAACTACAAAGCAACAATAATAAAGACAGCATAGCAAAGAAAATAAGTGAAGCAAATAGAATAAGAAAACAGAGAAAAAAACAAACTCGAATTTGTAGTCAAGTGCTTGACAGAGCGCCCAGTTTTTCCAACAAATGTCATTGAAGCAACACACTATCCACACTCAGAAAATGCATTTGGACTCCATCCACATTCCAAATACAAAAACTCAAAAAATCAAAGATCTAAATCTAAAAACTAAAACTATAAAACTCGAAGAAAACAGGAAGAACCCAGGACCTAAGCTCTCTGGCTTGTCCCTATTCACACATTTTTGTTTAAATTAATCTTAGATTTATCGGTGTTTCTTTTGACACCAAAAAGAACCAACAACAACAAAAACTACGCAGTATCAAAATTAAAAACTTTTGAGATTCAGGCCAGGGCTGTGGTGCAGCGGGTTGATGCCCTGCCCTGAGGCGCCGGCATCCCATATGGGCTTGGGTTCAAGGCCCAGCTGTTCTACTTCAATCCAGCTCTGCTACGGCCTGGGAAAGCAGCAGAAGATGGCCCAAGTGCTTGGGCCCCTGCACCCCCCGTGGGAGACCCAGAAGAAGCTCCTGGCTCTTGGCTTCGGAGCGGCACAGCTCCGGCAGCTGCGGCCAATTGGGCGGTGAACCAGCAGACAGAAGACCTCTCTCTCTCTCTCTGACTCTTCTTTCTCTGTACAACTCTTTAATAAATCTTTAATAAAAAAAAAAAAAACTTGAGTTTCAAAAGACACCATCAGCAAAGTGAACAGATAGCCCACCAACTGGGAGAAAATTTTCACAAGTCTTATCTGATAACAGAGTTCAATCTAGAATACACAACGAACACCAAATACTCTAATGCATAGACAAACAATACAATTAAAATTAGTGATGGCAGCCAAGGCGCAAACCAGTGGTAATGACACCCACGTCCCACATCACAGAGCCTCAGCCTGATTCCCGGCTCCGTGTTCTGACAGCAGGCAGACGCTGGGTTCCTGCTGTCCACATGGAAGACCCGGTACACGTTCCTCTCTCACTGCTGACATCTGGGGAGGGAACCCGCGAATGAGGGAACACCATCTGTCTCTCTCTCTCTCTTCCCCCGCATTAGCCATGAGAGAAATGCAAATAAGAACCACAAGGAGGCACCACTTCACACCTATCAGGAGGCTGAAACAAAACACAACCCAAGTGTGGGTGAAGACATGGAGACGCTGAAACCCTCATTGACTTCCAGGAGCCACTGCGTAAAGACAGGTCCTCACATGATTCAGCAGAATTATCCAGTGACTCAGAAATCCCAGGCCTACCAAATGAAAACATGTGCACACAAAGACCTGTACACAAATCCTCCTAACAGCTTCACTGACAACAGCCAAAAAGTGGGACGAACCCAAATGTCCAACAACGGAGAAACAGATAAATGTGATCTCTCCATACAATGGAAGAGTATTCAGCGATCAAGAAAAATAAATTAGCAATACACACTAACACTTGGAAGTGAGAAAGCCAGACACAAAGCCCATGTGCTTCACCAACAGGAGATGTCAAGAATAGGCACATCTACAGCAAAGAAATGTTCTGAATGTGTGGTAAGTTACACAATCTTGTGAATACCCTAAGAACTGTTAGAACCTCTAAGGCCACGGAGACCTGACAGACCCCATTAGGTTTCGGGGCCTGAATCCCCAAGCCCAGCAAAGCTGGGCACAGAAAGCTAACCTAGAGGCTGGTGGGATGTGTACTGCTCTGGACAGCCCTGCACCTGGGACATTCCAAACTGCCAAGACGGTGCACGGTGCACCTCACTGAAGACTCTCGGCAAGTCCCCCACCCAGCTCATCAGGGTCCACGCAGCGCTCGGCCCCCACTCGGCACCTCCTCCAACAAGCAGCTCCGACATCACGAAGCCTGCCTCAAACCCCCTGCCCTCTCCCTGCGCAGGCTCAACCCCCACTCTCTACCCCGTCAGCCTGTCCCCAACAAAATAAAGCTGCCTCCTCATCTTCAAACATGAAAATCCTAAAATCTAACAAGAACCACTTTAGAGTACCCTGTAAATCAATGAAATATATGGTTTGCAACCCATTTCATTAAAGCTATTACAAAAACCACATGGGAAAATAATACAAGACTGAAAGAAAAAGTAAAATTCACAGTTTCACTTGATTGCTTCAAGATTTTTTCTAAGTAATTGATCATACCACAGTAGTGTCAAGAACTGAATTAATCTTATTGAGAATTTACAAGTTAATACCATGTAAAAAATAGAAATGGACACTTTTAAATTGTCCAAAGAAACCTTTTCTTCATAGTATCTGTTTCTGATTGGAAAACAAATCTGGGAATATGTAAACAGCACAAAAACAAAGCTAAGTGCAAATCACTAGAGCTCTGAGTAGAACTGACACATTTATTTACTTTATAACTTTATTGATAGCTTCTTAAATTATTACATACTTCCTGAGCATGCCTTTCCAAGCTAAAAGGCAAGCTCAGAGTTTCAAATGCTTGCCTTTTTTTTACTGTCATTTAAATGAAGTTTGCACCAACAAGCACACACTGTAGGCTACTGTTTAGTTTCCCAACCGGGCATGCACATTTTACATGAGCCGCTCCCACACAGGGATCACCTGGTCGATTCCCTTTCCTTTGCACTGCAGAATGATGACTTCCAGCAGTTTGGCCGCGTGGCACTCCGCGTCTTCCCCCGCGTCTCCACACAGCACCTGCAGTAGGCACAGTTTGGCTCAGTGGTGAACAACGTTGCCCTGAGTTTCACTAACGCCACACAAAGCAAAGAGCCCACAGCAACACGGGGAAGGAGTCACGGCCGGGCTTGCTTTCCAGGTTTGCCTTCCCATGCCGGACAAGGAGGTTTCCATAAAGCCATTCTGTCTTCTCCATCTACTGATTTCTAAGGGATAACAACCCACGCTTACTGGACTTCAGAAGAAGGCTATGTAAGTTCACTGTGCAGACAAAGGAAGCTTCCCTCTAAAGGCACCAAAACAATCAAATGACATTGACAGGAAACAAGTGACTTTCTAAGTGATAAACAATGTGTATGTTCCTCTTTAATTCTTACTCATGTACCCTTACATTTTTCCTAATAATCCCACTGTGGTATTACACATCTTTCAGGCTGCACAATTACAAATAGTTCCTCTGGGGTCAGGCATTTGGTGCAGCCTAGGCCCAATGCCAGCCCTTGCAGCCATTCGGTGATTCAACCAGCAGATGGGAGCACTCTCTCTCTCCCAGTCCCTCTTTAGGCAGAGTTACAGATAGGGAGGGAGAGACAGAGAGCTCTTCCATCCACTGGTTCATTCCCCAGTGGCCAAAGCTGAGCCCATCTGAAACCAGGAGCCAGGAGCTTCTTTCCAGGTCTCCCGTGGGTACCCAAATCCTTGGGCCTCTTCCACTGCTTTTCCAGGCCATTAGCAGAGAGCTGGATAGGAAGTGGAGCAGCCGGCACTCAAATTAGCACCCATATGGAATGCCAGCGCCACTGGCAGTTTTACCTGCTATAGCATGACGCCAACCGCAGCACTATGTAGTTTGACACTAGATGACTATAACAAAGTTACCGGACGGTTTCCTGCACTCAACTCTGTATCTTCACCATTATAAACTATTCTGTAGTGAGCACGCTCACATGCAGCCTGGAATACAGGCGTCTTTTAAGATTCCCACAAGTGGGGATGCTACTGAAGGGCAAGCTCATGTTAGAAATTAAGAAAGGTGGAACAATGAATAAATTAAGGACTAAATACAGACATCGGAAAAAGAACTTACTTACAATTATAAAGCTGAGAGCAGAAAAAAAAATAGTGGGGCCACCACTGTGGTTCAGAAGGTAGGGTGACCACTACAGCACCAGCATCTCAAATGGGCACCAGTTCAAGTCCCAGCGCCCTGCTAATAATCCTGGGAAAGCAGCTGAGTGCCCAAGTACTTGGGCTCCTGCACCCACGTGGAAGACCTGGAACTGACTGGCTCCTGGCTTCGGACAGGCCCAGCTCCAGCCGCTGCAATCATTTGGGGAGTGGACAAGCAGATAAAAGATCTCTTCCCCTCTCCCTTCCGCTTCTCTGTCTAACTCTGCTTTTTCGATTACATAAATAAATCTTAAAAAAAAAAAAAAAAAGTGGCCGGCGCCGTGGCTCAATAGGCTAATCCTCCACCTTGCAGCACCGGCATACCGGGTTCTACTCCTGGTTAGGGCACCGGATTCTGTCCCAGTTGCCCCTCTTCCAGGCCAGCTCTCTGCCATGGCCTGGGAGTGCAATGGAGGATGGCCCAAGTGCTTGGGCCCTGCACCCCATGGGAGACCAGGAGGAAGCACCTGGCTCCTGCCTTCGGATCAGCGCGGTGCACTGGCCGCAGCGCGCAGGCCACGGCGGCCATTGGAGGGTGAACCAACGGCAAAGGAAGACCTTTCTCTCTGTCTCTCTCTCTCTCACTGTCCACTCTGCCTGTCAAAAAAAAAAAAGTAGTAACAGAGGAACTAAAAGCAGATTCGTTGAAAAGGCTTAATGCCAAGAAGATAAAAATGGCAAACAAAAAAAAAAAAGTACAAGCTGGAGTACAACGGCGAACAGTATATCCTTAAAATTTGAAAACTCAGATGAATTTGTTTGATTTCCAAGAAAAGTGCAATTGAAGAATACTGAACTGGGGTCTGCATTGTGGCACAGCAGGTTAAACTGCCGCCTGCAATGTAGGCATCCCATGTGGGCACCAGTTTAAGTCTCAGCTGCTCCACTTTTAATCCAGCTCCCTGCTAATGCGCCTGGGAAAGCAGCTGCCGATGGCCCAAGTACATGGGCCCCTACACTTCTGTAGGAGACCCAGAAAAGCTCCTGGCTCTTGGCTTTGGCAAGACACAGCCCCAGCCACTGCAGCTGCTTGGGGGGTAAACTGGCAGATGGAATATCTCTGTATCTACCTCTCTAATTCTGCCTTAATGTTTTTTAAAATACTGAACTAAAAATAAATTCCAGATAAAGATGACAGAATGTACATTCTCATCTAATTTAATTTCCTCCTAAAATCCACTAAAATGACAGTGAAGATACTTTTTTTTTTTTTTTAAGATTTATTTATTTGAAAGTCAGAGTTACACAGAGAAAAGAGAGGCAGAGACAGAGAGAGAGAGAGGTCTTCCATCCACTGGTTCACTCCTCAATTGGCCGCAACGGCTGGAGCTGCAACAATCTGAAGCCAGGATCCAGGAGCTTCTTTCAGGTCTCCCAAGCATGTGCAGAGGCCCAACAACTTGGGCCATCTTCTACTGCTTTTCCAGGCCATAGCAGAGAGCTGGACAGGAAGTGGAGCAGCCGAGTCTTGAACCAGCACTCATATGGGATGCCGGCACTTCAGGCCAAGGAGTTAACCTGCTGTACCACAGCGCTGGGCGAGTAAATATACTTGAAAGGCATACATCCTCAAAAGCACAGAAAAAGAAACAGACACAGCAATATAAACTTTGAAAGCTGGAAACCAACAATGGGCAGAGCTGAGAGTGGCCTTCTTAAATAAGTGTAAACTCTACCTCCAGAGCAGAGAATCAGAACCCAGCTTCTGAATGTGAGGGGGAAACCGCAGCCCTGCACCTATCAGCTGTGTGTAACCCAGTGTCTTCCCCTCCCCGTCCATATGATGCAAACAGCAATAGCACATCCCTCATGGGCTTGTGGGACAGGAAACAGAATTTTTACTCTCTTCTCGTACAATAACATTTACTCGAGTTTTTGTTAGTGATGGTTTTGTTTGTCTCTAGTTTGCCAGAGGGAAATGAAATAAAGAATATCTTGTAACTTAAGCCAAGGGCTCTTGAAGAGCAGACATTCAGCCCAGGAGCTAAGATGCCTACATCCCTTATCAGACACCCAGGCTCTGACTCCTAATTCCAGTTTCCCATTAATGACAGCAATTAGGGCCAGCGCTGTGGCATACTGGGTAAGGCCGCTGCCTGCGGCACTGGATTCCCATGTGAGCACCAGCTCGAGACCCAGCTGCTCCTCTTCCAATCTAGCACTCTACTATGGCCTGGGAAAGCAGTACAAGATGGCCCAAGTCTTTGGGCCCCTGCATCCGCGTGGGAGACCCAGAGGAAGTTCTTGGCTTCTGGCTTCCGATCTGCGCAGCTCTGTGGCCAACTGGGGAGTGAACCAACAGATGAAGACCTCTCTCTCACTTCCTCTCCTCTCCCTGTGTAATTCTGACTTTCAAATAAATAAATGAATCTTTAAAAAAAAAAAAAAAAAGACAGCAATTACTGGCAGCAGGTGATGGCTCAGACAGTTGGGTTCCTGCCACCCGAGTGGAAACCTGGAGTGAGCTCTCAGCTCCCAGTTTCAGCAGAGGCCCACTCCTTGTTGACATCTAGGGAGTGAACCAGCAGATAGAACAGCTCTGTCTCTGTCTTCTAAATATATATTAAATATTTTTAAAAGAAAAGATAGATTTCGAGGTAAAATCAGTTGAATGTCAAAAGTAAACTGTGGCAAAGACAACACAGTAGACAATCACGTTTGTGCACAAATTTAACGTTGTCATTATGGACATTATTTATGTTAGCTAAATGATTTCTTCACAACTAATACAATTTTTTCTTATATTGTTTATGGTTAAATTACCAACATCTAGTAGCTTCCAATATACACATTCAATTAAAAGGCAAAAATCAGTGCCATCCCATCACTGACAAACGGTGTGGTTAATTTTCCTAGTATTTTTGCTTAACTGAGTAGCAGGTGTACACTTTGAAAGAACAAGAGAAGCATCAGCATCTGTGGATTCCGCCCACCATGGACTCCAAGCGTTTCCCAATAAAGGAGCTCCTTGCCTTTGTATTCAGCACGCACTGGCTCCTTTCTTGTCTCTACTCCCAAACCCATACAGTGCAACAACGAATACAGAACATGTACATCGTATTCAGTGTAGTAGGCGGTCTAGCGATGACTTCAAGTATATAGCAGGGGCCAACTTCGTGCCCCAGCTGCTCCGCTTCTGATCAAGCCCCCTGCTCAATGTGCCTGGGAAAGCAGCCGAAGACGGCCAGGTACGTGGGTCCCTGCCCCCCACACGGACGATCGGGACACCGTTGCAGCCATTTAGGGAATGAATGATGCAAGATTTCTCTCCCTGTCTCTCCCTCTAACTCTTCAAATCAATCAATCAATCAATCCTTAAAGAAACTTCAAGTGCACGGGGGACTGCTAGGCCACATGAAAACACTGCCTCGTGTACGGGACTTGAGCAACGTGCACACTGAGGGAGGACTACTCCAACATGTACCAAGAACCCAGATTACAACGTGGCTAACATCCCCAAGCATAGCACACAACACAAAACCTAGACATTACAACCACCCCAGGCTTGCCTCTGGGAACACTAACGATGGAAGATACAGAGAACTACGTGTAGGACAAACATGGAGACTGCTCACCGGTCAGTAAGGCCCACTGCCGCCGAGGCTTACCTTCCTGCACATCGTGAAGAGGATTTCCAAGTGCTTTGGATTGGACAGGAAAGTAGTTGTGTCGATGGTCACGTAATTATGTAGGAGAGGCATCATGTCTGGGGAACAAGAAATTCAAAATCCAGTGTGACAGGAGCCCCAAGAATAGAGTTAATTCTTCCTACTGAGACATCACGCGTGAGGCACCCACACAGTACCATCCTCACACCCCCCCCCACCCTGCAGCCACAGAACGCCAGCAAACAACCAAGTTCACCTGTCCCCTTACACGTGAGGGAGTGTGCATTGGAGACATGAAAGCGGCCCACCGTGCTGGAGCTTCTGAGGACTGCCCTGCCTCCCCGCCCTCACACCCTGGGCGTCCTGGCCCCTGCTTGCTGGGCTATGCCTCTCCCTGCCCGCTACAAGGCAAGCTTCAAGGGGCAAGCGCTGTCTGCTGGGTTCCCTGTGATACCACTGAGCTCAGAACAGTGCCTAGCACAGGGTGGTGCTCTGAGAACACACATTCAGTTAACATACGTGTGTACGCAGTCTGGACGAGACCTGGAGGCACCCCAGTAAACAGGAACTACAGCCCCTCCTCTGCCTGTGCGACAGAAGCCCTGTGACTGACTGGCACTGCAGTTTTGAGACCCAGAGACACGGAGACGCCGAGCCACGCCGTACCTGTAAAATACTCAAAGCAGCCCTGCTGAAAGATCTCGTACAGGACTCCTAGGAGCTGCCACATGTGAGGGGAGACCGTGTGGCAGGTCAGACTGTAGGCCAGCGAAAGGATTTCTTCATAGAACTCTAGGAGGAAAATCCCAAGTCAGACAGCGGGAAAAGAGCGAAGATTAAGGGCAGGGCCGCCCCCACACACTCCTGGTGCGCCGTGTCTCCGGAGCGGCACTCGGCTTCCTCCTCCGCCTTCCACCTCTTACCAAGACCTGCCCTCGGCTTAGTTCTCACTCAGCCTTCTTCTATCCCTGGAAAATCACATTATGTTTCTATTTTAGGATACACAACACAGTTTCATTTCTAAAAGCTGTATTAGAAACAAATACAGGAAAAGAACAGGCTATCGCATGTCTCTCACATCTCAGTGTTTAAAAGAACGCTGGGAAAACTGGAAACCCACATGCACAAAAAAAAATCGGAAGCTCATAATATACACAAAATCAAATCAAAATGGGGTAAAGAGGCATTCATGGAGACCCGCAATCATGGGCCTACTGGAAGAAAACATGGGGCCAATGTCTGACACCGGTGTAGGGAACAACTTCCCTAGATACGATCCCAAAAGCACTAAAGAGAAAACTGGCAGGGCCGGCGCTGTGGCTCAACAGGCCAATCCTCCGCCTTGCGGCACCGGCACACCGGGTTCTAGTCCCGGTCGGGGCGCCGGATTCTGTCCCGGTTGCCCCTCTTCCAGGCCAGCTCTCTGCTGTGGCCTGGGAGTGCAGTGGAGGATGGCCCAAGTGCTTGGGCCCTGTACCTGCATGGGAGACCAGGAGAAGCACCTGGCTCCTGCCATCGGATCAGCGCAGTGCGCCGGACGCAACGCACCAGCCGCGGCGGCCATTGGAGGGTGAACCAACGGCAAAGGAAGACCTTTCTCTCTGTCTCTCTCTCTGTCCACTCTGCCTGTCAAAAATCAAAAAAAATAAATAAATAAAAATAAAAAAGAGTAAACTGGCAAATGGGATCACACCAAACTAAGAAGCTACTGCAGAACAAAGGAAACTATTAACAGACTGAAGAGACAGCCTCAAGTATGGGAGAAAAATACTGCAAGATACGTATCTGAGCGGCTAGTGCCGCGGCTCAGTAGGCTAATCCTCCGCCTTGTGGCGCCGGCACACCGGGTTCTAGTCCCGGTCGGGGCACCGATCCGTCCCGGTTGCCCCTCTTCCAGGCCAGCTCTCTGCTGTGGCCAGGGAGTGCAGTGGAGGATGGCCCAAGTGCTTGGGCCCTGCACCCCATGGGAGACCAGGAGAAGCATCTGGCTCCTGCCATCGGATCAGCGCAGTGCGCCTATCGCGGTGGCCATTGGAGGGTGAACCAACGGCAAAGGAAGACCTTTCTCTCTGTCTCCCTCTACTGTCCACTCTGCCTGTCCAAAAAAAAAAAAAAGATATGTATCTGATAAACAAAATACCGAAGGAACTCAAACCCAATAGCTATAATAAATAACTTGATAAAAAAAATAGGTTAAGGGCCTGAATAGACATTTTTCAAAAAAAACATAAGTAGCCAAAAATGCATATGAAAAGATGCTCAATATCACTTATCACATACACATGAACACCATAATGAGATACAGCCTCACACCTGCCAGCATAGCCATCCTCAGAACAAAACCAAAGATCAACTTGAAGAGCACATGGAGAAAGGGAGCCCTTGTGCACTAATGGCGGAAGTATCAACTGGTGGAATCACTAAGAAAGCAATATAAAAACTGCTCAAAACATTGAAAATAGAACCACCACACGGCCCGCAATCCCGCTGCTGGGTGTACACCCAACAGAACTGCGTTCCCACATTCACTGCAGCTTTAGCCACAAAAGCCACAACACAAAAACCTGAAGGGACAGACGTGACAAAGAAAACGTGTATACGGGGCCGGTGTGGTGGCACAGCGGGTAAAGCCGCTGCCTGCAGCGCCAGCATCCCACATGGGAGCCGGTTCGAGTCCCAGCTGCTCCACTGCCAATCTAGCTCCCTGCTAATGTGCCTGGGAAAGCAAAGGAGGACGCCCTGGAGAGGCTCCTGGCTTCAGATGGGCCCAGCTCTGGTTGTTGCCGCCATTTGGAGAGGGAACCAGCAGATGGAAGACCTCTTTCTCTCCGTGTCTCTACCTCTCTCTGAAACTCTGTGTTTCCAATAAATAAAATAAATCATAAAAAAACAGTGAAAGTCTGTACACAACTACAAGTAATCACCCAGCTGCCCTGCGTCTTTCTGGGCTACGCAGCCTGCATCTGGTCACACCCATAGCACTAGGGGTGGGGTGCTCAGAGCACCCGGATGCTTTAGCCACGTCACCTCCACCACAAACCCCCAGCCGCCCCTAACACGTAGCAGCTTCTCTCACACCACCGACTGATTCTACTCTGAACTCGAGCGCTGTAATAGAGACCAGGACAACACCTAATTCACACCGCTGGTGAGAAACATGCCTGTTGTGAGCCATGAACATTCTTCAATCCCAGGTTAAGTAGCCTCAAAGAAACTCCGAACTAGCTCTTCATTTCTGAAAAGAGTGAACTGTCAAATTCTCTAGTCTAAAATTTCTGCAACCAAACACTCTCAAATGGATATTTAAATTGCCCTCTGAAAGAAAACAGATATTGAACATCATCAAGCACATCCAAACTCAGAAGAAATACACGCTTATCTTTCTCAAAACTGTCACCTTGTTAGATTTAATGGGCTAAAAATGCACTGTGAACTTAGGAAATATGAACAACATTCACTCCACCTTCACACTTACCAATCACATGCTTCTGTAAAACCAGGTCAATGATCCGCAGACAGATGTTCTCCAACTGCTGTGTAATCTAAAGACAGATTTCACATATTTAGTTTAAAATCGGTGACACTTTTAATCCACAATTTTCATGTTGCAACGTAAAATATCAATAGAACATTTCTACTAGAGAAACGTCACAGGTTAATCCTACACTTCATGTGAAAAACTAAACATGCAAGAATAAGGAAATTATGAAAAAATACGTCAATAGAAGTCAACCCATAATGAAGTTACAGATTAGCTTAGTTCCTTATCTCATATTTTTTATCAAAACAAATTTGTAACAGATTATTTTGATGTGAATAAACCATAAATGTACTAGAAAGTTCTTTTTAATTCTTGTATAATGCTGAAGAGAGAAAGTGACTTCAAGCCCAGAAAAACAAAAACTCAAAACATCTGACAATAAAAATTAAAGATTTCGCCGGCGCCGTGGCTCAACAGGCTAATCCTCCGCCTTGCGGCGCCGGCACACTGGGTTCTAGTCCCGGTCGGGGCACCGGTCCTGTCCCGGTTGCCCCTCTTCCAGGCCAGCTCTCTGCTGTGGCCAGGGAGTGCAGTGGAGGATAGCCCAAGTGTTTGGGCTCTGCACCCCAGGGGAGACCAGGATAAGCACCTGGCTTCTGCCATCGGATCAGCGCGGTGCGCTGGCCGCAGCGCGCCTACCGCGGCGGCCATTGGAGGGTGAACCAACGGCAAAAGGAAGACCTTTCTCTCTGTCTCTCTCTCTCACTGTCCACTCTGCCTGTCAAAAATAAAAAAAAAAAAAAATTAAAGATTTCTAGGGCCAGCGCCGTAGTGCAGTGGGTTAATCCTCCTCCTGCGGCACCGGCATCCCATATGGGCGCCAGTTCAAGTCCCGGATGCTCCTCTTCCAATCCAGCTCTGTGCTATGGCCTGGGAAAGCAGCAGAGGATGGCCCAAGAGCTTGGACCTCTGCACCCACATGGAAGACCAGGAAGAAGCTCCTGGCTTCGGATCGGGCAGCTCCAGCCATTGCGGCCATTTGGGGAGTGAACCGACCGAAGGAGGACCTTTCTCTTTGTCTCTCCCTGTCACTTGTCTGTGATTCTGCCTCTCAAATAAATAAATAAAATCTTTTTAAAAATTTTTCTGCACAGGGCAAGGTAAAGGTGAAAACACATAATTCAATGAAATCCCTTCCAATGGTATCAGAGATAAAGATCAAGTTCCTCTACCATGGAGCCAATAACCCCACAGAACAATAAGTAAAGGTTATGAAAAAGTAACACAGACAGACCTTGCTTACCAAAAAACGTTCCCAGCAACCCGGTAACAGCCCAGGCCCCAGAGGCAGCACTCACACGCCTGACCTATCAGGCTGGGAGGGACCAAAGAACTGGGCTGTGCAGACTTGCAGGTGGATCAGTGGGATCTACTCGGGTCCACACTACACCATGAAGGATCCCTGAGTAACTCACTCACACCCTCCAATCCAGCAAGTCCACGCCAAGCAGTCTAACCCCAAGGCATGTGATCCCGAGTGCAGAACAGGAAGAAAAGACCATGACAGCAATGCTGCGATTACTAACAACCGACTGTCCATTTCAACAAGGGCAGTTCAATGGCAGCCATTAACCAAAGGTGGGTTAAACAAATTTGACACCTCCTATGAGGGAGTATTAGGCAACCACTAAGAATATTTAACTTTATCGAAGGAATGGAAGGAGCACTAAGCTATATGAGGTAAAAACCAGCAGATAAAAACAGGGCATCATATGCTGTGGTTTTCCTAAGAAAAAAACAGACTTCTTTGCTTGTAGGTTAGTAGAAAAATCTCACGCTTGTATTAAATATTTTCTAAGCAAATAAAATTAAAATCCACCCTGAGTTACATTTTTCATCTAAGTATCTTATTTCAACTTTTGAATATACTCTAATATCCAGCTTACACTAGTGTCTTTAAGATACAAAGTTTCCGAGATTAAAAAATTGTCAGGGCTGGCACGTGGCTCAGCAGGTTAAATGGCTGCCTCTGACAGCAGCCTTCCATGTAAGAGGGCCAGTTCAAGTTCCAGCAGCGCTGCTCCAGCCCAGCTTCCAGTTAATGCACCTGGGAAGGCAGCAGAAGATGGCCCTATGCCTTGGGCCCCTGCCAGCCATGTGGGAGACCAGGATGGAGTTCCTGGCTCCTGGCTTTAGCACTGCCCAGTCCCAGCCACTGCACCTATCTGGGTAGTCAATTAGCAGATGGAAGATCCGTCTCCCTCCATCATTGCTCTACCTTTCAAACACATACGTCCACAAATAAATCAACATGCTTAATTAAATCTGTTAAACAAAAATATTTATGCTTAAGTACCTATTTCAGATTTTCTTTTAAGATTTATTTATTTATTTATTATTTAAAGTCAGAGTTAAACACAGAGAGAAGCAGAGGCAGAGAAAAATAGAGGTTCACTCCCCAGTCGGCCACAACGGCCAGAGCTGCGCTGATCTGAAGCCAGGAGCTTCTTCCTGGTCTCCCAAGTGGGTGCAGGGCCCTAAGGACTTGGGCCATCTTCTACTGCTATCCCAGGCCATAGCAGAGAGCTGGATTGGAAGTGGAGCGCTGGGTCACAAACTGGTGCCCATACAGGATGCCAACACTGGAGGCAGCATCTTTACCCACTATACCACAGCACTGGCCCCCCCATTTCAGGTTTTCAATATTGCTTTTTACACACTAAGTATTTGGACAAGTATTCACATTTAAGGAAATCTTGCCTTCAAAATTTGCTTTTAGCAAGTCAAATTTCAAAATTTAGAAATATGCAGTCCAGAGACCAAGATTCTAGTAGATTTTGCCACCAATTATTCCTGACCTTGGTAAAGCTATTTAGCCAAATGCTTTAAGTTTTTTCATCGGTAGGTGAGAAAGCTCAATTTCATTGTTGTTTCTCAATTTTAACTCATTTCTCCTTTGAAAATCACAACATATTCACATCCTCCCTCAACATTAGAGAAAATTCAAAATAAATTTCAATTAACAAAAATTAACACAAAAGGGGACCAGCGCTGTGGGTTAGCAGGTAAAGCCGCTGTGTATAATGCCGGCATCCCATATGAGCACTGGTTCTAGTCTCGGCTGCTCCACTTCCAACCCAGCTCTCTGCTATGGCCTGGGAAAGCAATGGAAGATGGCCCAAGTCCTTGGGCCCCTGCACCTGCATAGGAGACCCGGAGGAAGTTCCTGGCTCCTGGCTTTGGATCGGCACAGCTCCAGCTGTTGGGTCCTTCTGGGGAGTGAACCAGCCGATGGAAGACCTCTCTCTGTCTCTCTCCACCTCTCTGAAACTCTTTCAAATAAATAAATAAATGTTTAAAAAAATTAACACAACAAAGTGCTATTTTGTTTTCAAATTAATCCTGCAGCTCATTCTATCCTCACATCCCCACACACACAACTGGAAAAACTGGGCCAGATGACTTCTAAGATGTCTCCAAATGTAAGTCCCAAACAAGAGGTAAAAGAACTACCCTGAAATGTATTTGTCATGTAATTTGGAATATCTCACCATTACCCCAATGATCACATGGTTTCCCAGTAAGTCCTTTAGGTCAAGGAAGGCAAGTTCAGAAGAAAAACACTGAACCATCTGGAGGTGAACGTAGCAGGCAGAATGCCCATATCTCTTAAGAATACCTAAGTTTCATTCCCAGCTCCAGCTCCCAGTTCCAGCGTCCTGCCAGTGCAGACCTGGGAGGCAGTGGTGACCGCCCAGGTGACTGTGTGCACACCTCACACCTGAGGGACTTGGATTGTGTTCAAGCTCCTGGGCTCAGCCTGGCCCAGTCCTGGCAGGCGTTTGGAGAACTGACCACAGATAGAAATAGAGTTTTCTCTCTGCTGTCACTCAGACTCTCAAATATTAAAAATTAACAAGAAGAATACTTAACTATTTGGAAGAATCTAGTAGCCTTCAACACAAGCTAAACACAAGATTAATCCTCCTCCTAGGTCCTCAGCACACAATATAGGAGCTGCAAGGGCTGGTGTTGCAAGGTAGCAGGTAAGCCACGATGCCAGCATCCCATACAGGCACTGGTTCTTATCCCAGCTGCTCCTCTTCTGATCCAGCTCTCTGCTATGGCCTGGGAAAGCAGTAGAAGATGGCCCAAGTCCTTGGGCCCCCGCACTGCCTGGGAGACCTGAAAGCAGCTCTTGGCTCCCGGCTTCAGATCAGCATAGCTCTGGCCACTGTGGGCATTTGGGGTGCAAACCAACAGATGGAAGACCTCTCCATCTCTCTCTCTCTCTTTCTTTCTCTCTTTCTCTCTCTCTGCCTCTAACTCCAACTTCCAAATAAATAATTTTTTAAAAAAAAATAAACTCATCTTTTAATTCCACCTTTCCACAAAGGCTTCAAAGTACCCTCATATACTTCTAAATAGTCCTTGGACTATTTCCCCTCAGCCATTTTAATAAGTTTATTTAAAAACTAAAGGCCACTTTCCAACCCAAGCAATAACTAAGCAGCATATAAATTATAGTAAACATTACTATTATGGCTAAACCGAAGAAATCTCACCTCTTTGTGATCTTCTACAACCGTTAAGATGGTATCAATGGTATGTAAAATACCCATTGCCATTACTGTTTTGTCTTCTATTTCTTCATATTCATCACTTTGAAGAACTTTGCCAAATATCTCAGCCTACGAAAATAACATTAGAATATGAACAGTTAGCACTCATACCCCATTATAAAAGTTATCAGAAGGGCAGTATCACGTATCTCAAACCTTAAGTTCTGCATTTTGCTAACTAAATCAACTTTTTTAAAAATATGTCATGCTTTGAATAGTCCTTTATCCCTTTTTACTCACTGGAGTGGAATACACACTAGCTATTACAATCAGACAGCTAGGCCGGCGCCGTGGCTTAATAGGCTAATATTCCGCCTTGCGGAGCCGGCACACCGGGTTCTAGTCCCGGTCGGGGTGCCGGATTCTATCCCGGTTGCCCCTCTTCCAGGCTAGCTCTCTGCTATGGCCCGGGAGTGAAGTGGAGGATGGCCCAAGTCCTTGGGCCCTGCACCCGCATGGGAGACCAGGAGGAAGCACCTGGCTCCTGGCTTCGGACTGGCACAGCGCCGGCCGTAGCGGCCATTTGGGGGCTGAACCAACGGCAAAAAGGAAGACCTTCCTCTCTCTCTCTCTCTATCCACTCTGCCTGTCAAAAAAAAAAAAAAAAACAGACAATCAGACAGCTAACATTTAATCCATTTCTACATCAGGAAATGGAAATAAAAACTCAAACAGCAGGGAAATAACTAATAAAGGAAATAGAAGACGTTGCCCCAAACAAAAGGCAATGAGTTTCCAGAATCAAAGCCCAGAAAATAAGGATTTGGAAGGCTCACATCCAGGTACATCACCACAAAAATCTCAGATCATACATGCAAAGTGGTTATCCTAAAGGTTACTAGACTAATAAGCTTCAGAAATCTTTTTCTGTTCGCAGCTCAGTTACAAATCAAGCTGTGCTCCAAGTCCTGGAGCTTCGTTTATTCAGTTCGCTCAGAGCTGCTTTGCTGAACCGCGTCCGCCCAGGCTGACCAGGTGTTGAGTCATCTCGACAGCGATGGAGGCCACCTCCGGACTGTACTCGCAGATCATCTTCTGGATCACATTGGTGACGTCATCGTTCTCCGTTTCTCTGACGATGTGCAACAGCTCCTGCATGATGGGCCTCACGTGTGGCTTCATGAATTGCTTAGCTAAGGCAGTAAAAGGCAGTGGTAAACATAGCCCATTCATGGGTAGTGGAAGAGTTACCCTGGCCGCAGCTGAAGTGACACAGTATCTAGAGAGGGGCTACGTACACACTTGCTCTTTGGTGAACACGTTGCAAAGCTGTGCCAAATAGCATTCACCAGTAGGTCAACTTTCCCACGAGTAACACGGGGATAAGCAGTCCTGCACAGGAGAGCTGCCCCGTCCAAAACCCTCACAGCTCCCCCTGACGTTCTAGTCAGAGGACCCATGCTGTCATGGGCCTAACTTGGAGCACGTATTACATCACTCCTGACGTAGTCTGACAAGGCACATACACCAACACGCCAACACGGACGCAGCCCACCTCCTCGCAACCCACCCTCCCTCCCCCACACCCCGACAGGACAGACAGACCTCCTGAGGGCGCACTGTGGGGAGTCCAAGCAGGTCCATGTTCCTCACCAACCGCTGACTACCACAGGTGTAATCCAACTCTGACCCCAGTGTCATCACTCCAGAGAAACGCCACCTGCTGCCTGCAGAGCTGCAGAGGCCTGGACTCCTAGGACTCCAAGGAATCCTGAGCCACCTGGTCCCAGCTCCTACACCTGAGCCTGGGGGAGCCTGAGCCCGATGAACCCTGTGTCTCCCTGAGACCTGACCCTGATGAACCCCGTGCCCACCAAGGCCTGACCCTGATGAACCCTGCACCCACCAAGGCCTGACCCTGATCAACCCTGCGCCCACCAAGGCCTGAGCCTGATGAACCCTGCACCCACCAAGGCCTGACCCTGATGAACCCTGTGCCCACCAAGGCCTGACCCTGATGAACCCCATGCCCACCAAGGCCTGAGCCTGATAAACCCTGCGCCCACCAAGGCCTGACCCTGATGAACCCTGCGCCCTGATGAACCAAGGCCTGACCCTGATGAACCCTGCGCCCACCAAGGCCTGACCCTGAGGAACCCTGCACCCACCAAGGCCTGACCCTGAGGAACCCTGCACCCACCAAGGCCTGACCCTGATCAACCCTGCGCCCTGATGAACCAAGGCCTGACCCTGATCAACCCCGTGCCCACCAAGGCCTGACCCTGATGAACCTTGTGCCTCACCAAGGCCTGTGTGCCAAGTCAGCCTCTCTGGAATCCAACAATTGCTAACGTGGGTCCCAGCCTAAAAATTTTTCTGGAAACCACAATCACTAGCAATTCTTGAATTCGGCAAGAATAAACCCCAGTGAACTTCTGAGGCGGCAAAAGCTCAGAAATCCAAACCCTGGACCCTCAGATTTCAAAATTTTTAAACTTGAGAAAGGGATTTGGCTTTACCTTGTATCTGATTAGAAATTAATGACTGGAGGGCAAGAGCAGCTTCAACTTTAACAGGCATCTCCTTATCTTCAATCAGGCTCTTCTTGGCCAGTTCAACGGCATTTCTTAGGTTGAGCTCATTGTGAAACTTCAGGGAACTAAATGCATGGAGTACCCAGCACGACTGTATTGTAAGAAGCAAGTAAGCAGGAAGCACTTCTTAGTGAAATACCACCAGGTTTACCAAGAATTGCCTAGCTTTCGTTTCCTTTTTTTAAAAATTTATTTATTTAGGAGACAGGGAGGGAGAGACAGAGCTCCCACGTCCTGCTTCATTCCCTCACTTCCTGCAGTGGTGAGGAATAAACGGAACTATAGACAGGAGCACCAGACTCAACCCAGATCTCTCCTGTGAATGGGGGAACCCAACCACCTGAGCCATCATGTCTGTTCCAACAGGAGGCTGGAATTGGAGCAGAGGCAGGGTTTGAACCCAGGTAATCCAACACGGGATGCAAGAGTCTTAACCAACCTCTTTATCTGAAGGCTACTTTCGAATTTCTTGTTCTTTTTATGAAAAAGTGGTTTCATTATTTCTAAATTACCTATATACAATAACATTTTTCCTGGGCAAGAGAAAATGGAGCCAAATTCAAACGTCCCAGGAAAAAAATCCTACTTATGCTTTAAATAAATAAATATTATTATTTGTAGCTAAGTTGTTTTAAGTAAAAGCTTCTCCATTTGCTGGCTTCACATTTAGATGAACATCATTTTTTCTGACAAACTTGGAAAAATTCTGTTCTCACGTAAGTTAGCAAGAATGTTAAAACTTGTCTAGGTGATCAAGTCTTAAGCTAGGAGAACACAGACTCATTGCTCCTTTACTTTTTCCTCTATGTGCATGAAACACAACAGAAGTTATCTGGGGCTCTGAAGGCTTGAGGGAGAGAATCTCACCCGTGCACTGGGCCTTCCGAAATGACAGCTGGCCCAGGAATTCTCCACTGGCTGGCACGTTTACAAAACACAGGCTGGCACACAGACATGGCTAACGTGTTTTTAGCATGACATTTTCTGTGTGGAGCTATTTATAAACACAGGCTCTAGAAATAAACTTCCATTTCTATTTCGCCATAAAATAAATGGATTCTAGAAATAGCACTTAGAACATAAGTTTACAATGGAACGTTACTAAGTTGCCAAACATACTGGAAATCTAAAGTTTGTAGCCCAACTAGAATCTCATGTCATTTTAATTGGACGCCAACTGTTCATGAATTTACATCATACCATTGCCGTAAAATAATCCCTCAACACTGCCTGTTTTACATATGTGGCCAATGAGGCTAAACTGATAAAGGAAGTGAATTCAGTTGGAATTAAAATCTGCAAGTCTTTTTCTTTACTAGTTCATTCATTTTTCAACTGATGTGGCCATAATAAACATTCTCAATCATTCCACTGGTACAAGACCAATTCATCCCTAAACATTGATTCATTAATTATCCTGCAGATGAAGATCATGATACGTAACAAAAAAGGTGAGAAACTTACTCTAGCGCGAAGATATCCCAGGTTAGACAGTAACAATGGGAACACATGATTCTGCAGGAATAACTCAATTTGGTCCTTGAATAAACTCTTCTGTGAAGAAACAGAAATTACATTTGAACTTTTCAATGTCTTTTTCATATTTAAGATTCATTTCCTAATAAAGCATGTTTATGATGACTTGCATTTACTGTACTTCTATTGGAAGTTTTGTAAAATCATTTGGCCTACAATTTACCATATCTTACAACATGGCGACACTATTACCTTAGATCAATCTGATACTGATTTCTGCAGAATACCAAAGTCCTTCTGTAGAGCAATGGTTTCAAAAGAAAAAATTGACCCAAAAAAGTGATCATTTTTAATTAAAGAAATCAGGGACAGAAAGGGCACATACAGTAATTTCGATTACCCACGGCAGCTCCCAGTGTTACAGGAGCCCACTCTGCCTGTGCCCGGCAGCTTCATAAACTGAACTGAGACCATCCTGACCTTCAGTAAAATCTCAGCCAGGGAACCAATCACATGCAGGGCGCCGTCCTTCTTCCTGGGATCGAAGCTCGGGTCTGTGAGGACTTGGTAGCAGAACGCCATCATTTTTGGCAAGACCTGAAGAAACACAAGAGCCCACTTCAGTCTACGTGAACTTGTGCTGCCTCCCTATGGCATTAAGTGTACAAGTGTTCACAAAGAAAGCTAGTTGACTGTGTTTTATCAAAGATCTGGAAGCTTAATAAGAAATAAACAATTTGCCAAGAAACAAAATGATCAATGATACTTTGCGTTTCCCCTTACTGGGACAGAATAAAATATTCTAAAGCTGACAGGTTACAATAATCTCATTTCTCCAACACTGGCGGTACATTAGAGCATCAGCACAACACCAGCTACCTTCACATCTTGGATGTAGAAAGAGCACCCACGTACCTCTTTCCTTTTCTTGGCAGCAGTATACAGCAGAGTCTGGGCTGCTGTGGTGGGAGAAGCATAATCTTCAAAAATATCTAAGATTTAAAAAGGTTAAACCATCTTAGTAAAGGCATAGTAAGTAATTATAGACTTGAGCCCCGACCTACTACTGCCCTGAGCCAAGAAATCCAACAGTGCACACCACACCGGCTGGCAGCGTAAGCCAGCTCCAGACCTGTCACTCACTCTCACGACACCCATGAACCAGGTTGCCCCTCCAAAACTCCGCCTGGAAACCAGCACCCGGGAGGCCCCGGTATTTCACGGAGGACAGGAATAGGGCTTGCTCTCTGTCGGGACACAACAACCACTTTTGCCATGCTCGCTCGGTGCCAGGCTCTGCCCCAGGCTCTGCAGAGTCCCGGATGAAACAGAAATGTTTCTATGGGGCTTATGTGGTCAGAGGAGAGACCCATGTGATACAGATGTTCACTCAATAGGTCAGGCAAAGAACATAAGTGAAGTGGGCAGGACATGGAGAGAAAAGGGGCAGTATCGGGCAATACCTCCACACAGGCACATCAAAAGCTGCCCATGGGGACCAGCATGGTGGTGCAGTAGGTTAAGCCTCTGCCTGCAGTGCTGGCATCCCACATGGCTCTCGGTTCTAGTCCCAGCTGCTCCTTTTCTGATCAAGCTCTCTGCTACTGCCTGGGAAAGCAGTGGAGGATGGCCCAAGTCCACGGGCCCCTGTATCCACATGGGGGACCCGGAAGAAGCTCCTCGCTCCTGGCTTCAGGTTGGTCATTTGGGGAGTGAACTAGCGGATGGAGGACCCCTCCCTGTGTCTCCCTTCCTCTGTGACTCTGCCTCTCAAATTTCTAGATATCTTAAATAAATACATAAACAAACACGTTGCCCATGGAAATGTAAAGACAAAGCCCTGCAAATCGAGGGCAGAGAAGGGGAATCGTGAGGATAAGGTCAGGCTCTGCCTACAGGAGGCATGCCATGGGCACGTGCTCAATGTCAGCCTCTTCAAACTCAGCATACCACTTGATCCCAATCCGAGTCGTCCCCTAACAATATAAAACACAAACGTAATAATGCTAACAACTAGCCGTTCCGGAACACTCGCTCTGCACCATCTTCCTTCCCGGGTACTGTCCCACTTAACCCTCCCAGTACTGTCATGATGACCCGTTTACTGCTACAAACATTCCACTTCAGAAAGGTTAAGTAACTGCTCATGGCTACACAACAATTAAGAAACCAAACCAGTGTTTGTACGTAGGCTGTCTTAACACCTAAGCCTTGGCTCCTATCACTTTTACCTAAACATCATTACTGGAGGAAATGAGAAGGTGTTGGTTAAAGGGAACACAACAGGAATAATAAAGAAAACATTATTAATATCAGTCAACACGTTTAGATAGGAGTGTTCCATGCATACAAACAGCTGCAACTGACAAAAAAATTTTAAAGGAAAACACATTAACTGTTCTTCCCTATAGTTATCCAAAAATAAAATACATATATAATTGTCACTGCACTGTAGTCCACAGGATTAAGAAAAAGCACTTGAGGGACAGCGCTGTGGTGTGGCACGTTAAGCCACCAGCTTCAGTGCCGGCATGCCATACGAGTGCCAGTTCTAGTCCTGGCTGCTCAGCTTCTGATCCAGCTCCCTGCTAATGGCCTGGGAAAGCAGCAGAAGATGGCCCAAGTGCTTGGACCCCTACACCCATAGAGGAGACCAGGGAGAAGCTCCTGGGTTTTGGCTTTGGATCAGTGTAGCTCCAGGCATTGCAGCCATTTGTGGAGTGAACCAGCAGATGGAGAACCTCCGTCTCTCCCTCTCTCCCTCCCTCTCTCTCTCTCTCTCTAGCTCTGCCTTTCAAATAAATAAATCTTAAAAAAAAAAAAAAGGCATTTCATCCAGTCTTAAGTCACTCATAAACAACCAATTATTCAACACACACAGCTCTTTAATTATCTCAAAACTGAGATAATATCCTATCAGATAGGAAGAATCATTGACATATGGAGCATTTTAACATGCTGTATATTATAAAAACACATAGGTATTATAGAAAAGTAAACACTGAAAAAAATGCCTTCAAAAAAAGACGAGCTCAGGGGCCAGCGCTGTGGCTTAGCATATAAAGCTGCCGCCTGCAGTGCTAGCATCCCATATGGGCACCAGTTCGAGTCCCAGCTGCTCCATTTTTGCCTGGGAAAGCAATAGAAGATGGCCCAACTCCTTGGGCCCCTGCCTACGTGGGAGACCCGGAAGAAGCTCCTGGCTTCAAATCGATGCAGCTCTCGGCCATTGTGGCCAATCTCTCTCCCTCTCCCTCTCCCTCTCTCTGTAACTGACTTTCAAATAAATAAATCTTAAAAAAAAAAAAAGACGAGCTCACCATTCCACCATGTCAAAGCAAAGCAGGAAAACAAAGTCACAAGAGGCAACAGTAAACCCTCAATGTGAGTGATGACTCCCGAGGGGGAAGACAGGACAGAGAGAGAAGGCAGAAGCAGAGGGCAAACGTTATTCACATCCATTTGTTTTCCCTGCGCTTTGTCACCAAGACAAGAGGCGCCTCCCCCCTTACTGAATCAATTCATGCCCACACCAGGCACTGTCCAGACAGCCAAGTCCAGTAAGGTCAAGGCAGGCAGCTACAGACCCCGGCTCAACACGGGAAGCATGGCCGCCGCTCGAGCAGCACTGATGCACCGTCACTGAAGGCACGGGGAGCCAAGCACCAGCCCAGACGCCAGCAGGGATGAAGCAGCAACGCAGGGAACAGCGTTCCCGCCCTCAGACTGCGAGAGGCAGAGGGACGTAAACTAACATTCTGCTATGCCCGCGGCTCAGTCCACCAATTCGTTAATGCCAACTGGACGGGCCAGGGAGGGGGGAGTGACTCGGGCAACCTGCACAGTTCAACAGCTTCCAGGAAGACCCACGCTGAAAGGACCCCCCGAGAACCTGGGGCAGACAGCGGGGCCCTGGCAGGGAATTCTATTCCCTCGGGGAATCCTGGTCCCTAGGGTGAGGAGGCAAAGCCAACTGGGATGCTCCTAAAATGTCCTCAATTTCAAGGACCTCCCAGAATTGAGAAGAACCCCATTTATAAACGGGTGTCCCAGCAGACAGGTCACACCAGGACAGTAATACACAGTCCACGGGTGCTGTGGCACCCTGAGAGCTGACTGGGGGCTCACCACCACCCAGATCCTCGGCCCCAACTCCGAGCTTCAGCGGAACAGCAAACTCCTGAGTTTCACGGTTTACCATGCAAAACAGAACAGTGCAAAGTCAAGTCCTAACATCCGCTTACAAATATACAATTGGTTACATTGCTTTACACGTGCAGAGACGGACAGGACCCACACCGCGTCCATTACCAAACTTCATCCTGATGTACTCGTACGGGTCTTCCTGCCACAGCTCCTCATCCTCGTCTTTGTAACACATCACTGAGAAGATCACGTCCTCCGAGATGTTCTAAGACATGAAAAAACAAACAGCACGTGGGTATGGCCTGCTCCAACGCGGGGCCCAGCACCCGTTCACCACACCTGTGGGTGCTGCTGTCCCGACTCCTTCTGCGATGTGCAAACATGTTCCTTTGAAGAAACAAGGTAGTACACCTTTACCAACAGATGGGTGTTTTTTTCAGGTATAAGCAGCATTTTACTACGCTGAAATGAATGCATCTGTAACTCCATCTACCTCTAGGCTTCCCCACAGGAGTGATAAACAAGGAAAAAAACACCTTAAAATGATAAATTCTTTCAAAGTTTTGGATTCGTCCACAGAAAATATGCATAGTGGGGAGCGGCAAGATGGCGGAATAGGAAGGGAGCACATTGATAGTTCAGCAAGACACACAGGTTAATAAAAGTGGAGATACTGCAGGGTCAAGGAAGAGTAGGGGAAGAAACAGCATAGGAAACTCTTCCGGAACTAGTGATTCACAGTGGACCTGCGTGGAGAGCGTGGGAGCCCAAGTTCGGGACACCAGCGGCAGACTCAACGCACCAGCGCTGGAACGCGAGGTGAGCCGAACCTCCATAGCCCGAGACACCAGCGGGCAAGCGGAAAGAGGAGACTAGAGGGAACGAGGCTTGAAACTCCGTGGGGAAAAGTTCACCAGGCTAACTAGAAGAGAGAGAGGGAAAAAAAAAAAAAAAGTGACCGATACGGACACGAGTTTCTCTCTCTCTGCTCACCCCTCAAAGGCGAGCAAGACAAAGAGCAGGCGCCATTTTGGACATACGTCATAAGCTGGGCGACCTCAGGTCTGCACCAGCCCTGAGCCTAGCAGAAAAACCTGACTCTGGGGGGAGGGGTGAAATAACAGGAGATTAGGATCTAACTTGGCAATCCAGTGGGAGACTGCAGGAGAATTGGAGCCCACATCGAGGGCAGCAGAGATTCCATGTGTGGTCCTTGGGAAAGAGCTTCCGATCTCTGGCTCCTGTGGGTATATCAGTTGCCTGCTAACTACCTCCAATTACGTTCAGCTGTGCGGAATTACTTCCCTTTTGAATCAAAAAAAAAAAAAAAAAGAGAGAGAGAGATTTACCACGCCTAACCTGGGAGTGTCATCTTTGACACACCCTCAACCCTGAGGAACCAAACACAGCTCTCAGTCCACACTCATCTCAAGCCTCTAAGGCTCCACCGAAAGCAGACAGTCCTCTTAATATAGAGCCATAGTGTAACAAGAAAAAACACTACAGTGAAGAAACCAAATATCTCCAACATGCCATACAACAAACGCAAAAACCGAGGTAACAAGAACAAGGAAGACACTATGACGCCCCCAAATGAAAAAGACACCCCAATTCAAGATTATGAAGATGATGAGATAGAAGAAATGCAAGAAACGGATCTCAAAAAATTGATAAGAACATTAAGAAGTTCTCAAAAACAAATTCTTAAACTACAGAAATCCTTAATGGACAAGATAGAAAATCTCTCTCGTGAAAAGGAAATATTAAGGAGGAATCAAAATGAAATTAAACAACTAGTAGAACATAAAACTATGATAGTGACAAAAAACCACAATGAAATGAAGAACTCAATAGATCAAATGACAAACACATTAGAGAGCCTTAAAAACAGAATGGGCGAAGCAGAAGAGAGAAGAACAGAAGACAGAGAACAGGAAAGGAAACAGGCAAACCAAAGAAAAGAAGAAGAAATTAGAAATCTAAAAAATATTGTCGGGAATCTACAGGATACTACTAAAAAACCTAATATTCGGGTTCTAGGAGTTCCTGAAGGCATGGAGAGGAAGAAAGGATTAGAAGGCATTCTCAGTGAGATACTAGCAGAAAATTTCCCAGGTTTGGAGAAGGACAGAGGCATCTTAGTACAGGAACCTTATAGAACCCCTAATAAACATGACCAAAAGAGATCCTCACCACGACACATTGTAATCAAACTCACCACAGTGAAACATAAAGAAAAGATTCTAAAAGGTGCAAGAGAGAAACGTCAGATTACTCTCAGAGGATCTCCAATTAGACTCACAGCAGACTTCTCATCAGAAACCCTACAAGCTAGAAGGGAATGGCGAGATATAGCCCAGGTACTAAGAGAAAAACTGCCAGCCCAGAATATTATATCCTGCAAAGCTCTCATTTGTGAATGAAGGTGAAATTAAGACTTTTCATAGCAAACAGAAACTGAAAGAATTTTTTTTTTCCACTCATCCTGCCCTGCAAAAGATGCTTAAAGATGTGTTACACACAGAAACACAGCAACATGGTCACCAATATGAAAGAAGGTAAAGGAAGGAAACCTCACAGCAAAAGATCACAGGAAGCTCAATTTCTCTTTGACATAGAATTAAACTCTGATGCTCTGTTAAAGCAATGTGTTAAAGTAATCTAAAAACAAAAAGCAATTCAAATCAATTGGCAATCTACAAAAAGAGTTAAAGATTTTAAAAGCTATTATTAAAATTGCTATATTGGTCTATTATGCTATGTTATATGTGTGTACATATTGTATGTCCACATAGGAAATTTTATTAAGAGTTTTATTTTAAATGGCTTATAGGTAAGATTGTCCATAAATTTAAGCTGCTAAAATGAATCAAAGATACATTTTACAAACTACACCATGTTAGATATTTAAGAGGTGTTTTCAAATACATGATTCTTAAAATTTGTAGAAGGCATTGGACCTTCTGGTAAATGTTTTCTTAAGTTCTTATCTAATGGTTGAAACGGTTTGCTAAGTATTCATGTGATATTGCTATTGTCAGTGAGCGATCTAGGACTTGCTCCCTCATTTCTCTATTCTAAGCCCAACTTGTTCTTTCATTTCTCTATTCTCTTCAAGGTAGGAAACTAATTCTATTATGAAGGAATCTGTAGGACGTACAATTTAATCTTTAGACCTTATAAAAGAGATGGCTAACATTTTTCTATAATAGCATAGCCAAAATAAGAACTTAAATAATAATCTCATAGCTAGATTCACTTCGCCATCAGCGAAGTATACAGTAAGTAGAAAAAACCTCCCTTTCAGACCAAAGGGAAAGAAAGTTTTAAAGTGAGAATATAATTTTCCTCATGGGCATTGTCTACCTTAGAAAAACTACTACAGAACATGCCTGTGACTATAGACTTGTAGTTCAGGCCACCGAAGATTAGAGATGGGACATGGGCACTCCCTTGACTTGCATCCTCTGGTCTGCTTTAACACAAACCAGGAGGAAAAGAAAGCTAGGCATCAAGGGCAATGGGTGGCAGGCCTATTAATGGCTGATCTGTACAGTGATCTGCCCTCAAGGAGACCCAACAGGCCAGTCCACTGCAGTGGCTTTCAATGTGGTCAGCCTGGGCTTCAGCAGAAGTCAGCTTGTGAAGAGCCCTGGCAGCTCTGCCAAGAGTTGGATCACTGGAAATGGACCTGCCCTGGAGTCGAAGGATGCCCAGGTCAGAGCCACAGATCTTATTGGCTCTAAGCTGAAAAGCCCTTCACTCAGCCCAACTTCCAAAATGACCACTGCAGCTGAGGGGATGGTCAAGTAGGGTCAGCAACATTGCAGGCAGAACTGTCAATTTCTTGTTAGAGATGCCACCTGCCTTTACCTGGCCAGCTCTCCTTCCAGGCCAGCCAAGTAATGAAAGTCAACAGAGTGCCTTCCCCTAGGAGGTTCACACCTCCCTTAGGATATACCCCATGTGAAGAGATAGATAGGTCTGGGCCTCTTCACTTACAAGGCCTAAAGCCCACCAGATTATTATCAAGCCCCTTCTATCAGGTTCTATTTGCCTCTCAGTCAGAAAACTTAATTGTAGCTTAGACAGCACCTTTCTTAGCTCCTCTAATAATGACTCTGTCCTTTGTTCTAGACCCTGTCTAGCACACTTAAGCCTCATTCCTTTGTAATCATAACCTCTACTCTACCACCAATGGCTCTACTCCCAACCTGTGTGTCCTGATGGTCCTCTTCCCCACTTAATGCTGTATAATTGTTCAAACCTGGTAAATGCCACTCTTAGGATCATTGGTTACTATCCTCACTCTGTCTTTTATGACCTTGTCTAAATATGATCAGAGTCGACAAACTTGGAAGGCTTCCATAGCCTTGGCAACTCATGACGACAGCCTAGGGTGGTTACTGGCACCATAAACTAGAGTGTCAATTTATTGGGTCAACAACAGGAGCCACTGTGCACTTGCTCCTCATGTGGTATCTCTGTCCTTAATGTGCTGTACATTGTGATTTAATGCTATAACTAGTACTCAAACAGTATGTTTCACTTTGTGTTGCTATGTGGGTGCAAACTGTTGAAATCTTTATACTAAATTGATCTTCTGTATATAAAGAGAATTGAAAATGAATCTTGATGTGAATGGAAGGGGAGAGGGAGTGGGAGAGGGGAGGGTTGTGGGTGGGAGGGAAGTTATGGGAGGGGGAAGCCATTGTAATCCATAAGCTGTACACTGGAAATTTATATTCATTAAATAAAAGTTTAAAAAAAAAATATGCATAGTATAATCTCCTACTTGCAGCAATGTGTGTGTGTTTACAGCCTAGGATTCTTGTTGGTGATGGTAAGTTTTTTTTTAATTTTTATTTTTATTAAAGGTATACGAATTTCATGTATTTCATATAAACAGACTTAGGAACACAGGGCATAAAAATATCAAGCCAAGGTTTTTTTTACTACAATACTTTTTTGTCCACATGGAAATAAATCAACACAAATTTTCTTTCATTTTCAAAAATACCATTTTCTACTCTACAAAAACAAATTTGGAGGGAGGATCCTATCTACTCTCTCCATAAACCCACTCCTAATGGCACTGAATTCTTCAAATTTTTTCATATGAATTAACAATTTATCTATTAAGAGTCCATAATTTTCCATTCTGATTTGTTTAGATAATGCTGAATCCTATATTACAGACAGAGAAGTTTTAACTTCCGCCATAGAAGTTAATGATCCAAAGAAAGAGAACTTGCTGCTCATACCCAGCAGAGCAAACGGCCACGTAGGCGGCTTCGCTCACTGCACAGCAACACTGCCCAGAGAGCCCTGCTGCCAGCTGTCACAACGCATTCTCACAGCTCGTCTGGCCCAGCAACCTCGCAGCAAGCAGCGCGGGAGACATTGTCTGCCCTGACAGAGAAGCTGGGGGCACACAGGCCCTAAGCAGAAGGCCCCCTCTTCCCTGATGCTCAGACTCCAAGCCCTGCAGGCCAGATTGCAGACTGCACCATTGGACAATGTTAATGGATACAAAAACGCATTTCATGTAAGATGTGGGATCAGTAATACCTTGTCAAGAAAGCCTGCTCATCACAGAGCGGCTCTCGGACGCTCACCTGTATGTGTGGCTTCATCTGCTTCCAGGTCACAGAGTGGACCACTCCCTGGTTCAGGTAGTTGAATGCCTGCTGAAGAACACGGGGGGCCACGTATTCTTTCTGTCTGTACTGCTCTAAAATTTTTAGTAGTACCTGTAAGACGAGAGGAAGAGAACACACACAGGATCATAAACAACCTGCTGGTTAAGGCACAGCAGGGCAGGTGGTCGGTGTGTGTGATGTCTTGGGCATGACAGAAAACCCAGAACTCGAGAAGACCAAAATCAACAGATGTAGGGGGAGAAGAGTAATTAAAGAGAAGGCTCACACCGTCAGTTTTGATTATTACACGGGTCTATGTTGTTTTAAACCACAGAGTGTCACACTGTGATTTCCAGGCCCTAGCCCATGGAACTACTCCGATAAGCCTAACTCTATTCCACTACCAGAACTTCAAAATGAACCAAAACTCCTGTTAGAAGTATCTATAACAGGCATGGAAGTTGTGGCACAGCAGGTTAAGCCAGCACTTAGGGTGTCAGCATCCCACTCTGCAGTGCCAAGTTCAAGTCCCAGCAGCTCCACTTCTGACCCAGCTTCCTGCGGGATGCACACCCAGCAGAAGAGGACCTGGATCTCAGGTACCCAAACCCCTGCCACGCATTCAGGTGATCCAGACTGAATGCTGGGATCCTGGCTTGGGGTCACGGCTGGCATTTGGGAGGGAACGGAAAGATAAGGTTCCTATCTCTCTGTGTCTCTTACACACACACACACACTTCCTCTCCCTCTTTCAAATAAGCAAAACAGATTTGAAAGAATAAACATTAAAAATTTCCAGACAGCAAGAGGTGGCACTGATTGGCCCTCTGAAAAAAGAAATTAAATTAGTTCCCTATGCCTGAATAAATTTCCTAACAAAAGAAACCCAAATGGGAAAATATTTCAACAAAAATAAAAAGATTCCTAGAAAAAAATATGGAAGACTTACACTTTATCATTTCAGACCACAGAATGACTATCTTTGTCAACCTAACACACACACAACTGAGAATTATTTCTAAGTCACAGATGAGAACAACGGTTTCTAAGGAAAGGACCGTGCAGAGCCATCGTGACTGGTCAGGGGCCGTAGGCAGAAGCAGCACAGCCACAAACCCCAAGTGTTCCTGCACCCAGGTCCGTTCTCCAGAGCACTGCCCTGTCAAGTCTGCGATAAATAAAAATGGTTCTTACCACAGTTAAAAAATCAGAACATCAATTCCATTCAAGTTACATAAGACTCAGGTTGACGTTATTTGTCACAAGTCCTACGGCTACCCCAAAAGCCCTCCTGTGACACCAGCTGAAACGGAAGATTCTGCTTGACTACTTCCAACAGCAGCGTGGCCCCTGGGCAGCAGGGAGGATGGAGCACACACGAATACACACACACACGTGTGTGTCTCTGTGACGCTGGGAAAGTGCAGAGCACAGCTCCAGGGGACATCAACTTTAGGACCTTAATGGGACTTCAGAGCAGCTTCCCAACTCTGGAATCCATGGTGCATTGCTGAAGACATGATCTCAGCCATCTTCACGGGACGTTGTGTCACAGGCCAAGAAAACAATGTGTGACAGGACTGTAACCACAGCTTTCCTGAACCAGGAAACGGCACCCATTAGGAAGCGTTCTACTCAGCCCTCGGCTCTCTGAGACACCTGCCTGGTCCGTCAGATGTTCTCTCCTCATTAAACTGGGTTAGCACGCTTTCTGCTGAAGAAAAGGCACCATCTGGCTGACAATAAAGACACGAAAATCTACCATTGCTCTATCTATCACTAAACCTCTGCTTATGTCTTTATTCTTTGCTTCCTCAGTAGGTTCCTGACACGGCAATGATCAGTAGTAAGTTCTGCTTAGAATACAAACAATATTGGGGCTGGCACTGTGACACAGTGGGTAAAGCACCTACCTGTGAAGCCAGTGTTCCATATGGGCACCGGTTTAATGCCCAGCTGTTCTACTTCTGATCCAGCTCCCTGCTAATGTGCTTGGGAAAGCAGCAGCAGATGGACCAAGTCCTTGGGCCCCTGCCACCCTTGTGGGAAACCTGGAAGAAGCTCCCGGCTCCTGGCTTCACAGCGACCCAGCTCTGGCTATTGGGGTGATATGGGAAGTGAACCAACAGATGGGAGATCTGACTCTCCATGTCTCTCCCTCCTTCTCACCCTCTTTGTAACTGTGCCTTTCAAACAAGTAAATCTTAAAGAAAAAAAAAAAAAAGCATAAGCTGATTACCTGCTGAATTCCTACTGCATAGGTTTTCAAAAAGAATTCAGAAAATTCAAAGTATTCTTTTGTGACATTTCCTGGGCTTCCGTATCTTAAAAAGAGGAAAAAAAATTAATTACTGTAAAGTTTAACAGCAAAGCATGCTCACTAATGTGAAAAACAGACCCTGGTTAACAAGATGCACTCTTCCGGGGCAGAAAACCACCCTGCAGCCTCCTTCCACAGCCACACAACGAGATCACGGTGAGCTCTGCCTTGTGCCATCCTTAAAGCTGCAGGCAGAACTCTCACCCACTCAGCCAAGAGCCCGTGAAGGGCCAACACTAGGAATTAAACGGCTAACTGCGTTCTAGAGTAGTGTTTAATCCTTTTAATTAAATTTGACTTTAAGGAGTGGCCATGTACCTTCTTGCCTAATTCCTGGATATTCCCAAGGAAGTGAACAGTATTATTTTTCCATGTTTTTCACATAACTGAAGAGCCAGCCAAGGCTGCCTGCCTCCTTATGATCTCAGACGTAGGCCTCCACTACACAGAGGCCCACGCCTTGCCTGCTGTAGCTTTAAGACCAACAGTGGACACCATAGAGTGTCCCTACAACCGCGCTCTGCCCACGTACAGCATGGAGACGGCTGTGCGGCGTCATGGGGACCGGCAGAGGATTACCGTTCAAAGAGACGGGCTACGATGTGCAGCGCCCACTTCTTGCACTTCCACCACACGAGCTCGGGCCTGTCATCCTCGTCGATCTGCAGGGTCTCCTAGGAGGACAAGAGCACCCGGATGAAGCCCCTGCCCAAATGATTTCCTGCACAGCAAGGCAGGCCTCAGCGCACATTATCTCACACCGAATGTCAAGTCGGAGTGGGACACAGACGCTAATTCTTACTTTGTCGTTTGCTAGGTGCAAGTTAAATAAGCAAAACAGATTTCACCCAACCAAGGCTGTTCTTCATATTTACTTGCCATCTTCAAAAAGCGCAAGCAAATTGAAAACAAAATACAAACCCCTGGTCCCAAGGAACCGACACAAAGGTTCTACCCTTTGACCTGGTGATGGTTAACAGAAGTTTACTGTTGTCCGAGTCACTCAACTGCCCACTAGGTTCTGTGCTTCCAGGGACGTAAATTACAACACAAAACACTGTTCCCAAGTGCCAGCTCAAGACCCAGCTACTCCGCACTTCCGCTCCAGCTCCCTGCTGATACACCTGGGAAGCAGATGATGGTCCTGGCACCTGGGTTGCTACCACCCAACTGGAAGACCTGGATGGAGTTCTTGGTTCCTGGCTCCGAAATGGACAAGTCCCAGTTACTGCAGCAATTTGGCGAATGGACCAACAGAGAGAAAATAACCCAACATCTCTTCCCCTCTCTGTCATTCCGCCTTTCAGATTAATAAATTTTTAAACCAGTTTAAATTTTAAAATACACGTAGTTATTTTGAGAGCTAAAAAATACATCCTTGATGTTGCAGATCAACATGAGACAGCTTCAACCATCAACCAAGCTCAGTAAAACCTGAGTGTGTACGCACACAGGGATCTTCAGACCAGGGCACTCTTCTGGGAAGCACTTGGCAAGGTCTTGCAGAAGCCTGAAACACTTCCGTACATTTGCCCAAAGACAAGACTAATGGATGTGCACAAAAATTTAAATATGATCTTACAAATACTAAAATATTTAAAGCAACCTAAATATCCAGCAAATGAAGCATTCACCAAAATTTAAACCATATAAAAATAGTAATAAGAAGCCCCAAGTTTTAAATGAAAAGTGATTTTCACAGTATCATCTACATATATTTTTATAAAGTATTATTGCATATACATGCACAGAAAAAAAAGCTAGAAGATCAATATCAAGTTGCAAAAATAGTTTCTTGGGGGCAAGCATTTGGTCTCACAGTTAAGACATCAGTTAAGAGACCCACGTCCCAGTCCAAGTGCCTGGGTTCAACTCTTCGGTCAAGCTCTTGACTCCACTTCTTGCCAAAGCAGACCATGGCAGTCAGCAGATAACAGCTCAAGTAGTTGATGCCCTACCATCACATGGGAGACTCGGATCAAGATCTCAGCTCCCTGCTTTGGCCTGGCCTAGCCCAGCCCCAACATTGTGGGATATGAGGAGTGAAGCAGTAAATGGAAGATCTCTGTCTCTCTCCCTCTCTCTCTGCCCCTCAAATAAGTAACACATACACATTCGTATTTGTAAATATTTAAAGCAAAACGGATTTCACCATTTTAACAGAATTAAATGTAGCTATTATTATTTTTGCTTCTCTGAGCTTTCTGAAATGAATATATAGTGTAAACTGTTTCTTTTCAAGATAGCTTATTCTCAAACAGCAGACTGCAAGGAGCGCATCCACCAGTGTTCCACACCCGGGCTTCCCCAGCTTTTCTTACGGGAGGGACTGTCCTGTCGATGATCGTGCGGAAGATCTCCATCCACGTGGTCATGGTCTGGTTACTCACCAGCTGCAGGGGCAGCACGTACTGGAAGACAGGCAACAACACTCACAGTGACTCCTGCCATCAGAGAAATCTAAAAGGGGTTCACATAGTTCACGGACTGGGCGCCGGGAGGCACTCCCCAGGGGTGTCCAAGTCTTCCGCACCCCATCAAAATCCTGCACTTGCATTTCCCCAGGAGCTTTCTGAAGGACTTTCACATGAAACAGCTAATGTAAGGACATAAAGATAGCAACTTGGTGTGGTTCAGCCTAAAACCTAACTTACAATGGATCCAGAAGACTACATCAAAGGGATCTTTGGAAAGTTTACGGAAAATGTCTACTATGAAAAATCTATGCGTGACTTCAACATTTTTACACAAAAATGTTTACCTTTCAATTCCATTTTCCATGAGCTTTTTGAAATATCCTCACATAAATTAAATTTTTGAAATTTTGAAGCAAGCACTCCATGATTTGATTCACTAAGCTACTTTTTAAAACAAAACCAAAAAAAGCCAAAAACAAACTTGAACAGCGTTAGTTTCTTGACTGTCCAGCATGAGATCCTAGAAAAGTGTTTCTGCCCCTCACTCCTTTGTGTGTCTGATTTTTGATCAGCACGCCTCAAACACGCAGGTCTTATTTTTCACATGTTTTATGTTTTTGGCACAAACAGGTTCAGAGAAAAATTTTGGACTTAGCCCCCCCGCAAGCCAAGCAGAGGCAGAGGCTCTGGGAATAGGACATCATCCGCTTCTGTGTTAAGTCTCCGTTACAGGTGGTTTCTCCCAGTAAGAAAGGGCAAGCTGGCCTCTGAATGAGCCGATATCGCACCCACTGGCAAGGTCCTCGCAGCATCCAGTAAGTCTGCCTCAGGCTAACGTAGCCCAATTCAGGCAAGTTTCTAAACAGTGCTTTAACAAAGGCACCAAACATCTTCCTTCTTCATTATTAAAAAAGAAAAAAAAAAAAAAAAAAAAAAAAAGCAGGGGCCAGCACTGTAGCATGACAAGTTAAGCCACTGGCATCCCATATGAGCACCAGTTTGAATCCCAGCTGCTCCACTTGAGAGCCAGCTCTCTGCTAATGCACCTGAGAAAGAGAGGAAGATGGCCCGAGTGCTTGGGTCCCTGCACCCATGTGGGAGACCCAGAAGCAGCTCCTGGCTCCTGCCTTCAGACCAGCCCAGCTCCAGCCATCATAGCCATTTGGGGAATAATTTCAGAGGATGGAAGCTCTCTGTCTCTCCTGCTCTCTAAGTCTGCCTTTCAAATAAATAAATAAGTAAATCTTAAAAAAGCAGTAGCAGGGAAATATGTTTTCCTTGTATCCTGTTTCTTCTCTCTTCTCAGATATGCACCTTTCCCTGCCCCCATAAAAAGGCTGACTTGGAAAAACATACCTGCCTCAGGCTGTCTCTATTGAGAGTTTAAATAAAACCTAAGTCGGCAGTGAGCTGACACATCCTGACACTGCACAAGTCCATCAAGTCGGACACGAGGCGCAGGACAGGTCCAGTGCCCCTCTGGCTGGGACGAACGTCACCAGGAGGCAGCGCCACGGCCATCCAGCTCAGCACCCAACAGACCAAGCTCACAGCAGTGGTCCTCCTTCGCCCACACGCAATCACCCACCCGCATCTGTCAAGGACTCAAGGTTCAGTATTTTGTATTCAAACCTATGCCCCACTTTGTCTATCTACTTTCTAGATTCCCATTTAAGAAAAACATACCATTTTAAACCAAAGAAAGTGAACCACTCAATCATGTTAGCTTTAAGTTGGGTCAAACGCAGAAAACTGCCTCCAATCTATTTCCCAGCGAAACAAGGACTCACTGCTGCGTTTCCCTCCTTCCGGACAATCCCATGACCCATAGCAGAGACAGCATGCTCAGATCAGCCACACCCAGGTTTGAGGGCAGCAGCTACCCCAGTTCCTCCTGCCCAGGACTTCAGGAATGGAGTGCAGGCATCCCAGGCCATCTCTGCTCGGTCACTAAGGCCATCTGGAGATAGCAGAACGCCTGGGATGGAGTCCCGCCTCCACTGCCAATGCAGCTGCCCACCGACGCCCGTCCTGGGAGGCAGACGACAGTTCCTGCCACCCACGTGGAAGACCCAGCTGGAGTCCCAGGCTCTCGGCTTCAGCCTGACCCAGCCTTGGCTGCTGCAGCCACGTGGGGAGTCCATCAGTGGCTGAGAGATCCATCTCTATTCCCCTTTCCTCTCCGCCTCTCTGCCCGTCAAATGAATAAACACATCCATCTTTCTAGTAAAAGACGACCTTGGTCAGATGAGCTTATCTACGGGCCTGTTTCTCGCAGGCCTCTTTAAAGATGTCTGTGAGAACACACAACAACTTTCTGTCCTCACTACCGGTTCCTCAGCACTTCCCTTGCGCCCGTCAGAAACGCAAGGCTCCACACTGGTCTGCGGGGGAGACTGACCTGGACGAGGGCGTAGAAGATTTTCAGAATCTGCTTCTGCAGTAACACAGAGTAGTGGCAGGGGTCGGGAAGGAGCTGCACGATTTGCTGCTGAATCCGAGGCAGAAATATGTGCATGGCTGCTAACAGAGGTTCTCTCTCTTCCGCCTTCTTGTATCTACAGAAAGATGCAGAGAGAGCAGTCATCCCCCCGCAAAGAGCTACGAGCGACGAGTGGAAAGGATTCGTTCCCAAACATCTAAAACTAACAACACAAAAACACTGGCTTACATGTTCTGTTCAGATTGCCAGAAGGAAGTTACAGACAACCTTAAGAGAACAACTCCTGTTTTAGGCCGAATGCCTAAACCCTCTCCACAAAGATTCACCACAGTTTACAAGAAGCCAACACTAACTTGCAGCTATTCTACCAGAATCATTCCTTAATCTATTTTCATCAGATGATTCTCCTTATAAAATATGAATTGATAACAATACTTGAAATAGATATTTGGGGCCGGCACTGTGGCAGAGCAGGTTAACGCCCTGGCCTTAAGCGCCAGCATCCCATATGGATGCTGGTTCTAGTCCCAGCTGCTCCTCTTCCGATCCAGCTCTCTGCTCCAGCCTGGGAAAGCAGTAGAAGATGGCCCAAGGCCTTGGTCCTCTGCACCCACACGGGACACCCGGAAGAAGCTCCTGGATCCTGGCTTCGGATTGGCGCAGCTCCAGCCGTTGCAGCCAATTGGGGAGTGAACCATCGGATGGAAGCTCGCTCTCTCTTTCTGCCTCTCTGTCTCTGCTATCTCTGTGTAACTCTGACTTTCAAATAAAAAAATCTTAAAAAAGAAATAGATATTCATATTATTTAACATAATGGGGAAAGAAATATTTTTCTTCTATTAGCCAATATTGAGAAGTTAACAGTTTACAAATTCAGGTGCTCTTAGATCACTTTAATTGCCATAAATCTAAAATATTATCTCATAATTTCTTTCAGAGTATCAACTAACCAGTTTAAAATTGGGAAAATTGCAGAACTTTGTATGCAGAACCAGCAACCTTCTCAGAAACCAGAAGCACTGCTCTCCAATGCAGTTCTAGTCCAATTCATCAGCTGCATCTACTCCCACCTCCCAGGCCACTCACACCCAACAGAACAGCACCCGAAAAGGGCAGTGCCCTTGCACCATGACAGACGTTAAGGTGCCCCTGGGTCAGCACTCCCAAGAATACAGTGAATAAACCAGCAAGCTAGCTCGAGAAACACCGCGCATGGTATTACCGCCTTAGAGACAAGCGATGTCTACTGCAGATCAAGGTTTCTGTAGCTACAGCCAACAAACATGTTCACCCATGCTTAACCCAGCACTTCCCAGACTAACTCCTCGTGCAGAAAACCCAGGGCAGATCCCTCCACTCAGCCAGGCACCCATCTCGGCAAGCTGCTCTCCACAGCCAGCAGGGCCAGCTTACTCATACGTCTTCACCAGCTGATACAGACACAGCAGACTGCCCAGCCAGCCGCTCGTGTCCTGCGACTGCAGGTAGCAGCTGATCTTGTCCACCACCGCCGGCCACTGGCCCGGAAAATCGTGTTTGATGATGACTCGCAGGCACATCGTCAGCTGGACTCTGGAAGTGAGAGAGCCAAGTAGAAAAACCTGAGTACATGCCAACACCAGGTTTCACAGAATCCCAGTATTTCACTCCAAGTCCTCTGAGTCCTGCTCACCTACACTGTAGCCTCAGAAAGGGAGCACAAGGGCTAAGTCATCGCTGGGTGAGCACCAGGGGGCACACAGACTAACTAAGGCTACTGCCACACAGGGCGAATCCTCTTGCGAGACCATCATCACACCTGTGGGTCACGCTGACTCATTATGTGGCACACCAACGCATCCAAGCGGGACAGGACACCAACAGCGGCCCCAGGAAGAACCATCGTGAAGGGCAGGCACTGTGTCACAGCAGGCTAAGCTTCTGCTTGCAATGCAGGCATCCCATACTGGAGCACCAGTTCAAGTCCTGGCTGCTCCACTTTCAATCCAGCTTCCTGCCAATGTGCCGGAGAAGGCAGCTGAGGATGCCCCAAGTGCTTAGGCCCCTGCCACGCACATGGGAGACCAGGATGTGGTTTTAGCCTGGATCCTGGTTTTAGCCTGCTCCAGCTCATGCTGTTGTGTCCCTTTGGGGAGTCAAACAGCAGGCAGTTCCCTTTCTCTGTGTCTTTCTTCCAAATAAGTTTTTTTTGTTGTTGTTTTTGGTTTTTTTTACTAAAAAAGAAGTGGTGGGCCTGTGCTGTGATGTCATGGTGAAGCTGCTGCCGTCCCATTTGGCTGCAGGTTGGAGTCCTGGACGCTCCTATTCCGATCCATCTCCCTGGCAATGCTCTTGGGAAAGAAGCAGAAGATGAACCCAGCCCTCGGTCCCCTGCACAGACATGGGAGACCCAGAAGAAGGTCTGCTCAGCCTGGCAGCATGGCCCAGCCCTGGCTGTTGCACATTTGGGGAGTGAACTAGCAGATGGAAGACCTCTCTCTCTCTCTGTAACCCTGTCAAATGAATATTTTTTTTTTTAAAAAGCAGCAAAGAAAAGCAGATGGTGAAAATGTCAACAAACTGTGACAAAGAATACAGGTTATTTGCAAAATAAAGAACAATTTCTGTTTAAGCCTATTTTTTACCTCATTTCTTCTTGAATCAACTTATGTTGAATAGAATTATAAATGCAAAGACAAATAAGGGAAACTACCTTCTGCGTGTCGATCTCCATCATGCTACATCATTATACAGACCCCAGCGGCTGGCGGCTGAACCGCCCCACCCTCACCCGGTGCACTGGGCTGCCGCCTCCCAGGGATGGCACAGCTGGGGCACAGCCGGGGCATAGTCAGACACAGCGCACCTCACCAAGTCCGGGGAGCGGGTGATGCCCCCACCCCCACCGGGCACAGCGCACCTCACCAAGTCCGGGGAGCGGACGATGCCTTCCACGATGTGGGCGCGGATCTGCTGGCGGTCATTCTCGTGGATGTTGAACGGAAACACTGCTTCTCCCGGATGGGGCTCCCGGTCCGGCCAGTACTGCGTCACCATGTTCTTCAGATAGATGGCGGCTACGTGTGAGAAAACCACTCGTGTAGCAGGCTCCCAACAGGGAGCTGCTCTCCGCTACTCAGAGCACCAACGGCTGACCCTTCCGTGTCCACACCAGCAGCAAAGTCTCACTCACAGGTGTCAAAGTCAAGGCACAGGAACCCAGCACAAACGTGTTCTCACACAGGAGGGAGCTGCCCGACAGCAAAGTGCCCTAGCGGTCGCCAGCCTGCTCTCACGCCGAGTCCCAGCCGGCCAGCCCGAGACCACATGGAGGCACCCTGAGAGCACAGAACCCAGCCCTGAGCGGGCAGCAGGTGTAACTGCCTGCCCTCGCGTGGATCCTTTAAGCTGGGAAACTCCGCCATGGGTGCTACCCCAGGCCTAACAGCCCCCAGCTACCGTCTCGCACTAGCCTTTCACAGTTTGGGAAATTTTCACTTAACTTTTTACAGTATTTATTACGTGTAAATCCAACAGGGAGGTATACATCAGCCTTTTTTGGAAATACAGAAATTTTTTACCTGCTTGTTTCTATCAAAGCACCCAATGGATTTTCTGCTGCGAATCTTTTAATGATCTTCAACATTCAGCAAAGACTTGGGAAAGAGATGAGCTGAGGCCCAGCTGCAGGTTCTGAGAGGGAAGCTGGGGCCCTCCAACCGTGCCAGCTGCAGACTGAACCAAGCAAATGCTCACTGCATCCAAACCTCTCTGGGAGGGGCAGGCCACGTGACACGGCCTGCACACCATACTGCAGTGCCAGGTCCATTCCCAACTACTCAACTTCCAACTTGGCTCCCTGCTAGTCTGCCTGGGAAAGCAGCAAAAGATGCCCCAAGGGCTTGGGCCCCTGCCAACCATGGGGGAGACCTGGATGGAGTTCCAGACTCCTGAATTTGGCCTGCACCAGCACGGGCTATTGCTGCCATTTGGGGAGTAAACCAGCAAACAGAACATATCTATCTCTCTCTTCCTCTCTCCCTCTGTCTCATTCTTTCTCTGTCTCTTTCTGCTCTGTGTGTTATCTCCATCTGTCTGTAACTGCCTTTCAGATAAATAAAATTAGGGAAAAAAAAAATAAGAAAATAAAACAGGATTGGGGCCGGCACTGTGGCACAGTGGGTTAATGTTCTTGCCTGAAGCACTGGCATCCCGTAACAGCGCTGGTTTGATACCTGGCTGCTCCACTTCCCATCTACCTCTCTGTTATGGTCTGAGAAAGCAATGGAAGATGGCCCAAGTCCTTGGGCCCCTGCACCCACGTGGGAGACCCAGAAGCAGCTCCTGGCTCCTGGCTTCAGATCAACACAGCTCCAGCTGTTGCAGCCAACTGGGGAGTGAACCAACGGATGGAAGACTTCTCTCTCTCGCTCTGCCTCTGCTCTGTGTAACTAACTTTCAAAAAAATAAATAAATCTTAAATAAAGAAAATGGAATTAAAAGCTAAGCTTATGTGAGTGTAAAATACTCTGTGATGCACGCACACTCATACTCAAGTGTGGGGAAAGAAGGGCCTGCAAAGCACTGTGACTTCCTTCCTTCGAGATGCTCCTCTCCCTTTGCCCTCCCTGCAAGGATCCTCATCACTGCTTTAAAAAAAAAAAAAAAAAAAAAAAAAGATTTATTTATTTTGAAGGTAGAGTTACAAAAAGAGAAGGCAAGAGACAGAGACAGAGAGATCTTCCATTTGCTGGTTACTCCCCAAATGGCTGCAAAAGCTAGGGCTGAGCCAGGCCAAAGCCAGGAGCTCCATCCAGGTCTCCCGCATAGGTGCAGGTGCCCAAGCACTTGGGCCAAATTCTGATGCTTTCTCAGATGCATTATCAGGGAGCTGGAGCAGAAGTGGAGCAGCACCCATGTGGGATGTTGGCATCACAGGAAATGGCTTAGCCCACTATACACATTGCCATTGCCATCCCACTTTTAACATAAAACTAAACTAACTGACAAAGGATGGCACCACACATTACAACCCAACATGTCCTACAATTGCTAAACCCTAACAAATTTGATGAAATTATGAACTTCTTGTACTGTAAGCTGTTCTTTCCCAAGTTTAGGCTAAAAAAGACCACTCCAACTAAGAGGTCAATTCATCTGCTAAACACAGGAAGTATTTGGGAAGGGGGTGCACATTTGGGTGTTTTTTTATTTTTTTCATAATTGTTTTGAATTTGAAAAACGTAAGCTCTGGAGTAAACACTACCTTTTACCCCCGTACAATTATTATGTCCTAGAATAATGACTGGCAAATAGTAGACATTCAATAAAAATGAGTAGATGGTTCGAAAACAATGTAATGAACCATTTAAGTTACAGACCAACCAGTCGGCAGTTCAGACTGGTTTCAAGGGACGAGTCTTTGCAGAAAGGAAAAACAACATGTACACAACCTCATTCAATCCCTATAGCACTGATCTTGAAGACACAGACAAGCAACTTTCAGAAGGCAAAGATGCAGACAGTATAGAGTCATGGACTTGCGATTTAATCAATAAGTACTGTTAATTCTTTACAAAATGTTGTTATTACAGGACCCTGTGCGGGATAGCTTTTATAAATAGCATAATGATTGGTGGTTGGGTAAATCAACATACAATTCACTAAGATAAAACTGAACTTAATATAATAATTTATAAAGAGTATTAATAACTCTTAAAGATAACCATGCACGGGGATACCCGGAGGAAGCTCCTGGCTTCAGATCGATGAAGCTCTGGCCATTGCAGGGGAGTGAACCATCAGATGAAGACCTCTCTCTGCCTCTACTCTGTGTGTAATTCTGACTTTCAAATAAATATTTTTTTTTTTTTGACAGGCAGAGTGGACAGTGAGAGAGAAAGGTCTTCCTTTTCCGTTGGATCACCCTCCAATGGTCGCTGTGGCTGGCATGCTGAGGCCGGCGCACAGCGCTGATCCGAAGCCAGGAGCCAGGAGCTTCTCCTGGTCTCCCATGCGGGTGCAGGGCCCAAGCACTTGGGCCATCCTCCAATGCACTCCCGGGCCACAGCAAAGAGCTGGACTGGAAGAGGAGCAACCAGGACAGAATCCGGTGCCCCGAACGGGACTAGAACCCTGTGTGCCGGCGCCGCAGGCAGAGGATTAGCCTATTGAGCCACAGCGTCGGACTAGCATAATTTTCTTTAAAGATTTATTTATTTATTTGAAAGTCAGATTTATAGGGAGAAGTCTTCAATCCATTGGTTCACATCCCAGGACGGGGCCAAGCCAAAAACCAGGAGCTTCATCCAGATCTCCCACATGGGTGCCGGGGCCCAAGCACTTGGGCCATCTTCCACTGCCTTTCCCAGGCTATTATCAGGGATCTGGGCCAGAAGTGAGCACCCAGCAGAAGAACTGGCACGCATGTGGGGTGCACCGTCACAGGCAGTAGTTTCTGTCACTACGTCGGCCCTGGTATAATTTTTTTGCATCTTTACAACAGCTGGCTGTTTTTTTCCCCCCAAAGAAGCCTTTTATTTAAGGAATACAAACTTAATGCATTTCATAAGTACAATTTTAGGGATATAGTTATTCTTCCCACCATACCCTCCCTCCCACCCCTCCTCATCCTCCCTCTCCCATTCGCAGTCCCATTCTCCACTAACATCCATTTTCGATATCTTTATACACAGAAGACCAACTCTAGGCTAAGTGAAGACTTCAACAACTTACACAAACAGAAAAAACTGTTCAACAGTTGAGACAAGGGCTGTTCAGTCATTGCATCTTGAAGTTAATTTCTTTTTTTTTTTTTTTAGAAACTTAATTAACATTAAAGAAGCACCCAAGAATGATACATCTTTTGCAAGCATTTAGGCATAATTATAATACAACTCTTTGAGGACAGAGGTCCTGCATGGGGAGTTAGTGCACAGTGACTACTGTTGTTAATTTAGCAATAAAAACTCTTATGTATGGTGTCAGCGATCACCTGAAGCCCTTGACATGAGCTGCCTAGGCTATGGAAGCCTTTTGAATCCACATTATTTATACAAGGCCATAAGCAAAGTGGAAGCTCTCTCCTCCCTTCAGAGCAAAGTACCTCCTTCTTTGATGACCATTCCTTTCCTGTGGGGTCTCACTAACCAGGTCCTTCTTATAGGACATTTTTTGCTACAGTGTCTGGGCTCTCCATGCCTGAAATATTCTCATGGGCTTTTCAGCCGCACTGGTTGTTTTTTAAACCAAAGATCACACCGTTCTTTTTTAAAACTCAAGCTAGGGAACTGACAGAATGGGAGAAATTATTTGCAAATTATGCAACTGTTAAAGGATTAGTAACCAGAATATATATAAAGAGATCAAGAAACTCCTCAACAACTAAACAACCAACCCAGTGAAGAAATGGGCAAAGGATTTAAACAGGCATTTTTCCCAAAAAGCAAACCAAATAGGCAACAGACACATGAAAAAATGCTCAGGATCACTAGCCTCAAGGAAATGCAAATCAAAACCACAAAGAGTTTCCACCTCAACCCCTTAGAAAGGCTTTCATACAGAAATCTACAAATAACAAATGCTGGCAAGGATGTGGGGAAAAAGGTACCCTAATCCACAGTTGGTGGGAATGTGCACTGGTATAGCTACTGTGGAAGTCAGTTTGGAAACCCCTCAGAAACCTACAATATAGACCTACAATTCGCCACAGCCACCCCACTCTTGGGAATTTACCTAAGGCAAATGAAATCAGCATATGAAAAAGTTATCTGTACCCCCATGTTTACTGCAGCTCAATTCACAATAGCTAAGAAATGCAATCAACCCAAATGCCCCTCAACTGAAGACTAGAAAAACAAATTATGAGAAGGGCTGGTGCTGTGGCACAGTGGTTAAAGCCACTGCCTGCAGTACCAGTATCCCATATTGGCACTGGTTCAAGTCCCAGCTGCTCTACTTCCAATCCAGCTCTCTGCTAAGGCCTGGGAAAGCAGAAGACGGCCCAAGTCCTTGGGACCCTGCACCCTCATGGGAGACCAAGAGGAGGCTCCTGGCTTCAGATTAGTGCAGCAGCTCCACCCATTGCAGCCATCTGGGGAGTGAACCAGCAGATGGAAGACTCTCTCTCTCTCACCCTCCCTCTCCCCCTCTCTCCCTCTCCCCTCCTCTCCCTCTCCCTCTGCCTCTGCCTCTGCCTCTCTAAGTCTGACTTTCAAATAAATAAATCTTAAAAAAAAAAAAAGAAATTATGGGATAAGTACACCATGGAATACCACCAAGTTGTAAAAAAAAAAAAAAAGAAAGAAAGAAAGAAATCCTGTCATTTCCAACAAAATGGATAAAACTTAGTAAAATAAAGCAGTCTCTAAAGGACAAATACTTTATGTTCTCCCTGATCTGTGATAACTAATAGAGCACCTAAAAGGTAATCTATAGAACAGAAAGTCACACTTCCAGTTGCAATGACTTTGAATAGCCCGTGTCTCAGCTGTTGAGGAGTAGATCTTCATAAAAAATAAGAATGGGAATAGGAGAGGGAGGAGAAATCGGGTGAGACTATGGGTGTGAGGGTGGGTATGGTGAATACAATCACTATGTTCCTCAAGTTGTACTTAAGAAATATATCAAATTTATATTCCTTAAATAAAGGGTTTCCAGGAAGAGAAAAAAATTACACAGGAAGAATGCAAAATATATACATCAAATTACAGTTCACTCAGACTGCCTTTGTGGACATTTTAATTTTTCCCACTTACAAGAAGCATGGTGCTAGAATGGTTTTGTTGTTGTTCTTGGTGGTGGTGGTGGTGGTGTGGAATGACAGTGTGAAGAATAAAGGTATCTCTTGGCCGGCGCCGTGGCTCAACAGGCTAATCTTCTGCCTTGCGGCGCCGGCACACCGGGTTCTAGTCCCGGTCGGGGCACCGATCCTGTCCCGGTTGCCCCTCTTCCAGGCCAGCTCTCTGCTGTGGCCAGGGAGTGCAGTGGAGGATGGCCCAAGCGTTTGGGCTCTGTACCCCATGGGAGACCAGGATAAGCACCTGGCTCCTGCCATCGGAACAGCGCGGTGCGCCGGCCGCAGCGCGCTACCGCGGCGGCCATTAGAGGGTGAACCAACGGCAAAGGAAGACCTTTCTCTCTGTCTCTCTCTCTCTCTCTCACTGTCCACTCTGCCTGTCAAAAAAAAAAAAAGGTATCTCTTATCTAAAAAAAATTTTTAAAAAAGCTCATCTAATGGGCCAGCGCTGTGGCATAGTGGGCTAAGCCTCTGCCTACAGTGCTGGCTTCCCATATGGGCACCAGTTTCAGTCCCAGCTGTTCCACTTCTGATGCAGCTATCTGCTCTGGTCTGGGAAAGCAGTAGAAAATGGCCCATGTGCTTGGGCCCCTGCCCTGACATGCAAAGACCCAGAAGAAGCTCCTGGCTCCTGGCTTCAGATTGACCCAGCTCCGACTATTGTCTGGGAAGACAACCTGCAGAAAGAAGTTCTATCTCTCCCTCTGTAATTCTGCAGTCAAGCCATTATGATAAAGAACATAGTGTATGCACTGACAGAACAGTCCCAAGGACACACGGTTGAAATTTAAAACAAAAAAGGAAACTACACAATAGCATGCAGAACAGAAACAGAAAAGAACTGGAGCACCACACACCACAGCCGACGCAGCTCTCTTGTTTGCAGATCATATTAAGAAGACAACACTGGGGCTGGCACTGTGGCACAGTAGGCTAAGCCTCCGCTGTGGCACCAGCATCCCATATGGGCAGCAGTTTGTGTCCTGGCTGCTCCTCTTCTGATCCAGCTCTCTGCTATGGCCTGGCAAAGCAGTAGAAGATGGGCCAAGGCCTTGGGCCCCTGCACCCACGGAGACCTGGAAGAAGCTCCTGGCTCCCAGCTTTGGATCAGCTGGCATTGAAACCATGTAGGGAGTCAAACAGCAGATGGAAGACTTTTCTGTCTCTCCTTCTCTCTGTCTATAACTCCACCTCTCAAGTAAATAAATAAATCTTAAAAAAAAAAAAAAAGACATCACCGTAATCAAGTATTTCAAGATCTTTAAAAATACTATTTCTAAAAAGCTTCACAGGATTATCACAATAGCCCTGTAAATACTTGGCTTATTGAAAAGGCTTCCATTCAGCCATCTGTTTTGTCAGAACAGCCCTATTCTCTAAAACCAAGATTAAATTTAGAATGGCAGGTGCAAAAAAAAATTAAGATTTACAAGACTTTTGTGTAAAGTTAAAAATAATTCCAGTACCAATGCTTTTCCATCGCTTTTTCTTTATCTCAACCACAAAGGGATCTCTCCAGACATCACATACAACCTGAGCCACGTAACATTTCAGGCGACAGAACGAATACACAATAGGACAAACCACACAGCCTGGGCAAGCAGCTGGCTACCCTACCTGGGTTTGCATAACTACAGTCACTTTCAGATCCTCACTTGGGGGCTGCACTGTGGCGTAGCAGGTAAAGCTGCCACCTGCAGTGCCAGCATCCCATATGGGAGCTGGTTCGAGTCCCGGCTGCTCTACTTTTGACCCAACTATTTGTTTGCTCTGGCCTGGGAAGGGCCCCTGCAACCATGTGGGAGACCCAGAGGAAGCTCCTGGCTCCTGCCTTCATGTTGGCACAGCTCTGGCCGTTGAGCCCACCTGGGGAGTGAACCAGCGGATGGAAGACCTCTCTCTCTCTCTCTCTCTCTCTCTCTCTCTCTCTCTCTCTCTCTCTCTCTCTCTCCCACTCCCTCCCTCCCCTCTCCCTCTCCCTTCCCCTGCCTCTCTTTCCATCTCCCTCTGCCTCCCCTTCTCTTTGTGTGTAACTATGACTTTAAAAAAAAGTTCTTCACTCAATAGCACACATTCCAGAAGATAATCCCATCATTACGTGACACACTACTGTGCATCAGTACAAATGTTTGCTCAGAGCTTAACAATTCCTGGGGTTTTTCTTGGAGCCCCCTCCCCCTATGCCACTCTGGCTGGAGGTCCCTGACTCTAATAAATCTTGCTTTTAGATCTTTAAATATTGCTTTTCACTGTGCCTTATGCACTTGGAATTTCTTCCATGTCGGACAAAGAACCAAGATAATATTTTCTCTGCTGTTTCATCATAGCATTTTAGTGCCATGACTCACGTAACAACTCCAACATGATGCGGATCCTGCTCGATTGCGACTCCAGCCAGCATCGGATCATCCTGCCGGATGCGTACTGTCAGGATCCGAAGTGAGGTAGCCGGCACTGTGGCCTGCAGTGCCGGCATCCCATATGGGCCCCGGTTCAACTCTCAGCTGCTCCTCTTCCAATCCAGCTCTCTGCTATGGCCTGGGAAAGCAGCAGATAATGGCCCAAGTCCTTGGGCCCCTGCACCCACGGGTGAGACCCAGAAGAAGCTCCTGGCTTCAAATCGGCCCAGCTCTGGCTGCTCAGCCATTTGGGGAGTGAATCATCAGACGGAAGACCTCTCTCCTTCTCTGTCTCTGCCTTTCAAGTAAATTAATAAATCTTCAAAAAAATTCCTATTGCACAGTACCCCACAGGAACATACACACAGTCCATGTTAGTCAGAAACTTGCAACATGGGGCGGGCATTTGGAGTGTTGGTTAAGATGCCACCTGCGCTGCCCATATCCCTTATAGGAGGGCCTGGTGCCAGCCCCAGCTCTGCTTCCCCTGCCAGCTTCCCGCTAAAGCACACCTGGGAGGCAGCTGTGTCGGCTCCAGAAGCTGGGTGCCCACCACCCACATGAGAGACCTGGACTGAGTTCCAAGCTTCTAGCTGTTGCAGACTCATGGGGAGTCAATCAGTGGATCAAAGATAGATATATATATATATATATATATATCTCCCTTAAAAATAAAAATGAATAGAGCAGTTTTTAACTTTTTTTATTTTTATAAAATCAATTCTTATCAATGCTGCAACTCCTGCTTTTGTGTACAAGGATGTGTAAACAGTACTGCATACCTAGACAGCCCATTCCTTACCCACTGCGGCTGGTGAGCTTCACTTTCCACTGAGGTATCCGACTGCTAGTTAATGCTGTCCTGACTGTCCAGCTAACAGTCTGCTGTTATGGGGTTTTTTGTTTATTTTTCATTTGTCCAAGTTGTTTTTTTGTATGTTTGTTCGTTTGTTTGTTTGTTTGTTTGACAGAGTGGATAATGAGAGAGAGAGAGACAGAGAGAAAGGTCTTCCTCTTTGCCGTTGGTTCACCCTCCAATGGCCACCGCGGCCGGCGCATCTCGCTGATCCGAAGCCAGGAGCCAGGTGCTTCTCCTGGTCTCCCATGCGGGTGCAGGGCCCAAGGACTTGGGCCATTCTCCACTGCCTTCCTGGGCCACAGCAGAGAGCTGGACTGGAAGAGGGGCAACTGGGATAGAATCCGGCGCCCCAACCAGGACTAGAACCCGGTGTGCCGGTGCTGCAAGGCAGAGGATTAGCCTGTTAAGCCACGGCGCCAGCCCATTTGTCCAAGTTTTGATGTTGACACATCCATGACCCATAAACCATTTATGCATCTCAGCTACCTGTTTCTCTGATGAACAATTACAACACTAGGGTGACAGGCAGGCAACAAGGATTCCTGGGGCAGGACTCTGGACGCCCACTTCCACCACCAGAGTGCTGGTTCCCAGCTAGTGCTGCTCCACTCCAGACCCCCGCCAACGCACCTGGGAGGCAGTGCATGGTGGTCCAAGCCCTGGAAATTGTGGACATTTAGGGAATCAAACAGCAGATGGAAGATCTCTCAGTCTCTCCCTCTCTGTCACTCTGCCTTTCAAATAAACAAAACTTTTTTTAAAGTGCTAGTGCCCCTACCACCGACACGGGACCTCCAGAGGGAGCTCCCGGCTCCTAAGCTCGGCCTAGCACAGCCCAATCTGCTCCACCCATTTGGGGAGTGAACCAGAAGACAGAAGAGATCTTTCTTCCTCTCTGTTACTCTCCCATTCAAGTAGATGAAAGTTAAAAAATTTTAAAAGTTTAAATTTACAAAGTTTAAAAATATTAACTCCTTACCTTTTTTTAAGAAAAAACAACAAGATTTACTCATTTATTTAAAAGGCAAAGTTACAGAGAGGCAGAGGCAGACAGAGGTCTTCCATCCGGTGGTTCACTCCCCAGATGACCTCAACCGCCCAAGTTGTGCTAATCTGAAGCCAGGAGCCAGGAGCTTCTTCCAGGTCTTCCCATGCAGGTTAAGGCCCCTAGGACTTGGATCATCTTCCACTGCTTACCCAGGCCCTAAGCAGGGAGCTGGATCAGAAGTGGAGCAGCCGGAACTCAAACTGGCGCCCATGTGGGATGCCGGCACTGCAGGCAGTGGCTTTACCTGCTATGCCACAGCGCAAGCCCCACTCTTTACTTTCTAGTTCAAAATCCCAAATGAAATTGCATATTCTATCAGCACAAATCTCACTATCCTGTTTCTGTCAGACTGTCTGCGTACCCATTACCCACACACCGCAGTGCAGGTCGGGACGAGGAAGGCCACTCTGACGACGCACGCCAGGTTCTCACTCTCTGCTCTCCTTCCTCCCATGCAGCACCAACTAGGCTGCACACACAGGGTCCTCGGACACAACTTCCCCTGCCTGACGCTGCAGAGTGGCTCGTCCTGAGCCAAGCCCAGCTGCACACGGCCAGCCTGCTGCCGTCCCTGGGTCCGCGGTGCTGGGGAGACTGGGGCATTTTCAGTTCAGAGGTCTGTTGAGCAGGGATCTCCTCCTGAATCGTGTGTATGTGTCACTCACATGAAATCAGGTAAATACTTATTTTTAAAAGCAGCTATCACTTTATGCCCATTAGCTTATTATCTTCTCAGGACTCACAATGTTCCAAAGCTTTCTCAATGTGTAACCTTCTAGGCTTTTAACAATCAGTCCACAAACACACACACACACATTCCACCAGTCCATGAACATACTCACAAGCGAATTCCCAGTCTATACACACATTCTCATACATACAGTCTATAAACACACACACATATGCACACTCACAGACCCTCACACATATAGTCACACACACCCAGTCCATACACTAACAAGCACATTCACGCCTACACACACTCACACATGACCAGTCCATAAACACTCACACACATAGTCTATAAATACACACATTCACAACCAGTGCGCGCGTGCGCACACACACACACACAGAACACAGGAGTGCCCACCGAATTAACGACAGAGCCACGTGTGACACAGGCGGGCACGCTCCCAGATCATCTGGTTGGGAGCATCCCCCTCCAATCCATTTTCTCCACACTCCAACTCCAGAATGGAACTCAAAGTCACATACATGAACTTGTGGCCCCAAAGGTATAGACAGAGTCCCCCCAAAATGGGGACAGTAAGCCACGAGAACTGAGAACACTCCAGGGAAAAGGAACCGGAGGCTGCAGGCAGAGACAGAGCTACAGCAGGGGGCGCTGAGCGCTAAGATGCAGCCAAAGGGAAGGGCGCGCTGTGCCATCAGACCCACTCCGCGTGCGTGGCCTACTTCTGCCATCAGACCCACTCCACGTGCGTGGCCTACTTCTGCCATCAGACCCACTCCGCGTGCGTGGCCAACTTCTGCCATCAGACACACTCCGCGTGCGTGGCCTACTTCTGCCATCAGACCCACTCCGCGTGCGTGGCCAACTTCTGCCATCAGACACACTCCGCGTGCGTGGCCTACTTCTGCCATCAGACACACTCCGCGTGTGTGGCCTACTTCTGCCATCAGACCCACTCCGCGTGTGTGGCCTACTTCTGCCATCAGACCCACTCCGCGTGTGTGGCCTACTTCTGCAAGGAAGTAATTCCACAGTAAAAGCAAACTCTCCTCCTACTCACCCGCCTGGCGTACTGGGAATTCCACATGATCCGAGACGATGATCCGAAGTAAACTGGGAGCAAAATTGATAATCTTGTAGGACTGTAATCACAAGAAAAGGTGGACAAAGCAGGGCCGTTAGTGCCTCTCAGTGAAAACGCGCACTCCCGAGCACTTCAAGTCCAAAAGAGGCCTGAGCGTGAATGCATGAATGTAATATCGTGAACATTTACGATTTTGACACATGAGGGAACTTCAAAAAGTTCACAGAAAAGGGAATTAAAAGACATATTTACTCTGATATCAATTATATTCTGAAATCCATGCAAATGAAGGGATTTTCAAAAATGTCATGAAAATGTGTATCAGGAAGAAATTATACATGGACTTTAACTCTGGAAGAGACTATCTTTTTTAAAAATCTATCTTCACTTTACGTGAAAGAAATAGAGAAACAGAGAGAGATCTCCGACCTGCGGGTTCACTCCCCAGATGCCTGCGACAGCCAGGGCTGGGCCAGGAGACTGGAATTCAGCCAGCGTCTCCCAAGTGGGTGGCAGGAACCCAAGTCCTGGAGCCACCACCTGCTGCCTTCAGGGTGCAACACAGGCAGGAAGCTGGGTGGGAAGCAAGGCAGCCAGCTCTCCAACCTGGCCCCCCAAGGGCCAATTGCACTGCTGGACCATGTGCACTCCCAAAACTCATCTTTTAACTTCATTTTTCCACAAACTTGATGAAGTACCCTTTAGACTGCCCAAATCCTCTCCAGGAAGGGCATACTAACTTCCTCACCCAACAGCGGTGCAGGGGAATCCGTCCTTCGAAAGCGGGTGTCACCACTCCTCTGAAATCTACACACTTATTGCTGTTTCAACTAACATCTCCTCGATTGCTAAGGAGGCTGCGTTCTCCCATTTGTTTGCTATTTGTTCTACTAATTCCTTACTCCACTCCATCCTTTTGTAAACAGAACACTGGTTTTATTCTTAATAAATTCTAAAATCTCTTTGTGAATTTCAAATCCCAACCTTTACTTTGAGCTACACAAGTGTTTCTTTGCACAGTTCTCTATGGCATTTTTGGCAGAGAGCACAATGTGGGTTAGGAGACAGGAGCTCCCGTGAGCTCGGTAACTGCTGAGCTAAGGGGCTCACAGGTGCCCCCGGCGATCACCACCACCAGCTGCAGCCTCCACTTAGCGGCACCTGAGCGTCCACCCAGCTCCAGCCCTGCCGCCCCGGCCGCTTCACCCCACAGGCCTGGCCTACTCCCGTCTGCTCCTCAGTGTGGCCATGCAAACTCATGCGATGCCGCAAAGTCCTCTGGCGACGCTCCGTCCGGATGCCTGGAACCCAGAAGCCGTCACAGCAGAGCCACATCCCCGGGGGTCTGTTCAGCTTCCCTCCCTGGGAGCCTGGGTCTCTGCCGGCATCCCGATCCATACACCGCAGGTGTCTACACACCATGCACTTATTGAATGTTAAGGTCAATGTCCGATTACAAAGTTAATTAAGAGTAAACAGCCATCTTCAAAATACTGACGCTGTCCACCCAAGAGCACCATGTGTTCCAAATCACTATTCAATCAAGTCTCCTCCATCCGATTTCATGTAAATTCTCATTTGCACATCAATGAAAGCCCTTTAATGTAGTTTTTCAGGAAAAAAAATCTTCTGAAAGTTTACAGGAGGGAAAATTAACAGCGACTGAGCCCCATCGTCTTGATCTTCTACACACACATTTCAAAAGGATGCAGGTTTCTAACACGTTAGATACCGAAGGACTCACAGCGGAAGTTCTGATCCTTAGCACGGACCTGTTACTCTTCGAACAGCACAGCGTACTGCGCAGAAACACAAAATAACCTTTGCACGCCTTCGCTACTTATTTCAAAGCGCTTCTGCGGCAACACTGTTGCCATTGCGCACGGTTTGCAACTCGGCTTTTCAACCTGCTGTTCCCGCAGCGTGGAGCTGCCAGGCGCCTGGAGCAAGAGCCGGCAGCGCGGGGGTCTGCAGCCGCGCCCTTCCCCACGCCGCGCCCACCGGGCGCTGCCCCGGCCCGGCCCCGGCAGGCCCGACCCCGCGCCCGCTCATCCCGCGGAACCGGGGCCGCGCTGCAGGCGCCGGGCAAGCGCCGAAGCCCGAGCGCGGCTCCCGCCAGGGTCCCCTGGTGGCACCTCGGCCTTGGACTCCTCGAGCTCCCAGAAAAACGCGGCGGGCGTCCATCACGGCGCAAACCAGCTCGCAGAACCCCGACGCCGGGCGGCAGACGCGGGCGGCGCAGGGGCCGGGCCGGGCGAGCTGGCGGCCCCGCAGGCTCCGTACCGGCGCCCGAGAGCGGGGTCCCCGGCACGGCCCGGCCCCGTCCTGCTCCGGCCCGGGACGCGCCGGACACAGCCGCGGCCGCCGCCCTCCGCCGGCCCGGGACGCGCCGGACACAGCCGCGGCCGCCGCCCGCCCCGGCTGCCCAACGCGTACCCGCGGCTTCGGGACCCGCACGGCCGAGCTCCGGCAGCCGCGAACCCGGGGTCCCCCCGCTCCCGATCGCCGCGGAGCCCCGCGCCCCCTGCGAAGCAGGGCAGCGCGGCGCACAGGTGCCCAACAGGTGCGCGAGCCGCTGCCCAGCCGGGCGCTGTCCCCGGGCCGGGCCGGGCGGCCGGGCGGCCGGGCGAGGACGCCCCGCGCCCCGAGCCCGGCCCCGGCGGGGGTCGCCGCGGCCCACCTGGTTGAGCTCGTTCTCGGCCGCGATCCGCAGCTTGGGGTCGATGGTGCCCTTCAGCGCCTGGATGATCCGGTTGAGGTCCATCTCCCGGGGCGGGGGCTCCGCGGCCCCCGGGCCAGCCGCACAGGCTGCAGGTCGGGTCTCCTGCCGACCCCCTCGGCCTCCTCCTCGGCGTCCGCCGCGCTACCTCACTCCGCGCCCGCCGCCACCTGCAGCCACTTGCTGCGCCACTCTGACTCCGTGCCCCCTGGCCTCCCTTTTTCCCCCCCACAACTCGCACTCCATTCACCCTTTTACGACAACCGGTGGGAGGCGGGAGAAGTCAGCAGAGGAAGCGGCGCCTCCTTTACGGCAGTCTTTTCCTCCGGGCCGGAGGCAGCGACCGGCCCACGCAGGCGACCGCCATACTGCTGTACGGAAAATAGCGTCCCTCCTAGTTGGGGCTAGGAGCGAGAGGTGGGACGGCGTTTCCAAGCCCCGAAGGGTGGTCGCCATGCTGCTGTACGGAACACGGCGTAACCCCTCTTTCCGGGGTGTGTGGGCGACTAGGGTGCTCCCGAGCTCCGGCGAGGAGCCGCGGTGCTGCTATGGGGAAACAGCTTCCCGCTCCTACTCAGGTAGAGACGGGGTACTCGAACTCCGGCAGGTAGCCGCCATGCTACTGTACGGAGAGCGGCCTCGGGCTTGTGCCCCTGAGGAAACTGCGCTTCCGACTCCCGCACTGCGGCCGCCATGCCGTTTCCCGAAGCGTGTGGCGGCCGCCATGCTGCTGTACGGAATACAGCTTCCCGCCTCTTCCCCGGTGAGACAGCTTGAGCGGCCCGGGGTCTTTACAGCTGGTGGCCGGTTGAGCGATTGGGGCCGCGTGATTCTTTCTGTTCGTTCTAGAACTGAGCCTGTTCCAGGCCTACTTCTTGGCATCCGGGAGCAGCCAGTGAGAAGTGAACCTTAAATATGCATTTCTGACCCAGAGGGCTAGGGTTCGCAGGCACCACTTTCTAACAAGATGTATGGAGTAATTCGCCATCCGGGAGGAGAGAGAAATCATAGCGGGGGTGGCGGGAATTAATTTCCCGAGTGTGGAAACACAGAGGCGAGAGGAACGCAGTGCCTGGGAGTTTCTGACAAACCCCCGGCCCTCCTGGGAAAAGCGGTGGGCGGGCCGAGCGCGTCCACACTCGTCCACACTGGCGGCCACGCTGCCCCCGTCCCCGTGTCAGCGGCAGGGAGCGCTGTGCGGAGCGGCCTGTCCAGGAGCACACGGCCCGGACACGGTGCAGTTACCGGGTGCAAGATGGGCAGGCGACACGGCCGCTCCTCAAACCAGGGCCGCCGGCGGGGGAAGGTTCTGGAAGCCGGGGGCTGCCGCTGTGGTCCCTGAGCCTCAGCTCCCAGACGGACAGCCCGAGCGCCCGTCGCCGGCCTGCTCCAGGAGCCCACTCACGGGCACCCCACTCCCTTACCCGCCGGAACCCTGACTGCCCAGGCCTCGGAGCGGCCCCCGCTGCACAGTGCACCCTTCCCACGCACGGTCCTGTGCCTGTCTGGCTCGGCATCACCGTGCGGGCCCTCAGGACTCAGGCCCCGGTCCCCTTCTTCCAGGGCCCTGCGGAGAGCGGAGGGCAGGCCGACCCCCACCCCCACCCCTGGTCATCTGCCCTCCCGTCTGAACCCAGTCCCACCCTCTCCATCTGGACGCCCGTTCCAGCCCAGCTGCTTCCTGCGCGTGCACCTGGGCAGGCAGCTTGGGCCCCTGCACCCATGTGGGAGCCCTGGAAGAAGCTCCTGGCTCCGGCCTGGCCCGGCCCTGGCCCTGTGGCCACTTGGGGAGTGAACCAGCAAATGGAAGACTCTCTCCTCTCTCCTCTCTCCTCTTATCTCTCTCTCTCTCTCTCTCTCGTGTCTCTGTAACTCTGCCTTTCAAATAAATCTTTTTTTAAAAAATTCTTTTCCTACATCTTCAGCCTCTGTAGTGACTGAACCTCACCCGTAAACCATCCCCCCAGTTAAAGACCGCCGTCTCCAGGAACTCTAATGACTGCGCTTTCTTTTCCCCCTCCCATTCCAAGGCACGGCTCCAGCTGTTCTCTGGCCTCATTGCTGTCCGTGCCTCGTCCAGCTCGCCCGGGCGTCTGTCCTCACACCCCTGTTGTGCTGCAAAGCGAAGGCCGACACTGATCTCCTCCACACCAAGTGCACAAGACACTGCTGGTTCTCGCATCGTCCATGTCTGACACTGTAATGCACGCTCTTATTTGTTGCTTAATACCGCTTTTAGTTTTTTAAACATTATTTATTTGAAAAGCAGAGACAGAGAACTCTTCCATCCACTGGTTCTCTTTCTAAACAGCCACACAGCCAGGGCTGGGCCAGGCTGAAGTCAGGAGCCAAGAGCTCCATCTGGGTCCCCGCCCAGGGGACAGGACGAGATACCCAAGCCATCTTCCACTGCCTTCCCAAGTGCATTAGCAGGAAGATGGACCAGAAGCACAGCAGCTAAGGGCAGGTGCTGTGGCACAGTGGGTTAAAGCCCTGGCCTGAAGTGCCAGCATCCCATATGGGTGCTAGTTCAAGCCCCAGCTACTCCTCTTCCAATCCAGCTCTGCTATGGCCTGGGAAAGCAGTAGAAGATGGCCCAAGTTGTTGGGGGCTCCCATATGGGAGACCTGGAAGAAGCTCCTGACTTAAGATCATGTCAGCTTGGCCATTGTGATCATTTGGGAAGTGAACTAGTGGATGGAAGACCTCTCTCTCTCTCTCTCTCTCTCTCTCTGGCTCTACCCTTTTTCTATGTAACTCTTTGAAATTAATAAAATGAATCTTAAAAAAAAAAAAAAAAAAAAAAAAAGGGCCGGCGTCCCGGCTCACTAGGCTAATCCTCCGCCTGTAGCGCTGGCACCCCAGGGTTCTAGTCCCAGTCGGGGCACCAAATTCTGTCCTGGTTGCTCCTCTTCCAGTCCAGCTCTCTGCTGTGGCCTGGGAGGGCAGTGAAGGATGGCCCAAGTGCTTGGGCCCTGTACCCGCATGGGAGACCAGGAGGAAGCACCTGGCTCCTGGCTTCGGATCGGCCATTTGGGGGGTGAGCCAATGGAAGGAAGACCTTTCTCTCTGTCTCTCTCTTACTGTCTAACTCTGCCTGTCAAAAAATAAAAAATAAAAATAAAAAGGCAGAGCAGCTGGGACTCAACACAGGATGCCGGCATCGCCAACCACAGCTGTGCGGGTCCCTTCCTCCTGGCCCTGGCTGAACACCTGGTCACCTGGTCACCTCGCCCGGTGCCCCGGGGCTTCCCAGACCTCCATTCTCAGCCTCCCTTTCTCTCCCCGCATTCTGCTGCAGTTACTTCATCCGCTTACCTAACGTCCCGATCAGCTCGGCAGAGACAGCTGGTTCTAACAGAGATCTTTTTTTTTTTTTTTTTTTGGACAGGCAGAGTGGATAGTGAGAGAGAGAGACAGAGAGAAAGGACTTCCTTTTTGCCGTTGGTTCACCCTCCAAATGGCCGCTGTGGCCGGCGCATCGTGCTGACCCGAAACCAGGAGTCAGGTGCTTCTCCTGGTCTCCCATGCGGGTGCAGGGCCCAAGCACTTGGGCCATCCTCCACTGCCTTCCTGGGCCATAGCAGAGAGCTGGACTGGAAGAGGGGCAACTGGGACAGAATCCGGCGCCCCAACCAGGACTAGAACCCGGTATGCCGGTGCCACAAGGCGGAGGATTAGCCTGTTAAACCACAGCGCCGGCCCTAACAGAGATCTCTTAAACTAGGTATCTCCTAATGCCTGCTACCTTCCTCCCAGGTATACCGCCCCACCCACAACATTTAATGTCTGAAAACGAACTCTCTGGTCGCACTCAAGATGATGTGCAGTGGGGACAGAGTCATCATTGCAGTTGTTCCAATAATGGAAAAGCAGAGGCGAAATTAAAAAAAAAAATAAAACCTCATGACTAAGATCCAGAGAAAGCGGATCACTCATACTCTGGTGGTAGGACTGTGAAACGGTACAGCCACCCTGGAGAAGAGTTTGTCAGCTTCCTTAAAAAGCCGAACCCACCACTCTTACATGGTCACTTAGCCCGGAGAAATGGGCACCTGGGTCATCACCAACGCGCACAGAACGCGGGCACTGGTGCACGGGTTAAGACTGCGTGGGACGCCCGCATGCCATGTCAGAACGTGTGGGCTCAAGTCAGCTCTGGTTCCCGCGGATGTGCACCCTGGGAGGCAGCAGTGAGGGTCAACGGTTGGGTGCCTGCCACCCAAGGACAACACCGGGCCTCGGTCAACCTGCTCCAGCCCCAGCTGTTGTAGACATTTGCAGAGTGAACCAGCAGAGGGAGGCCCACACTCTCTGCATTAAAGAATGTTTTCTAGAAAACGTGCCCATGAGTGTTTATATCAGCTCTGTTTGCCAAAGCCCAAACTGCAAACAACCCAGGTGTCCATCCGTGGGCAAACGGTTAAGTAACCTGTGTTGTGTAGAAGGCACAGAACACGAGTGAGCATCAGAAAGAATGGCCACACAGGCACAGGAAACCAGTCCCAAAAGGTCCCATACAGACTGCACTTATAATACATCCTCAGAGCTAAAAAAATCAAAGGAAAATACCAGATCTGTAGTGGCTAAGGGTTAAAGCGGGGTTGCAGCCACGAGGGAGTGCATGTGGCCACAGAAGGGCAGCACAGGGATTCCGGGGGTGATGGACACGTTCCCTCTCTTCACGGTGTCCATGCCAGGTTCCTGGTTGTAATACACTGCTGTAGCTTTGCAGCGACCAATGAAGGAAACTCGCTGGATTCCATGGGACGTACCACGTCTTACAACGGCATGCGCATAGCTGGAGTCCATGGGACGCATCATGTCTTAGGACGACATGTGCATTGACAGTTACCACAAAAATTTAACATAGTGCAAGAGCCAATGCTGGGGCTGGTGTTGTGATGTAGCAGGTAAAGCCACTGCCTGTGACGACAGCAACCCTATAGGCACCAGTTCACGTCCCAGCTCTCTGCTTATGGCCTGGGAAAAGCCATGGAGGATGGCCCAATTGCTTTGGCCACCACACCCACGTGAGAGACCCAGATGGATTTCCAGGCTCCTGGCTTCAGGCTGGCCCAGCCCTAGCTGTTGCAACCATTTGTGGAATGAACCAGTGCATGGATTCCGTGTGTGTGTGTGTGTGTGTGTTTCTCCTTATCTCCGTGTGGTTCTTTCAGCTAAGTAATTTTTTTTATTAAAAAAAAAAAAGCCAGTGTTCCCAGGAAAACTTTATGTTCCTTGGACACTCCGTGAAGACAAGTTACTAAAAGCAAAACTATCAAATGAGGGTTTCTTTTTTTTTTTTTTTTTTTTTTTTTTTTTTGACAGGCAGAGTGGATAGTGAGAGAGAGAGAGACAGAGAGAAAGGTCTTCCTTTTTGCCTTTGGTTCACCCTCCAATGGCCGCTGTGGCCGGCGCATTGCGCTGATCCAAAGCCAGGAGCCAGGTGCTTCTCCTGGTCTCCCATGCGGGTGCAGGGCCCAAGCACTTGGGCCATCCTCCACTGCCTTCCCGGGCCATAGCAGAGAGCTGGCCTGGAAGAGAGGCAACCGGGATAGAATCCAGTGCCCCAACCGGGACTAGAACCTGGTGTGCCAGCGCCGCAAGGTGGAGGATTAGCCTGTTAAGCCACTGTGCCGGCCCAAATGAGGGTTTCTAAGACAACAGGAAAAGATCAGGGGCACACACAGACTCCCTGCCTCTGTTCTCTGATGCCTTTACAAGTGTTTCAGCGGCTTGCCCTACACTGTCATCTGTTTAGCTGACGTCGGGCTGTTTCTGGGGCCCCTGTGCTACACTGCCCCAGATGCCAGGGCTTCTTCCTGGCGCGACAAGCTCACCTTGTTGGAGGGAGAATGTGAGCCGGCTATTTCAATCTCCGCGTGTCGCGATGTGCATGTACCTCGCCTCTCAGTGCCTGCTTCCCAGAGCTGTCAAGTAGCTCCCTGCCCCGGGGACACGCTCAGGAAGCGCTGTTATCCTTGAGGTCTTTTCAAAGGACAGGAGAGACCCCTCACTCAACCTTCAGTGACCAAGACATAATGAGGGGGGCCGGCGCTGTGGCGTAGGGGGCCAAGTCTGCCTGTGGCGCTGGCATCCCATATGGGTGCCAGCTCATGTCCTGGCTGCAGCTCTTCTGATACAACTCTATGACCTGGGAAAGCAATGGAAGACGGCCCAAGTGCTTGGGACCCTGCACCCAAGTGGGAGACCTGGAAGAAGCTCCTGGCTTCAGGTCGACCCAGATCTGACCACTGCGACAGTGGATGGAAAACCCTTCTCTCTGTCTCTCCCTCTCTCTGTAACTCTACCTCTCAAATAAATAAATAAAGACATGAGATACAGTCTCTCATTGGTACAAAAAAAGCAATGTGCAAGCACTGGTTGAATGTATAATCCAGTACAAATGCTGGACAAGGGGTCTGACACAAGGCATCCACACTAGGGAAGAGGAGAGGAAAGGTTTGAGACCCATCACAGGTACAATCAACAGCAATTATGATGAAGTAACCAAGGGAGGTCAGGAAGTATTCCAACGTCCCAAGCTTTGATGACCTATGAAGTCATTAACCAGGGAAAATGCAACGCAGGTCTGGCAGGGAAGGTGAGCTTTGCCGCTGGACATGTTGAACCGGACACACTTGGAGTTCACGCCCTCGAGATTCCCCGCAATCCTCTGGCACTCCTTTGGGAGCTGGGCGAGGAAACACAGGGCTGGGATGGAGAACTGGGTGTCACCTGTGTACACACGGGAACCAATGGCATCACCCCAAAGTTAGCAGAGGGGGTGATCTGCATTAGCACTCAAGGTGCAGGAAGCAGTTTTTACTCAGAGCCCTGCCCTGTCTTGAGATATGCCATTTACGCCATCATGGTGTAATACCAGGCAGCTGTTCCCCCATCTGCCACACAGCTCATCACCTCTCGGCATTAGGCTTCCATCTAGTCCAGACGGTACAGAGGGAAAGTTAGGAACCAGTAGTTAGGACACAGCAGTTCAGAGCCCACCTGAGACATCCAATTCCGTATCAGTTCCCCGGGTTTCAGCTTCCAGGTAATGCACACCCTGGGGGCAGCAGGTGGTCACGTAAGCTCCTCCCAGCCATGTGGGGGACCCAGATTGCGTTTCAGGCTCCTGGCTGCAGCCGGGCTCAGCCTGACTGTTGTGTGGGTGTTTGGGAATCGCCAGAGGATTCAAGAGCCCCCTCTCTCTGCCTTTCAAATAAAGTAAATTAAAAAAAAAAAAAAAACAATGCATAGAAATTCCTGTAAGTTTAATAACACATCTTTTAAACCATGTTAAATTATCTGGGGGTGAAAGTTGTATAGTTGGTAACTGTATTCCTGCATTCGAAAGTATCTACATTGTCGGAGTTCAATTTCAGAGCACCTAAAATTCATGCGAAAGCAGACAGATTTCTTGCAAATGAAGCATCTTCAGTATTTGCTAACGGAAGCCAACAGTGACCTTTTACACAGAAAACATGAGGTGCCACAGTGTATGGCACCAGCACCCCACATCCGAGCGGCGGTTCAAGGTCAAGCTGCTCCAATTCTAATCCAGCTCCCTCCTAGTGGGTCTGGAAAAGCAGCCAAAGATGGCCCAAGTACCTGGGTCCCGGCCACCCACATGGGAGACTCTTGGCTTCAGCCTGGCCCGGCCCTGGCTGTTGCGGCCATTTGGCAACTGAACCAGCTAATCAAAGATCTGTTACTATGCTTTTCCAATAAATCTATAAGAAAAAAAGCATCACATGCGAGGTGTGCGTTTGGCCTGGCGATTAAGATGGCCCTGACCCGGATCTGACACCCAGCTCCCGCTCCTGACCTCCGTCTGCTCCCAACGCAGACTCCGGAAGGCAGCCGGGATGGCTCAGATGTGGGTCCCTACCACTCACACAGGAGCCTGGGAGCGAGCTCCTGGCTCTTGGCTTGGGTCCTGGCCACTGCAGCTATCATTTAGGGGTGAAACAACAGAAGGGAGCTCTCCTAAGAACGTGACAGATCTAAAGACTTCTTAGAAAACTGCAATCAGTGACCTGTGAGCATCAGCCCAAGAAGGCAGGGGCAGCGTCACAAAGCTCCTGCGCGGGGGCCTGAACCCCCACTCCCCAGTGCCTCTGGCAGCGTGGACAGGAAGGCGCTGAAGACAGCTGAGTGACCGACAATACAGACCGTCTCCTCTCACCTCTCTTCTTCCAAATGCCATTTCTTCATCTCCCGGGCATCCCACCTCCCACTCAGACAAGCAGGCCACCCCCAGCCTCAGCTTCAGGACCACGGCAACCTCAAGAGAACACAGTTTACCAAGTATAGAGCTGGCCGCAGCCCACTGAGAGCACACCAAGGCGAGTGTGTGAGACAGCACTAGGAACCACGGGCAGGCAGAGGCACCGGGCGCCAGAGGACAGAGCAGGCTTAGGAACCAGGGCAGCCAGCTCTGTCCCGGCCTCACAACCCCACCGTGAAGATGAAGGAAGGTGATGGTGCAGACTACGAGGGGCGTTGTGAACATCAAGCGCTGTGGCTGTGCAACCCCTCCACGGGAGCTAGCGCAGGCCTATGGTCCTCACAACACTCAAACCCTACCCAGAGACCAGGCAGGGCAGGCACCGCCGCTGTGTCCTGTCTCCTCTGACTTGAGAGGTTTTCACCAAGAAGCGATGCACGCATCTCACGTTCAACAGCACGAATGGACAACGCTCCCTCACTCCTAGGACAACCCCAAACCCTCCAGGCCAACACCATCAACTGCCCTGTGCGTCGTACCCGGAAACAATCGATTCAAGTAGTCAGAGGTCTGAAACTGCACTACCAATGACCTCTCCCGCACAGCGCGCCGAGCCCTAGCACATCAGCCACGGACCAGCTCAGCGTCTGCTTCTGTAACCAATGCTATGGAAGCCCTCTTTCCCCACGTTGCCTGGCCCGATTCCTCAACTGTGTGTCAATTCCTCGCCGCAGGATGTCTGGCTTTCTCATCTTGATGGCTACCATGCACCGACCCTCCCAGAACAGCCCAGCTCTACCCCCACCAAGAGTACACGGGCTTGAGGGTGATGAGCAAACCTCCCATGCCTGCAAAAGTGCTTTGCAACAAAATAAACATTTGCAACAAAATAAACATTTTTAAATTCCAATTCCGCCCTGAATCAGAGCACGTGAAGCGTGCATATTTGTGCACGTAGGTGTGAGCTGCTTCTGCAGATTATCTGTCTGCTGTCTCCCACTGCACATGCTTCTGACACTAGCATTTCCCTCCACAAAGTTCACGTGGCAGAGGGATCCCAACTCAGCAGTATCCGGGTCTTGCACCGCACAAGCTCTTCCGTCTGTGTCCTACGCCGCTCCACGAACCCTGCCTCCACGAAGCCCAGGGGCAACAGTCCCAGCTACACAGAGTTCCCGGCAGCTTTCTGGTGCCCCGTTGGTAATTAAGAACAGTTGGCAACTACCACAAGACCCATGGCCAATCTAATACAGAGAAGAGCCTGGGATGGAAAGACAAGGCACCGGAAATACACCACGCAGAGGAGCAAACTAAAACACAACTGTCCACCACACAGTGCCTGGACACTCCTCATGTGGCCCGCGTGTAGACGCCAAGGGCGGGCCGAGGCACTCGGGTGGGGTTTCACCTGCAGGGTTGCACAGGGTTGCCCCGCTGCCAGTTCCAAAGCCGAACGCATCCTCCTTGAAAGACAGACAGCGAAACCTGCCAAGCTGCGCAGCAGCCACTGCAGAGCCCCTGGCTCCACGGGGTCTGCACTGCTCTCACGTGTCTCCCATGGGTCCCTCTGCTGCTGGGTTTGTCTGAGTGTTACTAACGCCACCTGAAACTGACTGAAGTGTCACTTCTTGTTTAAAAGGCAGAAAACACAAAAGACTGGTCCTGCAGCAGTCAGAAAACAATGTATCCTAAGTCAACAGGATACGTATATGGAAGCTAACAAGTATGCTACGGATTTTATATGTTAGCAGTGATTCAACACAGGGTAAAATACTAGCAGGACAAAACCAAGACAATCTCCCGGGAAGTCAAGCTCAAAAGTTAAGACAAAGGTTGAAAAACAGTTTCAGCTTCTAAATAGGAACACTTCCAGACAGAAAGACAAAACATGTGCGACAGACACCAAGGAAACCACCAGAGATTTGGTCTCAGAGGATGAACCTGTTACACCTGCAAGTCTCTCTTCTTTCTAAGAGTCAGGTTTAAGCCAGATACTGAAGCGACTAAATTCATTAGCCAGGTACAGAACATGTGAAATAACGCTTGACCAACAGTGGGCCTGAGACCTCCTGGTATGGATAATATTTTATAATCCAGCAGTTATCATCTTGCATTGCTAACCAATGGGCTATGCAACAATCACTGTCAACCCTTGCCCAAAAACTAAAAAAAAAAAAAAAAAAAGAGTACAAAGGTACCACGGCCTCATCACTAAAGAGGTCAATCGAATACCCCAGGATGGGTGGAGGTGCAAACACAGGAGCCAGAGACATACACTGAATTTTCTAAGCCAAAATCATTTAAAGTATTTGGAGGGAGGGCAGATAAGGAGTTATATGGGAAAAGTCTGCAGTACCTAAAAGGAAACCTGTTCTGTCGAGGAACAACTTACTACTTTATCCCTTTTAGTTTTTTTTGTTCTACTTAATACTATTGGTTGAACTCTTTAATTCACACACAATTATTCTTAGGTGTTTAAATTTAACTGAAAAGTGATCCCTGTTAAATATCAGAGAGTAAGAGAGGGAGGAGATGTACAGTTTGTCACATGCTGACTCGGACTTACCCCTAATGGTAGTTAGAAAAGTGCCAGGGGATTCCAATCCAATCCCATCAAGGTGGCATGTACCAATGCCATCTCACTAGTCCAAGTGATCAGTTTCAGTTCACAATTGATCATAATGATAGGTCTAAGAGTCAAAGGGATCACATAAACAAGACTAGTATCTGCTAATACTGATATAATTAAAAAGGAGAGAAAGATCCAACATGGGAAGCGGGATACACAGCAGACTCATAGAATGGCAGATGTCCTAAACAACACTCTGGCCTCAGAGTCAGCCCTTAAGGCATTCGGATCTGGCAATAAAGCCTGTGAGAGTATTTCAGGCATGAAAAGCCAAGACATCGTGGCAAAAAAAAAAAAAATTTAAATTGCCTAAATGAAAGATCTCTGCGAGTGAGATCCCAGCAGAAAGAACGGACCATCAAAGAAGGATGTACCTTTCTCTGAAGGGAGGCGAGAACTTACACTTTGATTATGACCTTGTCTAAATAAGATTGGAGTTGGCAAATTCAAGAGGCTTCCATAGCCTTGGCAGCTCATGACAAGGGCCTCGGGTGATTACTGACGTCATAAATAAGAGTGTCAATTGTCAAATCAACAATGGGAGTCACTGTGCACCTACTCCCCATGTAGGATCTCTGTCCTTAATGTGCTGTACATTGTGATTTAATGCTATAACTAGTACTCAAACAGTACTTTATACTCTGTTTCTGTGTGGGTGCAAACTGTTGAAATCTTTACTTAGTATATACTAAATTGATCTTCTGTATATAAAGAGAATTGAAAATGAATGATGAAGAATGGGATGGTTGCGGGTGGGAGGGTGGTTATGTGGGGGCTGGGGGGGGAAGCCGCTATAATCCAAAAGCTGTACTTTGGAAATTTATATTTATTTAATAAAAGTTAAAAAAAAATGGAAAGTCTGTGTATGCGCACAATTATTTCAACATAAAACACATAAAACTTCACCTGGTAATTATCCCGGGATCATAAAAGAACATCATGTCATTAAAGCAAAGATTTTAAATTTATCTTTGCAAATAGGAAATAATGATAGAAACGTAACATACGTAATGTCAAAGGATTAAAAAAATGCAGCTGTCATGGAGCTGTGTAAGGTAAACAAGCAGCACGGGTGAAAGACCACGGGGTCCGGGGGACCAGAGGGAGTCACACGTGCTCTGCACTCGGGCTGCTCACCCCATCAGAGCCACAGGAGTCACAGACTCAGAGACTGAGGGTGAGAGCCCAGAACTCAGGGGACACCGGGCATCAGCGTCACTCCTCCTCCCACAGAACCACCACGTTTCTACGACCACAGGCAGCAAGAATGACAGATAGCCTTTCCACTTCAGTCGCACCCACAAGACCCGCCCAGTGAAATCCGAGTTCTTCCCACAAGCTCTGCAAATGGGCTTCGGGTATCTGCTCCCCACTCCACCTCCTGCACACAGAAGTGCAATCTGTTCATGGTCACTTATCTGAAGCTACGCGAGCTTCACTACGACTTTCCAGAACTATCTTCAAAAAGCAATCTCACATCACAATGAAAGAGCTTGTCCATTCATCCTCCCAAGTCTGAGAATAATGTATAACACATAATTTTTATACCTGGCAGAAGAGAATTTAAATAGACTCCTACAGCATGACTGATAGCATCAGTGGGCCCCCTAGTTAATCTCTTGTTGTTTGACACTTGTCATAAAAAAAAGTTGTCTACTTTACATGATTACATGTGGGAGTGGGGGGAGGATTAAGCCAAAGACAACTGGTAGAAAATCTAACGGTTACAGCAACATGATGAACTTGATCTCCAACTGTTCTTCAACCTCTGGGTTCCCTACTTTTTTTTTTTTTTTTAAGATCTATTTATTGGAAAGGCAGTGTTATTGGGGGTGGTAGTGAGTGACAATGAGTGAGTGAGTAGGAGAGATAAATGGATCTTCCACCCACAGGTTCCCTCTCCCAATGGCCACAGGGGCCTGGAGCTTCACCTGGGTTTCCCATGTGGGTCAGGAGCCCAAGCACTTGGCCATCTTCCACTGCTTTCCTAGGTGCATTAGCAGGGGCCTGGATGGGAAGTGGAGCAGGAGGGGCTCAAACCAGAGCCCAGATGGGATGCCTGTACAGCAGGCTGCAGTTTAACCCACTGCACCACAGTGCCGCCCCTCAACCCCAAATCTTTTAATCATACCCACAGAACACTGGATGCTAAAGCCATGAACTAGTGTATTTAGTTGGAATGCTAACATCTGTAACCCAGAAAGTACCTACCAGGAACTGAGGAAGTTTTGCCAACAGTGGCCCTACGTCCCCTCTGTAGAGGGCACCACAGGAGGGTCCTTCCACAGGCTCATGGGAAAATGGAAATGCAATACCCATTTATTGTGAACACAAAACCTGAAATGCAGGCAGTTTTCTTCAGACACATAACACACACTTGCTGTGAACTTTTTGAAGACTCCCTAACAGAGAAGGTATGGGGGGTGGGGGTGGGGCTGGGGACGATGTCAACCTCACAGGTAAAATGATTTGCCAAAGATCAGTTACCAAGTGGCAGAGTCAGGACTCAAAACACAACCCTGACCACGGAGCCTGTGCTTTCTGCCTATTCTAACTAAGCATTCACTGCCGAGGCCACGTCTCACTAAGAGAGGGCCAGAAAATCACCTGTGTGCGTCCTACCATGCCTTGTACTATAGCAACAGGTACCCAAAGATGCCCAACTGAGAGACAGAATGGCTTCATGGAGACTGCAGGACTGGGTCCACGGAGAGATCAAATCTTTTTTAATGAATGAGATGTTTAGTATGCATGAAAAAACTCAGGGAAAAAACAGCTTTATAGAAGTCTTATTTTGGCCGGCGCCGCGGCTCACTAGGCTAATCCTCCGCCTTGCGGCGCCGGCACACCGGGTTCTAGTCCCGGTCGGGGCACCGGTCCTGTCCCGGATGCCCCTCTTCCAGGCCAGCTCTCTGCTGTGGCCAGGGAGTGCAGTGGAGGACGGCCCAAGTACTTGGGTCCTGCACCCTAAGGGAGACCAGGAGAAGCACCTGGCTCCTGCCATCGGATCAGCGCGGTGCGCCGGCCGCAGCGCGCCAACCGCGGCGGCCATTGGAGGGTGAACCAACAGCCAAGGAAGACCTTTCTCTCTGTCTCTCTCTCTCACTGTCCACTCTGCCTGTCAAAAAAAAAAAAAATTAAAAAAAAAAAAAAAAAAGAAGTCTTATTTTAAGGCCGGCGCCGTGGCTCAACAGGCTAATCCTCCGCCTTGCGGCGCCGGCACACCAGGTTCTAGTCCCGGTCGGGGCACCGATCCTGTCCGGGTTGCCCCTCTTCCAGGCCAGCTCTCTGCTGTGGCCAGGGAAGGCAGTGGAGGATGGCCCAAGTGTTTGGGCCCTGCACCTGCATGGGAGACCAGGATAAGCACCTGGCTCCTGCCATCGGAACAGCGCGGTGCGCCGGCCGCAGCGCACTACCGCGGCGGCCATTGGAGGGTGAACCAACGGCAAAAGGAAGACCTTTCTCTCTGTCTCTCTCTCACTGTCCACTCTGCCTGTCAAAAATAAAAAAAAAAAAAAAAGAAGTCTTATTTTAAAACAGTCGCAGGAACTTTAAAAATTGGCTATGTCACCTCTCAACGCAACGTTCAATGAACAGGACCACAGAGGGTGCAGGTAACCTTTTTATTGAGGCACAACAAGGCATTGTAACCCGCCTGTACTGGAGGCAGTCAGTTTAGTAAGCTGAACGTTAATACAGTTAAGGATTAAGTGCAAACAATTATACATTCACAGCTTGACTAGCGAGGCTACATCACAATTTATAAAGTGCCAGATTAGTGCTAATTGTCATTCGGCCTGAAATTTTTCACCTTGGGGAGGCAAACAAAAAATAAGGCTCTCCTCCTTCCTCTGGGAAAGAAGACATTTCCTACACCAACCAGTGCCAAGGACAGGGACTCCTGCTCCCTTCAGCCCACTCATGCGAACACCATCCTCTCACTGCCGACGCCGTACTTTCAATCCTGATAAAGCAGATAGCCGGAAAACGTGGAATACTTCCAACTGCTGCCGTAGATGGCTCCCCTGTGCAACCGCAGCCAGATCTGGTCTCCCTGGAAGAGCTGCAGGATGGCGTGGTTGCTAGCGGTCTCGTGGTCAGGAGCACCGTCGTTGGCGTAGGCCGACACCAGGACCTCCTCGTTCTTCATGAGGTTGACGTACAGCGGCACGTTCACCGCCAGCTTCAGCATGTGGAAGATGAACACGTACGTGCCGTTCACCGGGCAGTTGAACCGACCGAGCTGCAGGTCGAACGTTTCCCCCAGGTTGTTGAGGAGCAGGTCGAACACGATCGGCTGGTCCAGCGTCCCAGGGGCCAGGTTGGAGGTTCTGGCCGCCGAGAAGGCCACGCGCATCTGCTGAGGCAGGGGGTAGACGTGGACTGGCAGTATGGTGGCCGCCGGATTGGTCACGGGCACGTCCACGGGGGTCATGCTACGGGAGTCTCCTTGGCCGGAGTCGCCACTGTTGAAGGTCTCATTGTCCCGCTCCGGGCTGCTCACCTGAGATGAATCACTCCACCCTGCTGTTTTATTAGCAACAGTGAGTTTCTCATATGGAAACAGTTAGCTTTGAACACAGTATGTACTATGAGTCGGCTACTGATACACAGATTCGAGACACATTTTTATAGTCCATTCCAAAGCCAAAGCAGTGACATACCATTAGACTGCACTTGGCTGGGAATTTCGGGCACTGGGCTTTCACACTCCTACTCTACAGCCAGGGAGATCCAGAGGATAAGCAACACTGGGAGACTTCCAGAGGCAGTCTGTACTCTTACCTGAGGCACAAGGCACTGCACCCGCCTGCACCTGAGCCAGTGTGCTAAGGCGAACGTTAACACACACCGGGTAACTCAGCAAAGCTGGCTAGAGGCAGCAAAGCTAAAGCACAGGCTTGAATGCTTTCTACTCCTTCCTGAGTTCACTTCTCAGCGATGCATCTCCCACTCCAAGTGGCTGCTGTAGGGCAGGTGTCTGGACACCACCGACTCCCACATCCCTTACACAAGCGCCTGCACTGGAGACCCGGCTCCACTCGCAATTCCAGCTTCCTGCTAACGTGCACCCCAACACGCAGCAGAGGATGGCTCAAGAACTTGGGTCCATGGCCGGCGCCGCGGCTCACTAGGCTAATCCTCCGCCTGCAGCGCCGACACCCCGGGTTCTAGTCCCGGTTGGGGTGCCCATTCTGTCCCGGTTGCTCCTCTTCCAGTCCAGCTCTCTGCTGTGGCTCGGGAGGGCAGTGGAGGATGGCCCAAGTGCTTAGGCCCTGCACCCCATGGGAGACCAGGAGGAGGCACCTGGCTCCTGGCTTCAGATCGGCACAGCGCACCGGCCGTAGCGGCCACTTGGGGGGTGAAACGACAGAAGTAAGACCTTTCTCTCTGTCTCTCTCTCTCTCACTGTCCAACTCTGTCTGTCAAACAAAAAAACTTAGGTCTCTGCCTCCTACAAGGGACTCATACACACATACACTGAGTTCATGGCTCCTGGCTCAGCACAAAAATTCAAGGTGTGAACCAGAGGATGGGAGATCTCTGTCTCTCCTTCTCTCTCAAGTAAGTCAAGAATTTTTCTGGATTGGCTCATGTAGAAGAACTCAAGAAAACTGAGCTTAAATAACAGAAGCCAGCTTTCAGAACCACTGGCCTCTAGCCATTCAGACATTTTGGGCTGGTTTTAATTCCATGATGAAAACCTGTTTTTCCAATTCCAAGTTAATGTGACATCATCTATGTGCAGTATAAAAACACTAGCCGGAAATAATGCAAACTCATAATGACTACTACATTTCCTTATAAAATAAGTAATTATCTTCAACATTTTTTTTAAGTTTATCGATTTCTTTGTGAAAAGCAGAGAGGGGGGAGGTATGGAGGGCAGGGAGAGATTATCAATCTTTTATCCACTGGTTCAGTCCCCAAAGGGCCACACAGCCAGGTCTGGGCCACGCAGAAACCCGAAGCCGTGAACTCCATCCTGGTCTCCCACGTGGTGCAGGGACCCCAGCCCTGTGTCATTCTGCACTGCCATCCCAGGGGCATTCACAGGAAGCCGAACAGGAAGTGAAGCAGCTGGGACTGACACCACTGTTCCGATTCGGGGTGCCAGTGTTCTGAGGGGAGGCTTAACCACTGTGCTGCAACACCGGCCCCTCCAGTCAGTACTGATCTTCTCAGCTCTGCTCAATCTTGCCTCCTCACACTTTAAGAAGTGCAGGGGTTGGCGCTGTGGCACAGTGGGTAAAACCGCCACCTGCAGTGCCGGCATCCCATGTGGGTGCTGGTTCGATTCCTGGCTGCTCTACTTCCAATCCAGCTCTCTGTTATGGCCTGGGAAAGCAGTGGAAGATGGCCCAAGTCCTTGGGCTCCTGCACCCCACCCAAGTGGAACCCAGAAGAAGCTCCTGGCTCCTGATTTAGGATCAGCACAGCTCCAGCTGTTGCAGCCATATGGGGAGTGGACCAATGGATGGAAGACCTGTCTCTCTCTCTGCCTCTGCCTCTCAGTAACTCTGGCTTTCAAATAAATAAACCTTTTTTTAAAAAAAAAAGTGTTATACATACACTGCTTTTGAGTCAGTGTGTCTGAACTGTTGATTATTCAAATTTATCAGAGTAATGACAAGAAACTATAAGTGCTTCTTATTTAAAAATAAACTCAGCCTGAAACACACAAAACTGGGTGCAGTCAGCATCATGAGTATGTATCAAGATTAAATTATGTGCCAGCGCCGCGGCTCAATAGGCTAATCCTCCACCTTGCGGCACCGGCACACCGGGTTCTAGTCCAGGTCAGGGCGCCGGAGTCTGTCCCGGTTGCCCCTCTTCCAGGCCAGCTCTCTGCCATGGCCCGGGAGTGCAGTGGAGGATGGCCCAAGTGCTTGGGCCCTGCACCCACTTGGGAGACCAGGAGAAGCACCTGGCTCCTGGCTTCGGATCAGCGCGATGCGCCGTCCACAGTGCGCCGGCTGCGGCAGCCATTGGAGGGTGAACCAACGGCAAAAACGAAGACCTTTCTCTGTCTCTCTCTCTCACTATCCACTCTGTTAAAAAAAAAAAAAAAAAAAAAAAAAAAGATTAAATTATGCTCTGGTGTTAAATTCATTTTAGCTAACATACACCTTTAAATAAGCTGACAACGGGATCCACAGCTCCTCTAGTCATGTCACACCTCCCTTAACAAGCAAGCTGAACACCTCGAGACAAAGGCTGAAAGCAACGTGGCTTGCGGAGGCTCAGCACAAAGCAGAGGGTGCTAGGCAGGCGCCCAGGGCAAGCGGAGCACTGGTCACTGACCCTTACCTCGTGAGTTTGCCCGAGGACCACCAGAGGCTCCTCCTCGCTTGTAACACTGCTGGAAATTATCCTGAAAGCAACACAGAACATTCCCTTCCAGGACTGTAATTAGTGAGCGGCCAGGATTACCGACTGGTCCGTGTAAGATTATCCAATTCCTCCTAGTGCTCTATCCTGCCTCCCCCAGCAGCCACACACCTGGGAAACACATCAGGAAGGGGCAGGAACGGCCATGTTGGCTTCTCCTGTTAACTAACCTGCCCAACTAGCTATGTTCACACTTGTAAACCAACGAAGCACTCGGAGAACTCCGTGAAAGGCACAGTGCAGCGCCCGCACTGTGGCACAGCCGGTTAAGCCGCCACCTGCACCCGTGGGGGAGACCCGTCAGAAGCTCCTGGCTGCGGATCAGTCCAGCTCCGGCCATTTTGGCCATTTGAGGAGTGAGCCAGCGAATGCAAGGTGTCTCTTTCTCTTTCTCTCCCCACACCCAGATCTAACTCTGCCTTTCAAATAAATAAATAAATCTTACTTAAAAATTTGCAGCACCTCACACCATTGAAGCTTCGAGTGACTGGCAGCCACGTACCCTCCTCTGGGTGATGATAAGAATGTCCAATTCAACCCTCCTCAGGAGTTACAAGCAGTTCCAAGACTCTGCCATGGTTTAATCACAGCCTGGCAGCAACACCTGCCACACTCCCCACGCGGGGCAGTGACTCTTACCCTTTGGGAATAAGGAGTTCCAGGATAGTCTCGCCCTTGGAACTGCAACTGGCTGTAATTTCCATTGGAAATTGAAGGGGGTCCTCTGTAAGCATCAAAGCCTAGTGAATAAAAACACAGCAAGTTAAATGCAACCAAGGGTGAACACTAACTCTGTACTGCCTTAAAAATTCCACTGATCCTGTAATGCCATCAGCAGTCAGGCCTTCCGTAGGTAAGGACTACTGACATCGCTTCCACAGAGCAACACACATTTATAAAATATCGCTGACTCCAAGTAAGCCGACGTTAGAAATCTGCTACTGAAGAAATGCAGGCAGGGGCTGAATGTGGTGCCGTAAGAAGCTACTTAAGGCCCGTGAAATACTGAACAACCGTAACTAAAACCTAAGAGAATATCTGGACTACAGTCTCGATTCTATGCTCTTATCTGTGATAGAATATGATCAATAACTACTAGAAAATAAGCACTAACTATGGCAAAGTTTTACCAAACTCAATTAACTAAATAAAAAAAGCAGTTACTCAAACATGAAGATAAATTCATGCCATCCCAAACAAGATGGGAGCAGGTCGCTGTGGTGCAGTGGGTTAGGCTGCTGCCTGGGACACCTGTAACCCACCCCGCAGTGCCACTTCAAGTCCCAGCCACTCCAGCTTCCCGCTAATGCGCCTGGGCAGGCAGCAGATGACGGCCCAGGCCCTCGAGTTTCTCCCACCCACGTGCACCTTCCAGATCCCATCTTTGGCCTGGCCTGACCCAGCCCTGACTGCTGCAGTTGTTTGGGGGCATGAACCAGCGGATGGCCGATCTCTCTCTCTCTTCTCTGTCCCTATCACTCGGCCTTTCATAGAAATAAATAAATAAATAAATAAACCAACAACAGGCCAGCATGACAGCAGAGTGGATTAAGCCCTGACATCAGTATCCCGTATCAACACACCTGTTCAAGTCCCAGCTGCTCCACTTCCAAGTCTGCTTCCTGACAATACACCTGGGGAAGCATCAGAGATGGCTCAAGCACTTGAACCCCTGCTACCCATGTGGGAGACCAGGATGGAGCTGCCAGCTCCCGGCTTCAGTGTGACCCAGCCCTGGCTGTTGTGGGCATTTGGGGAGAGAACCAGCAAATCGAAGGTCTCTCTGCCTCCATCTCCCCCTACCACTCTGCCTTGCAAATCAATAAATAAATCTTTAAAGCTCAACAGTCAACCTTTCACCTTCAGCAAGTCATAGAACCTATGTGCTTTTCCTACAGAAAGGCAGTTCCTATGAAAGAGAGGATAGGCATATTAAAACGACTTTATTACTTACAAATAAAGAATTCTCTATCACATTACCACCGGCAATGACAAAAGAGAACAAGGTAAGGCAGTAACAGCCAGAGCAGGTCAATACGCAGACAAGGCAACTGGTGTAACTGGGGCTGGCCCAGAGCCTACCTTTGTAACCTCCAGGGGAGCGGTAGGAGTTGGCCAGCAGCCTGCCCCCACGGGCGCACCCTCGCACAGAGCCCCGGCTCCCGACGAACGGCTGCGCAGGTCTGGGGAACACACTCGTCTGTGCTGGGTAAAAGGCAAGGCTACCATTGCTTACTTGAACAGCTCCATCAGGAGGATGATTGGCTGCTTAAGGAAATAGTTCAAGAGTCCGAGAGTTAAACGGCAACAAAGGGCCAGTGCTCCTCAGATTTCAAAGTCGAGATACATCTGAACCCTCAGACACTGGCTCCCTTTACAAAAAAACCAGGTGTGTGTGTGTGTACATGCACACACAGAACATATCAAGTGAGTATCATTTGGCCTTGAAAAGGAAGCTGCTCTGGCACGTGCCACAGCATGGGTCCAACTGTCGAGACATCATGCCACGTGAAATAAGCCAACTCCACAGGGACCACGTTGTGGGTACCACGTGTGTGAGTACCAAGGGGTGTCAAGTTCATACTCCAGGAGAATGGCTGTTGCCAAGGGCTGGAGGAGAGGAGAGGGTGGAGTGAGTCAACGGGGAAGGGGCTGATGACGGCACAATTTGGATGCAGTTAATGCCAAACTGTAAAAATGGTTATCTCTGTGTTATATATATTTTGTAATTTTTTTTAAAGAGTAGGGCGAATACTCCAGATCAGGGAACGTAAGATAAAGAATTCCAACCAGAACCCATAACTGGGAAGGCATGAAGAAAACATCCTTTATGCAAATCACACGGCCCAGCCATCAGGAGACAATGCCGTGGCACCACCTGTGGCTGCCAGGGATCCACATGGACTCAGCTGCTTAACTCAGGACTCTGAACACTCAGTTACTTCGCTAAGAAGACACACAAAGCTCTCTTTTTTTTTTTCATGATTGAGAACAGTATGAAAGATCATAGTGGTCTCCTATCCCTGGGCGAATAGTTCTGTAAGCACATCAAGTTACACCTTCACACTCATAGCTCCGTTTCAACTACGAGGGAAGAAGGGCAGGATGGTGCATCATGTAACTGTAGCCTGGGACTCCTACAGCCCATACTAGAGCCTGGATCCCAGTCCTGGCTCAACTTCCACTTCCAGCTTCCTGCTACCACACATCCTAGGAGGCAGCAGGAGGCTCAGGGCAGGAGGGCCCCTGCCACCCACAGGGTAGACCGAGAGGGAGCGTGTGGCTCCTGGCTTCCGCCTGGCCCAGCTCTGGCTGTAGCGGCATTCAGGCAATCAACCAGGGGACAGAAGAGACTGTTTATCTCTGCCTTTTAAATAAATGTTTAAAACAGGGAAGAAAACGGAGAAAAGGCCAGATAATCATTCTACAGAATGGTCTCAAAATCTGCACAGAAGCAGCACAGGGCTTCTATACCCCGGTCACTGTCCACGGCGATCAGAGCAACCAGTCTGCAGATTATGTCTAGCACCTCAGTACTGCCGGTGCAACAATTAAACTCACAGGTGAACCTAACCACACAGGCACTGCTCGAGGAACACACGGAGCCGTGACGCATGCTCGCCCCTCCAGCTGTCGCTGCCCCGTGCACACGTCTTACCAGTCTCTTGAGAGAGGACAGTTTGCTCCACGTGTATGGCTGGCAGCTGGCACTGGGGTGGCGTCTGTGTACTTGCTGTCGTGTAACTCTGATTGTAGCCCGCTGAGTAAGGGGATTCTTTTATTTCTTGTTCTTTCCGTGGAGGCAGAGGTGCGTTAACATTAAATACCTTAAAAGACAAGGGTGCAGTCAGTCACTTGTCAAGACTCACGCGTTAAGCTTAAAGGTGGCATCCCCTTCAACTCTCCAACATTCAAACAAGCCTTTTGCATGGGCCAAGGACCCGAACACACGCTTCTCCAAAGACGACAAATGGCAAGGAAGCACATGAAACTCTCTCAGTAGGATTATCCACTAGGGGAATGTCAATCAAAACCCCATTAAGATACCTCTTCCTACCCATTAGGATGGCTGTCATCCAAGAGACAGAAAATGAGTGGTGGCGAGATGTGGAAAAACTAGAACCGTCTTACACTGCCAGTGGTGTGTCCCCGGAGGAAGACATGGGGGCTCCTCACCTCGCTCAGAAGCATCACCCTATGACCCAGCAATCCCACTTCTGGGTAAACACCCCAAGAACTGAAAGCAGGGACTCAAACAGAACTTAGTACACCGAGGTTCATAGCATCACTCAGCACACTCAAAGGTACAAACAACCCACGTATCTATCACCAGATGAACAGATAAAGTAAGGGGCATAAATGAAGTGGATATTATTCTGCCGTAAGAAAATCCTGCCACACACCTGTAAACTCCATGCTAGGTGAAATAAACCAGACAATACATGGTTTTACTTAGAATACGTAAGTTCATGGCCACCACGTAGTACGGAGGCCACCAGAGGCTGAGGCGAGCGGGAAATGGAAGTGATGACGGTTGAGTGGGTAGTTTCCGCTTGGGATCATGACAAAGTTCTGCAAACAGTGGTAATGGCAGCACAACACCGTGAATACACTCAGTGCCCAAAGCAGCAGACCCTGTATCAGGTACACTGTACTGCAGAGAAAAACCCCAACCTTTTGTAACGATACTTTTGAAGTTTGTACACAAGTGAAATTGAAAGATAAACTGATTTTCGTGCCAAAAAAAAAAAAAACTAGAAATGTGTGCATGGCTTTTTGTGACATGGATTCTTCACGAACTTTTTAAAGAGTCCTCCTCTCTGGGTGCTGGCAGAATTGACACCCAAGAGTAAAAGCTAACCCCCCACTATCATGCCTTCACACTCTGCTCAGAACAGGGAAGCGGAGTAGGGAACGAGGCTCTGTCTTCAGTAACTGGAGACGCAGCAGTCCACCATGCACTGGACTTCTCCATGTGGAGGCTGCAACCTGTGCGACCCTGGCACTTCAACTCCCCAGCCCCTAAATCTGCTCCGTCCTTACTGCACACAGCCAGCACATGACAAGCTCCCATCTCTCCGGATCGCCAAGCTCCCTAGGCAAATCCAGCGTCCTGAGTACCAAGTCTCTGCTATTTCCCAGGGCTACCACCCCAGTGACTGCGAACAGGGCCTGGCTGCACAACCTCCTGCCTACCAAAGCAAAGACAACCAGTTTGACTTGGGTGGCGGTCAAACAGGCAGACACGAGGAAAAAGGAACTGTGACAAGCCCGCAGACGGCTGGCTCAGGGGCCCAGTCTGGCAGCTCACAGCCGACTGCAACACTGTGTCTGGCTAAGGACTCGATCTCATTCCGCCAGGGACCTCTGCCTGCTTTTAATCAGGCTACAGAAAAAGTCGGTAAAACCAGTGTGGCAATACTGCGCAGGGTCGCCTGACAAGACGACTAACACGTTCCATCAGGGCCAGCATCACGTGGGAAGGCGAACGAGCCGTGGGGTCAGTGGGCAGCCATGTGCAGTGGCTGCGTGACTGGCCCCACCCCCCACTGTGGGACACTGGGCACCATCAGGAGAGGCACCTGTTGGCTGAGATGTTTCTTCCCCCAGAAGAACTGCTTTATACTTGTCTGTGCTTAGAGAACATGCACACCAATCTAGCTTTATCAGTATAGCGTATCTGAAAATGCCAGACACCTGTCCCAATGATGAGGGAACCCCTCAGTGTGCATCTGCACCTCGTGTTCCGGGGCTGTGGATCGTCCCCAGGGTGACGTTAACAAACACTATGAAGCTGTGGCTGCACAACCATGCTCCTGACCCACACATCTCACTGACTGCACACGGGCCCTCACCCCAACCTGCTGGCTTGCAGAGGGGGAACAAGGCTCTCATCAAACACCCTTCGAGAACCAGAGAGGCTGTGCACTGAACACTGATTCCCATGGGACCAATGCCAAGTCCACCACCCCCAGTGACCCTGCGACGGAAGGCGGGCTCTGCCCGTGGTCCCAGCGATGGATGCAGAGCACCAACAGTTCTCCGGCAGCAGTGAGCCACGGCCAGCACCATGCTTCATACTCACTGTCTGCAGGGCTTGGAAAGGGGCTGTGTTAATGGTCACGGAACTGCTACTCGCTGGGGGTGACTGGAAGCCCTGCTCAGAGCCCTTGGCCATGGGCACGGCGGGAGAAGACGGTCGCTTGCTGGCGGTTACAGCTGCCTGGGGACGACAAATGCAGCATCAGCCAATCACCTGCCCCGTCACAAGCAGTTAGCTCCCACTAAACCCCAAACCGGCGGAAGTCAGCAAGTTCTTTGGGATGGCATTTGGACACAGGAATGCAGAAGAATAGCTTTTGCTTACAATTTCAAATCTCAACTGCTGAGGAGGCACAGCCGTATTTGCTTTGCGCAGCTTGCTGACTAAGGAAAAGCGTCTTCCCAGCGAGCAGCCGGGCGAGCAGACCAAGGGCTCAGCCACACGAGCAGCTCGAACCTTTCCAACCCTGAAACGGCCTCTCCACTCAAGAACCCGGCTCTGCCCCCAAGTCACACGGCAGGACCAGGCTTGGGGAAGGCTCGCTAAGTACCTCCTGTTTCTCCGTTTTCAGTACATACCCATCGGTTTCTAAGTCAGCTTCTCAGACAAGAAAACTGGCCCTGGCCTAATTTAAATCATCCTCACCTGAGGGAGCCAATTCTTAACAGATCAGAAATCCAAAAGCTACCAGAAACCGCCCCAATCAGGGTGCAGCAGCAGCGCTGAGTTACCTGGCAACCATCACTTCCTCTTCTTAAAGGGAGCACCCAAAACTACCTTGAGAGCCGATCAGCATCATAAAAACTGTTAGCTGTGCTTTCTTATACTCTAGAGTGAATGCATATTCCCCTGTAATAGTGAACCCTCAAAATGAAACCCAATTACCCATCTGCTGGAACACAGCGAAGACTAAACTTAGAGCCGAACACACGAACACCATGTTGTCAAAAGGCTTTTTGATGAGCACAGAGTCAGCGCTCAGCAACACGACAAAACGACTGAATGGGCAGCGGCACACATGAGTGACTTCCGTGAAGCAGTCCCGTTTTTTCATGTTAGAACTTGGCACATCTATTCCATGAGATACGGCAACGCAGCGTGAAATCTACTTTATGGCAAAGCCACAAGACAGTCAGCAGTGCTCGTTCCGTGACCGGAAGGAGCAGAGGGCAACGCCTCGGTGACAGAGGTGGTCACATCAGGCACCTGAGCACGCTGGTCACTCCCGAGGGAAGCTGCCTCCCTACCTCTTAAGGAAGAAAAGAACTTGGAAGAATCACTCTTGTTACCTCAGGGGCCTCTGAGGTCATAAACTCTGCTTCTGATCCTGAAGACACCTGGTCGGCAGTGACCAAGCCAGCGTTGGTGCTGTGGGTGCCTGGAGAAGCAGCCTGCACATGGGAAGACAGGGAACACCATCACAGCCACGCCGTGCACACCTGCACCTGCACCTGGCGCTGTCTGGGCCCTGGGCTTCCTGACACCTAACTTTATCAACCTAAGCACTTTACACCTGCTACACATATTCACATATTTAATCCTAACATTAAAATCCCTGAATGGTTGACCATCAGGCAGAGCCAACGAAAGGTTAAGTGACTGTCCCCCAACCCCCATCACATTAAAACCCAACAGCAGAGCTAAGGTGGGAGCTCCAAAACCAAGCAGCGCCATCACCCCCGACCGCACCCTCCCTTTCGAGACCCGTGGCCCTAGAAATTCGGGTGCACACTCCAGGCACGGGCACCTGCACAGAAGGAGGGAGCAGGAGGTGAGGTGACAGTGAGTTAGGTGTTTCTGACTGGTCGGGTAGACAGGTGCAGTCTTTCCCCTCCCAAAGCTTGCCAGTGAATGCCAACAGGGCTCCGAGATGCTAGGGCAAAGTCGGAGCAGCTGGGGAGTCAAGCACTGGGAGGAAGCGGCCAGGGACGGAGCCTACAGCAAGTGTGACCCGCGCAACACTCAGAGCTCTAGGAAGGAAACCCAGAACACACAGACACACCCGGAAAAACAGCAACACGCAGCCAATGGCGTCCTCTGTCCCCAAGTTCTAGGTGGTCCTGAGGCTCAAGCAATGCACTGAGGGAGGGTTTAGAATGTCTAAGAAACTGAAGTGTCTGTAGAACTAGGCCTTTCTTCTCGCCTTCCAACTAAAATAATGAGATGACTACTGGAGCTGCCTGGGGAGCCAGCTCACTCCGCTGCTGAGCAAAGACTCAGACGACAACTCGACGGTCACGCCGAAACACACATGCTTAGGTAACACCCCTAAAAATTCTGCTCCAGTAGGTCTCAGCTAATACCTAGCAAGACGCGTTCTTATTGAAGTGACCAGCGGACTCTGACACAGCCATGCCACAGCCTCTGCACCAGGGAACAAACTCTATCTATGGCTTCTGAAAACCCTGGTCACTGGACAGCCTTGTGTAGACAGGGGCAACAGATGCTAACTGAAGTAAGGAGTGGAGTGGGGGGCCACGGGGTAAAACCCCACTGGTACCCCAGCCCACAGACACAGTCTGAAAACTGAGCCTCATCTTGCCAAGCTACGTCCAAACGACCATGAACAAACGGCATCACTGGAAAGCTCTTGGAGGGATAGACTGCACCTGTCGAACCAAGCAGTCGGAAACACCAAACACACCGTCAGAGCAGCCACCGTGGAGAACGCTGCCACAAGGTTTTCGGAGGGATGCTGACAACATTTTTTGACAAGTTCAGAGACCAGAAAACTAGTGAGCCTTGAGCAGACCACTGAGGGAAATGTGACGTGACATTCAGAAACCTCACTGCTCTGATGGCTTGGCCCCGCTAAGTGCAACCTGGGAAAATCAGTTCCTGACAACGTCAACTACTAAGTAGGGAAGGAGACTGCTGAACCACAGGCCACACAAGGTGAGCTTCTTTCTTGGGACCCTGACTGTTCTAATACAGCAAGTGACTCACGTAGCTCCACAGCACTCGGGCAAGGTCCTCGGAATCCCTCGGGCTTGCTCGCCTCTGACTAGCAAAGTAACTACTGCAACAGATGTCATCAGAAGTCACCATAGGGGCCAGTGTTGGGGCACAGCAGGCCAAGCTACCGCCTGCGATGCCGGCATCCCATAGGAGTGCCGGTTAGGGACCCAGCTGTTCCACTTCTGCTCCAGCTCCCTCCTTGTGCACCTGGGAAAGCAGCAGCAAACAGCCCAACTGCTTGGTCCGCTGCACCCATGTGAGACACCCAGATGGAGCTCCAGGCTCCAGCCCGGCCCAGCCTGGTCAGCCATGGATAGAAGTTCTCCCAAACTCTACCTTTACAAATGAGGAAGTACATCTTTGGAAGAAAAACAAAGTCATTTTAGGACCAGTTGTGCTTAACTTGAGAACTAGCTAAACCCTAGAGATACGTTCAGAAACTCAGATACATCACAATCAGTCACCCTCACCACTCCTGCCAAAAGCAAGCGGCTCCTCCACAAACAGCCAGAGACAGGAAGTGAGAAACTAACTTGGAAATGTTACCTGCAATGGCTCTTGAAGAAAATCGCTCTGACTGGACAGATTCTGCTCTGTAGGCGCTGCAGAGAGGGAATCAGGAGAACGTTACTGAGGCTGGAGAGGGTCACTGCGCATCACCCAGGAAGTCTCAAGTCCACACATTGTCATACAAGTGTGAATGGGAGAGCTGACACTGCGGCACAGTGTGTAAAGCTGCCACCTGCAGTGCCAGCATCCCATATGGGCGCCGGTTTGAGTCCCAGCTGCTCCACTTCCAGTCCAGCTCTCTGCTATGGCCTGGGAAAGTAGTTGAAGATGGCCCAAGTCCTTGGCCCCCTGCACCCACGTGGGAGACCCAGAAGCAGCTCCTGCTTCGCATTGGTGCAGCTCTGGCTGTTGTGGCCAACTGGGAAGTGAACCAGCAGATGGAAGACCTCTCAGTCTCTCTGCCTCTCCTTCTCTGTGTAACTCTTTCAAATAAATAAATATTTAAAAAAAAAAAACTGAATGGGAGGGACTAGGTCTTGCAGCCACCCACACGTGCTCTGAGACCTTTGAAGATGGCAGACTACAGAAGAGTCAATGCTAGCTCCATCTGTGATGCACACAGACTTTAAGGGTAAACAGAAGCAGAACTAAGGGCAGAAGCAGCACTTCAAGTCTTCCAAAAGAACCCAGTCTTCAAAAAACAACTGGTGACAGTCACCTGCGAGATGAAACCCGAGCTGTCACCAACACTAACGAGTCTTCAATCTCAGCTGCGTCACCCATCTCTCTAGGTTTTCTTCCTCTCCGGTTCCATTACGAATACGCGTCTCAGCATGGTTCTTGTTGTCCACTGCTCTCTCTGGACTCTCCCTGCTTCACCCGGGAAGGAGCACACCAGTCTCCCAGCAGGGGTCTGCCGCTGGCTGCAGATACGCCCTGGCTCTCGGTCAGTCCTATCCTGAGCAGCAGCCGCGGTGCACAAAGCCCAAGCCAGGAAGCATCAGCCCAGACTCCAGTCCAGACCCCACGCTTGGCTGCTGGGCTCAGCACTGTACTAACCCCGCTGGAGCAGCCTCAGTCACAGTGCGGATCCACGAGCCCCAGCACCATACAGAGTCCAGGGGAGTCAACAAGCTCTAGTCTGAATCCACCCCAAAAAGACAAAAAGCTGCAAACAACTGCTGTCAACTTCACTCACCCACACGGGACTTTCCCCAAAAAATCCAAGTCAAAGGACCCTCACCTCCTAACGTGATCTACCCATATGAAACTGCGAACAGATGGACACAGCTGAAGCAGCTTAACCACCGACCAACAGACACCAAGTGGTCCCCAGACTCCGTACACTGCCCACTCACCTCCTGGGCTGCCCGGAGCAGTTGAAGGCGGCTGTGACGATGGAATTGCACTTGAAGGTTTGTCAAAATCCAGAACAGATTCCTAAAACGAGATTGTACACGACGAACAGGAACAAAGATTCTTCACTCAACAGCTCTCACCATTAATCACAGTATTCCCACGACCCAGCTAACTAAAGCAATAGCTATCCAGCTAATAACCATCTCACAGTGCTAAAAAACAAACTGAAGAAATCAAGAGTTTAAAAAAACTGACAGACCCCAAGGCTTGGTCAACAGTTCAAACTACAATAGTAGAATAAAACACAGGGAGAAGAAAAAAAGCTGCATTAGTAACTCAGACTGCAAACTTGGAAACAAACACCTGACTCGAGGTCTGGGACCTAAGCACCCGTCCTGGTCCAGATGGAGCCCTCAGGGCCACTATTCCCAACAGTGAGGGCATCGATTTCCCCTCCAACACTTATTAGCCTGCCCTGTTCAGCACTCTCACCGTGAGAGCTCAGTCTCCTCTACCTAGGTGCTCCCTCAAAATTTCAACACTTTACATACATTCTTGGTTTTTTTTTTTAATCTTCCAACAATGTGAAGAGACTGGTTATTCCTTCATTGTGCAAATCCATAGAGGGCTGGAGGTGAATTAACTCACCCCAAGTTACACAGCTGGTTAAGAAGTACAACAAGGATTTAAACCCAGGCCTAAAGCCTAAAATCAAGAACTACTGTCCTCAATTCTCAATTGAAAAAACTGAAAATCATTTGCCTAAACTCTCGGAGCAGGCAGAGCCAGGACCTGTACCCACTGTGGACACCAGCATCCTTGCTGTCAACCACAATCTCCCTGTAAAGCTTTGGATCACGTTAGCAGCTCCACGTGTCCCACTGGACGCTTCTTAAAGTGACTCATACTTGCATAAAGTTACAGGTTCCTTGAATCTGGGTCATCAGATCCTGCAGTTTTTCCTTCCTCAGTGCTGGATCCTTTGGGAGGGCAGATGAAGAACCTATGGGCTGATGCATAGGGTTAGGCACCTGCAAGACAGACCCACACCCAGGACAGAGAAATTCAACTTCCAGGATCAGTGCATACTCATCAGATTCATCTCAGGTGAACAACTTCCACTTCAATACACTTCTGAATCAGCTAGGCAAACGTTACAGTTTTTCCTGCTTCCAGATAACTTTAATGGAAATCTTTCTAAATGACAGAAGATTTTAATTTAAAGATTTTATTTATTTATATGAGAGGTAGAGTTACAGACAATGAGAGGGAGAGACAGAGAGAAAGGTCTTCCTTCCGTTGGTTCACCGCCCAAATGGCCAGAATAGCCAGAGCTGCGCTGATCTGAAGCCAGGAGCCAGGTGCTTCTTCCTGGTCTCCCATGTGGGAGCGGGGTCCCAAGGACTTGGGCCATCTTCTACTGCTTTCCCAGGCCATAGCAGAGAGCTGGATTGGAAGAGAGGCAGCTGGGCCTAGAATCAGCGCCCATACGGGATGCCAGCGCCACAGGCGGAGGATTAACCTACGGCGCCATGGTGCCGGCCAGAAGATACTCTTTTTAAAGAGAGGTCCCAGAAGACTGCAACTTCCTTGTTAAGTGTTCATTTCAGACATAGTTCCCATGTAGTCCTCTGTAAGATGTCACAGACTATTGGGAAATACAAACCACTTATTTTCTTCCCAGGTAAAAATCCATTCTACCACGTTAAACACACAAACCATTTTATAGATGTTTGAGTTTAAAATACTAAGATGTGTGTATACATATGTATGTACCCAACACATTCTGGAAGTGAGGAAGTGAACAGCTGTATTTGCCTCTAAGCTAAGTACACTCTTGAGGGTTTACTGATGTTTCCAGGGCAGTTAGTTCTCACACTAATGTGATTAAAACTCCCACAAAGTACACCTAATTTGCAGTCACTCCTTCCAGCTGTGGGCCTCTTCACCACCTGCTTATTCACTGAGGAGTCCCACAGGCTGAGCCAACGCCAGGTGCATGGGGGAGGGACTCTTTCAGGGAAGAGCAGGAGTGGTGGGACTCCACATCGCCCCTGCCTACGTTCGGGCACAACCCAGGCAGCTGCCATCAGCAGCCCCGAGAGCCCAGAATCCATCCTAAAAAGACAGAAAGCTGCACAAACAACTGTTGTCAACTTCACTCACCCACATGGGACTTTCCCCAAAAAATTAAAGTCAAAGGACCCTCATCTTTTTTTTTTTTTTTTTTTTTTTTTGACAGGCAGAGTGGATAATGAGAGAGAGACAGAGAGAAAGGTCTTCCTTTTGCCGTTGGTTCACCCTCCAATGGCCGCTGCGGCCGGCGCATCACACTGATCCAAAGCCAGGAGCCAGGTGCTTCTCCTGGTCTCCCATGCGGGTGCAGGGCCCCAGGACTTGGGCCACCCTCCACTGCCTTCCCGGGCCACAGCAGAGAGCTAGACTGGAAGAGGGGCAACCGGGATAGAATCCGGCACCCTGACCGGGACTAGAACCCGGTGTGCCGGCACCGCAAGGCGGAGGATTAGCCTGTTAAGCCACGGCGCTGGCCAGGACCCTCATCTCCTTACATGATCTACCCATACGAAACTGGTAACAGATGGACACAGCTCTACAGCATGTGCCCTCAGTCACAGAGAAACCCTACAACCTCGACAGGCTTTGGCCTTTCCAGCAAAGCATGCCCCGTTTTAAATCCTAGCCAACAAAGAGCAAGTTAGCAATACTCTGGTGCAGTCCACACTCAGCACGGCTGAACTCAGGGCGATTCTAAATTAAGTTGTTTTAAACAGCTTTACTGAGTTATCGACCTTTTACATCTAGGTTTCTCAAGGTGGTTATCGTATTACAATCACTGTTGTGTGCTATCTATAGGGTCAGGAAGATGAAGACGGGAAAGGAGACAGAACACAAGTAACTCACAACTCCTTCTCGTAAGGCAGAACGGAGCCAGGATGTACCTATCCATGAAGTGCAATGCTTCTCCTTCCCCCAGCCACAGCTTCCACATGGCTGGAGGACCCAAGACTTAACAGAGAGCCTTTGACCAAAGCTTCAGAAAAGTACATAGAGAACTACTGCGGACATCGCAGGGTGGGAGACTCACCGCCCATTTCTCAGCTAGCAAGGTAACAAGTCTGCATTTAGCAAAAAGCACAGTCGAACACTGTTCGCAAGGGTCATGCCCCGCAGGGCGCACCTCCCTGAAACAGGGTGCTTATCATCAACACGTAAGGCCTTATTTACTAGGGAAATTTCACACTCCCACATCTGAAGATGAAATATTTAAAAGTCTGCAGTTCACTATTTCTAGAAAAATTCTTATTGTGAAACAGAAAGGGGCCAGTACTGTGGCACAGTAGGCTAAGGGCCAGCCTGCAGCACGGGAATCTCGTACGGGTGCCAGTTCGTGTTCCAGCTGCTCCTCTTCAGATCCAGCTCTCCGCTATGACCTGGGAAAAACAGTGGAAGATGGCCCAAATGCTCGGGTCCCTGCACCCAAGTGGGAGACCCAGAAGACGCTCCTGGTTTCTGGCTTTGGATCAGCCCAGCTCCGGCCATTGCGGTCATCTGGGAAGTGAACCAGCAGATGAAAACCTCTCTCTCTCCTTCTGTTACTCTGCCTCTCAAAAGAAAAAAAGAAAAAAACCCAAGTAACCCAAGTAGAGAATAAATTCAAATCTTTGCCCAGCCACATGAGTATCTGTAGCCGCACTGTACCTTCTGCTAGGCTGAGTGTCAGCTGCTCTGAGGAGCTACAAATGGGCAGAGGGAAGCCCAGGCCCACGAACAGTCTAACTCCCGCGAGAGCCAGCCGCGGGCAGACAGATCATGGCAGACAGCACATGGTAGACAGCCCCCATCCCGTGACCACAGCTTCTCATCGTGCCTGACATCGCACTGCGTCACTGCAGCTACGACATTCAAACTTAAATTTAAAACCTCATCTCAGGGGGCCTGCACTGTGGCTCAGCGGGTTAACACCCTGGCCTGAAGCGCCAGCATCCCATATGGGTGCTGGTTCGAGACCCAGCTGCTCCACTTCCTGTCCAGCTCTCTGCTTTGGCCTGGAAAAACAGTAGAAGATGGTCCAAGTCCTTGGGCCTCTGCACATGCTTGGAGACCTGAAAGAAGCTCCTGGATCCTGGCTTCGGATAGGTACAGCTCCGGCCGTTGCGGACATCTGGGGAGTGAACCATCGGATGGAAGGTGCCTCTCTCTCTCTCTCTCTGCCTCTCCTCTCTGTGTAACTCTGACTCAAATTAATAAATAAATCTTTTAAGGAAAAAAAAAAAAAAAACCTCATCTTAGGTTACGCACCCAGACACCTTAGGTTAACTTCCACCTTTCCAGGGAAAATAAATCTACCCATTAAACAGTTAACTCAAAAACTTAATGACTATTCATTTCTTTGTTACTGTTTTTAAATAGAACTAAAAAGTTACCATCACTATAGTTCCTTTATAAAAAGAAAAATCAAAAGTTGTTTTCATCTACGTGAAAGGCAGAGCGGGAGAGACAGAGAAAGACCTTCTATCTACTGGCTCTTGCCACAAATGCTTGCAACAATCAGGCGGAAGCCAGGAGCCCTGAGCTCCGTAGGGGTCTCCCACGTTGGGTGGCAAGGACCCCAGGACTGTGTGCTCACTGCTGCCTCCCAGGAGCAGAGAGCGCAGACTTGAACCAGCACTCCAATGCGGGGTGTGGACGTCCGGGGCTGCAGCTTAACCCACTGCACCACCACCTTTCCACCAGCTCCTTTTACGTGCCTGTGGGACAGCGGCAGGCAGACACAGAACTACTCACATCTTTGGGTTCGGTGTTGAACTTCCTGGGCAGGAGCTGCTCATTAGGTACAAGGCTCGCGGCAGCTGCACCCCAGGACTTTGGAGATGTCTGTGCCTGCGGCGTTGAAGAGCGCTTCTGACTCTCCACACCGTTTTCCCAGGTCTTTGGGGGCTCCAGCGGCTTTGAATCCTGGTCTTCGCACACGGCGGGGCTCCAGGACTTGGACAGGTTCTGTTCACTCTGCACTGAAGGCATCCAGGACTTTGGGGGTTGCTTCTTTGGATCCTGCTCTTTCTGCAGCTGGCCTGGCCACGGCTTTGGGGTCTCCTGCTTCTTTTGCTCCTCCTGGGCGCAGCCTACCTTGGCCTTGGGCACTTCCTGCTTCCCCTGGCTGGGGGCCGCCTTGGCCTTGGAGACGCCAGACTTCTTCAGCTCGTCCTGCAGGGAGGACCTGAGCTTTGGGGCCTCTTGCTTCCTCGGCTCAGAGGACACCACAGGCTTCGAGAGCTCCTGGTGCTTGGGAGACTCCCAGGACTTGAAGGATTCCTGTCTCTTCTCCTGGCCATCTGGCTCAGTGAGCACATCCCAACATTTGGGGAGATTTGGTTTTCTAGCGTAATCTGCTTCCCACGACTGCTCTTCCTCTTGTTTGCCAGAATAGTCCACTTCCGCCATATAGCGTCTATTAAGAAACTAAGCCAGAGAAAGAACGCACTGGTCACAAATTTCAAACCAACTGTTAGTATTCCTATACCCAATGTGCAAAAACTTGTTTTCTTTTTCTTTCCAAATGTGAATAGGAGACAGGGAGGAGAGGGAGAGACCTCCCATCTGCCTAGTTCACTCGTCCAGTACCTACAGAGCCAGGTCTGGGCCAGGCTGCAGTCAGGGACTAAAGTTACTTGGGTAGCCGATCGCCAATTACTCGAGCCACTGCCTGCTGCCTCCAGGGTACACATTACAGGAAGCTGGATTGAAAGCAGAAGCAGGTGTTGAACCCAAGCACTCTCAAAGTGGCACGCAGGCATCCCAAGCTGCATCGTAACCACTGAACCAAATGCCCACTCCTAGCACGCTTCTTTTTTCCTAACTTTAACAGAAATGTGAAGTTTGATTCTTCAAAAGCAATAACGTGTCTGACTCGCTCAAGACTGACCGAAGTGCACACCGTGCGGCCACATCGCGTGGACAGCGCTCTGAGCACGGCTCCTCTGCCCTTCCTGGCCTCGGGGCCCTGCCACCCACCACACTCCGCTCAGAGGTAAGCCAGGGCACAGTTCAGCAACAGGCAGCGCTGCTGCTGCACCCTCAGCGGGAGTTTCCTCCATCAGCCTTTGCTGTTTCCCTGAGATGTCAGTTATACCACGCTTCTGCTTCTCCCGTTCTGTTCGGCTCCCACAAATTTAAATGTCACTTCACAAAAGCAAAGACACTTTCTACTAGCAGTGCACGTAAAATGTGGACACAGCAAAATCCTGCACCTCTTTAAACCCTAACAGAGAGGTCCAGCAGCCAACACTGGAGCACTTACTGCATAGCAGACAAAATTCTAAGTAATTCAGAATTAGGGGACTCCTTTCATCCCCACAATAAGCCCACAAGACAGACAGTATCTCCAGGCCCATCTTACACACGGGGACACCAGACACAGCGAGGCCTGAATTCTTGCCAAAGTCACTAAGCTCGGAAGCTGCAAGCTCAGGCTGTCTGGCTCCGGAGCCTCTGTTCCTGACCGGGACACCACACACAAGTCTAAAAGACGCCATCCGCCAATCGCCTCTCGGCATCTTACCTCTCGCGGCTGTATCTCTGGCTGTGCAAGTTCCATGAGAGATTCTGGGAAGATAAAATAACAGTAAATAATCATTGGGTTATCTAAACGCTTGAATACAATTTGGAAATAAATTTATTTATCTGACAGACACAACGAGAATGCTCCTGTCTAATGGTTCACTTGTCCCAGAAGGCTCCAACTGCTGGGGCGGGCTGGAGCCACAAGCTAGCAATGCAATCCAGGTCTCCCAACTACGTGAGCCATGGTCACAGCCACCTTCCAGGGTGTGCATTAACAGGAGGCAGGACACAGAGTCAGTTATCCAAGCCAGGACTCTGCAATGGGACGTGCACACCTTACCCGTCAGGCCAAACGCCCGCTCTCTAAGTTGTTAGTCTGGTTACAATTCCATCAATGTATTTCAGATGATTCAGAAAAGCAATTTTTTAAAAAGCATAAATACGATGTTGGTCAAAAATGTGTGTCCCAGGCTAGTTGAACCTAGGAGGATGAGGCTTCAAAAAGTTCATGCAACACTTATTTTATGAAATATTAACGAGGCCAGCATTGTGGCACAGCAGGTTATCTGCTGCCTGCAATACCAGCATCCCAAATGAGCACTGGTTCAAGTGCTGGCTGCTTCACTTCCAATCCAGCTCCCTGCTAACAGTTTTGGGAAGGCAGCAAATGATAGTCCAAGTGGGCTGGCACCGCAGCTCACTAAGCTAATCCTCTGCCTGTGGCGCCGGCACCCCAGGGTTCTAGTCCTGGTTGGGGCACTGGATTCTGTCCCAGTTGCTCCTGTTACAGTCCAGCTCTCTGCTGTGGCCCGGGAAGGCAGTGGAGGATGGCCCAAGTGCTTGGGCTCTGCACCCACATGGGAGACCAGGAGAAGCACCTGGCTCCTGGCTTTGGATCAGCGTGATGCGCCGGCCGCAGTGGCCATTTGGGGGGTGAACCAACAGAAGGAAGACCTTTCTCTCTGTCTCTAACTCTGCCTGTCAAAAAAATAAAGAAATTTAAAAAAGATAGTCCAAGTGTCTGGGCCCCTTCCACTTGCGTGGGAGACCTGGATGGAATTCCAGGATCCTGGCTTCAGCCTGGCCTAGCCAGCTGTTGTAGTCATTTGTAAAGTGAACCAGAGAATCAAAATTCTCTCTGGAATTCTGACTTTCAAATAAATAAATAAAAATATAAAAGAAGGAAACAACCTGAATTTCAAACATTTCTGGACCAAAGTAAACTTATCATTTTATTCCATTTTCCAGGGGCCAGTGCTGTGCCAGCATCCCATAAGGGTGCCAGTTCGAGTCCAGGTTGCTCCACTTCTGATTCGGCTCCTTGCTAATGGCCTGGCAAAGCAGTGGAGGATGGCCCAAGTCCTTGGGCCCTTGCACTCACATGGACGACCTGGAATAATCTCCTGGCTTCGTCCTGGCCTAGCTCTGGCCACTGCAGCCATTTGAGAATGAACCAGCAGATGGAAGGTCTCTTTGTCTCTCCCTCTGCCTCTCTGTAACTCTGCCTTTCAAATAAATGAATAAATCCACCTCTAAAATTTCCATTTTTCCATGAACGTTCTGAAGTACCCACTGGCTCTCACATACAAGACACTTTGCTGTAAGTTTCAGTTAAAAATTGATTTCTGCTGAGATGCTGTCACTTTGAACAGCCCTTATCTCTACTGTTGAAAACAGGTTTTGCACAGTTCAACTATTTGTTGAACTCTTAGTATAGAGCTACTCATGTGAATACAGTTAATTCAAAATAGATCTTAGTAAAAATAAGAATGGGAATAGGAGGAGGAAGAGGAAGCGGGCTGGGAGTAGGGGTGTGAAGGCGAGCCCGGTGGGAAGACTACTTTCCTAGTTGTTCTTAAGAAGTGCGTGAAGTCTGTACTCCTTAGTTTCTGGGGAAAAAAGAAAAGTGATTTCTGGTAGAAAATACAATTGTCTCTTCTTTTTAGAAACTATTCTTTTCCCCAATTGGGATCACAGCTCAAATCTCCTGGAGGAACAGGACCTCCCCACAGGCATGTTAGGGTTAGCAGAGGACCAAGCACTGGCCTGGATACTAAGAACCAAAGGGGAGGCCGGCACCGTGGCTTAACAGGCTAATCCTCCACCTTGCTGCACCTGCACACTGGGTTCTAGTCCCAGTTGGGGCGCCGGATTCTATCCCGGTTGCTCCTCTTCCAGGCCAGCTCTCTGCTATGGCCCGGGAAGGCAGTGGAGGATGGCCCAAGTCCTTGGGCCCTGCACCCGCATGGGAGATCAGGAGAAGCACCTGGCTCCTGCCTTCGGATCAGCGCGGTGCGCCGGCCGCAGCGACCATTGGAGGGTGAACCAACGGCAAAAAGGAAGACCTTTCTCTCTGTCTCTCTCACTATCCACTCTGCCTGCCAAAAAAAAGAACCAAAGGGGAGAGGACTTGAGCGATGACTTGGCTTTTACTAGTGGCTCCAAGAACCTGCCTCCAGGGCTGGCACCATCGCATGACGGGTGAAGCCACCACCTGTGGCACCGGCATCTGACATGGGCACCAGTTCCATTCCCAGCTGCTGTACTTCCTATCCAGCTCCCTGCTAATGCACCTGAGAAAGCAGCAGAGCACGGCCTAGGCTCTTGGGCCCCTGAACCCACATGAGACCTGGATTAAACTCCTGGCTTCAGCCTGGCCCAGCCCTGGCTGTTGTAGCCATTTGCGAAGTGACTCAGCTAATGGAAGATCTTTCTCTCTCCCCCTCTTTCAAATAAATAAATAAACCTTAAATATATATATATATATATATATATATATATATATATATTTAAACAAACTAGGGGCCAGCGCTGTGGCTCACTTGGTTAATCCTCTGCCTGCGGCGCCGGCATTCCATTCGGCTGCCAGTTCTGGTCCCAGTTGCCCCTCTTCCGGTCCAGCTCTCTGCTGTGGCCCGGGAGTGCAGTGGAGGATGGCCCAAGTGCTTGGGCCCTGCACCCGCATGGTACACTAGGGGGAAGCACCTGGCTCCTGCTTCGGATCGGCATAGTTCTGACTGTGGTGGCCATTTGGGGGGGTGAACCAATGGAAAGAAGACCTTTTTCTGTCTCCCTCTCTCTAACTATCTGTCAATAAATAAATAAAATAAATAAAAAAAAATACAAACTGCCTCCCCCACCTCCTAGGCAGAGATATTTCTTATTTAACCTAAACAAATACCATCAAAAGTGCCAATTGCTGCAAATATTTCTTTCCCCATTAAACACTAATTTGAAAAGCATATTTCCTTTAAAAATTTTGGTGACTTTTTTCCCTGAATCAACATTCTACTCTAATACTGTAATCGTTAACTTACATTTTAAACAACTTTAAATGGAATTATCTTACCTATAGTTTAACAGAGAGATTCACTCAAATTTCAGACACACTTAATTTTAACCCATGTATTATACTGGAACAAAGTTTAACCTTATGTTTCTATTAAGGTTCACTCCATAAACCATGGAAATATAGACTAGAGATGTTTTCAAAACTTACAATTTTCCTGGCTGGTGCCGTGGCTTAACAGGCTAATCCTCCGCCTTGCGGCGCCGGCACACAGGGTTCTAGTCCCGGTTAGGGCGCCGGATTCTATCCCGGTTGCCCCTCTTCCAGGCCAGCTCTCTGCTATGGCCCGGGAAGGCAGTGGAGGATGGCCCAAGTGCTTGGGCCCTGCACCCGCATGGGAGACCAGGAGAAGCACCTGGCTCCAGGCTTCGGATCAGCGCGATGCGCTGGCTGCAGCGGCCATTGGAGAGTGAACCAACGGCAAAAAGGAAAACCTTTCTCTCTCTCTCTCTCGCTATCCACTCTGCCTGTCCAAAAAAAAAACTTATAATTTTCCTGCAAGTTTCACCTGCATGTACAACCTGACACACTAACATGAGGCCACCGGGGCAGGCGTTGTGCCACTGCAGCTCAAGGTTCTACTTGGAATGCTCACATCCATGCTGCAGGGTCTGGTTCAAGTCCTACCCACTCAGCACTCCTGACCCAACCTCCTGCTAACGCACCTGGGAGCAGCAGACGACAGCCCAAGCACTTCTTTTCTTGCCACCCATGTGAGAGCCCCAGTTTGAGTTCCTAGTTCCTGGCTCCAACCAGCACTACCCCAGCTGTTTCTGGCATGTGGAATGTGAACCAGCAGATGGAAGACAGCTCTCGCCCTCTCTCTGTATCTCCTCCTCTGTCACTCTGCCTCTCAAGTCTTAAAAAAAAAAAAATCATGCCATCATTTCAGGATGATTCGACTCATCACACAACTACTAGACAGAGTATCGACAATCACAACAAACCTGACTCTTTGACAGGTTCAGTCTTCAACAACTGTTTTTTCTTTTCAGACTGTATCAGCAGTTCTTCCTCCAAAGATACTTCTTTCTCTTTAGCATTTTTGGGAACTGGGATACTTTCAAAATAGCCTGAGTTCAGCAGTTTAGACAGTAGATCTTTCATGTGTTTATCTAAGAAAGACGGATTAAGACTTAGTATCACATCAACTACTAGTCCATTGAAAATTAATAGGAACAGAAACCTTAATTCTAGTTGCATCATTACAGTACTTTACTTTGGGGAGACTCAGATTAACTGGTCGGTTCTATGAAAAGGACATGTACAGTCCATCTTGGTTTTATGCTTCATAATACAAAATTTTAAAGATCCAAATCTGAAAGTTCAGTGCATCATTTAAGTCTCTCTGGATTAATCACTAAAAACCAAAGGTCCTAATCAAGAACTCCAATATGTCACAAGATAACTCCTTCCCTGAGCTGTTAAACAAGTCCTGTTCCTCTAGGACATCACAACTAGCAACTTCTCTACCTCCCATCAGTGAAGGGCTCGGAGCAGGGAAAGAGCATCGCTCAGCTGGAGGAATGCCGTCTTAGAAAACTGACATGTCTGTCTAAACTATGAGATGCCTTGGTTAAGATTTCAGTCTTGGATTGTGATCTGCATCTCTCCTGGCACATCACCATTCGATGATCAAGAAAAATCTTCAAGTGACAGTAAAGTCACTGCACTAAACACAGGCATGAGGGCTAAGTCCTCTTCCATATCCAGTAAGAGCTTAGTACTCCAACTTGATCTCAGTGGTCCCCCTTTCACAGAAGTACCATGTCACTTTAGTTCTTCTTTAATCAGCTCTGATGCTTCACCAACAACATGCACCTATTCAAAGTGTACGACTTGCACAGATGCAGTCAAGTGTCCACCAGAACCGTGACACAGACCATCTTCATCAGCCATCAAAGCCCCTTCAGAGCCCTGTGTCTACCCAGCCCTCCCCAGTCCCCTGGCAACTAGTGGCTGCCAACTGCTCTTGGCAATTGCTCTTGTTCTAACACTGTCTTTCCTACAGTTTCATGCAAATACAATAGGGACTCATTTTGGGGGGCAGAGGGTCTGGCTTCCCTCACCCAGAGTAATTACTTTGGAGATTTATATATGCACTTATGGGAATCAATTTTCACTCCTTTTTCTAACTGCTGAGCAGATTCCACCACACAGTTACACGTTTTGTTTATCAGTTTTCAGCTGATACACATCTAGGCTATATCCAGTTTGGGGCTATTATAAATAAAGCTGGTACTTTCATGTACAAGGACTTACAAACATGTTTTCATTTTTCTTGGGAATTAGAAATGTAATTGTGGGGGCTGATGCTGTGGCATAGTGGGTAATGCCACTGCCTGCAGCGCTGGCATCCCACCTGGGCACTGATTCAAATCCTGGCTGCTCCACTCCCAATACAGCTCTCTACTATGGCCTGTAAAAGCAACAGAAGATGGCCCAACTCTTTGGGCTCTTGCACCCACATGGGAGACCCTGAAGAAGCTCCTGGCTCTTGGCTTCAGATTGGCCCCGCTCCAGTTGTCGCAGCCACTTGGGGAGTGAACCAGCGGATAGAGGACCTCCCTCTCTCTCTCTGCCTGTGACTTTTAAACAAATAACTGTTTATTCATACTAAACACATACTTAATTTTACAAGAAATGTCAGGGGCCAGCAATGTGGCATAGTAGGCTAAGCCTCTCTGCCTGCGATGCCAGCACCCCTTATGGCCACCGGTTCATTTTCTGGAAGCTCCACTTCCAATCCAGCTCTCTGTTTATGGCCTAGGAAGTGAGTGGAAGATGGCCCAAGTGCTTGGCCCCTTGCACCTGCATGGGAGACCCGGAAGAAAGTCCTGGCTCCTGGCTTCAGATCGGCCCAGATCGAGCCATTGCTGCCATGTGGGGAGTGAGTCAGTGGATGGAAGACCTCTGTCTGTAATTCTGCCTCTCAAATAAATAAAGCCTTAAAACATAAAGAAATTGTGAAACTTTTCCCCAATTTTCCTAACCAAGAAAATTTTTAATTGACATTTAAATTTGAAAGGTCTTAGAAATCTTAGAACAGTTAAACATACTCGGATTTTTTTTTTTTAGAAAGGAAATAATCACTAGTTAATAAAACATTCTGCCAGCTCCTAGTGACTTTTCATTATCCTAAGCGAATACAAAAAAGCTAAGTACTTGACACCCAGCCCCTGGTACTTGGTCATTTGGCCAAAGGCTATTTAGGAAGCCAAAAGGACTCACTCCCTGCACTGCATTTCCAGATGGAGAAAAAGCAATGCTTCCACAGACAACGCCACTGACCTATCATATTGTCTTGGTCTGATCTGGTCGATAGGCCCTCACACTAAAGATGTGTGGATGTAGCATTCTTGAGTAGAGTAGGTTTTACCATGCAGAATAGAAAACCGAACCCCAAAACATTCAAGGTAGGATTGAAGCCAAAACTGGTGCTTAGCTCTTGTCCCCAAACCACACTGATCCGCCACTTCCAAGCTCTCTCTACATTCTATTTTTGTGAACAAGGTTATATGATGGCTGCTTTTAACAGAATTAAACCAAGGGATCCCTCTCCCAAAGACTCCAGTCTTGTGAGACATGTAAGCTCTGACGGACACAGTGTAGCCCCTCTACTTCATACTAAACCTCCAGACATCCCTATATCCAGAAGAGAAGAGACTCACATGTCGTTCCTACTACTGCTTTCTCGCTACCTTCCAGAAGGTCCCAGAAGTACAAGGACGACTGCTCCATCTGGTCTTCAACACTGACAAGGAAAAGCAGCAGCAGAACAGAGTGGCTTCAGAAGCACATAGAGAGACGGGGCAGCACAGTGTGCACCGCGGCCCGTTCACAACATTCCAACGTTACCTTTGTCTTTTCACTCTTTGGAAATAATCAAAATTGATAAAAGGTGACAATGCTCATTTATGGATTTCAAATGAGATAGTTTTTCCTTAAAATACCTAAAACAGAGATTTTACCAAATACAACCACCGAGCAATAGATGAACAAGAGGTGACAGCTGCCAACGCGGCATCATTAGCGACCACGAGCGCGTCCTAGACACAGCAATGGCCGAATGGACACCCGAGCTGCATTTCTTAAAGAGATCAGCCTATTTTGTTAACTGTTTTTCTTATATTTCACTTGTTAAAGTAAGCTGCCTCCCCTGCACCCACCTAAGTGAGAAGGAAGCAGCAAGAGATCCAACAGGTAATGATAGAGTACACACGGCCGAGGCCGGCGCTGTGGCATAGCGGGGTAAGCTGCCGCCAGCAATGCCAGCATCTCAGGAGGGCGCCGTTCACGTCCCGCTGCTCCACTTCAGACCCTGCTTCCTGCTAACGGCCTGGGAAAGCAGTGCAACACCGCCTACCGTTTGGGTTCATGCCACCCACGTGAGACACCCAGGAGAAGCTCATGGACTCAGCCTGGCCCAGCAGTGGCCGCTGCAGCTCTCTGGGGAGTGATCCAACAGATGAGGATCCCTCTGCTCACGCTCCCTCTTCCCCTCTAACTTTAAAATTAAATGAGTAAATCTTTAAAAAGAAAATGGCCATGCACAGGTAACTCAGTTTCACGAGGCTTCTCTGTGAATGATCTCTAGTAACAGCTCAAGTCTGACTGTACTTAACCATGGCTGACAGATGCCAATATGGAACAACCTGGGTTTCACAAAGCTGAAGTAGAAACATCCATTCAACTCCATTTAACAAAAACAGCTTATGGGAAACCACAGGGAAAAAACTGAGGGGATCAGATGGCTGTCTCAGTATTGGCTAAGGACACAATAAAAACACAAAATAACCCTAACTATAATTTTGGCCAACTTAAATTTTCTTTTCCTCTACAGAAGTAGAGCAGGTACACAAAGCCAAAGACTCTGAAATTAAAATAATGTTCTATGGGCCAGTGCTACAGCAGTGCATGTTAAGTTTCCACCTGCAGCACAGGCATCCCATATGGGTGCTGGTTCAAGTCCCAGCTGCTCCACTTTGATCCAGCTCCAAGCTAATGCACCTGGGAAGGCAGTGGAGGATGGCCCAAGTGCTTGGGCCCTTGTGCCCACATGGGAGACATGAAAGAAGCTCCTGGCTCCTAGCTTCAGCTTGGCCCAGCCCTTGCCATTGCACCCTTTTGGGGAGTGAACCAGAGGGTGGAAGATCTCTCTTGAGGCCAGCCAAGTGGCATAGTGTGTAAAGCTGCTGGCATCCCATATGGGCATCAGTTCCCATCCCAGCTGCTCCCCTTCTGATCGAGTCCCCTGTTAATGCTCCTGGGAAAGCAGTAGAAGATGCCCCAAGTCCTTGGACCTCTGCGCCCACACTGGAGATCCAGAAGAAGCTCACGGCTTTGGATTGGCCCTGCTTGGAGCAGATGTGGCCATCTGGAGAGTGAACCAGTGGGTGGATGATTTTGGCTCTATCTCTCCGTGTATGTGTGTGTGTGTGTGTGTCTGTGTCTCTGTCTTGCTCTCTCTCTCTGTTCCTCTTCCAAATAAATAACATTTAAAAAAAAAAAAATCTCTGCCTCTAACTCTGCCTTTCAAATAAGTAAATCTTAAAAATAATGTTCTATGAATATTATATATAACAGGACTTCTGTATGGTTATAACCTGATCAGACATCATTACAATCAGTTTTATAATTAAAAAGCATGATAAGAGACCATTCAAATTCACATTCCTTCTAGACAATCTGTCCACTCTATTTAAGTATGAGCCAGCCAAGACTTCCCAAACAGATGCAGATTAACGCCTTCTCCGTTAACTCCTAACTTCATGCGTAACTACACGGCCCAAGTGCTATGTGACCAACTTCAGGCAAACCTTCTCCAAGCTTACCTCAGACTTTCGTTCCTCTCCGGGCAGGTCAGTTTTGAAAATTTAATGAGGTAGTCGAGTTCTTTTGAAGGCAAATATACTGCCCCATTCAAGCCCCCTCGGAAGTCCTTCTGCACGTGCTCCTGCGTCAGGTTCTGCAGCACGTACTGCACCTGCAGGATGGTCCGCAGCTTCTTCTTCTCGGCCTCCAGCTTGATCAGGTGCTCCCTCCTCTGGGCCTTCTTCTGCGCTTTCAGCAGCTGTGGAAACCGACAGTCACTGAGGGGGACAACCCTCCACCCGCATGGGAGACACGAGCGCTCACAAAACCCCACAGCTGGGCCAACAGGCCACGGAAACCACCAATCAATGAACCGCTGAGTCTCGGGGAACCAGGGCACAATGAGCCCCGACAACCGACTCAGCACCCAGCACCTCCAAGCCCCCAGGAAGGTGGGAAGCAGAGCATCCGGCTCTGGGCTGCACGCTGACCTCGAGTCTACCTCTTCCTAGAACGTGCATCAAGCCTTCGCAGGCCAACTCTGTTAGCAAGTGCTTTGGCGTAGATGTGGGGTACTGCTCATGTTTCAGAGGAAAAATGTCAGCTCAAATGGTCTATTTCCAACCGACCAAAGGCTACAGGGTATAGTATAAGGAAACAAAAACTAACAGACTTGTCTCACAAGTCAATACAGAAAACAACCACAGCAAACGTGTTCTTCAAAGGAGGAAAAGTGGAAATTTTATTTTTTAAGTTCGCCCACCGGTCTGAAGACAGCTGTAGCCTCTAATACTCAGCTGAGGACAAGGATATGGAAAATTAGCGCCACTTAGGTTTTCCCTTAAATACTGTGTCTGTGGCGACAGCAGCCCTGGGTCTACTCCATGCCAAAGGACGACAGCACCGTAAAGCCTTGTATCATCAACATCGTCGCACAATTATGCCACCTTAAAGCCTCGCCTAAGGCATGGGCCCAGGAACAGCCACCACTTAACAACCCCACACACACCACAGCTCGCACGGCACCAAATGGCTTCATTCTCGTATCTGCACCCGTGTCACTCACCAACCCAACACCAGTGTCCACTACACAGCCGGCCAAGCCACAAGACAGAAGATTCTTGGTCAATGACTCAAGTACCACAAAACACATCATGTCCCAGATCAGGATCATCTGTCACAAAAAGCCATTTCTTACCGAGGCAGACACTCGGATGAAAGTGTGCGTCCTTCTAGCTGAGGATACAGGAAACACCCTGCTCCTGCTCCCAAGCAACGTGACTGCCCGACAGAATTGTCTGACCCATGACTGAGAACGAACAACCCCAGCCAATGAATGGCAAGCATCACACCAACCAAGGAGGACACCATACGGGCGCCGGTTCTATTCCCGGCTGCTCCACTTCTGATCCAGCTTCCCACTAATGCACCCGGGCAAGCAGGAGACCCACAGCAGACCCAGAAGCGGCCCAATGCTCCTGCCTGCAGCTTGACCCAGCCCTGGCCACTGCAGCCATTAGGGGAGTGACCCAGCAGACTGAAGATCTCTGTCTATCCCTCACTCTGCTTTTAAAATAATTAAAATAAATTTAAAAAAAACCCTCAGTGGGGACTGATAAGAAGTGGTGAGCTGAGAGCTCCCTCTGCACCCCAGAAGAACTCGGGGTCCCATCCTGGCTCTCCCACTCAGCGACACGTGACTTTCAGGAAGACCCAAGACTCAGGAGCTTTACCTGAACAAAGAGATTGTTTACATTCACAGCCCAGACTGCTGTAGGCATCAAGTGTTATGACCTAAGTGCCTGGCACAGAACGGAGTTTCAATATAAAAAGGAGTTGGTGCTGGGCACAGCAGTGAAGAACCTGCTTAGAATACCACATCCCGTCCTGGAACGCCTGCTGCAGATCCCGGCTCCTCTGCTGGCCCAGCTTCCCGCTAACGGGCACCTTGGGAACCACCAAGTGATGGCTTCCAATACTGGGGTCCCTGCCACCTACGTGGAGACCCAGACCAAGCTCCTAGCCGTTTCTCTGTAACTCTCTCAAAAAAATAAATTTTTAAAAAAAGGGGGGGGGGGTGGCAATGCTGTGGCACAGTAGGCTAAAGATCCACCTACGGTGCTAGCATCCCATATGAGGGCCGGTTTGTGTTCTGGCTGCTCCTCTTCCAAGCCAACTCTCTGCTACGGCCTAAGAAAGCAGTGGAAGATGGCCCAGGTCCTTAGGCCCCTGCATGCGAGACCCCGAAGAGGCTCCTGCCATTACATCAGCTCAGCTAGCCTCTGGGGCCATACGGGGAGTGAACCTACAGATGGAAGGTCTCTGTCTGTAACTCAACCTCTCAAATAAATCAATTAAAAAAAAAAAAAATGTTCCTGGTCCTGGCTTTGACCCTGATGGCTGCAGGTATTTGGAGAGTCAATCAATGAATGGAAGATGTCTCTGCCTTTTAAATAAATATTTAATAACTGTGCAATTAGCAAAAAACTACTAAAATTAAGTGATAAATGTGTGAGCTAAAATAGGCTGTGGCTGACAAGAAAAGCAGGCATCTTGGACCTGCATTAACAGAGCACCAAGCAAAACAGCTTGATGGCTCCATGTGATTCCACCTTAGATCCGTGTGCTACCTCTTATCCCCTCCCAGAAAACCCAGAACTGAACTATATTCCACGGACTGTGATGACAGAGGTCTTCGGCCTAGATACCATTCTTTGTATTCCAGTGGAGGAAGACCGCAGAGATTCTTAGACCACTGTAAACAATGGGTAATAAAAAAAAAAAAAAAAAAAGACGATCTGCATGGAATGTGCTCCCCCCACCACTGGCACAAATCATCAAGAAACTTCTTCTACTGAACAAGACCTTTAAAGGGCCTTTTAAGATTTATTATTTATTTATTTGAAAGAGCGAGAGAAGGAGAGGCAGAGAGAGAGAAAGAGGTCTTCCATTCGCTGCTTCATTCTCCTACTGGGGGCAAGGGATAGAGCTGCACCAGTCCCAAGCCAAGAGGGAGGAACTTCCTCGGGGTCTCCCACGTGGGTGCAGGGGCCCAAGGACTTGGGCCATCTTCCACTGCTCTCCCAGGCCACAGCAGAGAGCTGGCCTGGAAGTGGAGCAACCGGGACTAGAACCAGCGCCCATATGGGACGCCGGCACTGCAGGCAGCGGCTTTTCCCTTCACACGCTGATAAGGGCCTCCTAACGCTAAGACCCTGACCCAGGAAGAACACATCCTCAGTGAAGAACACAGATCCACTGTAACTACCAAGTGACGTGGTTAGAGGTCGGAGTCTGACTGCCAACACGGACCATCTCCCAAGCAGTGAGGCCACACTTAAGCCCTCCAAAACATGCATCTGAAACTCTCCTGGTAGTAACTGTTCAGGCTTCAGAGGAGTGCAAACCCCGTGTACCCTACCATGGGAAGCCCGTATGATAAAGCTCCACCATTACACATAACACTTTCTTCAGGATTAGTGGTTACACTTATCAAGAAGGCAAAGCAAACACACTCACATCTTGGCTTAGTCCAGAAAAGGTTTTCTGTAGCTCCTTGGCGAATTCCAAGTTATGCAGCACTTCTTCGTATTTCTCTACGGCTTCCTACCAAACAGAGAAGCAAGCATCAATTCCATGACCTTCTGAGTATGAATGCATCAGAATTAGTGCTCCTTCAACATAGAGCAGACACAGCAAGGTACTTACCGTTTACAAAAGTTAGTCCAGGTTACATTAAGATAAACTTTAAAACCCAACTTTCATGCAGAAATTCTAATGTTAGAAATTCAGGGGCCAGCACTGTGGTGCAGTGGGTTAATGCCCTGGCCTGAAGCGCTGGCATCCCATATGGGTGCCGGTTTCAGACCTGGCTGCTCCACTTCCAATCCAGCTCACTGCTAGGGCCTGGAATAGCATTACAAGATGGCCCAAGTCCTTGGGTCCCTGCACCCGCATGGGAGACCTGGAAGAAGCTCCTGGCTCCTGGCTTCTAATCAGCGCAGCTCGAGCAGTTGCAGCCAATTGGGGAGTGAACTATCGGATGGAAGACCTCTCTCTCTCTCTGCCTCTCCTCTATCTAACCGACTTTCAAATAAAAATAAATAAATCTTTAAAAAAAAACAAATTCAATTTTTTAACTTGTGATTTTGCTCTTTTAACTTAATAGCCACAATCTGTTAGCTAATTTACTCTCATTTATTTGAAAGGCAGAGTAACAGCAAAAACAAGAGAGGTATCGAGGGACCTCCCATCCGTTGGTTCACTCCTCAAATGCCCCCAACAGCCAAGGCTGATCCAGGTAAAAGCCAGGAGCTGGGAACTCCATCTGAGTCTCCCACGTGGGTGGCAGAGGCTCAAGTACTCGGGACGTTAGTAGGTGGGTCTTCATCCCAGAGATTCCAATATGGCATATGGACATCCCAAGTGGCAACTTAACCCACTGCGCCACAACACTCACCCCACAAGTTCCATTCTTGGAGTAGAAATCTGCCCCCTCTACGAAGTTAAGGTCTGAAGAAGGTAGGTGTTAAGATCATTCAGTCAACAGGATTCCTCTCTCAACAGTCACTACTCAAGTTTATTACACAAGTACCACCATGAATCACAGATGAACAACTTCAAAATAATTAGGAAAAGATGCGAAAACTAAGTATCTTTTTTTTTTTTTTTTAATTATAAACCTGTCTCACGACGGTCTAATCCCAGCTCACGTTCCCTATTAGTGGGTGAACAATCCAACGCTTGGTGAATTCTGCTTCACAATGATAGGAAGAGCCGACATCGAAGGAAAACTAAGTATCTTAACATAAAAAATGTGCAATGTCCTACCAGAAATTTAAATGAGCAGATTTTGGAACTAGCAGGTGCTGTACCCAAGACACTACTTGGGACCCAAGCATCCCACATTAGAGTACTTGGTTCAAGTCCTGGCTCTGCTTCCAATTCCAGCTTCCAGCAAACGCGCACCACGAGATGCAACACATGATGGCTCCAGTACTTGGATCCCTGCCACTCAGGTGCAGACCCAAACTGAGTTCTGAGGTCTTAGTTTCAGTCTAATCCAATCCCCCAGGTGTTGCGAGCGTTTATCGAGTCCACCAGCAGATGGAAGCTCTCTCTACACGTCTCTGCCCCTCAGATAAAATAGAATTTTTAAAAATATTTAAGATGTATTTACTATTTGAAACGCAGAGTGAGAGACACAGATAACTCTTCTACCCAGTGCCTCACTTCCTAAATGCCTCCATCAGCCAGTGCTGGGCCAGGCCCAAGTCGGAAGCCAGGAACTTCATCCAGGTCTCCGACGTGGGTGGCAGAGGCCCAAGTACTGCAGCCATCATCTGCTGCCTCCCTGGGATGTTAGGAAGAAGCTGGATCAGAAATGGAACAACCAGGACTTGAGCTGGTGCTTCAAGACGCAGGCATTGCCAGCAGCATTTTAACCCAGTGTGACACAACATCTACCCCAAATAAAATCAAAAAGAATACTGAAACAGGCTCTAACATGAGTGAGACTCAAAAATACTACAGCAAAGAAGCTAGATGTACAAGACTTTATATGAAATGTCCAGAATAGATAAATTTATAGAGACTGAATCAAGACAGGGTATAATGGTGAATTTTTCAAGGTGGTAGAACTGTTATCAAACTAGATGGTGGTAATAACTGAATAACTCTAAAATTTACTGTAATTCACTGAACTGCACACTTGCAATGGATTTGTTTTTATAATATGCACCATTATACCTCAAAGCTATGGGGAATAGAATCCAGGTGCAGTCAGTGCAGCACTGGGTGACACCATTGCTTGGGATGGCCACATCCCACGACAGGGCTGGTTACTGTCCCAGCACCTCCATTACCAAACCAGGCTCTTGCTAATTCCCCTGGGAGGCGGCAGAGGTTTCAAGTGTTTGGGAGACCCAGACTTCTGGGCTCCTGGCTATCACAGGCATTTGGGGATTGAGCCAGCAAATGTGTGGTATCTCCTTCTGTCTCTGTCACTCTGCCTTTCAAGTAGACAACAAAAAACAAGTATTAAAAAAAGGTTGGCTGGCGCCATGGCTTAACAGGCTAATCCTCCGCCTTGCGGCGCTGGCACACCAGGTTCTAGTCCCGGCTGGGGAGCCGGATTCTATCCCGGTTGCCCCTCTTCCAGGCCAGCTCTCTGCTATGGCCCGGGAAGGCAGTGGAGGATGGCCCAAGTCCTTGGGCCCTGCACCCACATGGGAGAGCAGGAGAAGCACCTGGCTCCTGGCTTCGGATCAGCGAGATGCGCCAGCCGCAGCGGCCATTGCAGGGTGAACCAAAGGCAAAAAGGAAGACCTTTCTCTCTGTCTCTCTCTCTCTCACTATCCACTCTGCCTGTCAAAAAAAAAAAAAAAAAAAAAAGGTCAAATACTGCACATATACATTTATAAAAACAAAAAAGGCAGAAGTTCGTAACAGTAAGTCTGTGTGAAGTTGTAGAGCAATACCTTCTCCTGTGAACTACCATCAGTAACCATCAGTACGATGATTTTGGAGAACAGTTTTGGCACTTTTACCCATTAAGTTAACCATGCGCGTATCTGAAAGCCCAATAGTAAGCCAACCCCTTAATACAGCTCCAAGTCAAACTGTTCGTAACACCAAGAAACTTACAAGCAACCAAAGCATCCACCTTTCACAGTGCTGCCTGCACTGACATAACTAAGAAAGCCATCCTTCATCTCTGCACCTGTAACAGTGGAACCTGCAGCTGACAGACGGCTGCCTGTGTCTGCTCACTCCCCACCTGCTCACAAACTCTGTTCCCCGTGGGTCCTAACCCTACCACCAGACACAGGATCTTCTAGGGTAGGCTCTGCCTACATACTGCTGAAGGAACGCAAGGTAGTTCAGAACACCACCTTGAGGAACCTAAAACACGCTTAGGATTCTGATCAGATGTTAAAACTTTTCAATCGAACCAGACATTAACACTTCTGTTCCAGGCAAAGGAAGCTCAAGACAACGGCAGCGCTGAGCTGGAAAACAAAGTTTCAAGAGAGGAGATGGATCAGGAAGCTCACGTGACACTGAGGTGACCACCTCTGCAGAAAGGGAGGCACAGAGGATGTCACTCTTCTCCATGGGGTTATTATTCCAGCTCAGCACCAAGGAATGAGCACCAATCCTAATTCATTTTATTTCTCACAGTGTTTTTTCTTCATTCATCTCACAGAGGGAGGCAGAGAGAGCTCCCATCTGCTGCTTCACTCTCAAATGCCTACAATGGTGGGGAGAAGGGGCCAAAGGGAACCCAAACCAGGAGTCAAACTCAATCCAGGTCTTCCAGGTAAGTGGCAGGAACCCAGTCCCTTGAGCCATCACTACTGCCTCCCTTAGCAAGCTGGACCGGGGAGCCAGAGCTGCAACCTGCACCTGGGCACTCAGAGGGAGGATGTGGGCATCCTCACTGGTAGCTTAAGCTGGACCAGGGAGCCAGAGCTGCAGCTTACACCTGGGCACTCAGAGGCAGGATGTGGGCATCCTCACTGGTAGCTTAAGCTGGACCAGGGAGCCAGAGCTGCAACTTGCACCTGGGCACTCAGAGGCAGGATGTGGGCATCCTCACTGGCGGCTTAACTGCTCCAGGGGTGCTGAGCTTCTCTGCCAAGGGGCATCTGCATATCCACACCTTCACTCACAGACATCAGCAAATTACCTGCTTACAAGGTAGCCTGCTTCCCTGTTAGAATGGCTTTCATACAGAAATCAACAAACAACAAATGCTGGTGAGGATGTGAGGAAAAGACACCCTAATCCACTGTTGGTGGGAATGTAAACTGATACAGCCACTGTGGAAGACAGTATGGAGATACCTCAGAAATCTGAATACAGACCTAACATATATCCCAGCCATCACACTCCTGGGAATTTACCCAAGGGAAATGAAATCAGCATATGAAAGAGTTATCTACACCCCATGTTTACTGCAGCTCAATTCACAATAGCTAAGATATACAATCAACCAAGATGCCCGTCAACAAGACTGGATAAAGAAATTATGGGATATGGGCTGGCGTCATGGCTCAATAGGCTAATCCTCCGCCTATGGCACCGGCACACCGGGTTCTAGTCCCGGTTGCCCCTCTTCCAGGCCAGCCCTCTGCTGTGGCCCAGGAGTGCAGTGGAGGATGGCCCAAGGGCTTGGGCCCTGCACCCTCTGGGAGACCAGGATAAGCACCTGGTTCCTGCCTTCGGATCAGCGCGGTGCGCCAGCTGCAGCGCGCTGGCCGCAGCGGCCATTGGAGGGTAAACCAATGGCAAAGGAAGACCGTTCTCTGTCTCTCACTATCCACTCTGCCTGTCAAAAAATAAAAAAAAGAAAGAAATTATGGGATATGTACACCATGGAATTCTACACAGTGGTTAAAAAAAAATGAAATCTGGTCATTTGCAACAAAATGGATGAATCTGGAAAACATCATACTTAGTGAAATAAGCCAGTTCCAAAAGGACAAATATCATATGTTCCCCTGATCTATGGTAACTAATACAGCACCTACAAGGTAATCTATGGAAGCAAAATTGACACTTTGTGATGCGATGCCTTTGAACAGCCCTTGTCTCAACTGCTGAGGAACAGTTTTTTCCTCCTACTGTTTGTTGAAACCTTTACTTAGTATAATCTTATATGTATAAAGTTAATTGAAAATAGATCTTAGGGGCCGGCGCTGTGGCACAGCGGGTTAATGCCCTGGCCTGAAGCCCCGGCATCCCATACAGGTGCTGGTTCGAGATCTGGATACTTCATTTTCCATCCAGCTCTCTGCTATGGCCTGGGAAAGCAGTGGAAAATGGCCCAAGTCTTTGGGTGCCTGTTACCTGCATGGGAGACCCGGAGGAAGCTCCTGGCTCTTGGCTTCAGAACAGCGCAGCTCCGGCTGTTGCAGCCAGTTGGGGAGTGAACCATCAGATCGTAGACCTCTCTGCCTAACTCTTTCACATGAATAAATAAATCTTTAAAAAAAATAGATCTTAGGGAAAAATGAGAATGGAACAGGAGAGGGAGGAGGAAGAAGGGTGGGATGTTCCTGAAGTTATATTTAGGAAATACATGAAGTTTGCAGACGTTAAATAAGAGATTTCTGTGGGTGGGGCAAGTTAGCCTGCTACAGATTTATTGAATTTCAAATTCCATCTACAGCGGCCTTGGATCTCATGCGCTAGATACAGTCCACAGGTGGGCCAGCCATTCCCCACCCCTGCAAAGTTTGTGAAAGACACAAACTGTGAAATTTCTCATGGGGCTGGGTGTTGTGACACAGGGGGTCAACGCCATCACTTGGGACGCCTGCGTCCCATAGCATCCCGGAGGTGCCAGTTCCCGTCTCAGCTCCTCCACTTCCGATGTTCCCTCATGCTAATGGGCCTGGGAAAGCAGAGATGATGGCCCAAGTATTTGAGTTCCTGCCACCTACATGGAGACCTTGACTGAGTGCCAGGCTCCTGCCTTCCGTCTGGCACAGCCCCAGTGGATGCAGGGATTCAGGGAGTAAACAAGTGGACCAAAGACCTCTCTCCCCCTTTTTCCCTTTGCCTTTCAAAGACACAAATATTTTTACAATATCTTTCTCATGAACAGTACCGAAAGTACAGTATCAAACCTGATACAGCTAATGTGATAAAGGAAAATTCACTGTCTTCAAAGAACTTTAGAAAATGAAATTGTCATTAGAAAAAGGAAATAAACCGAATGAAAGCAAAAAGCTCAAGTGAGTTGAAAAGACAACAAGTGGAATAAACCAAAAAGGTAAAAAAAAGTTTATTATTTTCAAGAAGTTTATAAAAATTGCCTCCAAAACAAGAAATCTAAACACAATGCATTTTCATAAAGAAAAACAGATTATTTCCCAAGAGCTCACCCCTAAAACAAATTACACAAAGAGGAGCAGACTCTGATGGTTTCACACAAGAATCGACCCAACCTCAAGGGTGGCACGGCAGCAACACAGCTCTGGAGCCAAGGAAGAGGGGAGGGGGAGGGGCAGGCCGAGCGCAGGGTCTTTGGGGAGAGAACTCTGCTCTACACCTCCACAGCAGACACCACCGCACCTGTCAACACCCACAGGGGGCACCTCTCGAGGGAACAGTGTGGAGCAGACGACCTGTCAGGGCAGGTTCATCACACCTAAACCTGCTTCTCTAATGATGGACGCCAACAGTGGAGGGGGCTGTACCCTGTTAGGTGCAGGACGCCCCAGTTCTCTACTTCCTGCTCAACTGTCCAATAAAACAAAGCTTGAGGGGCCAGTGCTGTGGCGCAGTGGGTTAACGCCCTGGCCTGAAGCATCAGCATCCCATATGGGCAATGGTTGGAGACCCGGCTGCTTCACTCTTGATGCAGCTCTCTGCTGTGGCCTGGGAAACCAGCAGAGGATGGCCCAAGACCTTGAGCCCCTGCAACAGTGTGAGAGAACAGAAGAAGCTCCTGGCTTCAGATCGGCGCAGCTCCGGCTGTTGCAGCCAACTGGGGAGTGAACCAGTGGAGGTAAGATATCTCTCTCTCTGCCTCCCCTCTCTCTGTGTAACTCTGACTTTCAAATAAATAAATAAATCTTAAAAAAAAAAAATTACATACAGTAAGATGAGAACTGAACAGGGCAAAGACAGGGCTGAGAGGAAAAGCTATATCTTAAGTATTTCCTAATTTCAGAACCATGTACCAATTTTGAACACTAAACTTGGAGCTTTTTAATTAAATGCTGAAATACTTCCATCAGTTCTCACAGGTTTTTTCTCACCTTAAATATACCTTAAACTTTCTTACCTTAAACATACACTGCTCTGGTAAGGGGATGTGCTTTCTCAAAGCAGCACAAACTACGTGGTCAATCACATCCCAAGAGGAAATATTCAGTCACTTTACACTTAATCTGTATGTAGCAAGTATTTTAATGCCTACTAGATGCTGTACACCAAGTATATAGCAGGCAACACACAAAATCCCTACTCTCACGGAGCTTGTACTCAAAAGACAGAGATAAACAAAATAAAACATAATTTCACCGTTTCTCAGAGAAATGCTAACTTCTGCTACAAAAAAGAAGAGGATCTGAGGCGTATGGACAGGGCGTGGTGGTCATGTGGTCACCGCAGGCCCTCCTGAGGTGACCTTCAAATACAAGGCAGGAGGGCAACACTGAGCCACTGACACACGGAGGAAGGGCCCAGGCAGAAGGACAAGCCCCCAAGAGTGCCTGGCACATGTGAGCAGCAGCAAGAGGGCCACGGCCGCTGAATGGAGCTGGCAAGGGAGAGCTGGACGGCAAACGCAGCTCAGACAGACTGTAAAGAGGAAGCACACTTCATAGGGTCTGAGACCCCACTCAGCACACTATGCCGGCCTAATGGGAACCGGTGGGGGAATTTTTTTCTTTTTATTTGAGAGGCAGAGAGACAGAAGAAAGAGAAGCTGGCAGACAAAATTCCCATCCACCAGCTCACTCCCCAAATACCTGCGACAGCCAAGCTGGAGTTGGGCCAAAGCCAGGAGCCAAGGGCTCAATGCAGGTTTCCATGTGGGTGGCAGGAGCCCAATTGCTTGAGCCATTACTGCTGCCTCCCAGGGTCTACATTAGCACAAATCTGGAGCCAGCCCCTGGAGCTGGGATTGAAACCCAAGTACCCTGACATGCCACACAGGCATCTTAACTAGCAGTGTCTTAACTGCCAGGCTCAACGCCTGCCCCAATGGGGACTTTTAACTGCTAGGCTAAACAGCTACCCCAGTGGGGACTTTCAAGCCGACAAGTGACTATCTCCACAGGATCACTGAGGTTACTATGATGAGAACAGACTTTAAGAAGAGGAGAGGCCGGCCCCGTGGCTCACTAGGCTAATCCTCCGCCTGTGGCACCGGCACCCCGGGTTCTAGTCCCAGTCGGGCTGCTGGATTCTGTCCCGGTTGCCCCTCTTCCAGGCCAGCTCTCTGCTGTGGCCTGGGAGTACAGTGAAGGATGGCCCAAGTGCTTGGGCCCTGCACCCCATGGGAGACCAGGAGGAAGCATCTGTCTCCTGGCTTCGGATCAGTGTGGTGCGCCAGCCGCAGTGGCCATTGAAGGGTGAACCAACGGAAAAAGGAAGACCTTTCTGTCTGTCTCTCTCACTGTCCACTCTGTCTGTCAAAAAAAAAAAAAAAAAAAAGTGAAAAACATTCAGAGAGCTTTGACAGCAATATGGACGAAGATGACGTCCCTTGGACCAGGATAACACAAGTGGAATTACAAGAAATGGTCAGTTTCATGTATTTTTGATGGTTCAAACCATCAGATTTGTTGATGATATACATGCGAGATACAAAATTAAAGTGAGGAAGTCTCCAATGTTTTCAGGCATCCCTTCCTTGTAGTTGATTAAGCCACTGACTTATGTAGCCAAAATTAAAGGAAGGAGGTTTGGGAAAATAGCAGGAAAGCAGAAACAAGGGGCCATCAGCCAAAGTCCGATAGGCAACAGCACACGGGAATACAGCATGCAGGGGACTCATCCATCAGTAATACGAAGCCGGCAACTGTCAACTTACTACCCAACATCTGAGGCTCAGGGCCAGCATGGCGGCACAGGAGCTCGAGCTGTTCCTTGCGATTCCAGCGTCCCAAATTGGAGTGCCAGCTACTCTGCTTCCAATGCAGCCCCCTGCTAATGAGACCGGCAAGGCAGCAGCACACGGCCCGAGTACTTGAGGCCTTGCAACCCACACGAGACCAGGATGCAGCTTCTGGTTTTGGCCTGGCCCAGACATGGCTGTCACAGCCATATGGGCAATGACCCAGCAGATGAAGATCTCTTTCTCTGTGTCTGACGCTCTGCCTTTCAAATAAATAAATCTTAAAAAGAAATCCAAGTTCATATTTTTATTACAGAAGCAGTATGTTGTTATAAAGACAGTAATCAAAAACAGAGACTGCAGCTCGCCTGGCTACAGGTCTCAAACAGGGCATGTCCTTGGCATTTCTTACAGAGCCACCATGAGAACCACCACCTGCCCCCTCCCTCCTTTCCCCCAAAAAATCAAGAATACAGCTGTACCAGAATCCTTCCTTCAAAGATACCTACACAGAGAAAAGCTGTCCCAGTCTAAGAATTACCGGACACACTATGACAACGGAAAAGCAAAGCCAAGTCCAAAGGTTGGGTGTTCAGCTGAGCGAGCACACCACTCTCGGAACTCACACAATTCAAACGTGCACCTCAGCAAAAGCATACTCCACCACATCACCAGAATTCTGGGTCAGTGATGAGGAGAGCCAGCAGCGCAGGGCAGCAGGCCTTGAATGCCAGCAACTATGACACACAACCAAAAATCTCAGCTGAAAAAGATGAGACAATGAACTCACAGGCTAGATCAAGTCACTTCTAAGTAAGTTTGTCTCTTCTCAGCCAGGACATGTGATCAGGTCAAAAGTGTATTGATGAACCATTTTTTTTTTTATTTCCCTACTGTAAAAATTCTTTGTTAATTAGATAAAATCTGCCCCTCCCTCTTAAATGTATCATGGACAAGTTACAGAATATCATACAGCATTGCCAAAAGTCTAATATTCAGAGTTGTTCCTTAGAAGGCTACACACCTGTCAGATACCCCCCCACCCCCCAATGAGACGGGGCACAGCAATGCAGGGCAGGACATCGGGGAACCAGGAGAGGAACTTGAGGAAATCAACTGAAAACTAGAGGCAGCCAGGGCAAATATTCGCCGATATTCCGGAGCACAAAGGCACCCGCGCCGGAACCCACCAGGGTCGAGTGGACCGCGGGAGGGTGCCCTGCTCCTCTCTCACTTCTCCTGAGTTTAAGCCTAGCTTACATCCGTAGCCTGACTCCTGCTGACCGTCTATGCTGTCACTCGTATCAGACTACTTAGCCCCCATCCTCCTAATCCCAACAGCCAAGACTCAATTATGAGATAAGACTGTGTGTTCCGAAAGAATCCCGGAGATTCTAACCCATTTTTTGGCCTACCAAGTCTCCAGTTTCACTAAATCCACCCAGAGCTTTCTGAACAAAGGGAAACCAGAGTGCGACAAAGGATCATGGGACACTCACCAACTGGTCTGGATTCAGCTGCTCTCCATTTTTCAGGCGATCCTTGTAATCTTCCAGTTTGAGCTACAAAAGAGAAATGTGTGTCTACTACAATCTGATACAGAACTCTACAGCGAGAAAGCTCAATACCAGGTCTTGCTTCCCATGAAAACACGATTCTCAAGTAATCAGCCCGCAGGAATGCCAATCAACTGCAGATGGGTTCCAGTCACAGGGGAACAGGCTCATCAGACACAGTAACGTTAGCCTGGAACTCTACAAGTTCAGCAGTGATAAAGCCTCGATCTCTTAATTTCTTCTATTTACAGTTAGAGAGCACTAACAGACCGGGACTTACCTGGTGCCACTAACCCAGTGGTGCTCCATCTAGGCCAATTCCGTCCCCCAGAGATAGTTGGCTGGGTCTGGGGATACTTCTGGTCACCAGGACAGGGAGTGGGAGGAGGGGAGGGGTGGAGGTCAGGGCCGCCGCCCAGTGCACTCAGGTGCCCGGGACAGAACTGCCCACCAGAGAATCACCCAGCACGAAGCGTGTTGAGATTCAGAAGTTCTGCTCTAACCTCAAGCTTCAACTGTTACTTCAGTTACCTGCTGAATCACATGGCATTTTCCCAACAGCAAACTTCCTAACGAAAGTATTAAGTAGGAAGGTAGACAGACCTCAGCCTCCGAGTGCTCAAAGGGTCCGAGGAACAGAACCACGCCCGGGAGGCAGACCAGCACTTGCACCCTGACAGTCCTGCCTGTGTTGGGGGGGGGGGGGGAACAACTTCCAGGGGCCAGTAGACCCAGTGACCCTGTGTTCATTCCCAGGAGGAATTTCACGAATTCCATGCCCGCAAAGCTCTGCACCCAGCCCCCTCCCAGAAGAGGAAGGGGGGAAGAGAAGCATGGGTTGTATCTGTAAAACCTGCAGGCTGCATGCAGACTGCACTCTGGGCTCTCCACTGGCCTGCCAAGGGTACTCTCTTCCTCAGCTGTGCTACCTTGTTTACGGCTACTGTGTCTCACAGCTGCAATTCTTCTCTTGCAGGAAGACGGGGCCTCTGAGCAAGCCATCTCCAGTCACAGAAGCACAGCAATGTCACAGACTTCTAGGACTCTACTAACCTCAACTCGAAGCGGTTTTTCACAGTGCATTTGGTAGTCAAAGAAATCCAGCAAAGCTAAATTACCTCCACCAGCCCCACAGGAATGGCACATACCCACTACGGTATTCTTCTTCTAATATTGTATTTATTTACTAGAGATGCAGAGACAGAGAAAGGTATTCTAAAAGCATTTTTTCAGGCTTTTCTTGAATTGGCTTCATATTCTTAAAATGCTTTCTCAGAATCTTGAAACAAAGATTGTTTCCGATTCACACAATCCAGAATGGAAGTCGGAATGTTTGAATACACAGGAGGTAACTACACTGCAATACAGACGCCACTTCCCCGCCCCATCGAAGCCCTTCCACAGACCCTGCTCTGGCAGAGGGCACGAGCCCAGCGGTTGACCCCCACACTCCCCATCACAGTACCTGGGCTGCACATTCCGCCCGAGCTCCTGACTCCAGCTTCCTGCTAACGCACACCCTGAGCTGGCAGGTCACCGCTCCAGCACAGGGGTTCCTGCCACCCACGTGGGAGCCTCGCACTGAGCTCCAGCTCCAGGCTCGACTGCGGGCATTTGGGGAGTGAAGCAGCCGATCGCAGTCCTGTCCCTGTGGTCCTTCACTCTCAAACAGTTAAATGACATTCAAAAAAGAAAAAAAAAAAAAAAAAAAACCCAGATGCTGCTTTGACTAGTTTCTCTAGGGCAGAGCAACTGTGCTGACCCGGCCACACTTCCCTTGCCACAAGTGCATGCATTCCGAAGACCAACGGGGAGAGCTGCAGCAAAGCTGCCACACCGGCCCTTCTCACTACCTTCCCAGCTTAAAGGGAAATGGAAAACGCGGAGAAACAGCATCATCCAGACTCTTAAAAACCTCCCTTAAAAAAGACAAAGAACAGCGATTCTCTGGACTCACTGCAGTCATGTTGAAGAGCACCAGGGTCCCAAGAGTTAAGCACTCAGCCCTCGCCATCAAAGCCGTGACACAACACGGCAGCGTGCAGCAGCGTTTCCCGGGCTCCATGACTCAGGAATTGAGAAAGCACTGGGATCCTGACATCAGCTTCTACTGTACTGTTCGGCACCAAGACCCCATGCCTGAGTCTCTTCCCAAGGCTGTGCGGCACACTTCCACCTACTCCTCCCAGCGCAGAAAGCAGGGCCACCTCACGGCCTGGCGGTGCCACGGTGACACCTACGGACTGCAGCAGCCACACTGCAGTACCAGGTGCTGCACAAAGTCACAGCAACAGCAGCAGGCTCAAAACCCGGCTGCCCTTCACCCCGGAAAGGAGGGAGACAACACCCAAGCAGTCCACCCGGCCTGGAACACCCAGCCCTTCAAGCATCCGCACAGCAGGCACCAGTTTCGCCAGGAAGAATATCTTTATTCCCTGTGTCGACAAATGAAACACAATGTTGGATACATCCACTATTCAGCCTGCCTGCTTAATTGTTCTCAATCAGTTAAATCCCAAGGTTAATTAGGAAGGAACACCCACAGCCCTGCTGTAATAGAGACCTCGGCTGCTTAACCCCTTGTTGAAGATCATGCATTTTCAGGCTTGGAGGGACAAAGGGGGGGGGGAGGTTACCTTCTTTTTCTCGATGTTTCTGATCTTGTGTTTAAGGCATATCAGTCCGTTGTCGATATAGGTCTCGTAAGCCTGGGAAGGAGACGCAGAACTGACGGCGGGCTGCAGGGGGCTCATGGCCCGCGGGCCCTCCCCATGCGGGCTGTGGTTCAGCTGGGGCTTGGCCGCCTTCATATTCGCCACCGTCCCCTCCTCGGCGAGGCCTGAAGGTGTCTGGTAGCCAAAAGCGGACGAAGACAGCTGCACCATTGAAACAGAGGAGGCTGAAGGGCAGAAAGGGACGTTAAGTGCGCGCCGGTGAATGCGGGCACAGCCCTGCTCTCGCTTCCCCGGGGAGCACCGGCGCACTCGCCGAAAGCCCCCTCCCACCTTCCACCCAAGGCCGCGCTGGCGCCGCGCACCGACGGAACCACTGCCAAGCCCGGGCCAAGGCCTCTGCACAGGCCAAAGGCTCGCTCCAGGGGACGCTTCTAGAAACAGCACCGCTCATCCCGCAACGGCTCGGGAGCCGCTCTCCGGTCAGAAGCGCAAAGCACGCTCCGAGCCATTCCCAGGACCCGGGGGTGAGCTCGAGGCAAGGTGCCCACGCCCGGCCCTCCCCACCAGCCCAGGCCTCGACCCCAGCCGACCTTTCCGGGGAAGCCCCCCACGCCGTCGGGGGCCTCAACAAGAAGGCTCACTTCCCTCGGGGCCTACGGGGCGCGCCCCTCGCTGCCGGGCCCCCGGGGCCGGGGCCTCCGCAAGGTGCCAGAGCCCCGAATTCATTCTCCGAGGCGCCCCTGGACTAACCCGTAGCTAACCCATAACCCCCACCCCCAGCCGGTCTCAGGGCTGCCTCTCAGGGGCCCTGCGCCCCGAGCCACGCAGCTCAACCCCCCGCGCGCATCCGCAGCAAGAGCGCAGGGCAGCTCCCGTGCGCGCCGCCGCGGACGCCTCGAGGGCACCCGCCGGCTCCGTCCGCCGCGCGGAAAAACTCGCCACGCCCCACCCGGACACCGGGCCCCTCTGCGCCCCCGCGCCCAACTTCACCTCCCCAGGCCGCCGAGGCCGCCGCCGCCGCCGCCGCTGCCGCAGCCCGGGCCCGCCTCCGAAGGCCGGCGGGAGCCAGGAGAGCTGCGGAGGTGGACCCGCGCCACCCGGCACCACGTCTCCGCCTCCCGGCCGCTCCCGCCGCCCCGCTCCAGCCCGCGCGTCTGCGGCGCCGGGTGCTCCGCCGACCCCGCCGCGCGTGCCCAGGCCCGCCCTCGCCGCCGCGCGGGGCTCATATAGGCCGCGCCCGCCCGCCGCCCCGCCCCCTTCCGACGCGCCCGGCCCGGCCCGGCCCGCGGGGCCTCCTCCCGGCCCAGCTGGGGCGGCGGCGGCGCTGCGGGAATGGGCGCGTGCGCTGCGACTGCGCGCGGTATCCGCGGCAGGTGCGCCCGGGCGAGGGGACGCGCGCGGGCGCGCCGGGGGCGCCCAGCGGTCGGCCGGGCCCTGCTGATTGCGCGCGGCGCCCACTCGCCGCGACACCTGACTTCAATCACTGCAGAAGCGCAGCGCGGCTCGGAGGAGCTGCGGAGCAGACGTGGGGCGCTCTTGCAGGGCAGGGCGCCGCTGGCCCTGGGAGAGCATCGCTCACGGCAGGAACGGGAAAACCGGGTCCCTCGTAAGGGACCCGGTTTGCGGGAGCAGAGCGGCCCGCAGCGGCGCAGCCGTAACCGGAGGAGGTGACTCTGCAGCCTTCAGTACTGGAGCTGTGTCTGTTAGGCTGGGTTGTTCGCTGCTGTGCGAAAGATGGATTCGTTGGCATCCAGAGAAAGAGCTGGCGAGAATCTTTGTAAGGTTGCACGAAATTAACAGAAAAGGCTGGAAACACTTAGGATGGCGCGTCTCTTGCAAAGCCTCTGTTTTATAAGGAGCAATCACTACCTCGCCCCCAAGGTGCCCAGCTATTTCATCACAGAGAGCTGTTCTAGGTCGTGTTCCTGCGCTCCGATAAAAGTTACTTAAGACTAGCAAGAAGAGGATAGAGAAAAATCAAGCGATTGACCAACAAAACAAAGGCCAAGTCTGGCCAGATCCACACAAATGTGACTGTGATGTTAATATTTTGATACAGTATCTGTCCCCTTCTTTTCAGTCCCTGGTGCTATTTGTATCTCGATGTTGCAGTTTCCCTTTGGGTCTCTGAATCCCACGTGAGACCTTGAAGGTCAGACAAACCTTAGCTTGTCCCTTTGTCTGTTTGTAGCCAGATCAAGAACAGACGTTGTGGAACGTGAGGGCAGGCACACCATGCCTTCACCTTTGGCAATGCAGAAGTCTGGACTTAGTAAGAAATAATGTGAAGGGCACACTTTTGGATCAATGATGTGGCACAGTTAGAACACAGGCAATGCCTATTGTAGCCTGAGCTACAATGAACTTGAAACAGGATTTCTCACGAACTGCTTGCCGTGTAACTGACTAGGCAAAACCCAGCCCTTGGGTCATACAGATCTGGCCCCAGATCCCAAACATTCCACTGAGTGCAATAATTCTGAGTGACTGTATACAGACTGACTTCCCACCACGGGCTGTGAACATGAATCAAGAAAAAACGGAAAGGTGAAAGTAATTAAATTTCAAATCCAGGAAGGGGCAGCGTGACTTTTGAGGGAAAACGTCTCACAGTAGATAATGCTGCAGAAATGTTTTCTGAAAAAGTGACAAGGGTGACTAGGACAGCAAAACGCTTTCCTGCTGGCCGAGACCTTCGAGGCGGGTGCCCTGGCCTGTTGTGACAGCATGTGCCCCCAAAATCTTGTCCGTCAAGGCTCCTGTTCATTCCCTTCCTCCCCTCCTCCACTATTCTCCCCAATGCCTGCATTTGTCTTGGCCACCATGAGGCAGTATTTGTGGCATGCCACCTCCAAGCTTAGCACGGAATTACTGTAATCGGAGTGTAATTTAAAATATCCTCAATCAGTGAGGGACAAATGCATTCATTCATTCAACAGCTATTATTGGGTGATAGGGAAATAACAGTGCACGAGGCAGTGTAATCCCTGCCTTCCTGGGACTGGAGTGGGCAGTCAACAAAAGCTGCAAGGTGTAAATGGAAAAGAAAAAAAAAAAAAAAAACTGAGACAGAAAGACAAAGTCCTAAAGTGTTATAATGCATGGTTTGATTTCTGCAAAAGTAGCCAGACTTCACATCCTTTGGCAATCTGGTGGTCTTAATAAGCATTGTCTAGCAAACACAAGGTTCCTGCAGTGATAGTTAAACCACAGTTCCTTTGTATCAACACAGCTTCACGTTGTTGGACCTGGAGAGATTAATTCACCAACGGACAAGAAAGCCGGTAGCGTGTGATGGGAGATGCTGGAAACTGTCATGCACATCTTGTCACTGGTGACAGACATCTGCTTCTAGTGGCTCTAAGACAGCTTGTGGAGCAAAATAGTAACCCCCAAAAAATGTACGGTCCCAGGGAACAGGTAATCTAAGGTTGTTAAAAATGATGCATTTTTGATGGCCCACATGTTTGGGCCCCTGCACCAACACGGGAGCCTGGAATGCAGTTCCATGCTCCTGGCTTTGGCCTGGCCCAACCCTGGACACTATGGCCATCTGGGCAGTGAACCACCAGATATAAGATTCTCTTGTGTTCTCTGTTTCTCTCTCTCTCCCTGTGTTTGTGTGTGTGCCCCTGAACTCTGCCTTTCCAATAAATAAGTCTTTTAAAAATATATTGCAGTTTCACATACTTTCAGATTCAGTCTTTTCAAATAGTTAAGGGGAGACTTCTCTTGAAAGTAAAGAGCTATGCAATATAGACCTGAGCTAGGAAAAAAAAAGTTGTCATAATAGTTTAGAGCATTTTTAAGAAAAGTTCTAGGGACCAGTACTGTGGTACAATGGGTTAAGCTCCCATCTGTAGCGTCTGCATCCCATATGGGCACTGGTTTGAATCCTGGCTGCTCTACTTCTGATCCTGCTATGACCCCTGCCACCCATGTGACAGACCCAGAAGAGGTCTGGGCCCCTGAATACAGTTTGGCCCAGCCCTGGCCATTACGGCCATTCAGGGAGTGAGCCAGCAGATGGAAGATAAATCTCTCTGTAACTCTGCCTTTCAAATAAATAAATCTTAAAAAGAGATAATCACTAGTTTCTAATATTAATATTCCTGTGAGTTTATTTTTTTCATAAAGTTGAAATTACACATTCCTAGGAGTCTCGATTAGAATTCATCATTGTTTTGGCCTGGGAATTAGTGTATTAGTGGTGTTTAAATGAAAGGTGCTAAGGAGAGGGGTCAGCATAGCTGGCTTCATCACGCACACTTCCTTGGCCGCCTCACCTTCTGCAGGGCCCCTCCCTGCTTGCTTTCCCAGGATGCTGCAGCTGCCCACGTTGATGTGGCCACCGGGGGATTCTCCGTGAGTAATATCAGGCAGAAGCAAGGTGAGCAGGCTCCACCTCCCAAAGAGGATTGTGCTATTTGAATGCCCTACGTCTGTTCCACCGGCATCGTTATGCTGATATTTTTCTGGCGATTGGAGAGTAGCCTCTTCAGAACCATGCAGTGTTAATTAGAGCTTTCAAGCAGATGTCTGGGCCAGAATAAATTCAGTGAATTACTTATTTTAAAAATAAGAATATGTCTCTTAATCTCAGCAGGAATCCTGTAGACTGGCAAGAAAATGATTCTGAGGCCAGTGAGGAGACAGGGAAAGGTTGATTTTCACAGGAAAAACAAAAAGATGCAGACTTGAAAAAGCTACTTTTTTCTTTTTTTTTCAAAACGTCAAACTGATAGGTAAAACAACATAGCGGTGAAGATGGGGGGAGGGGTAAGACTATGTGGGCCTGCACTGTTTCTGCCTTGATGCAAATTGTTTTTTCTAGGAGAAATTTCCCATTGGATACAACTAGGGGAAAGTTCCATCTCAGAGTAAATCAGCTTCTTAGAACTTTGGTTGCATTACCTTGAAAATGGGCTAATAGTAATTGGCATTGTGGTGCAGCAGGTTAGGCCACGGCCTGCAGACATCAGCATCCAACATGGGTGCTGGTTCCAGTCCCAGCTGCTCCACTTCCAAATCAGCTCCCTGCTAATGCACCTGGGAGCTGGTGCTTAGGGGCCCAAGTGCTTAGGCCCCTACCACCCATGCGGGAAGCCCAGAAGACAGCTCCTGGCTCCTGACTTCCGCCTGACCAAGCCCCAGTCATCACAGCCTTTTGGGGGGGTGAACCAGCATATAGAAAGTCTCTCTCTCTCTCTCTTTACCTCTCTCTCTGCCTTTTAAGTAAATAATTCTTAAATAAATAAATAAATAAAATGGGCTAAGAATTCACAGAAGTGTTGTAATGGCTAAAGGAGTTGATAGATGTAAAGCATTTAGCCCATTGTGCAGCCCATAGCACAATGATTGGTAGTGCTTCTTAGAAAAATTGTTTCCACTGCTAAAGCCGTTCCCTGCACCTAAAGACTGGTGAGGAACCAGAGAAACACACGTCCCAGGGCAACTGCTGACTGTGAGGACCACTGAGGAGCGCTCAGGCAGAGAACATGGCACTACATAAGGGCGCATGAGAGGTCGGCTGCTGTACTTCCGGTCCAGCATCCTGCTAACGCTGCCTGGGAAAGCAGCAGAGGATGGCCCAAGTGCTTGGGCCCCTGTACCCACATGGGAGACCCAGAGGAGGCTCCTGGCTCCTGGCTTCAGATCAGCTCAGCTCTGGCTGTTGCGGCTATTTGGGGAGTGAACCAGCAGATGAAGGACCTCTCTCTCTTTCTCTGTAACTCTTTTTTTTAAGGTTTATTTCATTTATCGAAAAAGTACATGAGACAGAAAGTCCACCCCTGCAGAACTGCAAACCAGGGGACAGTGCTGCCTCCTTCGCTTGCCTGTGCTGCTCAGCTGCCCCAGCTTCACAAATGGGGTCCCAGGGGGCAGCACGGCAGCTGCAGCACGTAGGAACAGGCCGGGTTCCCTGCCAGCGCTATAGCAGGCATCCTGCTAAGACAGCTGCTTTCTCTACCCCACCTGCCACCATCACTAACGATGCCACCAACTACAAAATCATGTTTGAGAGTTGCAGCCTTGTCATTTCCATAGCAGCCTGTGCTATGTTTGTTGATTCAAAAAGAGTGACATAGAGAGGGAGAGGGACAGAAATAGAGAGATCTTCCATATCTGGGTCACTCCCCAAAAGGCCACAAGAGCCAAGTCTGGGCCAGGCTGAAGCCAGGAGCTGGGGACCCAATTTGGGTCTTCCATATGGATGGCAGAAACCCAAGGGCTTGAGTCATCACCTGCTGCTGTCAGGGGTGCACATTAGCGGGGAGCTGGAGCAGAAGTGGAACAGCCGTGACTCAAACCAAGCCTCTGATAACAGATGCAGCATCACAAGTAGAGGCTTGACCCGCTGTGTCACCGCACTGGTCCCTGATGGTCTGTTTAAAACAAAACTTGGAGGTGAGAGATAGAGGGCAGGAAATGAAGGCTGGGATACAGACAACGTCCTGTCGATATCGTGGCACAAGTAAAGGTCCAGTAGAAAGAGAACTGGGCTAAGAACCAAGAAGGCAGAGGTCTAATTCTCTTCTCTGCCTGTGACAGTTTGCGAACCTGGGCAAACTGCTTCGTTTGTCTGTGAACAGCCACACATAAATTACCAGCAGGTGCTATCAACTGTACCTCCAAAGCATATCTCAATTCTGTCCACTTCCTGTGCATACCAGCACCCAACTCACATCCTCGTGTACCCACTCCTCCCTGTGTACACCAACACCCAACCACACCCCAATTCTATTCACTTCTCCTTGTGTGCAATACCACCTAACTATATCCTCGTCCACTTACTCTTCCCTGCATATACCATACCCAAGTCACATCCTAATTCTACCCACTTCTCCCTGTGTGCACTACCACCCAACTCACATCCTCATGTATCCACTTATCCCTGTGTGCACAACCACCCAACCATATCCCAATTCTACCCACTCCTCCCTGTGTACAAACCACCACCCAACCACATCCCAATTCTACCCACTTCTCCCTGTGTGCACCACACTCTAGGCACATCCCAATTCTACCTACTTATCCCTGTGTGCACAACCACCCAACCATATCCCAATTCTACCCACTCCTCCCTGTGTACAAACCACCACCCAACCACATCCCAATTCTACCCACTTCTCCCTGTGTGCACCACACTCTAGGCACATCCCAATTCTACCCACTTCTCCCTGTGTGCACCACCACCCAACCATATCCCAATTCTACTCCCCTTCTCCCTGTGTATACCACACCCAAGGTACATCCTAATTCTACCCACTTCTCCCTGTGTACACCACCAGCCCAGCCACATCCCGATTATACCCACTTCTCTCTGTGTGCACACCACTGCCCAAGCTACATCTTCATCTACCCACTTCTCCCTGCGTGCACCACCACCCAAGTCATATTTTCCCCACCTCTCCATGTGTACACCACCATCAAAGCCAGCCCACTGTCTTCTCTCCAGGACATAACAACGTCTTGTCTGGATTGCTTGCTGCCCTCCTGGCTGCACTTCAGTTTCTCCCAGACACTGAATTCGAAGGATATTTAAGAATTTTGAATCTGAAATAATCCCCTGCTCATAACCCCTAAAGACTTTATATCCTACTTAAGAAAAAAAAAATCTTTACTATTTAAGATGCTCATGATATAAATTCTCCCCCTCCCACACCTCTCTTACTTTATTGTGGCAGACAGAGTTAAAGTGGCCCCCTCAGTGCCTACCTCTAGGTACTCACTCTGTACACTCCTCTCCCTCTGAGTGGGCAGGGCCTGGATGTGTTTCCATGCAAGGTACCCCAGCAAAGGTGGCCAGAGTCACCTTCATGATAGTATCCCATCGGCTGTACCCCAGCGGGGCAGGGACTCCTCCTCCCATGCCAGCTTTAGGAAGCCAGCAGCCGTGGTGGGACGGTCCACACGGTGAGCTAGTGAGAGCAGCCGCCAGATTACCAGCAAGAGCCTGTGGTCTCAGTCCCACAGCCTGCAAGAAACTGGATTCCCCTCCGACGACTAGGCTGTGCCTGGGCTGGGGACCCACGGGAGCTCAGATAGGCAGTTGTTCTAAGCAGCTTAATTTGTGGCAATGTTGTTCCATAGCCACAGATAACTCTTCTGCCTCCACATTTCTCCCCATCCCCTGTGGGCTCCTTGCTGCTCTCCCTGGCACCAGGGTTGTTCCCTCTGGGGTCTTTGACATGGAAAGCCCTCTGCCTAGGAGGCTGCTTAACCCAAGTCTTGATTTAGCTGACGTTCTCTTGTCATGCCGGATCTCAGCTCTAATGTTCATGTTCGTCTTCCTAACCTACAGAAATACTCTGCTAGGAGGACTTAGTAAGGATTTAATTCTCTCACAGGGCTTTTGCTATTTGCAAATAAATAAATAAATCCTTATTCTGTTCTCTCTCAAGAATCTGAGCTCTTTGAGAGCCAGGACCTCACCTACCTTGTTTCCCACTGGAACCTAAAACAGTGCCAGCACTGTGGTGAACGTTCAGTAAACACTCGCTGATTATCACTGAATGAACACGGGGCAGCCTGGGAGTTCCTTCCTGAGCTGAAGCCGACTCTGACCCACAAGCAGAGACGTGCACAGGTGCTCACAGCAACAGCGTTTCGGGTACAGTGAATGGGAGATGCTGCTGCCTCCTTCACCGGCAGAGCAGGTTAGTGACACGTGGGTGCACACTAGGTACAGCAGTCAGAATCGACAGGTCACGTGCACACCCTGTGACGTGGCTGACTCAAAGCACAGTGCCCAAGAGTAAGGTGCATGAGATGCACATTTTTGTTAACAAAAATGCATCAGATAAAGGCGCCGCCTGCTATCCTGGCATCCCATAGGAGCACCAGTCCCAGTCCCGGCTGCTCCACTTCCAATCCAGCATTCTGCTGATGTACCTGCAAAGGCAGCAGTAGATGGCCCAAGTGCTTGGGTCCCTACTCCCAACTGGGAGACCTGGATGGAGCTCCAGGCACGGCCATTTGGCTATTTGGGAAGTGAATAAGTGGATGGAAGCGTTCTGTCTTTCTAACTGTGCCTTTCAAATAAACAAACAAATAAATAAATCTTAGGAACAAAATAAATAACAAAACAAATAAATCTTAAGGGAAAAATATATGTAAACAAAGACAGCTATTCTCTAAGAACCACACACATAAACAAGGAAACAAAGCCACTTACATAACATTAAATAGATTGGAGTGGATGCTTCTAGGCAGGGAAGGGCATGTATATGGGAAATGGGGTTAATGAGAGATAAATAAAACAGGAGGACCTGGCACTGTCCTAGTAATTAAACTCTGTGCTTAGCCCAATCTTCCGCATCCCCGAACCGAAATTCAGACAAAACAAAATGAGTGATTCAGAGATCCTAGGAGCTATCATGGGACGTCAGCAGCCCAAGGGTGGAGAGTACGGGGTTAGATACAGGAGAATGACATTCTGTCACTGCCAACCTTGACTCTGCCCACCCCCCCCACCCCCCGCCCTTATGGAAACAGACATCCGGCTGCTTCCTCACTGTATCCCAAATTAGTCTCCACCATCTGAGGTGTCCATCACGACACACAGGTGCACTTGTCATGACACCACTGCTGCATAGTTACCATGGCCTTGTGCTGAGAAGTACGTAACAGGTGGTTGTCTCTTTGTAATACCACAGCTACACACGACCGAGGGCACCAGGTTCCATGTCAGGTTTCTTTGCTCATTTGGATGATCTGAGGCTACTTCTCTTCTATGGGAGCAACAGTCCCTGAGCTCTTAAATGTGCATAACAGGGGTGGGCATTGAGGCACAGCAGCTCAAGCCACAGGTTTGGATGCCCACATCCTGTCCCAGAGTGCTGGTTTGAGTCCCAGATGCTCTGTTTCTTTCCTTTTTTTTTTTTTTTTTAAGATTTATTTATTTATTGAAAGGCAGGGTTACAGAGAGGCAGAGAGAGAGAGAGAGAGAGAGAGAGAGAGAGAGATTCCCCATCCACTGGTTCACTCTCCAAATGTCCGCAACATCTGGAGCTGAGCCAATCCAAAGTCAGGAGCCAGGAGTTTCTTCTGGGTCTCCCCTGTGGGTGCAGGGATCCAAGCACTTGGGCCATCCTCCACTGCTTTCCCAGGCCATAGCAGAGAGCTGGATTAGAAGTGGAACAGCTGGGACTTGAACCAGCACCCACATGAGATGCCAGCACTGCAGGTGGCTGCTTTACCAGCGACACTACAGTGCCAGCCCTAGATGCTCCGCTTCTGATCCAGCTCCCTGCTGATGCACCTGGAAGCAGCAGATGACGGCCCCAGTGCTTGGGCCCCTGACACTCACCCTGGATCAGGATGTAGCTCCTCATTCCTGGCTTCAGCCTTGCCTAACCCTGGCTGTCGCACGCCTCAGGAGAGTAAACCAGCAGATGGAAGACCTCTCTTCTCTCTGTCTCTCTGCCTTTCTAATAAACAACCTTTTTTTAAAATATTCATAGCATGGGCTGGCATTATGGCACACTGGGTTAATGCCCTGGCCTGAAGCGCCGGCATCCCATGTGGGCACCAGTTCGAGACTCGGCTGTTCCACTTCCTATCTAGCTCTCTGCTATGGCCTGGGAAAGCAGTAGAAAATGGCCCAAGTCCTTGGACCCCTGCACCCACATGGGAGACCTGGAAGAAGCTCCTGGCACCTGATCAGTGCAGCTCCAGCTGTTGTGGCCAATTAGGGAGTGAACCATCAGATGGAAGACCTTTCCCTCTCTCTCTCATATATATATATATATATATATATATATATATATATATATATATCATAACACCTTGCCTATAACTTTTATGCTTAAAAGTCTACTTAGCAGAATATGAATCCTTTTTTATAGACTTTATCATTTATTTATTTTTTTATTTTTATTTTTTGACAGGCAGAGTGGACAGTAGAGGGAGACAGAGAGAAAGGTCTTCCTTTTTGCCGTTGGTTCACCCTCCAATGGCCGCTGCGGTAGGCGCACCGCGCTGTTCCGATGGCAGGAGCCAGGTGCTTATCCTGGTCTCCCATGGGGTGCAGGGCCCAAGCACTTGGGCCATCCTCCACTACATTCCCGGGCCACAGCAGAGAGCTGGCCTGGAAGAGGGGCAACCGGGACAGGATCGGTGCCCCGACCGGGACTAGAACCCGGTGTGCCGGCGCCGCAAGGCAGAGGATTAGCCTACTGAGCCACGGCGCCGGCTGACTTTATCATTTTTAAAAGATGTTTTATTTATTTATTTGAGAGGCAGAGTTACAGACAGAGGTCTTCCATCAGCTGGTTCACTCCCCAGATGGCCGCAACTGCCGGATTAAGCATTTGGACCATCTTCTGATGCTTTTCCAGGCCATTAGCAAGGAGCTGGATCAGAAGTGGAGCAACCAGGACTTGTACCAGCACCTGTATGGGATGCCAGCTCCACAGGTGGAGGCTTAGCTACTAAGCCACAGTGCTGGCCCCAGAATACGAATCCTTGGCTCATGTTTTCTTTGCTAACTTATGATGATCTTTCATGCCTCTATGTTCAGTGGATCCCTGTCTCCACTGCAAGAGACTTCCTGCTGCGACCTGTCACATGGCTCAGGACCACAGCAAAGCCTTTCCTGGGTCTTCCTGACAGAATTCAGTTCTGCCTCACTCTCTAACTCTGCCTTCCAAATAAATAAATCTTTGGGGGAAAAAAAAGTAACATATTGGACTTCCTGCTTTCTGGATCTTAGGTTAATCCTTTTCCTGTTAAAAAAAATTTATTTATATTTTTTAAGATTAATTTTTTATTTGAAAGACAGAGTTACAGAGAGAGGTAGAGACAGAGAGAGAGGTAGAGACAGAGAGAGAGGTCTTCCATCCGCTGGTTCTCTCCCAATTGGCCGCAATGGCTATAGATGCGCTGATCCGAAGCCAGGAGCCAGGAACTGCTTCCCAGTGTCCCAAGTGGGTGCAGGGGCACAAGGAGTTTGGTGATCTTCTACTGCTTTCCCAGGCCACAGCAGAGAGCTGGATCAGAAGTGGAGCATCCAGGTCTCGAACCGGCACCCATATGGGATGCCGGCACTGCAGGCCGGGGCTTTAACCCGCTGCGCCACAGTGCCCACTCCTATTTTCTTTCTTGATATTCTTCATATGCTGGCTTTTACAGCCATTTCTCTTAGTAACTGATTATTTAGTGAAAACCGGGCACAGAAGAACGTTGCTGTTATTAAGCATTTTGTTGAACAAGGAGGGTTTGGTGCAGGCCTATGGCATAGTGGTTAGGCATAGTGCAGGCCTGTGGCATAGTGACCCATTGGGATGCCCTCATACCCATATCAGAGTGCCAGGGTTCAAGTCCCTACTCCACTTCCAATCCAGCTTCCTGCCAACATGCACCCAGGGAGGCAGTAGTGATGACCCAAATAGTTGGGTCCCTGCCAACTGCATAGGAGACCCAGATGGAGTCCCTGGCTCCTGAATTTGGACTGGCTCCAGTCCTAGCTATTGCAGCCATTTCTCTCTCTCTCTCTCTCTCTCTCTCTTTCTCTCTTTTGCTCTCTTGCTCTCTCAATCTTTCTTTCTCTCTCTTGCTCTCTCAGTCTTTCTCTCTCTCTCCCTCCCTCCCTCCCTCTGTTGCTCTGCGTTTCAGAGAAATAAAAACAAATTGTGGGTTAGACAGTTTGGGTCTGGCCTGTATCATTTCATCTTTCCCTCATTCCTGGACACTCCGTCATGGTTCTAGAACACATTTCTTGCTAATGACATCTTCGTTCTGTCTAATCTCTTTGGCTGAAGTGCACCATGAAGCTTAGCTTGTTGCAAACTTGCACCAATGGAAAAAAAGCTGCTTGTGAGCTTAATTCGGAGTTGTCGTTCATTTAGAGGAGTTGGTTACTGCATAATTTGCAGATCGGGTACAGTATTCAGTTGCTGAAGTGACTGTGAGCACTTAATGACTCAGATGGAAAAACACAGCCCAGATTCATGAATAAAAGGGAGAGCAGAATTTCATCATTCCTGTGTGATGACAAGGACCACCAGAGCAACCTGAAAATTAACTTAATAAGAAACATTGCAAAATTATTTTCAACATCATATGTTAAATTAAGGAACTGCTTTGATTGCTACATGGATAATAGAAAAAGGCAAATTAGTAGGGCTTGTTAAAATTGGGCAAATGCTTTACAAATTGCTTATTGCCTAGTACTATCACAACACAATATTGGCACATTTCACAAGGGTTCAGAGTTCAAGTGGAAATAGATGACAGTTACGTAGACAATTTGAACAATTTGCTCAAAAATTTCTCTGTGTTTCCTCTTTGTATCTGGAGAGCTAAAAATATGTTGTCCAGAATCCAGTAACTTCCCCAGAACATAACTGGCATTCAGTAAATATGTGTAGAAAGAGGAAAGAAGGAGTGGTGACAGTTTTTTAAAAGACATTTATTTTAAAGGCAGATTGACAGAGAGAGAGGGAGACAGAAAAGAGAGATCTTACAGCCACTGGTTCACTACCCAAAAGGCTGCAATGATCCATGGTGGGCAGAAGCCAGAACTCCACCTGGATCTCTCATGTGTGCATATAGGTGGATCCAGCCAACAGTCTAAAACAAAATTCATTTTTAGTTCTTCTTTTCTTCTCAACTCCTCCTCTATATAGATCTGCTTCATGCATATCTGAGTGAGAGTATTTCCAGATTACAACTCCAAGAGGGCTTAAAGCAAAAATAAGCTTGGGTTATTTTAAAATCAGATAGGGGGCCGGCACCGTGGCTCACTAAGCTAATCCTCTGCCTGCGGCGCCAGTACCCCAGGTTCTAGTCCCAGTTGGGGTGCCGGTTCTAGTCTTGGTTGCTCTTCTTTCAGTCCAGCTCTCTGCTGTGGCCCGGGAAGGCAGTGGAGGATGGCCCAAGTGCTTGGGCCCTGCACCCACATGGGAGACCAGGAGAAGCACCTGGCTCCTGGCTTCAGATCGGCGCAGCGCACCAGCCGTAGTGGCCATTTGTTGGGGGGAACCAACGGAAGGAAGACCTTTCTCTCTATCTCTCTCTCGCTGTCTAACTCTGCCTGTCAAAAAAATAAAAAATCAGATAGGGGGCAGTGGGCATTTGGTACAGCATGTAAGACTCCACATGAGTTAGCCGGCGCCGCGGCTCAATAGGCTAATCCTCCGCCTTGCGGTGCCGGCACACCGGGTTCTAGTCCTGGTTGTGGCACCGGATTCTGTCCCGGTTGCCCCTCTTCCAGGCCAGCTCTCTGCTGTGGCCCGGGAGTGCAGTGGAGGATGGCCCAAGTGCTTGAGCCCTGCACCCGCATGGGAGACCAGGAGAAGCACCTGGCTCCTGGCTTCGGATTGGCACAGTGCGCCAGCCGCAGCGGCCATTGGAGGGTGAACCAACGGTAAAGGAAGACCTTTCTCTCTGTCTCTCTCTCTCTCTCACTATCCACTCTGCCTTTCAAAAAAAAAAAAAAAAAAGACTCCACATGAGGGCGACGTTGTGGTGCAGTGGGTTAAGCTGCTCTCTCAGGTGCATTAGCAGAGAGCTAGATCAGAAATGGAGCAGCTGGGACTTGGGCCAGTGGCCATATGGGATGCCAAAATTACAGGCGACAGCTTTACCCACTATACCACAGTGCCAGGCCTAGAGTGATCATGTCGGAGTCTGAAGAGTGACAGTCATATCCAGTATTAATAGGTTAACCAGGAACACGTGTTTGGTGTAGCAGTGAAGTCGCCACTTGGGATGCCACATCCCATATCAGAGCGCCTGGATTCAAGTCCCGCTCTGCTCCTGATTCTAGTAGCTTCCTGCTAACATGCACCCTGGGAGGCAGCAGCGATGGCCAAGTGGTCGAGTCCCTGCTGCTCACGTGGAGACCTGGATGGAGTTCTACGCTCCTAGATTTCACTTGGCACAGCCTCAGCTGTTGTGGCCATTTGGGGAGTGAACCAGCACATAGAAAATCTTGATCTGTCTCTATGACTTTCAAATAAAATGAAATTTGAAAAAAAAAATTGTATGGAAAACAATTACATGCAATGTTACATGTACACAATTAGCCAGATTCTTTCTGTGTCTATACAAATATCAAGAAGGAAGGAACAGAAAGAACAGGAGAGTGGACAAGGAGGGAAAGCCTCCATCCAACCCCAACAAGAGAAGACGGTGCCAGAGAGTGGGTCCTTCTGATCTTAACGGGGGCAAGACTGTTGGCCTTCGGGTGAGAGAACAGAGGGGAAAGCCATCCAAAGGACAGCCGTTCAGCAGAGAGCCGAGAGGCAGAGGCACATGACAATGGGGGCGGGGACCCCAGGAAGCCTGCGGGAGCTGACTTCAGAGGACGGGGACTTCCTGGTTGCTGGGAACGGTGAAGGATACAGGTGGGCTGCGGCCTTGTCCACAGGGGCTCCTCGGCAGGCTGGGCCCTCCCTCCCCGTCTGACCAGCACAGTTCCCACGCTACCACCTGCTGCACCGGGAGCCTCCAGAACCCAGAGTGTGCAGCACTCCGGGGGGAAGTGGTGGTGAACTCCACGCCGTGGGTGACGGAGGCACAGGGGCTTAGTGGCTCTCAGCATCCCTGTTGCAAAGAGCCGCGGGCATGGATAAAACGCGGTCTCGGTAACAGAAAACAGGCGGTCATGCGACACATTTCAAATAAAAACAGAGATCTTGCCCAGAGAAACCTGAGACCTTGCTGAGCTGATGCAGTGACCCCTAAGCCAGACACCCAGTCCTTCCGTGCTCACAGCCCCGAGATCTCGGCTGCTCATGCCCATGACGGGGCCCACCTAGCCTCCACTGCGAGCGATTCACCGCCAGCAGGAGCCCAGCTCTGCATCAGTGCCTCCTGCCATCACCCCGGCCCCGGAGGCCTCTCACAGCCCCCACAGAGCAACCAGCACAGCCTCGGGGCCTCCTACGGCGCCCCCCTGACGCTGACTGTGGCGTTTGCAGCCCTCTCTGCCCCTTCTCTGCACACGGACTCCTCCCTTCACCCTTCGCTGGAGGCGGCTGGCGCTTTTTCCAATTCTCTAAGAGGAAACCTTGCAGAGTCCCAGAGCCGTGTCCTGGGTTCTCGCCGAGGTGTGAGTCCTACACCACGGAAGAACGTTCTCACAAGGACACTCTGCCCCTTCTCCCGTTTCTGTCCTCTGCGAGTCAGCAGTCTCCAGACCCAGCCACACTCAGGCACGGCGAGCTCCTGGCAGCACGGGCTGACCCGGGCCCACCATGCCTGCTGGAGCTCACCCCTGAACTCCCTCTGTGCCTGGACTCGTGACCCCAGCCGTGGGTCTGATGGGGGGATCGGGAGGCATCCACAGCAGTGCATGGGTTTCCCTGCAGCGCAGATCCTTTGTAGGATAAGCAAGCACACAGGAGGCCCCAGCCTGCGTCAGGGAGCAGCAGTCGCGGCTGATAGAGCAAGGACCCAGATGTCGCCATCCAAAGTCTCTTAGTCTTGCTCCTTCCAAACCAGGACCCTGACCTGGAGGTTGCAGAACCAGCTGGAGGAGAGCACTCAGTGTTCTCCAGAACTTGGCTGCCTGCGTGATGTGTAACAGCTCAGCTTTGCCAGCCCTCAGCTTCGGGAGGGGACGGTGGGGGTTTCTACACAGCCAAGAGGACCCCTGGGCCTCACAAGTCCTCTTAGCTGGGTGATCCCAAACCTCAACCTTGCATCGTCTTTCTCCCAAGCAACAGCCATCTGACTCCAAATTTCCTTCTATTTACTTCATTTCCCCAGAGCGCAGAGAGGCCACACTTGCCCTCACAGTCCCTTCCCCCAGGATGCCACCCAGCCCACCACCTGTCCCAGGGTTCCACTTGGCTGCCTTGGGTCCTCTACTGCTGGGATGGCCACTGCAGGAGCTCCCAACTGGGGGACAGTGGCAAGTCCTGTGAGCCACAGGAGGAAGCCACTGCACACGCACTGACCCTGGGGAGGAGAAAGCACAGTGTTGGGGCCAGGAGAGCAGCACAGCTGTGGGGCATTGGTCATCAGGTAGTCCCTCAGTCCCGGAGGGGAAGCCGCACCCAGCAGCATCCACCACACAAGGTGCACCACCTAACTCTCTGAGGCTGCTCCCTGACTGCAAAAATAAGGATGCACGAGCTGCCGCACAAGATGAGGGCGCACACGCAAGAGCGAGCAGGTCACGAGCTGTGACCAAGGTCTGCTTCCAGGCTGAGCTCTGGAGCATCCTCACTGCCCTCCTCCTCCTGTGCCCCACCCCCACTTCCCATACCAAGATTTGGCTTTGAAGTTCCGCTTTACGGCTTCTCTGAGAAGCTGCAGTTATAGTGTTGAGACACAGATCATTTATTATGTGTCTTTGGGTTATTGTTCATCGTAAATTAGCTTCTGAAATAGCACCTATAACAAAAGATCCTTTAGTCCATAATCTAAATTCTACAAAGAACAACATTCAATAATTTGTAGTTTTGTTTTCTTTAAAAGTGTACTTATCTGTTTTTATTATTCAAAAGGCAAAGTGGCAGAGAGAGGAGAGAGACCTATGGGATGCCAGCATCACAGGTGGCAGCTTTACCTGCTGAGCCCCAGTGCCACCCCTCACCCTATTTTTAAGCAATTCTCAATTTTTAAGAAGTACAAATTCTTGGGGGGACATCGTGATGCAGTGGGATGGGCTTGGCACACCTGAATCCCATATCTGGAGTGCCTGGGATGAAGTTCTAACTCCGCTTCTGATACACCTTCTTGCTGGTGTGCATCCTATGAGACAGCATATGATGGTTTAAGTACTTGGGTCCCTACTATCTACATGGGAGACCTGGATGGAATTCAGGGCTCCCAGTTTCAGCCTGGTCCAGCCCCAGCTGTTGCCTCATCTAGGGATTTAACCAGCCCAGCTCTCTACATATAGTTCTTTCAAGTAAATAAATCTTCAAAAAAATTTTAAATTGCTCTCAAAAGTTTTTACCAGGGGCCAGCCTGTGGCGCAGCAAGTTAAAGCCCCATCCTGCAGCACCAGCATCCCGTATGGACGCCGGTTCGTGTCCCAGCTGCTCCAGTTCTGATCCAGCTCTCTGCAATGCCCAGGGAAAGCAGTGGAAGATGGCCCAAGTCCTTGGGGCCCTGCACCCATGTGGGAGACCTGGAGGAAGCTCCTGGTTCCTGGCTTCGATCAACTCAGTTCTGGCCTTTGTGGTCATCAGATGGAGGACTTTCTCTCTCTCTCTCTCTCTTTCTCTGGCTCTACCTCTCCCTGTAACTCTGTATTTCAAATAAATAAAATAAATCTTTAAAAAAAAAGTTTTGACCAGTTCAGAGTGGGTGTTTGTGGTCTAGCAGTCGGGACACCCAGGTCCTGTAGCTCATGGGTTGCTGCCACAGCACCTCCCCTGGTCCCAGCCTCCCACTAATGCAAACCTGGGGAGGCAGAAGTGACAGCTCAGGTGGTCGAGTCGTTGCTACTCATGCAAACATTTACGGAGTGAATCAGTAGAAGGTAGCACACTCTCTGTGTTTCTGTCTGTCTCTCTCTCTCAAATAAAAAATTTTTACTGTCACCTATGGTAAAGTTTTTAAAACTTTAAAAAAAATTCACCACTTCAGAGGATATTTGGAAATGGATTATGTGATTTTAAGCAATTCTCACCAGATGCAGCTAAATATAAATAAACTTTTCCACGCAGCCTCAGTTTCTGAGTTGATCAGACCTGTATACACTAACTGTGTGTCTAAATCTCTCTGCTCAGTGTGACCATATAGTGTGGGCATTATAGTACAGTGGAATTAAGACGCCACTTGGGAGACCTGCATCCCATATCAAACTGCCTGGTTCATGTTCTGGCTCCACTTGCCACCCAGCTTCCTGCTAACGCACACCTTGGAAGGCAACAGGGGATGGTCTTGAACCCAAGTACTTGATACTTGGGTCCCTGTCAGATCAAGCTCTGCTCCCAGCTTCAGCCTAGCCCATTCCTGGCTGTCGTGAGCATTTGAAAAGAGAAACAGCAGATGGAAGATCTCTCTGCATCTCATCCAGACTGCCGGAATACTGTATAGGATTTTTATTTCTTTGGCTCTTGGAAGGTTAAAGTGTTTTTCTGCCAGCTCCACAGACCCCTGGTCTGGATAAAATTCTGCATTAATTTATATTTCTCTGTGAAGGCCACTTAATTATTAAACATTTGTAAATGGCATTTGATGGCATTCTGGAAAACTCTGTGGCTTTGAGACATCATGTGGTCTCACTTCTTAAGGTCATACCACTAAATCATCCTTTCAGTTACTAAAACACTATAAAATCAATGTAATTAAAACAGGAGAACACACAAGAAAAGCCTTTCAATGAAACAGCACAAACACAGTCACTAGATTTTTTTTTTCCTAAAATGTATTTTATTCGCTTGCAGGGCAGAGAGAGAGAGAGAGAGAGAGAGAGAGAGAGAGAAAGTAATCTTCCATCTCTTGGTTCACTTCCCAGTTGGCCACAACAGCCAGGTCTGAGCCAGGCTGAAATCAGGAGCCTGGAATTCCATCCAGGTCTCCCACATGGGTGACAGGGTCCTGAGCACTTGGGTAGTCTTTTGCTGCCTTCCAAGGTGAATTAGCAGGGAGATGGATGGGAAACAGAACAGCTGGGACTCGAACCAGTATTCATGTGGGATGCCAGTATCGCAGGTGGCAGCTCCACCTGGTACGCCACAATGCCAACCCCACTTACTAGATTTTGAAACAATATAATTCTAGCCGGTGCTGTGGCTCACTAGGTTAATCCTCCACCTGCAGCGCTGGCACCCTGGGGTTCTAGTCCCGGTCAGGGCGCTGGATTCTATCTTGGTTGCTCCTCTTCCAGTCCAGCTCTCTGCTGTGGCCTGGGAGTACAGTGGAGGATGGCACAGGTCCTTGGGCCCTACACCCACATGGGTGTAGGAGGAAGCACCTGGCTCTTGGCTTCGGATCAGCACAGTGCGCTGGCCGCAGCACGCTGGCCGCAGCGGCCATTGGAGGTGAACCAACAGAAAAGGAAGACCTTTCTCTCTGTCTCTCTCTCTCACTATCTACTCTGCCTGTCAAAAAAAAAAAAAAAAAAGAAACAATATAATTCCTATTAATTAAAAGGAAACAGGGAAATTGTTCTATTCAATGTTTATCTAGTATTGTAAAAACTGGTCAGCTATCTGATGATACAAGACATTAAAAAAATTAACTATAGGTGACTTAAAGATTCAAATATAAAACTAAACCAAAAACTCTCCAGAAATATTTGTTTTCTCTTTGAATAGAAAAGGACTTTCAGGCCGGCGCCGCGGCTCACTAGGCTAATCCTCCGCCTTGCAACGCCGGCACACTGGGTTCTAGTCCCGGTCAGGGCACCGATCCTGTCCCGGTTGCCCCTCTTCCAGGCCAGCTCTCTGCTGTGGCCAGGGAGTGCAGTGGAGGATGGCCCAAGTTCTTGGGTCCTGCACCCCATGGGAGACCAGGATAAGCCCCTGGCTCCTGCCATCGGATCAGCATGGTGCGCCGGCCGCAGCGCGCCTACCGCAGCGGCCATTGGAGGGTAAACCAATGGCAAAAGGAAGACCTTTCTCTCTGTCTCTCTCTCTCACTGTCCACTCTGCCTGTAAAAAAAAAAAAGAAAAAAAAAAAAAAAGAAAAGGACTTTCTATTCTTAAACACAAGAGAAGATATCACACTTCACTGACTGCATACAAGTTTAAGACATCTAAATTAAAAACAACAACAACAACAACAAAAGCAATAGCTAGAGACACCCCTGCAGTCAGCTGTGAGCGCCATCTTAGCACGTCAAGGTAGGAAACACTGCCCCGTGCCTCACCCTGCCACTCGCAGTATTAGTGAGAGGGGATTCCACAGTCACCCACTCACTGTTACTTCAGCCTGGAGAGTTGACTGGGGTCTAAGCAACTGCTGGACAGGGAAGAGGGAAGACACCCTGCTTTCCTCCCCTCCTCCACCCACAAAAGCGCCATACTTGGCAGCAAAAAGCCAGGCAGCTCACCTCTATTCTGCTCCTACCAGCATCGGAGTCAGAGTAGGGCAACGCGTGGGGCGAAGGACAGATCCCCTGCAGCCTGCACCTGTGGGGGCTTTGAGCATCAGCCCCAGAGCCATGCTCACACCCTCTACAAGATTTGCCAAAGTTGCTGGGGGCTAATGCTAGAAGCAGCCCATAAAAAAAAAAATCTGCTCCATGGGACCGACACTGTGGCACAGCGGCTTAAAGCCCCAGCCTGAAGCGCCAGCATCCCATATGGGCGCCGGTTCTAGTCCCGGCTGCTCCTCTTCCAATCCAGCTCTCTGCTATGGCCTGGGAAAGCAGTAGAAGATGGCCCAAGTGCTTGGGCCCTTGCACCCACGTGAGAGACCCAGAGGAAGCTCCTGGCTTCAGATCGGCACAGCTCCAGCAGTTGCGGCCATCTGGGCAGTGAACTAGCGGATCAAAGACCTCTCTCTCTCTCTGTGTGTAACTCTAACTTCTGACTTTCAAGCAAAATAAATAAATCTTAAAAAAAAAAAAAAAAAAGATCTAATGGGGAAGAGCACTCTGATGTGGTATAATAAGCCAGAACTTATGGGCACCAATTCATGTCCTCCTCCAATCCAGCTCTCTGCTATGGCCTGGGAAAGCAGTAAAAGATGATCCCCTGCACCTGCATGGGAGACCCCCTAGCTTCTGGCTCCAAGCCGCTGATCAGCTCAGCTCTGGCTGTTGCGGCCAAATGGGGAGTGAATCAGCAGATGAAAGACCTTTCTCTGTCTCTCCATCTGTCTGTCTGTAACTCTGCCTCTCAGATAAATAAATAAATAAAACCTTTAAAAAAGAAAAAGATCTAATATGCATCTTGAAGACTTAGAAAAACAAGAACAAACCAAACCAAACCCAGAGTCACTAGACCAGAAATAATAAGAGCAGAAATAAATGAAATTGAAACTAAAAAACAATACAAAACATCAACAAAACAACAAGTTGCATTTTTTGAGAAGATAAAACTCTAGCCAAAAAAAAAAAGAAAAAAAAAGTCAAATAATAAAATTAGAAATGAAAAAGGAGACATTACCACTGACACCACTGAAATACAAAGACCATAAGAAACTCTATAAATAACTATATGCCAATAAACTGGAAAACCTAGAAGAAATGTATAAATTCCTAGATTCAAACAACCTGTCAAGGTTAACTCAAGAAGACAGACAACCTAAACAGACCCATAACAAGCAATGCAGTTGAAGCAGTCATCAAAAGTCTTCTATCAAGGATAAGTGCAGGACCTAATGGTTTTACTAGTGAATTCTACAAACATCCAAAGAGAAAATAACTCCAATACTTTTCAAAGTATTCCAAAATATTAAACAGGATAGAACTCTGTCAAACTCTTTTTTGACACTGGCATCATTTTGGTAGCAAAACTAGACACAACACAAAAAGGAAACTACAGACCTGTATCCTTAATGACCATAGATGCAAAGACTCTCAACGAGCAAATCAAATTCAAAACCACATAAAAAGATCATACATCGCAATCAAGTAGCATTCATCCCATAAATGCAAGCAAGGATGGTTTAACATTTGCAAATCAATAAACGTCATAAATCACATGAATTGAATGAAGAACAAAAGCCATATGGCCATCTCAATAGATGCAGAGAAAGCAGTTGATACAATACCACTTTGTGACAAACTCTCCACAAATTAGGTATAGAAGGAACATACCTGGGGCCAGCGCTGTGGCTCAGTGGGTTAAACGTCCTGGCCTGAAACGCCGGCATCCCATATGGGCACTGGTTCGGGTCCCGGTTGCTCCTCTTCCGATCCAGCTCTCTGCTGTGGCCTGGGAAAGCAGTGGAAGATGGCTCAACTCCTTGGGCCCATGCACCCATGTGGGAGATCCGGAAGAAGCCCCTGGCTCCTGGCTTCAGATCGGCTCAGCTCTAGCCTTTGCAGCCAACTAGGGTGTGAACCATTGGATGGAAGACCTCTCTCTCTCTCTCTCTCTCTCTGCCGCTCCTCTGTGTAACTCTGACTTTCAAATGAATAAATAAATAAATAAATCTTTAAAAAAAAAAAAGAAGGAAAGAAGGAACATACCTCTAAATTATAAAGAATATATATCACAAACCAATAGCAAATAGCATTCCGAATGGAGAAAAGCTGAAAGCATTTCCTCTCTGATCTGGAACAAGATAAGGATGTCCACTTTCACTAATCTTATTCAATATAGTACTGGAAGTTTTAACAAGCAATTAGGGGGGCTGGCACTGTGGCGTAACAGGTAAAGCCATCCCATATGGGCACTGGTTCGAGTCCCAGCTGCTCTGTCCGACCCAGCACTCTGCTATGGCCTGGGAAAGCAGTAGTGGATAGCCCAAGCACTCAGGCCCCTGCACCCATGTGGGAGACCTGGAAGAACTTCCCAGCTCCTGGCTTTGGATAGGCCTAGCTCCACCATTATAGCCATTTGGGGAGTGAACCAGTAGATGGAAGACCTCTCTCTCTCTCTCTCTCTCTGCCTCTCTATAACTCTGCCTTTCAAATAAATAAATAAATCTTTAAAAAAAAAAAAACAGAGAAACTCACTGATTTTGGAAGAACATTACCAAAATAACTTCATTTTCAGTCCAAAACACTGCAAAATCATTTTGCGGAAGGTATAACATGCAGTATGTACACAGGTGAAAAAGAATGACAACCAATATGTTCAGAGTTTCCTGTCGAGTTTACAAAACACAACCACAGGGCCATTCACATGAGGAAGGGGAGCACTTGTGCGGTTACCACCCTTCCCAGGCATTCACACTCCTCTTATGGTGTCTGAAAAACTCAGCTACTTGTAACTGAAGGGACCAGATTCTTGCTCCACCACTGAGAAAAGCTACCAACTGTGTGTGTGCAGCCCAGGGCAGAATGTGCTCATGAGAACTGAAACACCTTCCAGTTGAATCTTTTCTTATTCCAGCTAATGGTTATCACACTCTCACAGGGCTTTAAAAGATCTATGGCAGGCCTGGCACCGCAGCGTAGCAGGTAAAGCCACCACCTGCAATGCCAACATCCCATACGGGCACTGGTTAAAGTCCCGCCTACTCCACTTCTGATCCAGCTCTCTGCTATGGCCTGGTAGAAGATGGCGCAAGTTCTTGGGCCCCTGCACCCATGTGGGAGACCTGGAAGAAGCTCCTGGCTCCTGGCTTCAGATTGGCTCAGCTGCAGCCATTGCAACCATCTGGGTGTGAACCAGCAGATGGAAGATCTCTCTCCCTCTCTCTCTTTTTCTCTGCCTCTCTATAGCTCTGCCTTTCAAATAAATAAATCTTATAAAACAACAACAAAAACAACTCCATGGCACAGGCTGTAAAAAGCTGGAACTTCAGCCTACTGACAGGAAGCTGGTAATCTACTCACTTTCTCAAGGTCCACTACCTCCTTCAGGTCAACAGGGGCATTGCAAGACCCTGACAGTGTCAGCACAGTTGGAGTAGAAACCTCACCATAGGATCTGCCCGGCCCCTTCAGTGAGCCAGCAGTCCCCTGAGAGCAGGTATTCTCCTAAGTTCTTGTTAGATTGCTAAAGTGTGCAGGGGGCACTGCTAAGACTAAGCAGTGCTCCCACGGAGGGTGTGTGTGTGTGTGTGTGTGTGTGTGTGTAACTACCATAGCAGTCTAATTAGGTATCCTCACTTCACTTACTTCAGAAAGCATAACAGGTACCGCAGATGCATAGAACGCTTTATTTGGAATGTAAATGACACAGTACTCTTTCAAAAGGTGTATAGCCAAGAAAAAGAAGGATCTTGTGATTTTCCCCAGGACTGAGGGCACAGGTGCAAGCACAGGGATCAAGGGAGGAGCCAGCCACCTACGCAGCAGCTTTGCTGTCTGAGGTCATGGCAACTCTGATAACAATCAGGCTTCCAAGGAGGATTTGTTATCACTTGAATTATCTGGTTTGTCTTAGGAGCTATGTAATCACCAGCTCGCCCCTTCATGTTAAAAAGTGACAAGGCAGGGGCCAGCGTCATGGCATAGAAGGTAAAGCCGCCACCCATGGTACCACTTTAGACCCAGCTCCCTGCTTCTGCTTCTGGCTTGGGAGAACAGTGGAGGATGCTCCAAGCGCTTGGGCCCCTGCATCCACGTGGGAGACCCAGAAGTTCCTGGCTCCTGGCTTCAGATAGGCCCAGGCCTAGGCCCAGCCATTGTGGCCACTTGGGGAGTGAATCAGCAGATGGAAGCCCTTTCTTTCTGTCTATTCCTCTCTGTGTGTCTCTAACTCTGCCTCTGAAATAAATTTAAAAATCCTAAAAAAAAAAAAAAAAAAGTGACCAGGCATTTGATCCAGAGGTTAAAAACCTACCTGGGGTGCCTGCATCCCATATCGGAGTGCCTGGGTCTGAATCCTGGCCCCACTCCCATTTCCAGCTTCCTCCTAACACATACCCTCAGAGGCAGCACTGATGGCTTAAGTACTTGGATCCCTGCCACCCATGTTGGAGAACTGGATTGAGTTCCCAGATCCTGGCTTCAGCCCAGGCCCAGCCCCAGCCAAAGTAGGTATTTGAGTAGTGAACCAGTAGACGGAAATGTTCTCACTCTCTGCCTTTCAATTTTAAAAGCAAATACATTCTTTAAAAACAAAACAAAAGAATACTACAAAGAACAAAAAATGTCAACAATTGGTGAACCTGTGTCTAGGGTGCAGATATCCATTGTACTAATACAACTTTCTGAAGGTTAAATTTTCTGGTTAAAATAAAAAAATGTTTTAAAGACAGGAGGAAGACAAATGGAATAAAAATGTTATTTTCTCACATAATTTAGGAAGTGGTAAAAGTACTTAATTTATATTAAAATTTTAATTAATTGAGAATTTGCGCTATAACCTCTTAGGTAACTATCCAAAGAGTAGAGAAAGAGTGAATGACAAGCTGAGCAGTGAGAGGTGGATAACAAAAAGTAATTAAGAAGGCAAGGGGGGCCATGGCTGTGGTGCTGCGGGTTAAGCTACCACTTGAAATACTGGCATCCCAAATGGGCACTGGTTTGTGTCCCAGCTGCTCCACTTCCTTTTTTTTAGATTTATTTTAAAAATTCGAAAGCCAGAGTTACCCAGAGAGAGGAGAGGCAGAGAGAGAGACAGACAGACAGAGAAGGTCTGCCATCCACTGGTTCATTCCCCAATTGGCTGCAATGGCCAGAGTTGCGCCGATCCGAAGCCAGGAGGCAGGAGCTTCCTCTGGGTCTTCCCATGTGGGTGCATCTTCTACTGCTTTCCCAGGCCACAGCAGAGAGCCAGATTGGAAGTGGAGCAGCTGGGACTAGAACCAGCGCCCACGTGGGATGCCGGTACTGCAGGTGGCACTGGCCCCTGCTCCACTTTCAATCCAGCTCCACACTAATGTGCCTGGAAAAGCAGCAAAAGACGCCCTGAGTACGTGGGCCCCTCCCAACTATGCAGGAGTCCCAGAAGGAGTTCCTGGCTTCTCTTTATCTCTCTCTCTCTCACTCTCTCTCTCCCTCCCTCCCTCTCCTCTCTCTTCATATCTGTGCCTTTCAAATAAATTTTTTCTTTAAAAAATAATAGAGTTGGGCAGACGCCACGGCTCAATAGGCTAATCCTCTGCCTGCGGCGCCGGCACCCAGGGTTCTAGTCCCGGTCGGGGCGCCGGATTCTGTCCCGGTTGCTCCTCTTCCAGGCCAGCTCTCTGCTATGGCCCGGGAAGGCAGTGGAGGATGGCCCAAGTGCTTGGGCCTCGCACCTGCATGGGAAACCAGGAGAAGCACCTGGCTCCTGGCTTCGGATCAGCGTGGTGCGCCAGCAGCAGCGGCCATTGGGGGGTGAACCAACGGAAAAAGGGAAAAAGGAAAACCTTTCTCTCTGTCTCTCTCTCTCACTGTCCACTCTGCCTGTCCAAAAAAATAAATAAATAAATAATAATAAGAGTCAAGGAAAGTGAGGAAAGAACACCCAACAGGTGGCACACAAGAGGAAACAGTAAGATAGTAGACTTAAATCCAAATATGCAATAAGTATGTTAATATACACACTTGACTAAGATGAAATGGTGGTCAGACTCGCTAAGACACGATTGGCCTTTTTCACCCCATTGACGTTTGCACTGATGGAGGAAGAAGCAACAGTGGGAAAACCTGCGGCCCCCTTGGCCACTCCAAGGTGAAGGCACCAAATGGGCCACTTTACCGGCAGCTGCAGCAAAGCAAAACAGAGCCAGTCCCTTACACTAGAGAACGCCTGTGATGATGTGGGATGAACGCACATCACAGTCCTTGGGCCGTCTTCGCTGCCTGCCAGGTGCATCAGCAGGGAGCAGGAGAGGTGGATGCTAACACAGAATCTCCACGCCGTGGCCTGAAAGTACACACTGGCTATGGAAGGTACCTCTTCCAGAACATTCTAATACTGTGGGGAAAACTGGTCAGCACAAATGCAGACTCCATAGAAGTCAGAAACCAGATCATACCGAATCACCCAGGCATTTACCATATTTAAGATAACCAGGCCCAACATGTGATCTTACACAGTGTATTTACCCACATGACAAACACAGTTCTAGTTTCCAACTCACACACATACATACATACACAAACACACACACACACACACACACATCCTCAGAAGCACACTACCTGGTCTGGAGACTCTTGAGTGACGCTATGATGTAGAAAACATCTGATAACAGAATTCCAAGAAGAAACTTCGCGCACAAAGCTCCCACACAACTCAGGTAGGGGAACTACAGCAGCTCTGTGCTGAAGCATATACCTGTCATGGGAGGCCCCTCAGAGTTAGGGTGGCTCCTGCCATACGCATGCAAGGCAGCAGAAGTCGAGGTGGCCAGTGGCTGTCCCTTACAATTCAGACTACACTCCACGAAGCACACCTGTAACTGCAGCATGCAGTTAGGGTGAATTTTCTCTGGTCCAAGACGGTTTTCCCAGGGTAAGTGATTTGCATCTCTGGGTGGAGCTGGAGAGCTGTATCCCTTTCTTCTTAGGGGGCTCCGCCCCCACCCTTATCTGTGCTCTGCTCACTTTTGCTCTTTGACCAGCAAGCAAACTGCACAAGATTCTGGCTCGCTCTCTCTCTCTCCCTACGCCCCCTTGAAAGGCAGAACAAGAGAGAGAGAGAGAGAGAGAGACAAATCTTCCATATGCTGGCTCACTCCCCAAAAGGCCACAGCAGCCAGGGCTGGGCCAGGCTGAAGCCAGGAGCCGGGAGATCTATTGGAATCTCCCGTGTCGGTGCAGGCGCCCACGTACTTGGGCCGTCTTCTGCTGCCTTCCCAGGGGCATTAGCAGGGAGCTGAACTGGAAGCAGAGTAGCTGGGTCTCAAGCTAGTGCCGGGACATGGGATGCCGCGTTCCAGGCAGCGACAACCTGCTGCAGGCACACTGCCAGCCCTAAGCTAACATGCTTTTGAAGGCCAGTACCTGCCCAAAATGCTCAGTAAGTCGGATGCCTCCCCTAACACAGTGCATCTTGCACTTGTTCTGTCTTGGCATTTCTTGCTATTTCCCAAGACTGCACAGCTCTTGAAAGCAAAGATGCCGCTCCTCCCCCTCTCTAGGGACTGCTGGGACTTGTGGGTGCCCAAAGGAAGACAGTAAAAGTCCCCAGGTAACCGGCAGGTGCTTCTGTCTGTTTTTGCTTCTTTTCCACCTAATAACGGCACTGGCCGGGGAGGACGCCCCAGGCTGACACACACACCGCCGCTCCGCACCTCCCGAGTTCCCAGGGCAGGGTCTTCACGCATGCTCAGTGACACAGAGTTCACAGGGACATACACACGTCTGTCCAAACCTTAATGATCTCTCACCACCCAGCAGGCACCCCTCCCTGAGTTATGTTTCTGTAGATGTCATTGTAAAACTCGCACTACACGGATAAGTGAGGGCCTGCGTTGTGGCTCAGCCAGTTGAGCTGCAGCCTGGGACACCTGCGTCCCACATCCCAGCGCTGGTGCACGTCCTGGCGCCTCTGCATCCGACCCAGCTCCCTGCTGGTGTGCACCCTGGGAAACAGCAAAGGACGGCTCAAGGACTCAAGTCCTTATCACCCACATGGACACCCAGATGGAGGTCCTGGCTCCTGGCTTCATCCATCCTGGCCCAGCCCTAGCTGTTGCGGGTGTTTGGGGAGTGAACCACCACTCTGCCTTTCAAATAAATAAAAGGTTTTGTTTTGTTTGTTTGTTTGTTTGTTTGTTGTTTTTTTAGCAAAGAAAAAGGAGGGTCCCAACCAACCAAAGCCTGCAGTGCCTACATCCCATACAGACGCTGGTTCGAGTCCTGGCCACTCCGTTTTTGTTCCAGCTCCCGGCTAATGCACCTGGGCAAGCAGCAGAAGATGGTGGCATACACAGCCAGATCAATGGGCCCGCCATGGAGGTGGGGCGGGAAACCCTTCGGCCCCAATCGTTTAACAACGACCCAATCTCCAAACGGTCTGGACAGAAATCCAGGCTTCTGGGAGGGTTCAGAACTGGGGCTGCAGCATCCGTGACGTCCCAGAGCTGCAGTCACACTGTGTGCTGGCCCATGGCCCATGATGGTGTCGCCTGGGAGGAGGAGGGGGAGGAGGAGGAGGAAGAGGGGCAAGTGTGCTTCCTCCTGACAAACTGGAGTTAGCTGCCGAAGAGGAAGCGCTGATTAAGGACCAAAACTGAGGTTGGCACTTGGCACAGCAGTTAGGACGCACTCGGGACCCCACATCCCACGCTGCAATGCCTGGTGCGAGTCCCAGTGCCGCTCTGACTCCAGCTTCCTGTTCACGCACACCCTGGGAGACAGCAGGAAAGGGAGCAACTGCTGGGCCCCTGTCCCCGGTGCGGGAGACCCGGATGGAGATCTGGCTCCTGGCTTCGGCCTGGCTCAGCTCTGGCTGTTGTGGGCATTCCAGAAGTGAACCAGCAGGTGGAAAACGGGTCTCTGCCGCGTTGTCCTTCTCATCTGTATTTCTGCCTCTCAAAGACATTAACACATTAATAATAATAATAAATTGTGCCTGGCATGTGGTTAACAAATTTACATAGAAAAAAAAGAAGAAACAGGATTCTCCGAAGTGTTTTAAACAACTTTCTAAAGCTGAAGTCGGAGCTGAGACGATCATTCTCCTCAGTGTAGACGGAGCCATGCTGACGTGTGAGCTGAGGCGATTATTCTCAGTGTAGACGTAGTCATGCTGACGTCTGAGCCGAAGTGATTATTCTCCTCAGTGTAGACGGAGCCACGCTGACGTGTGAGCTGAGGCGATTATTCTCCTTCCCAGTATAGACGGAGCCATGCTGACGTCGGAGCTGAGGCGATCATTCTCCTCAGTGTAGACGGAGCCATGCTGACGTGTGAGCTGAGGCGATTATTCTCCTCAGTATAGACGGAGCCATGCTGACGTCGGAGTTGGGCGATTATTCGCCCGAGTGTAGACGGAGCCACGCGCGCGCTGCCGTTCTCGCTGCACACCTGAGCGGCCCGGCGGCCACCGGCGACCTCCCCTTCGGTCCCCCCGCGGCGCAGCGGGCGGCTCTGACGCAGCGACTCTGGCCGCGGCGCGTGGGGCGAGCGCCACCTGGTGGAAATGTGCGCGCACAGCCACAGGACAAGGGGCGCTGCCGGCGGACCAGAGAAGCTGCTGGCTAAAATTAGCAGCAAATAAAAAAAACCGAATTACGCATTTTAGAAAGCGAAAGTAGCTGCAAAGGGCTGAGTGCTTCCTGACAGTCCTCCAGCTCGGAGCTTGAGTTCAAGAAAATGAAACTTGTCTACGTGTATGGAGACTGTCGGCCGGGACTGGCATCCCCAGGCCCCTCGCTGCTGGCTTTTCCGGAGAAGAGGAAACCGGCCGGGACCCGGAGCCGCCCGCCGGGCTGTCCAGACGACGGCGAGCACCGGCGCAGCCCGGCCTGCAGCACGCCGCTGCCCACCGTCCTGCAGTTCCCAGAGCAGAAAATGAACTCCTGAACCAGCGCCAAAGCCAAGGTGCGAATTCAGGTCGTCACTGCCCAGAGGCTGATCGACCGCGGGAACGTATGTTTGGCTCACGGTTTCCGAGGTCCAAGTCCAGTGATTCGAGGTCCGGTGAGGACGCGGGCTGGCAGTGGCCGGGCGTGGGCAGAGCAAGGAGCGCAGCCACGGTAACAAAGCCGCACCTTCCAGGGGCACGCGCCTCCCACCGGAGCCACCTCCCAGACGATCTGGGCTGTCACCCTCTCCTGCCTTTTACTTATGACTTGAGGGGAAGGAGGAGTAGCCTCCCCGCTGCTCCACTTCCAATCCAGCCCCCTGCTAATGCGACTGGGAAAGCAGAAGACGGCCCCGGGGGTGGGCCCCCTGCCACCCACCGGGGAGGTCTGGATGGAGCTCCTGACTCTGGGCTTTGGCCTGGCCTGGCGCTGCCTGTTGTGGCCACTTGGGGAATGAACCAGCTTTTGAAACAGATAAATCTTATTAAAACAAAAGTGCTGCATGAGTCTGGGAGCCCAACCACAGCACTGTGGAACGGGAACCACTGAGAAATCAAGACAGTAAAAGTCACTGGCAATCAAATGGCAGGAACAGAGCACAGCGAGCTTGAAACACCAGGAGTCTCCCATCAAAGAACTTAGAGATTCCAGCCACCTGCTGAGAGCTATTTACAGAGCCCAAGTGCTCAGTGATACAATACCGAGTAGGCAGAGCCCAAGTGCTCAGTGAACGCTTGAATGAAAAGTTGTTTAAAAACAGCATCACTCCACAATTCTTTGTAAATGATTACAAAATAAGGGAGCCCACATTGTGGCATAGCAGGTTCAGCCACTGCCTGTGATGCCGGCTTCCCAACAGAGCACCAGTTCAAGTCCCACCTGCTCCACTTTCGATCCAGCTCCCTGCTCACGTGCCTGGGAGAGCAGCAGAAAGTGAGCCAAGTGCTGGGCCTCTGCCACCCACGTGGTTTGTTAACTGCTGCACCAAAGGCTTACCCTGACATTGGGCTTCATACATATGAAGGCAGAGTTAGAGGCCTTCCATCCACCGGGTCCCTCCCCAGATGGCTTAACCTCACTGTGCCACACGCTGGCCCTTCAACTATTTTTCCTTTAAAAGCTCTGAGTCATGGTGGGTGGGGGGCATGGAGCAGGGTAGACTTTTCCAGATGAAGAGAGGAGAAATGTGACCAAATGTATACATCAACCATGACGGCATCCTGGACAAGGGCAAAGGGTTTAAAAGACTTGGGGACAATTCACAGCTCCATCATATCCCTGGGGGATTAGGAATGCTCCTGCCTGGGAGATGGATGCCTAAGTATTCGGGAGTGGCAGGTCCAGGTGCCACAGCAACAAACGAGAGAAGCATAAAGCAAACTAGAGAAAGTACACATGGCATGTTAGCAGTCTCTGTGGAAGCTATTAGCTTATTGTGCTATTTGGCTCTTCTGCCTATTTAATTTTTTGTTACACATATTCTTTTAAAATTCATCAAGACTGTTAGCATAAATTCAACTTTACTATGCACACAATTTCTGAAAATATAACACTATAATCAGTCAACTAATAATATTATTTGTTGTATTCCTGCTACGTGATCCACCGCTGTGAACAGATACACATCCTGTTTAGTTTCTTTTTGAGACTTACTATTTATTTGAAAGGCAGAGTGACAGAGGGACAGTGATCTTCCATCCACTGGCTCAGGGCTGAGCCAGGCTGAAGACAGGAGCCAGGAACTGCAACCAGGTTGTCCATGTGGGTGGCAGGAACCCAAGTACTTGGGCCATCTCCCACTGCCTCCCAGGTGCATTAGCAGGAAGCTAGATAAAGTCAAGAAATGAGCACCAGTTCAAGTCCCGGCTGTTCCACTTCCGATCCAGCTCCCTGCTATGGCCTTGGAAGGCAGTAGAAGACGGCCCAAGTCCTTGGGCCCCACGCACGCAGTGTTTCCATGACACACATCTCCCATGAACTTCTGAAGACTTCATGTACTTGAGATGTTTAGAATAGGAACGGAGGCCTGGGAAGAGGCCCACGTTGAAGCCTGGGCCAATAAGTCTGGGGTTAAGAGAACCTGGGGCTGGCCACTTGCCGTAGCTGTTACGTGGCCACTAGAGACACCGGCATCCCGTATCTGGTGCCTGGGTTCACGCCCCAATTCCTCCAGTTCCAGGCCAGCCTCTTGTTGGTGCACACCCTGTGATGACCCAAGCTATCCACGAGACCAGGACGGACGCTCTGCTTCCTGGATTTAGCCTGGCCCAGACCTGGCTGTCGCGGGTGTTTGGGGAGTGAACCAGCTGATGGAAGCACACTTGCCCTTTGCCTGATAAAATAAAGAAAAAGAGGAAAACTTGGAAACCAGTGTCATCAGTCTACTCCAAGAAAACAAGTACCAATCACCCCACGAGCTGGGAGGGGCTGAAGGAGCAGGCTGAGGGCTAAAGAACCCCTGAGGATGTCATCAGCACCCTGGTGTCGCAGGAGGCGGGACCAACCCTGGAGTGGCTTATGATGGTAGCTGGAGGCCAAGAATACACTATGTACTCTTTGAAAATAAACCAACAAACAGAGAGGCGTCATTGTTAAGGCTCCTATTCCCCACCATCAACGGAAGACCGTGAGTTGTCTGAGCCTTCCTTTTAAAACATAAACTGAGTATGAAACACCCATTCTTCCTGGCAGGTGCAAAAACTCCAGTGCCTGGACAAAGTGACACTAACGTAAGCTGAGCCCGAAGGCAGGACACAACAGCAGGGACAATCACTTCCCCTGTCGCAGACCAACACAAAGGACTGTGACACAATCTTCTCTACACAGGCCATTCAAGCTCTTTCCCATCTACGCTTGCAACTCAAGTCTTCCCAAGACCCTCTCCCCAACACCCAGTAAGAACAGTCTCCAACCAGCATCCGGGTACTTGATCCCCAAGCACTTCTGTGATTACAGTGAGTAACCAAACTCCACCACTTGAGAAATTGCTAGAACCCTCAGGACCTTTCCTTTGAGAACATGAGCTCTGATTTAGCTCTGAATTAGCTATGATGCAATTTGGCTCTCTCCTCCCTTCCCAGCTCATGGACCACCACCCACAAACGACACCGGTGCAGTGCAAGGTGGAATCTGGGGCACTGGTTAACTACCCTGTGGCTGCCTGGGCCACCCGGAGCATGCAGTGGCTTCTGGCTTGGCCATCACAGAGACCATTTTTCTCTACAAAAAGCAAAAATACGTAGCTTTCAGTAGGATCAAAATTCCAGAACAAAACTGACCAAGACGGAGTACAAGACCCCTGTGCCTGCACACAGCCAGGCTCTCTCAGCCTTCAGAAGAAAAGCAGAAGAGAGCCAGGCACTCGCTTCCGGGTGAGATGAGGATGTGGTCAGGATGGTCCTCCTGCAGCACAGACCACGGGGACTGGGCCAGAGGGGTGGCACACGTTGGCGCTAGCCATCCCCCAGCCATAAACACAGGTGCTATCCCCTTTCTCACAGCAGTCCAGCAGTCACCTGGACTATCAAAGCAAATGTAAGCCCTCACAATACCTACGTCGGCTCAGAGGACCTGCCTTCTGCAGGTACTAAAACAACTTGATTTTAAAACTTGCAACTCCATGAGGTTATTTTAAGTTTTTTTCACTCCAATGGCTAATAAGGGGCAGATACAGCAATCTGAGAACTCAGGTCCTACCCGCTGTGCAGAACCCCTGCTTCCAGTCTGTCTCCCAGTCCCAGTGATAAAGATGCTTTGAACAAGCCTGTTTCTAGTCCTGGCTCCTCTGCCTCGGAGCCAGCTTCCTGCTTACTAACGCATACCCTTGGGAGGCAACAGTGACAGCTCAAGTACTTGGGTCCCTGGTTGCTGGCTTTGGCCTGGCCCAGCTCTAGCTGTTGCAGGTATCTGGGGAATGAACTGGTGGACAGAGGATCTTGTCTGTCTTTGCCTTTCAAATAAAACATGAAAAATAAATAAAATGAAGGTCCCCGAAGTCTCACTGAGGCGCCAGTCTGCCAATAAGAAAATCAAACCCCAGACAACAACAAACCCACAGCACAGACATTCCCGGGAACCTTGTTCAAACTGTCATACCACTGGGCTAACAGCAGTGCACCTTGGGTAAAATGTCCTTTATTCTAAAGTCTTTATTTTCGTGGGCCAAGAGGTTTTTCCCCCTCTTCCTGGCTTTGAAAATACTGAGGACTCAGCTGGATGTTCTGTGAAAGCAAGACCACTGGTTACTTACCAAAAACCTGAGAACAAAGCCATGAGATAGCTCCCTTTTATTTTCTAATAAGACTAAATTTATTCAATACCCTAGTAAAAGTTTTGATTATAAGTATCCAACAGTATAAAAAGTACAAAACAGATCTGTAGATGTCTAATATATTAATACAAAGTGCATGACTACACACAGTACGTCCTACAGGCAGAGAGGGGGCGGGGGAGAAGACGGTGGCTGAGGTCTAGCAATAAATAAATAAATACAGAAGTAGAGATGACCCACGTTATAGTATATTCTACCACCAGTACTGCAGCCAACATGTACAAAAAAAGAAAAACAACAAAGCCATTTCGAAGTAACTCAGGATGGAGGATGATAACAGCTGGACCCTTGCGTCCCCTTTTGAGGCAGGGGGAGTCGGGGGTGTGTGGGGTCGGGAGCAGGCAGGCTTTTTCCCACAAGGGAGAAATGCAACCTGTTACGTTCAGACAAGAGCTAGCGGACTACGGGGCTCACTCCTCGGTTAGGCTACCCAAAACAAAAAACTCCAGTTCTAAAATTAAGCGCCGAGTCCTGGCACCGTAAGCGTGATGCTCCTCCTGCAGGGGGGCCGTCTGGACAGGGCTTTTTGTTTTTCCCGGACTTCTAGAAAAGAGGCAATGAGAACACTTTGGCGTGGATTCAAGTGAGAAGCTTTAAAACTGAGGATCTCACAAGTGGAGGGCCTACGGTCACATCTGGAGATCCAGACAGCCAGATAAAAAGTCGAAGCAAAGCCAATCTTAGTATTCACGCACGCCTCTGTCCTTTTACTCAATTTTACGTTAATTATAACGAGAAAAAACAAAACAACAAGCCCTCATCAGCTACAAGAAGTCAGACACTGGCTCAACTCTGGTAAAACCTTCGCAAAGGTTGCAGGAGATAAAAGCCAGGGCCCGAATGGAACGGCCCGGACTGGCGGCGAAGTACCCCCCAGTCCCCAAGGCGAGCCCATGCCACACACGCCAGGCGAACCCCAGAGCAGCGTGCCTTCACGCTGTTTCTCAACTAGCTGAGCCTGTTTAACCCGGGATCCGCGTTCCCCGGGGCGGAGCTCTGCCTCCGCTGTGGGACCTCACGGAAATTAAAACCTGGACCAAACATGAACATGAGGGAGGTGACATGGATGCAACATATACAGCTAAGTGACCTCTCTGTCTGCTGAGAAGTTACCGTCTCCTGCCCGGGACGCGCTCCCGCTTCGTCGTCAGTAGTACGGGTTTGAGCCCCCAGATCCTGGGCCAGACATCAGGATCCCAGCACCAGGGGTCGGTCCTGTAACCGGGTTACCACCAATTTACTGTCGGGAGGGAAAACAAGGGCCGCCAGCCAATGAGAAACTGCCCCAACCACTGCTTCTCAGTACAGAAAGACTACAACTACATACGGCTTATCATACAACAGATCCCATCTCTGTCCCCTGAAATTCCCCTAATTCCATTCATTAGAAGGGGATTTAATAAAAAAAAAAAAAAAAAAAAAAAAAAAAAAAAGACTTAAAGAGCACTTTACAGCAGCATTCAGCTTCCTATGAGATCCTCAGCATCTTAAATATTATGTACACGTATTCTTTCTTTCAGTAAGCGAGACACTGGCTTCAGGATGTGTGGACCTGGGGAGAGAACCCATTCAGAACTAGTCTAGAAATTGTCTTTTGGCAGAATAGCAGGTATCCGGGTGAAAACGTTAAGAGGGTCAGTTTGTCGCTTCGTGGTCTTCGCAGAATCTCTGCTGCTCTGCCGCCGGGCCCGTGGGCAGCGGTCACCACTCCTGAGGGGCCATGGGCAGCGGCTCGGGGCCCTGGGGCGCCGGCGAGGGCTCGGCGGCCGGCTTCTTGCTGTTGCAGCAAGGCTTGAAGAGGTGCGTGTCGATGAGCACTTCCCCAAAACGCCCCTTGTAGATGATCCCACAGCAGATCTTCTGCCTAGGAGGAGAGAGAAGCAGACACATTAGCAAGGCGGCAAGGAAAACAGCATCTCCTCCTCCTCCTCGTAACCCGACCAACGGGAGCATGGCGTCCCCGTCCTCCCACCCCAGCCCTGTCAGCCAGGGGGTGGGAGCCTCCCAGACCCCCTCCAGGAGGAAGAAGGGAGTTGGACACACAGCAGCCATCTTCAGCTGCCACTCAAGCTGTTAACTTTTCTCCAAAACTCACCAACTCCTACAGAAAACCCGCCCCCCACGAACAGGGGGACCCAGCAGGTCGCTTTACTGTGCTTAAACACTGAGTAAAGAAAAATGTTTTTTCTAAGCTGCAGAGCTGGGATACAGGAACACCTTCAACATGACTGGAAGTTGACAACCATTCACCAACACAGTTCTAAGTGTTTTCACCCAGAACCAACAGCGATCTCTTCATTGCATACCTAATCTCCAACAGCTATGAACAGATTTTATTTCAGTTTTCACCAATCTAGTGGGTGTAGAACCACATTTCACGGATACACTAATGTCATCAACCTCGATCCTTCTATTCTTTGTCATAAGAAATCCTTTTGGCACCGGTGATGTGGCAAGTGCTTGGGCCCCTGCACCCACATGGGACCTGGAGAAGCTCCTGGATCCTAGCTTCGGTCTAGCCCCAGCTCTTGTAGCCATGGGGGGAGTGAACCAGCAGATGGAAGATCTCTCTGTCTCCCTCTCCCTGTAACTCTGCCTTTCAAATAAATAAAAAATCCTTTCCTACCCAAAAGCCACTTTCAATACTCCAGCATCCATAATTGATGTGTGTTTAGGATCCAAGCTTAACTTTTCCATATGCAAGACCACACTGTAGCCAACACCCTAACAGCACTTACTGCTCGTCCATGTCCCCTCATTGGTCCCCACGTGGCAAGTAATTCCACACTCAGGCTCTGCACTCTGTTCCAATGGCATCTTTTCCAATTTCTAGCCCAAAACCACACTGTATTGATTACCATGGCTTCGTATGTCATGATCTCCCTTAGGGCAGACGTATTTACACCTTTCTTACTCTGCTGAAGACCACGTGGGCCCTTTGCTCTTCTACACAGATCTTAAATCCAGCTCAGCGAGTTCCCCAAATACGCTGCAGTTTTGGCTGCAATTATCAGTTTGTTATACCATCACTGTGCTGGACCTTGCAACTTCTGTGGGCATTTTCAAATGTCATCCAATAACGAATTGGTTTCCAAATCTCTCCATAAGGAGCCCCTGACATTTCTCACTATGTTATTTCATATCCTGTAATGCTACATAAGGTATGTTCTAATGCTGAACTATATGGTTTAAACCCTGCTCTACTTCCGTGTAACTGACACGTGAGACACACGTATAGACATGTGCAGACACTAGACAGATGACTCCCTTTGCGCCTGTTCCCACAGAATGCTTCACAGAGGTTGTAAGGATGACCTGAATCAGTACGGCACACTCTGTGCGAGGCCCTGTCCTGAGTTCACACTGCTTACTGTCACCAACACCACCGGACAGAACCTCTGCCTAACAATGAAGACAAGCAGTGCGGTGAACACACGTCCATCTGTTCCTGATCTTACAATGCTTTCCCCTCATCACAACTACATTGGATGCTGACTTTTTCCTTTTGTTTGTGTTTTCGGTAAGCAGCCCCCTTTACCCATCTGACATCCTGAGGATAAACCCACTCCCAGGGTGCAGTTTCGGTGGTGGGCCTGGGGCCTCTGGCCCCTCGCTCACGGTCTGGAAAAGCCAGTGCTCCTCCTGTCAGGGACCCACTTTCTCCTGTACGCGCAACGTTACAGCTCGACTCTTCTGGCCAGACCTTTCTCAGAAATCAGCTGTTCCCTCTGGTGATTTTCTCCACTGGTTATCAACCCTCTGCTCCATTCATTTCTGCTCCTGTCTTTGGGGTTTCCTTGTCCTAATGTCTCTCTGTTGGGCTTTCTCAACCTCCATATTACACAGTTATCAATTCAACCATTTTAGTCTTTCTTTAGGAACAGCATTAAAGGCAATAAAATTTGCTTCGTCTACCTTTTCAGCTTTGGTCCACAGATTTTAATTTGCAGTATTTTTCAGTTATTATTCAGTTATAAATATTTCCTAGTTTTGGCCCAGTGCTGTGGCATCCAATATTGGTGCCAGCTGGAGTCCCAGCTGCTCCACTTCTGATCCAGCGCTCTGCTGACTGCCTGGAAAAAGCAGTGGAAGATGGCCCAAGTGTTTGAGCGCCTGCACGCTCATGGGAGACCAGGATGAAGCTCTTGACTTAGGCCTGGCCCAGCTCCGGCCATTGCAGCCATTTGGGGAATGAGCCAGCAAATGGAAGACCTCTCTCTCTGTGACTCTGCATCTCAAATAAATAAATACATATTTTTTTAATTTCCTAATTTATATACCTTTTACAAACATATATGATATTGGCTATCTAGGTGTGGTTTTTTCATCCCTTTATTTTTAAACTTTATCCTTTTACCTCTGGAAAGCAGAATATAGGCAGATTCTACCTGAGTATCCAACTGCTGGCTCCTCACGTGGATCACCATCATTCACTCCCACTTTGGGGTCTGTGCCGCTGCAGGCCCGGGCTCTCCTGCACACCCCACTCCGCCAGGGTCTCCTCTCAGTTGTGTGCGTCTCAGCTCTAATTCCCTGCCCTGCCCTTCTGATCTCCAAGTTTCACACTCTTACCGACACCCAAAAGCTAACAACTACACAAGCCACCAGTCCTAAATCACTCAACTTATTTTTTTCTAACAACGCAAAGGGGCACTGGACACATCAGCTCCTATCACCTCTATTCACAGTTTCCCTAGAGTTCCTAATTTTTTCTTTTTTACTACCACAACTACAGTCATTTAACATAGTGAGTGTCTGTTCACATTTACCTAAATATGCACTATTTTACTTATCCTGCTCTTCCTCTTCGAGTTTCAATCTGGGATTTCTTTCCTCCTGCTTCTTCACAGAAAGTCAACTTAGAGCAAACTCACTCTTCTTCTATTACCGTGTCTTATGCACTTGTACATAAAAGACATTCTGCTGCATCTGTAATTTCAGGTAGAGAGTATATCGCTTCTTGGTCCACGACAGATACTAATCTTTTGCTTTCTGCCTTCCTTTGCTCCTTAGAAAATAATGTATATTCTCATTGCTTACACACTGTTTTGTTTTGTTTATTGTGTAGTTCCACTATGATGTATCTTTGGTTGAGATTATTATTATTATTATTATCTTGTTTTTAATTTCTTCACCTTCCTAGGTCTAAAACCCAGAAAATCCTTACCCACTTCTCTTTGACAATACTGTCCCTTTTCTACACTCTCCTTGTGGACTCTGAGGCCACTTATTTGGCCTCCACATCTTACTGGGACCCTCACTCATCAAATGACATTTTTAAAGACTTTAAGTACCTCTCCAGCACTTTCATCCTTTTACAGTTGGAAAGCTGCCGTCAATATCTACTCCACCCCATGACAAGAAATGAGGAACGGGAGGGGGGAGTTTTTATTTTAAATGCATGGGAGTAAGAAGAACACTCAAAACCCCAACCCTGCTTCACCTACGTCCAACAACGTGCTGCAGCTGTTTCCCAAATGCCATTAACTGCTAAGTGGGACTCTGCTGCCTGTCACCGAGATGGCTCGCTGATCAGAGACCTTTCTGTTGCTTTTACCTTTTCCAGTAGGTGAGATCTAAAAAGGAGAAGACCGGTGTTCTGCTGGAGCCGGAAGCCATCTCTGTATCTGAGCCGTCATCTGACTGGTTACTGTAGCACGGGGACTGAGCTGGAGAGGCACTGGAGGTGGTGCTGTGAGCGTCCGAATCTGCAGTAAAGACAAAGGCGCATTTCCATTCCGTGTAACTGGACTTACAGACGTTCGTTCCTCAACTGACAGTGGAGTTCCATGCCAACACATCCAGCCTACAGTGCACACGGAAACGAACGCAACGGCAGGTGCTGTGGCGCAGAGGCGTAGGCGACCACCTGCAAGGCCAGCACCCCTTACTGGAGTGACAGTTCCAGTCTCGGTTACTTGGCTTCCAATCCAGCTTCCTGAAAACGTGTAGAAGAGGCAGCAGAAGATGGCCCAAGGCCTGGGGCCCCTGCTACCATGTGGGAGACCAAGATGGGGTTCCTCCTTTCTGGCTAGAGCCTGTTCCAGCTCCAGGGACGTGAACCACAGGATGGAAGATCTCTGACGCTTTGTCTTCCAAATATCTATATCTATATAGATATAGATATAGATATAGATATATACACACACACACACATATATATATATATATTTTTTTATTTGACAGGCAGAGTTAGACAGTGAGAGAGAGAGACAGAAAGATCTTCCCTCCATTGGTTCACCCCCCAAATGACAGCTACGGCCAGCATGCTGCACCGATCCGAAGCCAGGAGCCAAGCGCTTCTCCTGGTCTCCCATGGGGTGCAGGGCCCAAGCACTTGGGTCATCTTCCACTGCACTCCCGGGCCACAGCAGAGAACTGGACCAGGAGAGGAACAACTGGGACTAGAACCCGGCGCCCATATGGGATGCCGGCAGCGCAGGCGGAAGATTAACCAAGTGAGCCACAGCGCTGGCCCCAATAAATAAACATTTCTTAAAAGAATGCATACAGTATACTGCATATTATCATAGCTCGTTGACCCTCATAATCGATTACATGGCTGGCCTGGAGCTGTGAGTTACTGCTGCTGACCAGCAGGGAGAGAGGAAAAACCACTAGCCTAGAAAACCATAAAATTCAAAAGTAGAAGTTTGTCACTTTCACATCACAATGTCTAAAAATCTTACATTGAGAGCCTCCTGCAATCCTCAGCAGAAGACTGTGATAAAACTGGTAAAACAAAGAAAAAAGCAAACAGAACTTACCTTCTGTTCACTACTGAAATTGGAAGATGTTTGTTCTAAATTACTTTGTTTTTTTTAAGATTTATTTATTGGTGCCGGCTACAGGTAAAGCTGCTGCCTATAGCGCCAACATCCCATATGGATGCCAGTTTGGGTCCCAGCTACTCCACTTCCTATCTAGCTCTCTGCTATGGCCTGGGAAAGCAGCAGAGGATGGCCCAAGTCCTTGGGCCCCTGCACCCATGTAGGAGACCCAGAAGAAGCTCCAAGATTCTGCCTTCAGATCAGCAGAGCTCCAGCCACTGCAGCCATTTGGGGAGTGAACCAGTGGATGGAAGACCTCTCTTTCTCTTTTTTTAAAAAAAAGATTTATTTATTTATTTGAAAGGCAGAGTTGGAGAGAGAGACAGAAGACAGAGATCTTCCATTTGCTGGTTTACTCCCCAAATGGTCTCAATAGCCAGTTCTGGGCCGATCTGAAGCTAGGAGCCAGGAGCTTCTTTTGGTCTTCTACCGCTTTCCCAGGCACATCTACAGGAAGCTGAATCAAAGTGGAGCAGCTGGGACTCAAACTGGAGTCCATACGGGATGCTGGTGTCGCAGGTAGCTGCTTTACCCGTTACACTACAGCACCCGCCCTATCTAAATTACTTTTAAGATAGAATGAGGATTTCCACTTACAAGAAGATACAGCAGACCTATTCTCTCCTTTTCCTGCTTATACAATGAAAACCCTGGACACAGCATGCAAAGCAAACAGAAGACTCAAAGATGATGACCGCCCGGAACCCGAGACCCAAGGAATGACATGGTGCTTGGTTTTCCTGGATTTTCTTTTGGTCTTTTTGAAGATGACATAGCAACAACACAGAAATATAATACGACAAGGAGGAAGGAAGGAAAAGCCAGTAAAAGCCAGCTTTCCCCTAGCCAAAGGGCAGTCTAACAAGATGTGGAGCTTTATTAGACAATAACCTTACTGCCCCAGACAACACCACACCTGACTCATCCAGGAGCCACGAATCCACCCTCCAGACTGTTAGCAGGCACCTCCATCAAGGTGGTAAGGAAAGAAGCCTAGGGGCCGGTGCTGAGGCGCAGTGGGTTAATCCTCTGCCTGTGGTGCTGGCATCCCATATAAGCACTGGTTCTAATCCTGGCTTCTCCTCTACTGATCCAACTCTCTGCTAATGACCAGGGAAAGCAGTGGAAGATGGCCCATTGGTCCCCCTGCACCCATGTGGCTAGCCGAGGAGGCTCCTGGCTCCTGATTGGCTTAGCTCCAGCCGTTATAGTCATTTGGAGAGTGAACCAGCAGATGGAAGACCTCTCTCTCCGTTTCACTCTCTGTCTATAACTCTACCTCTCAAATAAATAAATAAATAAATAGAATGTTTTAAAAAAGAAAAGAAAGAAAAGGAAGAAGCCTAGAGCAGGGCCAGTGGGAGGATGGTCACCCTCACCGTGTAGGAGCCAGAACTGCACCCCCAACTGGCACCCTTCCCACGTGAGCAGAGGCTGAGTCAGGAATCTGAATCAACAAGGCAAGGGGAAGCTGGCTGTACCCTCAGCCTTCCCTGGCTGTAGCAGTGTCTCAAAATCCCCAATGACAACAGAGGGTTTAAATTAGATCCAGAGTACCACACCATAATTGCAACATGTCCACATGGCAATCAAAAATCACATCCTGGGGCTGGTGTTGTGGCACAGTGGGTAAAGCTACTGCCTGTGTGAAACAGGCATCCCAAATGGCCACTAGTTTGAATCCCAGTTGCTCCACTTTTGATCCAGCTCCCTGCTAATGCTCCAGGGAAAACAGTGGAAAATGGCCCGAGTGCTTGGGCCCCTGCACTCACATAGAAGACTTCAGAAGAAGCTGCTGGCTCCTGGCTTCATACTGGCCCAGCTCGACTTTTGGGGAGAGTGAACCAGGAGATGGAAGATTTGTCTGTCTCTGCCTGTCTCCCTCCCTCCCTCTCTCTCTCTCGCTTTAAAACTCCACCTTCCAATTAACTTTTAAAAACATCAAAAAACAAAACAAAACAAACAGGTCGGCGCCATGGCTTAACAGGCTAATCCTCCACCTTGCGGCGCTGGCACACCGGGTTCTAGTCCCGGTTGGGGCGCCAGATTCTGTCCCGGTTGCCCCTCTTCCAGGCCAGCTCTCTGCTATGGCCCGGGAAGGCAGTGGAGCATGGCCCAAGTGCTTGGGCCCGGCACCCGCATGGGAGACCAGGAGAAGCACCTGGCTCCTGGCTTCGGATCAGCGCGACGCGCCAGCCACAGCGGCCATTGGAGGGTGAACCAACGGCAAAAAGGAAGACCTTTCTCTCTGTCTCTCTCTCTCACTATCCACTCTGCCTGTCAAAAAAAAAAAAAAAAAAAAAAAACACACATCCTACTCAAAACCAGGGTGCAGCCAGGATTTTTCTAAAGGAAACAGCGAGTTCGCGCCAACACCCAGAGGACAGACATGGGAATTATGACCGCGCTTAAGCAGCCGTGACGGAGATCACTCCACAAGTGATAGAAACAAACGAAAACACAGCTCCAACAAGAAATGGGAGTTTTTAGTAAAAATGAGCAGAAACTACAAAGAAGCAACAAACGGGAAATGCGGCAGACACAATCAACTGCGGAGCAGAGAGAACAGAAATGACCCACTGTGCCCAACACAGAGACAGTACAAGAACAGAGCCAGGGCGGCGCCAGGTGCTGGCACAGCAGCAGGAGGCTGCATTCGTGTCCCTGCAGGCATGGAGGGAGAGGGGAAAGAGGGACAGGCAGGAAAGCACTCAAACACAAGCTGAAAATCCCCAAACTGGACAAGAGACAGGAGCCTAAGAGTCAACAAGCTGAGCAAATGGACCGGCGTGGTAGCACAGCTGGGTTAAGTCACTGGTTCGAGTCCCAGCTGCTTCACTTCGGGTCTAGCTCCCTGCTGCTGTGCCTGGGAAAGCAGCAGAAGATGCACCCACGTGGGAGACCCAGAAGAAGCGCCTGGATCCTGGCTTCAAACCAGCCCAGCTCTGGCCATTGCGGCCATTTGGGGAGCGAACCAGTGGATCTCTGTCTCCATGTCTTTCCCTATCTCTCCTTGTGTAACTCTGCCTTTCAAATAAATAAATAAATCTTACAAAATAAAAATAAAAACAAACAGCCACATTCCCACACTGGAGGACCTGGATTTAAGTCTCTGACACCAGTTCTGGCTGAAGCACCTGGGCTCCTGCCACCCGTGTCAGAGACCTGGGTTGAGTTCTTGGTTACAGCGTTGGCACAGTCTAGCCCTAGCTCTTGTGGGCATTTGGGGAACCAACCAGCAGACAAGCAAGCCCTCTATTTCTCTTTGTGCCTCTCAAATAAATATATTCAACAACAACAACAAAAAGAGCATTAGGCTTTAAAGGAGTAAGACTGGTGGGATGTTTAAGACTTTCCAGCGGCAGATGCCAAGGCACAGGGGTTAAGCTGCTGTGTGGGAAGCAAGCACTCCATCTCAGAGCGGGTTCCAGTCCTGCCTACCGTGCCTCTGATCCAGCTCCCTGCTAATGTGCCTGGGAAGGCAGTGGATGGTAGCCCAAGTGTATGCATCCCTGCCACCAAGTGACAGACACAAATGGAAGTCCAGGCCCCTGGCCTGCTTGGCCCAGTCCCAGCTGCACCAGGATTTGGGGAGTGAACCAGCAGACAGATCTGTCTCTCTGCCTTTTGAATAAATGAATGGATATATAAAATCTTAAAAAAAAAAAAAAAAAAAGACTGTCCAAAAAATTAACATCAGCACTCAGCTCTTTGCTGTTGAGAAAAAGAGTACTGTAGGAAGTGCTGCACATGTTTAGCTATTTAAAATTGCAGGCCAGCGTGGTGGGACAGTGGGTAAAGCTGCCACCTGCAGCACCAGCATCCCATATGGGCACGATTCAAGTCCTGGCAGCTCCATTTCTGATCCATCTCCCTGCTAATGGCCTGGGAAAGCAGCAGAAGATGGCCCACGTCCTTGGGTCTCTGCTACCCATGTGGGACACCTGGCAGAAGTGCCTGTCTCCTGGCCCAGCCCTGGTGGTTGCTGCCATTTAAGGAATGAACCAGTGAATGGGAGCTCTCACTCTCTGTCACTCCCTCTCTCTGTGTAGCTCTTTCAGGTAAATAAATAAATCTTAAAATGAAAAAAAAATTTCAGTTATAAAAACTGCAATTTCAGGCCCGGCGCCGTGGCTCAACAGGCTAATCCTCCACCTAGCGGCGCCGGCACACTGGGTTCTAGTCCCGGTCGAGGCGCCGGACTCTGTCCCGGTTGTCCCTCTTCCAGGCCAGCTCTCTGCTGTGGCCAGGGAGTGCAGTGGAGGATGGCCCAAGTCCTTGGGCCCTGCACCCCATGGGAGACCAGGAGAAGCACCTGGCTCCTGCCTTCGGAACAGCGCGGTGCGCCGGCTGCAGCGCGCCAGCCGCGATGGCCACTGGAGGGTGAACCAACGGCAAAAGGAAGACCTTTCTCTCTGTCTCTGTCTCTCTCTCACTGTCCACTCTGGCTGTCAAAAAGTTAAAAAAAAAAAAAAAAGATTAAAAGAAAAAAATTGCAATTTCATATGGTTTCACCTAATATCTGCGACATTGTGATGTATACAACTTCCTGCATAAACACAGCGTGAGGAATTCTCTTCCAGAATGCAGGTCTGGAAATTCTTCACAGAACCACAGTTACTTCAGTAGTAAAATGTCAGCGGGATGTGGAAAGGCAAAGCACTGCTCAGACAGCATGGGGCAGGCAGGGCCAGGAACAAAGCCATGAAGCAGAACACACCACACCACTGGCTGCAGAACCTCTCGGCCAGACTCTTTCTAGGGATTTTCACTTTTGTTTTTCACAGGCAGAGTTAGTGAGAGAGAGAGAGAAAGAGAGACAGAGAGAAAGGTCTTCCTTTTTCCATTGGTTCACCGCCCCATATGGCCACTACGGCCAGTGCTCTGTGTTGATCCAAAGCCAGGAGCCAGGTGCCTCCTCCTGGTCTCCCATGAGGGTGCAGGGCTCAAGCACTTGGGTCATCCTCCACTGCCTTCCCGGGCCATAGCAGAGAGCTGGACTGGAAGAGGAGCAACCGGGACTAGTACCTGGCGCACCAACCGGGACTAGAACCCGGAGTGCTGGCGGCGCAGGCAGAGGATTAGCCAAGTGAGCCGCGGCACCAGCCTCAACTTTATTCTATGGCAACCAGAAATCACTGCCAATTCGAGGAGAAGGATGAAATAAAATAGCCACCAGGACGGTGTGTGGCATAGTGGCTTCCATTGCTACCTGCAGCACTGAATCGCCATATTTGAGTACCAGTTCCAGTGCTGGCTACTCTTCTTGCAACCTAGCTCTGGCACAGCTCCCCACCACTGTGCCCGAGAAAACTGGAGGATGGCCCAAGTGCTCCAGCTCCTGCCAGCCATGAGACCAGATGGAGTTCCTGGCTTCACCTGAGCCTAGCCCCATCCGCTGTGGCCATTTGGGGAGTTAACCAGTAAATAAAAGACCTCTCTGCCACTCTGTCTTTCAAATAAATAAATGGGGGGTGGGGGGGGGGTGGGGGGGTGCTGGTCCTGTGGCACAGTGGGCTAAAGCCTCTGCCTGTAGTGCCAGCATCCTACATGGGTGCCGGTCAGAGTCCCAGCTGCTCTACTTCCAATCCAGCTCTCTGCTATGGCCTGGGAAAATGACAGAAGATTGCCCAAGTGCTTGGCCCTGCAACCGTGTGGGAGACCCGGAATAAGTTCTTGGCTCCTGGCTTCAGCTGGGTCCAGTTCCTGCTGTTGCAGCCATTTGGGGAGTGAACCAGCAGATGCAAGACCTCCTTCTTTGTCTCTCCCTCTCTGTAACTCTAGCTCTCAAAATAAATTTTAAAAAATATAAAAAAGAATTACCACATACATTAAGAATCTATTTTGTTTTCCAAAAACTTTTTTTCCCTGGCTGTCAAGTGACACCTGGCCACACATATGTCAGAGATAGAAATAAGGAACTGCAATTCAAACCCAGATCAAGCTCCAGGTGCAAGGGCTCCCTGGTATACCACAAACGACTGCGTCAGGCTGAGGCTGAGCCCAGGGACAGGCAGGACTGGACACAGGGAAGCCAGCCTGTAACCAGAGGCCAGGAGGTGATGCATAAGCATTCAAATGTCCGAGCGCGGTTCCATTGCACACAGGTGCTTCTGAATCACAGTGCACCTGGGAAAACTGTTTCAGTCTCAGCCTACAAAGTCCACACATTATCAAAGGGACTGCTTTGCAGCTGCAACCAACACACAGCATTGCTTGACCATAAAAATCTCAAAGTACACTAGACATATTCCTCAGATAAGGCAGAGTCCGCCAGATACCACTTTCCTGATAACTCAGGAAAAAGGTAAGAACATATACATAATGATGCAACCTTCAACTTCTCCAATGTGCATTAAAATATCTTCCAAGGGGCCAGACATGTGGTGCAGCACCTGGCATGCCGGTTGGGACACCATTTTCCAGGTCAGAATGCAGGAGTTTGAGTCCCAGCTCCACTTCAGATTCCAACTTCCTGCCAATGTTAATCCTGGGAGGTGGCAGGTAACACCGTAAGTACTTGGGTCCTTATGTTCTGAGCTCCTGGCTTTAACCTAGCCCAGCCCTGGCTGTTGTGGCCATTTGGAAGTCAATCAGTGGACAGATCTCTCTACCTCTCTGTCTCTCTCAGCCTTTCAAATAAATAAAAATTAATTTGAAAAATTCTTCTAGGGGCCAGCACTGTGGTACCGTGGGTTAAGCCACCAGCTCCAATGCAGGCATCCCATAAGGACTCCCAGGTGCTCCAATTCTGATCCAGCTCTCTGCTAATGCCCCTGGGAAAGCAGAGGAAGAAGGCCCAAGTCCTTGGGTCTGTGTGACACACACGGAAGACACACGTGGAAATTCTGAGCTCCTGGCCAGCGCCGTGGCTCAACAGGCTAATCCTCCGCCTTGCAGTGCCGGCACACCGGGTTCTAGTCCCGGTCGGGGCACCGATCCTGTCCTGGTTGCCCCTCTTCCAGGCCAGCTCTCTGCTGTGGCCAGGGAGTGCAGTGGAGGATGGCCCAAGTGTTTGGGCTCTGCACCCCAGAGGAGACCAGGATAAGCACCTGGCTCCTGCCTTCGGAACAGCGCGGTGCGCCAGCCGCAGCGCGCTACCGCGGCGGCCATTGGAGGGTGAACCAACGGCAAAAGGAAGACCTTTCTCTCTGTCTCTCTCTCACTGTCCACTCTGCCTGTCCAAAAAAAAAAAAAAAAAATTCATCGGAAATTCTGAGCTCCTGACTTTGGCTTTGCTCCAATCGCAGGCCACTGCAGCCATGTGGGGAGTGAACCAGCAGACGGAAGATCTCTCTGTAACTCTGTCTTTAAAATAAATTTAAAAACCTTAAAAAACATTTGTTTTTAATCTAGTAAGAACGGAGGGTAGAGGGCCCGGTGCCTTGGTGCAACAGGTTGATGCCCCGGCCTGCAGTGTCGGCATTCCATATGAGCTCCGCTTGAGTCCCTGCTGCTCTACTTCCGATCCAGCTGTCTACTTTGGCCTGGGAAAGCAGGAGAAGATGGCTTGGGCCCCTGCACCCCTGCAGGAGACCCGGAAGAAGCTCCTGGTTCCTGGCTTTGGATCAGCTCAGCTGTGGCCATTATGGTCATTTGGGGAGTGAACCAGCGGGAAGACTTCTCTCTACCTTGCTCTATCTCTCTGTAACTCTATCTTTCAAATAAATAAATAAATATTAAAATAAAAAAATGGAGAGTAGAATGAAAAGGGGATGAGACTCCTTAAGCAAACAAGAGATGGGCAGTGTGGTACAGTGGGATAAGTCGCTGTTCAGAACACCCACAGAGTGCATCTCACACTGCAGTGCTAGTTGGAGTCCTGGCTGCTCCACTTCCAATCCTGCTTCCTGCTCACTCACTCACTCCTAGGAATGCAGCAGATGACAGCCCAAGTATCTGGGTTCTAGACACCCACATGGGAGACATGGATGGTAGTCCTGGTTCCTGGCTTTGGCCTGGCCCAGCCCCAGTTACTGTAGCCTTTTGGAGAGTGAACCAGCAGACGGAAGCTCTCTCTTTGGCTCCCCCTCTCTCTGTTATTCTGCCTTTCAAATAAATAAATCTTTTTTTTTTTAACAAGATTTATTTATTTTATTTGAAAGGCAGTTACAGAGAGACACAGGCAGAGAGAGAGAGAGAGAGAGAGAGAGAGAGAGAGAGAGAGAGAGAAGGTCTTCAATTCAATCTGCTGGTCCACCCCCAAACTGGCCACAACCGCTGAAACTGCCCCGATCCAAAGCCAGGAGAGTGAATGAGCAAATGGAAGAAAGACAGATAAACAGACAGATGTCTCCTTTTCTGTCATTCCAGCTTTCAAATAAATAAAATAAAATAAGGGGAAAAATAAGTTCTATAGCTCCAGAACTCAACTTACTGTGACGTTTAAATTCCTTTTGCAACTTGCTGATCTGGTTGCTTTTCATCCTGCTTCCAGACAGAGTCTTCACTTTCTTTGGTTTCAGTGTGGTCTTTAGACTGGGCCCTGCCCTTGCATCTACCACCTGGAGAGAAAACAATGGTTATTTAATCCCATTTTAAAAATGACATTCATGTATGTAGGAGCCACAGTATCATACTCATAGCGTCAAAAGGTCCGTGCACTTTTATCATCACATGGTATGAAAAATAAATATTATAAATATTATTTATCTAGTGGAGCTTTTTTTTTTTTTAAAGATTTGTTTATTTATCTGAAAGGCAGAGTTAGAGACAGAGAGGTCTTCCATCTGCTGGTTCACTCCCTAGATGGATGCAGTGACCGGAGCTGCACCCATCTGAAGCCAGGAACCAGTAGCTTCCTCCCAGTCTCCCACTCAAGTGCAGGGGCCCAAGGACTTGGGTCATCTTCTACTACTTTCCCAGGCCACAGCAGAGAGCTGAATCAAAGTGGAGCAGCTCAGACTCCAACCGGCGCCCATTTGGGATGCCAGCATTGCAGGTGGCGGCGGCTTCACCCACTACACCAGTGTTGACCCTTAGTGGGGCTTTTTAACTCTTTCCTTGAAGAAGAATACGCTGAAAAAAATCTAAATAGTTTTCTATATGGGAAATCATGACTGACTGCATGACTTAGGTGAGTTTACAACAATCAACCCACCAAAGCTAACATTCCTGCAGGATGTTTCACAGTTGGCAAAACAAAAACTTTCGTATACTTTTGATTTCACTTTTACTATACAGTGGTTCAGGGGACTATTTAGGTTTTCCCAATCTTAGACTGTAACCAAAGCAAAGTAAATTCTGTAACTTGCCTTATTCCCCTAAGCTGGTGAGAAGAGAAAGCAGGCAGGAGACAAGCCAACCCCAGGTTTTCATTCCTCGTGCTATCTTCAGACCACACCTTAACCTCGCGGGTCTGCTCTGTGAGGGTAGCAACAGACTCTCAGGTCTGGCCCAGCCAATGACCTAGCCCTGGGATGGTGCTGCTTGTCAGACATTCATTCACTTTTCCTACTCGCAGACTCTTACCCCCATGTCAACATTCCAATCTTGATATTCTCCAGAGAAGGTATTAAAGAAAAACTCATTTTTAATATTTCAGGGGCAGGACTGTGGTGCCACTCCACAGCTTGCAAAGCCTGTGTCCAATTTAGGGGCACCCTACAAGTCTCAGCTAGTCTACTTCTGATCTAGCTTCCTGAAAATGTGCCTGCGAAGGCAGCAGATGACGGCCCAAGCACTTAAGCCCTCCCCCATGTGGGAGACCAGGATGGAGCTCCTGCCTCCTGGCTTTGGCCTGGCCCAGCCCTGGCTGATTTGGCCATTTAGGCAGTGAACCAGTGCACGAATATCTCTGTCTCTTGTCTCTCTGCTGTTCTGCCTTTCAGACATTTTTAAATTATTTCAGGAAGAACTTGAGAGAAAAAGCAAAAAGGAAACACCTTTCCATGTCAGTTTGTTCTCAACAAGAGGTAAATACAGAGAACTGCTTCCATCCAATGGCGATGTGTTACACGTTGTAGATAGCACCTCATTCACTTCTCAACAGCGCTATCAGAGAGCTCCTATCTTCACACTCCATAAACAAATATAACCTGCCCAAAGCTCACACCAGTAAGTCACAAAGGAAGATTCAAACCTGAGTCTGGCTGCAATACCCACATGTTCACTAATAACCTGAGTTCAAAGTCATGGATCACTAAGAGAAAGAAGGGGGGCAGGCATGGTAGCACAACGGGTAAAGCCTCCTCCTTTAGTGCGGGCATCCCACATGGGTGCCAGTTCGAGTCCCAGCTGCTCCACTTGCAATTCAGCTCTCTTCTGTAGCCTAGGAAGGCAGTGGAAGATGGCCCAAGTCCTTGGGCCCCTGCACCCACTTGGGAGACCCAAAAGAAGCTCCTGGCTCCTAGCTTTGGATCAGCGCAGCTCCGGCCATTATGGAGAGTGAACCAGTGGATAGAAGACCTCTTTCTCTCTCTCTCTCTCTCTCTCTCTCTCTCTCTCTCTGCCTCTCCTCTCTGTGTAACTCTACTTTCAAGTAAATAAATCAATCTTTTGGCCGCGCCATGGCTCAACAGGCTAATCCTCCACCTTGTGGCGCCAGCACCCTGGGTTCTAGTCCTGGTCAGGGCACCGGATTCTGTCCTGGTTGCCCCTCTTCAGGCCAGCTCTCTGCTATGGCCCAGGAGTGCAGTGGAGGATGGCCCAAGTGCTTGGGCCCTGCACCCCAAAGGAGACCAGGAGAAGCACCTGGCTCCTGCCTTGGGATCAGCACGATGCGCCGGCTGCAGCAGCCATTGGAGGGTGAACCAACGGCAAAAAGGAAGACCTTTCTGTCTCTCACTGTGCACTCTACTTGTCAAAAATAAATAAATAAATAAATAAATCTTTAAAAAAAAAAAAAAAGAGAAGGAGGAGTCCACGTCCAACTCTGGGGATGGCAGCACTGAGCCTAAAACTAAGTGTGTGTACCCTGGGGATCTCAAAATGGGGTCCTGGACACAGCCTTAGGCAATGCCCACTGGGTACTCAGCCCCAAACCTGCCAAAATGCAAAGTGATTGTATCTGAGAAGCTATTTGTGTTTTTTACTTTATTTTTTTCATATTCCTATTCCTCCAGCCTAGAAATATATTTCTTCCTAAATCAGGGGAAAGTTACTGTCAATTATTTAACTGACAGTAAAAAATGCATCAGACATGGAGGCCAGTGTTGCGGTGTAGCGTGAAGCCACCAGCTGAGACACAAGCATCCCTTAGGAGCACCAGTGTGAACCCCGGCTGCTCCACTTCCCATCCAGCTCGATGCTAATGCACCGGGGGAAGCGACAGAAGATGGCCCATGTGCTTGGGCCTCTGCACCCACGTGGGAGACCTGGAAGAAGCTGCAGGCTCTCAGCTTTAGTCTGGCACAGACGTGGCCGTTGTGGCCGTTTGGGAAGTGAACCAGCAAATGGAAGACTTTCTCTCTCTCTAACTCTGCCTTTCAAATAAAAAATAAATCTTCTAAAAAATACATATGTATCAGATATATAACTGAGAAAGAAGCAAAATGGACTAACGTGATTCCAGTTTTTTTTGGATCCTGCCGGCAGCTTCTTCCATCTTTTCACCAGCAGGACGCAGGCGTTGCAGATGTCTCCGGAACGCGTCTCATGCAACCTGGAGAGAAACAACCCCACCTGGGTGAGTCTCTTTACCCCAAAGAACGCACGTGAGCACACGTCTCCACACCTGATCACTCGGGATGACACAGTACCAGCGATTCCGCAGTGTATCTCAGAAACAGATTTAAATTCTAGAGCCAAAGAACCAACTCTGTACTGCAGTTTGCTCATTTAAAATAAACGCTGTTTAAACTCCACCAATAAAACTTAAAAGAGATCCACGGTTTTAGACAATGCTGTTTAATTCACCTGTCTTGAAATACTGATAACTCTCATTATGTGTAAGACTAGAAATCAAGACTACTAAAAGAAAAACGTAATTTATAACAGCACAGTCAGCATAGCTTCTTTCTAACAACCTTCAAAACTACAAGTCCAGGATTCACAATTAACCATCAACAACATTTCAGCAGGAAAAAAAGCATACAGTTAATTTCTAAAAGAGGAAATGGTTCAACATTTAACACCTTATTTTATACAAGTATTTGCTGGAAAGTAAACTCCATTTTATTAAGCAGAGGATTATCATCCAAAGATGAACTAAGAATAAAATTCTGAAACAAAAGCTAACCAACGCTGACAAGTTCCAAGGCAGAACATTAAGTCTTGGTACAACCACCTTCCCCAGCAGGTGGGGTTAAAACACATTTCTATCGTTGAGGAAAAAAAATCAACAAAGACAGAAGGATACAGAGGACCACTACCACGAGAGAACAAAGGTAACTTTTAAAAATCCCTCTATACATCCGCATGCTAGCAACAAAAGGGCTGTCCAGTTACAACCTTAAGGGGCTTCACAGTGAACTTGGCCGTGGTGTGTAACCTGGACAACAGCAGCGTGTCATGTTGTTCAATTCACTCTAAGAGCAGAGGGCTTAATACCTGGGATTCGAACACAGCAGTAACTTAGTCCGCACCTTGCTTCAAGGGCTCTGCTCAGCGGTATTTCCGTACACTGCCATTGTTTCTTTTTTCCACTCTAAGAACGGTACAAACGGTGAACGAGCTTACCCGAAACAGCTCTGGAAGTCCTTCTCGTAGCGCTTACTGTCGGTGAAGCGGGAGCTCGAGGACTTGGCCCGGCAGATGCAGCAGCCCTCTATGCTTCGGTACATCTTTGGCTTGTGGAAACCAAACATCTTCTCTTCTGGCCAGGTCTGGAAAGACAAGGCAACAGACACAGCTCTGCTGAGAGCTCTCACAAGAAACCATCCGAGGAGCCTGTGCTGTTCCACCCCGGGCCCACCCAGCCCCGTCAGACAGCAGGACTCTGTGGAAGGTGGCCTGGACCCGCCTCTGCTCCTGGCGCTGGGACGCAAGTATATGACACAGAACAGCTCAGGTGTTTAGGGAGGGCCCCCGCTATCACCACCCCCACCCCCCTCCCACCCCCGCAAACATTCATTCTGAAAATGAGGAAGGGGAGGCTGGGTGGCTTGTTGGCAGGGAGCCAAGCACTTGAGCCATCATCTGCTGCCTCCCAGGGTCCACGTGAGAAGGAAGCTGGAATCGGGAGTGGATCAAGGATTGGAACCCAGGCACTTGGACACAGGATATGCTACAAGCTCTCCCGATAATCCTGTAAAGTGATGAAATCATTTAGGATGTATCTTGAGATCTGAGACAAGGCATACCTTTTCCTTTTGCATCTTTGAAAGTGACTCCCCCCTGGGGAAGTTCTAAGCATTTACCACGCCCATCCCTGGATGGTAAGTACGCAAGCAGCTCAGAGCTACCAACCCACACACTACCTCACCCTCTGGGAAAACCAGAGGGGATTTCTCCCGTGAAAAGTGGGAAGTGCTAAGCAGTCAGGCTCAATTCTGAAATGAAACTGCTCAAAGGAGGAGGTAAATTTCATAAAAACCCAGGGTTAGTTCTTTAAAACAGTAATTTTGTAAGTCACTAAGACAAAAATAAGCCTATGCTGCCTGGCCGCTGCTGAGTTGTGCAGGTTTCTGGAGATCCTCTATGAGGCTTCGAGCCCAAGAGAGCTTGATGGAGATAAATGTCCAAGAAACATAGAATGAGATTAACTGAATTCCCCGCTCAAAAGAAAAACAAAACACAAATCACATGGAGGAAGAAAGAAACTGCTCTACGTTTGGTTGCAAAAGTGCAGCTGTCAATAAATCACTATCTTAGCAGAAGTAAATCTGGAATATCCAAACCAAGGCCAATTTCACCAGAACATCTAGATGAAGAGATGACAAGGCATTGAAAACAGAAACAAACACCCAATGGGCAAGTTCAGAGTTGATGTGTGTATCAAGGACCAACTACAAATTATCACAAAAACATCAGTCACAAAACATCAGCAAGAGAAAATTATTAACACTGCTTACTGTCATGACCATAGTCAAAGAGTTAAAAATCACAGACCACCATCCCTTTAAAGTTGCTATAGGGGCTGGCATCATGGTGCAGCGGGGTAAGCCCCAACTTGGCAACACTGGCATCCCCTATCAGAGCGCCAGCTGGCTGGAGTCCTGGCTGCTCCACTTCTCATCCAGATCTCTGCTTATGTGCTTGGGAAGGCAACAGAAAATGACCCCAAAAGCTTGGGTCCCTGCCACCCATACAAGAGGCCTGGATGTACTTCCTGGCTCCTGGCTCCTGGCCCCTTGCATTGCATGGCCCAGCCCTGGCCATTGCAGCCACCTGGGGAGTGAACCAGCAGATAGAAGACCTCTCCCTGTCTCTCCCTCTTCGTAACTCTCTCAAAATAAATAAATAAATGTTTAAAAAAGTGACAAATATTTAAATTTTATGAACAAATAATTTGCCAAAAATCGAAGCATTCCTTTTAAACTTGGATATATTTGCATGTATTTGAGAGGCAGAGAGAAGAAGAGTAAACGCGGCCCCCTCTCTGCTGGTTCACTCCCCAGATGCTTGCGACTGCTCCCAATCCAGTTCTCCCACTTAGCTGGCAGGGACAGGAAAGCAGAGGAAGCAGCAGAGCCGGGACTTGAACCCAGGCGCTCTGAACTGGGATGCCGGCATCCCAAGGGAGGTCTGTGTACAACGGTCATCCAGGGCTCCTCTTCCAAGTGCTCGCTGGCCAGGGAGGGCGGAAGGGAGGGAAGCAGGGCAGAGGCCACTGATGCGCTTCAGTAAGAGGACAATCGTACCTGATGACCATTTCGGTCAAAAGGCTGGGGACTGGGTTTTCCTGAGGCGGCAACATGGGGCAGCCGCGCCCCAGGAACACACTCTTAAGAGAGGCTGCCTGGGACTACGGGCAGCCGCATTTCCTCAGTCCAACAACAAACGCATGTGGCAACTGCGAAGAGCATGGTCACGTGCTGCTTTGGGAAAAAACAATGTCGAGTGACAGAATTCCAGAAACGAGAACCTGGAGGGCTGCTGCTGTCAGCTGCGTGGGCAAAACCTCGTCATCTTCTCGGAGGCCCCTCACACGCAGGCCAAAGTGCACAGACGCTCTAGGAAGCCCCGCCTCCCTCAGCAAGGGCAAAGGAAGCACAGCAAAAGGGGCCAGGCCATTGCGTTAATAACCAGACCAAATCCTATTACGACAGATCCCTGCCTGTGCCCCGCCCCCCACCAGCACGCACGGGAACAGCACGGCTCACGGATCACCTCTGGGACACGCGCTGGACTTGGGGACCATCGCTCTGAGCCAGGGACCACACAACTGCAGCTGCACGTGGAAGCTTCCTTTTTTAACCCATGGCTACTTCCAGTCCAGCGTCCATCGCCAGCGATTTTCTGCTGGTGGCGACCTCACACATCTTACTTACTAGCCCCTGGCAAGAGGTTCCAAGAGGTTCTTCTTGGCTATCAGGGACAACAGCCTGTTGTCTCCTGAGAGTTAACCCTTCCCTGTGCAGCTGTGACCTTGCTCTTGCTCCAACAGAATTCTTGCCCGAACACCCGGGAGGGGCAGGGGCATCTGAATCTCGAAGCTCCGCCTGCTCTTCTGGCGCAGGGAGGTGGCACAGAGCAGAAGCACAGGACCCGCTTAATGCATGACGCCATAATAAAGCTATTAAACCCTCGCTGAGCTCACCCTGCATTGAGCAGCACCTGGGAATCGGCAGCAAATCCACAGGGCTTTCATTTGGGGAGTTTGTTTACAGCCACCCAGTTAAGGCACAGTTAGTATTTAACCATTTTCAATTTGGGGAGCCCTAAAATTAACTGCAAACATTTTCACTAAACCTACAGAAAGGTGGGGCACAGTGAGCTGGCACTGTGGCAGAGCAGGTAAAGCCGCCTGTAACACCAGCATCCCATCTGGGCGCAGGTTCAAGTCCCAGTTGCTGCACTTCACATCCAGTTCCTTGCTAGTGGCCTGAAGAAAGACGATGACCCAGGTGCTTGGGCCCCTGCCACCCATGTGGGAGACATGCAAGAAGCTCCTGGTTCCTGGCTTGGGCCCGGCCCAGTCCCAGCTGTTGAGTGGCTGAAGGGATCCATGCATGGAAGGTCTCTCTCTCTCTGTACCGCTGATTTTCAAATAAATCAATAAATCCTAAAAAGAGAGCAAACAAAATCCTAGCTAAACTCTAGAAGAAAAGCAGGAACACAAAATGGCCTCTGAAACCAACTCACCCTAACGCATCCGAGGAGATGGTTGGCCACTGCACACTTGAGTAGAACTGGCGATTCCTGTGATTTCAAGCAAGCTGATGGCCTTTCTGGGTGCCACGTTCGTGCACTATCTAAATGATTCCTGCAAGACACTCTGGTCTTTACCATTTTTACACCCAAACCGTATCTTTTAATTCTGTCTTCTGTGAACGTGGAGCAGCACGCACACATGTGCTCACTGTCAGCCATGGAGCTACCTGTGACTCCTGCGCCGACTCCTCGTCCCATCATTCAGCACCCTGCGCTTTTTCTCACTAGACGGACGCCAAGGCCATCTGCTTCCTCACTGAGGAACGGTTACAGCTGAGAGCAGACTCCACCCGGTCTCACCCCTAAGCGTGTGTTGAGGGAGAGCCCAAGAACACGAAGCTTTAGATGAAGCCGGAAATCAGCAGGACTTCAGATACTGATTAGAAACCATCTAAAATCACATGGTGGTGCTGGTTCACTTCCTGAATACACGAGAAGCCACTGAAGTGTACACACTACAAGAGTGCATTTTGTGGTATGTGAATGACATCTCAATAAGCCTGCTTCAAAGATATAATAAAAATGAATGGGTTAGGCATTCTGTCTCCATCACCTTTGTAATCTCAGCATCTAGGGCAGTACAAGGCTCCTAGGTGCTCAACAAGCACGTCGACTAAGCTTCTAAAAAATGTTATCGTGTGTACAGCTCTGTGTCATTTCCCAAAACACTTTCACTGACATTATTCCTTTGGCTACTGTCAGCCAATACCCATGTGTTTTTAAATAATGTTAATGGTTACAAATAAATCAATCATGCTAGAATTACATTTCTGACCAACATAATCAAATCTCACAAAATTAAAAAATTAAGGCTAGTAGCTAAATCAGCCAATGTAGGAAGACAAATAACTATATGAACAAAACAGACCAAAAAAAAAAGGGGGGGGGGGAAGGGGTGGTGGTGAAGTTTTTAAAGTGTAACAAATTAATTCTCAAGGTCTGTTTTGGCTGATTTGTTGGTTTCTTCTACTTTGAAGCTGGGAGTTTCATACAAATCTAATGATCAATTTAATGCAGGCATGGGGACTGTAACCTTGGCGTTACAGGTCAAGAACAGGATGAGGTAACCACTGTGTATCAACAACACAAAAGGGCCAATTCTAATCTAACCTAATGAGACTGCGAAGCCAAGGACCAGGCATGATGTCCAGTTTCACTGAGTGCAATACAATGTAAGAAAGAAAATGTTTTCACAGCAACAGACACTATTTAAGAAAAGTTTTCTTATCAACCTCTTAGAAATCTTAACAACTTGCAGAGTTTAAGCTCCCACTAGGAAACACTAGGAAGAATACTGAAATGGAAATGTGCGCCCTTTTTAATAGGGAATTGGGTGAAAAGGTGAAGAACTCAATTGTCCTTTGAATCCTACAAGGATGTTAATTTAACATCTTTGCAAACAGGAATCTTAAGATAAAGTTGACATCCATTAGGCCCATTTGGCTGGTATGTAAGCTCTACAGGACACAGTTACTCAAGACAATAACCTTCCTCTGGCTTTTTAATGTTTAGAAGTAAGGGCTTTCTTAACAGTCAAGAAACATGTCTTTCAAAACTCTAAAATGCCAGTGAATGGAGTAGATGGAAGAAAACGGAGAGGCAAGTAAGACTGGTAAATCACAAGTTAACCATGTAACTTGTCCTAAATCACAAGTTAACCATGTAACTTGTCCATGCCATTTTGGGAACTGAAATTCCGCCAGACACAAATTAGGGAAATCACCTTCCATATGGAAATATTTTTAGTTTTCAGTAGACCAAAACCCTATAGCTTCTAATCACTTTTTTCCTAAAACTCGACTGATGGAGACCTTTAAAAAAAAAAAAAAATCACAAGATATTGGCAGCGTCCTATACTGCCTGTGATTTTGAGACTGATTAAACTATGGTGTCTTCATACTACAGCCCCTAAAAAGAACGCAGCATGCCTATGACATGTGCGGCAAGGGAACCCTATTCAAGATCTCTTGTTCTGTGACACAGGCAAGTTGAATAAGTTTCACAGCACAGTCCCACGCAGTACATTTTTAAAATGAGACCTTAAACGTACAAACTTTTTAAAAATAGGTGTATAAAAATAGTAAATGGCTGCCTGTGCAGAGTGCAAGCAGGAGAGAGCTTACTTTCACTTTACTGCCTCTAGCAGAGCTGGTTTTTTTCTTTAACCAAGCGCATCACACCCCAATAACCTTGATTACCATCACACACCTTCATCTTACTGAAGAGGAGCCCGAAAAAGCCCCGCATTTGAATAAACTTCCTCCAAGACACACAGATGGGGAGACACGCAGCAGAAAAACCCACTGCACTGGAGTGAAGTCAGAACAGGCACACGGCAGAAGGCAAAGGAAACTGTGCAGTGGGGAGGAAGAGGCTCCGACCAAAGACAAAAGGAACCAAGCAACCAAAGACAACTTTGAAGTGAAGGAGATGCATTTTAGAGGCCGGCAGGAGGATGAGAAAGGAAGAGAAGCAACACGAAAAGGCACTTGTGATCTTAGCGTGGGGACAGCCGAGTCTGCTGTAACTGCTAGCCAGCGGCAGGCTCTCTAATCACACAGAAGCACAGGAACCAGTAAACGGACAGCGTAACTGGAGCAACGCTCTTCACAAAGGGTCAACAGGACCGAGGGTTTTGTATTCCCCTGCTGCTAGGCCACTTGGCTGCAGAACTCAACAACACATGTTCCATCAGCGCTTAAGGAAAGCCACGGGGCAATAAAACATTATTATTTCCGCTCACCTGCTTCCAGATAGCGCCTACTTCCCAGCACCGAAGGTTCTCAATCTACTTCATCACTTTCCAGGAGCAAAGTTTAATGTGTCCAGAACACAGAGAAAGGGGCAGCCGACCCTACAGCTACTCCAAATATGCACTCTCTCTCTAAGAAACGACATGGTAAGACACCTGTAACTTGCTCTCTATGCGAGCTATTCTTATTCGACAGGACACAGGTCAAACTCCGAAATCTGCTAAAGCAATACAGGTGAAAACAGACATCACGAGCCCAGTCTCTGGGTTTTAGATAGTGGAAAAACAACAACACTGGGTGTGCCAATTCTAGATTAAGAGCAAGTCTAGTGGGCAGAAAGTTGCAAAAGGTTAGAGACACAGTATTAGCTTTTAAGGGATGATTATTACTTAGCAAATGTAACTCCAGGGAGTCTGGGGGAAAAGGCACTATAAAGACAACTTGGGGTGTACTTCTGCTTCTGTCTTTACAACTGACTAGGAAGTCACTTCTAATTTCATTTGCCTCTCTGTAACATCATGGTGAAATCTCACTTCTACTTTCCAGGGACACTGTAAAGCAGGAATAAGAAAACAATATTCTTATTTCCTTTACATTGTAGGACTTACGCATTACAGGAAAATAAACTGTGTCCCAGGATACATTCAACAAATTCAACTGAGGGTAGAATCCAGAATTTTCAAAGTCTTCTTTTAGGCTCAGGTCCGTGGGAAAAGGGGAACTTGGTCTTTTCAGGGAGATTTCATGGTCATAAAACAAGCCTATATTTCTTTCTATGAAGCTGCTCTCCCTTTGCCAAGCTTGATAAAAATGGTAAGGGGCAAGCACTTAACCTACAGTTAAGACAATGGTCCCATATGCCTGAACCTGGTTCCAGGCTCTGGCTCCTGACTCCACCTTACTGCTCATGCAGACGCTAGGAGGCAGGCGTTGGGGCCCAAGTAACTGAGTCCCTGCCACAGCGTGGGAGACCTGGGTTCCCAGTTGCTGGGCTTCCGTGCCCAGCGTGGCTGGCATTTGGAGAGTGAACCAGATGATTGGACTTCTCCCTGTATTTCTCTGCCTCTCAAATAATGTTTAAGTTTAAAAAAAAAAAAATGTTTAAGTTAGGAAAAAGAGTGTGGGAGCACACAACACCACGCAATCTGACCCAAACCTCTTCTGCCCATTTCCTCCTCCTTAAATAGGCTGAGTCCCAACTCTTCTGTAGCGCACAGCACAGAGGGAGCAAGGCAGGCGCTGGGCGCTGACATTTCTTCCTACCAGCAAGTCTTTCCCCCTTTCTCTTTGTTCCTCTCTCACGTCAGGGATGGTTTCAATGCCTGTTTTGGAGCACCCCGCCCTCAGGAAGTCACTGATAGTCCCCAATATTCAGCTCCTGATCCAACCTCTCTCCCTTCGCATTAGGATCAACATGGCAAACTGACCACCAATCCATTCTGCCCTTTGAAGGTGCTGAATTAGCTACTGTTCCAAGCCTCATCCTGTGGTTACCCTACACACAGGTACACCAAAAAATCTGGAATTCAGCTCCTCCTCACGCTCCACACAGCTCCTCACCAGGCTCATAATGAGGTCCTGATTCTGCTGCTTTCTCCCATCCTGCTCCACGGCTGGGCTGGCTGTCCATCACCGGCACTGAGGCTCCTGTTAGAAGCCGGCGCCGCGGCTCAACAGGCTAATCTTCCGCCTTGTGGCGCCGGCACACCGGGTTCTAGTCCCGGTCGGGGCGCCGGATCCTGTCCCGGTTGCCCCTCTTCCAGGCCAGCTCTCTGCTGTGGCCTGGGAGTGCAGTGGAGGATGGCCCAAGTGCTTGGGACCTGCACCCCATGGGAGACCAGAAGAGAAGCACCTGGCTCCTGGCTTCGGATCAGCGCGGTGCACGGGCCGCAGCAGCCATTGGAGGGTGAACCAACGGCAAAAAGGAAGACCTCTCTCTCACTATCCACTCTGCCTGTCAAAAAAAATAAAAATAAAAAATAAAAGAAAAAGAAATTCATTCCTGACTTCCCTGGAATCCCTAAAGCTCAAATGTTAATCATCCTGACTTCAGGATAGGATCCGAACTCCCAGGCAGGGAATTCAAAGCTTTCCAAGATGTAGCCCTGCCTATCGGCTGTTCCCAACTTGGAATTCTGATTTTCCAGGAGTGACAGACCTACAGCCAGTCGGAAACAGCTTCCCCTCCATCCCATCAACCTAGGAAATTCTCTTAAAAATTACTTCTTATGGAGCCAGGGCTGTGGTGTAGCAGGTAAAGTAGCCGCCTGCAGCGCAGGCATCCCATATGGGCGCTGGTTCATGTCATGGCTGCTCCTCTTCCTATCCAGCTCTCTGCTATAGCCCAGGTCCTTGGGCCCCTGCACCCGCGTGGGAGACCTGGAAGAAGCTCCTGGCTTCGAATCAGCTCAGCTCTGACTGTTGCAGCCATCTGGGGAGTCAACCAGTAGATGGAAGACCTTTCTATCTCTCCCTCTGTCTGTAACTCTGCCTCTCAAATAAATAAATAAAAATTAATTCTTGTAACAAAATGTTTTTGTGACTTTATTAGAACACCTAGCACACAAGACTGCAACCTACTTGTTTACTGTATTATCTCCTCTACTCAACAGTCAACGCTGCGGGGCAGGCACTAAGTCTTTCCTTACAACCAGGTGCTGAGTGCACGTGGCACACTCCAACAGGTGGAATGTGCTAACTACCCCAAGAGTGGGGCAGCCAAGATGAACTGAGCAGTAGAGGAAGGTGAAGGCATGGAATGGAAAATGGTGTTTGTCATAAAAATGTGAATTAAAATATTGAGGGTCTGAAAGGACTCTTATTTCTTTAATATTTAGTCTACAGCCTTTTTAGAAAAAAAAAAAAAAACCTGCAAGGTTTAAAGATTTCCAGGAAATGTGAACCAAATGAACTACTTTAATTAAAGAAGATTAATGGTAAACAATTTTCTTAATTGGTAGAGAAGGAGGGGTAGATTGGAAGTGCAAAGAGGAGCCTCACGATAAGAGCGACTTCCACCCAGCATATATTAGCACTAGCTAGATTAAGCCAAATCAAACTTTCAATGGGACATTATCAGAAATGGATTATTTTAGCCCAGTTGCAACTTTTGGATTTGTCTTTTTTTTTTTTTTTTTTTTTTGACAGGCAGAGTGGACAGTGAGAGAGAGAGAGAGACAGAGAGAAAGGTCTTCCTTTGCCGTTGGTTCACCCTCTAATGGCCGCCGCGGTAGCGCGCTGCGGCTGGCGCACCGCGCTGTTCCGATGGCAGGAGCCAGGTGCTTATCCTGGTCTCCCATGGGGTGCAGGGCCCAAGCACTTGGGCCATCCTCCACTGCACTCCTGGGCCACAGCAGAGAGCTGGCCTGGAAGAGGAGCAACCGGGACAGGATCGGTGCCCCAACCGGGACTAGAACCCGGTGTGCCGGCGCCGCAAGGCGGAGGATTAGCCTGTTGAGCCACGGCGCCGGCCTGCAACTTTTGGATTTGAATGTGTAACAGCAAATATGTGCGTGATTTTAGTACTTCCTGTGCATAAAGAAAATTTCCCTACCTTAAAACTTATGTTTATTTTTGGGAGGGAGAGTAGAGGCATTTCAAGATTATTTCTGTAATAAGGAAAATCTTAGTAGCAGACTCAAAAGAAAAACTGGAAGGACCAGCACTGTGGCACGGGATAGGTGAAAACGCCAACAACCCCCATCAGAAAGCCTCCAGTCAGGCTGCTCTCCATTTGTGAACCAGCTCCCTGCTGATGCGACTGGGAAAGCAATGGAAGACTGCCCAAATACTCAGGCTGCAGCCACCCATGGGGGAGGCCCGAGTTCCTGGCTCTTCTCTTGGGCTTGGCCCAGCCCTGGCTGTTGGGACCATCTGGAGAGAGAACCAGTGGATGGAAGATCCCCCTTTCTCTGTCACTCTGCCTTTCAAACAGATAAATAAATCTTTAAAAAAAAAAAAAAGAAAGAAAGAAAGAGGGAGAACCAAAACATTAAAAAATATTCTCAACTTAAAACCCTCTGGAGTCAAAACTAAGCATGGGAAACACCAGACACTCGCATACACAAGAGAAAGCAGGAAGACAGAAAATGACATTTTCCAGGTTTCCACAGGGCTGTGGTGTAACAGTTCAATCAGAATTGGAAAGGCAAACAGTGTTCCTGGGAGGTGCTGAAGGTGGGGGAAGGGACCATGCCTTCCACTGAAGGCTTCCGTGGGCCAGAGCCTTGGGTCACCTCCTGTGAAAGGCCAGTTCCCCAGCCCGGGGGTGACACTGCTTTATTCTCCACAAAGCTCTGCGACAAGTGCTCTCGCCGTTTCACAAGTGAGAGGACTGCACCACAAATCTAAGATCATCAATGCTTCGGAACCTCCTCTGCAACAAACCTCCTCCCACACCCGTGTCCCCTTTCTCCTGGGCCAAGTAGATTCCCACAGTTTCTTAGAGGAAAAAAAGAAAATGACATATATGTCTTTTTAAAGCAACCTGCCATGTGTCTGGCATGGCAAACTAATATATTTGCCCTAAATAACAGCTTCCTTAAGTTAGTTTAGGTTTCAAATAATTTTAAACTTTCACTAATGAAAAACTTTTCTAAGTAAAAGCATTCTCAAAACATTTTTCTGACATAAACATGTCTGAGTTTGAGTCCACTGAATCAGGTTTTCCCAGCTTTGGGGGGGGGGGGGGTAAGATCCTGGTTTTAGACACAAATAATCAGAAAAACTGAAACAGCAGCCCCGCAGCCTGCTTTCCACGAAGGTTCTAGAATACACTTAGCACCTACAGAACTTCTCACCTCTAACCTTCCAGAGTAATACCAACAGAAGGCAGGGAAGACCGGGTTCTTTCCTTTCCCTAACTCACTCACCTCACATCTCTGATGTGCAGATCAGATTATTAAAGCAAAAACCATTATACTCTGTTTGCTAAACTAAAACTTCCCCACATACTGAAATTCTTGGCTTTAAAATAGGAAGAACTTGTCAGAGAATGTCAGCGTACTCACGTCACATGCATTTCAGACATGGCACAGAAATAACTGACCAAAAGAAAGTCAAAGTAATCACACTCCAAGTTCTTATTTTCTTAACAGGCTCATTGCATTCACTTAAGAAATCTCACAGTATTGGTTGCCTTTCAGTACTATGAATCTGGTCGACCAAAACTTGGGAAAAACATGCTTAACAAGACTAAAACAAAAAATGTATCTGCACTTGCGTGGATTTGTGGGAGCCGGTGGGCAGGGCATGCAAGGTTGTTATTTTCCGGTCATGACCACTTCTGGATTCTAACCTTCAACAAGACCCAAACGCAGCAGGTCCGGGGCTGCTGCTTATCGGATGTCTAGACTGCAGGCAAACCCCGGATTCCAAAGACGCATCCATGTGTCAAACCGGCATAATTTCTGAGCTATGCCTGGGGCCGCATACCAATAAAAAAAAGAAAAAAAAAAAAAGTTGGCTTGAAAAGAAAATCGAGGAGGGGTCAGCAGAAGGTCAAGCCCGGTTCCCAAGAACCGGAGAGGACACTGTGTCATCCTCCCCAAAACCCTGGCTTCCCTCAAGCTCACCCCAAGACAAGGCAGCGAGCAACAGCGGTAGCTTCCCGGCCAGAGAAGACGCCGCTGTCCCTAATCTTTACAAAAACACTCGGCTCTGCTCGGAACTCCACCACCATCAACTCCGGGACTTGCATTTAATTGAGTTTGGGGCACCCGCACGTGCTGGTCCTGCAACGCGCATCAGGAAAAGGCTGCACGGGGGCAGCCTCCGGTCCAAAAGCAGGTGCTTTTTTTTTTTTTTTTTTTCCATTATGAAAAGAGGAGCAGTGAGTTTTCTGACCCCCTCTCCTCAGGGCCACAGGCCAGGGGCGAGGAGGCAGCTGTCCACTCCTCGCCTCCCGGGTGGCTGCGGAACCGGAGGTGAGCGCGTGAACGCAACAACAAAGGAGCCGAGTGGGAGCGGATCCCGGTGGCCGGGACGGACTCCGCACCACCCACGGGGGGAGCCCCGAAACCTACCTGGCCGGCCGCCTCCCACGCGTGCACACACAAAGAGCCCGCGGCGCGCCCGCTTCGCCCCCGCACCGCGGGGAGCCCCGAAACTTCCCCTCCGCGCCTTTCCGGGCGGCGTCGGGGCTGGGTCCGCTGGACGTGCGGGGGCCCGGACGGTGCGGGGGCAGACGCCCGCCCGCCCCGCGCCCCCAAATCCGCCCGCCGCGTCTCCGGCGCTGCCCCCCACGCTGCGGGTGCCACCTCGGGCGCGCGGCGGCCGCCGCAGACGCGCAGCCCGGCAGCGCGCAGAGCCGCTCCCCGGCCGGGGTGCCGGCCCGCAGGACGGCTGCGGCCCGGGCGAAAGTTCCCGCGCGGGCCGGGGCGGCCGGGGGGCAGCCGCGTCGCTCGCCGCCGCCGCCGCCCCCCTCACCTGCGCCGGAACAACGGGCCCCGCGCCCGCCCTCCGGCCCGCCCGGCGCCTCCCGCAGGCCGCGCCTCCCGCACGCCGCGCTGCCGGGGCTGGTTCCTCCTCATGGCTTTGCCCTGACGTAATTCAAACATGGCAACAGTTCGACTTCAAAGGCGAAGCCTCAGACCTCCCAGACGCGGGCTCCCGGGCCGCGAGGTCCGGGCGTCGCCCTGCGGCCGCCCCCGGCCTGGCTCCGCGCGCGGGCCGCGCCGCCGAAGTTTCCCCGCCGGGGGCTGAGGGACAAAAGCCCTCCCGAAAGTCGCCCGAACTTCGGGGCCTGGGCGCCGGCGGCCCTTTGTCTTCCGTCCAGCCGGGCGCTGCCTCCGTGCGGCATCGGGGCCGGGGCCGGGGGCCGCGGGGGCCCGGCCCGCCAAAGTTTCGCGGCGCAGCCCCGGAGGAGAAGCGCCCCGGACCGCCAGCCGCGCACGGGCGGAGAGTTGGCGACTTGCGCTCTCGCTGTTCACAACTGGCAGGACGCCATCATCGGCGGGTCACATTGTCCTGCGGGGCCGGGGGCCGCGGGGCCGCAGCACGTGGTCTGTCACACAGGCCACAAAAAGCAGCGCCCACGAGCGGCCCCGGCGACGCCGCCGCTGCCTGCCGGCCGCCCGGACTCGGCTCCCCGGGCCATCTTGGCCCGCAGACGGCGCCCGCGCCCACGCCACAGGTGAACGCGCGGGTGGCACAAGTTGGGGCCGCGTGGGAGCCGGGCGACCGCGTGTGGCTCATTGTCGCGGCCGCGTCCCTCCGGAGTTGGGCGGACCGCGCCGCGCCGCGTGCGCTCCGGAGGCCCATTTAAACCCCCCTCGCGGAAGCGGAAGGCAACTTAAGTTTTGGGGCGGATGGCGCTCATTGTCCACCCCCTCGGCGAGACACGCGCGTGAGGGGCTGCCGTGGGCTACACCACGAGGCGCGGCGCCGGAGAGTGTGTGTGCGCCCCCCCCCCCCACCTCCGCCACCGGCCAGCGTCCACGCGGACGCACCGGCCCCGGCCGCCCCGCAAGCCCCTTTCCGCCCGGGCCTTGCAGCCTCCGGGGCACGGGGCGGCGGAGAAAAGTCGTTGTCACCTTCAGCGTGGATCGCTCAACTCCGCGACTCCCCGGTCACTGCCAGGCTCCGCGCACTCCCCCCACCCCAGGACTTTCGGTTTGCCGGATACCCGCCCCGGTGGGGGAAGCAGGCGGCCGAGACGCGTGTGTACAAAAGGACCCGGGGGCCGGCGACCGCGGAAACGGGGCGCCCGGCAATGCCACCTCCCAGACAAAACTTCCTGCGTGTGCGTGCGTGTGCGGTGAGCGTGTCGGCTGTGTGTGCAGGGACGGGGAGGTGGGCGAGCTGGACACAGAGGACACCCCGCTCGGAAACCGAAGCCTCGGCACGCAGCCCTGCAGCCCGGCAGAGTTCGCTCACCTTCCCGAGGCAGCCGTTCCACGCGCGATCAGGCTCCCGAGGTGCGCGGTGCACGCAGGCCGGCCCCTCCAGGCACTCCGTCCCCCGCCGCCGCCGCCGCCGCCGCCTTGTCTAGAAAGATTGTCTCCTGCAGTTCTGCAGTTGCTACCGCGGCCCGGGAAGGTGTAGATTCCGCTTTCGTTCTGCGCACGCGCGCTCCCGGGGCAAGAAATTCTCTTGAATCGGGCTCATTTGCATGCGGGCGCGCGCGCGTCGCGGGCGGGGCGGGGAGGGGGCGAGGCGGCCGCGCGCGCTCCCGGGGCCTCTATTGTCCTTTTAAGGGGAGAAGCGCCGCGGCGCGGGAAACGCGGCGGCCGCGGGCGGCGGGGCGGGGCCTGCTTACTACGGCAACGTCGCGTAAACAAACGGCCGCGGCGGGCCCGTGGGCCGCGGCGCGGGTGGGCGCGGGGAGTGCGGAGTTCCGGGGGCCGGTTCTGCGGGCACCTGTGACTTGCGACAGCGTGCACACGCCGCCTCGGTTTGGCTGCAAGTTGCGTGTTCGCAGCTTTTTGGAAACGCGCGCGCGAGTCCCCCGGAGCCCGCGGGGAGCCCGTGTCCGCGCGGTCGCGCTTGGACTCCGCGTGCGGCCGCCGGCCCCCGCTGGCCCCTCTCTCTCCCCCGGGGTAGCCCACGCACCCCAACTCCTGCAACTCGGAGACCACGCCACGAACGGGCGGGCTCGTGTGGGCACGCAGCCGGCCACGCGCAGGCTCTGTGCACCCGCACCCACGCCCGGAGGAACCCCTCGCGGGAGGCACCTGGCTCCGGTGCGCGGGCCACCTGCCCCAGGCCGCGGGGAAAGGCCGTTCGTCCCAGAAACGGCTTTCTGGTCCCCAGCCGCAGGCGTGTGGCGGCCAGCCGTGCCGGCAAGTGTCCACGCGCGGAGCTAGGTCGATACTTGGGCAACGCGGGTGTGACACAGCCAGTGCTGCCGCCGCCGCGGCTGCTTCTTCCTCGGGTCCTGCACCTGCAGGCGGAGCGCCCGCAGGGCCCACGCCTCGCCCAGGAGAGGGCCTGGGTCCGTCCGTGGGCAGTGGGCAGTGTGCTCCTGCGGACCGCAGCTGGATCGCGGGCTCCCGCAGCCTCGCAGTCTGACAGATGACCTAAGTCACTCTGCACGTGCAGGAAGCAGCCCCCGTCCTAACCGAGGTGACCAGGATTGGACAACCTGGACCCCAGGGGCAAGCCTGTGCCTCCCTCGTTTTGAAGACAACTTTAAAAAGTTGTCCTTGGCGGTCTCAGACACTGACTCGGTTTATGAAAAACCCTCCAAAATTAACTTCTAATTATTACATGCCTCTGAAAATGTGAAAGTTCCAAGTACTTTTTTTTTTTTTCTGGTGGAAGAAAAGTAGTTTGTTCTGCTATGCAGAGAACAAGAAGTTGGGCAGCTGTTCAATCCCAGAATCCCAAGAAATAGGCCAGCGCCGTGGCTTAACAGGCTAATCCTCCACCTTGCGGCGCTGGCACACCGGGTTCTAGTCCCGGTCGGGGCACTGGATTCTATCCCGGTTGCCCCTCTTCCAGGCCAGCTCTCTGCTATGGCCCGGGAAGGCAGTGGAGGATGGCCCAAGTCCTTGGGCCCTGCACCCCATGGGAGACCAGGAGAAGCACCTGGCTCCTGCCTTAGGATCTGCACCATGCGCCGGCCGCAGCGGCCATTGGAGGGTGAACCAAAGGCAAAAAGGAAGACCTTTCTCTCTGTCTCTCTCTCTCACTATCCACTCTGCCTGTCAAAAAAAAAAAAAAAAAAAGAATCCCAAGAAATAATTTGTCAACTTCAATTATTGTGTACTGGACATGGGCATGCAACACAAAGGACCTTAAATGCCTTTGTCTTGAAAGTTGATGTAAACAGTGACCATTGCAATCCAGGGTTGCAGCAAGCTTGAAGGTGCAGGCCGTGTAGGATATACTGTTCCTGGAGGCTACATGGCTACTGAGCTACTATCATGTATCAAGACTTCCTGTGCTCGCCCCACAGAGGTCAAGAAGTAATCTGGGGAGGTTTTGTAGGAAGGGCAGTAGCAAAATCCTTAAAGAGAAATTTGAATTCCTTAGAGTCTTGGCTTTTTTTTTTTTTTTAACAACCACGTGCTATTTTTGAGAAACCAGGTGCATTCCAAAGGTTCTTTTGTTCATTTTGTTGCTTGAACATGTTGTTATGGCTGGCCCTACCTAGGGCCAATAGCTCATTAATGGACTACTTTAAAATAGTATTACCTAAATAGCTCTTTTTCATCCAAAGAACAAGAGGGATACAGGGAAACAAGGGAAGAAATAGAAATTACACTGAATTACAACATACCAGGAAAATAACTGGGTTTTTGTTTTGTTTTGCTTGTAAGATTTATTTCTTTGAAAGTCAGAGTGACACAAAGAGCAGATATACACCATCTGCTGGTTCACTCTCCAAACGGCTGCAACAGCCAAGACTAGGCTAAGCCAGCCCAAGCCAGGAGGTGTGAACTGCATCCAAGTCTCCCACGTGGGCAGCAGGCGCCCAAGAACTGGAGCCATCTGCTTCCTCCTGAGCTGCACTGGCAGGAAAGCGGATCTGTAGCAGAGTGGCCAGGACTCCAGCCAGACACTGCAGGACGGCACGCAGGCGTCACAAGCAGCAGTTCAACTCACTGTGCTGCAACGTCTGAGAATTTTTTTAATGCCTTCAATGCTGTGTTGAACTCATGAGTTCCCAAAAGTTTTGAAAAATATATTTTGCAATAAGATAGCTGCATAGCCAGATACTGTAGGTAAGCCGACTACTTTCATTACAATGGATTATCCCACTCTGGAATTATCCCTAATGCTTGAACATTTCCATGCACTTGGCAAACATTTACTGGTCACAGCTGTGGGCCCCATCCAGGGGTCACTTCAGAACCAGAGGGGCTCTAGCCACCTCACTACTACTTTATTTCCTCGTAATTCTGTTAAAAGATTTTTTTTTTTTTTTTGTAGAACAGATTGCCTTTTTTTTTAAAAAAAAAAATAGATTTATTTATTTGAAAGAGTCAAGAGAGAAACCAAGCCAAAGCCAGGAGCTTCTTCCAGGTCTCTCAAGTCAGTGGCAAGAGCCCGAGCTCTTGGGAATCTTCTAGTTTCTCCCAGGCCATTAACAGGGAACTGAATCCGAAGTGGAGCTTCACTCCACTCAGGTAGCAGCTTCACTGGTTACACTAAAACGCCAGCCCCTGGTTTGTCTTTTGAGAATTAATGATGACTATTAACTTTAGAATTTATTACAGTATTCTTAGGATGGAGGATGCTTATATATAAATGACCGAAAGGACAATTCTTACTTGGTAATGAAGAATATTTTAAACAGTTTAGTGATGTTTGTATTGACAGTTCCAACTCATGCTTGTTACTTAGTATTTATTTGCCATTTATTTGAGAGGTAGAGTTACAGACAGTGAGAGAGAGAAAGCTCTTCCATCTGTTGATTGACTCCCCAAATGGCCACAACGGCTGGAGCTGAGCCAATCCAAGGCCAGGAGCCACGAGCTTCTTCCAGGTCTCCCACGTGGCTGCAGGGGCCCAAGAACTTGGGTCATCTTCCACTGCTTTCCCAGGCCATAGCAGAGAGATGGATCGGAAGTGGAGCAGCCAGGACTCCAGCAGGCATCCATCCCTAAGGTATGCCGGCACTGCAGGCGACGGCTTTTACCCACTACACCACAGCGCTGGCCCCCCTGCTAAGGTTTGAGTGTGCCCCCTAGAATTTCTGTGCTGGAAATTTATCCACCAGTGCAATGTGTTGGCCTTTTAATGGGGGGGGGGGGGGGTTTCAGGTCAGGAGAGCTGTGAGCGCAGGAGTGGAGTGAGAAAGGGAGGTACTCAGCCTCTCTCCCCTCTCATGCCTGCTCTCACCAGTGGTGCCTTGCACCAGGCTAAGAGGCAGAAGAGGCGCCCACCAGATGTGAGCCCCTCAGTCGTGGCCTCCCAGCCTTCAGAACCAGGAGCTAATGCGTTCCTGTTCATTACCCAGCCTCAGGTATTCTGTTACAGCAGACAAAACAGACAAAGAGGCTGCCTTAGTGGGCAGTAGCTATAACAACCAAGAGCTCTTTTCCTCACACCAAAACAAGTACAGTATTTTGTTACTTATTTGTTTAAATCCCTTTGAAGTTCAAATAGCAAGTGGTTAGAGCAAGTCAGATAATTTTACGTTGTAAGATATAGAATTGGCTATGCCATCTAAGACACCCTAATCCTCCCACAAGCATTGACAGCTGCCAGGAAAAAGGTATCGATTACTTCACTGAAGTTAGCTTTTCAAATTTCTGAACATAAAGACTAAACAATATCACAGACTTAGAAAGACAAATCTCTGATTTTATGAAAATGTTAAGCTTGCTTCTAAAAACAAAATTAGGAGTGGTCTTTGTGGGGTAAGGGTTAAGCTGCAGTTGGGGATCCTTGCATCCCACAGTGGAGTGCCTGGTTAGAGTGCCAGGTACTCCCTGCTAATGCACCTGGGAGCAGTGCATGATGGCTCAAGTACTTGGGCCCTGCCACCCATGTGGGAGGCCAGGGTAGAGTTCCTGGCTCCTGGTTTGACTTGGCCCTGTCCTGGCTATTGCAACCATTTGGGAAGTAAACCATTGGGAAGTAAACCTGCATACAGAAGCTCTAATTCAAATAAATAAATAAATCTTTTTTTAAAAAAAGAATCCTTCAATTAGAGGATGGAATTCAAAGTTTATATCAAGTAATTTTTAATCATGGACTAATGGAGCAGAGAGGAAAAGACTTGAAAGATTCATAAATTTCATTACATGAAAATTTAAAATATGTATATGGGAAAAAAATAGAGATAATTTCTCTTTAAAAATACTGATTTATTTATTTGAAAGACGTACTGACAAATCTACCTGCTGGCTCATTCCCCAAAAGCCTACAAGGGTGTGGGTTACTGAAGACCATTCAGGAAGTCAGGTACCTGAGCCGGCAGGCACCGCTGCCTCTCAGAGTGCAGGAAGCTACGGTCAGAAGTAAAACCAGGACTGGAACCCAGGAACCCAGATACATGACGCAGGCCCCAAGGCAGCAGATGCATTGCTGAGCCGAAGCTGTGCCCCAAATTCACTGCTTTTTGTTCAGATGTGATCACTAACCATTTCTTATAATATCTAGGGTTGATGACCATGTATGAAAAGAGAAGTGCTTAGGCTTTATTTTGGGCGTATCAATTATTTGTCCCTTTAGATAGCAATTTAATGCTACCTATCAAAATTTAAACTGCCTGTACTTCCACAAGAACACAGGCATATAAGAATATTCACCCCGGAGCTGGCGCTGTGGCGCAGTGGGTTAACGCCCTGGCCTGAAGCACCAGCATCCTATATAGGCACCGGTTCGAGGTCCGGCTGCTCTGCTTCCAGTCCAGCTCTCTGCTATGGCCTGAGAAAGCAGTAGAAGATGGCCCAATTCCTTGGGCCCCTGCAGCCATGTGGGAGACCTAGAAGAAGCTCCTGGCTCCCAGCTTCGGATCAGCACGGCTCCAGCCGTTGTGGCATATTGGGGAGTGAACCAGTGGATGGAAGACCTCTCTCTCTCCCTCTCTCTCTCTCTCTCTCTCTACCTCTCTTCTCTCTGTGTAACTCTGACTTTCTTTCTTTCTTTTTTTTTTTTTTTTGACAGGCAGAGTGGATAGTGAGAGAGAGAGAGAGAGAGAGAGAGAGAGAGAAAGGTCTTCCTTTTTTGCCGTTGGTTCACCCTCCAATGGCCACTGCGGCCGGCGCATCGCGCTGATCTGAAGCCAGGAGCCAGGTGTTTCTCCTGGTCTCCCATGCGGGTGCAGGGCCCAAGCACTTGGGCCATGCTCCACTGCCTTCCCGGGCCATAGCAGAGAGCTGGCCTGGAAGAGGGGCAACCGGGATAGAATCCGGCACCCCAACCAGGACTAGAACCCGGTGTGCCAGCGCCGCAAGGTGGAGGATTAGCCTGTTAAGCCACGGCGCCGGCCAATCTGACTTTCAAATAAATAAATAAATCTTTGAAAAAAAAAAAAGAATATTCACCCCAGCAAGACTCACAATATAAGTTAAAAATGGAAATAATCCAAGTGTCTATCAATATGGAACTGGTTCAATTAAGTGATGGAACATCCAAGAAATAGAATTCTATACTGCAGTTACAAAGAATGTGCTCCCTACTTATCAAAAGAGAGAGGTATTAACAATATGCTAAGTAAATGTAAAGCAATGTACAGAATAGCAGATAAGGTATGATTTCATTTGAGGGGCAAAAAAAGCAATGAATGTATACTCATTTTTAGACTCATATTTACACACACACACACACACACGATATGTAGGGACTTGAAAAAATTCATGGAAAATGTGCATCACAAAAAAATTTTGCATGGATTTCAGGATTGTTTTGCACCATAATAAGTTTGTACTAACTTGTTATAACATACCGGAAAAAGGATCTAGTCTGAGGCACTATGAAAAATAAGAGAGGCAGGAGTTTGGTACAGAGGTTAAGAAGTGCTGTGACACAGCAGGTGAAGCTCCACCTCCACTCCAGGCCCAAATCCTTGGGCCCCTTCACTCATGTGGGAGCCCAGAAGAAACTCCTAGCTCCTGGCGCCTGCCACTGAGGCCTTTTGAGGAGTGAACCAGTAGATGGAAGAACTCTCTCTCTCTCTCTCTCTCTCTCCCTCTCTCTCTCTAATTCTGCCTTTCAAATAAATATATCTTTAAAAAGAGACACAATTTGGGGTGCCATATTGGATTGCCCTGGGGGTTGGAGTGCTGGCTCTGTCTGCAACTTTTTGCAATGCATAACTTGGGAGGCAGCAAGATGGCTCAAGAACCTGAGTCCCTGCCTCTCACATGGGAGACCCAGACCAAGCCCCAGTTTCGGGTTCCTGACTTCGGCATGGCCCAGCCCCAGCTGTTGTGGCATCTGGGGGAGTGGATCAGCAAATGTAATGTCTGTCTTTGTTGTTCTGCTTTCAAATAAAATGAAAATGAAGGGGAAAAAAAGAAATGCTCTTAAAAGGGTTCCTAGCAGAGCACCAAGAATACTGCTAAAATTGAAACAAAAACAAACACAGAATTTATGGTAACACTTGGGTGCCATGATGATGAAATCAATGATACTTCATGAAAATTTATGGGGACAATGCCCTCAAAGAAATCAGATTTTTAGTGGGTAACCCGTCGTAAGACGGAATAAGGGGTAGGTGTTTGGCATGGAGGTTAAGATGTGGCTGGGGATGCCCACATCCCATACCAGAGTGCCTGGGCTCAAATGCAGGCTCTGCTCCTCATTCCTACATTCCGTGGCGCTGCCCCGAGTACTGGGTACCTGCCACCCACGTGGTAGATGCAGAGGAAGTTCCTGGCTTCAGCCTGGCCCAGTCCCATCTGGTATGGGTATCCACCGAGTGAACCACTGAATGGCAGCTCTCCTCTGGCTGTCTCTCTGTCTCTCTACCTTTCAAATAAATTAAAGAAATAAATTACAATTTACAAAAAGAAGGGACAAAATGATGTTTGAGACGAAGCCTGCAGTACCAGACCACATCAGTTTCTGAGGAAAAAAATGAATCTCATTCATGCTCGGACTAAAGCAGACTGAGAGATTAACAGAAGAAACAATACCAACACCCAAGACGTCTCAACTGGTTCCGCTGGCAAAATGCTGAAAAACTAAAGGGGAACAAGTTTTCTGTACAATGGTTGCCAAAACGTATGCACCCAGCTCAGGTGCAGACAAGAGCAGGGCTTGCAATGCGGGTTTTCAGTAGGGGAGATCAAGATCCCGAAGCATTTCATCCCAGAATCAGAACAGAAGACGAACACAGCTTTACCAGTGTGATGCTGAGGACGGCACACTCGAAGCAAAGGCGACCTCGAAGGGGAAGTGGACCAGTCAAGGGAAGAAGTGGGGCCGGGTTTCTGGGATGCTTGGGGCATTTTGCTTGTTGACTTGCTGAAGGAACAAGAAATGATGACATTGCTTATCGGCAGAGTATTCTGAGAAAGCTAGCCAACGCTTTAGGAGAAAAAATGCCCGAGAAAACCTGACTAGAGATCCCAGCTCTGCCACAATGCCCGTGCTCACTGCTCACCAAACTAGAGCACTTTGGTGGGAGTGTTTTAATGGGAAATCATCGGACACACACCGTACAGCCTGCATGTTGCTCCCTCTGACTTCTTTTTCGTTTCTTAATTTTTTTTTTAATTTTTTTTTTTATTTTTGACAGGCAGAGTGGATAGTGAGAGAGAGAGAGAGAGAGACAGAGAGAAAGGTCTTTCTTTGCCATTGGTTCACCCTCCAATGGCCGCCGCGGCCAGTGTGCTGCGGTTAGCGCACCGCGCTGATCCCAAGGCAGGAGCCAGGTGCTTCTCCTGGTCTCCCATGGGGTGCAGGGCCCAAGGACTTGGGCCATCCTCCACTGCACTCCCGGGCCATAGCAGAGAGCTGGCCTGGAAGAGGGACAACCAGGACAGAATCCAGCGCCCCGACCAGGACTAGAACCTGGTGTGCTGGCGCTGCTAGGCGGAGGATTAGCCTGTTGAGCCATGGCGCCGGCCCGTTTCTTAATCTTTAAAAAAAAAAAAAAAAACATAAATAGCTCACATTGGAACCGGCGCTGTGGCGTAGTAGGTTAAGTTTCCACCTGCTGCACCAGCATCCCATATGGGAACCAGTGGTTATTCCACTTCCAATCCAGCTCCCTGCTAATGGCCTGGGAAAGTAACAGAACACAGCCCAAGTACTTGGCCCTGTGGGAGACCCAGAGAAGGCTCCTGGATCCTCATCAGCCCAGCTCTGGCCATTGCAGCCATGTGTGGAGTAAACCAGTGGATGGAGGATCTCTCTCTGTGTCTCTTTTTCTGTAACTCTACCTCTCAAATAAATAAATCTTTTTTAAAAAAAGAGCTCACATCTTACTTTTATTAATAACTTAAAAGATTACAGGCTGCACTGACCTTGTTGAATTCCCAGGACCCTCAATTCTTTAGTGATAAACTACATGTCTGGTTTCATTTTCATTACTTCTAAAAGTATCTTGAATTTGATGGAGCTGATGTTGAGAAATAAGGTTTATATTTTTATTTTAAACTTTTAGCTCAATTTTCCCACAAACTTTATGAAATTCCCTTGTGTGTGTCTATATATGTGTGTGTTTGTATATATATATATATATATATATATATATATATATATATATATATATGATACGTGCATAAAAATGTCACAGAAGTTAACCGGAGTGGGACCAGCATTGTTGCAACTTGCAATGCCAACATCTTTGACCAGAGTGCCGGCTTGAGTCGTGGCTGTTCTTCTGATCCAACTCCCTGCCGGTGCACCTGAGAAGGCAGCAGGTGATGGCCCAAGGACTTGGACCCCTCCACCCACACGGGAGACCCTGATCGAATTCCTGTCTCCTGGTTTTGGCCTGGCCCAACCTTGGCTGCTTTGGGAATTCTGGAAGTAAACCAAAAGATGGAAGATTCTCTCTCACTCCTGATTTTTTTCTTTATCACTCTGCTTTTTGAATGAGTAAATAAATTAAAAAAAAAAAAAAAAAAAAGGAGGGGAAGGAGGGGCCGGCGCTGGTACAGTAAGCTAAGCCTCTGCCTGTGGAGCCAGCATCCCGTATGGGCAGCAGTTCATGTCCAGGCTGCGCCTCTTCCAATCCAGCTCTCTGCTTATAGCCTGGGAAAGCAGTGGAAGATGACCCAAGTGCTTGGGCCCCTGCAACCACATGGGAAACCTGGAAGAAGCTCCTGGCTCCTGGCTTCAGATCGGCCTACCTAAGGCCGTTGTGGCCATCTGGGGAGTGAACTAGTGGGTAGGAGACCTTTCCCTCTGTCTCTCCTTCTTTCTGTCTGTAACTCTGCCTCTCAAATAAATAAATCTTAAAAAAAAAAAAAAAAAAAAAAAAAAAAAACCACAGCACTAGTAACACATAGCCATTCCCAGGCTCTCGCCTGGGTAAAGGAGACATGGCTAACTGCACCAAGAAGGCCAGAATCCTTGATGAACTCGGGAGCTTCTATGAAGCTTCCCTCTGGGAAACAAAACCAGCAGCACACCGAGTGCACGCGCTCCTTCTGTGGGGCAACACCAAGGTGAAGAGCTAGCTCTGGGGATCTGGCACTGCTCCCGCCTGAAAACTGGAGCCGGCGGTGCCTGGGCCCAACACCACTTCTGCCCTCACTTCTGCAACAGGAAGACCAGTACAACTTCCACCACTGGAGGCAACACAAGCTGGTAATGAGCAGGTTAATGTAAAAGACACGCACACACAAGACACACCTAGCACATTAGGAATGCACACAACATTACTTCAGAAGAGTGTCTGTATTAGTTTAACAAGTGAATTATTGCAGTAACTGTTAGTTTTATGAACCCAAGATTCACATTTGGTTTGTCTATAAAACTTTGAAAGGATATTAGACAGTACCGGGCTCACGTAGATAGTACCTACTTATATAAGTACCTACTTAAGTGCGTTAGGATAGATGTTGGGGCACAGCAGCTTGCTACTTAGGATGCCCACGTTCCACATCAGGTGGAGGGCCTGGTTAGAGTCCTGGCTACTCCCTCTCCCTCTCCCCCTCCCTCTCATGCTGTCTTTCAGATAAAATAGACATTTTAAATTTTAATTTACTTAGCTGAAAGGCAGAGATCCAGAGAAGGAAGTGTTACCGGAGAATGGCAGGGTCCTTGTCTTCGCGCAAGAAAGAATTCAGGCGTGACATGGAGTAGTGGAAAGTAAAATAGCAAGGTTTATTAGGGCAGGGACATCCGTGAGAATGGATGGGCACCTCTCCAGACAGAACCTGAGAGAGAGTGCCCAGTCGCTCAGACTGGGGGAGAGCGAGGTTACATGGTTGAGTGGAGAATCTATTCTCCACCCAGGCCAGGCAGGCGGCTCAGCAGAGAGGCAGAGGGCTGTGTGCACAGTCTGGTTGAGGCCGGGGGGTTTTTAAGGGGATGGGTCCTGCCTCCCCACCTCTGCTCATCCTGAAACAAAGGACTTTTTGGATGAGGAAGGATGGGCAGGACCCCCTAGAAGATCCATAGGATGTTTGAAGTGCAGATACTGGGCTGCACCTGGAAGTTTATCAGGCAGAAGGGGCAGGACCCCTACCTGGCAGGTTATCCGGATGACTTTGAGATGCACATGCTGGGCCTAGATGTCAACTCTTTAGGCCTTTGTCACACAGGATAAGTTCTTATCTGACTTCCTACTTAACAGAAGGAGAGAGGGGGAAAGAGAGAGGAAGAGAGAGAGAATCTTTCCTCTACTGTTTTACTCCCCAAATGGCCACAACAACCTGGGCTGGGCCAGGCTGAAGCCAGGAGCCAGGAGATTCCTCCAGGTCTCCTATGTGGGTGCAGGCACCCAAGTACTTGTGCCATCTTCCACTGCCTTCCCAGGCACATTAGCAGGAAGTTGGATTGGAAGTGGAGCAGCTGGGACTCCAACCAGCGCGCATGTGGGATGCCGACCCTGCAGGTGGAGGTTTAACCATCTACACCACAGAGCCAGCCCCACTAAATAGACATTAGGAAAGGAAACCTTTCCCTGCAGGCTGTCCTCTCCCTGGCTGCTCATCTCTGAGACCTTAGATCCCACCTGTTAGGAAAAGAGGTGCCGACCAGAGACCAGGCAGAATACGAGTCTACAGCCAGACTAGATTTACTCAGAGAAAATCAATCTACAGAGATGGGTGACCAGCTGCTGGAGGGCAGGAGGCCCCGACCTCAGGGTGGGCTAGGCGTTGGGGTGGGGGTAGGAGGCAGCAGGCAGGACTGGTCTTTCTGAACCACCTGGCCTCTGAAGCTGGGGAGGAATGCGGGGGGGCGGGGTGTGAAGACTATAGGGTGTGAGACAGAACTGAAATTCAGAGACAAGGAATAAATTCCGATGTTTATCTGTCTTTTGGGCTACCAGGGAGAATGGCTGAGGCTTGTGTCTTTGTCCCATCACCACCTGTCCTCCCAGGCCCGGCTCCGATGCCAGCTGAGGTGCAGCTCAGCACGCCGCATCACTCTACGTGTGGCACATGGTGTCTCCCTCTTCTTGTTAACTCGCAGTCGTCCTGGTGCATAGTGGGCCTGGACAATGAACTTGGCAACTGGGCAGCTGACTCAGTGTCCAGAGGTCAGCAGGCAGCGGCAGGAGTGATAAGAAGCCACGGCTCCTGGCCTGGCTCATTCCCAGCTCCTTCCACTTTTGCTCCATGGACTTCACCCTCATCTCTCATACAGGAAGTAGGTGTTTCTTCCTCTGTTATCACCCTATCTGTGCCCCCTAAGGCACATATTAACTTCTACTTTATAGTTCAGGTAATTATAAAGCCTACGGTGAGACATTATGGCACAGCAAGTTAAGTCACTACTTGAGATATCCCATCACTATCAGAGTGCCTGGTGTGAGTCTCAACAACTCTGCTTCCCATCCAGCTTCCTGCTAATGTGCCTGGGAGGCAGTGACTGATGACTCGCATGGCCCCTGCCACCCATGTGGGAGACCTGCATGGAGGTCCTGGCTCTTGGCTTCAGCCTGGCCCAGCCATGGCAGCTACAGGCATCTGGGGAGTGGTGTGAAGATTTCTCTCTCTCTGTCTCTCTCCCCCACCCCAACTCCCTGTCACTGCCTTTCAAATGAATAAATATAAAGCCTGTGTCTCTGTGAGTGTGAGAGCTGACTCCCACTGCTTCAAGGCATTGGGGGCCTAAAAATTTCCAGTGGACTTCGATAAAACATTTGCGCCACAGATGTTGCAAACCAGAGCCTCTGCAGCGGGTGCCTGGCTACCTGCATATTCAGATGCTGTAGAGGTGGTTCTGATACACACCGAGGGGAGGACTGCTAGTCTCACCCACACCCGATCTGCCTCTGAATTCCTATAGTGCCTTACAGGAAACAGATACCTAAACATACTTGTTCAATGACTCATAATCATTAGGAAGTTTTGCAAATCACAGTGTGGACCCAGAGCCGCCTTTCAAGCGTTGGGCGATGGGGACAGGGGCCTGAAGCCCTCAAGGGTCTCTGAGGGTACCAGGTGACACACCAGCATGTTCCAACTGCAGCAGCCCTGGGGAACGCGAATGGGCTTATCTTTGGGCCAGAGCTGTCCCTCCTTGCCCAACTCACTTCCTGTGAAGGCGGCCTTATTCAATCCATTCCCACCTGCTTAAGTGTCTCCCATCCAGGAAGGAGCGTCTGCCTGGCTTCCCCTGAACTCCCTGGTGCTGCGAAGGTAAAAAAAGAGGACAAGACCACACCGGCAGTGCTTTGAACAAAGGAAGAATGGACTTGGGACTGGGAAGGGGGGCTTAAAGGGACCCCAGCAGGAATGCGGCGGAACAGGCCTGGCCACAAATGCACCCTGGACAATGAGGTTCCTCCACTGCGAGAGGGACTGGAGAGGGAAACACGTGGGGTGGTCAGCCCTGTTCTTCCCCAGACTTTCACAACAAGAACAAAATTCTGTGTGTGTGTGTGTGTGCTCGCTTGTGAGATTAGCTGACGTATGTGTGTGCGTGCACACATGTCAGAGTAGCTGACTCTTCAGTTTTCTCAATCAATCTTTTCTATTAAATACCAGCATAGGCAATCTCGCTGGGAATCTCATCGGAGGCTGTTACATAGATTTGACCTGAGACGGATGAGTTTATCACATGGGAAGACCCTGTGGACCCACAGTTAGGAGGGTGGCTGTTTTCACCTGCTGATGGTAACAGCCACTCATTCAAGTTTTCCTGCATGTATTCTGCTATTCAATACGCACATGCAATGTTATAAAACATTCTTCTATCCTCAATAGCTTTCCAGCCCCACAAAGGAAAACTCACAGTGACATAAAAATGCCAAGCGGTGGGCTCTGTGGCACCGCTTAGGATTCCCACATTCCATGGAGAACGCCTGGTGTTGAATCCCAGCTCCACTTCCAACTGCAGCACCCTGGGAGGCGGCAGGTGATGGTTCAGATACTTGCGTCCAGGCCAGCTCTGCTGTGCAGCTGGTTAAGTCATTGCTTGGGATGCCAGTATCCCACATCCAAGAGCCAGTTCAAGTCCCAACTACTCCTCTTCCAATCCAGCTACCCGTTAATGTGCCTGTGAAGGCACTGGATCATGGCACCGGCACTTGGGTCTCTACTACCCATGTGGGAGACCTGGATGGAGTTCAGGGTTCCTGGGAGAGTGACAGAGAGACACACACACAGACACACACAGACACACACATCCTTCATTGGCTGGTTCGCTCTCTAAATGGCTCCAACAGCCATGGCTGGGCCAGGCTGAAGTCAGAAGCCAGGAACTCCATCCAGGCTCCCACAGGAGTGGCAGTAACCCAAGTCCTTGTGCCACCACCCACTGCCTTCCCAGGTGCATTAGCAAGAAGCTGGATGGGAAGTGGAGGAACCAGGACTTGAACTGACACTCTCATCTGTGATGAGGGCTTCCCAGTAGCAACTTACTCCACTGCACCACAACACCAACCTCTTGGCCCTGACTTTCTTTCTTTCTTTCTCTTTTTTTTTTTTTTTTTTTTTTTTCAGGCAGAGTGGATAGTGAGAGAGAGAGACAGAGAGAAAGGTCTTCCTTTTTGCCGTTGGTTCACCCTCCAATGACCGCTGCGGCCGGCGCACCGCGCTGATCCGAAGCCAGGAGCCAGGTGCTTCTCCTGGTCTCCCATGGGGTGCAGGGCCCAAGCACTTGGGCCATCCTCCACTGCCTTCCCGGGCCACAGCAGAGAGCTGGCCTGGAAGAGGGGCAACCAGGATAGAGTCCGGCACCCCAACCGGGATTAGAACCCGGTGTGCTGGCGCCGCAAGGCGGAGGATTAGCCTGTTAAGCCACGGCGCCGGCTGGCCGTGACTTTCAATACCACTCCCTTGGAGGTCAGGATTTCAGTGTAGGAACTCAAGGGGCAGGGTGACATCAACATCCGGGCCATAGCAAGTGGAGTGAGGAGGAAGAGGAGGCGTTGATCTTCACACCTCAGAGGACATTTCACCCTCTGACACTCACGGGGTGGATGTGCACAAGGTGAAAGGAAGCCATATCTTTAGGAGCGGAGAGCTCAGGCATCCACTGCTTGCTGGTCTCAATTTTCTCAATGAAATGGAAGCAAGAAAAGCTGCTTCAGAGTGAGGGTTGGAGAGGCTGGCGCTGTGGCGTAGCCAATAAAAGCCACTGTCTGCAGTGCGGGCATCCCATGTGGACACCAATTCAAGTCCCAGCTGCTCCACTTCTGATCCAGCTCTCTGCTATGGCCTGGGAAAGCAGTGGAAGATGGCCCAAGTGCTTGGGCCCCTGCACCCCCGTGGGAGACCTGGAAGAGGCTCCTGGCTCCTGGCTTTGGATCAGCCCAACTCTGGCTGTTGTGGCCATCTGGGGAGTGAACCAGCGGATGAAGACCTCTTTCTCTTGCTCTCCCTCTTTCTCTGTCACTGTGCCTTTCAAATAAACAAAATTTTTAAAAATTTATTTGAAGGAATTGTTCTAGATGATGTAGAGGCTACAGTTTGTGGGCCAGGCCAGCAGGCTGGACCCTCAGAACCAAGGCAGAGTTCACTCTGCAGTCTTGAGGCTGAACTGCTTCTTCCCTGGGAAAAGCTCATTTTTGCTCCTGGAGTCTTCGGGGCAGAACTCTCAGAACCCTGAGCTGCTATAAAGAAAAATTTAAGCCAATTTTGTGCAGTTTTTGTTTGTTGTTTGTGTGCAGTTTTGAGGCTGGCACTGTGGCACAGCGGATTAAGCTGCTGCCTACAGTACCAGTTCCCCATAGGGGCACCACTTTAAGTCCCGGCTGCTCTGCTTCCAATGCAGCTCCCTGCTAATGTGCCCAGGGAGGCAGCAGAAGATGGCCCAAGTGCGTGGGGCCCTGCCACCCACAGGGGAGACCTGGATGCAGTTCCGAACTCTGGTTTCAGCCTGGCCATTCGTGGCTGTTGTGGCCATGTCAGGAGTGAAGCAACAGACAGAAGATCTCCCTCTCTCTCTGTTTCTCTCTTTCCCCATGACGGTGCCTCTCAAATAAATAATTTTTTTTTTTAAAGTATGCGATTAAACAGGTGCAGAAAAACAGCTTTCTCAGAGCTTCACTTATCTGACTACAAACAACAACCTCTGGGAAAGAAGATGCCAGCAATCCCCCTTCAAGGCAGATCTACTTCCAGAAGAGAAAAAGCCGAATAGAACTCACTCCACACTGCTTCTCCAGGGAGTGAGGGCCCTAGGCAGATGCAAAAGCCACTCGTGCCTGTACAGACAAACATCATCACAGACGATTTTTAAATGTTTATTTATTTATATGGGGGAGAGAGAAACAGAGACACAGATCTCCTATGCACTGGTTTACTCTCCGAATGCCCACAATGGTCAGGGCTGGGCCAGGCCAGCGCAGGGAGGCAGAAAGTGAACGGAGGTCTCCCACATGGGCGACAGGCATCCAAACAGCTGCCACCTCCCGGGGCATCCATTAGCAAGATGCTGGATTAAGGAGTGGGAGATGGCTATGGGCCCCGGGTGCGCCGATGTGGGATGTGGGCACCTTACCTGGAATCGAGGCTAAATGAATGCCATTTTCCCCCATTTATCCTCTTGAAAATTCATTTATTCCAATTTCCAGTAAGTGCCTCTCTCTCCCTCCCCTTCCTCTACCAACATGGTATCAAAGCCCCCCCAGACCCTCCCCTCCCTTCGAGTCACTCACCTCCGAGTTCTCCTGTGCGTATTTGCACTGCATGCACAAAGAAACTCGAGCTTTCTTCTCCCTGTTCATCCTTCTCTTGTAGATGAATTCCTGGGCCCCCACGGAACCTATGAAAACACAGGAGAAGGTTTTCACCCCCTGCACATTCAACAGACGGGATGAGGCCCATCTGATGTGGGTGGGCAGGGAGATGGTGAGGAGGAGCCAAGAGACACCAGCAGCCTCCATGCTGCAGCCCTGCCCCGTGCACACCTCACCCCTTCCATGCAAATCCAACGTGATGCAGGCTCGGCACAGCCACCCCCATCACGCACCTGAGCCTCCATCACACATGAGAGATCATGAGGACCCGGGGTGTGATGTAGCGACACCTCCAAGGGTCTCAGTAGAGGGGACAGGAAGTGAGGCGTACTCAAGCCCCACCCAAGCTTCACTCCATTTGAATATTTAAGTAGGGGACCATCCTCCTAGCTTACAACAGCGCAACTCCTACTCTGGCAGGGGCAGCCACCCTTCCTCCCTCCGGAGAGAGGCTGATTGTATGCAGGTCTCAGCGCGTACTACCCCTTTCAACAAACCCTGCTCTCTGTACACCTGCAGGGTTCCTCCTTGAATTCTTTCATGCAGAGACAAGAGCTTGGAATAAGCCCACAGCACATCCAGATTATCAAAAATAATTTCCTTTCCTTGAAGTCAAGTGGCTATAGCTGTGCGCCCTACCTATAAAGCACCTTCTGGGCAGCACCTAGCCACGCTGACACCGATACAAAAACCTAACCAGCACGCAAGGCAAAGGAAGGGTAGATCAGGCCCACCTCGCAACAAGGCAACATTGGCTGGACTCGGCGATCGGCTAAAATGGAGGAAAAGAAAAGGGACGTCCAAGGTCTCAGGTTGGATACGAGGTTCCTCACCCCTGCCCCCTCAGCCTCACCTGCCCTTGCTTGAATGGCTGCACAGACATTTCTTTAAAAAATTATTTATTTATTTGAAAAGCAGAGTGACAGAGAGGGAAGGAGAGAGAAAGAGAGAAAGAGAGAGAGAGACTGATCTTCCATCTGCTGGTTCCTCCTCAAGGCCCACAACAGCTGGGTGTGAGCCACACTAAAGCCAGGAGTCAGGAACTCCATCCTGGTCTCCCGCTAGCAGGGCACCCAAGCCCTTGGGCCATCTGCTGCTGCTTTCCCAGGCACATCAGCCAGGAGACGGATCAGAAGCAGAGGAGACAGTATTCTGGTATTGGATGCTGGCATTGCCAGCAGTGGCTTAACCCTCTGGACCACAGCTTCTGCCCCTGCACACGTATTTCTAACTCTCACGGGGTTGGGGAGGCAATGGCTGGGGATTAACACAGGACTCACCAGTGAGCATGGTCCTGTAAATTGCCGTGTTTTAAGCACAAGTAACTGTAACACAACAATCGCGCTGGTGGCTGCAGAGAGCAGTCTGTCACCTAAAAAATAAGTCATCAGTCACACGCAGGAGTAGTAAAAAGAGCAAGAACTGACAGGAAGAAATTTTCTGAAATCCGCGAGGACGGCCGCCTTCCCCTGCACTGACAGAGGCTGGGTGATGCACCTGCTGTAGTCCATGGACATTTCAGCAATGAGTGCAACCTGGAGTCCAGGCTTCCCAGCCGTCCACACTGAACACCAGACTTATTTACTTGGGTTGGTGTTTTCCTGAGCCTTGTTTTCATTCTTAGGTATGGGAGCCTTTCTAAGTCCCACATGGGTGCGATTCATAAATTACAGGCCTGGCACTTTGGCAACTCTAATAACACAAACCCAGAGGCTGCGGATGAAAAGCCCAGCCTGGCCAGGTTGTAAATTGAGCCTGGATGCACTTCACTTACTCTGTTAGACAGGAACTTGGTGCCAACAGAAACTAAGAGAAGCGCTTTCTGCAATTAATACGTTAACTCTCGCTAATGGCTTTGTTTTCTCCCCGCAGCCGGCAGCACTGGCGTTAGTCCTACCTCTTGAGAAACTGGTTCTGAGACATGAAAAGCTCAGGAAAGACAATGGGACAGAGCTGGGCATTCAGCTGCGAAGTGTTTTTTGCCCCTCCAAAGAACAGGAAGACCTTGAACTCAGCCGTCAATAGGCAGATTTTTCGGGTCAGGCAAACTCTTATGGAACAAGCATGCAGTCCAGTGCTCCCACACCTGCCCAGCAGCCACCCAGAAGAACCACCTGCAAACCCTCAGCTGATGCCTCAGCTTCCCCAGGGCACCTACTGGCCTTCCCGCACCTCGGCCACTGACCTGCAGCACAGGGAGCGTCTGTGATGGCCACGGTCACACAGAGCACCAGGCGCTTTATCTGTTGACTCTTTACCTCCCAGGTCCCTGTGCGCTAACGCGTGATCACTGTATCACTGAGAGAAGTGAGGGAACACAGTGCAGGTCTCAGCAAGTCAGGGATGGAAAGGGCTGGCGCCCTGCTCCTCTTCACTCCAAACACAGAGCATTATCACACGCGCAGTGCCTGGGAGCCCGGCCTCGGCTTCTCTCCCGCTGAGTGTGGGGAGAGTCCGGGCACCAGGTTACACTGCTCACTTAGTACAAACCAGGGAGAACCAGAGGGAGCTTCTGGACTGTCCCGGGACTGCCAGGACACCAGTCTGCTCGCGGTGGCCCTGCAGCCAGGGAGGAGGTCGGCTCCAAGCTCCGGCCCAGCACAAGGGGCCACCAGTGCCCATCCCCCACCAGCAGCCATGCATCACCCAGCGGTGTGGCGTTGCCGCTGCAAGCTGGTTCACCCCACGATCTCACCTGAAAGTCCATCACTGAACTCAGAAAGGACAGTGGCGGGCAGCTCGGGGCTGCGGGACAAGAACGGGGACCCGGCCCCCGCGTGCTCACTGCCAGCTCACAGCCCACGCGCTGTTCCTGTCTCACTTCCTTTTTTAAATATTGCGGTGGTTTGCTTATCATTTTGATTGTTAAGGCAGAGAGACACACTCCTGGTCAAAGCCAGGAGCCAGGAACTTCATCCGGGTCTCCCACTTGGATGACAGGGACTCTATTACTTGATCCCTCACCACTGACCATCAGGACATCAGGAGGAAGCCCAAACTTGAACACTCTCACAGGGGACACAGCTGTCCCAAATAGTCTTTTTTTTTTTTTTTTTTTTTTTTAAGATTTGCTTACTTATTTGAAAGAGCAATAGAGAAAGATCTATCCATTGCTTCACTCCCCAAATGGCCCCAACAGTAGAGGTTGAGCCAGGCCAAAGCCAGGAGCCAGGAAGGACGTCTGGGTCTCCCACATGGGTAGCAGGGACCCAAGCATTTGAGGTGTCATCTGCGCCTCTCCCAGGCACATTAGCAGGGAGAAGGATTGGAAGTAGAGCAGCTGGGACTTCATCCAGGGGTTATATGGAATGCTGGCCCCTTGCGCCACACAGTGTCTCACAGCTATGCCAGACAGCTACCCCTCAGCCTCACTTGGGAGGACACAGCCGAGTCATGTGGAGGGGACAGGGGACTGGGAAAGGTGCCCAGTGGTGAATCCAGGACAGTGCTCCCATCCTCCGGCCTGCCCCACTCCTTGGAGGGGTATGGCCAGAATATCTGTGATTACTGCATCTCTGATCAAACTCACTGGCCAAGGAACCACCTGTGGAAAGATCCAACAAGAACTCCTCTTGAAACTCTGGGTTTACCCAGGATCTGCCATTCGGTGGACGAGCAAGCTTGCAAATCCCTTCCCTCCTTCCTGAATCTCACTTTCTGTATTTTTTTTTTTTTTTTTTTTGAACAGGCAGGAGTGGACAGTGAGAGAGAAAGAGACAGAGAGGAAGGTCTTCCTTTACCGTTGGTTCACCCCCCAAGTGGCTGCTACGGCCGGCGCACTGTGCTGATCCAAAGCCAGGAGCCAGGTGCTTCTCCTGGTCTCCCATGCGGGTGCAGGGCCCAAGCACTTGGGCCATCCTCCACTGCACTTCCTGGCCACAGCAGAGAGCTGGCCTGGAAGAGGGGCAACCAGGACAGAATCTGGCGCCCCGACCAAGACTAGAACCCGAGGTGCTGGCGCCGCAGGCAGAGGATTAGCCTAGTGAACCACGGCGCCGGCCTCAGTTTCTGTATTTCTAGGTGGTGAAAATAACAAAACCTACCTCAGAGACTTGTTGGGCAGACTAAATGAGATAACATCTGTGAAATTAAGATGCTTATGAAAGGTAACTCTGTACTTTAGCCGGTCATTAGTTCTCACCAAAAAATACATCTTACTATTGTTCTAATCATACCACGTGGGCAATCACCTACAGAAAACAGGCTCATAGGGACAGAAAGTCTCTCACCAGCACAGAAACTAAAAAATGGAAAGACTTCCCGAAGAACCACACTATGACAACCAAGGGCGGGGGAGGAGAGCGCATTTGGTGTGGTCCTTAAGACCCTGCTTGGGACACCTGAATCCCATAGGGAGTGCCTGGTTTCAGCTCTGTTCTTTTGTTTGATTCACCCCCTGGATGGCCAGGATGGTAGGGGTAGGGACAGGCCAAAACCAGGGGCCAAGAACTCACCTGTGTCTCCACAGGGGGGCAAGGGCCCAAGTGCTTGGACCATCACCCACTGCTTTCCCAGGTGCATTAGCAGGGAACTGGATTGGAAGCAGAACAGCTGGGACTCTAATCAGCACTCAACTGGGATGCCAGTGTCACAGGTGGCATCTTAACCTGCTACTCTACAATGCTGGTCCCCAGTTGATCTGCCTCTGATCCAGCTCCCTGCTATCGAGCCTGGGAAAGAAACAGATAATGGTCCAAGCGCTTGGAACCATGCCACCTACGTGAGAGACCTGGGTGGAGTTCCAGTTCCATGGCTTCTGCCTGGCCCGGCCCCAGCTGTTGCAGACATTTGGGGAGTGACCAAAGGACAGAAGATCTCTCTCTCTCTCTCTTTCCCCCACCGCTTCCCACCTTTCAAATAAATAAAATAAATCTTAAAAATAAAATGCAGTAGAGCAAACAGATATATGCTCCTTGAAAGAGCCTGGCTCCCAGCTGAAATAAAGAAAAGGAAAAGTACTGATGTGAAGAAAGTACCCAGTGCAAATCTGCAGCAGTGGCGGGGTGGGGACGCCCTTCCTCCGGCCCGGCTGGACTCGCTCCCCTCGGCTCCAGCAAGTATCATCTTGAGGCATCCCCTCTTGACTCTAAAGTCCCTCCTCTGCCGCTTCTCAGCTCCGTCTCCGCCCTGCACAGGAGGCAGAGGCACTGAGGGCGTTGTCCAAACTTCGCGGTCCCCTGCGCACCTGCCATCCAAGCCCGCTGACCTGGCTTCTGCCCCCTCCCTCTGCGGAGGGGCTCTTGGCACAGCGCTGGTGTTTGGAAGCCGCTGCGCTTCTCCACGCCTGACCCCATGAGCAGCGCCCCTCAGAAGCCCCTCTCTTGGTGTGTGTGGTGCTGCACTGCTGGCTTTTCTGGCTGCACCTCTGTGCTTTCTGCTGTTGGCACGTGGGCTGACACCCAAGAAAGAAAGCAGAGACCTTCCCCATCTCCCCCAAGGCCGCAGCCTCCCTCTCTCTGTGTTGCTCTACACTGTTTAAAATCGGAAATGTATGCACAAGAGGAGTCTTCAAAAAGATGAGAGGGTGGGCACTGAGCACAAAGGGCTGAGCCACCACCTAACAGCCTTCCTCGTTAGTCCTCCGGGGTCCCCAGGGAGAGGTGAGCCTGCCCCAGGGGCTCTCCTCCGGGTCTTCCCAAAGCTCAAAGCCCTAGCGGAGCCACTTAACGTCCTGGCTCTTCTGTCTTCAGGATGCCAGACATCTCCCAGGACCCTTTCCGCTCCCAGGGACAGAACTCAACTCAAACAAGTCTGAGCACGCGGACGCCTGCTTACTTCTTGCAGCCCTGGGAGAGGCAGGGCCAAGCCTGCGGAGGAGCCGGAAGCAGGGGCCTCCGAGCTACCTTTGCTTGTTCTCTGCCTCTCATCGTGGCCCCTCCCCTCCCGCTGGCTCTCTGCTCTCTCGATTCAGGCCACTTCTGTCTGTCTGCACACTGTAGACAGAGCAGCCTAGACCCAGGGTTGTGTGCCTGAATCGCACATCCCGGATAGGCCAGAGCTTTCCTCTACCAGTTCTTATTAGCAGCACCTGGGGAGGGTCCATGCCCGACCTGGGATCCAGCTCGGTCCAGTGGGCAGGGACACGGGCTCCTGTGTGTGGACTGAGGGAGCCCTCTGCCCTGGGCAGGGTGGAGGAGGTGCAGCACCAGGAGGGCAGACCAGAGTCTGCGATTGGCATTAGCAGGTGTCCCCTCCACTGTCACTCCCAAGCCGATAGAATGCGAAGTCCGAGCCCCCAGCACCTCCGAGCGGGACCTAATTTGGAAATCAGGTCACTGCACGTGTAATGAAATCAACTGCACTTACACAGTCCTCCTGTGACTGGTGCCCTCACCAAAGGAGGAGACCCAGAGAGACAGGTGGGGAGAAGCCGTGCGAAGAGGGCAGCAGAGACTGGCGTGGGGCATCGCCAAGCCAGCGACGGCCATGGACCGCAGGCAGTCACCAGAAGCCAGTGAGGACACGCGTCCACGCGCTCGGGGCCCCTCAGCCTGCCGATACCCTGACCTCAGAGACTACAGAATGCCCTTCTGTTACACAGGCCACTCGGTTTGCGGTTCCCCGCTACAGCAACCCAGGGGAGCGGGTGCCTGGCCCCTTTCTGATGCTGGGAGGGCCTGTGTGCTGTCTCACAACTGCATTTAGTTTCTCATGAACCTGCCCCCAGCTCTGGGCTCCACCTTTCTCCCTCTGGGGGGCAATGTCTTCACAAAACAGATGCCAACCCCACAGGAGCTGTCCTACTATGCTCCCTTCTCTAGTCTCCACCTCCCCTGCAGGGCAAACCCACTCAGCGCTGCCACCCAGTGCTGCCTCTGGCTGACCCAGGGGCACACACACTGCCTAGGCTGGGCACTCCCTTATCCCCAGGGAGGAGCACTGAATTACAAGGACTCCGCCCACTGCTATCTCCCAGTGGGAATGAGTATGCTGGCATTTTACATTTTACTTTTTTTTTTTGAGAGACAGAGTTAGACAGTGAGAGAGAGAGAAAGGTCTTCCTTCCGTTGGTTCATCCCCTAAGTGGCTGCTACAACCAGCGCGCTGTGCCAATCCGAAACCAAGAGCCAGGCACTTCCCCCTGGTCTCCCATGCGGGTGCAGGGCCCAAGCACTTGGGCCATCCTCCACTGCCCTCCCGGGCCACAGCAGAGAGCTGGACTGGAAGAGGAGCAACTGGGACAGAACCGGCGCCCCAACCAGGATTAGAACCCCGGGTACCGGCGCCGCAGGCGAAGGATTAGCCTAGTGAGCTGCGGCACCGGCCTGGTTTATACATTCTTATCTCCAGGCTTTGTTAGCAGATCAGCATCTGAGCTTTGTGACCTCCAGGGGACTGATCATTTGAGATTCTCAGTCTCCAAAGACCAAACCTCGTGGGCCTGGAGGGGCAACTGTCAGAGACAGGGGACATCTGACACACCGCTCCTTTCCACAGAAACACTGTCACTGATAAAATGCACTCCCAGAGCCTGCGCTATGGCGCAGCAGGTTAAAGCCCCAGCCTGCAGTGCCAGCATGCTATATGGGCACCGGTTCAAGTCCCAGCTGTTCCACTTCTGATCCAGCTCCCTGCTATTCTGCCTGGGAAAGCAGTAAAAGATGGCCCAAGTCCTTGAGCCTCTGCACCCGCATGGGAGACCTGGAAGAAGCTCCTGGCTCCTGGCTTCAGAATGGCTCAGCTCTAGCCATTGTGGCCATTTGGGGAGTGAACCAGCAGGTGGAAGATCTCTTATCTCTCTGTAACTCTCTCAAATAAACAAAAAATAAATGTTTAAAAAAACCCGAAAAACTCCAGAACTGTGAGCTAAATAAACCTCTTTGTAAAAAAATAAATAAAATGCATCCCCTTTTGTTGTTGCTGTTGCTGTCTTTAAAAAAATATTTGATTATGTACTTGGAAGGCAGAGTGACCACAACAGAGAGAGAGATCTTCCGTCTGCTGGTTCACTCCCCAAGCGCCCACTACAGCCAGGGCCAGAACTCCATCAGGGTCCACACGGGAGGAGGGACCTGCTGCCTCCCAGGTGTGCCTCAGCAGGAAGCAGGGTCAAGTACAGCAGGGACGTGAGTGCCGGCACTCACACAGGGAAGGCAAGCATCCCAGGTGGGGTCTTCACCCCCGCCTCACATTGGACGCTGGTCCCAGCCCCCTTCCTGCCCCAGACCCTGTCCTCAAGGCCTACCCAAGGCTTGGAACAAACTGGCTGTTCTCGCATTCTGTCGCTAAAGGCTGCTCTGATGTAACATCCATTCTCACTCCTCAGAAAGTAAAACAGTCCCAGCAGACGATGCGCTGTTATTTGGCAGTTGCCTCAAATGCCCAAGAATATTGGCCCCTGCCGTTAACTGGTACCAGTAAGCAGCCACGAGCCTCTGGGTGTGTGCACACGCCCCGCTTCCGGAGAGTGGCTTCTACGACGTGATGACCTTGTGCCATATGCTGGGCAAATATCTCGGCCATAACTCACAGGCCGCTGACACAGTAATAGATGCGTTGCCCGTCTGCACCGTGGAGGCTGAGCCAGTGGCCTTTGTCTGCTGCGGATCTGACAGAGGGGCAGGATTAGCTCCTCGTGCTGGGCACACAAGCCACCAGGGATTTCCTGAAAACAAAGCCAAACAAACGGGCAGCTTCCATGGGCACCTGAATGAATAAGTCAAATGTGATTAAATCCTGCAGGCCAATGACAGCAGAAAAGGAGGTAAAATGTGCCTTTCCTAATGGGTTTTTTTTTTTTTTACTCTCACTATTTAAAACTTGCTCTCCCAGGAAAGCAGCAACTTGGCAAGGCTGCTTCAGCTGGGGCTTAGGGCTCGGGGGAATCTGGCTCCAAGGGCGTTCTACGTATGCTGGGTCTTCCGAAAGGTCATGGGAAAGGTAGATGATGAAAAACCGCGTTTCAACATTTTTTTGCACTGAAACAAACTTCCGAATGCTCTGGTACCTCCTGCAAGCGCAGGCACTGGAGGAGACTGCTCCAAAGCCAGTGGCAGCCATCAAACCCACTGCTCTCTTTTGGCCGGCCCTAGGCTCCTCGTGATCCCCGGGGGAGGATACAGCACTTAGGAGAAACTACACACGCTGAGAAGGGAGAAGGCTGAACCGAAGCCGCCGTCTACAAGGGACACGGGCCCAGTGTCGCGGCCCAGTGGGTTAAACCACCGAGCTCCAGCTGCTCTGCTTCCGATCCAGCTCCCTGCTGTGGGAAGCACCTGGGCCCCTACTGCCCATCTGGGAGACCCCGAGGGAGTTTCTGGCTCCTGGCTTTGGCCTGGCCCAGCCCTGACCATTGAGGCTGTTTGTGGAGTAAACCAGCAGATGGAAGATACACGCTGCCTCCCTTCCTCTCTGTCACTCTGCCTTTGAAATACACAAATCTGCTGCTTCCCAGGGGCATTAGCAGGGGGCCCAATCAAAAGTGGAGCAGGCAGGACTTGAACCGGTGCTCCGATAGCGGACCCAGTATCACAAGTGGCGGCTGAACAACTGTGCCACATGCTGCTCCCTCAAATAAAACTTTATTTCCTCTCAAAAGGACTACGAAAATAGGGACAAAATACTTTCAGGGGCAAGGGTCTGACACAGCAGTTAAGATGCTACCTCGGATGCCTGTACCCCTTACTACAGCAACCGGGCGCAAAGCCTGCTCCGATTCTGAGCTCAGCTCCGTGCGAACACAGCCACTGGGAGGCAGCAGGTAATGGTTCAGAAACAGGGGCCTCTGGCAGCCATGTGGCAAACCCATCGATTTCTGGCTGCTGGCTTTGACCTGGACCAGTCTTCTGTATATTTGGGGAATGAACCAGCAAATCAAAGATCTCTCTCTGCATGTCTCTCTGCCTTTCAAATAATTGTTTTAAGTAAGAACAGCTTTTACATTAAGAAAGAAAAATAGCACCAAGATTTCTTAATAGTCCTGGTATAAAGAAATACTACAAGGCCAGCGCCACAGCTCATTAGGCTAATCCTCCGCCTGCGGCGCCAGCACACCAGGTTCTAGTCCCGGTCGGGGCGCCAGATTCTGTCCCCGTTGCTCCTCTTCCAGTCTAGCTCTCTGCTGTGGCCTGGGAAGGCAGTGCAGGATGGCACCTGGCTCCTGGCTTCGGATCAGCGTAGTGCGCCGGCCGCAGTGGCCATTGGGGGGTGAACCAATGGAAAAGGAAGACCTTTCTCTCTGTATCTCTCTCTCACTGTCCACTCTGCCTATCAAAAGAAAAAAAAGAAAAAAGAAAAGAAACACTACAGCCACTGACCTTAACACCATCTACAGCCTTAAGCTTGCTGTGAGTGGTCACAGCCTGGCAGCATGAAGCACCCAGTGGCAAACCTACAAAAAAAAAAAAAAAAAAAAAGTTTCCCTTTGGAAACAGGAGCAGGCACAAGAGTTCACCCAGGAGTGCCTGGGGCACAGATCCACAGTGCCCACAGAACTCCCAGCCCCCTGCACTGCACCATCCTCCCCGTGGACATCTGCCGAGACCCTCCTGTGCAACAGGCACCCACAGCAGCGCTGCAGGCTCCAGGAGCACCAGGTGAAAACACGCCAGGACACACATGTCACTGAGAAGCCGGGCAACTGAGGCAAGCCTTCGCCCACCAGGAAGCCACTCCTCCCAGGGGACGCAGGATTGATGCCTGACTTCTCTGTGGGGTCAGGAAGTGACCAAGGGTTATGTGGAATAAATAAAGAGTGTGACACAGCAAGAGAGCCACAGGAGTGGTGAGAATCCTCACCGAATACACTTACGAAAACCACTGCTCCTACCACGTACCGCCTCCTAAGCTGTATGATCGGCACTTGCAGGTGCCTGGTGCGGAGGCGAGGACACTGTCAGAGCGCCGAGTTCAAGTGCCTGCTCCTTCACTTATGACCCAGATTCTGGGAGGCAGCAGGTGAGGGTTCAAGTACCGGCATCCTCGGCACCCACATGGGAGACCGGAATTGAGTTCTGGGCTCCTGGCTGTGACCTGGCCCAGTCCTGGCTGCTCTGGGCATTTAGGAGATGGACCAGCAGATGGAGGATCTCCATCTGTCTGTCTCTCTTCTCCCTTCTCTATTTTCCAAATAAATGAAGAGAAATAAAGCTAAAAGTATTTTAAAAAGAACATACTACTGAATGTTGATGATTAAAAAAAACAACAACAACAACTAGGGGCCGGTACTTCTCAAACAAATGAATAATATATATATATATATATATATATATATATATATATATATATATATATATATAAAGGGAGTTAACCACAGTTACTTCTGGACACACATGTGAGAATATGGGAGGCGTAACCGTTAGTTAATATAATTTTGTCCTCTTTGAAATTTTATGAGCGTCAATCACATCTATAATATAAAATATTTGAAGGTAGAAAGACACTAAACACATGAGGCTGGCACTGTGGCATAGCAGGTAAAGCTGCCTCCTGCAGTGCCAACATCCCATATGGGCACTGGTTCAGGTGTTGGCTGTCCACTTCTGATCCAGCTCTCTGCTATGGCCTGGGAAAGCAGTAGAAGATGGCCCAAGTGCTTGGGCCTCTGCACCATGTGGGAGACCCGAAGAAGCTCCTGGCTTCTGGCTTCAGAATGGAGCAGCTCCAGCCATTGCGGCCATTTGGGGAGTGAACCAGCGGATGGAAGATTTCTCTCTGCCTCTCTGTAAATAAATAAATAAATAAATAAAAGGAAAGAAGGAAGGAAGGAAGGAAGGGAGGAAGGGAGGAGGGAGGGAACGAGGGAGGGAGGGAGGGAGGGAGGGAAGGAAGGAAGGAAGGAAGGAAGGAAGGAAGGAAGGAAGGAAGGAGGGAGGGAAGGAAGTGCTCGTGCCTGTGGCCCACACAGAGTTCCTGGGTTCAATTCCCAGCTCTGGCTCCTGACTCTGGCTTCCTGTCAATGCAGACAGACCCTGGAAGGCAGTGGGGAAGGCTCATGTGCTTGGGTCCCTGCCCCCCACACGGGAGACCTGGACCACATTCCTCGGTCGTGGCTCTGGTTCCTGGCCCAGCCCTGGCTGCTGCGGGTACTGGAGGAATGAAGCAGCCAAAAGGCGCTCCAGCTCTCTCTCAAATAAGTTCTGTTTTTAATGTAGTTTATAATTATTTTGTGGAAATTATTTTCCAAGAGGATAAGAAAAAATGCTATTAAGGCTGTAACCTAGAAACGAAAAGCCCTCCTCCCTGTTTATCGTTGCTTTTAAATAAAGCTGGGGCTACAATGTGCCTGCTGTTCTGAAACCTCAATCTTCCTGTATCTCGACAGCGAAGGTCTTGGTGACCTCAAAGACCCTGCTCTTACAGCTAACGGCCTCTGCCTTCTACCACACTCATATTTTTAACTGACTTTCAAATAATGATTTATTTATTTAAAAGGCAGAGTTACAGAGAAGAAACAGAGAGAAAGAAATCTTTCATCTGCTGGTTCACTCCCCAAATGGGTGCAATGGCCAGGGCTGGGCCAGGCCACAGCCAGGAGCTTCATCTGGGCCTTGCACATGGGTGCGGGGGCCCAAGGACTTGGGCCATCTTCTGCTGCTTTCCAGGCACATCAGCAGGGAGCTGGATTGGAAGCAGAGCACCCAGTTGCCACCCATACAGGTCAGGTGGTGGCCTAATCCGCCAGGCCACAGCGCTGGTCCCACTTTCCCTCTAATTGTGTATTTTGGAGGCAGAGAGGTACAGGGAGCTCCCGTCTGCTGGTTCACTACTCAAATGCTCACCGTGGCTGGGACCAGGCAAGGGCTGGGCTAGGACCAAACATAGGAGCAGGAAAGCACAGGAGTGGCAGGGGCCCAATTACCTGAGCCATCATTGTCGCCTGCCAGGGTCTGCACTCCAAAAGCTGGAGTCAGGAGTGGGGGCCAGGAACTGAGCCCAGGTACCCCAACGTGGTGCACATGGACACCTGACCAGTGAGGCTCAATGCCTGCCCCTGTCATCTCTTGTAAACTTTTGCCTTCACAGTGTCTCGCACATGGAAGGATGCCAAGTGCTTGGGCTCTGCACCCCATGGGAGACCAGGATAAGCACCTGGCTCCTGCCATCGGAACAGCGCGGTGCGCCGGCCACAGCGCGCTACCGTGGCGGCCATTGGAGGGTGAACTAACGGCAAAAGGAAGACCTTTCTCTCTGTCTCTCTCACTATCCACTCTGCCTGTCAAAAATTAAAAAAAAAAAAAACAAAAAACCAACTTCATAGCAAGCCGGCGCCGTGGCTTAACAGGCTAATCCTCCGCCTTGCGGCGCCGGCACACCGGGTTCTAGTCCCAGTTGGGGCGCAGGATTCTATCCCGGTTGCCCCTCTTCCAGGCCAGCTCTCTGCTATGGCCAGGGAGTGCAGTGGAGGATGGCCCAAGTGCTTGGGCCCTGCACCCGCATGGGAGACCAGGAGAAACACATGGCTCCTGGCTTCGGATCAGCACGATGTGCTGGCCGAAACAGCCATTGGAGAGTGAACCAATGGAACCAACGGCAAAAAGGAAGACCTTTCTCTCTCTCTCTCTCTCACTATTCACTCTGCCTGTCAAAAAAAAAAAAAAAAAAAAAGTTCATAGCAAAATGCAATTAAAAGTTGTCTATTTTGGTGCAAAACATTTTTTAATTCCATGCCTTTTTTTCATGAACTTTTCCAAGACCCCTCACATATGCATGGATTTAAATTATTTTTGTACCAAATTAAGTTTATCTTCAATTCTGTTTTCAACAGTTTTGAAGAACCTCTGTATTCCCCTCAGGGAGACAGTGTTCACCACCTGGTCCTCTTGATACTATTTTTTTTTCCTGAGAACTACAGTTTGGCAGCTGGCTTGCACATCAGTCTCTTAGCAGTTCAGTTATTGTTAGTCACCACCGTAAGCCTGAGTGACTGCCTCAGCTGCCCCAGCAGAACAGGGTGTCCCAGGATCTCCCGCGCAGAGAACCTGGCATTGTGAATAAGGAAATGCAATCCTGTGCTAGCAACCCATCAGATCCAGTCATCTTGGCTTCTCTGCCATCTTGGCTTTCTCTAAGTGCCACGGCCATTATTTTAAGTGACAACCAGAATTTCTCACTTTGCATGGCAGCAAGTGCACACGGCTGGGGTGGAGGGCAAGGCCAGACATCACTGCTGGAGGCGGGCTGACGCAGCCGGCCCTCTGGTGTGCTATGCGAAGCACTAACTTTAGTGACCTCCCACTGTCAAAATACCCTTTGCCGCTTCTTCCTATTGCCTTTGCCAGGGAGTCAGCAGGTGGACCTCAAACTCCAACTCTGAGCTGCTCTTAATTAAGCCTTGGTTTACAGAACTACGGCAGTTTCCCACATTGTTGAGAAGAAAGTTCAAATACTCTAACGATGGATTTTCTGTGGATAGAGAAACTACTCCAGGTGATTTAAATACCTAAAAATCTCAACATTCAGTATATGGCTCCTCTTCTGATTAAACTTAGGCCCAGGCAATAGTACCCCTGGATCGACTGACTGCAAAGACCACTCCACTCTGTGAGGTGGTATCCCACCCACTGGGTCTCCCCTGGCAATAGTACCCCTGGATCGACCGACTGACTGGAAAAGGCCACTCCACTCTGTGAGGTGGTATCCCACCCACTGGGTCTCCCCTGGCAATAGAAAGAAACGTGGAGGCACGTAATGGATGAAGACAGCATTTGTAGTTGCGGAAACAGAGACACAGGGGCCCTAAGAATCCGTACACCTGCTGATGGCAGCAAATGTGGGGCGAAGCTGCCATTTCCACGTGACAGTGCTTGGATCTGAGTCCTGTTTCTGCTCGATCCGGCTCCCTGGGAGGCAGCGAACAATGGCTCACGGTTGTAGCGGGGTCCCTGCCACCCCTGTGCGAGACCTGGCTGTTGGCTACAGCCTGGTCCAGCCCTGGCTGGCTGTGGACATCTGGGGAGTACACTAGCAAATCTCCATCTCCGTCTCTCTTTCCAATAAAGTGAAAATGCAACAACAAAAAGGTTTTCATGGTCCAGCGTAATATCACAGTGGCCATTTTGTGTGCTCCCAGGAACTGGGCAATTCTCTCCCTCTGTGTAGGGCCCGGCAGAGGCAGACGACCTGAAGATGATGGGTAATCAGGGGCAGGCCCGGGGGCACCCCTCACCCCCGTCTGAGCAGCTGGTGTGCACCGCAGAGACCCAGAGCAGCCAGGCTGGAGGACTCGGATCCAAACCCGGTCACACAGCCACCTCCCGCTCCACCCAGACACTAGCCAGAAATCCCATGCGGCACTCTGCCCACCAGACATCAAAATTCTTGCCTTCATCCATTTCCAATGGAAAATTCCCAGGGGTGTCAGGTCCTTTCAACACACACACGAGGCATTGACTGTGCAGGGCTACAAGCCACTGTGGTTGCATTCAGTCTGCGAGCCACCCTGGGGTGGCTGCTTAGCCCACCCAGCGCCGAGAGGCAGAGGGTGGTCACTAACAGGCCAGGGCCAAAGCCGGCCAAGGGCAGGCCTGGAACTCGGGCGCTCTGCCGCCCCTGGGCCTGGAGTCTCGGGCTGGCCTGTGCGGGGCCCTGCGGCCACGGAGGAGGGCGAGAGACTCTGGGGGCAAGGCTCTCCCCCCACTGCCGCCGCCATCGCTGGCGAGAAAGGTGCAGGGACCCGGCCAGGCGCTGCACCCCCAACCCCACGCCACCCTCCCAACTCACCCTGGAAAGGCGTGCAGACCCCACCCACCTCTTCCGGAGCAAAGGGAACCCGTGGGCCTGCGTGCGCGCCCTCGCGGGCGTCAGCGTGAGCGTGCGCGTGCCTGAGTGCCCGAGGGCTCTCGCGTGTGCGCGTCCGTGGCTGTGAGGGCGCAGGGGCTTGGCTGCAGCCGGCTTGAACCCCTCCCTGGCTTGCCCGTGTCCTTCCTACCACGCGCGCTGACATTTTGCGTGTGTACAGGTGTAGCCGTGTCCGGAGACGCAGGCACAGGGCAGGCCGCTGCGGGCCCCGCAGAGGGTGGAAGAGCAGTGAGAAGTGACCTTGACACTTGGAGCATTCTCACTGGAGAGACATTCCATTGCCTTCTCTAGGAAACACTGCTTGTTTCGGCAGTAAACCGTATTCTCATGATAAATAAAGAAAAATGACTTTCTCCCCGTCTTTCTTTTCCCTGGGGTGGCTGATAGGGACAACTCCAGTTGATCTGACAGCTCCTGCTTGGAGCCCCTGATCCCAAGCTCCCTTGCTCGCTGCTGGCTGGAGGCCTCCGTGCAGGGCCATCATGTGTGGTAGGGCCCCAGGCAGGAAGCCACAGTCCTTACAGACCCTGATCCCAGAGTGACGCCCATCACTGCTCACTCGAGGGAAGAGGATTTTACAGGGGCCTACACGGGGGAGTGCCAGGAGGCAGGGCTCATTGGGGGCTTCTCAGAGGCCCCCTGTCACAGCAGCCAAGCTGCACCGTGAAGGGTGACAGGAGAGAGGCTGGAGAGGGGAGGGAGGGTTGGAGGGTGGCAGGTGCAGCACCTGTGTCTGTGATTCAGTATGACTGAGCGTAGAGAGGCGCATCTGGGTGGAGGTGTGTAGAGCAGAGGCCAGCAGGAGCCAGAGGCTGTGAGGCTTTTTAAGCCAGGTTCATAAAGGCGGACTTTATCCTGGAGGCCAAAATGTAAGACTGCGCTTTGGAAAGATGGTGCCACTGTGGGAAGAAGGTGCCACTGTGGGAAGAAGGTATTGGAGGGAGGCCAGCCAGGGGAGGGGAGGTTGGGAACCAAGCAGTGGCTGCAGGGGCTGGGTCCATCCGCCTCAGGAACTGACTGCTTAATGCCTGCTTCCCCCTAGAATCCAAGCCCAAGGGGGCAGGAATTCGGGGTTTGTAGTCTCTGCGTTTCCCATGACTTTAAATGAATGAATGGGTTTCTGGCCTGGGTGACTGGGTGGAGCCGCTCTGTGAGATAAGCAACCCAGGGGACAGACACGGGCAGGAAGTGGCCGTCTGGGTCAGCCTTTGTGGCCGTCCAGAGTAGGAGGGAGGGCTTCTCGGGAAGTGTCCAGAGCCACAGACCTGGGAGTCACTGGCACGCAGAAGCCAAGCTGGCGTGTGGGCGTCCGGGCTTCCCGGAACAGCAGCAGCACCTGCTCAGCAGACAGCAAAGGAGAAAGGCCTGCCCAGGTCATCGACAAGAGGAAGCCCCACGTTTGCTGCCAGAGAGGTGAGGGGGAACCAGGTGAGGGGGAGCAGGAGGAGAACGTGGAGCCCGTGTTAGGTAAGGACCAGGGAGGACCTCAAAACCCCAAAAGGGGGACTTCCTAGCAGTGTTTAATCAGCTGACTTTTTAAAAAAAAATTGCTTATTAATTCCTTGATTCTAGAGACAGGAAGAGAGCCCGCATCTGCTGGTTCACTCCTCAGATGGCCCCAACAGCCAAGGCAGGGCCAAGTCCAAGCCTGCGGGACAGGGCCCCCAGGACTCGGCATCACCTACTGCCCCCCAGGCTGCACCTCGGCAGGAAGTGGGGGTGGGGCGTCACACCCAGGCACTCTGATGGGAGACACAGGCATTCTACCCACCAGGCCAAATGGCTGTCCCTGGGAGACCTTCTAAAGACATATTCCGGATATCCCCCAGCCCTACAAAACTAGTCTCTCAAGGATAAGGCAAGGGACGCTGTGTTTTCAAAACCGCCAAGTGATTCTGAGATGTGACTAGGTTTTTAAGTCATTCATTTACTGGCTCATATCTGCCTCAAGTCATTGTAGTAGAAATACAGTGGGGGAAAAAAACCCTCATGGAGTGCTAAACTGTTCTAAGGATATATTTAAGGATTAATGGGAAATTTAAAGCAATCCAGAAAATAAACTCCCTTGAGTTAAAAAAAGAGAAACAACTATGGACCACACATCCTGTATACTGACTAGCTAGAAAGTATTGATGACTATGAGATTACAATTTTTGTTTTTTGACAGGCAGAGTTAGACAGAGAGAGACAGAAAGGTCTTCCCTCCGTTGGTTCACCCCCCAAATGGCTGCTACGGCCGGCGCACTGTGCCGATCCAAAGCCAGGAGCCAGGTGCTTCTCCTGGTCTCCCATGTGGTGCAGGGCCCAAGCACTTGGGCCATCCTCCACTGCACTCCCAGGCCATAGCAGAGAGCTGGACTGGAAGAGGAGCAACCGGGACAGAATCCGGAGCCCCAACCGGGACTAGAACCTCGGGTGCAGCGCCGCAGGTGGAGGATTAGCCTAGTGAGCTGCGGTGCTGGCCAAGACTACAATTTTAAAAAATTTCTAAAAGAATATTTATTTATTTATTTATTTGAGATAGGGAGAGAGATTCCTCTGCTGGTTCACTCCCTGGATGGTTCTAACAGCCAGGGCTGAGCCAGGCAAAGCCAGGAGCCAGGAGCTTTCTTCCAGGTCTCCCAGGTGGCTGCAGAGGCCAAGGACTTGGGCCATCTTCTGCTGCTTTCCCAGGCCACAGCAGAGAGCTGGATCGGAAGTGGAGCAGCCGGGACTCCAACACGCGCACATGCGGCAGGTTAACTTACTGAGCCACAGTGCCAGCCCCTGTAAATTTCTTTAAAGATTCATTTTATTTATTTGAAAGGCAGAGAAATAGAGGGATACTTCCATCTGCTGGCTTACTTCCCAAATGGCTGCAGCAGCCAGGGCTGCTGAACCCAACAAACTGGAACTCCATCTGGTTCTCCCACCTGGGTGGCAGGGGCCCAAGCACTCGGATCATCGGCTGCTGCTTTCCCAGGGGTATTAGCAGGGAGCTGGATGGACCAGCACTCTGATAGGGGACGCTGGCATCAGGAGCAGTGGCTTAACCTGCTGGGCCACAATGCTGGCCCCTAAAACTATAGTTTTAAGAGTAAATCAGTCAACAGGCTAATCCTCCATCTTGTGGCGCCGGCACACCGGGTTCTAGTCCTGGTTGGGGCGCCGGATTCTGTCCCGGTTGCCCCTCTTCCAGGCCAGCTCTCTGCTATGGCCCGGGAAGGCAGTGGAGGATGGCCCAAGTCCTTGGGCCCTGCACCCACATGGGAGACCAGGAGAAGCACCTGGCTCCTGGCTTCGGATCAGCGCGGTGCGCTGGCTGTGGCGGCCATTGGAGGGTGAACCAACGGCAAAAAGGAAGACCTTTCTCTCTGTCTCTCTCTCTCACTATCCACTCTGCCTGTCCAAAAAAAAAAAAAAAAAAAAAAAAAAAGAGTAAATCAGAGCCAGATCAGTACACAAAACGGTCTAAAAACACACTTCTAAGCCGGTTATCTGCTGGGGTGCGGCTCTGGAACAGTCCAGTGGAGAAATACGGCACGGAGTGGGTGGGACGCGCTCACTGCTGCCGGCTCCCCAGCAGCCCCTAGGAGAAGGCGGCTCCTAGGGCAGTTCGCCAGCCTGGGCTGCCCCTCCGCACCCTTCCTCACCACTCCTGGTTGTTCCTGGCATTAACCTGGGTCCTCAGAAGTCCATGGAAGTCCTTGCCGATCCTCGGGGACCCCAGCCCCGAGAGCTGTCCAGCCAAACAGCAGAGCCCGGGACCCCTCCCGTCCCCAGGGAACGGCCTCCACGCTCTGCAGCAGCTCTCTGGGACTGAGCCCCTTGTCAAAGATGACAGCGCATAGATCTACTCTCCAACAGAAGGCAGCAAAAGCAGGAGGTCTCAGCTCCCCTGCCTTCCTCCCAGGCCGCCACTTCGCCACTTCGGGCTAAATCGCAGCGACCTGCAGCTGCCCCTGGGGCTGGCCCCGCCGGCGCCACTGGGCTTCTCCTCTGGACTCCTCGGAGTGTTTCTTTAAAATGGGACCAGTCGCAATTTAACTAGTCCCCGAAGAGATGCAAGTGAGATATCATTTTTGTTCTACCAAGAAGGCAAAATAAATAAATAAATACATAAATAAATAAATACAGCCAGCTTGGGCCAGGGGCAGGCACCACCCGGGGGTTCTCAGCAACAGCCGCCAACAGGTGCACGGTGCACGCCCTTCCAGCCAGGCTGCCCTTCCCAGGACACCGCGCCATGGAAACCCTCCGGGGATGCAGCCAGGGGCCGTGAACAGACGCCCAGCACCGCCGCGCCGCGACTGGCAACCAAAGCCAGGCCCCCCGCGCGTCCCTGGGGGCTCGGCTCCACCGGGCCGCCCGGCCGGCCGCCCGCAGGGGACACCAGGGGACACCCCGCGCCGGACACGTGGCTGCGTCCACAGCCCAGCGACAAGGCCCCGCCACCCCGGACTCCCGTCTCGCGAAGCGCTCTCGGCCCGCGCACACCGGCGGGTGGGGGCAGGCGATGCGCGGCCTCCCCGACCTCCCGGCCCCCGGCACGGCCCCCTTCCGGGGCGCCGCGGTAACCGGACCCCGGCGGAAGGAGCGCCGGCGGAGGCGCCTGCGGATTGGCCCACGGTTCCAGGAAGCGCCTGACTTTCAGCCAATCACGGCGCCCGGGACTGTTTCCAATGCGCTCGGTGAGCGAGCCGGCTGGGCGGTCCCTTCTGTCCGGGGGACGGCCCTGCGTGTACCTGGGGGGGTCTCCCGGGGACCCCGAGACCGGCCTGGCCGGCAGGCCTGCAAGGCGGGGGCGCCGGGAGGCCGACCCCAGGCTGCGGCCGGCCGTGCCTGAAGCTGCTGCCTCCGGTGAGGAGGTGGCGGGGGCAGGCACGGGCGAGGTCGCCACGTGGTCGCCTGCGTCCCGCGTCCCGATCGCTTCCTGCACGTTTGCACGCTGGGAATCAGCAGGGGACGGCTCCAGGACTGGGGGCCGCTGCCACCCACGTGGAAGACCCCGAGGGAGTGGCGGGCTCCCGGCTTGCACCCGCCCCGGCCTTGTGTTGGGGACCTCTGGGGGAGTGAGCCAGCGATGTTATACCTCCGTGCAAACCTCTGCCTATGGGGGAATAAAACCCGGCAGCGCCAGCAGTGAGTGGCTGCTCGGGAGGTCGAGGCCTCGCGGGCTCGCTCCGGGCCCCTCGCGTGTGTCCGCGCGGCTCGGCAGCTCGCCGAACTCGCAGGTGCACGTAGGCAGCGGCCGCTCTTCCGAGAGACCGCCTGCCATTTTACGTCTCTGCGGCTGCGGAACAGGACTCCGGGTCACCATGGGAGTGAGGGCTTGTCGATCACAACTGGGAGGCTGAGATAAGATAAATGAATCACGCCCTGTGGGCGAGCAGGGCTGCGGAGCGCGGGAGCGACTGGAATAGGCCGCAGCCGTCGGCCCCCGGCGCCCTGCCCCCCTTCGACCCCCCGCGCCCCGGCCCCTCGGTGCCCTGTCCCCCCTCGGCCCCCGGCGCCCCGGCCCCTCGGCCCCCCGGCCCCTCGACCCCCCGGTGCCCTGCCCCCCCTCGACCCCCCGGCGCCCCGGCCCCTCGGTGCCCTGTCCCCCCTCGGCCCCCGGCGCCCCAGCCCCTCGGCCCCCTCGGCCCTCTGGTCCCCGACCCTCGGCGCCCTGCCCCCGCTGGGGGAGGGGTGACCTCCGGAAGCACAGACCCCGAGGAACAATAGCGTCCCCTCCCCCCTCCCCGGAGATGTAATTTGCATCTCAGAGGAGCTCAGCTCGGCGACGCCCAGTGTGGACTCTGACCCTTGCCCGGAAAGGCCTGCTCTGGGGCTTTCCTGGGACCTGTTGAGGGTTGCTGCTCGCAGGCCCTAGGGACTCCGCGACACTGGTGTCCTAGTAACGCCGGAGTTGGAAGGGGCAGGTTAGTCGGGGCTCCGTGAGCTGCCTGCAGTGGCACCCAAGTGCCTGTGCGTGGGTGCACAGGGACGTATTTCTAGGGAGCACGTCCTAGCTTTCCTCGCTTTCTCTAAGGGACTGAGTGGCCCAAAGGTTAACCAGCCTGAGCAGCGACTGATAAAGGGCGAACAATGGTGTGGCTCTTGGGGGAGGGGCAGAGGGGAGGTTTTAGATCCGGCTTTAGGGGAGGCAAGATTTTTTTTTTCCTCTTAATTTATAATTTATTTGAAAGGCAGAGCTCTTCCATCCACCTGTTTGCTCCCCAGATGGCCACAATGGCTAGAGCTGGACCGGGAGGAAGTCAGGAGCCTGGGACTCCATCCAGGTTTATCTACATGGGTGCAGGGACCCACGCACCTGGGCCAGCGTCAGCTGCCTTCCCAGGTGCATTCGCAGGGAGCCGGACAGGAAGCGGAGCAGCCAGGACTTGAAGGCATCCCAAGCAGCAGCTTAAACCCACTGCATCACAACGGCTGCAGTTTCCTGCACTCATTCTGTGTGCCAGGCATTGTTGTTAGGTGGCCATGGGGTGTGTACCTTCTACTCCAGCTCTTGCCTGGCACCTAGACAAACATTCTAAGTGCGGACACATTTAAGGTGCACAAAATGATAGCACTGGCCCAGAAGCTGAGAAACACTGAACACACTGAACACCGGAGTAAGGGAAAGGGTTTATTGGGGAACACCCAACAGACCGGAGTGAAGGGGCGGCGAAGGAAAAAGAGAAAGTATAAGAAAGAAACAGAGAGGAGAGAAGCCAGCAAGGAGTGAAGAGAGAGAAGAGAGATGAGAGGAGCCGAGAGAGAGTGGAGAGAGCAGACAGGAGCCGAGACCAGAGGAGGAGGCTAAAGAACCAAGAGAGCGCGTGTTCAGGAACAGGCCCTTTTAAAACTTTGCCCGAGGGCGGGCAGGGAAGCAGAGCTGCGAATCCCATTAGGATGGGGGTGGAGCCTGGCTCAGGTAGCTGGGCCATGCAGCCACCTGGCTAAAACTGCGCCAGTTTTCTAAGAGTGGACACACACCCCTGAGCGTGAACCAGGGATTGGGGCCAGAAGTCTGCCCCCAAGGAGGGACGGGGGAGGAAGAGGGAAAAGCCACCCGAGCAGCATCTCCAGGCGGGCAGAGAAGGAGAGCGCAGTAAGCGGCCAGCCGCGCCCAGCTGCTGGCCTCCTTAGGAGGTAGGAGATGGGTTCTCTGCAGACCTGGGAATTCTATGCACCTCCACAAGCCCCACCTGGAGTTCAGTGTCCACACGGTCAAGGCGTCTCCCCCACCACGCAGGTCCCCTTTGGAGCAGCTGCATCCCGGGACAGGGGCGTTTGACTGACAGGTAGGAGGACAGACTTTCACAGGAGGGCCAGCTCAGCAGACCTCAGCTACCTGTGTATCCCACTGCAACCCACACTAAGATGCACGCAGTGCATCGGTTGATGGGCTGGGCCGGGAGACGCCAGGCATCTGCTTGCGCGCCCTGCCCCGACAAAACCCCAGTCCGCTTTTGTGCCGGCCCATCGTGGCTGCAGGCTCAGCACGCCCACTGCCCAGCCCGCCCCACATCATTCTACCCACCTACTTGTCAATCAAACCGCCCCCTTCCGGGAATGCGTTTTCCTTCACCTGGGACCTGGGGGAGGCGCCGAGTAGCCACGCCCCTTCCGACCCGGTCCTAGAGGCAGGCCGAGGGGAGGGGAGGGGCGCCTTCTGTTCTTTCTGCAGACCCGGGCCGGAGGAAGTGCTGGGCGCTCACGCTCCTTCCCCTCCTCCACCCCTGTGCGCCCATGGCCTCTTCGCCTGTGCGTGTGTGCGTGCGTGCGCCCTCACCTTTTAAACTATCACTTTGTGCACCGCACATCCGCTTGTGCTTAGAGTGTTTCTCTAGGTAGAAAGCAAGGACCTGGAGTAAAAAGTAGACCCCACTTCCGAACCTCCCCCGAGATCCGCACGGGCCCTGAGCCCTGCCCAAACCCCAGGCGGTTTGTGTAGCCACTCAGGGCACTGCTCCTACCCCGCGAACGTCTGCAGCAGGTGCCCCGGGTCACTCCCGAGTGTGGACTGTCTCTTCACTCTCTTTAAAGAAATCCGCTCTTCACCTTTCCGACGCCTGGCCTCTGAATTCATCTCTCCCACGGAGACCGGAACTTGGGGTAAATCCAGCTGAGGGCCCCATCTCACAACAAGATCAACAGGTGATGCTCCTGGCTTTGTACTGTTCATTGAGTAACTGGTTGCCGAGCACGCGCTGTGTGCCAGGCGTGGTTCCCAGAGCCGGGACAAGGCGGTGGGAGAGGCAGACGCTGAGAGCAGGCAGAGTTGAATCCCAGGCCCTGTAGCACCAGAACCCATTTTCTCAGCGATCTGATTACCATGGGGGGCGGGAGCAGGGATGAAGCACGAATTGAAATAACTGAAAATGAGAAGATGTTTATATTGGGTAAGAGCAGATGAAGAATAAAACCAAAGATATTAAAATGAGGAGATGGCAAACATCACCCAGAGGGGCAATGCGTTCTACCGGGTGGACACCGGCTCCCTGAGTCTCCTGTCACACAGTCATGTCTCCCAGCAGGGGAGGGAAGAGCTGGACTGGTGTGGTGCGGAGTCTCAGTGCCCTATCAGAGGTCCAGCCACCCGTGTAGGAAGAGGGAGAGGGAGAGACAGAGAGCACTCCCAACTGCTGGTTCACTCCTCAAGTGCCCACAGTGGCTAGGACTGGGCTAACCCAAAGCTGGAAACCGGGGACCTAACTCAGCCCCCACACGGGTGCCTGGAGCCGGGCTACCTGACATCCTTTCCTGCCTCTCAGGATGCGCGTCAGCTGGAAGCTGGACCTGGGGGTCCCCAAGGCCGACAAGTACAACAGGAGGTGACTAAATGTCAAGTAGGGCATTATTCGACTGTGTTGCGCCAATCTTCTCCGTCTCCACTTTTTGTCTATTTAGCAATAATCGAGAAAGGGATACCGAGATATCCCACCCTGGTTAAGCAGGTGTCTGTTTCCCACCAGGTGCTTTTCATTCCCCATCTATTTTGCATCTTATTTTTGAATAGGATGTGAGAAATCTAGCAAAAATTCATAGGCATTCAAGAACATAACGTAGGTTATGGGTAAGTGAATGACAGACTTCAGGATTATATTCATTGGAGGATAGCCCATATGCTGGCTCTAATTAGAATGACTTATTTTTAGGTTTCACAGCCCAGATTAATTGCTTCATCTAGGTTACAGCAACTATTTTAATCAAAGTGCATGTCACAAAAAATGGTGTGGGTATTGTGGCACAGTGGGTTAAGCCCCTCCTCCGGATCCCGCATCCTATATCACAGTGCCCGGGATCAAGTCCCACCTCGGCTTCTGATCCAGCTCCCTGCTAATGCACCTGGGAAGGCAGCAGAAGGCAGCTAAGTCTGGGCCCCTGTCACCCACGTGGGAGACCAGGATGGAGTTCCTGGCTTGTGGCCTCAGCCTGGCCCAGACCCGGCTGTCGCAGCCATTTGGAGAGCGAGCCCGCAGATGAACACCTCTCTGTCTCTCCCTCTGTTTGTTGCTCAGCTTTTCAAATAATTATTTAAAAGATTAGGTTGAATCCCATGGAGTTGTCTACATTTGTATTTGAGCTACAAAAACAACAGTTTTTGCAAAGCAAAGATGTTTTGTTACACTTGTTTGTTTGGTACAGGGAAATGCTGGGGGCTGGTTAGATGTCTTTTATGCCTGTGTTGTTTAGAGCAGTGAGAAACGGGGTTAATCTAATGTCAAACAGTAAATCACACCACATCCATATCGCAGATTTAAAATTAAAATTAAAGTTTTATTAAAGATTTATTTATTTGAAAGGCAGAGTTACAGAGGCCACATACATAGAGAGAGAAAGAGAGAGAGAGAATTTTCTATCCATTGATTCACTCTCTAGATGGTCACAATGGCCAGAGCTGGGCCAAGCCAAAGCCAGGAGCTTCATCCAGGTCTCCCATATGGTACAGGGGCCCAAGCACTGGGGCCATCCTCCTTTCTTTCCCAGGCACATTAGCAGGGAGCCGGATGGGAAGTGGAGCAGCAGGGACATGATCAGGTAGCCATATGGGATGCCGACACTGCAGGTGGTGGCTTAACATGTTACACCACACCACCAATCACAAAATTAACGTTTCAGATTAATTAATAACCCAATGTTTGTGTTCTCATGAACATATGATTTGATGGCAGTTCCATGACATTAAATTCTATCCATATTTACGTATGTTGGCAACTCCCAAAGGTAAGCCTGAAGTCCAGACTCAGGCGTTGTTTACTGTTCACCACCTCCATTTGATTTTTTTTTTTGGGGGGGTCTGGTCTTTTTATTTAAGATTTATTTATTTATTTGAAAGTCAGAGTTACACAGAGAGAGAAGAGGCGGAGAGAAGAGAGAGAGATCTTCCATCCGCTGGTTCACTCTCCAATTGGCTGCAGTGGCCAGAGCTGCACTGATCTGAAGCCAGGAGCTTCTTCTGGGTTTCCCACATGGGAGCAGGGGCCCAAGGACCTGGGCCATCTTCTACTGCTTTCCCAGGCCATAGCAGAGAGCTGGATCAGAAGTGGAGTGGCCGGGACTAGAACCGGCGCCCACATGGGATGCTGGCGCTTCAGGCCATGGCAATAACCCGCTGTGCCACAGCACCAGCTCCTGCTTTCTTTTGATTTTAAAATGTTTGTTTAACCTTTTGAATGAGTTGGGGGGGGGGAGAAGAGAGAGAGAGAGAAAGGTCATGCATCTGCTGGTTCTCTCCCCAAAGGGCTACAAAGGCTGGGGCTGGAGCAGGGCAAAGCCAGGAGCCTGGAACTCTGCCCGGGTCTCCCACGTAGAGGACAGGGGCTCAAGGACCTGGACCATCTTATGCTGTCTTCCCTGGTGCCGTATCAGGTGGCTGGATAGAAGTGGAGCAGCCAGGACTGAAAGCGGCCCTCATTCGGGAGGGCTGCTGGCACTGCAGGTAGCGGCTTACCCCCCATCACAACGCTGGCCCTCACCACTCTGCTTAGATATCTAATCAAAATTTGAAATTCAACATAGCCGATCTGCAAAACCTGTTCTCCCCAAAGCCTCACCATTCTCGGTAAACGGCACTCCAGCTGCACCCTCCTGGCTGTTCAGGCCTGAATCCTCAGGGTCTAACTGACTTTTTTTTTGACAGGCAGAGTGGACAGTGAGAGAGAGAGACAGAGAGAAAGGTCTTCCTTTGCCGTTGGTTCACCCTCCAATGGCTGCCGCGGCTGGCGCGCTGCGACCAGCACACCGCGCTGATCCGATGGCAGGAGCCAGGTGCTTATCCTGGTCTCCCATGGGGTGCAGGACCCAAGCACTTGGGCCATCCTCCACTGCACTCCCTGGCCACAGCAGAGAGCTGGCCTGGAAGAGGGGCAACCGGGACAGGATCGGTGCCCCGACCGGGACTAGAACCTGGTGTGCCGGTGCTGCAAGGCAGAGGATTAGCCTAGTTAGCCGCGGTGCTGGCCTCTTTTTTTTTTTTTTTTTGACAGGCAGAGTGGACAGTGAGAGAGAGACAGAGAGAAAGGTCTTCCTTTTGCCGTTGGTTCACCCTCCAATGGCTGCCGCGGCTGGCGAGCTGCGGCCAGCGCACCTCGCTGATCCGAAGGCAGAAGCCAGGTGCTTCTCCTGGTCTCCCATGGGGTGCAGGGCCCAAGCACTTGGGCCATCCTCCACTGCCTTCCCTGGCCACAGCAGAGAGCTGGCCTGTAAGAGGAGCAACCAGGATAGAATCCGGTGCCCTGACCGGGACTAGAACCCGGTGTGCCGGCGCCGCAAGGCGGAGGATTAGCCTATTGAGCCGTGGCGCCGGCCCTGACTCTTCTTTTGCTCCTGTTACGCACTCAATCCTGCAATCTCTGGCTCTCGCTTCAAAATATGGCCAGCCCCTGCGAGGGACCTCAGCACAGCCCCTATGGAAAAGAGCAGTGAGGTTCCTAGAGAACCAGGGGTAAAGCCACCCCGTGTGGCATCCCACCACTGTGTTTAGTGTGGTACTGTTCACCACAGTCAAGACTGGGATCAGCTGAGGTGTTCACGGAGATGCGTGGATAAGGAAAATGCGGAGGCTGGCGTGGCACAGTGGGTTAAGCTGCCACTTGACGCCAGCATCCCACATCAGAGCACAGTTCAAGCCCTGGCTGTTTTCACTTCTGGTCCACTTTCTTGCTGATGTGGTACTTGGAAAGGCAGAAGACTGCCCGGATTCCTGGGCCCCTACCACTCGTATTAGAGACTCTGAAGGAGTTCATGGCTCCTGGCTTCGGCCTATCTCAGCCCTGGATGCTGCAGGCATCTGGGGAGTGAACCAGCACAAGGAAGATCTATCTTCCCCCTCTGTCTGTTGGTCTACCTTTAAAAATAAATAAATAAATCTTAAAATTAACAAAGACATGAACAATGGAGCATTGATTAACCACAAAAAAGAATGAAATTCTGCCACTTATGGATGGGATTGGAGGACATTAAGTGAAATAAGTCAGGCACAGAAAGGCTGTGTGCTCTCAATCGTATGGTGAAGGTAATAAAGGTGATTGTGGGGTGGGCTTTTAGCCTCATTTTTTTTCAAAGATTTATTTATTTGAAAGTCAAGAGTAACACACAGAGAGGTCTTTCATCTGCTGGTTCACTCCCCAATTGGCCACATCGGCTGGAGCTGTACCGATCCGAAGCCAGGAGCCAGGAGCTTCTTCTGGGTCTTCCCATGTCAGGGCAGGGCCCCAAGGACTCAGGCCATCTTCTACTGCTTTCCCAGGCCATAGCAGAGAGTTGGGTCAGAAGTGGGAACAGTTGGGACTTGAACCGGCGCCCATATGGGATGCCGACACTGCAGGCAGCAGGCAGCTTTACCCACTACTCCATAACACCGGCCCCTCCCTTATTTTAAAAAATTATTTAATTATTTGAAAGACGGGGAAGAGGCAGGGAGACATATAAAGATCCTCCACCTGCTGGTTCACTCCCCACACCGCTGCAGATGGACTCAGCAGCTCCACTCAGGTCTCTCACGCTGGTGGCAGGGGCCCGAGGACTTGGGCCATCTCTTGTTGCTTTCCCAAGAATACGAGCAGGGAGCAGGATGAGGAGTGGAACAGCCGGGACTTGAACTGGTGCTCATCCAGGATGCGGGTGGTGCTGGCAGTGGCTTCACTTGCTGCCCCGCAGCACCGGCCCCTTTCTTTCTTCCTATGTCCACATCTGTTGGTTCTGTTTCTCTAACACATAGTTCTTTCCAAGAAACCCCTGTTCAGCTGGAGCCAGAGAGCCCTGCCCTGCACTGACCCTGAGCTCTCCCCTTGACGTCTGATCTCACACTCACCGCGTCCACAGGGAGCCGGTGTTCCTCCCACTGGCTTGCTTTTCCTGTCTTCCCCAGTGGGTGACAAGGAACCCCCCTGTCAGCGAGACCCTGGCTGCGAGTTCATTCATTGCAGCAGCCCCAATTCTGCCGCAAGCCCCTGTCCTCCCATCACCACCCAGCCACTACACAGACGGTCATGTTTATCTGTGACTCCCACATTACAGTGCACACTGACACAGCAGGACTTTTGTATGCATTTTAAGCCACCAGGAATTGGTTTTTCTGGATGACGTGAGGTAGGGTTCTGGATGGCGGCTGCCCAGCAGGCCGCATTTTTATTACGTAATGGCTTTCACCTTCCTGCCTCCTCAAGTCGCTTACCTGTTAGACAGTGTTACGACACAATAACGAAGCAAAACAAAGTATCAACCCCAGTTTTATTTGTAAAGAACAAAGCATGAAAAGTCATATTTAAATGTACTCCAAAACCTGAAAAACCCACGTCAGTTTGTCTGATATGTATGTTAAAGTGCTTCATATCACAATACTCTTTAAGTTTTGTACTACGTTCAGATGAGGGAAAAAAATCCAGTTCTGATGTGTTAACGATACAAAGGAGAACAATATAATTTAAATGCAGACACACTGTAATTTAGAAAAAAAAGACACACAGGGAACATTTACATATGGTTTAAGAGTCACACGGACTTCTGAAGGCTCACACCCTCACAACTGACAATGGAACGCACTGTGCACCTCCACCGTGCTGAGAACAGACTGGGTTCACACCCGCGTCTACGCAGACAACTGACCAAGAAAGTGTCCCTCCTGCGTAACCCAGAGACGCCAGTTCCCTTCAAGGAGGAGAATCACACTTGGAGAGTTTTTCTCACGCGCATCGGTGGCTTTCCGAAGCCAGTCTTCACGCGGCCCCTCAGAGGGCCGGCGGCTCTAACCGGTCCTCTTGGGGACACACCAGCTATCTCTTCAGAAAGCTAGGAACCCCGCTTGACTCCACAGACTCGGAAGTGTCTTTAACAGGAACGAAGAGCCCAGAAGTTTGCACTTGTTCCACATCTCCTGTTTATGCTGAGTGGGAATTTAATAAACACTTAACGAACAGAGATTCCAGAGAGAGAGGACTTGGGAACAGGAGCTGCTTGATGAAAAGTGGAGCAGGGCTCAGACTGCTCCCAACCAGAGAAGGTGCTGCTACTGAGAAATACGCAGCTCAAGGGCAGACCGTCCCTCGGCAGAGTGACAGGGACACTTCTGTAAACCTCACAGAAAATGCAGTTCCCTAAAGGAAGATCTGCTGGAAATCCTAACTGGCTCCCCCCTCCCAGGACACACCAGCGTCTGGCAGTCCTAAGCTTCCCTTTTCACCTACATTCACACACTGCAGAGCTTTGCTGCCAAAAAAGGAACTGGGGCCGCGCAGTGCTTCCCGGCATCCTTCACAGCGCGGGACAGAGGCTCACTATGGCTTCTCAGTCACGTTGCGCAAACACCACGGGGTTACACGAGGTACAAGAATGCGCGGGACATCTGAGAGAGAGTTTAGAGGGAAATCCAGACTTACACAAGTCCAGGCGCCCTCTGTGAAGATCTGAGCTGGAGCGGGAGTGCAGTGGCCTTACTCCCGGTTTTTGAAGCACGCTTTTTCTCCCACCTACAGGGCGCTTCCTGCTCCTTCAAACCAAGCTGCCCTCACTTTTAAGGTGGCCCAGCTAGGACAGATACAGGACCTCACACGAAACGCCAACACTGCAGGAATGCCACTGTGTCATAAAGGCTCAGGGGTTTCACATTAACAAAAAACAAACAAACAAAGCTTGGGAAGCAAAGTTTTCCAGGTGTAGTATTTTTGGCAGCTTAATTTTAAAATAGTTCCTTCTCAAGCTATTATTATGTGGAAATACTCATTGTGGTCCCAGGCTTCAGATTTTATTTGCAAGGAAAAAAAGGCAATTATAAAACTGACTTTTACTTAAGTTTGAGATAGAATTATAAAGCAACACATTAATTTCAAATATGGCAGAAAGGATATTTCTAAAGGTAGGGAATGGTCCTCCCCCTAGAGTCAGCTTGAAGCTGGAAGGCTTCATCCTTATTCTAAGGATTCTGCTACCGCCGTGCTCAGAACCTTTCTTTACTGACTCAGGTAAAAGCCACGGAAGAACAAAAACTTACCACCGCACTGCTTGGATGGCCCCAAACGCAGCTTACACACTGCTGTACTCATTCACTGTGGATCCTGAGCACTTCACGCCATTTCCAAATATTAAACTGATTCTGAGACATCAGGATGCACTGCCACTGGGAAGGTTCTCAGGCACAGGCTGTGGGCAGCCAGCACACGGGCTCCAGGGTGACCAGGGGGCCCCGCGCAGCAGAGTGGGTGCCAGTTCTTCCGTGTGCGCGTGTCGCCGCGCTGCTGCAACCGAACTACACAAACTGGGGGGAACTCTAGGTGGGGCCTTTCCTCAAGTTATTACTTTTCAGAGTAGAAGCTCAACTCACAGGCCCCAAATCCAACGTTGCTCCAGCTTTTCACAGCAGATGTAATTCCTTCTAGCTTAAGAGGAGCATGTTAAAATGAATATTAATCCTCATGGGTGAACGTCAGCCATCATCTCCTACCTGTGCAGGTAGATGGGAAAGAGCCAATAGGAGAGAAACCATCACTGCGAACGCCCTGAATGCCGGTCTCATGCAGGCTGCTGTGACCTAATCCCGTGAATTTTACTCCCTGTGTTGTCGCTGACAAGCTGGGGTAAGGGTAAGAATTTACCCTCTGGTCCTCAAGCCTTCCCATCTGTGGAACCTGGGGCGGGCCACAGGGCTGGGGTCCACAACACTCTCCCAGGTCGTCTCCCTGGCTGCCCAGCTGTGTCAGAAGCACACCTTACAGAGCCCTTCACTCTGATCACCACCCAGCGGATGGATGTTCAGGATGGCTCCACAACAGAGAAGGGCCACACCGCTTCAGTCAACAGATGTGTGGTTTGTCCTGGCCGGCCACGCCCTCTTCAGGCCTCCTCACAGGTATCTGAGCGCAGCCAGCAGCCGCCACAGGGGTGCTGCCCGCCTAATCTACTCCAGTGCTTGACAAAGGGAAGGAGGCACTGACTTGGTGAGTTTCTTCTTTCAGCAAATAAGGTAAGTTACACAGATGGCTCGAGCCCTGGGCCTCCGACTACGCCAGGGCCCTGGGAGGCAGGGGCAGCCATTACGGTGCAGTGGGTGAAGCCCCCGCCTGCGATGGTGGCATCCCATGTCTGCCTGATACGCGCCTGACCAAACAGCTTCCACTGCAGCTTCCTGTTAACACCAAGCACTTCAGTCTCCTCCACCCGTGGAGGAAATCCAGGTGGAGTTCCTGGCTCCTGGCTTCAGCCTGGCCCAGACTCAGCTGTTACAAGCATTTGGGGAGCCAGTCACTGTCACTTTGCCTTTCAAGTAAATAAATAAATAAATAAGTCTTTAAAAAAAAAAAAAAAAAAAAAAGGATCCTGGGAGGCTCTGGGTGGCTCTGTCCACACCTGGGACCAGTCAGTGCCTGACAGGAGTCACAGGGCCCACACAAAGGGTGTCAATTCCTGAAGGTCTCTGTGAAATATCACACCGGAAAGCCACTCTCAACTCCTGCTCCTCCTGCCTCCACTGTCAGTGGCTGCCGCTCCCCCAGGGCCAGCTGCTTGTGAGGACAAGTCTCACAAAGGAATGCAAAGTTTGTCCTGGGACCCAGGATGGGCTGTTCTCTGCTTCTGTTACTTGCATTATCATGGGCAACAAATACTCCTCCTAGAGCCCGCCTCCTCCCACTGCTGGGGGGTGGGCCTGCAAGGGTGATCTCTGAGAGGTCCAGGACCACCACGGAGACATGGCCACCTCAGGGCAACTCACACAAACTCACATCTCCCCAGAGCACCTCCAAGAGCAGGCCTGACGACGCCAAGGATGAGGCTGGTCCAGGCTCCCAATTCCAAAGTGGGCCTAAGGGCTTTCTGTGTTCTCTGCAGAGCAGCCGCGCTCCAGGGGCTACTATTTAAAATACTGGAGTTCTGCCTTAGTCTTGTGCCAACTGGAAAACATTTCCAAAAGACTGGAAAAGTGACTGACAGTTCAAATGTACAAAACGGTCTGTAACTTAAAAGACACAAGTGAGGACTTGGGGTACAGTAGGTAAAGCTGTGGACACTCACAGCACAAAGGGACAGACACCAGACACCAGGATGGACAGCTGGGACACAGGACGCACTCTGCCTCCTCCACAGTCCTGGAGAACGCACACCTGCCGTCACAGCTCTGTGGCTTCCCCCTGACCACAGCAAGCCTCCCCCCACCCCCAGCATCTTTAAGCTACTTATTTGAAGTCACAGGAATATTCAGTCTAAGAAAAGTATTTTAGTAGAGTAATATAATTTCTTAAAGAAGATAGCATATTTACACACATCTAACACATGAAAATACTCTATTTTATACTAATTTCAGGTTCAAGTGAACTACGATACAGCATTTTGCCTTGTCCGCAGAGTGAGGACTGTTCAGGTTGGGGCGTGTGGTGTGCTGCCCTTGTAGGGACTCACTTAGCCAGACAAGCTCCGGTGGGTCCCCGAGGCTGGGGCGGGCTCAGGAGCTGGGGTCAGGACAGTTTCCAGCCGCGGGGCTACACATCTACGCCTTTGATGAGTGAGCCTTCTAGGACTATGCTGAAGTCCTGAATGGTGTGCAGGATCCGGATGAGCGAGTTGACGGTCATGCGGTCCCGCAGGAGCGCGCTCTCCTCGTACATCCTGGTGATGGCAGGACACTCGGCCAACAGCGGGATCCACTGTGGGAGCAGGTGGTCCCTGCAGACCCAAACAGAAACAGACGTGAGCAAAGGGACCTCACTTCCGGTCCAACAACACACATCCTGGCTCTCTCAAGCGGGAAGGTGTCGGGGAGCCTGGTGTAGAATCCAGCCAAGCCTTAGGGTGAGCAGAGAGGAAATCCAAGCAGGAAGCTGGGTACCTGCCAGTGCAAACATGGAAGGTGAACCGAAACCCAGTGGATTCCAAAAGTCGATGAGAAAGTCGTGCATTAAAGAAATTCTCTATTCTGATCTTACCAACTTGACAAAGAGGCAAAATGGCATTTCTATGTCTGTGTTACAGATGCGATACTTGCTGTTGAAGACCACATTAACTAGCAGGGACTGGGGCCAGGACTGCGTGCAGCACACTAAGCTGTGGCTGACCAACACCTGCATCCCAACCTGCAGTGCCAGTCCAAGTCCCAGCTGCTTCGCTTCTAATTCAGCTCCCTGCTAATGTGCCTGAGAAGGCACAGATAACAGCCCAGGTCCTTGAACCCCTGCCACCCAAGTCAAGCACCAGGATGGTGTTTCCTGTCTCCTGGCTTTGCTTAGACCTAGATCTGGTTTCTCTGGGCATTTGGGGAATGAACCAAGTGATGAAAGAGCTCTCTGTCTCTGTCACTCTGTCAAATAAACAAATCTTCAGCAACAACAATAAAAAGAGCAGAGAATTCCATTTCCCCCTTCATCACAAGGTAAGGAACAAAGGCAAAGCAGACAAACATTAGGAGACTTTACAAGCTGTGGCCTAATAAATGGTAACAGTAAGCGATAAGAGGAGATAAGATCACGCTCAGAAAGAGCCAGAAAAGCACAGCTGTAACCGGGTCCCTCTTCCTCAGAGGAAACACAGAACTTAGCTGTTTTGTCTGAGGACAAAATCTCACCCCTCAATGTTTCCTGGTCACACTGGGCACTGCACCCCGCTGCGAAGTCCTGGGAGGTCCTCACTCAGCACCCTCCTCTGTGCCTCTCGTGACCAGCGTAACCAGAACCAGATCATTCTGAATCTCAAGTAGCCTAAAAACAACAAAAACTAAGGGTCTGTGTGTTCCACTGCCTACAACCGGAGAGCTGTTTTAGAACTAAGGGATGTGGGCAGGCACAGGGCCTGCTGGTTCAGATGCTGGCTGGGATGTCTGTGTCGCACGCTGAAGTGCCTGGGCTCCAGCTCCCTGCGGATGTGCACCCCGTGACACGGTGGCAGCAAGGAACTGGGTTTGTGCCCACTGCAGAGGCCACGACTGTTCCTGCCTTCTCGCTCTGGCCCTGGACTAGCTCAGGCCACTGTAGGTATGTGGTATGAACCAACAGATGCATATCTCTCTCTCTCTCTCTCAGATAAAGCAATGAATATGTACACATTTTTAAAAATTAATTGTAGGTGCTATTTTCGAAAACTAAAGGGGGAAGGTGTTAGGCACAGCAGTGATGACGCTGACTGGGATTCCTTATCAGAGCGCCTCCACCCAAGTCCTGGCTCTGCTTCTAATTCCGGCTTCTTCCTATCGTGCACCCTCAGGGCCAGCAGGTAATGCCTCAAGCACCTGGGCCTCTGCCACCTGTGTGGGAGACCTAGATGGAGTTCTTGGCTCTTGGCTTCAGCATGGCACAGCCCTGGCTGTTGTGGGCATTTTGGGTGTGAACCAATACATACAACATCTCCCTTTGTCTCTCTGCATTTCCTTTTTTCCATTATTTAAGAAGATTTTATTTATTTATTTTAGAGGTAAAGTTACAAAAAGAGAGAGGGAGAGACAGAGAGCAACGTCTTCCATCTGCTGGTACACTCCTCAAATGGCCGCAACAGCAAATGCTGGGCTGATTCAAAGCCAGGAGCTTCTTTCGGGTCTCTGACACAGGTGCAGGGGCCCAAGTATTCGGGCCTTATTTCACTGCTTTCCCAGGCCATCAGTGGAGAGCTGAATAGGCAAAAGGGCAGCTGGGACACGAACCAGCACCCATATGGGATACCAGCACCGCAGGCAGAGGTTTAGCCTATTACGGCATAGCACCAGCCCCTCTCTGCATTTCAAATAAAATAAAGATAAATAAAAGTTCAAAAAATAATAAAGGGGTAGGAACAGTCTTAAAGAGCTGACATTTATATAGCAAGAAGCCCACCCACAATGTTATTAAACTAAAAGCAAAACAGTAGCGTATGACACCATGCAGTGTCTACACAGTGAGTTCACACATGTGTGTGCAGGTATGTCCGGTCATCCCTGCTCCCAGCCATTACCTCTCTAGGACTTTTGGGGCTGGGTGTGAATCTTGGCTCCCTTTCTTGCTGTTGACCTTGGGAAAGTCTGCCAGTGTGTCTGTGTCTTAAGTGTCTATTCAATGGGAAGGCTGCTTGCTACTTCGTGTGGTAGTGGTGAAGTGACGGAGGGTACCCAGAAAACGGCCATCTCACAATCAGAAAAACCCAAGGGAGGGCTTTGAAGGGGTCATGCTGGGCAAACACCCTCCTGGATCTTGTTCAACAGGCAGCGGAGACAGCGAAGGAAAAAACCAGCTTAATACCGTGTTCCAAGGCAAACGAGAATCTGGAATTTGCCATCCTTCCCGATGCTCCTGGGTGCGGTGTTGATGGCGGTCACGTAGTGGCAGAAGGTCCTGCAGGATGAGTTCTGAGTAAGCACATCATCTTCATTGTCCAGAATCTGGTCAGTGGCTTCAAAGTAAGCAACCGCTTTCTCTGGGGAAGGAAACCAGAATCCCATCACGACACACGCCGGCACCACACACACACAGACACTCAGCAGTGTGCTCCGGAAATGCTGATGACGCTCTGTGAAACTGCGGACCCTGAAGCCTATGGCACTACTCATCACTGGCTTCAGAGCAAGGCCCAGAGGTAATGCCTCATGGCGGAACACGCTCACAAGAACTCAGTTTCTAATCCGAACTGCGTTCCAGAATGTTGGAAAGTTTACTTTTTTTCAAATGCCTTCATGAAGTGGCAAAAAAGAAAAAAAGAAACGCAGAATATTCTCAGACTGGAACCTTCTAGGAGTAACTAGAAGTGATGCCGTAGCCACTAAGACAGTCTTCTCTGTTCTGGAAAGAGAGTGCCCGGCTAACACTCTGCATCTGAGTAAGCCACGTGGGAAGAGAGGATGCTACACACACCCGAGGCAGGGGCGCCAAGGGCCTAGACGTTCCACGAAAAACAAAACAAAAACCACTCCTGGGTCCCTGCTCTGTCAACTCTTCTTTGTCTAAAACATGTGTGTTAGATGAAATCACCCACCCCACTTAGGCCTGACTTCTTCTTCTTTTTTTTTTTTTTTAATTTAATTTTATTTATTTATTTATTTTTGACAGGCAGAGTGGACAGTGAGAGAGACAGACAGAGAGAAAGGTCTTCCTTTTTGCCATTGGTTCACCCTCCAATGGCTGCCGCGGTAGGCGCGCTGCAGCCAGCGCACCGCGCTGATCCGATGGCAGGAGCCAGGTGCTTCTCCTGGTCTCCCATGGGGTACAGGGCCCAAGTACTTGGGCCATCCTCCACTGCACTCCCGGGCCACAGCAGAGAGCTGGCCTGGAAGAGGGGCAACCGGGACAGGATCGGTGCCCCGACCGGGACTAGAACCCAGTGTGCCGGCGCTGCAAGGCAGAGGATTAGCCTATTGAGCCACGGCGCCGGCTTAGGCCTGACTTCTAAAACACAGAGTGATTGATCGCCCCATTAGTGAAACTGGGGATTCCAGAAGAGCGGCATACCAACCAAAGATCACCAAGCCCGGCAGGCTGGCACAGCTTCTGGGCTCCAGCAGCCCCAGGGAGCGCTCTGAGACAAATGTCTCCACCTTGCAAGGCCCAGTTGGGCAGCCACCAGGAACAAGAGGCTCCTAAGCAGTGGGACATGGCAGTAGGGCTAGGGAAACCAATGTTCAATACAGCCCAAGATAAATCGACTTGGATTTAAAGTCATGTGTGGCTAGTGGTTCCCCTACTGGCTAAGGGCTAAAAAGTCCTTTAACAAATAGATGATGTTGCTTCTCAGCTCAAAGCCTTCCAGAGGCTTCCATTTCATTCAGGATAAAGGCCAAGTCCTCAGGATCTCTGATCTTCTCCTCACTCGGCTCAGCCCACTGGGCAGGACACACTTTCCAGGGGCCTGTGGGTGGGCAGTCCTCTCACCCTGCTCCCACACGGCTCCCTGCCCCCTCCTCCGCCTGGGCCCACAGCCACCCATTACAGGAGCACTCTCACTCCACTTGCTCACTCCGCGCTGTTTCTTCCAGATGACTGACTGCTGCCACACTCAATCAGCTCCTCCTTGTTCTGCTTTTGTGTGCTGTCTGCTCCCCTACACCCATCTGAATGCAAGTTTGTCAGCCTTAGGGATTTCTGTTTTGTTTACTGGTGCGTGTCTCGAGCATCCAGAGTAGTGTCTGGGATATTGTGCACTAAAATCATTTGTTGAGTGAATGAAAAACAGTGCTTACTGGGTATTTGTTTCTAAGAACATACTCCCTTAACACGAACCTTTATTCACTCAAATTCTGGGGTTGCTGAATTTTCCTAAGAAGCCTGACAACACACATCGCCTTCAGTTACCTATGAAGTCCCAGATGAAGACGTTCTTGTGAAAGATGCGGGCAGACTTGAATCCATGGTGGAACACCTGCTCGAGAGCGGCCACCAGGCCATTTTCCCCGCACAGCAGGACCGTGAGGCTTCCTCTCTGTGGAGGAGAACACAGAGTCCAGGAAAATCTGCTGCGTCTGTCTGAACAGTGCCAGCGCAATGAGGGCCCGGGGGAGCGACTGGACGTGCTCGTTTGCAGCCTGCGATGGGAAGCTTATAGGGAAGAGTGCGGCCCCGTGCGTTGCCCCGTCAGGTATAAAGTGGCTTTTGAAGTCCCACCATTCTAAACGTTATGGCCCCAATACCTCTTTTTCAGGTTTGTGAAAATGTTTCACGATATTGTTCACGGCTTCTCCAATTCCTTCTTGGATCTGCCCAGCACTGGGTTCTGTAAAATAACGAACAGGTGCTGCATTCTCGGGTGAGACAGAAGAACCAGCTGTGTCCACCTGTGCAGAAACACGGCACTCGTACAGGCAGTCCGGCCACTGGCAGGGCCACCCACAGTGAAAAGTAGTCGGAGATGCCTGGGTACAAATGCCACCCTTGGAGCTGGCACTGGGGTGCAGTGGGTTAAACTGCCACCTGCAGTGCCAGCATCCCCTATGGGCACCAGTTCTATTCCCAGCTTCTCTGCTTCTGATCCAGCTCCTTGCTAATGTGCCTGGGAAAGCAGCAGAGGAGGGCCCGAGTACTTGCGCCCCTGTATCCACAACGTAGAATTGGAAGAAGCTCCTGGCTTCAGCCTGGCCCTGTCCTGGCCATTGCAGTCATTTGGGGAATGAACCAGTGGATGGAAGATCTTTCTCTCTCTAGCTTTCCCTCTTTCCTTCTAACTCTGCCTCTGACTTTAAAAATAAATAAAATAAATCTTAAAAAAAAAAAAAAAAAGCCACCCTTTCCACTCCTACTAGGTAACCCTCACCGAGGTCTCACTTCCTGTTTCCTTAACTTAAAGTAGGGACAACACACATCTCATGGGGAACACGGAATGCGCTACCAGGGGGAGTGAGGTGGGGGAAGCCCCAGACTCCAGCGTGGCTGCCTGGATGCTCCTTCACGCCCCTGCCTCTGAGGCCCTCTGGGGCACGCACCGTGGCTTCTGAAGCTCTGGATGGCAGACCTGGAGTTAGGAGTCTTGCTGCTGTCATTACAGGAAGGGGCAGGCACCCTGTGGGACTTGGTCCCTTCCTGGCTGGCATGTGTTTCTGCTTCAAGCTTGCTCCTCTCAGCCGCCCTCCCCCAGGGAGCTGGTGTGCTGGCTACGTGACACCTAACCTGCCACGGCCCACCATGCTCCAAGAGTTAGGAAAAGACAGAAGTGGGGTCAGCGTCTGGCGTCCTGGTTAAGATGTCACGCTGAACACCTGCAACCCACACTGAAGTGTCTGGCCCGAGTCTCAGTTCTGCTTCTCTTTTTTAAAAACAGTATCATTTATTTATATATTTTTAAAAGATTTATTTATTTATTAGACAATTACAGATAAGAGAAGTAGAGACAGAAGGATGGATCTTTGAATTGCTGGTTCACTCCACAAATGGCTACAATGACTAGGGCTGGCCCAGTCCAAAGCCAGGGGCAAGAAATTTCTTCTGGATCTCTAACGTGGGTGCAGAGGCCCAGGGACTTGGGCCATCTTCTGTTGCCTTCCCAGGCACATAAGCAGGGAGCTGGATTGAAAGTGGAGCAGCTGGGACTACAACCAGCACCCATAAGGGATGCTGGCACTGCAGGTGGCAGCTTTACCCACTGCGCCACAGTGCCAGCCCCTCTTTTTCTTCTTTGTAATATTTATTTATTTGAAAGGCAGTTACAGAGAGGCCGAGGCAAAGAGACAGAGAAGTCTTCCATCCACTGGTTCATATCCCAAGTGGTTGTAACAGCCAGAGCTGCGCTGATCCAAAGCCAGGAGCCAGGAGCTTCTTCCGGGTCTCCCATGTGGGTTCAGGGGTTCAAGGACTTTGGCCATCTTTTACTGTCTTTCCAGACCATAGCAGAGAGCTGGATCCAAAGTGGAGCACCTGGGACTCAAACTGGCACCCATATGGAATAGCAGCACTGCAGGTGGTGGCTTTACCTGCTACACCACAGCACCGGCCCCTCTATTTTTACTTTTCTTTCTTTCTTTTTTTTAAAGATTTATTTATTTATTTATTTGAAAGGCAGAGTTACAGAGAGAGAGGAGAGACAGAGATTTTCCATCCACCGGTTCACTCCTCAAATAGCTGCAATAGCTAGGGCTAGGCCAGGCTAAAGCCAGGAGCTCGGAACTCCATCCAGGTCTCCCATGTGAGTTCAGGTGCCCAAGCACTTGAGCCATCCTCTGCTGCCTTCCCAGGCACATTAACAGGGAGCTGGATTTGAAGTGAAGCAGCTGGGACTCGAACCGGCATCCATATGGAATGCTAGCGTTGCAGGCAGTGGTTCTACTTGCTAAGCCACAATACTGGCCACCAGTTTTTTCTAAACCAATGCATAAAAATGGCTGAAAGGGAAACCTCTTATGGTTGAAGCACTGACACCATGGCCTGCCTCCTAGTAATTTCTTTAACCAGGCTTTCCGCCTTTTTTTTTTTTTTTTTTTTAAAGATTTATTTATTTATTTACTTGAAAAAGTAGAGTGACAGAAAGAGAGGAAGAGACAGAGAAATTTTCTATCCACTGGTTCACGTGACAAATGTCACAACAGCTGGGGCTGGGCCAAACCAAAGCCAGGAGCCAGGAATTCCATCCAGATCTCCTACATGGATGAGGAACCCGGTTACTTGGTCATCAGCCACTGGCCTCCCAGACGCACTGGCAGGACGCTGGACTGGAAGCAGAGTAGCCAGTACATGAGTCAGCACTGTGCTACGGGATGTGACTTAAACTGCTGCACCACAACGCCCACCCCAAATGGCCACACGGAGCTTGTGACATCCAAGGCACACTGGACAATTAAAATGTAACTCACTGGCAGGTTTTCCCGTCAGGGAAGTGATGCTCAGTCTCCGTGCCGCGGTGGGAGACTTCTGCTGGGGTGGAGTCCGACACTGCTTGACCAGGTCCTCGTCAGAGGCCGACGTCATCAGTTCTCCAATGAGGATTCTCTCCAGGCTCCCGTCATCAATGCCTTTCCCCAGCCACCGCCCACAGGGGAATCTGAGAAGTCACAAAGAAATGGCCAGTCTTTAAAAAGCGGCACTGGCATGATGCCCATCCTTCTACAGCCTAGGGGCTGGGTTGTTATCTAATTAAGAAATCTTTCAAAAATTAGAAAAGCAGAGAAGAGCATAAAGATACTTTAAAAAGTTCATGGTCAAACACAATGAAAAGGTAAGTTTGTTTTGGTACAAAATTTTTTCGACATCTATGCGTGGTTTTTTCATAAATAACATGCATTTTCCAACAACGTTCTGAAGACCCCTGTCCTGTCAGATACGCATATTCTTTCCACCTAGACTTGCATTTTATCATGTTTCACTTTCATTTTTTGTTGAGGTATTTTAAAGTAAACAGTGACTTTAGGACATTTCATTCCTAAAAACACTTCAGTATGAGTCTCCGAAACAGGATGACAGGGGCAGGTGCTGTAGCACACTGATTAAGCTGCCACCTGGGCCTCCTGCAACCCACCGGAGTCCCTGCTGCAAGTCCCCACTGCACTGCTTCCAATCCAGCTTCCTGTGAATGTACTTGGGAGGCAGCACATGATGGAGACCTGGATGGAATTCCTCGCTTCTGGTTTTGGCCTGGTCCAGTCTTAGTTGTGAGCATTAGAAGAGTGAACCAGCAGATGGAATCTCTCTCTCTCTTTCTCTCTCCCTCTACCATTCTGCTTTTCAAATAAATAAATAAATCTTTAAAAAAGGTTTAAAAATGACATTTTCCTATTGTGTTACAAATTGTCATCAACATCCTCCAATATCAAAAGAGTTCCTTATTTTCTTTTACCTAGTCTATATCAAAACTCTCCACTTAGTTTTGGAAAGAATGTATAAAGTTTTAATTTTATTATTTGAGAGGCAGAAAAAGAAAAAGATAATACAACGCCCATCTGCCGGTTCTCTCCCTGTATGTCCACAATGGCCAGGCCTAGTCTGGGGCTGAAGCCTGCAATGAAGAATGCAATCCAGGTCTCTCAGGTGGGTAACAGGAACCCAATGACTCAAGCCATCGCTGCTGCCTCCCAGGGCCTGCAGGAAGCTGGAGTCGGGAGCCAGAGGTGGCAGCTGGGAACCGAATCCTGGTTACCATGATACAAGTCACAAGCATCTTAACTGCTATGCTAACTATTCATGAATGAATATTTTCAAACTGCAAATTAATCTGAGAGTTCGGTCACAGGACAACACAGGAACATGCACCCACAGAGTTGTGCTGGCTGTAACTAATGGAGTCCAAGAGATCTTTTCCTCTTACTGAAATTATTTTGAGCTTTGTTGTTCTTTTTTTCTCAGAGTTAAACCAATCTTTTCAACATTTGTGGACTAAGCAAGAACAACAAATGCAATCTGTTTTTTAGAAAAGTATTTTTGGGGACAGTTCTGTATTATATAAACAAAGAGAAAACATAACAAAATAAAAGCCCAAAATAAAACTAAAATTCAGTAGACAGCGAGGACACTTTGAAAACAATTTTAAACCTTTTCTTGCCTAGAGTCACAAAACAAAGAATTCACAGCTCCCAAGGCCACTTACTCACCTGTACGTATGTCCTGTGATCTCATTTCTGACCATGACACAGTCCACCAGCCATTTGGCTAACAGCCCTGAGTTGTCGTGACCGATCTGGACAGTGGTCAGCTTCCCCAGGTTCTGGCACTGTAGGAACACGACGCTGGTTATTCACCTGTTTCCACCCACCTCCCCCTCAGCTGTGGCCACAGCACATGGGCTTTGCATAGCTTAACTGCAGTGACCCATCCTGTACAATGTGCTCAGCTACACACACATTTGCTTGTCCCCGCACTCAGGGAGCCCCTGCGCAACACAACAGGAAACACGAGGCTATGGACTACCACATGAGGTGGGCTGCACAGGTGCTAGGCCAGAGACACAGCAAGTGCTTAAGAACCCCAGCGAAGGAAAGGAGATTCTCCTTGGGGAACCCAGAAGGAGTGCGGAGATGGTGATGCAGTGAGGAATGGGAGGGACTGCAGAGTAGAAAAGGACAGTATTTAAACCCACTTCCAGATAGGCTGCAAGAACAACCACTGAACTAAAAATCTCACCACATGGCCACCTTTCTGTTTTCCATACAACACTAAGGCAGAAATGTCCTCAAATGGCATCTATTGGGAGGCCATGAAGCTGCTGTACAGAAGGAGGTATACCGCAGGCCCCCCATCCTCAGGGACATGTCCCAAGACCCGGTGGGGGCCCGAAGCTCCACTGCACCAAACTACGTAACACCACGTCTTCTCCCGTGCCCCTCCGTGCTGCCACGCAGGACCAAGCGCATCTGTCCTTTCATGCTGTATGCCCAGGGCCTCCTCTGTATCACGGCTTTTGTGCTTGGGGCCCATTGTTAAGCAAACTAAGGTTATCCACAGAAACGCTATACTATATTACTAACAGTGGATCTAGTAACATAGGTGGCTACTAAGCGACCTACGGCTGGAGAGCAAATATACGGAACAAAGGAAGGATTCACATCCTGGGCCAGGCAGCGTAAGATTTCATCACACCAGTCAGGGTGGCACACAATTTAAACTTACAAATTGCTTATTTCTGGAACTTTCCATGCCATATGTTCTGACTGTGGTTGACCCACGTAACTGAAACTACTACTGTAGTTATCAATGTCCTATCTGGCCTTTTGTGGACAAGTGTAACATAAAGTAGTGATAACAGGAATCGTAAAAATGGATGCTGATTAAGTTTGACTTTTAAAATCTGATAATGGAAAGATCATAGACTACAACCAACTCTGTGCTGCGGGAACACGAGAGCTCTGAGTTCTTAAAGTGCTTGCTCTCCTTGTGTCACAGTGAGACGGCATCACAGCGTCTCAGCTGAGACTCTCAACTCAGAGGGCAGCATCTTCCAGGGAAAGCAGGTAAACGGAGGGCAGCTGCTGAGCTGCAGCGGGCCAAACTGCTGTCTGGGACACATGCAGCCCATACTGCAGTGCCATTCTGAGTCCTGGCTACTCCACTTCCAATTCAGCTTCCTGCTCATGCGCCTGGGAAGGTTCACAATAATGGCTTAAGTACTGGGGTTCTGCCACACACGGGAGACCTGGATGGAGTTCCTGGTCCCTGGCTTTGGCCTGGCCCAGCGCTGGCTGTTGCAGGCACTTGGAGAGACAACCAGCAGATGGAAGATCTCTCTCTCTCACTCTCGCTGTTACTCTTTCAAAAAAATAAATAACCCTTAAAAAAAGAGAAGAGAGGGAGTTTGAAAAGAGCAACAATGGTCCTTATAAAGCAGTTTGTGTCCTTGCAATGTAGTCTCTGCTCTACAACTGGTAGGCAAGGAAAAGCCATGGGTTTTAACATTTTATATACAGACAACCGTGGGCCTGTGACATATGGCCAAAATGGGTCCTTTGATGGGTATTATGACTGCTGGTAGAAACTGCTGTTCCAACATCCCAATGAACAGGAGAACTGTATGTGCAGTCGCTACAACTTCCTCCTGAATCAACAGCAGCTGGCTGGCTGTCAGCCTGCAAGTGCGCTCAAACACACAAAATACTTCACTGCCGACACCTCAACACTGACCATTATGTCTGGAGGTGTTTTCTGAAATTACCCTGTACGTGTCATCATGTGGTCTGGAGGCCAAAAGTCCGGGAGTCAGCCCTCCTGTTCCTCCTGCCCCAGGATGGCGAGGTTCAGCCAGTGAGGAATGAACTCACCGTGCTGTTCCCTACTGGCCTGGTCCTGGGCAAGAACCGGGCATCACGCAGTAGGGCCTGGTCAAGCCCAGCACATGGAGCAAAGAGGAGCTTAACAACAAACAAGGTGAATACAAAACAAACTGGTGTACGCTGCTTAGACAACATCACCACAGAAATGCCCCTGCACACTTGCATGTTCCTTTACTTTATGTGATTCCAGGACGACTGGAACAGCAGAATCAGGACGCTTCCATAGAACCACAAGGACACTTTCCACTAGAACGGCTGTCCGCCAGCCTACCTCAAAGGTCATCTCCAGAAGAGTTTTGGGGATCTGCATGACTCCTGTGTCCCCCAGTTCTCCGGACACACAGATCCAGGGGTTTGAGGTGATGATGGCATTGCTCAGCTTTTTGATGGGGATGATCACAGACCTATAAGGGATCACTGGAAGGGAAACACAGACATCAGTGCAAAATTGGAATGAAGTCCTCCTGTTCACAAAGATGTATTAAGAACTCCGCTGGCTTTCACAGACAAATGGCTCATCTTGCTCTATCTTAAAAATATACTTTCATAAAAAGATGCGATCACAACCTCCCCCAGGCTAGGACGATGAGATCTAGGTCCCAGTACTTGTTGTGGTGGACTCCACGCACGCACATCACCCTGGACTGATGGCACTGACTGTGGCCTATAAGCATGGGATGTGCAGCCCTGGAAATTTATAAACAACCTGAACACCTGAGGATATCAATGCTGCACCGTACGGTGTTTTGAAATCAAACCCTGATACAAGTGTTTCGAAGGCAGATACACGATATCAGCAATTCGCAGCCTCCTAGTTTCCCACCCTCAGCTTAAAGTATCCTCACCCTTTCTCTATGGCTGCTGGGAGAGTGTTGTGACTGGCCCTGCAACACTCTCCGGTAATGGTCACTGTTGTCTCGAGGGGTTCCTCTGGTGGGGGGGAGAGGCGTGTTCCAGGCCCAGGGAAGGAAGTAACTAGCACCTGCAGGCAGCCGCACACTGTCTGGGCCCGCTTTTCCACATAAAGAACACAGTATTGCAGGCGAATCCGAGGGAGGCCACAAGCACCATTGACCAAGAGAGAACCTGGACGCGTGCTGAACCTGCACTCCCCAGCCTCAGCTTTCCACTGTGAGATTTCCTGCACTGACCCCCTCGGGGAGTCTGGGAACTGAGGGGCAGCTGCCCTGCTCCTAGTGCTGTGCACTGCAGTGCACACCTACTTTGCCCCACTAGCCTGACTGCCAGTGACCGGCTTACTGTGTGCGCTGGGCAAGCGGACTCGTCTGGGGTTTTCTAGCAACTCCTCTATGGCTTTTGGGGTTGCTCTGTATTAGTTTCACAGGTTAGTGTGTTTTAAAATCAACTGAGTGCAAACTGAGTTGGTAAAGTGGCTACCAACACAGTTTCATATGAAAAGAGGGGCAGGTGACTTCTTGGCCAGCATCTCATAACCAATTTCCTTGGGCAGGGCTTTACTGCTCTGTGCTTTGTAACTTTCCCATCCCAAGTTTACAGCATGGTATTCAACGCCATGAATAACAAATGATGGCAGCTCTACCCTGGACATACTATAAAGTCTACAAACCACAACCTGACAAGCATTCAGGGGAACTTCATTCCTGTAAGAGGAGCCTGGGACGTTCAATAAACACGTGAGATGCTCTCCTTTCCACGGACTCTTCCCCAGACACCCACTAGGTGGCACCATCCCACCACAGCCCTTGGCTCAAAAGTGGAACAAGAAAGATACTACAGACTCTCTCTTCTCTCTTTACAAGATTTATTTATTTAAAAGGCAGAGATGCAAAGAGATCTTTCACCCACTGGTTCACTACCCACAAGCCCGCAACAGCTGGGGCTGGACCAGACTGTGAATCTAGGAGCCAGAAACTCCCTCTGGGTCTCAGGTGGGCAGCAGGAACCCAAGAACTTGAGCCATCACCTGCTGCCTCCCGGGTGCATTAGCAGGAAGCTGGATCTGAAGTGGACATGGGACTTGGCACTCAGATAAGGGATGCAGGCATCTCAAGTGCCAGTGTATCTTAACCCCGCTGTGCCACAATCCCATCCCTTCAAAAAAAAGGGGTGGTGCAGGCCCATTAGCAAATTTCTGTCCTTCAGAGCCAAAAGTTTTCTTTTTTAAGAAATAGGTTGGAATTAGTCTTTTCTGCTGGTGTCCTGGGGACTTCTGTTTCTCTGGCCATAGGAGGGCATGTCAGAGCCCACCCCCCGCCCCTTGCAAGGTCAACGCATGGGATGAAAAGACATTTCCTGGATCAGGGACCCAGGCCCAGCCTCACTCTAGGAGCTCATGGCCAGCATTCACAGGTGAGGGAAAGGAGGGGACAGACAGTTCGTTTCCCTGATTTTACATAAATGACTTGATTTATGTTAGGTAGATAACCTCCCTTTCTGTCCATGTATTTAGCTGAAGGAGGGAAAGTGTCATAGGGAAGACCACACTTGTCATGGTTTATAACCATCAGAATCAAGAGGGTTTTGAAACTGGCATCGGCAGAGGTCAGTGTAAGGCTTCATTCCTGGTGCCCTAGACCTCTCTCGTTCCTTCCAGTGCCAGGACTATGAAAGCTGCAGAACAACGCCGGCTTAGGGCCAGCAGTTCTGTGGCTGCGAAGAGCCCAAGGGGATTTCAGTTTCAGTACAAGAAAGCACTGTTACGAACTTATGTGACTTCTTCCATGAAGAGTCTCAAGTCCTCCAACTGACACAGCTGTTCAGGTGCAGGAAGCCTGCAGCTACTTCCTCTCTGTTAAAACTGTAGAACATCTCAGACGCCTGCTGCACAGTCGCCTAATAGACAGTGTCTCGGCAGGTATCAGAGGCTGGCCCAGGAGCCACTCCAGCTCCCCTTTTCCTTGCCTGCCTCCAGCAGAGACTATCAAGCCAAGATCCACACAGTTCTGGCCACTGACCTGACAGTGATGCTAGTGGGATCTTTTTGAGAAAATTGTTTTTCTGGCACAGATCCTGCCCCCCACCCTCCTTCCTGCTGCAAGCTGTGCTAAGGACCACCCTGTGACCATGAGGCAACCAGCACACACAGAGGGTGCTGAAGAGAAAGGGACGGGGTGGAGTCAGGGCAGCACAGCAAGCTGCCCGCCTTGAGACTTCTTATGCAAGAAAAATCAGTGGCTTCAACCACTGCTTTTCAAGTTTCTGATCCCTGTAGTTGAACACAATTCCTAAGTGATGCAAGGAAAAGTCCTCCAGAGGAGGGAAGGGGCCTCCTCCTGCAAGTGAGGATTAGAGATGGTATAAAGAATAGATGTTGTAATCCAGCTTTCCATCAGCATCTCCTCCTGAAGTCTTCCTGAATCATCAAAGCTCAGGGACATTCAGTCACGTAAGTTTTTTTTTTTTTTTTTTTTTAATATCTATTCGTTTATTTGAAAGGCAGAGTTATAAAGAGACACAGAGAGAGGGAAAGACAGAGAGAGGGAATGACAGAGAGCTTTTCCATCCACTGGTTCACTCTCCAAATGTTTCCAATGGCCAGGGCTGGGCCAGGATGAAGCCAGGAGCCAGGAGCTTCTTCCGGGTCTCCCATGTAGGTGCAGGGGCCCAAGCACTTGGGCTATCCTTTGCTGCTTTCCCGGGTGCATTAGCAGGGAGCTGGATCAGAAACGGAGCAGCTGGGAATTGAACCGGCACCCACAAAGATACCAGAGCTGCAGGTGCTACACCTGCTACGCCACAGCACTAGCCCCTATTAGAAACTGATTCTTTGAATGTAGAGGTTTTAGATATGATATTGGCATATTTACTCAATACAACATTTCTTTACAGCCATCCTAGGTGACATTTCCCATCAACTGGGTTTCCTGGAACACCGACAGAGTTAGAAACCGGCAAGCACAGGGCAGGCCATGCGGTGCAGTAGCTGAGCTGCTGCTTAGGACGCCCACGTTCTGCCTCTGAGAGCCAGTTAGTCCCAGCACCTCTGCTCCTGACCCAGCTTCCTGCTGGTGTACTCAGCAGGCAGCAGATGACGGCTCAAGTACTTGGGGTCCCTGCCATCCATGTGGGAGACCTGAATGTAGTTCCCAGCTCCTGGCTTTGGTCTGGCCCAGCCCTGGCTATTGTGGGCATTTGGAGAGTGAACATACTCCTCTTTCTCTGTTCCTTTTTTTTCGTTTTCTGAAATAGTTATTTTATTTGAAAGTCAGAGTAATAGTGAAAGAAATCTTTCATCTACTACTGGTTCACAACTCAAATGCCAATGAGAGGCAGTGCTAGGCCAGGTCAAAGTCAGGAGCTAGGAACTCCATCCAGATCTCCCAAAATGTGTGGTACAAACTGAAGCTGCCTCCCAGGAACATTAGCAGGAAGCTGGATCAGAAACTTGGGAGTGGGGTTGGTGTTGTAGTGCAGTGGGTAAAGCTGCCACCTGCAGTGCCAAAATACCACATGGGCACCGGTTCAAGTCCTAGCTGCTCCTCTTCCAACCCAGCTCTCTGCTGTGGCCTGGGAAAGCAGTAGAAGACGGTCCAAGTTCTTGGGTCCTTGCACCTGTGTGGGAGACCCAGAGGAAGCTCCTAGCTCCTGGCTGCTGGCTTCGGATCGGCACAGCTCCAGCCGTTGTGGCCAACAGGGGAGTGAACCAGCAGATGGAAGATATCTCTCTCTCTCTCTCTGCTTCTCCTTCTCTCTCTGTTTAACTCTTTCAAATAAATAAATAAATCTTTATTAAAAAAAAAAAAAAGCAAACTTGGGAGTATCTGGAACTGGAACTGGCATACCAATGCTGGATGACGGCGTCCTAAGCAAAGGTACAACTTGGTGCACCACAATATCTGCCCTACTCTCATTTGTAAAAAAATAAAAATAACTGTAACTGTAACAAACTTTAAAGAAAGGAAGAAATTGGCAAGCAATGCTACTCCTAGACCTGCACGTGAGAAAGCAAGCAGGATGGGGTGAGGGAGACGCTTGCTGGTCACATTGTGGTCTCAATGAGGGGGCCCAATGGAGATCAGGGACAGCCCTGGGGTCAGTCCTCGGATGCTGGTGGAAGTGAATGCTTGAGCGAGGTGCTCTCCCCACGCAGGCTGACAGCTGAGGCTTCACGGGCAGCATTCCTAGCTGGGCAATATCCTTCTACCCTAAATGGAGATCTGGGGTGCACTCACTGTACTGGGATATATGTCCCTTTTAAAGCTCAAATGTGTTTATTCCATTAGTCATTTGGTGCCTCTTCCCGCGACAGGCAGTTCTCCAGACTTACTGATAGTGGTGAACACGCTGGTAAAGCAGAAATAGTCCACGGCATTGAGGGACAGAAGATGGTAGAGAAACTGCTCGCGCTCTTCCTCACAACGCAGAAAAGCGTAACGTTTGTAAAGCTTCCTAGAAGGGTCAGACAAGCACAAAACAATGGTATGAGGCATTTTTCATGCTTTCCATTGTGTCTTGATTAAAAGCAAACACCTCCACTTAGACAAACAATGGTAAGAAACTTTATTCTTCAAAGAACCAAAAATTCACAGACGAACACTCCATGGTTAATAAAAACACTTTTAATCTAACTTATCGTTAAAGGAAGAAACCCCCTTGGATCCACTTTGGTGATCAAACTAATAAGGATACAGGAATGCAAACAAAGGCACAGGGTACAGCCATTCTCACCATTGTGGGACGGAAAACTCAGGCAATCAACCTTTTAAATCAGTCATAGCCCCAATCTCATCAAGTTTACTTTTTGAATTCAGTGTAAGGATTCAGTGTACAATGTGGGATTTACTCACACATGTGGGATTTACCCAGTGAGGATACCATGATGTTTGCAAATGCTGGGACTGTTTGTGCCATCATCTAGAAAGCTTTGACAACAGAAAAACTGCTACTACTAGAAACAATACAGAGATTTTATTGAACACTGACATTTAAGTGCTTTCCCAAGTGTTTTGAGGCACACACACTTCTCATGACTATCCTATGAGGTAATTATTTTAGCATCCTCATTTTAGGGATAAGGAAAACAGAGACACAGACAAACCAGGTATCCTCTGTAAAGCCATTCAAACAATAAAGAGTAAAGGCAAAATTCGAACACAGGTTTCCAGATGTCAGAGATTCAACTCCTGTGGTACAGTGAAACGTTTCTCAATGCTGAATTGCCAATTTAGCATAGGAGATACTTGGTATTCTTTTTTATGAAGCAGAATTACAAGTGACCTTGACTTTCTCCTCTGTCCATAGCCACGATGGGCATGGATGACTTTCATAATCAGAAGAGAAGTCAGACACTGAGAACCAGGTCAGGGTCTCTGTCACACTCATTCTTTATCAAAACTACTCTGTGGACGTTAGACTCATTCTCAAATGCCCCAGGGCCAGAGGTACAAAAAGCATTGGGTTATCATGCCAGGATTCCAACAAACTGTCATGTCTGATGCCTGTGCTGAATTCTCAGCTGAACATCTTCCGTCTTCACGTTAGATCTGATTATGCAACCTGGACAATGGATTTCATCCAAGATGGCTCCTCAGCAGAGGAAAGGGAAACCACTAGAAAAGCCAACAGCTAGCGGACACACCCTTCACTGCTCTCTCGGAAGAAGACCTTTACTCTGGAGCTGCCTCTGCTCTTCTTCTTCCACTCTAGGTTTTGCTATGAGTTTTGCACTCTGAGGTTTATATATTTCTTTTGCATATGATGGACAACTTGGATGGACCAGTTAGCCTTTCCTCTACTTAGAAGGCAGTGAAATTTGGTGTCTTCTCCCAGAAACGAGCAAGCATTCTGTCAAGGAGGAGTTTCTGAAGCGTGTGCTATTAAGACAAGAAGGATGCGAGCACACAGGCATGTCAGTTCACGGCCGAGAAGCCACATCCGTGCAGTGATCTGCTGTGTAACTACACAGTTCAGGACAACAGGAGGCCTTAGAAGGCCGTGTCTTACTTGGTGAGGGGCTGGTTAGAGAGTAACTGCTTGAGATGCTGTGACAGGAGCTTCTTCTCTAGAGACAGCCTTATCCACGCCCGAGCCCGGCCAACGTCAGTCTTAATCTCACTCATGTTCTGAATATGCCTGAGGAAGAGAAGAAAAGCAAGGCTGCAGACTCTGAAACAACTGTGACCTGGAAAAAAACCACAGTTACCAGAGGCAGGCACAGCAAGGTTCTTCTGTTCTGGAGGAGCAATGGTAACACAGGATCCACGCTGACCAATGCTTCAAAGCTGCCCTCTGAATCAGGAAGCGAGGTCCCCTCAATGGCTGCGATTACAACCCCAGCACACAAGCAGCAAGTTACCACAGAGCATCCGAGCTCATTCACTAAGGCAGACTTTACTGTGTGCGTGTTTCAATCTCACAGGTACCTGTAAACAGTCACTTGGATGTTCCTGACCCTCAGTAAATAAAACAAAACAGATGTAAATTCAAGTTTTTATCCAGAATAATTATTCTGCAGTTTAATTAATATCCTCTACAACTTTAATTCATAATGAATTATTTTCCAAGCTTCCCAAGACAATATATGGAAAACAGGAAACCTTACTTTCCATGGCATTGAGAAGACCAAATATACTGCACTGCAACCAGAAAAATCTACAAGCTGGACACTGTGGCCAGACTTCAGCTCAGCAGGGCGTGGGTGCACATAAGCACTCAGGGCTGCACTGATCTTCCTAAACGATTTTCCTACCAAGGGGAAGCCTGAGCTGGGTAAGTGTAAACCGCTGCAGTGAGGCACAGACACTCTGCTCCTGGGACCCACTACTCCTTCAACTGTATCTCCAGAACAACTCATCCTAGCTGTAACAAACACTGCAACAGATCCCACTGCTGCTGACCGTCATCATTCAGAATAGGAAACACCCTCCTGGTAGCATACACACAACACACACAACGCACACACAACGCACACACACAACACACACACACACATTCTTCCTTGCTTACTGCTCCTTCCCTTCCTCTCTCTCTCTCACTGAAGACACGAGTCCTCAATGACCAGTACTAACAAAGGATAAATTTTTTTTAAAGATTCACTTATTAGGGCCGGTGCTGTGGCACAGTGAGTTAAAGCCCTGGTCTGAAGCGCAAGCATCCCATATGGGCGCCAGTTCTAGTCCCAGCTACACCTCTTCTGATCTAGCTCTCTGCTATGGCCTGGGGAAGCAGGAGAAGATGACCCAAGTCCTTGGCCCCTGCAAACATTTGGGAGACCCAAAAGAAGCTCCTGGATCCTGGCTTTGGATCGGCGCAGCTCTGGCCACTGCAGCCCTCTGGGGAGTGAACCAGCGCATTTTTGGAAAACTCTGTCTCTACCTCTCTCTGTAACTCTGTCTTTCAAATATAAAAATCTTTTTAAAAAAGATTTATTTATCTATTTGGAAGGCAGAGTTACACAGAGGCAGAGGTAGAAAGAGAGAAAAGTCTTCCATTCACTGGTTCACTCCCCAAATGGTCACAACGGCCAGAACTTGGGTGACTGGCGTCAGGAGCCTGGAGCTTCCTTTGGGTTTCCCATGTGGGTGCAGGGGCCAAAGTGCTGGCCCAAATAATCACTCCTGATAATATGCAAAGCATTATGTTACATTACACAGGCCCACTAAAGGAGTGGCTTAAAAACAAGTTGGGGGGGGCTGGCGCTATGGCATAGTGGATAAAGCCACTGCCTGCAGCGCCGGCATTCTGTATGGGTGCTGCTTGAGTCCTGGCTGCTCCACTTCCAATCCAGCTCTCTGCTATAGCCTGGAAAAGCAGTGCAAGATGGGCCAAGTTCTTGGACCCCTATACCCACGTAGGGGACTCGGAAGAAGCTCCTGGCTCCCAGTTTAGGACCAGCTCAGCTCCGGCCACTGTGGCCATTGGTGAGTGAACCAGCAGATGGAAGACCTTTCTCTCTCTGCCTCAACCTCTCTGTAGCTCTGCCTTGCAAATAAATAAATAAATATTTAAAAGAAAAAAATGGGGGAGGGGCTACAACATCAAAGGCCACTGCTTTTATGTATTTGATGTGGCAGGTGGAGAAAGACAAAGTAGAAAACAACTATAATATTAAAGCATCAATGTTTAGTGAAATCTCTTGTTGGTGGCAAGAGGCACTCCCATCACAAGTGTTTCTCCAGTGTCTCTGGAAGGAGACACAGGAGGTGGGAGGGGAGGTCACTGGGCTCTTCTCAAGCCCGCTTTGTTCACAGGCACTGGGGAAATTAATCTGCCGAAAATGTTGCCTCCCAAATTCCTTAGCTCCAGGACCTGCAAAAGCTCCAGAGAATATAGCCTGACCTGCTCAGGCTGGCATTCAAAGCCTACCACCCTTGGTCTTAACGTCTCTTCTCAACACCATCTTCCACCTGCCTCTCAAGGCTTTGCCTGGCAGTGCCTGAAGCACTTACTCTCTCCCGGCTGCCTGCTCGATTCCATCCACCTCTGAGATCCCAACTTCTTCCAGAAAGCACCCTTTCCAGGAAGAGCCCACCACACCTCTCATTTATCTTTATTTATCGCCAGGCTACCAATTCCTTGCCACCTTCCCTGCACTACTGATTCCTCCCACCATTTCCTCTGCCATGCTTTCTTAGTCTGACAGAAGCTCGGCACGGACAAGAAGACCAACACTTCCGAGTCCCAGGCACCTTTCTTTTACACCCTGGATGGCCTAACACATAACAGGAGCTCAAACAACCGCTGCTTTGTCAACCTCTTCCTAATTTTACACTTGGAGCAATTTAAATATGTTGTGTTATGTTGTATGGTTATACTACTTAAAATTGTTTTTAACTGGAATAATTCATTATATGTAATTATCATGGCATTGAGCACAATATTATTCAGATACTTCTTCCAAAAACAGATCCTGTTAATTCACAAAACATCATGTATGATGCCACATATGATGTTTAAATAACTTCTTTACTTGATTTGTCTCTAACCATGGTGCAAAACTTTCTAAGAAAAAAAACTACAGCCGGCGCCGTGGCTCAACAGGCTAATCCTCTGCCTTGCGGTGCCGGCACACCGGGTTCTAGTCCCGGTCGGGGCATCGGATTCTGTCCCGGCTGCCCCTCTTCCAGGCCAGCTCTCTGCTATGGCCCAGGAGTGCAGTGGAGGATGGCCCAAGTGCTTGGGCCCTGCACCCCATAGGAGACCAGGAGAAGCACCTGGCTCCTGGCTTCGGATCAGCGCAGTGCGCTGGCCGCAGCGCGCAGGCCATGGGGGCCATTGGAGGGTGAATCAATGGCAAAGGAAGACCTTTCTCTCTGTCTCTCTCTCTCTCTCTCTCGCTGTCCACTCTGCCTGTCAAAAATTAAAAAATAAATAAAAAATAAATTAAAAAATAAAAATAAAAGAAAAAAACTTACGAAGTTTGTCTCATTTGATTGTCACCATAACTGACGGGAGACACCACCGTTATTTCACACACATGAGATGGACTGAGCATCTGGCACAGTGATTACGATGCTACTTGGGAGGACTGCATTCCATACCAAAGTGCCTCGGTTTGAGTCCTGGCTCTGCTTCCAATTCATGCTTCCTGCTAATGTGTGTTCTGGGAGGGAGCAGGCAATGCCCCATGAACTTGAGTCCCTGCCATCCCGGTTGGAAACCTGGATTGAGTTCCACGCTCCTGGTTTCACCAGCCGTGGGTGTTAAAGGAATTTGAGGAGTAAACCAGTGGATGGGAGACCAGTCTCTCTCTTCCTCTTTAAAATTAACATAAATAAAGGGAGGGAACTGAGGCTCACTGAAGTTTACAGATATTAACAGCGATCACTCCAGAGATGCCGTGTTTCTTCTGCCAACCCCATTTCCCGGGGTTCACGTTCCAAGGGGCTCCTCACAGCCGGGACCCACTGGAAAAGCTGCACCTGCCTGATTACTGAACCCACTACATCTCTCACAAATCGGGACTCAGTACATTGTAAAACCAAGTTAGGTTTTGTTGAATGCTTAAAGTAGAAAGGAATTAAAGCTAGGCCTTGGGAAACCACCGGCACAGCAAAGCTGGAAAGGACGGGAAGGGAGACGCAGACAGAGTGCAGTCTATGACAAGGCTGTTTCAGTCTACTCCAGATCCCTTTTCTAGATTCTAGCAGATCCTTACATATTTCCAAAAAACCTCTTTCTTTACTGAAGGTGGTTCAAACGGGCATCTGTTTCCTAAGGGCAAAAGATTATTATTATTTTTTCTTTTTGACAGGCAGAGTTAGACAGTGAAAGAGAGACAGAGAGAGGGTTATAGACAGTGAAAGAGAGAGACAGAGAGAAAGGTCTTCTTCCATTGGTTCACCCCTCTAATGGCCACTATGGCCAGCACTGTGCCAATCTGAAGCCAGGAGCCAGGTGCTTCCTCCTGGTCTCCCATGCGGGTGCAGGGCCCAAGCACTTGGGCCATCCTCTACTGCCTTCCCAGGCCACAGCAGAGAACTGGACTGGAAGAGGAGCAGCCAGGACTAGAACCTGGGGTGCCGGCACCGCAGGTAGAGGATTAGCTAACTGAGCCATGGCCCCGGCCAGGGCAAATGATTATTAAGAGAATGGCAGCACCTGAGTTTCATTCACATTCCCTGAGTACAAAACTGGAGCTTTTTTTTTTTTTTTTTTTTTTTTTTGACAGGCAGAGTGGACAGTGAGAGAGAGACAGAGAGAATGGTCTTCCTTTTGCCATTGGTTCACCCTCCAACGGCCGCCGCGGTAGGCGCGCTGCGGCCGGTGCATCACGCCGATCCGATGGCAGGAGCCAGGTGCTTCTCCTGGTCTCCCATGGGGTGCAGGACCCAAGCACTTGGGCCATCCTCCACTGCACTCCCTGGCCACAGCAGAGAGCTGGCCTGGAAGAGGGGCAACCGGGACAGGATCGGTGCCCCGACCGGGACTAGAACCCAGTGTGCCGGCGCCGCAAGGCGGAGGATTAGCCTAGTGAGCTGCGGCGCCGGCTTATTTCTTATTTTTAATTTCCCTGTTTACCGGTTTGGAGAAAGGTTTTTCTTTTTTAAAATTTTTCCCCCCAGAAACTTTTTATTAAAGGAATACAACCTTTCTGCATTTCATAAACACAACTTTTGGGACATAGTGGTTCTTCCCACTGTACCTGCCCCACCCCATACTCCTATCCCTCTTTGTCCTCACTCTCCTTCCTATTCTCATTCTTATTTTTTACTAAGATTTATTTTCAATTAACTTTATAACATATAATTAACTCTACACTAAGTAAAGAATTCAACAAATTCTACGAAAAAAAAATGTTTCCCAACAGTCAAGACAAGGGCTGTTCAAAGTCAGTGCATCTCTAAGTGTTAATTTCCCTTCTATAGATTACCTTTCAGGTGCTCTATTGGTTATTACAGATCAGAGAGAACATATAGTATTTGGCCTTTTGGGACCAACTTATTTGACTAAGTATGATGTTTTCCACATTTATCCAATTTGTTGCAAACAACAGGATTTCATTTTTTAAATCCCTGTGTAGTACTCCATGGTGTACGTATCCCATAATTTCTTCATCCAGTCTTCAGTTAATGGATATTTGGGTAGATTTCATATCTCAGCTATTGTGAATTGAGCTGCAATAAACATGGGGACAAATAATGCTTTCATTTATTGATTTCATTTCCCCTGGGTAAACTCCCAGGAGTGGGATGGCTGGGTCATATGGTGGGTCTATATTCAGATTTCTGAGATATCTCCATACTGTTCTCCACAATAATTGGCTGTGCTAATTTACATTCCCACCAACAGTGGATTAGGGTGCCTTTTTCCACACATCTTCGCCAGCATTTGCTGTTTGCTGATTTTTGTATGAAAGTCATTCTAACCTCGGAGAGGTAAAACCTCATTGTGGTTTTGATTTGCATTTCCCTGATGGCTAGTCATCCTGAACATTTTTTCATGTGTCTGTTGGCCATTTGGATTTCCTCTTTTGAAGGATGCCTGTTTAAGTCCTTTGTCCATTTCTTAACTGAGTTGTCTGTTTTGTTGTTGTGGAGTTTCTTGATCTCCTTATATATTCTGGTTATTAATCCTTTATCAAACTGGGTCGTTTGCAAATAATTTCTCCCATTCTGTCGGTTGCCTCTTCACTTGGCTGATCATTACTTTTGCAGAACAGAAGCTTCTCAGTTTGATGTAATCTCATTTGTTAATTTTGACTTTGGCTGCCTGTACCTCTGGGGTCTTTTCTAAGAAGTTTTTGCCTAGGTCAATGTCTTGCAGGGCTTCCCCAATGTTCTCTAATAATTTGATAGTGTTGGGTCATAGATTTTGGTCTTTGATCCATTTTGAATGGGTTTTCATGTAAGGTATAATGTAGGGGTCCTGCTTCACACTTCTGCATGTGGACATCCAGTTTTCCCAGCACCATCTGTTGAAGAGACTGTCCTTGCTCCAGAGATTGATTTTAGCTCCTCTGTCAAAGGTAAATTGGTTGTAGATGCTTGGATTGAATTCTGTCATTTCTATTCTGTTCCATTGGTCTATCCATCTGTTTTTATACCAGTACCAGGCTGTTTTGATTATAAATCCCTGTAGCTTCTCTTGAAATCTGGTATTGTGATACCTCCAGCTTCATTTTTCTTGTATAAGAATGTTTAAGTTAGTTGGGGTTTCCTAGGTTTCCATATGAATTTCAGCATCATTTTTTCCATATCTGAGAAGGATACCCTTGGTATTTCGATTGGTATCAAACTGAAACAGTAAATTGCTTTCAGTAGTATGGACATTTTGATGATATTAAATTCATTCCAAAATATTTTATTTATTTATTTTTTCAGCTATTGTGTTTGGGGTTGACCTTAGAAGTTCCTTCTCAGCTGTGGCATTGTCTATGTTACAAAGGTTATTGATTTTTGTGTTTTGATTTTATATCCTGCCACTTTACCAAACTATTCTATAATTCCAATAGTCTCTTATTGAAGTCTTTTGGATCCACTATATATAGAATGTGACCTGCATATAGGGATAATTTGACTTCCTTCTTCCAAATTTGTATCCCTTTGATTTCTTTTTCTTTTTCTTTTTTTTTATTTTTATTTTATTTTTGACAGGCAGAGTGGACAGTGAGAGAGAGACAGAGAGAATGGTCTTCCTTTTGCCGTTGGTTCACCCTCCAATGGCCGCCGCGGTAGCGCGCTGCGGCCGGCGCACCGCGCTGATCCCAAGGGAGGAGCCAGGTGCTTCTCCTGGTCTCCCATGGGGTGCAGGACCCAAGCACTTGGGCCATCCTCCACTGCACTCCCTGGCCACAGCAGAGAGCTGGCCTGGAAGAGGGGCAACCGGGACAGGCTCGGTGCCCCGACCGGGACTAGAACCCGGTGTGCCGGCGCCGCAAGGCGGAGGATTAGCGTAGTGAGCCGCGGCGCCGGCCTGATTTCTTTTTCTTGCCTGATGGCTCTGGCTAAAACTTCCAGGACTATACTGAACAGTAATGGTTAGAGTGGGCTTCTTATCTGGTTCTGGATCTCAGTAGGAATGCTTACAACTTTTCCCCATTCAACAGGACACTGTCAATTGGTTTGCCAAAAATTGCCTTGATTGTGTTGAGGAATGTTCTTTCTCTACCCAATTTAACTAAGGTTTTCATTGTGAAAGGGTGTTATATTTTATCAAATGCTTTCTCTGCATCTATTGAGATAATCATATGGTTTCTGTTCTTCAATTTGTTAATGTGACATATCACATTGATTGATTTGCGAATGTTGAACCATCCCTGCATATCTGGGATAAATCCCACTTGTCTGGCTGAATGATCTTTCTGATGTGTTGTTGGATTAGATTGCCTAGAATTTTGTTGAGGCTTTTTGCGTCTATGTTCATCAGAGAAACTGGTCTGTAGTTCTCTTTCTCTGTTGTATTTTTCTCAGGTTTAGGAATTAAGTTGATGCTGGCTTCATAGAAGGAGTTTGGAAAGATTCCCTCCCTTTCAATTGTTTTGAATAGCTTGAGAAGAATTGGAGTTAGTTCTTCTTTAAATGGCTGGTAGAATTCAGCAATGAAGCCATCCAGTCCTGGGCTTTTCTCTGCTGGGAGGGTCTTCATTACTGATTCAATGTCCATCTTGGTTATGGGTTTTCTATGTCTTCATGGCTCAATCTGGGTAGGTTGTATGTGTCCAAGAATCTATCCATGGGCCGGCACCATGGCTCAACAGGCTAATCCTCCGCCTTGCGGCGCCGGCACACCAGGTTCTAGTCCTGGTTGGGGCACCGGATTCTGTCCCGGTTGCCCCTCTTCCAGGCCAGCTCTCTCTGCTACGGCCCGGGAAGGCAGTGGAGGATGGCCCAAGTGCTTGGGCCCTGCACCCCATGGGAGACCAGGAGAAGCACCTGGCTCCTCCCTTGGGATCAGCGCGGTGCGCCGGCCGCAGCGGCCATTGGAGGGTGAACCAACGGCAAAGGAAGACCTTTCTCTCTGTCTCTCTCACTGTCCACTCTGCCTGTCAGAAAAAAAAAAAAAGAATCTATCCATTTCTTCTAGGTTTCCCTATTTGTTGGCATACAGCTCTTTGCAGTAATTTCTGAGGATTCTTTTTATCTGTGGTATGTGTTGTTACATTTCCTTTTTTATTGGTTTTGGTCTTCCTTTTTTTTTTTTTTTTTTTTTGTTAGTTGAGCCAATGGTGTGTCAATTTTGTTTTTATTTTCAAAAAACCAACTCTTCATTTCACTGATCATTTGCATTATTTTTCGGCTTCATCCTTTTTACTTCTTCTCTAGTTTTAGTTATTTCTTTTCTCCTACTAGTTTTGGGTTTGGTTTGCTGTTGTTTTTCTAGGTCCTTGAGACACCTTGATAGCTAATTTATTTGGTGCTTTTCCAATTTCTTGATGTAGGCACCAATTGCTACACTTTCCTCTTAACAGTGCTTTTGCTGTATCCCATAAGTTCTGATATGTTGTACTGTGGTCTTCATTTATTTCCAGAAATGTCATGATTTCTCTATTCAGGAACATGTTGTTCAGTCTCCATGTGTTTGCATGTGTTCTAGAGATTCTTGAATTGTTGATTTTCTGCTTCATTCCATTGTGGTCAGAGAAGATGCATGGCATGATTTTGATTTTTTTGAATTTGTTGAGACTTGCTTTACGGCCTAGTATGCGGTCAGTCCTAGAGAAAGTTTCATGCCATAGTGAAAGGAATGTATGTTCTGCAACTGTCGGATGGAAAGTGCTGTAGATATTGATTAGGTTCATTTGGTCTATAGTGTCAATTAACTCTGTTGTTTCCTTGCGGATTTTCTGTCTGACTGATCTGTCCGTTGCTGAAAGTGGAGTACTAAAGTCCCCCAGTACTATTGTATTGCAGTCTGTCTTCTTTTAGATCCATTAACATTTCTTTATTTTTTTTAAAGATTTATTATTTACTTGAAAGTCAGATTTACACAGAGAGAGAAGGAGAGGCGGGGAGAGAGAGAGAGAGAGAGAAAGAGAGAGAGAGAGAGGGAGAGGTTTTCCATCTGCTAATTCACTCCCCAGATGGCCCAATGCCTGGAGCTGAGCTGACCCAAAGCCAGGAGCCAGGAGCTGAGGGTTGAGGTTATTTACATTCAACAGCCATGTCGTTTTTCCATAAATATTCCTATTGTTTACTTTGGATTTACTTTGTACTTTTACTGGGAGAGTTTCTGCCTTCTCCTTCTTTCATAGTGATGACCCTGTTTCTGTGTGTAGCACATCCTTAAGTATCTTTTGTCAGGCTTGACCAGTGTTCACAAATTCCTTCAATTTTTGTTTGTTATGGAAGGTCTTTATTTCACCTCTATTTTAAATGAGAACTTTGTAGGGTACAGTATTCTGGGTTGACAGTTTTTTTCTCTTAAGATTTGGAATATGTTTTGCCATTCTCTTCTAGCCTGAGAAGTCCGCTGTGTGTTTAATTGGAGATCATCTCAAAGTAATCTGGCATTTCTCTTCTGCATATTTTAGAGTCTTTTCTTCTTTAGAGTCTTTTCTTAGAGTTTGACTACAATGTGTTGTGGTGAAGACATTTTCTGGTAATATCTATTAGGAATTCTATATTATTCCTGTACTTGAACGTCCCTTTCTTTCTCCAAATTAGGGAATTTTTCTATAGTTATTTCAATAAAAAGGCCTTCTAAACCATTCTCTCTTTCCACACCTTCAAAAACTCACCAGATCCATATTCTGGGTCATTTGACAGTATCTCATAAATCTCCAACACTGTTTTTTAGTTTTCTTAATTCTAGTTTTTTATAGAATTTCCAGAGATTTGTCTTCTAACTTGGATATTCTTTGTCCTTCCTCATCAAGTCTGTATGCATTTTTAATTTGTTTTACTGAATTCATTTCTAATATTTCATTTTGATTTCCATTTAAAATCTAAATTCCATGGAAACATTTTTCATTCATGTCATGAACCGATTTTAGTTCATGAATTTGCTTCTGATTACTTTTAAGTAATCCTACAATCAATTTTTTTAATTCCGTTTCTGGCATTTCATTAATCTCTTCATCTTCACATTCTACTACTGAAGTGTTCTTTTAGGGGCGCCATGTTGTCTTCCTTGTTCTTGTTTCTTGAATTGCTGTGTCTATTTTTAGGTATTTGTGGTGATACTTTTTTCCCCCATGATGGTTTTCATCTTTGGACTAGGCCTCTGTGTCTTAGTGGAGTGTCCACTCTTTCAGTGAATACCCAGAAGCATGTGCTAGGTGTGGTCAGGGAGCTCTGTTCAGTGCTCCAGGGTGAGGGAAGTGTCCAAGGTGACACCCAAGTTGGGTGTGGTAAATCTCTATTTTCTTTTTAATCAGAGGGGATGGCTCACTTGGTTAATCCTCCGCCTGCAGCACTGGTATCTCATATGGGCCCCGGGTTGTAGTCCCAGTTGCTCTTCTTCTAGTCCAGTTCTCTGCTGTGGCTCGGGAAGGCAGTGGAGGATGGCCCAAGTGCCTGCACCTGCATGGGAGACCAGGAGGAAGCATCTGGCTCCTGGCTTTGCATCGTTGCAGTGCGCTGGCCGCAGCAGCCATATGGGGGGGTGAACCAATGGAAGGGAGACCTTTCTCTCTGTCTCTCTCTCTTCTTGTCTAACTCTGCTGCCAAATAAAATTAATCAGAGAGGAGGTTTATTCTTTTTTGTTGGCATAGTCTCATGCTCACCTCTGCTCCTCAGAGGAGATGAATGTACCTGACGGTTTGCTAGTACTTCGTATCTATAAAGGCCTAAGGGAGTGAGGTGTTAAAACAGAGGTCTTGGGCCAGCGCCATGGCTCAATAGGCTAATCATCTGCCTGTGGTGCTGGCACACAGGGTTCTAGTCTGGTCGGGGCGCCGGATTCTGTCCCGGTTGCTCCTCTTCCAGGCCAGCTCTCTGCTGTGGCCCAGGAGTGCTGTGGAGGATGGCCCAAGTCCTTGGGCCCTGCACCCCATGGGAGATTGGGAGAAGCATCTGGCTCCTGGCTTCGGATCGGCACGGTGTGTCGGCTGCAGCACGCTGGCCACAGCGGCCATTGGGGGTGAACTAACGGAAAAGGAAGACCTTTCTCTCTGTCTCTCTCTCTCACTGTCCACTCTGCCTGTCAAAACAACAACAACAACAACAACAAAAAACAAAAAAACAGAGGGCTTGGCTTTTGACCTATCTGTCGTGGACTTGCACCAGCTTTGAGGTAGGCTGATGGCAAGACTCAACCACCATGAGGACTCAAAGTCTCTAAGCTTCTAGTGTCTTAGCCTGAGGACACTTGGGAAGACAGGAGATGCCAAGAGAATTATGGGAGTCCTGTGATATAGCGGGTAAATCTGACGCCTATGGTGCCAACATACCATATGGGCACCAGTTTGAGTCCTGGCTGCTCCATTTCCAATCCAGCTTTCTGCTGTGGCCCGGGAAACCAGTGGAAGATATGCAAAGTCCTTGAGCCCCTGCATCTGCATGGGAGATCTGGAAGAAGCTTCTGGCTCCTGGCTTTGGATTGGCCCAACTCCAGCCGTGGCAGCCATTTGGGGAGTGAAGCAGTGGATGGAGGACCTCTCTCTCTCTGCCTCGTAAATAAACAAATCTTTTAAAAAATTAAAAAAAAAAAAAGAATTATGTGCCCAACAGAGAGCGTGGCTCAGAGATGCAGGTAACTTAACCTTTAATTGCCCAGGTTGAAAAAAACTGAGTAAGTTTAGACTATTACTTGGCTGTTTTTCTTTATTTTTTTTTTTTTAAAGATATATTTATTTATTTGAAGGCAGAGTTACTGAGAGGCAGAGGCAGAGAGAGAGAAAGAGAGGTCTTCCATCTGCTGGTTCACTCCCCAGATGGCAGCAATGGCTGAAGCTGGGCTGATCCAAAGCCAGGAGCCTAGAGCTTCTTCTGGGTCTCCCATGTGGCTGCAGGGGCCCAAGGACCTGGGCCAGATTCTACCGCTTTCCCAGACCATAGCAGAGAGCTGGATTAGAACTGTAGCCGGGATTCAAACCGGAGCCCATATGGGATGCCAGCACTGCAGGTGGCAGCTTTACCCACTAACCCACAGCACCAGCTGCTAGCTGTTTTTCTTTAAGGAGAAACATGTTCATCAAATATCCTGGTAGTAATGAGGAACTACAATGCGGGACTTGCCAAGAACTCACAAACAGAGAGACCAGTCTGCACCTCAGAATTAAATTATAAAGGAAGCATGAGTGTGAAGAGTAATTACAAAAGGTCATCTCAGAGAGGCACACTGGCAGACACGGACACAGCACTGCTCCTCCAGGCTGCCCTGGGCCAGCAATGTCCCAGGCAGGCCAGGATCCTGGCACAGAGCTAGGTGAATGGGCTGCCCTAGCTCTGACTCAGCGGGCAGCAAATAGATTTCTGATCCCAGCCAGCACTAGTGAAAGGAACACCAAGTCATCTGTGAAGGGAAATCATAGCCTGGTTTCACTGGCTTCCTGAGACCCTGTCCTTACCAAATCATAGATGACTAGATCAGAATCAGACCCAAGCCCAGTCCATCATTTTTCCAAAGAAGGAAAAACATCTGAAGTATGTGAAGTGTGACTCTTGGTTATCAGATTCAGTACCTGAGAGTGAGATTACCTTCTGCTTTACTAAGGATGGTGGTTTCTGAGCTTAGAAAGCTGGAGACCTTAGCACAGGTCTGTAAAGCCTTCTAGTTGTGACACAGGCGCCAGTTCTAGTCTTGGCTGCTCTGCATCTGATCCAGCTACCTGATAATGCACCTGGGAAAGCAGTGGAAGATAGCCCAAATACCTGGGCCTCTGCTACCCATGTGGGAGACCAGGATTGAATTCTGGGCTCCTAGTTTTGACCTGGACCAGTCTCAGCTGTTGCACCATTTGGGGAGTGAACCAGCAGGTACAGGATCTCTCTCTGTCATCATACCTTTCAAGTAAGTAAATAAATATCTCTAAAAACAAGAATAACAACAAAAAACGAAGAAAAGACCTAGAAGGTAGCTGCTTATACATGCTATTGTATAAGCCATTATCAAAACAAGAAAATAATACGTGTTGGCAAGGATGTAGACACCCTCGCACGTTGCTGGTGGGAATGTAAAACAGTACGGTCACTGTGGAAAACAGTATGTTGGGTCCTCAAAAAAAAAAAAAAAAAATCAAACATAGAATTACCATATGATCTAGCAATAATTATCTACTTCCGGTTATTTCCCCAAAAGAAACGAAGGCAGAAACTCATAAATACACCTGTATGCCAATGATCACAGCAACATTATTCACAATCGTTACAAGGTGGAAACAACCCAGGTGTTCATTAATAGATGAATGCATGAACATATGTGGCATATACAGACTATGGAACGCTATTCACTGTTAAAAATTCCTGATACATGCTATACCATCAATGAGCCTTGAAGACATTATACTTAGTGAAATAAACCAGACATGAAGATGTAATTCCACTTACAGGTGGTACCTATAGTGGTCAAATTCACAAAGAAGGGAGATCAGAGGCTACCAGGGGCTCAGGTGGCAGGAGTTTCAGCACAGAAGGATGAAAAAGCTCTACAAATGGGTGCAGGTGATGGCTGTATGACAATGTGAACGGACTTAATGTCACCAAACAGTACACTAAAAAATGGTAAATCTGAGTCAAGTGTTGTGGCACAGTGAGTCTTAGCTACTCTGTGTTTCCAACTCAATTTCTTGCTAATGTATCTGGGAGGCAGATTCTAGTACTTAGATCCCTGCCATCCACAGGGGAAACCAGGATGGAGTTCTTGGTTCCTGGCTTTCGCCTGGTCCAGCCCTGGCCACTGCAGCCATTTAAATAGTGAACCAGCAGATGGAAGGATTCCTCTCTCTTTCTGTCCCTCTGCCTGTCAATCTGCCTTTTAAATCTATCTATCTATCTATCTATCTTTGGGGGGGGGAGGGACAAAACCAGAAATGGGTGTCTGTGTAACTTATGCCATGTATAGGAGTTAGTATACTTGTATTTCCAGGCCTACTGTATGTGTATATTAGCTCATGGAATCTTTACACCAACATTTTGAGAGAAGCACTATCATTATCCCCATTCAACAGAAAAGTGACAGCCTAAGGAATTGCCCCAGGCTACAGAGTTAGTGAGTGGCAGAACTGAAAGCCACTCACTAACTAGTTCTAGAGTCTGCTGTCTTAACCAGGTCTTAACACTACACTGCCCCTTTCAAAGAGGCCACAGTAAAGCTCAGCAAGTCTCCTCCCTGAACCCCCCAAACCAACCTGAAGTAGCTACAAGTACAGGAGCAGGAGTTGGAAGCAGCTGGACAGCCTGCTGTGCTGCAGCCATCTCCTTCCTAAACAGGTTTCAGAAGTCTGGCTGGAGGGCACAGCTGCTAAGCCTTCGAGGATGTCACCCTAGGACGGCGCGATGGCGGCAGAGCATCTGTGGTGCCAGGTGTTCATTAGGAGGGCTGGGATCATTTTCTCCTCATAATTACAAGTATTCCTCTTAGGCTATCCAAAGGAATCCTGAACCACATAAAGACACCTACAAATCACCTATCTAGGAATAATAACATTTAAGACAATGACACAAATTGATTCAGATTCAACCAATATTTAGCAAAGTCTTACAATGAGCCAAGTATGTCTCTAGGAACTCATTTCATTTCTGCAACAATCCTATGAGATAGGTGCTATTTCTAACTCTGAGAGGGAGAAAACGGAGGCACAGGAGGTTAGGAAAGTTGCCAAAGGTCATACAGCCAGCAGGTGAAGTGAAGGAAGCATCACCATTACCCTGTGCTGCTGCTCCTAAAAGTTATGCTCTTGAAATAACCAACAATCAAATAAATATCAGTAAACAGTGTGAATATGGGGAGGGGGGGGCTCCAACCGAAAAGGAAACAAGGTTGCTAAGCCTTTGCTCCACAAGGCCTCTAAGCCTTTGCTCGAGTTTGCACACTTCTGCATCTCAGTGACTCAGCGTTTCCAACAATCCAAGATGGCCCCCGGGGGAGGTACCTAGCCTGACAGGAGACTTCCGTATTCGTGGACAGTATGTGTCCTCGGCTGTGACTGGTCCTTGAGGGCGTGCCCGGCTTGTGTCCTGCCTTACCTTTCAGCTGGTTGGCTCAGTTCCTTGTGCCCTGGACAGCCCCCTTTCTGTGTCTATAAAAGCTCTTCCCCTCCCAATAAAGTCGAGAACCTGGCTGCGCCCTGCGCGTTGACTGATCTCCCGGCTCTGGTGTGGCTCTGGTGTGGTTCCTTTGTCACCGACACTCATCATCCCGCTCGGCCCCTGAGCTCCCCAGGCTGGCCCTGAGGAGCTCTATCGGACCTGCTGCCCCATGACGAGCAGCATGAATAAAAGTCACAAATGCTCTCAATGATGCAGCATTCATTTTAAACTCAATTTTGGGAACTACATAACCCGCCTAAAACATCTGAATAAAAAAATTTCGGCCTTCCTCATTCAATAAATCTGTTTCAAACATCTTGGTACCTTCTTAAGATTTCAAACATCAGTAACTGGAAGTGATAATTCTCAGGCCTATTTGTGCTTCATACTAAATCTATCTGACAGCAACTTTTCTGCCACGTAATCTGCCAGTCCGTATCTACATGTCACAAGTATTTTACAGAGTTTTTAAAAACTGAACACAATAAATCAGAAAATAATTTAGGTGCTTTAAAATTCTTCTCAGCTACCTCTTCCCTTTGAATTTAATGTTTATGTAAAAAGCAAAAGTAAGCGGTGAAAGTAAACAAATGGTAAAAACACTTTCTTCAAAACACAAAACCAAAAATTGCACATAGCCATAATTACTTGAACAATTTAGGTTGACACATGTGAAAAATACCTCATGTCCTGGATCAGTGAGACCCTGAGTGTGGGGAGCATGACCCCCGAGTCAGACTTTCTTCTTTCTGGTCCCAGGGCAACTATGTGGAAAAATATCAACAAAGTATTAGAAAATATCAGCAAAGACTTAAAAAAAACTAGACTTGTTCACATTCTGTGAATAAATACTCTGAAACTGCTTTCTTAAGAACAAATTTGAAAGGCAACAGAGAAGCTCAGATTCTGTTCCACTCAACATAGCCAACCAGTTATCTTCCTTGTAGCTAATCTGAGGTTGGATTTGAAATTCAAATGTTATTTTTCAGGTCCACCTTGCAGAATACTGCAATATGTAACTTTTTATTTTATTATTTTTTAATTTTTTGACAGGCAGAGTGGACAGTGAGAGAGACAGAGAGAAAGGTCTTCCTTTGCTGTTGGTTCACCCCCCAATGGCCACCGCGGCCGGCGCGCTGCGGCTGGTGCACCGTGCTGATCCGAAGGCAGGAGCCAGGTGCTTCTCCTGATCTCCCATGGGGTGCAGGGCCCAAGGACTTGGGCAATCCTCCACTGCACTCCCTAGCCACAGCAGAGAGCTGGCCTGGAAGAGGGGCAACCGGGACAGAATCTGGCGCCCCGACCGGGACTAGAACCCGGTGTGCTAGCACCGCAGGCGGAGGATTAGCTTATTGAGTCACAGTGCCGGCCGCAATATATAACTTTTGGCCATAAGTGCCAGTATGCCAGTATTTTCTTTCCACTTAAGATTTTATTTATTTATTTGAGAGTCAGAGTTACAGACAGAGAGAGGGAGACAGAGCTCTTCCATCGCTGGTTCAACCCCCAAGTAGCCACAATGTACAGAGCTAGGCTGATCCGGAGTCAGTAGCTTTTTTCAGGTCTCCCATGCAGGTGCAGGGGCTGAAGCACTTGGGCCATCTTCCACTGCCTTCCCAGGCCACAAGCAGAAAGCTGGATTTGAAGAGGGGTAGCCAGGACACTAACCAGCACCTAAAATGCGATGCCAGCATTGCAGGTGGAGGCTTAGCCTACTACACACAGCGCCAGCCCCAAGTGCCATCATTTTCTAAATCTAGACATTCATAATAGCTCTGGGTAATCCCTTCAAATAACTGTGTATAAATTAAGCTACTGTGTGTATGAATCATGCCTGTGCTCATGAACTGAGATCATACAGTTTAAACTCTGGAAGAGTATATTAAAAATACCTAAGAGTTTGAACTCTTCAGTATGATATATTTCTACCTTAAAGTTTTTATTTATTAGAGAGAGAGAGAGAGAGAGATCGAGAGAGAGATCTCATCTGCAGGAACCAGAGCTGGTACTCAAACCTAGACACTCCAACATGGGGTTGATATGGCTGTCTTAACTACTAGGCCAAACATCTGCCCCTAACCTTGTAATTCTGTTTTTCATTACCTTTCCAAAGTACTTCCCTGCAGCTTATTAATAACTTGGGAGGAAGAGTTCAGAAGCCTGAGAGATGAAGGCAGACAAGGGGTTAAGGTATGAAGTCACACTTTCCATCCAGAGTTAAAATCTAAGGTTTCCTTGATGTCTACTCCAGCCAGGAGATAAAATTATAAACTATTTCAGTGTTCACTTTCATTACTATTGCTTTTTTCTTTTTCTTTTTTTTTTTTTTTATTTTACAGGTAGAGTTATAGACAGTGAGCAAGAGAGATAGAGAGAAAGGTCTTCCTTCCAATGGTTCACTCCCCAGTGGCTGCCACAGCTGGCACTGTGCCAATCCGAAGCCAGGAGCCTGGTGCTTCCTCCTGGTCTCCCATGCTGGTGCAGGGCCCAAGCACTTGGCCCATCCTCCACTGCCCTCCTGGGCCACAGCAGAGAGCTAGACTGGAAGAGGAGCAACAAGGACTAGAACCGGCAACCATATGGGATGCCGGTGCCACAGGTGGAGGATTAACCAAGTGAGCCATGGCGCCGGCCCCTCATTACTATTTCTTAGTGCGAAGTACTTGAAGGCAATAGGCCACTTTTTCCTTCAATATGAAGATTCAGAGATTTAATATTTGGCCATGGGAATTCTACCTAAATTACTGCAGGCAGCCTGCATAGACAGCAAGTGTGTAGAGGACAGAGATCAGACACAATTCTACAGAACCAGGTACAGTCTACAGGCAAGTGAGCAATTAACAGAAAACTTGTTGAAGGTAGGATGATTCTAGACTGACTGAGAACACTTGAGCTGGATCCAGAAAAACCATTTAAATGCAGTATTTCAGGGACAGTGTTTTGATTGACTACTGGTTAAGAGAGATCTGTATGTTATTCTTAAACTCTGTACTCCCAGACAAAGTCCTACTGAATTGAAATGGATTTTTAAGTTCCTTGGCAAGGTGTAAGGGTAGGGCACAGACCGGGGTGGCACTACTGCATTTAATCATTATCTATTTTAAGAGGCATAGAAATAGATAGAGATTTTCCATCCGCTGGTTCACTCCCCAAATGCCTGAAACAGCGACGGCTGGGTCAGGCCAAAGCCACGTGCTGGAAACTCCATCTGGGTCTCCCAAGTAGGTGGCAGGAACCCAGCGACTTGTGCAATCACCACTGCCTCCCAGGGACTGCACGAGCAGGAAGCTGAAACGGAGAGCAGAGCTGGGACTTGAACTCAGGCACTCCAACACAGGATGCAGGTTTCCAAGTAGTGTCTGAACTGCTGCAGCAAACAGCCACCCCTGGCCAACGTTTTTAGAGAGAAACCTCAGGGGGTTTGTAACACAGAGTCCCTGTTACAGGATCAACTGCATTCTGAGACTTTCTCCGAAACAAGACTTAATGTACTTAAGGTGGGATCACCTGGTCAGCATTAACACAGCCTACACACAGGTTCCTGCTAGGACACGGGACAGACCCCTGCCATTCTGCCGACTCTGGCTTAGCAGTGCTTCCTGAAAAGAATGCTGATGGCCCATTGTCTGGCCTCTTCTGGACTCAACCATAGCAGCAGCAGAGCTCAAACCCACTGTGAATCTAAAGACTCTGAGGACCTTTATTTAACATGACAATGAATGCAGACTGTTCACCATCATTAATTAGGAAAATTGACAACTGGAAAACCATAAGTATTTTAGTGGGGTAAAAAATCCAAGATTTAAGAGAAAATAGACCAACTTCCATGAAGAATATAAACACAAAAATCCTCAACAATATTTTGGGCAATCGAATCCAACAACACATCAAAAAGATCATTTACCCAGACCAAGTGGGATTTATCCCTGGCATGCAGGTATGGTTCAACATTCGCAAATCAATCAATGTGATTCATCACACTAACAAACTGAAGAACAAAAACCATATGTTTATCTCAATAGATGCAGAGAAAGCATTTCACAAAATACAATACCCTTTCATGATGAAAACCTTAAGCAAACTGTGCATAAAAGGAACATTCAACACAATCAAGGCAATTTATGACAACCCCACGGCCAGCATTTTACTGAATGAAGAAAAGTTGGAAGCATTTGCACAGAGATCCAGAGCCAGACAAAGATGCCCATTCTCACCACTGCTATTCAGTATAGTCCTGGAAGTTTTAGGCACAGCCATTAGACAAAAAAAAAAAAAAAAAAAAAAAAAAAAAAATCAAAGGGATTCAATTTGGGAATGAGGAAGTCAAACTATCCCTATTTGCAGACGTCATGATTCTATATATAGGGGATCCAAAAAACTCCACCAAGAGACTACTGGAACTCATAGAAGAGTTTGGTAAAGTAGCAGGATATAAAATCAAAACACAAAAATTAATAGCCTTTGTATACACAGACAATACCATGGCCGAAAAAGAACTTCTAAGATCAATCACATTCAAAATAGCTGCAAAACAAAAAAACAAAAAAACAGAAATACCTTGGAATAAATTTAACCAAGGATGTCAAAGATCTCTACAATCAGAATTACAAAATATTAAATAAAGAAATAGAAGATACAAAAAATGGAAAAATCTTGCATGTTCATGGATTGTAAGAACCAATATCATAAAAATGTCCATTCTTCCAAAAACAATCTACAGATTCAATGCGATAACAATCAAAATACCAAAGACATTCTTCTCATATCTAGAAAAAATGATGGTGAAATTCCTATGGAAACACAGGAGACCTCAAATAGCTAAAGCAATCTTATATAACAAACCAAAGCTGGAGGTATCACAATACCAGATTTGAAGACACAAGACATACTACAAGGCAGTGATAATCAAAACATCTGGTACTGGTATAAGAACAGATGGATAGTCCAATGGAACAGAATAGAATCGCCATAAATAAATCCAAGCATCTACAACCAACTTACCTTTGACAGAGGAGCTAAAACCAATCCCTGGGGCAAGGACAGTCTCTTTAACCCATGACTGGGAAAACTGGATTTCCACACCTTGGAGTATGAAGCAGGACTCCTACCTTACACCTTAGACAAAAATCCATTCAAAATGGATCAAAGACCTAAATCTATGACCCAACACCATCAAATTATTAGAGAACACTGGTCTTTCCTTAGAAAAGACCCCAGAAGCACAGGCAGCCAAAGTCAAAATTAACAAATGAGATTACATCAAACTGAGAAGCTTCTGTTCTGCAAAAGTAATGATCAGCCAAGTGAAGAGGCAACCGACAGAATGGGAGAAATTATTTGCAAACGACCCAGTTTGATAAAGGATTAATAACCAGAATATATAAGGAGATCAAGAAACTCCACAACAACAAAACAGACAACTCAGTTAAGAAATGGACAAAGGACTTAAACAGGCATCCTTCAAAAGAGGAAATCCAAATGGCCAACAGACACATGAAAAAATGTTCAGGATGACTAGCCATCAGGGAAATGCAAATCAAAACCACAATGAGGTTTCACCTCTCCGTGGTTAGAATGACTTTCATACAAAAATCAACAAACAACAAATGCTGTCGAGGATGAGGGGGAAAAAGGTATCCTAATCCACTGTTGGTGGGAATGTAAATTAAGCACAGCCAATTATTGTGGAGAACAGTATGGAGATATTTCAGAAATCTGAATATAGACCTACCGAATGGCCCAGCCATCCCACTCCTGGGAATTTACCGAAGGGAAACAAAATCAGCAAATAAAAGTTATCTGTACCCCCATACTTATTGTTGCTCAGTTTACAACAGCTAAGCCCTAGAATCAACATAAATGCCCATCAACTGAAGACTGGATAAAGAAATTATGGTACATGTACTCTACGGAATACTACAGAGTGGTAAAAAATGGAAATCCTGCATTTTGCAACAAAATAGATGAATGCACAAAACATCATATTTAGTGAGACAACCCAGTCACAAAGGAACAAATACCATACTTTCTCCCTTATCTGTGGTAACTTATAGAGCACCTAAAAGGAAAGCTGTAGAAGTGAAATTGACACTTTGAGAAGCAATAACTTGAATAGCCCTTGTCTTGACTGTTGAAGAACAGTTTTGTTTTTTTTTTTTTTCCCTTCATGGAGAATGGGACTGGGAATGGGAGAGGGAGGAGGAGATGGTGTGGGAGGGCAGGTATGATGGGAAGAATCACTATATTCCTAAAGCTGTACTTACGAAATTTGTACTCAATCAGTTTCTTTGGGAAAAACAAAACAAAAACCCAGATTTAAAGTTGCTCATTTTTACATAGTTGGAATATTCTATTGTTTTTCAAGAACAAAATATTTCATTTGTAGACTTAGGTCTTGGTACACATTTCAGTTTCTTTTTCTTTTTTTTTTTTTTGACAGATAGAGTTATAGACAGTGAAAGAGAGAGACAGCAAGAAAGGTCTTCCTTCTGTTGGTTCACCCCAGAAATGGCCACTACAGCCAGTGCGCTGTGCTGATCCGAAACCAGGAGCCAGTTGCTTCCTCCTGGTCTCCCAGGCGGGTGCAGGGGCCCAAGCACTTGGCCCATCCTCCACTGCCCTCCCGGGCCACAGCAGAGAGCTAGACTGGAAGAAGAGTAAGTGGGACAGAATCCAGGACCCATGTGAGATGCCAGCGCCGCAGGCGGAGGATTAACCAAGTGAGCCATGGCGCTGGCCTCACAGTTTCATATTTTTAACTACCAATTTCCTTGGCTGAATCACCATAAGTGTTGGAGCAATATTTATAAAATCTACCCCTCTAAACAATAAACTGATTTCAAAAGCTATATGGCCTTATTAATTAAAAACTATGGCTTTGTTAATCTTAATTAGGATCAGTAAATGCAAATGCTGGGGCTGGCGTTGCAGCACAGTGGGTGCTCGTGCTGTGCTTGTGATGCTGGCATCGCACACTGTCCCTGCTGCTCTGCTTCTGATCCAGCCACCTGCCTAGTGTGCTCAGGAAGGCAGGTGAAGATGGCCCGAGTACTTGGGCCCTGCCATGTGGGAGAGACTGACGGAGTTCCTGGATCCTGGCTGCAGCCTGGCCCAGCTTCAGCCATTGCAGCCATCTGGGGAGTAGACCACCAGATGGAAGGTCTCTCTCTCTCTCTCTCTCTCTCTCTCTGACACTCTGCCTCTCAAGTAAGTAAGTAACTCTTGGGGGAAAAAAAAAGAATATTATCTTAGGAAAGCCTGTATAACTCTAATTAGCTAAACAACTATGACACAGCCAGTATGTAATATCTCCTCTAAGCTGAAAAAGAATTGACACCTTGGGAATGTCAGTAAAAAGGTACAGTTCTACCTATGGCGCAATCTACACCTCTGGACACCATCCTAGGCTCTAGCCCCCGCTACCATTGCTGGAAGCTCAAGCGCTGGTGTCAGCTCTACCCCCACCCTAATGGGATTCGCTGCTCCTGCTTCCCTGCCCGCCCCCGGCAAAGTTTTAAGAGGACCAGTTCTGAACACATGGCTCTCTCTGTCTCTCTCTTGCGCTCTCCTGCTCTCTCTTTTCCTTCTTAGTCTCTTCCCTCTCATCTGTTGGGTTTCCCCCAATAAACGCTTTCTCTTAAAAAAAAAAAAAAAAAAAACTGGCGCCTAAGATTGTTGAGACATGTATGCATATTTTTTATATCAAAGATTATTAATGATGGCTATAAAACTTTTCTTTAAGAAAAAAATCAGGGGCTGGCAACGTGGTGCAGTGGGTTAAAGCCACAGCCTGCAGCACTGACATCCCAAATAGGCACCAGTTTGTATCCGGGCCGCTCTACTTCCAATCCAGCTCCCTGCTAATGTGCCTGGGAAAGTAGCACAGGATGACTCAAGTACTTAGGTCCCTACACTCTCACTGGAGACCTGGAAGAAGCTTCGTTTTTTTTTTTTTTTTGGACAGGCAGAGTTAGAGAAAGAGAGAAAGGTCTTCCTTTTTCCATTGGTTCACTCCCCAAGTGGCCGCTATGGCCAGCGCGTTGCGGCCAGCACGCTGCACCAATCCGGAGCCAGGTGCTTCCTCCTGGTCTCCCATGCGGGTGCAGGCCCCAAGCACTTGGGCCATCCTCCACTGCACTCCCGGGCCACAACAGAGAGCTAGACTGGAAGAGGGGCAACTGGGACAGAACTGGCTCCCCAGCCGGGACTAGAATCCAGGGTGCTGGCGCTGCAGGCGGAGGATTAGCCTAGTGAGCCATGGCACCAGCCAAGAGGAAGCTTCTTGGCTCCTGGCTTTGGCCTGGCCCAGCTCTGGCCGTTGCAGCCATTTGGGGAGTAATCAAGTGGATGGAAAACCTCTCTGCCTCTCACTCTCTCTCTGTAACTCTCCCTTTCAAATAAATAAAATAAATCATAAAACAAAATCAGTACCCACTATACTCTAATACCAGCATGAGTCAAGTTATGTGTATGGTCCTCTACAGTTCGCTCATATTGCTGACATGTTTACATGCCCTGCCTTGCAGTTAGAGAAAGTGTGAGGTTAAATGTAACGAGTTCTGTGGAAAACAATCTAAAGGTTCGTTTACAAATAATCAAATGTAGGAAATGACATGGTTTCAGACAAAAGAAGCTAAAATACAGGGTGAGGACATTATATGAGAATTGGAACAGCCTTAGCATAGCTAATATCCTTTTTCTATCCTATAGCTGAAAACACAGAAAATCAAAGAGGTCAAATGATTTTCCCAGGTCTCACAGCTAGTCAACAGCACTCACATTTCTCCTGCTAGTGGCAAGATTATTAACAATGATTATTTAGCTTATGAGAGTGAAAGAGACAGATAAAGCGCATAGGACAATGACTCTTCTCACGGTCCAATGCTGATGGATCTGAAGCAAAAGTCAAACCAAGTACCTCTCACCTGGTGATTCTGCAAGGTGCTCCTGTTTCTCTTCTCTATCCTGAAACTGAATTAAATGCGACCACAAAGCTGACTTCCCCTGAAAGTAGAGGGCAAACAAAAATAGTCATTTTAGAAATAAGTCAACAACAAACCTTTCTGACAATGATGGCCAGTCAGAAGTTTGGTGACCCAATCTCATTCATCCTCAGCTGTGCCAGATTCTGCTATTCTCACTGCCTGTGTGTGCAGGGTCATCCTTTGCCTACCGAGAAGACTGGCAAAGCCTGGCAAAGGAAAGGGTCTTCCACTCAGGAAATGGCAGGAGGGCAGGCACAGGGGTTTCTGACATCAGCTCAGCTGCTACTGACTGACTGGGATTAGAGCTGTCTTCCTTGGCCACACTAGTAACCAGGGAGCCAAAAGGCTCCAGCAGTACAGAAAGCATCTTGTGCGTCATATATATGTCTGGCCATATGGAGTGGCAATGATGGCAGAAAACCAGAGAGCAGAGAACGAAAATAGGAGAGGAAGAAAGAAATATGCACACATCAGAAAAGTCAGATGTGAAAGCAGAGAGACTGCTGGGATTTTCCCACCCTGAATTACTAGATAGCGTAAAACGGTCAGGCACTGTTCAATCTGGCTTGGTCTTCCCTGCACAGTGACAGAAGGCGACATCTCAAGGAACTGACAGGGAGCGCGGCCTCAGCGGTGAGCATGCTGTGCTACCCCTTCCAGTTCCAGGGAAGGTTTCCCAGACCCCCTTGTCATCACGGGTTACATCTCCTTTGCAGGGACGGGGCTGAAACACTGTGGCACCTGTGTGGTGATCTTGTGACAAAGGAACCAGCACTTTCCCCCTCCCCCAGGCCCCTTCTTGCCCTGGTCCCACTTCAAGAGCCTTACCTGCTTGACCTGCAGGCCGTGGCTCCATATTCGCTCTAGCAGGTCACAGAGGCTGGCAATCAGGGTGTTCTCCTCCAAGCCGGTGAGGTTTGCTTCTCCGTGGCCCAGCTCCACAGCTTCGTGGCCCATTTTCTCCACCAACATGCGTTTTGTCTGAAACACCAAATGCAGCCACGAGTTACCCCAGCAGCGAAGCCAGAAATCCAAACAGCAGCCTGTGACTGCATCAGCAGACTGGCTTTTCTTCGCCGTGCACCTCAAGGCCGGTTTGTACATTCACCATCAGGAAAACGTCTTCATCTCTGTGGTCAACTAATGCAAGTGGTATCACCTGGTTTTCCTACTGTGTCGGAGAGATGCAGGTCGATAAAGAGAGAATGAGATAGCATTCGTGAAGCATCCTCTTGGTGAAAACATGCTCTACGTCCAACAGTGCCGCACTGTGCACCTCTGTGAAGCTGGGCAATCACGGCGCCACAGAGGAGGTACTGTCCCAGTGTGGCACCCAGTGTGGCACCACGTTTTGTGCCCTGCGCCCCAGCACACTCAGGGAGCTGCATTTGCTGTTAACTGCACTCAGGCAGCTCTCAGTTTCTGGAGAACTCTAACGTCTGGGTGAACCAGGGCGCTTTTTCACGCCTCCTTCTGTCTTTCAGCTTGTCACGGCTCATGAGTATACACCAGAAAATGGAAAGGAAAGAGAAGTCAGTCTAGGTGTAATCAACTGGCACCCATCTTGCAGCTCTCACAGAGCACAGAGCGAGGGAGAATCTGGTCCTTCTGGGTGGTGACCATGTCTGTCTGATTCACCACCATACATTGAGACTGAAAACAGTACATTTACTGAACACGCAGGGACGACAGTCAAGAAACAACTGTCAAACAAACGAAATTATCAGCCAGCATGATGTTCTGGGTCTTGTCATTCTGTGTTACTACTTCTGACAACAGACACCTGAGAGGAGGCTGCTGTGCAATGTGTACAAACACAACCAAGGTGTTATCCTATGGGTATGTGGATGCAGGTATGGGCACAGCTAAAGTGTTCCCAGGTGTGTACAAACATAAAAAATGTGCTGTCTTTAACCTAAGCGGATGACATTCCTGATGCAACCCCCGAGGGGCTCCACATCTGTTCTCATCAGTGAGGAGAACAGTAATGTGTGAAATGCAGAGGCTTCTGGGTCACTGAGAGTCTGTGCAGGCCCAAGACCTCAGCAAAAACCACATGGGGTCTGAGCCACAGTCAAAGTTTTCTTCCAGGAAAGCTCCCAACTCAAGTGGAGTCCCCTTAGGTCATCTCAGCTTCACACGTGGTGCAGACACAAATACACACTGTTTGGCATGAGTGAACAAGACGTACCTTCATCCGACATTCTTTTAACAAGCCTTCTACGAACTTCCAGTTAGTCTGTGCAATCACTGCCGGAGAGAGGTCTGACAGCTTGGGCTGCCTCATGTTTTTTCCTAAACTTCGTGCCTCTTGCATATATTTCTAAAAATTAAAGAGCATTTTTAATGCATGAAAATCAGAAATTCCTCTGAGCTATTTAACATTACACAAACAAGTGCAGGAACAAACACAATGCCATAAAGCCCTAAGGGTACATGTGCAACAGCAACGGAGGTTTTAGTGCGTCTAAAGGCTGAGGGCACTCAGATCTGCCTCCCCATCCTGTAACTCCCATGAAAAGCAGGGTGACAGAAACTCCATGAAGCTAAAACTCACTCTAAATGAGATGCAGTTTCATTAGTTTAGTCTTTTTACTGGGAACACCCACAATGTCATTAGTCAAGATCATGGCTGCTGCCTGTATTCTAACTCCAAAGGGAGGCTGTGCAGGCGATGAGTGGCTCTCAGATGGCTGCTTCCTCCACTCCTCTACCCCGGGGGCCCCGGGCCTGGGGGGCAGCTCTCCAGCCTGTCTTCTGCTTTAGTCAGGTACAAATAGAAAACCAAGACCACTGGACTGCTGCTGCAATGAACTCCACGGCCTCAGGTTCATCAACTGATGTGTGCACATCTCAGCTGACAAGGTGAATGGACACGAAACACGGCCAGCAACCTCAGGAAAGCATCAGACGGCCTGAGAAGCAGGATGTGTGTGGGAGGCCTCTCCTCTCTCAAGTGTTTGTGAAAGCCCTCCCTTGCTTTATTCCAAGGTCAAGAAAAGTGAGACTGCAGCACTCAAGGTCAGAGGCACCTCTGGTGCCTTGCTGCTGACTTTTGGTTTGGGGAAGATTTCCATTTGATATACCGCTACACAGACTTAGCATAGACTTGGGTTCTCTCTTCTTTCTAAGCTACCTGGAAAAGCTTATCCAGATACCTTATGCTTGCATCAGAATAAAGGGCAGAATTTCTGAAACATCCAAGTGTTTTAGGACCATATTTGGAGAGTAATGCTCTAAATTATAAAATAAAACTAGCAGTTGGCAGGGTGAGCCAGTATATCCTCCCATGGGTACTTATGGGAAATTCAGATGTGTAAAATCCCTTGTATCCTTTAAATAAAAGGGCATTTGGACATTTCATATATTTCCCCTTTGGAATAAAAGTAATCTGCTAATTCTAGTAAAAACACTTAAAAATCCTGTTAGGGACTCAGCGGTCAGTGTTCCTGCCACTTCCCAGCCTTTGCACTGAAGACAATGTTAACAAACGATGTTTCTTTTCCAGCTCAATCATTTTAAGTAGCAATTCAAAAATCAAATGAACTCTGCAGACATGTACTTCCCACGCTTCTTTCTACTGCTATTATTTTTAGAGGCTCAAGGAAAGACAGGAAAACTGAGAAATGCAAGACAACTAGCACCAGTAGGCAAGTTAAATGTAAAAAGGTCTAAAGGAGACATTCTTTTTTCTTTCTTCTTCTTCTTCTTTTTTTTTTTTTTTTTTTTTTGGACAGGCAGAGTGGACAGTGAGAGTGAGAGAGAGAGAGAGAGAGAGAGAGAGAAAGGTCTTCCTATGCCGTTGGTTCACCCTCCAATGGCCGCCGCGCTGATCCGATGGCATGAGCCAGGTGCTTCTCCTGGTCTCCCATGGGGTACAGGGCCCAAGCACTTGGGCCATCCTCCACTGCACTCCCTGGCCACAGCAGAGAGCTGGCCTGGAAGAGGGGCAACCGGGACAGGATCGGTGCCCTGACCCGGGCTAGAACCTGGTGTGCCGGCGCCGCAAGGCGGAGGATTAGCCTAGTGAGCCGGGCGCTGGCAACATTCTGAAAATGAGTTTTCAAGTAAGGAAATGAATGAAAAATCAACCTGAAATTCAGGGTAGGGATCGTACATAACTGTAACATCTGCATTTCTGACTGCTTCAGGTGACACTACTGCAATCTGCCTATCAAAAATCAGAGAGAGCCGGCGCCGTGGCTCAACAGGCTAATCCTCCGCCTTGCGGCGCCGGCACACCGGGTTCTAGTTCCGGTCGGGGCACCGATCCTGTCCCGGTTGCCCCTCTTCCAGGCCAGCTCTCTGCTGTGGCCAGGGAGTGCAGTGGAGGATGGCTCAAGTGTCTGGGCTCTGCACCCCATGGGAGACCAGGATAAGCACCTGGCTCCTGCCATCGGAACAGCGCGCTACCGCGGCGGCCATTAGAGGGTGAACCAACGGCAAAGGAAGACCTTTCTCTCTGTCTCTCTCTCTCTCACTGTCCACTCTGCCTGTCAAAAAAAAAAAAAAAAAAAAAAGACAAAAATCAGAGAGAGAACAAATGAAGACAGTTAAATGTTTACAGGTCCTTTGTTCCCCCTAGCCTCAAACTTCTCCATCTTTAGGATGTAGGCAAATGCACAGAGATTTGGCACAACACTCAATTCTCAAAAGGAGATTCAAACAGAAGAAAACAGTGAGAAACATGTTCAGGCAAGAGGCCAGGAAGGGGCCTTAGGTACTTCTCTTTCTTCAGAAATACATGAATAAACTTTAAAAATGTGGACTTGAAAAGCAGAGAGGAAGAGAGACAAAAATCTCCCATCTGCTGGTCCCCTCCTCAAATACTCTCAAATGCCAAGGCTGCATCAGACTGCAGCAATAACCTGGAACATGCCCATCCAGGTCTCCCACAGGAGTGACAGGCACCCAAGTATTTGAGACATCAAATAATGCCCAGAGCAGGCATAAGTAGGAAGCTATATTGGAAGTAGAGGAGCTGGGACACGAATAGGGAACTGAATAATTTTTTAAAAGCCATAAATTGGATTAAAAATTAAGATTTTTAAGAAGTTTATTCACTTGCATCTGCTCAAAAGGCAGAGCAACAGAGAGAGAGAAAGGGAGACAGACAGACAAACAGTAAGAATTGCCATTCAGTGGTTCACTCCCCAATTGCTTGTAACAGCTGGGGCTCAGCTGAAGCCAAAACAGATCCAGGAACTCAATCCAGGTCTCCCACATGGGTGGCAGGAACCCAATGACGTGAGCCATTACTGCCGCTTCTCAGGGTCTGCCTAACAGCATGCTAGAGTCAGGAGCTGGGAACAGAACTGAGGTGCTCTGACCCACGACGGGGGTATCTTAACTCTTAAGATAAAGGCCTGCCCAGCACTGTTTATAGAGTTTACTGGCTTTTTGATAAAATGAAATTGAGCCAGATGGGGCTATCCTTTGAGTGACCCTATTTACCAAGCCCCCAGTATATGTGGGGCAGGAACACTTACTGGCCAAAAACTGCACCCCACAGGGCCATGTGTGAAGTCTTCTTCCCAGCATCTCTGCTGGGACCACAGCATAAGCAACAGTCCCAGGACTTGCAGAGAAAGAACACAGGGCTGTGTGTGTGGCAAGGAAGAGGTCTTTCCTCAGCACAAGCAGTGAGGTTGCCTCTGCATAGCATAGAAATAGGGCCAGGCCTTTAAAGTAAACAAGGGATGAAAGAAATGGTAGCGGGAAGCAGAATCCTTTAGATGAAAGGCAGGGAGAGAGAAACAGAGTCAATGAGAGAGAGAGAGAGAGAGAAAGAGACGGAGAGGGAGAGGGAGAGGAAGGAGGGAGGAGGGAGGAGGGAGGAGGGAGGAGGGAGGAGGGAGGAGGGAGGAGGGAGCGAGAGAGATACCCTCTACTGATTCACTTCCCCAAAGGCCCACAATAGCCAGGGCTAGGCCAGGCTGAAGCCAGGAGCCTGGAACTCCATCTGGCTCTCCCATGTGGGTATCATTTACCTACCAGCAGGAAGCTGCATTAGAAGCACAAGAGGGGCTGGCATTGTGGCTTAGCAGGTAAAGCTGCTGCCTGCAGTGCCAGTATCCCATATGGGTGTCAGTTCAAGTCCTGGCTGCTCCACTTCCGATCCAGCTCCCTGCTAAGGCTTGGGAAAGCAGAAGATGGCCCAAGTGCTTGAGCCCTGTACCTGCATGAGAGACCTGGAAGAAGCTCCTTGCTCCTGGCTTCGGATTGGCCCAGCTCCAGCCACTGCAGCCATTTAGGGAGTGAACCTTAGTGGATGGAAGACCTCTCTTTCTGCCTCTCTGTAATTCTGCCTTTCAAATAAATAAACAAATAAATAAATCTTTAAAAAAATGCAGAAGAGCCAGGATTCAAACAAGGCACTCTAACATGGGATGCGACTGTCCCAAGATGTCAAAAAAACCCACACCCACAAGAATGTTTTATGAGCCTCAACTTCTTCTGAGATTTCTACTACACTCTTTATTTCTGTTGAAGACAAAAGCAAAAAACCACTAGGAGCTATCTATGAAAATATAACCTGGTGCTGGTACTGTGGCACAGCAGGTTAAGCCAGCACTTGTGACGTCGGCATCCAATGCTGGAGTCCTGGCTGCCCCACCTCTGATCCGGCTTCCTGCTAATGCTCCAGGGAAGGCAGTGGAAATGGCCCAAGTGCTTGGGCCTCTGTCATCCATGTGGAGACAAGGATGCAATTCCTGCTCCTGTTGGAGCCATATGGGCAGTGAACCAGCATATGGAAGACCTCTCTCTCTCCCTCTTGCTCTCATTCTCCTTTCAAATAAATAAATCTTAAAAAAAACAAAAACAAAACAAAACTAGGAGGAGACTTCAAAAAGTCTGTGGAAAAGGGAACTAAAGGATGAGTTCATTAAATGAAAAGAAAATATCTCCTATGATTCAATACACACTGACCAACTGCTCTTCCACACAGGCGCTCTCTGAGCGTTCTAGTGTTGAACACTGCTGCTTTATCTGGGGCTAGACTTCTGAGCAGAAGACCACTGAAGAATTAAGTCAATCTGAGCTAATGACAAAATGGGGGGAAAATACAAACAAGGGTCTCCAGTACTGGTGCCCTCAGGTGGACAGCAGTCAGGACAGGCGCTGGCTGGAAACTGGCGGCCAGCTCTACTGGCTTGTGTGCGCGATTCTGGCAAGCCTCCTGGACTGCAGTTAAATCACCATGCCCTGGACAAGAGGATGAACAGCACTTCTCAGCACTGAGATTCTCTACTGCTAACTGGATTTTCTGACCACACAGAATACAGAAAAGGAAGGAAAGTGACAGCACTGTGGATGTAACACTGCAAAAAGAAAAGCTGTTTGAAATGGAACTGATTCACTTTTGCAAAATGCTGACATGAAGAGGAGTTTGCATTTTAACACATTTCCCCTTCAGAAGAAAAGCACTTTGCTATCCTGTACTCCCCCCTACTCTCACCCGACCCGAGTCCCCCTGTTTAAGGGTCCTAGTGCTCAGCTTTATTAGTCAACAACATGCAATGACTCATGGGAGCACACACCAGCACAAGACACCAGACACGAGAGGAAGCAGAAGGCATAGAGAAGCTGAGAGTTCACACCTGAGGTGAGGCCAGGCCTTCTACAGCTATGTGCACGCACGCGTGGGTCACTCAGGGGCATTCAAGACAAGCTCCCGCAGGGAACATACCAGGCAGCACTCAGAGAAGGATTTTTTAGGAAGTCGTGCAGGAGGAGGTGGGCCCTGGTCCCACTCCCAGAATGCCATGGAGTTCTGACAGACCACAAGTTCCCCGGAAGGCTAAGAGGATGGAGGAGTGCCAACAACAGAAAGCAAAAAAGAGAAGTACAGGGAGAGAGACAAACAAAACAAGCATGCATATGATCAAGTCACAGCAAAATGGGGCAAGGGGAGAAAATACAGAAGCAAAAGAAAAGCACAACACTGACCATGCTTCAGCTCGTAAGAAAATGTTGAAAATCACAGATGAATGAGCACACTAACAGAAATAATAGAGGTTTGATGATTTCTGCTTTATTTCTACACGTTTGAGTTTAGAAGAGACAACGTCTCCTGACTGCATTTTCCTTTGATCATAAGAAATAATCAAAACCTACTTATAATTATTCAAATGCATAATTATTATTTATTCTCAAAGACTTCAAATAAAACATAAGGATGTTAATTTTATAACAGCTTGAAAACTTTTAAAAATGTCAGAAAAGACAAAGCACAGGCAAATACACCTACATTTTCTAAGTTTATATTCTGCTTGGAACTGATAAATGTCTAATCTTCTTGCAAATTTGTATGCCTACAGCAAATACGCTACCTGAAAATTTATCCTAAACTTAGCCTTTACCTCATGTTTTACACAAAGCCTTTTTTTAAACTTTATTGAAATTACAAAAATGGAACAAAGATACTTTTTGCTACATTAGTACAAAAGAATTAATATTTAAACATGTAACAGCCATTTTGTAAAAGAACACAAAAAACCTGCACAGTGACACCTGCTGGGCTGAGCAAGCCCACCCAGGTCACGGCTCCTGCCTGGAGGCAGCCGGGCAGGCGGCCCACGTACCTCCCGCAAGTCGCTGTCCAGCCCGATGTGCTCCGAGTGCTGGCGAAGACGTTCCTTCCTGCGCTGCGTGGCAGCGCTGCGACTCACCCAGCGGCTGAAAAAGAACCAAGCCAAGGGTGTGAGGGCTTAAACATTCAAGAAAAACAGGTAGACCTTAAAGTAGGAAAAATGAACACAAAAGACTGACAATATCTACTTTATGATCAACTTCTTAAAAAATATGTAACAGCTTTCTTTTTTTTTAAATAATTTTTTTATTAATTTTATTTGAAAGGCAGAACTAGAGTGAGAGCAAGAGCAAGATCTTAACTGGTTCACTCCCCAAATGCCTGTAACAGCTGTGGGTGGGGAGGGTGGTAGCCCAAGAGTCCAGAATTTCATATGGGTCCCCAGGTAGGTCTGGCAGGGACCCAAACACTTGGACCATCACCCATTGCCTTCCCAAGCCCATCAGAAGGAAGTACAACGGAAAGCACAGAGCAGCCAGGAATCAAATCACACATTCTGATACCCGTGGTGGATGTCCCAAGTAACAGCTAACCCCAAACTGTGCCACAATACCTGCCTCATAACAGTTTTAAAGACTAATTTAAAATTTATTTTTATTTAATTATTTAAAAGGCAGAGAGAGAGAGACAGACACACGCAAAGGTCTTACAGCCACTGGTGCAGTCCCTAAAGGCCAGTAACAGCTAAGGCTAGGCTGAAGCCAGGACCTTGGAACTCAATCCAGGTCCCCATGTTCAGCATCTGTTCAAGTATCTGGGCCCCTGCTGTAAACAGGAAGGTGGAGTCAGACGCAAAATGAGGACTCAAAGCCAGGCACTCTGATTTGAGTGTCTCACATGCTGTCTTAACCGCTGCACCAAACGCCTGTTGCTATATGACAACTTTACTGAGATCCAATTACAATCCATACAATTCGCCCACTGGAATCATAACACACCAGTTATACATGCACCCATAACTGCAATTAATGCCTTTAAAAAGCCAGGATTACAAAGGCTGAGAGGGGTGGTTGCTTGGCCTAGCAGGTAAGATGCTGGTTAGGACGTCCATGTCCCACAGCAGGGTCCCAGGATTCGGACTGCGGGTCCAGCTCCTGACTCCAGCTTTCTGTTGCTGCAGACCCCGGGAGGCAAGCAGCTGGGTTCCTGCCACACACACGGGAGACCGGGACCGAATTCCCAGGGCCTGACTCTAGGAATAACTGACCCAGCCTGGCCACTGTGAACAACTGGGAAATGAACGAGCAGAAAGGAGTTCTATGACCCCTCTCTCTCTCTCTCCTTTTTTCCCAAATAAACAGTATTTTAAACTAGGCAGGATATTTGTAAATATACTAGCAAATCAGATCTTAACCGAGCTACTTCTGCATTACATTAGAAATGTAGTAGGGATGTCTTGACTTGCTCAAAGTAAATATTATATATGAATTTTTTTAACACAACATACATAATTTAGCATTTAATTCTAATGTCTAAAAGAATAAAATTTATGAATTTTCTATTTTTAGGAACAGCTTTTTAAAAAACATCTTTTTTTTTAAAAAAAAAGATTGATTTATTTATTAGAAAGGCAGAATTAGAGAAAGAGAGAGAGAGAAAGGGAGAGACAGGGAGGGAGGGAGGGAGAGGGAGAGCCAGAGCCAGAGACAGAGATACACACACACACACACGTCTTCCATCTGCTGGTTCACTCCCCAAATGTCCACAACAGTGGAAGCTGGGCCGATCTGAAGGCAGAAGCCGCTTCTGTGTCTCCCATGTGGGTACAGAGAACCAACAACTTGGGCCGTCTTCCACTGCTTCCCCAGGAGCAATAGCAGAGAGCTGGATCAGAAGTGGAGCAGCTGGGACTTGAATCGGCACCCACAGGGATGCCAGCACTGCAGACGGCAGCAAAACTCACTACACCACAGCGTCGGCTCCTAGGAGTGGTTTTCTAAACTTCAGATCCAAACCAGTAAGAGAAACCCCTCATGTGTAAGGCACACGGCTGAACTTGCTGGCCCCTGTGGTTCCTCTCAGGTCTGTAACTGTGTGACCCTGTTTCTATGGGATAAGAGCCTGCATTTATCAGCTGTTCTGGAAAAACACTAATTATACAACCTCAGTACCAAAACACACAGGAAAAATGAGTTTCATAAAATGCGAACTCTTCATGGCCCATGAGCTCTAAATAGCCAGGCCCGCGCTGGTTTCTCAGACCTGACCTCGCACCACATTTCTGCTAACTGACTGTGTCCGAGCACAGTGACCTCAGTCTGCTTCAAAGTGATTTATAATAAGACCCGTGATAACTCTCTAAGTTTTCTCTGCTACTGATCTGGTAGCAGCTATGTTGCCCTGCCATTCTAAGACTTGGCCTCTGTTGCTTTTGCTTTTTTTAAATGGTTCAACAATAAATATGCCCAAGGCCGAGGGACTTGCCCTGGGTGATACAAGGGGCTGAAAGACATTTAATCGTATTTCCCTTATTTAAAGGTGCTTCTGTGGCCGGCCTAGCTAGCCACCTACAACTGCCAGATCAAAGTACAGAACCTAAACCATTTATCTCTTAACACCCATAATCACTCCTTTGTGTCTGTTTTCATCATTCAGTTTAGAATCAGTTTTCTTCCCTAAAGCAAAATCCCTTTACTTCAGCCACATCAGGTACATCACATTTTTTTTTAAAGATTTGTTTATTTATTTGAAAGTGAGAGTTACAGAGAGAGAGAAGGAGAGGCAGAGAGAGAGAAAGAGAGAGGTCTTCCATCCACTGGTTCACTCCCCAAATGACTGCAATAGCGGGAACTGGGCCCAGCTGAAGCCAGGAGCCAGGATCTTTTTCTGGGTCTCCCACGCAGTTGCAGGGGCCCAAGGACTTGGGCCACCTTCTACTGCTTTCCCAGGCTGTAGCAGAGAGCTAGAACGGAAGTGGAGCAGCCAGGACTCGAACTGGTGCCCAAATGGGATGCAGGCACTGCAGACAGTGGCTTTAGTCAATACATCACAGTGCCGGTCCCAGGACATCACACTAATCTAGTGGCCACCCAGCACTCCTCTGCCTCAGAGACCCTAAGCCATCACCACATGCTGGACTTCCACATAAAACCCCTTGTGCTGCCTCCTGTGTTCTGAGCCCACGTCTCGACGAAAATTGTCCCACTTACTGCCATACTAGCACCTGCTGCTGTGGAGGGACCTCTCCTTCCCCCTCAGGATACACACACCCTCATTTCCCTATTCCCACATTCCCATGAGGACTAGTTCTTGATTTCCTTCATCTGCCTTTATCGTTTGAGACCATTATAAACTTTCCCCTGGGCCTCAAGTGTCCCACTCAACTGAAGAGCCACCTTGCTCCTTTTCCTGCCTTCCATCCGTGCATACACAGACACAGATTGCAAAGTATAAAATCTATGCACCATGGCTCAAGACTATTTCTCTCACTCATGTCCCTGAACAATTCTCTCCCACCTTTTTCAACATGCTCCATCACGCACTCCCTGCTGTATCACCAACATTTCTTTCTCCATGAAGTCCTTCCAGCTCACAGACATGCTGGTCTCCCTCTTTACCCTCAGTGGTTAGGTTTAAGTACCATGAACCCACAATTCTTTTACTTGACAGAATAGCACTCCTTGCCCAAATATTTTTAAAAAATTGGTACTGAAGGTTTTCTAGACCACCAAATCATCTTTGTGGATGGGACAACATTCATGGGTGCAGGGAGTAAGGAGATCTGGGTTCTAACTCTAACTCTGCGCTAATGAAATCCTGTCTTTTGCAACAAAATGGATGCAAATGGAAACCATTATACTTAATGAAATAAGCCAGTCCCAAAAAGACAAATACCAATACCATATGTTTTCCCTGATCCAAGGTAACTAACAGAGTACCTGAAACGTAACGTACTGGAGTCAAATGGGCTTTTTGAGATTCAATGATTGTTTACAGCCCTTGTCTCTTCTGCAGAGGAACAGTGTTTTGTTTTGTTTTGTTTTTTCCTTCATACTATTTGTTGAACTCTTTTACTTAGTGTAGGGTTAACTTTACGTTCTTTAAGTAAACTGAAAGTAGATCTTTGTAAAAATCAAGAGTGGGAATGGGAGAGAGAGGAGAAGGAAGGGTTGGAGCATGGCTGGGAGGGAGGGTAGGGTGGGAAGCATCACTATGTTCCTAAATTTGTACATATGAAATACATGAAACTTGTATAACTTAGTAAAATTTAAAAAATACAAACTCTGAGGGCATGTTCCATATTTCTGTAATTAAACACCATATCTCCAAATTCTAACACAATTAAATAGTATTACTACTACCATTAATAATTTTAAAAGAAGAATAAAGATGGTGTCTAAGCATCTATCTTGTTTCAAAAGTATTGCCCTGTCTCCATTGGGTCCACTCCTCTTCAGAGAGTCCAGTTTAGGCCAGAGGTGAGACATCTGAGGGCTCTTTGATTCTGGAGGGATCTCACAGATTGGGCATACTGCTAAAGTCCCATATGTTCACTATTTTAAATTCTTCAAAAAAATTTTTTTTAAAGATTTATTTATTTATTTGAAAGTCAGAGCTATATATAGAGAGGAGAGGCAGAGAAAGAGGTCTTCCATTGGCTGGTTCACTCCCCAGCTGGCTGCAACGGCCAGGGCTGCACTGATCTGAAGCCAGGAGCCAGGCGCTTCCTCTGGTCTCCCATGCGGGTACAGGGGCCCAAAGACTTGGGCCATCTTCTACTGCTTTCCCAGGTATAGCAGAGAGCTGGATTGGATGTGGAGCAGCCAGGTCTTGAACCGGCAACCATATGGTATGCCCGCACTGCAGACCAGGGCTTTACCCGCTACACCACAGCACCGGTCCCAGTTCTTCACAATTTCTTAGGGCCATTAATGGTAGCATGGTTTCCAACACTGAAAATAAAATAGGCACACTCACCTCTTTATTAGAGGGACAGAGTCATGCCATGTATGTAGTGCTTGGGCTCCTGCACAAGCACAATGGGGTTTAAATCACCCTAGTTTCTGGCTACTGGATCTCGATGTGAGCTGTTGAATCTTTCTAACTTCACCTACTTTTTCTAATTGTTTTTAAGATTTATTTAATTATTTGAAAGAGTTACAAAGAGAGTGAGACACAGAGAGTGCTGGGTCACTTCCATGTGCTGGGTCACTCCCCAAACGGCGACAATGACAAGGGCTGGGCCAGGCCAAAGCCAGAGCCAGCAGCTTCTTCTGGGTCTCCCACATGAGTGCTGAGGCCCAAGCACTTAGGCCATCTGCCACTGCTTTCCCAGGTACATTAGCAGTGAGCTGGATCAGAAGTCAGAACAGCCTGAACTTGAACTGGTGCCCATATGGAACTGCATTGCTGCAGGCTGTGGTTTAACCCGCTATGCCACTGTGCCAGCTCCTGAACTTCACTTATAACATGGGTAAAACAATACAAATAGGTACATATTGGGAGATGCTCCTAACAAGAGCAAGGGCAAGGCCGCGGAAGCAGTCAGCAGGGGAGCTGCTGCACAGCCAGCTCAACGGCCGGCTCTCCTGCTAGCAGCAGCATCACCTCCACTGCCCTCTGGTCCTGGCACAGGGAAGGCGCCACTGGCAGGAAAGGTGTATCTGGAATAGGAAAAAAAATGGGCTGGAATGAAGGGTAGTCATTACTTCAAAGAAAGCAGTGGTGAACACGTCCAATCTTTTTGACCGAACTGTAAAAGGTGGACACTGGTAATTAAGATGCTGAAGGGAAAAGAAAGAGTGGCGTCTTGAGTGCTGTCTTTTCCTTAATTCTTACACACCATTTTTTTCTTCTGATGTACTTGCTTTCTCCTATTTGGATGATATTGAATCGATAACTCTGCCACATTTCAGAAACACATTTACACAAACACCCTAGGCAGGTCTGCCAGGAAAAGAGCAGGGTTTCATTCCTTTCGGGTTATTAAAACTATGACACAAACAGCACAAACTTGAACATTAGAATACACAAATATTACCACCCAGATACAAATCTCAAGAAATCCTGTACACACTGTCTAACTCAGTGCTGAGTTTGCATCACATTAAAACAGCTGACACAGAGAATCCTGAGGGGCTCCTTGAGAAGTTACCGGAGGTATCAAGCGTTCTATGACATGGTGCAGCAGATCACACCAAAGGTGGAGACATCACACTTGTAAGCCATCTTTTAGGAAGGTTCCTGTTACTTATTCAGTTTGGGACATTCAGATTCAAAAACACGGCCTTCCACTCTTGCTTGCTCCCCCACTGACCCGATTCTGACACGTAGGCGCCCAGCTGCCGTTTTCCTTTTGTGTACCTGTCTTTGACTTCAGTCTTCCAGCTCCTTTATTTGCCACTGGCCTGGCTCCTTTTCACATTCTTCTCTACAATTCTTTAATCAGGAATCACAAGGAAGGGCACTATGGCACAGGTTAAGCAGTGGCTTGGCACACCTGCATCCCATATTGAGTGTGCAGTTCACAACCCCAGCTGCTCTTCTCCTAATCCAGGTCGCTGCTAATGAGCCAGAGAAGCAGCACCTGACGGATCAATTACTTGAGTTCCTGCCACCCGTGTGGGACAGCAGGATGGAGTTCCCAGCTCCTAGTTCTAGCCTGGCCCAGCTGGCTGCTTGGCCACTTGGAGAGTCAATCAGTGGATAGAAGATCTCTCTATGTTCCTCTGCCTTTCAAATAAATAAATTTTAAAAAATAAGAGAGGGAACCACAGATATACTAGGATGTTAGAATAGTTTCAGATGAGCAAAGAGGCAAGTGACTCTCACTTGTGCAAGGTTCCTACACAGATTGGTGTTAAGAGCGAGCCAACTTCTAGAACTGCTACTTTCCCCAGTTTGAAGCTTGCTCTTCCTTACTTAGCATATTCCTCATTTGCACTTACTTTGGCTTCCTTTGCTGTAAACCATTTCTTTAATGAAACACTTGTACTCATTTAAAATCAAGCACTCTCCTAATCCCAAGTAATTATTTTTCAATTCTAACCATATTCAGAAGATGGAACAGAATCACCTGTCATAAAGAATGATGGGGTTTATCGTCACTGTAGTTCTTATAGTTCTTTTTTTTTTTTTTTTTTCCGGATAGTGAGAGAGATAGAGTAAAAGGTCTTCCTTCCATTGGTTCACCCCCCAAAAGGCTGCTATGGCCGGCGCGCTGCCGATCCAAAGCCAGGAGCCGGTGCTTCTCCTGGTCTCCCATGCAGGTGCAGGGCCCAAGCACTTGGGCCATCCTCCACTGCCTTCCCAGGCCACAGCAGAGAGCTGGACTGAAAGAGGAGCAACCGGGACAGAACCGGCACCCCGACTGGGACTAGAACCCGGAGTACCAGCACCACAGGTGGAGGATTAGCCTAGTGAGCTGTGGCGCCAGCTGAAACACATAATTTTTTTTTTTAAAGTTTTTCTTTTTTTTTATTTTTTTATTTTATTATTTTTTATTTTTATTTTTTTTTAGATTTTTTATTTTATTTTATTTTTTGACAGGCAGAGTGGATAGTGAGAGAGAGACAGAGAGAAAGGTCTTCCTTTTTGCCGTTGGTTCACCCTCCAATGGCCGCTGCGGCCGGCGCATCGCACTGATCCGAAGCCAGGAGCCAGGTGCTTCTCCTTGGAAACACATAATTTTAACATGTTTATCTTCACTAGCAAATTCCCGTTACTGAAACGGCGCTGGCCGTTCTTATAGTTTTTTGTCCTTGATTCTAATACTTGTAAGTGCAAAGATGGTGAATGGGTAGAACTGTGTCCCCTATAGGCACAACTGGGACCCCTAGACTCAAGAAGCGGTGACCTATTTCTCTAGTAAAAATAAACAAATAATACATGGTGTTACATGTTCAAGGGAAAATGCACTACTGAGCAGTCAGATGTATTTGCTATCTGTGAATGTGAAAATAAGGTCTTTGCAGATGAGGTCATTAGAGTGGGGGGGCCCCAATACCACGGCACTGATGTCTTTATAAGAAGAGGAATATTTCAATATAGACACAGAGATGGCAATGCGAGCACCAAGGCAGAAGCAAGATTCTTGCTCCTGCAAGACAAGAACTACTGGGGTCCCAGGAGCTGAATCAGGTGGAGAACGACCATGCCCTTGAGGCCTTGGAGGGAGCACAGTTTTGAACTTCTAGCTTCTATAGCCGTGAAAAAAGAATTTTTGTTGTTTTAAGCCAACGAGTTTGCAGTACTTGTCAGCGCAGCCATAAACACTACTGAAGATAGTGAAACTGCAGCTTTCTAAATGCTACTGACAGGATGACCATTACAGTAAGGCGGCCAGCTCCATGCGGCCATTTCCAAGCGCACTTTTCTTGAGGGGGAGAAAAAACACCAAAAACCGCTAAGTTTCTGGACTTTTTTTTTACATGACTGATGTAAAAGTCAAGTGCTCCTGCAGCATCACTCTGTACTTGACGAGGCTACGTGGTCTGGATAAAAGCAATCTAGCAAACCCCAAGCCCAGTGGCTGCGGAGCACGCACCCTCCCTTTCTCCAGGCAGCCACTCCAGGGAAGAATGGGCTTACTTGTTACTGGTGGGTCCTGTGGACAAGACGTCGGACTGTAACTTTGGGAAGAATCCTTGCTCGTATTTGCCTTGACCAATTTTCATATCAAGCAGATGTGGGTGGATTGCAGTGTGATCCATTTTCATCAGTCTCTGCTCAATTGACTGGGCTATAAATTAAATTTATAATAAATTAGACACATTTCATGGCTAAACCTTTAAAAATAATGCTTACTCCACTCATGCACCTACAGAGAACCATTAATTTCGACATTCTGAGATAGATTTTTTACAATGAGTGTAATGTAAATTTAAAGAGATTAATCTTAAGTAAATATTGGATAATTAATTTTCAGGTATTTTCTGCTTTTGTCAAAAGGACAGCAGGGTTGAAAATTCTGTAATTTGGCATTGAAACAATTCCTCTTAAGTGGGAATTCAATATTCTTAACGAAAGCATGATCTGAAGTACAACAGTTAAAGAAAATAAGGGCAAAGAAAATACTTTTCTGGAGCTGCAAGACAATGTCAAGGGAAAGAAGCAGCAAGCACAGCAGCCTTATTATTTTTTTGTGCCATTAAGGCCATTGAATATGCATGGTTCTCCATCTGTAAAAACAAGGAATGGTGTGACATTTATTACCTCACTTCTGGCAGCAGTCACATTCTCATCAGTGGGAGTCATTTAAGAGTGTTAGATCAAGAGGGAACGCAGAGAACAAGTCAAACAAGCAGGCATTACAAAGATATCCAGAGGATAAGAAACTGGCCTTGTTAAAGATATAATAGTTGACGAGATGGGAGTTACTCAAACACTCTGTTTTTAGAAATGTTAGAGGATGTGTCCTAACCCAAGAAACAGTGATATATTTCTCTGGTAAAAAAAAAAAAAAAAAAAAATCTTATCTTATGTGTTTCCATAACTGAACTTTCAAGGGAAAACGCACTATTGAGAAGCCCGTGTGGGCCTCCGGTCCTACAAAGGAGAAGCCGTAATTGTGGGTGTGCTGCCCACCCTGGGGATAGGGGGAAGCAAAAGGCAGCCTCCACAGAAGGCAGTTCATTGTGCTCCTCTTTAACACTGACTGCGTCCTGCTGGCTACCCCAAACACATTCGACAGCTTTCCTAGGGGTGGGCTGAGAGGGGTCTACCCCTGCCACTCTCCACTTCTGTCAAAAGAACAAATGTCATTTTGTGTCAGATCACAAAAAGGACCCACCCACAACAGCTGTCGGTGTTTGATGGCAGGACTACAGATGGTCCCAGGAAGTTTCCACTGCCCTTCACCACCGAGACTTCGAAGTGCTACATGTGTGCTTTAAGATTCCCGCATCTTCTCTCACAACCCAATTTATCCACTATCCTTCTGAATTCCATTATATTTTTAACATGTAACCTAGAGCCTCTCTTGAAAGATGGTCTGTCCATACATTCTATGCAGGACAAAAGGCTGCTGTGCTTTAATATGAAACGCTATTTATTTTTCAGCATTACTCCCTGGCTCTCCAGAACCCTGTCAATGTTCTCTACGTGTCTTAGTATCTGTAAAACACAGTTAGTGGATGGTTTGGGCAAAATGGTGCCTAGATTCATAGCATGGCATCCTCTGAAGTCCCTGCCAAGTTCATATTTGACAAAATACTACAAAATTTCAGTGAGTATTTTTGTCCTCATGAAAGGGGGAAGGGGAGTAGATGCAGTTTTTCCACTGGATTTAAAATGAGAGAGACATCCAACTGATAGCATGTTGTTCTCTTTTACTTGGGACATTTTTTTAAAATAAAAACCATGACTCACAAAGAATCACCCGCGGGTTTATATTTTAAATGGCCACAGGGAATGCAACCCAAGGCTGTTCAGTGAATGTGCCACCAGTGAACAATGAACACTCAGAGGTTATTAAATGCCTGCTTTGGGAGGTCAGGGGTCTACTGTTAGACTTCTAAGGTTTGTGCCAACATTCATGTGCTGTGACTGGTGAGGAAACAGAAAGCCATATTACTATCAACTGGTTGTCTTTCTGTACAGAAATTATGAGGTTCTGGGGCCACAATGTCAGCAGCAGACAGCCTGTGCCTAAGGAGTTCACCTGCAAATTAAAATTCTTTTTGGTTAGAGGCAAAACAAAAGCAAAAGCAAACAACACAAGAAAAGAAAAACAATACACAACAAAAATTCAGCATCAACAACAATAACTCTCTAGTTTTCTTTCAGGATGGGGGAGCGGAGAGTAGAGTTTTACCGGCTAAATGAAATCACTGCCTCATTTAGGAGGGGTAGGCACAGTCACAGCCAGCTACCTCCTTTTATCTTTTAAAAAAGTTTTTGGCTAATTAAACTCCTCCAAAACTAGCACATTAGCCTCAACTCTCTGAATGTGTCAATCATAACAGGCACCTTTTCAAGAATATCATATACTTTCTGTGATGATATCAGCATCGTCACTCTCAGTATTTCTGGAAGGCTGAACAAAAACCTATTCTAATTGGAAAGACTCTCTGGAACCACATGAATCAAGGAATCAGTTCTTAGCCCTGCCGCAAAACTCCTCAGGAAGACAGGCATGAAATGTGCTCCACAAGACACTGGCATATTCATATGTCCAATGAAACACCAGAAGTTGTATCTTTGATCAGGCATGGGCAACTTCATTCATGCTATCTCCCCAGTTTTCAGAAACACAGAAGTGGCCGCCACTTTCTAAAGGGCTCCAAGGATCTACCCTCGTAATGAGAGTACACAGGGTAAGGTGTCACAGACCTCTACAGCTACATAAAAATCATCATCTACTACTTCTTTCTTAAATATGCCAAAATGACCACACCACTGCTTCACAGACTGTGGGACAGGCAAGCAAGCAACAGCAGCCCAGTGAAGAACCGCCACATGTGCCCCCTCCTTTCTTTAGGGAGGGAAACAAAGCTATCAAATAGTTCCCACACTTGAAGGGAAATAAATGGAGGCACTCAGCTAACAGGTTTATTAGGCAAAGAATAAGTCAGCAGTCAGGCATAAATCTATAAAACTGTACGGAGTGGTACATTTTACACAATTTTAAAAAATCAAATGCAACAGTTAACATGGTATCAAGGCTGCAGGTGCTAGAATCAATCCAATCTGGGTTCAAATCAAGGCTCCATTAATCACTAGCTGTGCACACATAGGCAAGTTACTTAACCTCTCAGTTTTCTCAGCTGTAAAATCAGGACAGCAACAAAACAAGTCTGTCTATACCCACTTCTGCTACTATCAAATGTAAAAATATATGCAAAACACTTGGCATAATGACTGGCACTCAGGAGAGTATCTGGGTAGTAACTAGATTACTTACTTCACATATTAGACCGCCAGACAAGACTGGCCAAGACTCATAATTCTCTGACTACAGGAAAAACTGGTATCAGGGTTTAGGAAATCTCCAATTTGAATACAAAAATTCAGAGATTTAATTTTAAGAAATTAAGCTGTTATAATGAACAATATCACTAAAGCAAATATATTGTTTCAGTTAATAAATTAGGCAGCATCTCAATTTACTATTTTAAATGAATACTTATTTTATTCACAGGAACAGAAACAAACTATAGAGAGCACATCTTGATGCAGTGCCTGGATTAGCCATGAGGTTAAACTGAAAACTTATTTTGTGGTATACATGGCCAGTAATATGTAAACAGAAAAGACCACTGGAGAGGACATTTGGCCTAGTGGTTAAGACAGTTAAGACAGTCATGTTCCATACTTCAGTGTCTGGGTTTCCCCCTCTGGCTCCTGACTAAGGCAGACCCTAACTGGGTCTCTGCCGCCATGTGGGAGACCTGGATAGAACTCCTGGTTTCTGGCTCTGGCTCCGGCCCGGCCCAACTCTGTAGGCATCTGGGGAGTGAACCAGTATGTGGGAGCCCTCTCCATCTCTCAAATGAATACAAGAAAAAAGAAATAATCCACCACCGACTCCAATTTCAAAAGGCGTAACAAATGTACCTGCTTCTTTTAAAGTGCTGCATTTCTGATACATGGATGTCCGCAAGGTGGGCGCCCTTACATTATACAGTCTTATCTTCTCGATCCGAGAGTCAAAGACCCGAAGCAAAGAATCTTTCTCTTCCCACTGAGACATAATTTTATTATCAATAAAGGTGGCAAACATCTGAGTTTCAATAAAGCGTGAAAGAAATGGCAGGTAAGGCTCAGGTTGGTCACATAGAAAGGAAGCCTGTAATGAGATAATCAGCAAATTATTAGTGCAAAGAGGCTATCTCAACACCACACCATAAACCTGAAAGTTGGCTGCTGCTAAGCTCACTCTCTTTTAATCTTAGAATACAAAAAAGCTCATTTAAAATACCTTCCAAAATCCACTTTGCCTTCTTTTCTCCCAAATTAAAAGAATTTAAGTCACTTAGGTTATTAGCATTGATCCTATCTTTCAAAACTGATTTACATTCTGATCCTCATGACCATCATGTAGAAAAGAGGGCACCATTAATCAGAGATTGGGAATAACTTGCCATCCCATTGTCAGTCATTCACTTTGCTTTCCCAGTGAGCCATACTTTTGTCTGTTCTCCATTCCTATTCTGTGCAATGTACCTCCACACCACAAGGCAGTAGGATGATTAACTGATGCAATGAAGATACATACAATGGTAGCAATAACCTTAAGCAATGACAGCATGGAATCTGTGCTTAGAGGGGAAATCTTTCTGTTCTTCAAACTGAGGTTTTGCTAAGTTCTAACTCCGTTACAGAGTGACAGATGGGGGCTAGCTCAAAATCACACTCCTTTCAGACCTGTGCTGACCCAAACAAGCACAGAAAGCACTGTTTGAAAAAATCTGTAAGATGTAAGCCTCTGGATAATGCACAGTAACCCAAACCTTCCTGTTACTAGCTTGTCTGATGCACAGAATGGTTCAGTAAATGGTAATCTGTTCGAAATCAAAAATCATTTTTTCTGTTGTTCATTAAGTCCTTGAATGTCTAGGAATTCTAGTTCCAGTTTGGCCCCAGCTTAAATTTAGAAGTGAATTACTATTCTGGTTGCACAGTCAGCTTTGCTTTTCGTTTTTTTGAGAGGATGCAGTATGGCAGAAGCCAAAAGCGGACAGATGGAAGGGTAAGTTCTGACAGAAGGTTACTTTTTATTAATACTCATAGCTTCTTCCTAGCATAATTATTTTTCATTCTGAAATTCAGGAGGTCTTTTAATAAACTTCCTTATGGAACTCTACTTATTCAGTTTAAACACTTCCTAATTAGATGTATTTCCATAAATCCAAATAGTCAGAGAAAGGCTCCTCAAAAGGCCTTTTATGGATAAACATCAATCTTACTTTTTATACAGCAATAGCCCTTTTTTTTTTTTTTTTTTTTTTGACAGGCAGAGTGGACAGTGAGAGAGAGAGAGAGAGAGAGAGACAGAGAAAGGTCTTCCTTTTTGCTGTTGGTTCACCCTCCAATGGCCGCTGCGGCCAGCGCATCGTGCTGATCCAAAGCCAGGAGCCAGGTGCTTCTCCTGGTCTCCCATGCAGGTGCAGGGCCCAAGGACTTGGGCCATCCTCCACTGCACTCCTGGGCCATAGCAGAGAGCTGGCCTGGAAGAGGGGCAACCAGGATAGAATCCGGCGCCCCGACTGGGACTAGAACCCGGTGTGCTGGTGCCGCAAGGCGGAGGATTAGCCTGTTGAGCCATGGCGCAGGCCAGCAATAGCCCTTTTAAATACTGGGGCAGGGGCTGGTGCTGTAGCGTAGTGGGTAAAGTTGCCACCTGCAGTGCTGGCATCCCTTGGACAAAGGTTTGAGTCCCAGCTGCTCCAGCTCTCTGTCATGGCCTGGGAAAGCAGTAGAAGATGGCACAAGTCCTTGGACCTTTGCGTCCATGTAGGAGACACAGAAGAAGCTCCTGGCTCCTGACTTTGGATTGGCTCAGCTCCGGCTGTTGCGGCTTCTTGGGGAGTGAACCAGTGGATGGAGGACCTTCTCTATCTCTCTTTCTCTGACTCTGCCTCTCTGTAACTGCTTTTCAAATAAATAAATACATCTTAAAAAAAAAAAAAAACTGGGTCAATTTTCTAGCTTTTGATGTTCAGATCTCCAGGGGCTACAATATTTAAAGTCAACAAAGCCTTAGCTCAGAGGACTAGAAGGTTCTGTAACTTTTGCTAGTGAAAAAGACTAAGAATTTTTCGATTCTAAGACTTCCGTAATCCAACACAAAATAAATGTTCATTTCTTCAGGGGTTATATGAAAAAAATTCCATTTATACTTTGAAGCTACACAAAGATTAAGAAGAAAGAAAAGTAGGGGCTGGTGCTGTGGTGCAGCAGGTAAAGCTGGCACCTGCAGTGCTGGCATCCTATATGGGCATTGGTTCAAGTCTTGGTTGCTCTACTTCTGATCCAGTTCTCTGCTATGGCCTGGGAAAGCAGTAGAAGATGGCCCAAGTTGGGCCCCTGCACCCACATGGTCTGAGACCCAGAAGAAGCTCCTGGCTTCGAAACAGCTCAGTTCTGGCCATTACGGCCATGCAGGGAGTGAACCAGCGGATGGAAGATCTCTCTCTCTCTGCCTCTGCCTGTTTCTAACTTGGTCTTTCAAATAAATAAATGTTAAGAAAAAAAAAAAAAAAAGAAGAAGGAAGAAAGCAATGGGACCCGATTTAGTAAAGAATCTGATTTCCCCAAGGATAATCATGAATGTATACAACAAATTCTGAGCTAAATAGGACAAAGTATGAAAAATGGTTAAGCTAAATGAGAAAGAAACTCAGGAGCAGGACTATGTTTGGAGAAGTGAAGGACTTCTTACCCTTAAAGAAGTTTTCTCAAACATAAGTAACATCAGAAATTAATGGTCCAACATGATATATTCTCCTCTTCAGAAAAGTCAGCTGATGAAACTAGAAAACCATTTTTTTACATTACCCACCTTTATATTAACTTTTAGCTAATGCTTATTTATTTATTTATTTATTTTTGACAGGCAGAGTGGACAGTGAGAGAGAGAGAGAGAAAGAAAGGTCTTCTTTTGCCGTTGGTTCACCCTCCAATGCCACTGCGGCCGGCGCACCATGCTGATCCGAAGGCAGGAGCCAGGTGCTTCTCCTGATCTCCCATGGGGTGCAGGGCCCAAACACTTGGGCCATCCTCCACTACACTCCCGGGCCACAGCAGAGAGCTGGCCTGGAAGAGGGGCGACCGGGACAGAACCTGGCGCCCTGACCGGGACTAGAACCCGGTGTGCTGGCGCCGCAGGCGGAGGATTAGCCTAGTGAGCTACGGTTGCGCCAGCTAGCTGATGCTTATTTGTCAGATGCTCCCAGACTGTAGATTGGCCTCTTGGGAGGATATCAGCCTCCCAGGAGGTCTTACATGATACAGAGATGTCACTTTAGGGAAATCCAAAATTCATTCTAACAGTAGTAGCAGAGGCAGGAGCCTGAGCTTTTCCTGTGACCTAAAACAATTAAAACACACCCCTAACTGCTTTCATATGGTGGAGGATGGGGGAGTTCTATGCATCAGTGACGAAAACCTGGCAGAGCTGACAGTGAACTTCAGAAGAGGCTCCAGCATCAGTGGGACAATCTAACACTGGTGCCATTTTCTGTCTTCCAAAAATGTGGGTAAAGTCTAAAGCTTTCGTCATCAAACCTAATGTGGCCATCTTTTCTCTCTTTTAATCCTAAAATGAGATCAAAATCTGGCTTCTCAAATTAACTTGTGACCTTTACTGACATGGATTAAGTTATAACTTCATTACTAGATTAAGACTGAATGTAGGCCAGCGCCGTGGCTCAACAGGCTAATCTTCCGCCTTGCGGCACCGGCACACCAGGTTCTAGTCCCGGTTGGGGCGCTGGATTCTATCCTGGCTGCCCCTCTTCCAGGCCAGCTCTCTGCTATGGCCCGGGAGTACAATGGAGGATGGCCCAAGTCCTTGGGCCCTGCACCCGCATGGGAGACCAGGAGAAGCACCTGGCTCCTGGCTTCGGATCAGCGCGGTGCACCGGCCGCGGTGGCCATTGGAGGGTGAACCAACGGCAAAAAGGAAGACTTTTCTCTCTGTCTCTCTCTATATATATATCTACTCTGCCTGTCAAAAAATTAAAAAATAAAAAATAAAAAATAAATAAATAAATAAAAAACAACAAGACTGAATGTAAGAATAAGGATTTCTGGGGCTAGTGTTTCGGCATTATAGGCAAAGGCTATGCCTCCAATGCTGGCATTCAATATGGGCATTGGTTCAAGTCCCAGTAGCTCCACTTCCAATCCAGCTCCTCGCTAATGCACCTGGGAAAGCAGGTAAGATGGCTCTAGTCTTTGGGCCCCTGCATCTACATGAGAGACTCAGAAGAAGCTCCAGGCTCCTGGCTCTGGCGTGGAAGAACTCTGGCTGTTGTGGCCAGTGGGGGTGTGAACTAGTGGACAGATCTCTAGCTCTCTAGCTCTCCCTCTCTCTCCCTCACTATGCCTTTCAAATAAATGAATGTTTGAAAGAGTTAGGATTTCTTAGAAAAGGAATAGGCCTCCTTCAACATGACTTCATCATAAGATTAAATAAAACCTTTGCAAGATCAGATAATGTCACCACTTTAAAAAAAAACCTATGAAATATAACAGTTTCTATCATTTAAGCTTTTTTTTTTTTTTGAGGATTTATTTATTTAAAGGCAGAGTAACAGAGAGGCAGAGGCACAGAGAGCAAGAGAGAGTGAGAGAGAGTGAGTCAGTCTTCCATTCACTGGTTCACTCCCCAAATGGCTGCCAACGGCCAGATCTGGGCCAATTCAAAACCAGGAGCCTGGAGCTTCTTCCAGGTCTCTCACATGCGTATAGGGGCCCAAGGACTTGGGTCAACTTCTACTGTTTTCCCAGACAAGCTGGACTGGAAGAGGAGCAGCTGGGACTCGAACCAGAATCCATATAGTGTGCCAGCACTGCAGCTGGTGGCTTTACCTGCTACGCCACAGTGTCACCCTCATTTAAATCGTTCCAAAGTACAGAAAATTTTAAAATGATATGATGGTGACAATTTAATATTCAATACAATGACTAGCTTAATGAACTGGTTGATCTGCGAAAGTTCTGCATCTGAAGTGTCAGTAAATAAAATTCTTAATGGTATGTAAGAGAGGAAAAAATTGTGTTTAAAAAATGTATACATGGGGCTGTCATTACAGCACAGCAGACAAAGCCACCACCTTGATGCCAGCATCTCATAAGGGCAACGGTTCAAGTCCCAGTTGTTTCACTGTCAATCCAGCTCCCTGCTAATAGCCTGGGAAAACAGCAGAGGATGGCCCAAGTGCTTGGGTCCCTACCACCCATGCGGGAGACCTGGAAAAAGCTCCTGGCTCCTGACTTCAGTCCAGTACATCCCTTGGCATTACAGCCATTTGGCGAGTGAACCAGCAGATGGAAGACCCTTCTCTCTCTGTAACTCTACTTTTCAAATAAATAAATAAATCTTAAGAAAAATGTACACACAATCAGTAACACAGCCCACTAACAACCGTAAGAAGCGAAAGTGTGGTTCCTGTTACTTTGTCAAAGTTCTGCATCTGCTCCCGGTTGGTGAGCCAGGACTCCATGTCCTGGGCAGTCTGAATGACAAAGGCTTCATAATCTGCGAACATCTGGGTGAAGCGGTTGGCGAAGACCTCCCGGAGCTGCACGTTCAGCTGGTAGTCCCTCAGCTCTGCGTCTTCACACTGCAGTTTGGAATCCTTCTCCTTCTCCCCCAGCGAAGAGAGGTCCACCTTCTCCACAGCCACGCCGGTCCGCTTGGCCAGAGCCTGCAGGCGGGCCATGGTTTCGTTGCCCCTCAGGAACTCGTACATGCTGATGTTATTAGTGGAGACATTGCCGTTCTTCTTGTCGTTGACCAGGTCTTTCAGGACCAGGTTCTTCAGTCTGGTGGCGCTCTCACTGCCATGCAGGCTGCCCTCCGGAGGGATCCCAAATTGAAGAAGAACTTCAGAGAGTTCTTGGATAAAATCTACTTTATTGGGGAACTGTGGAAATTCTTCAGGCAACTCTATAAAATGGTTGTCAATATCCACAAAGCACAAATTCGCCTAAAAGTAAAAAAAGAAACAGAGAAATTTAAAAATAAAGTTTACGTTCTAAAACATTTTTTAAAAGATTTATCCATTTATCTGAAAGGCAGAGTTAAAGAGAGGCAGAGGCAGAGTGAGAGACAGAGAGGTCCTCCATCCACTGGTTCACTCCACAGAAGGCCGCAACAGCTGGAGCTGAGCCAATCCAAAGTCAGGAGCCAGGAGCCAGGAGCCAGGAGCAGGGGCCCAAGAACTTGAACGGTCGTCCACTGCTTTACAAGGCCTATTAACAGGGAGCTGGATCGGAAATAGAGCAGCCAGGACAAGAGACAGTGCCCATATGGGCTGCTGGCATGACAGGCAGAGGCTTAAGCTACTATGTCACAGCACCAAGCCCCGAACTCCACTTCTGACCCAGATTCCTGTTAATGTACCTGGGAGGCAGCAGATGTGGGCCTGAGTACCTGGTTTCCTGTCATCCACGTGGGAGACCTCAATGAATGCCTGGCACTTGGCCTTGGCTTGGCCCAGCCCCGTCTGCTGTGTGCATCTGTGGTGTGAACCAATGGAAGGAAACCTCTCTGGTTCATGTTAGAGAACAATGGGCAAGCAGTGAAGTCCCACATAATCACTCTTTCTCTCTGCCTCCCAAATTAAAAATACTTTTCTTAAAAAAAGCCTCTTTGCCACATTTCCCTATGTTAATATTCTTATACTTTTATATACTCATATATGAATACTTTTCTCTGGGTTTCAGCAGTTGATTATAAGGTAGACAAGATTTTCTAATGTTTGCCAGCCATTAGGCATTCCTGAATGGGTAAAGGTGCCTGTTCTCACAGGACCTTACAAACAGACAACACTGGGGAACCTGTTCACTGAACAAGCAGGAACTGTCTCCACCAACTGTCCACTGCTACAACAATACCTATATTAAGTTAGAACTGATGATAAATGCTCAAAATAAGCAACTGTAGTACCCTAAAAGGGGAGGAAGCTGGCAAAGATCAACCCAATTCACAGATAACCCACACACTTCCACTTCACCTCCAAATCAGCTAAAACTCCTGAGAGACAAGCCATAAGACAAAGAGCAGGCAGCAGAGTGGGGGAGAGGGTGAGGGTCAGTCAACTACAGATGACCACAAACCTGGAAGAGTCCATCAAGATAATTTTGAGCTGATAAAAAAGGTGACAGAAATCACAGGAAATGTTTTTTGACTGTAGTTTTGGAATTTATTTGGAACAAAAAGCCTTGTAAATATTTTTCAGGCAGATATGGAAAATCCAAGAGGTCAGGTGCGTGTATCACAGCCTAGTTATCCCTCAGGAACCTGACTGCAGTAGACTTCAAACAGAATTTAACCTTTCATGTCCATCCCCTCTTACTTAATACAAAGGTGGCAGTGCAAGACTGTGCCTCTGATCTGGGGCAGGGGAGCACCAAACGTGTAGTCCATCACATAAACCTGCTCCCAAAGTCGTTAATGGCTAAACAAACAGCAAGCGGGTGGCAGTCAATACATACACTGTCCTCTGCTTCTGAAAGTTAAGATCCTGTGGACGGGAAGTGCAAACAGCTGGGGACAATGAACAACCAGTGAAGTCCTACATCAAGGTCAACAGAAACTCAAGATTACTCTGGATTCTACGTTAGATAAGCAACAATAAGTCCTGGATCTTAAAATACCCTTTGAACTGAACCCTTTAATTCTGCAAAGAAACCCAGGCTCGGGGCTGGCACTGTGGCATAGCAGGTAAAGCGGCTACCTGTAGTGCTAACATCCCATGTGGAGACCCCGTTCGAGTCCTAGCTGCTCTATTTCCAATCCAGCTCTCTGCTACGGCCTAGGAGAGCAGTAGAAGATGGCCCAAGTCCTTGGGCCCCTGCACCTGTGTGGCAAACCCAGAAGAAGCTCCTGGCTCCTGGCTTTGGAATGGCCCAGCTCTGGCCATTGTGGCCAATTGGAGAGTGAACTAGCAGATGGAAGACCTCTCTCTCTCTCTGCTTCTCCTTCTCTCTCTGTGTAACTCTAACTTTCAAATAAATAAATAAATAAATAAATCTTTTTTAAAAAAATCCAAGTACCTCCAACTAAAAATGAAAATTACTGGGGCTAGCACTGTGGCACAATCTGCATCTTGTATGGCTGCCAGTTCCAATCCAGCTCCTTGCTAATGTGCCTGGGAAAGCAGCGTAAGACAGCCCAAATACTTGGGCCCCTACACCCACACGGAAGACCTGGAAGAAGCTCCTGGCTCTTGGCTGTGTGGCCCAGACTAGGCCATTTGGGGAGTGAACCAGCAGATGGGAGATCTCTTTCTCTCTGTCTCTCCCCTCCCCCCTGTAACTCAGACTTTCAAATAAACAAATCTTAAAAAAAAAAAAAAAAAGTTGCCTAAAAGTAACTTGTGTTACTTGAGCAAAGGGTTGAAGGTTAGTTATCTCTTCCACCATGAAGTCTTCCTATGTCACTACCTTAGAAACATTCTGATTTTCTCTGTATATTTTTAGTTCTCTCATTTTTTCTTTTTTAAACCTGAATCATTATTTAACTGCGAATGTTTTATTTCCTTTTTGGAAAGCAGAAAACACCTCTTCTTTATCCTGATGCCTCCCTAATGAGCCTAAGGAGATGACCACTTTGGAGAACTGCAACCACTCTGGCCGGAGCAGGAAGGCCCCAGGAATGTGAGTTGGGGGTCGGTGAGGGGACGGCGTTCTCCACATTTGTTTAGGCAGCGACTGAGCTTCCAAGGGTCTCAAGCTGAGTTATCATGAGGGCAGGCCAGAGGAGAACATTTAAAACATTCCCTCAGGTCTTGGGGCAAGAGATGACAAAAAACAAGCAGCATCAACAGTTCCGTTGGGTTTTCCTCGGGAATGTCTGTGGGCTGCAGCCATGAAGGTGGCAAGGTCGGCAGAGAGCTGCGCAGTCCTCCTCAGGGCTCTGTCCCTGCAGCTGTCCTCCTCAGCACATTCCCTAAACAACGAGGAACCGCTGCTTGACCGAGCAGTGTGGAATCAGGGAGAAAGGGAGTGGGCGCCTAGGTACGTTAGCTACCTAACAGCCACACTCATGCCTTCCTAAAATAATCATTGTGTACACTTGTTCTTCTTTGCAACTATCTCAGCAGCTCTGTCACCATTTTTAGTCGTAATCTTACTTGAGAGATTTCAGGGACAGGGAGAAGCATTACTAGGGAGTGCATTTAAGTCACTTTTTAAAAAGGGCGACTTTTACACCAACTTCCTCCCCAAAATTATAGGAAGCAGATTATCCCACCTCATTGTAAAATGATCCCAGAGCAAAGCAATGCACTGGTAGCCTTTTCTTCTACAACAATGATGTGTTAATTTATACTTCCATAGATGAGCACTGGTATTTTCACAGGTGACTCAGGCCACTGCCTATTCTCTTACTCTATGAATAGACGGGCATATGTATTCATTAAATGGTGATCTCATGACTGGAAAAAATAGCAAAGTGCAGGCATCACTGCAAGGCTTTCAGTATTTCCAGCTTCTCTTCAGAACCAGAGCACACACACTGATCTAAGTCAGAAACGCTTCCCAACTCCCAGTGAATCAGGTGACATTTAAAAATTGCTTGCCAATTATTACCTATGCAAAATGGAAACATCGTATTTATACATCTAAACAGTCTTTTATTACTTAACATACAAAATAGATCAGACACTCAAACTAAAACGTCACTGTTACCACTTTTTAAAAAAAATTTATTTATTTATTTGAACATCAGAGTTACAGAGAGAGAGGGAGAGACAGAGACAAAGAGAGATCTTCTATCCCCTGGTTCACTCCCTGCGGACAGTCGCAACTGGACTGGGCCAGAAGGAAGCCAGGAGCCAGGAGCACCCAGGTCTCCTATGTGGGTGCAGGGACTCAAGCACCTATGCCATCCTTCACTGCTTTTCCAGGAGCGTTAGCAGGGACTTGGATAGAAAGTGGAGCAGCCAGAGCACAAACCAGCACCCATATGGGACGCGGGCGTCGTTTCCAGCAGCTTTACCTGCTCTGTCACCGCCCCAATTATTAACACTTTAAAACACCGGCCCCCCACTATTAACACTTTAAAATAAAATGCAACTGAGTGGCTGGCATCATGGTGCAGCAGGTTAAACTGTCACCTGTAATGCTGGCTCCCGTACAGACGCCAGTTCACGTCCCAGCCGCTTTATTTCCGATCCAGCTCCCTGCCAATGCTCTGAGAAAGCAGTGGAAGATGGTTCAAATCTTTGGGCCTCTGCACCTACATGGGAGATTCAGATGGAGTTTCAGGTTCCTGGCCCAGACCTGGCCTTTATGGCCATTTGGGCACTAAACCAGCAGATGGGAGGTATCTGTCTCTCCCTCTCTGTCACTGTGCCTTTCAAATAAATAGATATTTTGTTAAAAATGCAACTGACTAGTTTATCTTAATTTCCTTCAAAATTTAAAGGATTTACTTCTTCAAATCAGCACGACACTACATTAATTTAATCAAAGAGGAAAAAAAGAAAAACCAGGGGGGCTGGCGCCGTAGCACACTAGGTTAATCCTCCGCCTATGGTGCTGACATCCCATATGGGCGCTGGTTCTAGTCCCGGCTGCTCCTCTTCCAGTCCAGCTATCTGCTGTGGCCTGGGAAACCAGTAGAAGATGGCCCAAGTCCTTGGGCCCCTGCACCCACATGGGAGACCAGGAAGAAGCACCTGGCTCTTGGCTTCAGATCAACGTAGATCTGGTTGTTGCGGCCATTTGGGGAGTGAACCAATGGAAGGAAGACCTTTCTCTCTGTCTCTCTCACTGTCTGTAACTCTATTTGTCAAATAAATAAATAAAAATCTTTAAAAAAAAAAAAAAGAAAGAAAAACCAGGGAATTGAGAAAAGAGGTAAAATAGCAAAAAGCAAAAAATATATCTAGGTCCAAAGAACAGTTTGCATGTCTTCTTCTTCTTTTTTTTTTTAAGATTTATTTAATTATTTGAAAGGCAGAGTTATACAGTCAGGGAGACAGAGTGATCTTCCATCTGCTGGTTCACTCCCCAGATGAGCCTGGAACTGCATTTGCGCCTTCCATGTGGGTACAGGTGATATGGGATAGCTAGATTGGGATCACGATCTGGAAGCCACACCTCCCCTGCCCCATGTAATCCTATCCACTCACATGACCTCTTCCCCAGGATACACCTCCCCTTACCTGGAGGCAGTACTTTGTAACCACACACCTTTTCTAAGTTCATAAGAAGCCTGATAAATGGGGAGGGGCCTCTCTCTCTACAACACGGGGCCCAAGTTCTTGGGCCAGCAACACTATTTTCCTCAATAGGGAGCTGGATCAAATGAGAGTAGCCAGGACACAAACTACTGCTCATACAGGACACTGGGACATTGGAATTGCAAGAGGAAGCTTAATCCACTGTGTTACAATGAAGCCCCTGCCTATGTATTTCATATGACCCATATCAAGCTATTTTCCTCTCAACAGAAATGCTAATTTGGTAGTGAAGTAAGCAGGCACACAGGTTAAAATTGATTAGGTTTGTGAGCTGGAAGACTATGCCTTCACCATGCCCCTGTGCGACCTCACGCCCTGATACCTTTGCCACGCCCTTGTGTGTCCTCATGCCCCTACCTGGCCACACCTGGGTGCCCACCAGCCAATCAGGTTAATTAACCACTCCCCTATGGAAGTGGGTTAAAAGCCTAGGACATGGTGTATCCCGCCCCTCTCTTCTTTGCCCTGGCCTCTAGCCAGCCGGCTGTAGCCCTGCACCTCCAGGGAAGCCACCCGTCCTAGGCTTCCTGGTGTAAATGCTCCTCCACGTGGCTGGTTCTTGGTGCTCGGTATGAACCCAGATTTACCCCTCTTAGATAAAGCTCTCACTCTCCTATGCATCTTTCACACTAAATAAAAGCTTAAAATGTACCATGCTGCCTCATTTATTTATGCTAGCATTTAGAATTCTTCTCTAAATATTAGGCAAGAACCCTTTCGGGCTTATTAATATTGGAGATTCTTAATAAGCATTTGGTGATATCGAATGGCACCCCAAATTCCGGTAACATATATGGCACCCCAGATGGCGCTTCTGGGGAGTTTTTTGACAGGCAGAGTGGACAGTCAGAGAGAGAGATAGAGAAAGGTCTTCCTTTTCGATTGGTTTCACCCCCCATTGGCCGCTGCAGCCGATGTGCTGCGCCGAATCGAAGCCAGGAGCCAGGTGCTTCTCCTGGTCTTCCATGGGGTGCAGGGCCCAAGGACTTGGGCCATCCTCCACTAAACTCCCGGGCCACAGCAGAGAGCTGGCCTGGAAGAGGAGCAATCGGGACAGAATCTAGCGCCCCAACCAGGCCTATTGAGCCACCTCGCTGGCACTTATGGGGAATTTTAAGGGGCCACATTTTCGTATAGATTTCAGGGGGTCATTTCCGATATCAGTAGGGAAAGGTTCATCAGAATAAAAGCAAAAAATAGAAGATTATTGGATCATTACTGAATAGAATGGCTATAGCACAATGTGTTACTTTAAATTCACTTATTAAAATAAGAACAAATAAAACTGAGGCTCAGCAGGAGGGATCTCAATAAAGAAAGTGCCAATTAAGTAGATAATAATAAAATGTAATTAACCATTTTATGTTTTTAATAGGCCAGGGATGCTCATCAATATTTCATTTCAAAAGCTTTACATTGCAATTTGAGTACCGTTAATAGCAGCTGAAAATCAGATTCAAAATGTTTATAAGAATTCTTGTTTATTTTCTTAAACACATGAAAACAAAACATACAGAAAACATTAAGGCGGCATAAAAGCCAGAGGTTAACACTTTTATCTCAACCACCAAGCCAAGCTGTCCTTTTGAACAGGCTGAGAACTGGCAACCAGGGACTACTACTGCATTTGATGTTTCCATTTGTCCCTAGCTTGCTGGAAGGTATTACTTCTCATTGGATGGAGGACAAACATCAAATTCACCGCAATGAACAACCGACTTTTAAAAGATATTAGAACCTGGGCCATATCGTTTAAAAACAAAACTTACAACGTGGATGTGGAGAAGAAATGAAACATCATTAGCACAACAACCACTGAGATCATGCCATTACTGCTCTGTCTTTCAAATGTATAGCTGTGCAAATCTGCCACTGTCCTACTGTGGCTGCCCCCTCCCCCCATTTACTTCAGAGGCAGAGAACTCCCACCTGTTGCCTCATTCCCCAAATGCCCAAGAGGGTGGGGGAGGGGATCCAAAGCTGGCAACTCAATACAGGCAGCCAATGCCGGTGGCGCGACCCCACCACTTAAGCCATCACTTACGCCTCCCAGAGTCTGCACTGGTTGGAAGCTAGAGTCAGGAGCTGGAAATAAATTCAGATACTGTGATGTAGAATGTGTGGGCTTCCCAGTGCTGAATGGTCTTGTTTTCAACCACGTTTCATTAATGACCTCATAACAGTAACCATCAGGACCCCCAATGCGCATTCTGTGGTGCATCCTGTCCTCCATCATACTTGGGAGACTGGGTCAAGTCACAGAGATGCAGTTTGGACAAAGATAACGCTACCCAACAAACGGAGACATGACCAAAGCCAACAAACAGCACCTGCTTCAAGACTTCATCATTCAATGCACGTTTACCTCTTGAGGCAGCTCTAGTTTAGAACGGTCAGTTCCTTCTTTCGACTGAAGGCCCATCAGATACGGGACAGGGGCGTCAAGGAAATGCAGGAGAGACGCAGGGAGAATGGGCACATACACGTGCTGCCACTGAAACGGGAACAGAAGTGTGGTGATGCCTTCTGCCACCGTCATCAGGCGCTGATAATCTGCACAGAGTAAGAGAACAGAGGGGAAGAATCCGAGTAAAAAGGTAATCGCTGCAGTAAGCTCGAAAATACCTATTTCAAGGGAAAAAAATTCTGCCTTAAAAATAAACAAGACATTTCTTCATGACCACGCAAAACCTTGGTCAGTTTATTCAACCATAATTAAAGTTTCACTTTATGGTTTTCAAGGAACATGGGTATGTGGGAAATGTCACCACACTCTGTTTTGTTTGTTTGTTTTTTTGACAGGCAGAGTGGACAGTGAGAGAGACAGACAGAAAGGTCTTCCTTTACCGTTGGTTCACCTCCAATGGCTGCCGCGGCCGGCGCACTACGCTGATCTGAAGGCAGGAGCCAGGTGCTTCTCCTGGTCTCCCATGCGGGTGCATGGGCCCAAGCACTTGGGCCATCCTCCACTGCACTCCCGAGCCATAGCAGAGAGCTGGCCTGGAAGAGGGGCAACTGGGACAGAATCCGGCGCCCCAACCAGGACTAGAACCCGGTGTGCCGGCGCCGCTGGCCGACACTCTGCTCCTTAAAATCAGTAGCATGTGAACTCACATCCCCTTTAAGTGTGAAGGAATCAAAAGCTATTAAAACTACTTGGGCACTTGGCCCACCAAAAATGTGTACAACACAGTATACAGCTACTGATCACTTTTTGTATATGTGTATACTTACATACACAGCCCCCAACTCCGCAGCTGTTTATTCTTGCATATATGACCATGTCTATAGCCTTGGGTAAAGTGATCATGTATATATATAATTTTAATTATTTATTTGGAAGCCAGAGAGACAGAAATCTCTCAATTTGTGATTTACTCCCCAAATGCTTGCAACAGCTGGGGTTGGGCTAGCCAAAGCCAAGAGCTGGGAATTCAATCTGCTTCTCCCACAAGGACAGCAGGGACCCAAGTACTTGGGCTACCACTGCTGCTTCCCAGGGTGTACAGAAAGCTGGAATTGGGAGTGGAATTAGAATCGAAGCCAGGCAATCTCAACACAGCATCTTAATCACTAGGCTAAATACCTGGCAGAATCATGCTTACTTTAGCCATCATTTTGTGGGCGCAAGAAATCAGGAGATAGGTACAATCAGCCACCTTAGGATATTTAGGCCTTACTACACAGTGTGACACCTCAGGATAAAGACAGCTATCAAGGAGTTACAGTTGCTTTTGTTGTTGTTGTTCTACCTTGTTTACATGAACTAAGTCATTAAAACAGAAAGCTGTCCACAACATTACAGTGCTCTTTTAAACCATTCTGCCATGGATGTTTTTACACATGTGCATGCCTACAACTCCTATTTAAACCGTTAAGGCAGATATATTAGAATCCAGTTTTTTAAAAAATAAATTTGAAAGAGTAATATGGTACATATATCATATATATAAATTATCAAGGGCAGAACCCTGCAATCAAATAAATCCGTGTTTGCACAGCAATTTGTACAGGTGACCCAGTCGTGCAGAAAATCAAAGAACATAAACAGTCACTTCAGGTCAGGTCTGGTTTTTTTTGTTTTGTTTTTTGCTGATAAATAAGTTACAAAAAGAACGCTTGGTTTTCAGAATTTTTTGGATTTGAGAAAGGAAGACAAGGTATGTGGATTTGTAAGAATCCTCTCACAGAACACAATGCACGCTAACAGTACAATCTGGAGCAGGAAGTGTTGGGGTAAATGTTTCTACAAGAGGTTAAGGAAACGATGAGCTGCTACTTGGTTCACATCAACTCAGAACGTTTCTGCATAAAACAGAGTATTCCCCATTAAAAACTTTAATGCCATGTTGCAATTTTTATTTCTTTAAAAGATTTATTTGTTTTTATTTGCAAGGCAGAGTGACAGAGAGAGCAAGAGTGACAGTGAGGGTGAGAGATCTTTCATCTGCTGGTTCACTCACCAAATGCCTGTAACAGCTGGGGCTGACTGGGCCGAAGCCCGGAGGCCACAAAAATCACGTCTCCCACACCGGTGGCAAGAACCCAAGCACTTGGGCCACCATCTGCTGCCTCTCAGGCTTATTAGCAAGAAGCTGATCAGAAGCACGGAGGAGCTGAGACTTGAATGGGCGCTCCAATGTGGAATGCAGCACCCAGAGGCAGCTTAACCCACTGTGCCACAATGCCCACCCAGAAAGTACATTTTATAATACGTGTACTGTTACTACACAGCAGACTATGTCCACAAAAACACCTACTCTGCTGTGGGTCAGCGCTGTCAGCCCTATGTAAGAGAAGCAGTCCATTTCAGGTCAAATCTATGTACCAATCTCGTGTGTGATTTCCAACAAGATTCCTCCCTCCCTCCCTCTCTTTCTTTCATGATTTATTTATTTGAAAGGCAGAGTAACACAGAAATGGCTGAAACAGCCAGGGCTCAGCCAGGCTGAAGCCAGGAGTCAAGAACTCCATTCAGGTCTCCCATGAGGATGGCGGGGACACAAGCACTTAGGCCACCATCAGGTGCCTCCCGGATGCATTAGCAGAGAGCTAGAATCTGAAGCAGAGCAGCAAGGACTTGAACTGGTGCTCTGAAAGGGGATGTGAGCATTCCAAGCAGTGGCTTAACCTGCTGTGCCAAAATGCCTGACAAACATTGTAATTTTTTTTTTAAAGATATATTTATTCATTTATTTGAAAGTCAGAGTTACACAGAGAGAGGAGGCAAAAAGAGAGAGAGAGAGGTCTTCCATCTGCAATTGGCTGCAATGGCTGGAGCTGTGTCGATCCGAAGCCAGGAGCCAGGAACTTCTTCTGGGTCTCCCACGTGGGTGCAGGAGCCCAAGGACTTGGGCCATCCTCCACTGCTTTCCCAGGCCACACCAGAGAGCTGGATCAGAAGTGGAGCAGCCAGGTCTCGAACTGGCGCCCATATGGGATGCAGGCACCCCAGGTCAGGGCGTTAACCTACTGCACCACAGAGCCAGCCCCATATTGTAATTTTAAAGGATCATCTTTAGTATTTTAAGTCTGCAACAGAATTTTGGTAATGAATCATCCACTACCCATAATCCAAGGGATCTTAAAGTTTTCCTTATGTGATTCATTAAGAACTCAAATTTTAAGTGAATCTCGTTTACACGGATACTTCTGAAACAAGCAGCAGGTGGACAGGGGTCAGTCAGCTGAGCACAAAAAGCTGACCCACCCAAAGGCCTGGGGTGGATATGTGCACACACAGAAGCACACAAACACGCTCACAAAATTCACACGCAGAGGCACACATGCACTCACAGAGAGGATCAGCTGAGGCACCCAGGAGAAGCAGGTCCTCTGTGAAGGGGAGGGGAAGGGAGGGGTCTAAGAAGAGGAGACACTGACACTCTCCACTGTCACTCTTCACAGCTGTCACTGGCAGATGGAGGAAGCTTGAGAGCAGGGGAGGGAGGCTGACCTCAAACCAGAGTCTGCTGGCTGCCCCAGGTTCAGCAGTGCTCAGCTCAGAGCTAAGTACTGCTCTGCACAGCACCACGCTACATGACATCACCTGCCCCATGGTTTGTCTTCCTTGCTGGCACTTCCTAAGGGCACAGGGACAGCTGTTTTTATCTCACTGCACCACAAAACAGAGCTTAGTCTATAGCCAGTGCTGACTAAACTTATTGATGCTTCTAACTGGAATACTTTTATGTGACACAGAACAAAAAAATCATTAGTACAAAGACAGGCCCATAACTAACTACAAAAAGATCAAATCCAGAAAAAAAGTCCTTAAATTCAGTTCTATGGCCATCCATTTCTTCTTTTTACTTTTTATATTTATGAAGTACAAAAACATTTTATATTTATTTACTATTTAATTTGAAAGGCAGAGCAAGAGAGAGAGAGAGAATTTTCCATCTGCTAGTTCACTCCTCAAATGCCTGCCAACAGCTGAAGCCAGGAGCCAGAAGCTCAATCTAGGTGTTCCATGTGGGTGACAGGGACCCAGGTACTTGAGCCATCACCTCCCAGGGTGTACGTCAGCAGGAAGCTGCTGTACCAAAACAAAGCTGGAACTCAAATCTCGGCATCCCAATACTGGGACGCAACAAGGAAATGCCAAGGAAGACCTTAACTGCTGAGCCAAATACCCACCACATGGCCATTCACCTCAATCAAGGATTGGGGCATTTTTTTTTCCGGTAACCTCAGCGTCTAGCATATAATGAAGACTCAAACAGATTTTTGGATAAATAAATGAATCAGTAGAATAAGAACATATAGTTTTGCTGGTATCCAGAATTTAGATACTAGCTTACACTTTGTCCACGTAAAATTAAAGAACTACTAATGTTTGTGTAAGAGAAAATGAGGTAAGAAACTGTTGATTGAAAATAATCACAATTCTTGGGATATTCATATTATTCAGTTAACTATGTGCATGTCCAGACACATTACACGGAAAATCCAAATACATGTACTAAACCATGGTTATTGTTCCTCATGCTGAGAACTGTTACTAAGTGACTCATTCCTACTACACGTAAGTAGATCTTACAGGGATCAGAACTGTGTTTCGAAACAGAAATACATTTCAATATTTTAACCCTTCCATATTAAAAATCTAAGTATTTTAACAGTGAAATACAATTCAGGTCTCCCAAGGCCCTTCAGAATGAGAAAGGACTCTCAGAACCTTTCACAGCTTTCTGGGAGTGACTAGAGATGAAAACGCCTGGTGTTGGGACACCAGGAAGGCATATTCCCCAGGTTCCTCCTGGAGTCTGAGCCCACTGACAACTCACTTCACTTACATGTTTCATCTTCTGATCATCTTAAAAACATACAGTATGTCCCATGTGGATGAGCTATTACAAAAACAATTAGACTATTCATGTCTCTAATTGCTAACCTTTTAAAATTGTTAGAGTTTTTTTTTTTTTTTTTTTTTTTTTTTGACAGGCAGAGTGGACAGTGAGAGAGAGAGACAGAGAGAAAGGTCTTCCTTTTGCCGTTGGTTCACCCTCCAATGGCCGCCGCGGTAGGCGCGCTGCGGCCGGCGTACCGCGCTGATCCGATGGCAGGAGCCAGGTGCTTCTCCTGGTCTCCCATGGGGTGCAGGGCCCAAGCACTTGGGCCATCCTCCACTGCACTCCCTGGCCACAGCAGAGAGCTGGCCTGGAAGAGGGGCAACCGGGACAGGATCGGTGCCCCGACTGGGACTAGAACCCGGTGTGCCGGCGCCGCAAGGCGGAGGATTAGCCTAGTGAGCCGCGGCGCCGGCAATTGTTAGAGTTTTTATGATGGAGTTTTATCGTTGTAAAAATAGTTATATAAATAAACCACTATCAGAAAGTTTTTTGGTACTGTTAATTAAAGATTAGCTTTTCTAAGATAATTGCTTCTTTAAAAAGTCAATGTTTCTAACTCAATTTCTTTTTAAAACACAATTATTAAAAAGAATAACACATTCACCTATAATTAACATTCACACCACATACACAGACATGCGCATACACAAAACTCTGGAACCAAAATATAGGTTTTAAAAAAATTGTTTTTATCCAACATCAGAAGGGAGAGGACACACCAGACTGGGAAAGGCCTCTGACTCTCTGTGCCAGCGCCCGCCCACAGAAACCCCAGAAACTCCTCTGTACTTCAACAAATGCCTGTGCTAACTTGTGGCACAGAGGGAGCGAGCACACGTGGGGAGCTGGGGGATGCTTTCCTGAAAAAAGACCAGTGGTATCATTTGTGCTCTGGCTGGATAATTTGGGGTGGGTCTAAGGAAATGGAGATTTGCTTTGCGTTGGGAGCTATCAGAAATCGGCAGTTCCAGGAGTGACGCCTCTGATCCACGGGAGGGCAGAGTACAAGTGAGTAGACAGCTGTCATGGGTTAGGAGGCAGCTGTTACTAATTTAATGAAAAGGTCTGGTTTTCTGTAGGCTGCAATAACCTGGCTTGTGGTTCTGTGAGGTGGCTTACATCAGACCAGTTTGTAGTGACCATGAGGCCTGGCTGTGAGCACCACATCAGGTTCCAGACTTCAAGTTGGCTTTTCCATTTCCTTCAGTTAGGAGCCAGACCCAGGTGAAAAGCTCAGGATCCTGAGCAGACAAATCTGTGCCAGTTGATTGCTTCTCAGCTCCAAATCAGCTCCGTACATGCTGTGATTAACAAGATGCTTGGAGTGTTTTTTCTTTTTTCTTTTTTTTAACAGGGAGTACCAAGTTAGGCTCTGCCAGTAGAGGGCACTAGCGAGACACCGCAAGAGGAAGGGGCGTCTGGTTCCAGTTGGCAATGGGCAAAGCTTTGTTCTCAGTGTGGTATGGATGGTCCCTGGGGAGGATTTGCATGTACATCTGGTGCAACACTGCCCTAGCAACACACCCGATGGTCTGTTCCTCAGTCACCTTCCCACGGCCCTCTCAACACAGACCTGGAACATGCAAGGTCACAACCAGTTTGTCTGACCTGGGTGGGCCTGCTCTCCAGCCACGACTCACCCGTGCCTTGATGGTGTTGCCTGCTTGGTGCCTGGAAGCCAGCTCTGGCTGCAGGCAAGCAACCAACCTTGCAACCAACATTTGTTCAAGAGGGTCTTAACCCTAGCTTAGGGATATGGCTATCCCCCACCAAGTCTTGTCCATTATAGCTTAATGATGCTACATATTACATGACTGGGTTTAAATTACTCTGGGATTCTCTGTCTCTAGGTTGGACCTAGGTTGAAAGGCACAGGATTTTAAGCAGTTAAATCAAGTCCCTATTGTCTTGGTATTTAAATTACTGTTGGTGGGTTCAACATTCTAGAAACTTAAGATTATGGACAATACCACTATGGGAGATGAAAATAAATTACACATTTCCTCTACTTCTATTAGACAATGACTCACAACTTTACCCTAACCCCACCCTGTCTCACAGCCTATGCCTATTCTTTTCAGTTCTATATTCTCTTCAAGATTGGCTGAAATATTACACATGTTTAAAGTATCCAATTATATAGGGAAAAAAGACAATTCTTTTTAATGGAATCAAGATATAACATTTTTTAAATGTAAATTTTTAAAATATGTTTTTAAAACATGCTTAAAATATTTATTTATTTATTTGAAAAGCAGTGATAGGAAGAGACGGAGAACAAACAGCTCTTCCATCCATTGGTTTACTCCTCAGATGGCCATAGTGAGCAGCAGGGACCTGGATTGGAAGCAGAGAATCCAGGTCTCAAACTGGTGCTCTTATACGGGATGCCAGTATTGCAGGCAGCAGCTTAACTTGTTGCACCACAACTAAGGCACCAACACTTACATATTTTTAAAAATGTTTATCATTTGGTACTCCAAGTGATGAAGTATACAGGAAGCTATTATTCTTTATTTTTCTAAAAAAGATTTATTTATTTACTTGAAAGGCAGAGTTACAGAGAAGGAGAGGCAGAGGCAGAGAGAGAAGTCTTCGACCAGTTGCTTCACTCCCCAAATGGCAACAACAGCCAGGGCTGGGCTAGATTGAAGCAAGGAGCCAGGAGCCAGGAGCTTCATCTGGGTCTCCCACGTTGGTGCTGGGGCCCAAGCACTTGGGCCATTTTTCATTGCTTTCCCAGGCATATTATTAAGGAGTGGGATCAGAAGTAGAGCAGCTGGGACTAGAACCGGCATCCACATGGGTTGCTGGTGCTGCAGGTTGTGGCTTAACCTGCTATGCCACAACTATGGCACCAAAATTTAAATATTTTAGAAAATGTTTCTCAATAGTACTCCAGGTGATGAAGTATATAGGATGCTTCTGGCACTGGAAGTTACTCTTAAAATACATAATGCAGGACTAGTGTTATTATTATTATTATTATTTTTGACAGGCAGATTTAGACAGTGAGAGAGAGACAGAGAGAAAGGTCTTCTTTCCGTTGGTTCATTCCCCAAATGGCTGCTACGGCCAGCGCGCTGCACCAATATGAAGCCAGGAGCCAGGTGCAGGGCCCAAGCACTTGGGCCATCCTCCACTGCACTCCCGGGACACAGCAGAGAGCTGGACTGGAAGAGGAACAACCAGGACAGAATCCGGTGCCCTGACCGGGACTAGAACCCAGGGTGCCGGCACCGCAGGTGGAGGATTAGCCAAGTGAGCTGCGGCGCCGGCCGCGGGGCTTGTGTATGCCATAACAGATTAAGCCACTGCTATAATGCTGGCACCACATATGGGTGCTGGTTCGATTGCCAGCTACTCTACTTACAATCCAGCTCCTTGCTAATGCACCTGGAAAAGTGCTGGAAGATGGTGCAAGTGCTTGGGCCCCTGCGACTCATGTGCAGACCCAGATGAAACTTGAGGCTCCTGGCTTCGTCCCAGCCAATGCGCCACTGTTGTGGTCATTTGAGGAGTGAACAAGTGGATGGAAGAACTATCTCTTTCTCTCTCTTTAACTCTGCCTTTCAAAGAAATAAATTTTTTTTTCCTTTTAGATTTACTTACTTATCTGAAAGTAAGAGTTAGAGAGAGATGGGGGGTGGGGGTGGAGAAAGCAACTGCACTCTCGTGTGCTGGTTTACTCCTTTACGCCCCAAATACTCAATGGTCAGGAGTGGACTGCCTAATCCATGACCGCTGCCCCCCAGGACTTCATTAGCAGGAAGCGGGCATCTAGAGGCACAGTGGGCATAAAACCCAGGCAGAATGATGTGGAATGTGGGCATCCCAACTGGCAGCTTAACAGCTAGGCCAATGCCTGCCCCAGTGAAGTGCTTTCCTGAGTTCAGTGAGTCATTCCAGCAATTTATAGAAACTGAGGGTGGGGTGTGTCAGAGAATCTTTGCATGTGTAACCCGGAAAGAAATGTAGGTAGAAGTGGCACTCCATTTGACTCTGGCATCAGAGTGAGGGGCTGAACCCTGAAACCTGTGGAGCCAGATGTTAATTTTGGGTACTTAGCATCAGAACTATATTGAATTGCTGGCTCCCAGTCAGTGTCTAAATTGGAAGGTGTCAGGAGGAAGAATCTCCCATTTGGTGTCAGAAAATGCAGCACTTGCTAGAAGGGCTGAGGCTTTGGAAAAAGAAAGAATGGAAGGATCCCTGGGTGGCTATGTGGTTATCGGTGGCACCGAGCAGCAGCTGCAATGGAATCGGTCATTAAAGTTCAAAGCTAACAGTGGAATTTACAGGTGGCTCCAACTCCAGGGAGTTGGTTCATGGGCTCTTAAGGAAATGCAAACAAGTAAGAAAAAAGATAAACATAAAATTCCTCAGTTATTGCTATCTGTAACAGCCAAAATGAAATTAAGAGTGCTGGGTCAGGCCTTGATACTGGACCAAGCTCCTATTTTAGTTAGTGTGAGCTTGACCATCTGCCTCAACGCCATCCCCAAATGGAAACATGTCAAACAACTTCCGAGGCTTCCAGTCACTGGGGAGAAGGGCAAAGCAAGAAACTACTGACACGAGGGGACAGCGAGTGAAGCTGTCTCACTATATGGATCAGTACCAGAAGCTTCCTCAAGAAACCTCGGGAGAGGGACTAAGTGGGAGCAGGGTCTGGTTTCAAATGCTGCAGAGTGGAAGAACATGCTTGGCGTATGCACGAAACACAGCTCACCATGGGACAATCGCAGGTGCCCATGTGTGATCCAGACATACTGGCTGTTCCTGAAGTAAGGGCTACTCCTGCAGACTGGCTAAAAGCCATCTTTTTTGGTTGGTAAAGATCTATTTAGGCCGGCGCTGCGGCTCAATAGGCTAATCCTCCGCCTTGCGGCGCCGGCACACCGGGTTCTAGTCCCGGTCGGGGCACCGGATTCTGTCCCGGTGGCCCCTCTTCCAGGTCAGCTCTCTGCTGTGGCCCGGGAGGGCAGTGGAGGATGGCCCAAGTGCTTGGGGCCTGCACCTGCATGGGAGACCAGGAGAAGCACCTGGCTCCTGGCTTCGGATCAGCCTGGTGCGCTGGCCGCAGCACGCCGGCCACGGCGGCCATTGGAGGGTGAACCAACTGCAAAGAAAGACCTTTCTCTCTGTCTCTCTCTCACTGTCCACTCTGCCTGTCAAAAAAAAATTTAAAAAATAAAAAAAATAAAAAAGATCTATTCATTTATTTGAAAGTCAGAATTACAGGGAGGGAGAGGGAGAAGGAGAGAGAGGAAGGAAGGGAGGAAAAGAGAGAGAGAAAAAGGGAGAGAGAGAAGATTGAAGAGAGAGGTATCTTCCATCTGTGGGTTCATTCTCTAAATGGCCACAATAGCCAGGGGTGGGCCAGGCCCAAGCCAGGAGCCTGCAGCTTCATTCAGGTCTTCCACATGGGTGCAGGGGCCCAAGCACTTGAATCTTCCATTACTTTCCACCTGCAGTGCCGGCATTTCATATGGGCACTGGTTCAAGTCCTGGCAGCTCAATTTCCGATTCAGCTCTCTGCTAATGCACCTGGGAAAGCCATGGAACACGGCCCAAGCCTCTGGGACCCGGCACTCATGTGGGAGACCTGGAAGCAGCTCCTGGTTCCTGGCTTGGGCCTGGCCCAGCCCTGGTGATTTTGGCCATTTGGGGAGTGAACCAGTGGGTAGAAGATTTTCAAAAATAAATAAATAAGTCTTTAAAAAAAGGTTATGAAATGAAGGCCACTGGAGCATGACTGACAATTTATGACTAGAAGGCTGCCAAATCTTTCAAGAAAATTTCAAGTAGGCTCCACTTTCAGAGAAGAATGACTCATGCATAGTTTACAAGAGGGAGGGAGACCCCTAAAGAGGGCCGAGGAGCCCTGCAGCGGCCCAGGCTTGCAGTGCAGTCTGGGTGTGTGCAACTCTCACTTCGATTGGGAAGAATCAAAGGAGATAACAAGGCCCCACAATGTTTTTTCTTTTTTCTTTCTTTCTTTTCTTTTCTTTTTTTTTTTTTTGACAGGCAGAGTGGACAGTGAGAGAGAGAGAGAGAGAGAGAGACAGAGAGAAAGGTCTTCCTTTGCAGTTGGTTCACCCCTCAAGTGGCCGCTGCAGCCGGCGCACCACGCTGATCCGAAGCCAGGAGCCAGGTGCTTCTCCTGGTCTCCCATGCGGGTGCAGGGCCCAAGCATTTGAGCCATCCTCCACTGCCTTCCCGAGCCACAGCAGAGAGCTGGACTGGAAGAGAAGCAACTGGGATAGAAGCTGGCGCCCCGACCGGGACTAGAACCCAGGGTACCGGCGCCACAGGCAGAGGATTAGCCTATTGAGCCGTGGTGCCAGCCAACACAATGTTTTTTCTTCTATCAAAAGTTCAGATATTGGCATTTAAAATTCTCCATGTTTGAATCCTTTGAAAAGGAACTATAATTCTAATCATCACTCTATTCTGCTCCAGATAAGTCCAGACTGTAGGAAAAGTGCTCTTTTCTGAAGTGTGGACCTAGAGGGTTCCTCCTGGTTCACCCTCTATTTAAAATGTCTCGCTGGTTACCACTGCAAAGTGACTGTGATGTGCACACTCCAAATAACAGATTGCATCTGTTAAAGTGGGCTGTGGTCCAGAATTCGAAATCAGTCTACAAGGACATTCTCATCACTGAAATCCATCTACTTGGATTCACTTTCGGCTTTTATGGTAATTGTTCAGGACTTGCAGCATTTTTTAATTTTATGACATAGCTTTGCTTGTGAAATAAAGGAGGTATCAGGTGTTACTAAAACCTCTTTAACATAGTCAGGAAGAGTGAAGGAGGGCACTAGAGTACAAATCAACATAATGGCTCTTTTATTTCACTCATTAAAATGAAATGTCTTCCTCTAATGGGAGAGACAATGTCAATGTTAAAATCTGCATTTACACAGCACTCTCATTTTATTCTCTAAAATTATTTACCATGATACCTTTTAATAGACCTATAGAGTGAGTTAATAATTTAAAAATAAATGTTGAGACAGATAACGAAAGGTAAGAGCAGTGACTGAATCAGTGAACTCTGGGGAAAGACTGAGGCAAGCCTGGTTCTCAGAGCCACCTAATTTGCTGTAGACCAGCACAGAGCACTTAGCTCCTCTGCACCCTGACCTCTTCCCGGATAAGACACGGACAGCAGCACTCACTGCTGAGAGGATTAAATGTAGGCGGAAAACCCAAAAAACACAGTCCATTTCTGAAGGATAATCCTGACATGGAATGATTTTAGCAAATGGTTACAAACTTACACAATGGCACATTTTTTATTTTTTGTATTTTAGTTTAGAAAAAAATCTAGTTCTGTAACCTCAAAATTCACTCTACTGTTCTCACCATAAGATCACATTACCAAAAACTATTCAGAGTACGAAAATATGTTTGTAAATACCCCTTCAACTGACACTGCAATCAGTAAATATTCATCAATGAAAATTTTCAATGAAGTCTCCAGAAACCAGAGGGGACAAGTTAATCAAACAGACAAGGGTTCAGCATACACCACAAGCACAGAGACGTGAAGTGTTATTTAAAAGAAATGTGATAGGCCGGCGCCGTGGCTCAACAGGCTAATTCTCCGCCTTGCGGCGCCGGCACACCGGGTTCTAGTCCCGGTTGGGGCACCGATCCTGTCCCGGTTGCCCCTCTTCCAGGCCAGCTCTCTGCTGTGGCCAGGGAGTGCAGTGGAGGATGGCCCAAGTGCTTGGGCCCTGCACCCCATGGGAGACCAGGAGAAGCACCTGGCTCCTGCCATCGGAACAGCGCGGTGCGCCGGCCGCAGCGCGCTACCGCGGCGGCCATTGGAGGGTGAACCAACGGCAAAAGGAAGACCTTTCTCTCTGTCTCTCTCTCTCACTGTCCACTCTGCTGTCAAAAAAAAAAAAAAAAAAAGAAAAAAAAATAAATAAATAAATAAAAAAGAAATGTGATAATGCAAAGCTTTTTCTTTTTCTAAAAAAAGCATGGCATATATTACAAAAGAACATTCATTAAATTCTCAACCCTGGAGCAAACATCTTGACTTTTTTTTAAAATTTATTTTATTTATTTTTTTATTTTTTGACAGGCAGAGTGAACAGTGAGAGAGAGAGAGAGAGAAAGGTCTTCCTTTTTGCCGTTGGTTCACCCTCCAATGGCCGCCGCGGTTGGCGCGCTGCGACCAGCGCACCGCGCTGATCCGATGGCAGGAGCCAGGTGCTTATCCTGATCTCCCATGGGGTGTAGGGCCCAAGCACTTGGGCCATCCTCCACTGTACTCCCTGGCCACAGCAGAGAGCTGGACTGGAAGAGGGGCAACCGGGACAGAATCCGGTGCCCCGACCGGGACTAGAACCCAGTGTGCCGGCGCCGCAAGGCGGAGGATTAGCCTAGTGAACAGCGGCGCCGGCCAACATCTTGACTTTTTAAAGTAACAGCGTTGTATTTTAAAAGTACCAACAGGGGGCCGGCAATCAAACCAGTACCCTTATGTAGTGCCAGCATCATAGCAGTGGCTTAATCTGTTTATGGCACCTGCGCCTGCAGCCCTGGCATCCCGGATTCTAGTCCCGGTTGGGGCACCGGTTCTGTCCTGGTTGCTCCTCTTCCGGTCCAGCTCTCTGCTGTGGCCCGGGAGGGCAGTGGAGGATGGCCCAAGTGCTTGGGCCTTGCACCTGCATGGGAGACCAGGAGGAAGCACCTGGCTCCTGGCTTCGGATTGGCGCAGTGCGCCGGCCGTAGCAGCCATTTGGGGGGTGAACCAACGGAAGGAAGACCTTTCTCTCTGTCCCTCTCTCATTGTCTAAATCTGCCTGTGGGAAAAAAAAAAAAAAAGTAGCAACGGGGCAGGTGCTTCACCTAGTGGGTAAGATGTCAGTTTGCATGCCTGTTTCCAGGACTGGGGTAGTACAGTGGTTAAGCCATCACTTATGATGCTGGCCTCCTATACTGGAGTACCAGCTCAAGTCTCAGCTACTCTACTTCTGATCCAGCTTCTCACTAATGTGACTGGGAAGATAGCAGAAGATGGCCCAAGAACTTGAGCACCTGGCCTCTCTGGGACACCAGGATGGTGTTTGAAATTCCTGGCTTTGGCCTGTCCCAGACCTGGCCCTCATAGCCATGTGGAAAATGAACAAGTAGATGCAAGATGTCTCCATCTTTCCCTCTCTATCACCTTGCCTTTCAAATACATAAATCTTTTTGAAGAAAAAAGAAAAAGTTGCTTGTTTCCCACACAACAGTTCAATTCCCAGCTCCTGCTCCTGATTTCATACTGCCAGTGCAGACTCCTTGGGAGACAGCAGGTGATGGCTCAAGTAGTCAGGTCTGTGTCACCTGTAAGGGAGACCTGGATTGAGTCCCTGGCTCCTGGCTTCCCCTTGGCCAAGTCCTGGCCATTGTGGGTATCTGGGTTGTGAACAAAAGGATGGAAATTCTTGCCTGCCTGTCTTTCTCTCCCTGATTCAGTCTCTGTTTATCTCTCCGCCTCCTGAATAGATTAAAATAAACAAATAAGTGTAGTAATATATTGTATCTTCACAATTTATAGAGGTTTCTATATGACTAATAAAATAATAATTACACCTACATGAGCAATCCTTTGGGCAGTGTCAATTATATCCTAATTATTTTACACAATTTTTCTTATTCAACCTTCACAATAAAACAGAGGGAGGAATCCCAACACTGTTATCCCCCAAGGAATGAGAAAACTGACCAGCTCCAGAAGGTTTTCTAACATGACCATGGTCACAGTCAGTAAGGGACAAGGCGAAGACTTGGACCGAGGATTATTATGATCCCAAAACGTCATACTGTTTCCACCCGAACTGCTCCTGCTGGTAGAGTATTAGGAAAGTACAGTAAATGGTCCTGGAGCTGGTGCTGTGGCACAGTGGGTTCAGCTACCACCTGCAATGCCGGCATCCCATATGGGCGCTGGTTCAAGTCCCAGCTCTTCTACTTCAGATCCAGCTCCCTGCTAGTGGCCTGCGAAAGCAGCCTCCTGGGAAAGCCCCAGTGTTTGGGTCCCCAAACCAAGTAGGAGACCCAGAAGAAGCTCCTGGCTCCTGGCTTCTGCCTGGCTCAGCATCCGCCTTTGCAGCTATTTGGCGAGTGAATCAGAGGATAAAAGATCAGTCTTTCTCTACCTCCCACCCTCTCTGTAACTCTTTCAAATAAATGAATAAAGAAGTCATTAAAAAATAAAAGGCAGAGTATCTGTCTCAGGCTTTAAAAAGAAAATAAAGCACATAGCCTTCAAGATCCCTTGTAAATCTAGAATCAAATTATTTTTCTGTTGGGCCAACACACCTAAGGGTATTAAGCTTCATGCCTTTGCCACGTTCTACTCCCTAACCCTTTCAGGGACAAAAGTAAGAAAGCAAGAGAATTACTTAAGTTTAATCTTTCAGATACAAAACAGATGACTTACAGGTACCGAGCACTAAGAAAATGAGATCAAGAAAAAAATCAAGAATCCAGATCAACCATTTGAGAGGAACCTCCTGACAACACAAACTGAGACCCAGGACACATTATCCAAGAATACCATGTAGGATAAACAAGAAAATAGAGCCTCGTGAACGGCTGTCAACACACAAATAGTGTCAACATACACACAAGATGGGGAAGTACGAATATAGTCTACTTGGCTCAGTTTCACTTATAATCTAAAATAGAAAAATAAAAAAAGCCAAGTGGTAAAACGAGCGTGAGAGCAGCAGTCAGGAGACGGCGCTGCTCTTCTGCCAGCCGAAACACAAGCTGGCAGGATGCCACCCAAATATTGGTGCCACGCTCTGCACAGGATCCGGCACCGCAGAGCTACCACTTCCTGACTGCCTTCCACCCACTGTCCCTTAGGACACGACACCTCCATTTCCTCCATGGAAAGTGACTCCAGTCCAGGCGCCACAGTACTCAGCGCAAACACGTTGCTCAGTGATGGGCTGTTTCTCAACTAGGTCCTGGGAAAACTTTGAGGAAAAGATATCACAAAGATAATTTCATCTAGGATTAAATAAAAACAAAAACAATTCTCTCTCTCTCTTTCTCTCTCTGTCTATCTGTCTGTCTCTCTCCCTCCACACACACCCTGGCAAACTGGGAAAGCCACATTGCTGTCATCTCTCACTCATGGGAAGCACTCCCACAGGCAAGGATCCAGAGTTGACTGTCTCACGAACTTGCCCAGTCAAGTTTCACTTATTTCCTTCCATTATCAGAGATGTTCTGAACTCAACCTTTACTAATCTGCAAAGAATGGGAAGTCCATATCCTCCTGGGTAGTAGCAGGATCTGCCCTAGTCTCACGGTGAAAAGAACAGATGTTTCTTTTCTGATCAGTTTATGTTATTAGGAAAAAGTGGGTATTTCCATTAAGAAAAAAACAACAACAACAAATTAGCCAACTTCATTCCTGTTTCCACAGCCACTGCCACCTCAGAGAGAAGCAACCTCTCAGCCTCTGCTCCCACCGTATGTGCTGCTTCTACACCTAACACAAAGAGCCTGCAATCATTACTCTACAGGAAACACAGTTGAGAAAGTGGCAAACACTTGGTTCTGGAAAACTCGGACTCCAGAGAAGACCCACCTTGTGAATAGAGAAGGATCTGCATCTCCAGAAGAACACAGGTGAACACCTGCACCAGGTTCTCCAGTCCCAGGAGCTCAAAGGCCTCTCGCAGAGGGTAATCGGAGAGCGGGAGTTCATTGGGCCCAGGTCTCTGGCAGATGACAGGTTCGTACACGCCATAAAATTTTAGTGACCTCCCCGGAGGTGGAAGGGGCACCTCATAGAGAATATTGTGGATGTAGCTCTCAAGTGGCAAGGGTGGTGGCTGCTGGGAGGTAACTGCCTGGTAAAGCTGGAGCAGGAATTTCTTGCAGGCTTGCATGAAGGGGAGCGGGGTGATGAGGCAAATGCTTTTGGAAACATACAGGGTGTCTCTGTTGATGTCGTAGGAGTTGTACCGCTGGAGTTTCAGGAGGGAGGTTGTGTCGCCCTCCTCGAAGCTGCTGGCGAGGGAGTCCATGCTGCAGGAGGAGGAAGCATGCACGCTACTGGGATGCTCCGCATTGTGCATCTGGTACAGTGTCTGCATCGCTGTGCAGATCTGCTTACTTGTAACTTCTTCATAAAAAGTGAGGACAAAACCGTAGGTGCGAGAACCATCTTCCCGGGTAATTATAAATGAGTGGAACTGAGGGTCTTTATTGTCAGTTTGTGTCCTGAATGATAGCCCTTTGGGCATGCACAGCTGTGGAGGGAGGGAAAAGCATCAGAGTCCAGTACACAAACAACTTCAAACCACAAAAAATTATGTATTGTTCTATGCAACAGGACTGCAAAGGACAGGTTTTATCCAGACTCAACATGGAGTGATGATCATAAATTACAAATACACTAAAAACTCCTCATTTATACACAGATCAAATTATTCTTGAGATGAATTCACAAGCAAGGAAAAAAGTCTTTACTCTGCAGTATTATGTGCAGGGGCTTCACTAAGAGCAGTGGCTTTGACTTTATCCCAGTAAGTCTCTAACTGAGCTTGTGTCCTTCAGAGGTCACCTAAGTTCTCTGGACCTCCGTTACTTTAGCTACAACAGTTGTCATATCTATGACTGGAAGGCACAGTACACAGAACTTAACAAATATTGAATACTTAAGCACTATTTTTGTAGCAATGATGATAATGCCTCAAAGGATGGGGAAAACAGTGAAGGCTCACTTGGTAAATAGAAAAACGTAAAATAAAAAAGAAGGCAACAATATCATCATTGCTATTTTGTCTGATGTTTTATCTTAGAGAAATAAATTTTGAAAATGGAAAGCTTTTTGAGTTACTGAAACAGTAGGGCAGAAACAAGGCACTTTAGGTTATTCCCAGTAAAAACTACGTTGCTCTGGATCTTGGGAACTACTCTAGATTGAGTCTAGTTTTGGAGCAAAACCACTAAGGATCTAATGGTGCTATATTTCAGGCATTGAAAATGAAGAAAAACATTAGAATTAAGACATTTAAAATCAAATAAACAAATTACAAAACACTTGAAACATATTAAAGAAAGCAGACCTGTAGTTCAATCATTGTAAAATAGTTGTTACTCAGTTTTATGTATTTCCATTTTCAGTCTTGCGTAAGAGTAATTTTACCATACCTTAGTATAATTTTCTACTTTTTCCATGTTTAAGACAGATGATTAAAAACATCAAGTACGGGAAATGCCACGATAGGGTAATGTACATGCAGCCATGAAAAAAAAAACAGGAGGGCATAAATTAGAAATCAAGGAGCTACCAGGAGAAGACCAGCCCAAACTGAGACCTGAAGACCAGTACAGGTGTCAGGAAGAGACCAATGTGCAAAGGCACAGAAAAAGGACCATGGGCGTGAGGACCTGAAACAGGGTCAGCCTGGGGGGGGGCTCAGAATGCAAGACAGGAGTGGAGCAGGGGCTAGGTGCTGGCAGACCCTGGGAAGCCCTGTCTGAGGAGGGCTTTTAGCAGGAGTGGGGCAGAATGAGACATCTCTTAGCAATTCACTTTTCCCACACTTAGGGGCAGTGGTTTTCAGAGAGGCTCCAAGTAGACAGTCACAAAGCCTCAGGGACTGGGGAAGGAGTGAATGCCAATGCTCCCAACTTCCACATGCATGTTCCATTTGCAATCTTCTGTAGATTTCACGTTAAGATTTCTAGGTTTCCAGTGCTTAAAAACAAACAAGATGGTGATGGTGATGGTGATGGTGGGGCAAGAAAATCCTCACTGCACATGGAGATGAGTGGGTATCCAGACTGCTGCCTGCGGCCAGCTCAGACCACTGCCTTCCTTCTGAAGAACCCTCTTTCTGAAGTCCATGTTTTCAGATGACACCTGCACGCTTGGCTCTCCCATCCAAGCTCACTTCCCAAACAACTTCTACCATTTTAAATACACTCTGTCAACTTCCGCATTTCCTGCCTCATGAACCTGACTTGACTAAGCACTCGCATTCCCATCATACATCCAATAGGCATTTCAAACGTACCACGTCCAAAAACGAAGTCCTGATTTCTTTCAAAACCTGTTTCTCCCCATGCATCTCCCCTCTTCAGTCCATCAACCCCATTTACCCAGGACAAAAACCTTGGGGTCAGCTCTGACTTCTTTTTCTCTCACCTTATAACCTAATCTTTCAGCAAATATTAGCAGTTCTACCTTCAAAATCATATTCAGAAACGCTTTTATCTTTACTCCTACCACTCTGATCTAAACCATTCTGTTCTCTTGGTAACTAATATCCTGCTGAACAGTCTCCCCTCCTCTGCACTTGCTCCCCACGATCTACTGCCCTTACAGCAGCTGACATGGTCCTTCAAAACTGTGAGCCAGATCTTGTCACTCATCTCAGAACTCTCCTGTGGACGCCCGTCTGACTACACTGAAAGCCCAAGGCTGTGCACCTCACTCCCCACTGTGCCACCTCACCTGTTGCACCAATCACCTGTCCCAGAATGCACTTTCTAAAATGGCTCCCACAAAATCTCTAGTTGCACTTGCTCTTCCAGAACCTTGCCATCCCTCCACCCTCTCCTCTTCCTGAACACAGGTGAGCTGCTGAAAGGGCCCACGTCCAGACTGAAATACTTTCTTGGTAAAGAGACAGATAAATACTTTAGGTTCAGCAGGCCACATGGCCTTTGTCACAGTTACCTAATTCTACAGCTGTAGCACGTGACAGTCACTGACAACACACAGGAATGGGTGTGGCTGTGTTCTAATACATTTTTATTTATAAAGACAGACAGCTGGATGGATTTAGCTTAGGAGCCATGTCTGCCCAGCCCTCACCCAGTCAAGTAAAATGTGATAGCACTGACAAGTGATACCAACTGACTTTCAAGCAAGGCTAAAAAAGGCCTCATGGCTCCAGTCCACTCCCTCTGGCCACAAAGCCTGGAAACCCTGAAGCTGCCAAGCTGGCAAGATCCAACAGGGAGACCCCAGAGACAGGAATGTTCCAACCCAGGACTAAGAGCTGTGAGGAAAAGATCTCACAGATGACCTCAGTCCTTAGCCCAACCTGACAAAACCCATCAGATACCCAGTTTGTAAGCTCAGTACTGACTGATTTTGTTGATTTAAGTCAAGGCCCTCATTCAGATTCAATCTGCTGCCAGCATTTGTAAAGGAAGTCTCGCCGGAACACAGCCGCCTGGGCACTGTCTGCGCATGCTTTCAAAACAGCAGCAGAGCAGCCATGATGGTTCTGACATCTCCACTATCTCCCATCTGGGGTTTATGGAGAAAAATGCCAACTCCTGTTTCAAGCAGTACAGGGAGAGTTTGTTAAGCAGCAGGAGGTAACCAGAACATCGCCTCACTTCCTCCGAGTCTACATAAACATGATCTTATCCAGGCCTTTACCTTTCTATACAAAGCAGTCTCCTTCTTATCCTTTATTTTTTTTAAAAGATTTATTTTATTTATTTGAAAGACAGAGTTACAGAGAGAGGTAGAGACAGACAGAGAGGTCTTCTATCCACTGGTTCACTCCCCATATGGCTGCAACAGCTGGAGCTGGGCTGATCTGAAGCCAGGAGCTAGGAGCTTCCTCTGGTCTCCCACATGAGTGCAGGGGCCCAAGGACTTGGGCCATCTTTTACTGCTCTCCCAGGCCATAGCAGAGAGCTGGATCGGAAGAGCAGCAGCTGGGTCTCGAACTGGCACCCATGCAGGATGCTGGTGCTTCAGGCCAGGGCTTTAACCCGCTGCACCACAGTGCCAGCCCCATCCTTCTTATCCTTTAAACGCCATCAGAAAGCGACTGTCACGTCCCTGAAATGTCATTACTGCATGGGGAAGCAATTGAAGCCCTGTACTAATATATACACATGCACAATGTACACAGGTAAACTACTCAAGGGTTGGGACTGTACTTCCACAACCTAACATATTCAAGAGGATCACAACTGCAACACTCAACCGTTTGGGCCCAAAATAAATGGTAACAGACAACAAAGACAAAAAGAGAATACAGTGAGGTTTAGGTTAGCATTAAATGCATTACTCCACCAGGGGAAATGTTGATATATTTCACTTCACTGAAAATTACACTAGGAAAGAACTCACAGGTAGATTTACTTAATTCTCTTATATATGCTAGCAAGAATTAAGTTACTAAGACAGTGGCCTAGGTGTGGGCATTTGGCTCAGCAGTTAAGTTGCTGCTCAATATACCCACATCTCGCATCAGGGTGGCTGGTTTGAGACCTGGCTACTTTGGCTGTTGCAGACATTTAGGAAGTAAACCAGCAACTGGGAAGTTAATCAGCAGATCAAAGATCTTTTTCTTTCTGGCATGTATGTCTGTCTCTGTCTTTCAAATAAAATGAAAACAAAAAAACTTACATAAAATCCACACTCAAGATTTGCCAGGGGAAAACAAGTGCCTATGCCTAGTCTTGGGAATACTTGAGTAAGAAAAGACTCTACCTGACAGTCTTTTCATAATTCTACCTTCAAATGAAGGCTGCTCTCAAGGTAACACGAGATCAATGAATTCCCCTGCTGATCATATGACTGAAATTTGTTTGATACATTTATATTAGTTAACAAAGACTGAAGAAAGAAAGGATGATCTGAATCACTCTTGCTCCAGGCTAAACTCAAACTTGTTTATCACAGGGCATGATGGCATGACATACAAATACTTGTTGAATGAATAAACAAATGAACAAGAAAACAAACAAAAACAACAGCTGGAATCAAGACTAGATATAATTCATCTCTCGAGGCAGCCTGAAGTCCTCTTTTTCATCAAGTAGGCGATACAGAAACACAATGACCTTCAAAATCAACATAAAACTCAATTTAATAGATAGGCTCTTCGGCATCATAAATGACAAGAAGTCAAAATTCAAACTGGTTTTGAACAGCTGCCAAGTACGGCCCCGGATCTGTAGTTTTGTTGAGTACACACTCAAACAGTACAGGGAGAGTTCTGCCAGGCATGGTGCTCTAAAAGTGAAGATGAGCTCTGCATGCTACCCACAGCGGATGCTAGAATGTTTCTTAAATGCTCTTCCTACAAGTCAGTAGTCAGAATTCAATTTCTAATCTGGAAACCATAAATTAGAAAATGCTACTCCTGTTTCAATTTTTTTTTTTTTAATTTGACAGGTAGAGCTATAGACACTGAGAGAGACATAGAGAGAAAGGTCTCCCTTCTGTTGGTTCACTCCCCAAATGCACGCCACAGCTGGCATTGCACCGATCTGAAGCCAGGAGCAGGTGCTTCCTCCTGGTCTCCCATGCGGGTGCAGGGCTCAAGCACTTGGTCCATCCTCACTGCCTTCCTGGGCCACAGCAGAAAGAGCTGGACTAGAAGAGGAGCAACTGGGACTAGAACCCAGTGCCCATATGGGATGCTGGTGCCGCAGGCAGAGGATTAACCAAGTGAGTCACGGCGCTGGCCCCCGCTTTTTCAATTTTTTAATACAATTTTTACTTACTTGAAAGGAAGAGAAAGACAGAGAAAGAGTATCTCCCATCTGCTGGTTCACTCCCAAAATGCCCACAACAGCCAGGGCTAAGCCAATCCCAAGTGAGGAACTGGAAACTCAATTCCGGTCCCCCATGTGGGTGGCAGGGACTCAACACGTTATCACTGATTATCACTCTTCGCAGGATGCACATTAGTAGGAAGCTGCAACGGGGAATACAGCCAGGACTTGAACCTACTCTGATACCGAACGCAGGCATCCCAAGCAGCGTTTTAACTTCTAGGCCAAGTGCCTACCTTACTAGATGAACAGTTAAACTAAAACGTACCTTATGTCTCAGAAAGCCCAAGTTACAAATCAAGATTTGTTTACCACAGTTTTCAACAATCTCATGTTATTCTACAATATTGGTACTAACTAACAATATCCATTCCTCATCCCACCCTCCCACAACTCAACAAAACAAAAACTGGAGCAGCTGCTGGTGACCAAGGCAAGCTCAGGAAGCCCTCTGTATTTCTGCAAGTCTGAATCTCCCTTTCAGGTAGTGCAGCTAGGATTTTAGCAACCCTTTTTCCATATTCTATTGTTTTATAAGGCTCCCATTATTTCTCATTACACAAATAAAAGAAAAATCCCTCAGAAAACTCAAGGGCTGGTCACTTGCCTGCCTGCCTTCCTTCATTAGATCTGGCTGACTCAGAGCACAGAGTAATCCCTTCCTTTACGGAGCCCACAGTCTGGCAGGAAAGACAGACCTATAAACCACCACGGTCTCCAAATGATGGGTTTGGTGTTGCCATGGCACGTGCTCCAGATGTTACAGGGAGAGAGGAGGGAGTGCCCAGCTGGTTGCTCTGACGTAAGGGATGGGTTTGCACTGGATGCAGACCCTGAAAAGAGAAGGTCCGGGAAAGGAAGTGTATTGTAAGCCGGTAAGTATTCCTTCAACTATTTAACAACCCGAGCATCTGCCATGTGCAAAGGCAGGGTTACAGCAAGAAGTGAGAGAAACTGTTGTGTCCTCACAGTGCTGACATGACAGCAGGAGGTACAGAGCTGATCGCCAGCTATAAAATGATTTAATTGCAACTGGGATAGGTGCTACAAAAGGTACAAGGCGGTGGGAGGAGGCGGGCAGGGAGCACTTCTCTGAGGAAGCCATGTTTGAAGTGAAATCCGCAGGATAAATAGGAATTCACTGTGTGCAGTAGAAGAACCTTCCAAAGAGAAACAACAGCATAAGCAGGAGAGCAGGGCGAATGGAACCTGCAGGACAAGGCCAGCTGGGCAGTGAGTAAGGAGTCCAGGTATGAAATCTAGGTGCTTTACACAAAGGCGGGTTTGTGGACAGAGAAGACGACTACAGATTCCTGGCTGAGGCAACTAGGTGGACGGCTGCACCAGTTACTGAGAAGACATGGGAAAGGATCATGAATCAAGCGATGTTCAACTTGAGATGCCAGTGAAATATGCCAGTGGCCATGTGAAGGAGATAAGTGGGTCCCCGAGACACAGCTGGATCACATCCCATCCCTGATTACACTGTCAGACATGAACCACAACATGGATCAAATGAGGGCTTACGTTCACTCTGATGTCAAGCTTAGAATGCAATTCAGAGTTGCGCATTTCACAGCCCTTTTTCTTCTGAATCTTTTAAGATGGGCACCTGAATAACCAACCTTTCACCCTTCACTCTGCTCATCACTCCATTCTATCCTTCTTTGTGCTCAAAGTAAACAGCAAACTGTAAAATTAGGATTTTGTAGGTCACAAAGAACTTTCAAAGTTCAGGTACTACTTTTAAAAAAAGAGTTATTTATTTGAAAGGCAGAGTTAGAGAGAGAGCAAGAGAGTGAGACAGAGAGAGAGAGCTTCCATCCACTGGTTCATTCCTCAAGTGGTCTGAAGGCCAGGTCTGGGCCAGGATGAAGTCAGGAGCCAGGAACTCAAAGCAAGTACTTGGGCCATCTTCCATTGCTTTCCCAGACACATTAGCAAGGAGATGGATTAGAAGTGAAGCAGCTGGGACTTGAATAAGCGCTCACATGGAATGCCGGCACTGCAGGTGGTGGCTTCACCTGCTGCACCACAATGCCAGCTGGTCAGTTACTACTCTTTCAATTTCCTGAATAACATTTACCGGATTGTTTTTTTTTGTTTTTTTTTTTTGTATATATGTTCCATTTTGGACAGACAAAACAGAATCCTTGTATTTCATATAACTTACTTAAAAGGTAAGGTGATGACCAGACGTCTTCACAAAAAATTCACAGACACAAGTAACACATTTGCCTCGCAGTTAAAATGCCTGTGAACCATATCCAAGTGCCTGGGTTTGATACCTACCTCTGTCCAGCTAATGCAGATCTTGGGAGGTAGTGGTGAAGGCTTAAGTAAGTGGGTTCCTGCCACCCATGTGGGAGACCAAGACTGAGATCTTGGTTCCCAGTTTTGGCTTGGGCCCTGCTCCACGTATGGCAGGCATTTGGGGAGTGAACCAGTAGATGGGAGCCTTCTCCCTCTGCTTGTATGTCTAATTTTCTTTTTTTTTAAAGAAAAGCAGAACTAAGTACAATACATTCTCACAGATAACAGCTATCGACTAGAACATGATATGCACAGTCACAGATGCCCCAAATACGATGGCCACCCTGGAGTGGGGAAGTTCAGCTCTGTCTACAGTGCTGGGTGTCACTCAGGATGAAAGGTACAGATCTGATGTGAACATGTCAGTGCTGACATACGTTAGTTCTGGGTAGTGGGTACATGATTGTTTAATAATTTCTTCTTTTTTTTTTTTTCATAAAAATCTCTGAATTAGCAACCATGACATAAAAAAGAATTCAGAAATAATTTCACCTGTCATTTATATTTTCTATATTATACTTACACTGCACATATACAAATGGAATTTTTAACAAAGTTCACTGTTCTGTGTACTTAATTTATGTGTAAAACTAATGACCTCTATTCAAACCATCACTGTGACTGTTGGAGGAATGACTGATAACACAAAAGGTGATGACTTGGAGTGGGACTTTGCTAAAAGCAAGACAAAGCTTTGTACTTCTTGGTGGGAATAAATCATAGTTTCATACAAATACAGTTAGTAATAAATCAAAGAAGAAATTAAGGGTAGTAAACCTATAACCTAAATGAAAAATAGTTTAACGGGATGCTTTTCAAGGAGTGCCAGCAAATCCTTCTAGATGTATAGCAAAAACCAAAATGCTGTATAGTATTTAACCATCAAACTGTAAGTTTTTGTGTTTATTCTTCAGCGACAAACTTTTTTTCTTAAAAGATTCATTTATGTATGTATTTTCAAAGGCAGAGTTATAGAGAGAGGGAGAAAGAGAGACAGAGACAGAGAGAGAGAGTGCGAGAGAGATCCTTCAACACTGGCTCACTCCCCAAATGGTAGCAATGGCTGGGGCTAGGCCAGGCAAATAGATGGTTGGGGCCAAAATACCTGGGTCAATTTCTGCTGCTCTCCCACAAGTGCTTGGATGTTCTGTTGCTTTTACCAGGCTCATTAGCAGGGAGCAGAAAGGGAAGTGAAGTAGCCAGGACTAGAACAGTTGCTGAAATGGGATGCCGGCTCTGCAAGCAGATTAACCCTTTGCGCCACAACATGGGTGCCTCAGAGGAAAACCTGAGCCTGCTAAAATAAGATACCCCTGGAGGCAAGAAGTAAAGAAAATATCAAAGACAGATCAAGGAGGCTGATAACTGCTTTAAAGATCAATATTTTGCAGAAAAAGGGAAAAGCTAGCATGGAAATCTCACTTTTAATTCTTTCTCAACATTAATTCACTAAAATAAAGAAAATACTTCTAGTGTGGCCGCTGTGGCCGGCGCATCGCGCTGATCCAAAGCCAGGAGCCAGATGCTTCTCCTGATCTCCCATGCGGGTGCAGGGCCCAAGGACCTGGGCCATCCTCCACTGCCTTCCTGGGCCATAGCAGAGAGCTGGCCTGGAAGAGGGGAAACCGGGATAGAATCCGGCATCCCAACCGGGACTAGAACCCGGTGTGCCGGCGCAGCAAGGTGGAGGATTAGCCTGTTAAGCCACGGCGCCAGCTAGACACTCTATTTCTGTCACTGCTGTTTCTTGACTCTTTCAGTCAGAAGCTTGTTTGGGCTCCTCTTACTCTCATAACGACAACAAACAGTTGTGTTTCGCCCATTATCTACAGGACTGTCTTCACCAGGGGTGATGCTAGCAATCCACAGGATCAACTCCTAGCAAAACGGCATCTCTGGTTATTTCAGTATTGGCTAACAACTTAGGAACATAACCACATTGTTCTCCATAAAGAATCAAAGTTGAAGTACCAAGTTCTTGAGCATTTGTCCCTACAAAATGCACCATGCTGGCCCTTCCCTAGAGCAAGCCCAGCTGGAAGGAATTTACAGAAATACTATGGAGGGCCAGCTCACTAGGCTAATCCTCCGCTTTCGGCACTGGCACACCGGGTTCCAGTCCCGGTCGGGGTGCTAGATTCTGTCCTGGTTGCTCCTCTTCCAGTCCAGCTTTCTCTGCTGTGGCCCAGGAGTGCAGTGGAGGATGGCCCAAGTGCTTGGGCCCTGCACCCGCATGGGAGACCAGGAGGAAGCACCTGGCTCCGGGCTTCGGATCACCACGGTACACCAGCCGCAGTGGCCATTGGGGGGATGAACCAATGGAAAAAGGAAGACCTTTCTCTCTCTCTCTCTCTCTCTCACTGCCCACTCTGCCTGTCAAAAAAAAAAAAAAAAAAACCTAATAATAATAAAAAAAGAAATACTATGGCGGGCCCAGTGTGACTTCTATCTCTTCTGGCGCAGATCCAAACTAAGTTACACAGTTTTCCTTTGGGGGAGACAGCACAGCAGGTGAGAAGAAGAGAGAGCCAGAGACTAGGAATGCTCCGGGTCCAGCCTCTAAACTTCATTGTAAAGTTCTGGATAGGTTACTCAGGCTCTGAAACACGACTAAGAATTCTCACTGGGTACATGGAAACACAGCCTCAATAACATACATGAAATATTTCGCAGCATCCACAAAGACAGATTTCTTCCTACAGAATATCCGGTCATAATGCAGTCTTTTGTGTCTTGATTCTACCTTTAAGTAACTCAAAAAGAACCACACCTATTGCCATGGCTCAGTCCACCATTAATTTATCTGTGTGCCTATCATGCTTGATTTCTTATGTGTTGGGTTTGCTGCCCCGAGTTATATAATCAGAGTTGATGAAGGTCCAAAATGTTATCCAGCTTCTAAGAAGAATCATTTGCAAATTATATGAAAAGTATGATCTCCTTTATTTCTAAGAATCTCTAAAGGAGACTTTCACCACTGGTAATTTACTGCACTGATCCAGATTCCTTATTACCAAATTCCTATTAATGTCTAAAGAATGCATTTAATAAGTTCTTTTCATCTTTATGCTGTCTATGAAAATGATGAATTGCAAGCCACCCCATAATATTCTTTAAAATATGAAAACGGGGGGGGGGGGCAGCAGGTTAAAATGCTACTTTGAACACCTGCATCTCACACTGGAGGGCCTGCAATCAAGTTCTGACGATGTTTCCAATGCAGCTTCCTGCTAACGTGCCTGGGAGGCAACAGATGACAGCTCAGGTACTTGAGTCCCTGCCACCGTCTGGGAGACACAAGTTTCGGTTTGGCCCAGCTCTGACTGTTGCAGGCATTTGAGGGATGAACCAGCCCACAATACAGCTTAACAGTAAGAAAGTAAATGGTCTTTATGGTTCATGGTATGGATCTAATAGCTGTTGGAACCTTGAGCAAAAAACTTCTCTGAGTTTCCCTTTCCACGTCTGTAAAATGTGGATGGTATTCCATTTCTTACAGAATTATTTAAAGGTTACGTTAAGTGAAATAATGGAGACATTCAACATATAGTCTATCATCTAACTTCATCAATAAAATAAAAAGAAGGCTAAAAAGGGAATGGAGAGGGAAAAGAAAAATACATACCATGTTGACTGCATCTTGATCAAAAGGGTTCCACTCTATGTTCTGAGGATAGTGGGCCAGAACTTTGGATTTGAATGTTCTTCTCAAAGGACTTTGGTCAAAGTTTTCACCTATAACAAATAATAATTTGTTAACATCTATATCTCTTTTTCAAAAACATGCCATAGTGTTACACTCCTCTGATAGATACATTTACTGATAATGCTGAAATTAGTTTCCACCTCTAACAGTCTGAGCTGTAAAATCTCCAGTGGACAACTAGAAACTGTTCACAGGAGGTCTGCATTTAGAATTTCAGAGTCACAGGGCTGGTGTTGTGGTATAGATGATAAAGCCGTCGCCTGCAGTGCCGGCATCCCATATGGGTGCCAGTTCGAGTCCCAGATGCTCCACTTCCAATCTAATTCTCCACTATGGCCTGGGAAAGCAGTGGAAGATGGCCCAAGTGCTTGGGCCTCTGTACCCGTGTGGGAGACCCAGAAGAAGGTTCTGGCTCCTGGCTTTGGACTGGCCCAGCTCTGGCCGTTGCAGTCATCTGGAGAGTGAACCAGCAGGTGAAAGAGTTTTCCCTCTTTCCCTCTCTCTCCCTCTGTGCCTCTACCTCCCTTTAACTCTTTCAAGTAAATAAATCTTTAAAAAAAAAAAAAAAACACACACAACTTCACAGTCTGATTTTAAAATCCTAGCTGACACCAAAAAAAATCAAGCTATGCTAATATAATCATCACTGTAACTTAATTACTGTCCTCCTTTAATTATCCAGCAATTTAAAAAACTTCATATGGAAGAGCTGGTGCTGTAGCATAGAAGGTAAAGCTGCTGCCTGCAGTACCAGCATCCCATATGGGTGCTGGTTCAAGTTCCAGTTGGTCCACTTCTGATCCAGCTCTCTGCTAATATGCCTAGGAAAGCAGCAAAAGATGGCCCAAGTGCTTGGGCCCCTGCACCAGCATGGGAGACCCAGAAGAAGCTCCTGGCTTTGGATCAGCCCAACTCCAGCCATTTCAGCCATTTTGGAAGTGAACCACCTGATGGAAGATCCATCTCTCTCTCTCCCTCTCCCTCTCCCTGTCTATAACTCTGTCTTTCAAATAAATAAATAGATATTTAAACAACAACAACAACAAAAACCCACTTCATATAAAAACACTTAATTCACTAAAGAAACATCTTGACTTGAGTTGATCAGTCTTGTGTCCGTGAAATTTTATATAAAGACTCAATGTTCCATGCTCAGAGGTGTCAACTGTGCTTGAGTTTCCACAAAAATCTCTGATAAATGTGACTACATACAAAAGCTGTTAATCAACAGAATTAACAGAATTAGAGGGGCTGGCGCTGTGGCGCAGCGGGTCAATGCCCTAGCCTGAAGTGCCGGCATCCCATATGGGTGCCGGTTCAAGCCCCGGCTGTTCTACTTCCAATCCAGCTCTCTGCTGTGGCCTGGAAAAGCAGAAGAAGATGGCCCAAAGTCCTTGGGTCCCTGCACCCATGTGAGAGACCCCAAAGAAGATCCTGGCTTCAGATCAGCACAGCTCCAGCTGTTGCAGTCAATTGGAGAGTGTGTCATCAGATGGAAGACCTCTCTTTCTCTCTGCCTTTCTTCTCTCTTTTTAACTCTGACTTTTGAATAAATAAATAAATCTTTAAAAAAAAATTAGAAATGTCACTGATGAGCTGTCTACCATAACAGAACACATGAAACACACTAACCTCTTAAACACATTAAACCAAATGCATCACCTGTCAAAATTCTGGAATAATGAAAAGTAGACTGTACTTTATTATATTTAAGAAAAATTCAATAATAGGTGTCAGATAAGTTCTTTATCTCTTTGACCAAATTAATTCCCATAAAGACCCATTATCCCTAAATACCTCAGATTCATAAAATATTTTAAAGTGGTAGATCTTGAGTTCTCCGCATAACATCTTACTGGTGCAGCAAGATAACCTTAGAGCAATTTCATTCTGTCTCTACTTTTAAGGCTCTAATGAAGGGCAAAACATTAACTGTTACAGCTAAAGAGAAATGCTGATTACACACACAATTAAAAATATGATAAAGCAATCTGATGAGTCATACTTTGACATCATGGTAGACTCAGTCTCTACTTTGGGTAAAAATATGCCAAGACAGATATTAAAAGACTTCTGAGTGCAAAACTTAACAGATCACAGAAGGAGGGAAAAGTCGCACTCTAAAATCTTGCAACAAATACACAAACACTTTTTTGGAATAAGGGCACATAATTTAAATACATTACTGAGGCAACTAAACTATTGCCTTAGCTGTGATCCTGGCTAATGATTGTTCCCCGTGGGACTCCTTGGCAAGAACCATCTACATCTCTATTTCTTTCTACCCTGTACTTTCATCTTCTAATAGCTAAAAACTTTCACCTCTGAAACAGAAACTATCAAAGGCTTCAAAAGGGGCTGGCGCCGTGGCTCACTTGGTTAATCCTCCACCTGCAGTGCCATAATCCCATATGGGCTCTGGGTTCTAGTCCTGGTTGCTCCTCTTCCAGTCCAGCTCTTTGCTGTGGCCTGGGAGGGCAATGGAGGATGGCCCAGGTGCTTGGGCCCTTGCACCCGATGGGAGACCAGGAGGAAGCACCTGGCTCCTGGCTTCAGATCAGCTCAGCACCAGCCGAGGTGGTCATTTGGGAAGTGAACCAATAGAAGGAAGACTTGTCTCTCTGTCTCTAACTCTACCTGTCAAATAAAAAAAATAAAATAAAAAAAAATTAAAAAGGCTTCATAAAACAAAGTCTATCAATTTTTGTGCCTTGTTCCTAGGTTGTGCAAGCACCAAAAATTAACTAATCAAGGTGGCTGAAGAAAAGAGTAGGGCTCAGAATAGGTGATTTCATGGGAAATAATGTCTTTAAGCAATTACTAGGTTTTCATGTGAACACTAAGTATGTTTATTCATTGCTTCAAAAAAGCAAAAAAAGGTTACTTATCACTTCACCAGAAACATGAAAACACAAATTCCCTCCTCGTTTCTAAATGCATCTTTTGCTGACTGCTACTGAGATAGCTACAGGATACCAGACCCCTCGTCTCCACCGTCAACAACCACCATGAACGACTGCCAAATGCGAACACCTGCAGGACTAAGATTCAGAAGACATCAGAGACAGAACTCCTCGCAACACTTACCTTTTAATGAGTTCTGACCGTGTATGGTTAACATAGCAACATCATTTTCATTCAGATATCAAGTTATTAACTGGACAGCAGATAAATCAGAAGAACGACAGTGCCATTCGATATAGAATTGTTCTGTTAATAAGGAATAACACATACTCCAGGCGGAATCAATCAATGGGAGAGAAGGGAATCACCTCCAGACAGAATTAATTTCACAAAAAAACCCCACAAAATAGAAATACAGAAGAAAAAGAAAGTCACCAACACCACCGCCACCAGCTCTCATTGCACTGCAGCAAGGGGACACCGGGAATGCCCACTGCCACACACGTGTGTAAAGCTGTCTTGGCAAATAGTATTCTGAAGGAAATTAGGGGAAGAATCAACTCTGGGACTTCTGACATTGCTGTGAAGCATTTAGAAATGAGTGGATGCGACCATTCCTAAACCAAAGAAATATGTTTTTGGGCTAGGGGCTGGGGAACAACCCACTCTTCTCACTTGAACGCACATTTATAAACCTTTAAACTGAGAATCTCCTGCAGAAAACAATGACAAAGTCCAAAAACTTGGATTCTTAAGAAATGCAAATTACACATGAACATCTCTTACTTAAGTTAAAATTTACCTTTTAAATATACTGAAAAATACAAGGATTACAAATTTGCACAAACTATTAATACCCATGCTATAGCTACATATAGATTTAATTCCAAGTAAGACTGCCAAGTACCCTACTAAATTTAAGCCACAATTAAGCCTTTCTTCCTAAGGAAATAGGAGTATCTGCCAAGAGAGCTTGAAGAGTGGTGATACTTTTTTCAAGGCTGGAAGCAAATGAGGTCTTTATGAAAATTAAGATGAAGATGAGAGAACAGAAATACAAAATAATACCTACTCAGGATGTTCAAGCAAAACTGAATAAAGACATATTTATTCTAATGAGCTTGGGGTAAATTAAGATAAACATTTCTAACACCCAATCCCCTTCTTCTTCTTCTTTTTTTAACTTTTACCTGAAGTCGCATTTGCAGCATCTTGGCTCTTGCCATGACGATCGGCTTCTAGCCATTGGTACAAAACTACATGATGTAACAGAAACAAAAAAGCTTTATGAACAAAGAAATAAAATCAAACCAAAAAGCAAAAATGACTCTGAAGAATGGAAAATGAGGACAAAAGATTAAACAAAAGCAATTTAACGTGAGACATTAATATCAACAGAGTATAGCTTAACACCAATGGAATACAGCTTATAAGCTATTAGTAGTAAGAAAGCACAAAGAATTGGCAATGTTAACAAAATGTCACTTAAACATCTATAAAGTTATCTGTATGAGAAAAAGCACACATATTCTTTCAACATTAATTTCCAGAGTAATAAATATCAAGAGGAAGTAATACTTGTATAGTCAGATGTAATAAAGTATGACAGTAAGACTATGAAAGACAGCTTTTAAAATCACGTCCCAACCACTGCACACCTCTCACAGTGGCTCGTGTCCAACAAACTGACTACACCAAACGCTGACGAGAATGTGAAGTGACAGAAACTCTCATTCACTGCTGGTGAGACTGCAAAATGGCAGTTGGGCAGGTTCTTACAAGATTAAACACAATTTTACCTCATAATCCCCTAACCTCAGTCTCATCATGAGAACATCAGACAAATTCCAAGAGGAACAGTCTATCAAATACCTGATAAATACTCATCAAAACTGTCAGAAACAATGAAAGCCCTAGAAGCTGCCAATAGCCAAGAGGAGCCTAGTAGATGTTGCAATGAATATAACAAGGTAGACTAGATGGATCCTCTAACAGAAAAGGGACATCAAGTAAAAACTATGGAACTCTGATCAGTATATAAGCTTCATGCACCATACTACTGTCAGATGTTAACAATAAGAAAAACTTGGCCGGCACCATGGCTCCCTAGGCTAATCCTCCGCCTGCGGCGCCAGCACCCGGGGTTCTAGTCCCAGCTGGGGCACCGGATTCTGTCCCAGTTGCTCCTCTTCCAGTCCAGCTCTCTGCTGTGGCTCAGGAAGGCAGTGGAGGATGGCCCAAGTGCTTGGGCCCTGCACCTGCATGGGAAACCAGGAAGAAGCACCTGGCTCCTGGCTTCAGATTGGCGCAGCGTACCGGCCGTAGCAGCCATTTGGGAGTGAACCAACGGAAGGAAGACCATTCTCTGTCTCTCTCTCTCACTAACTCTGCCTGTCAAAAATAAAAATTAAAAAAAAAAAAAAAAGTAAGAAAAACTCAGGGCCAGTGCTGTGGCATAGTGGGTAAAAAGCTGCTGCCTGCGGTGCTGGCATCTCATATGGGCCCCAGTTCCAGTCCCAGCTGCTCCACTTCCAACCCAGCTCTCTGCTATGGCCTGGGAAAGCAGAAAAGATGGCCCAAGTCCTAGTGCCCCTGCACTTGCCTGGGAGACCCAGAGGAAGCTCTTGGCTCCTGGCTTTGGATCGGCACAACTCTGGCCGTTGCAGCCAACTGGGGAGTGAACCAGCAGATGGAAGAGCACCTCCCCACCCCTGCCTCTCCTCTCTCTCTGTGTAACTCTTTCAAATAAATAAATAAATCTTAAAAAAAAAAAAAAGAAACCTCTATTATCTTCTCAAAGTTTGTAAAGCTGAAAGTGCTCTAGAATAACAAATATATTTTTTAAAATTTCCAGTATCTGGGGCTGGCGCTGTGGCGTAGTGGGTAAAAGCTGCTACCTTCGGTGCTGGCATCCCAGTTTGAGACCTGGCTGCACCACTTCCGATCCAGCTCCCTGCTATGGCCTGGGAAAGCAGTACAAGATGGTCCAAGTCCTTGGGCCCCTGCATTCACGTGAGACACCTGGAAGAAGCTCCTGGCTCCTGGCTTCAGATTGGCGCATCTCTGGCCATTGCAGCCATCTGGGGAGTGAACCAGTGGATGGAATACTCCCCCCCCCCTCCCCGCCTCTCCTCTCTCTGTGTAACTGTGACTTTCAAATAAAATAAATAAAACTTTAAAAAAAATAAGTAAAAAATAAAAAATTCCAATATCTAAAGTAAAGACAAGCTTATATCCAAACTTAAAAATAATCAACCTTTTATAAATCAGTCAGGCAAACCTAGGATGAAACTTGCTCTGTACCAAGGTCTCATTTAATCAACTATCTTAAGCATTACTAACCATGGGGGGTGGACTCTTGGAGGGATGTTTAGTACTCTGAGGATACAGCCAGTCATGAATGCACATGAGAGGACTTTAAGTTAGCAGCTCCGAGGGGTGCTGAAAATTCTTAAAATGTCTACGCTTTTACAAATCTCTAAAGAGATGTCAGGTCTTACAGAGTAGGATACAGGAGCAAGCATCTGGCCTAGTAGTTAAGATGTTGGTTAGGATTCCTGCATCCTACACTGGAGTACAGGGGTTCAAGTACTGGCTGTGGGTCCTGGACTCAAGCAGCATGGAACCTGCCCTGCACGTGGGAGATCCATACTGAGTTCCTGGCTGTCAGCTCTGGACCCTAAGCCACTGCGGGCATTTGGGGAGTGAACTAGGGGATGAAAACTGTATGTCTGTGTCACGAAAAAGAAAAAAAAAAAAAAAAAAAACTAATGTGTCAATGTCAGAAAATCTTCCTATCCATACCCCAAGGCCTGAATGATCCCAGGACAACAGCAAAGACAAAGCTTCTACTCTAAGACAACTTAAGAGTCTTTTATGACCTTAAGGTCTTTTATGACCTTCTCTAAATATGATCAGAGTCGACAAACTTGGAAGGCTTCCATAGCCTTGGCAACTCATGACGACAGCCTAGGATGGTTACTGGCGCCATAAACTAGAGTGTCAATTTGTTGGGTCAACAACAAGAGCCACTGTGCACTTGCTCCTCATGTGGGATCTCTGTCCTTAATGTGCTGTACATTGTGATTTAATGCTATAACTAGTACTCAAACAGTATGTTTCACTTTGTGTTTCTATGTGGGTGCAAACTGTTGAAATCTTTATACTAAATTGATCTTCTGTATATAAAGAGAATCGAAAATGAATCTTGATGCAAATGGAAGGGGAGAGGGAACGGGAGAGGGGAGGGTTGCGGGTGGGAGGGAAGTTATGGGAGGGGAAAGCCATTGTAATCCATAAGCTGTACACTGGAAATTTATATTCATTAAATAAAAGTTAAAAAAAAAAAAGTCTACATCCCGAACAAGACTTGTAGAAACTTTTCAGGCTCTCTCTCCAGAAAAGCAACAACAGAAGCAAAGGGCTGGAGAAGGTGTCTGTAACCTCCCAAACTGGAGGAATAAAGGAACTGATTGAAATGGATGAGGAAGTTACTTGGATCCCTAGGGACAGCCAGTACAATCTGACACTCACTGTCATAGGCAGATGACTCAGAACAGATCTCTGAACAACCGTGCACCCACTGTGCCAAGGATCTGGACAAGGGTGCCGCAGCAGGCACAAGCCAGCACCCTCCCTCAGGGATGTGAAGCAGGCCACTGCACACTTCAGCAAGGCAAACAACTGTTATAGCTGGGACCAGCGGGAATGAATTCCAGAGGCAGGCCTCATTCATAAAATATGTACCAGATAGTCTTTCTCCTTCTCATCCGCAAGAAATACTCATTTCCCTCCACAATCCCTCCACAATTACTCATTAGAATAGAAGAGTTGTTTTCCATGGCCCCAAATACCCCCCATTTAGAGAAGCAAGCATGAACCTCACAGTCCTCACTGAAAATCACTCTCACAAAAATGAGACACCAAGTATGGAAATTAACCCATTAACAAGTCTGCCAACTCTGCTCAACTCCTAGCTCAAGCCTGTGTTTGCCTGGGTTAACGTGCGAACTCTGATCTACACTGAGGTTATCACTAGGATTACTTACCAGTAGTTCCCACTGCTCCACAGAGTCTTAGCTTTGGGTCTTGTCAGAGAGAAATGAAACATGAATACAAAAGTTCTCCCAACTCAATTTACACTAACTAGTTGTGCTGTGAATTGTATATAAGTAAAAATCATTTTAACTGATTTAGTTGCTCAATTATTTTATCCTTGCCTCCAGATTACCAAAGCCCAATTAACGATGGTTTAAATAACTCAGATAATTTCCAACAAAAGTAGTGCATATAATAATGCATCAAAGAAAGCTATAATGTGACTCATAATCAGATAAAATTTAATTTCAAAGTTTACTTCAGAGCACACACATTTAAAAAGCTAATGTAGGGGCCAGTGCTGTGTCTTAGTGGGTTAAGTATCTGCCTGTGGTACCAGCATCCCATATGGGCGCTGGTTTGAATCCCGCCTGCTCCATGCTAATGAGCCTGAGAAAGTAACAGAAAGTGGCTCAAGTGTTTGATGTTGGAGACCTGAAAGAAGCTCCTGGCTCCTGGCTTTGGATCAGCTTGGCTCCGGCCATTGCAGCCATTTGGAGAATGAACCAGCTGATGAAAGGCCTCTCTTTCTCTCTGCAACTCTGCCTCTCATGTAAATAAATACATAAAAAAAGAGATAATGTATAAATTAAAAAAAAAACCATGAATAACTGTTTAGCATACTAACATGTACATGAAAAGCACGAGCTCCAAAATTTTCCTGAGCTCCATCAAGTATTTGAAAAATGTCACAGTAAAAAGAACCTGCTACTAAGTTTGTAGAGGACATGAGAATCAACAACAGCTCTCTCCTTGCTATGTCGGCAACAGTGGATCTGGCCTTTTGGGGGCTCCATGCTGCTTCTCAATTGGTACTGCATAGAGACCATATTCCAACTCCAAAGTCACTGGTAGAGATTTTTTTTTTTAAAGATTTATTTATTTATTTGAAAGTCAGAGTTACACAGAGAGAGGAAAGGCAGAGAGAGAGAGAAGTTTTCCGTCCGATGGTTTACTCCCCAGATGGCCGCAACGGCCAGAGCTGTGCCAATCAAAAACCAGGAACCAGGAGCTTCTTCCAGGTCTACCACGCGGGTGCAGAGGCCCAAGGACTTGGGCCATCCTCCACTGCCCTCCAGGGCCACAGCAGAGAGCTGGACAGGAAGAGGAACAGCCGGGACTAGAACAGGTGTCCATATGAGATGCCTACGCTTCAGGCCAGGGTGGTAAGCCACTGCGCCATAGCGCTGGCCTCTACTGGTAGAGATTTCTATAGCCTGTCTGTGGGGCTGCAAGAGGGGAGGGATTTGTGAACTTTGTGAAGCGGGCAGTTCCTGTCAGGCTAAGTGAGGCTGATACACATCTCCTCACACCACAGACCCTGACCAAACTTTTCTACTCCTGGGCCCCACGGCATGGCTGTCCTCACCCTCCACTCCCACCACACAGCCTGTCTCCGTCCAGGGGCCTTCTCTACAAAATGAGGCCAAGTCTCAACAGTATTTACTGATCTTCCTGTCCCTCACAGATAACTGCGGAAGTAAAAGAAATTTTGCTGATGGAAGCAATTTAAACAATGGCAAGAAAAAAGGAATTTCTTCTGCTCCCTTAATTTGTTTCTTTTCTCTCTAAATGGAAAGACAAAAAAACCAACACACACACACAGAGGTAACAAGTGATAGAAACTTCAGAGTCTGTAGATTTCTCCCAGTGTGGAACAGAGAGGAGGAAATAGAAGTGGAAAACTCTCACTGAAATCCATAGCGAACACGGAGCCTGAGGCAGGAAGGGGCAGTGCAGCGGCGTGAGAACTGCCTCTGCGGCCCGGCCTGAACGGACCAGGGCTGGAGTTGAGACTGAACAGACCTGGGCTGGAGTTGAGACTGAACGGACCAGGGCTGGAGTTGAGACTGAACGGACCAGGGCAGCAGGGGGTCTGATCAGAGACAAACTGGGGAAAGGGACGGGGCACCTGACAGCCTGGCAGCTAAGATGAAGGGTCCCCGTGACTCTCCAGGGGAGTATTTGCTTCGTGTGGAGGGTGGGCTGTCTGCATACCACAGAGACCGTCTCCACGGACGCAGAGAGCCCGGAAGCTTGTGCATGCCTTCTGATGATTCTACCACTACTCATTCCACCTCGGAGCAGGTGACGTCTCAGTGGAGACCTGCTGAAATAAGTCACCATCACAGTTAGAACTTACATGGTGCTGACTCTAAGACAGGTGCTGCTCTGACAACTCTACACACATTCACTCCCTTCATCACCGAAGCACCCTGCCAAGTAGGTGCTGTCATTATTCTCACTTTACAGATACAGAAAGCAAGGCAAAAAAGGCTCACTCGCCCAAGGTCAGACAACCAGGAGACTCAAATCCAAGCAGTCTGTACGTGTGAGATCACCTCAGGAAAGAGGATTTCAGGCAGGGAAACAATAAGCAAAGAAGCCCCCGGCAGATGTGAGCGGACCTGGAGAGACTGGCAGGGAGGCCAGCAGTGTGCCTGCCCACATCATGGATGGCAGACGAGAGCGGACCTGGAGAGACTGGCAGGGAGGCCAGCGGTGTGCCTGCCCCACCCACATCATGGATGGCAGACGTGAGCGGACCTGGAGAGACTGGCAGGGAGGCCAGCGGTGTGCCTGCCCCACCCACATCATGGATGGCAGACGAGAGCGGACCTGGAGAGACTGGCAGGGAGGCCAGCGGTGTGCCTGCCCACATCATGGATGCAAGACTAGGTCAAAGAGCAACAGAAGCCAGATGACTCAAGCCTTGCAGGCCACCGCGAGAACTTTCCATTGTACATCAGGTATCATGGGGGAGTAACTGGAGAATTTTAAACAGAGAAGGGACTTGACCTCACTTTGTTTAAAAATATCACCCTAGCATCTGAGAACACTGTGGCAGGTAGAAGTGAAACTCCAGAGACCAGTTAGGAGGCTTAGCAGGACTGAAGGCAAGAAGGTAAAAGCAGACTAGGGAAACAGGGTGGTGAGAAGAGATCAAGTTGTTCTCCCCCCGTGGAAGGATGCATTAACTGAAACATTAAATAAGAACTCTGCACCAACTCAAAACCCTCACATGGTAAAACTCTCAACATTTAGATCCTTTATCCCGAGGTAGATTTTATCAGGAATATATCCAGCTTACTAAAAAAAAAAAAAAAAAAAAACCTTCCGGAAGTTCCTGGTCCACAAAGTCAAGGAGCTGGAGGTGCTGCTGATGTGCAACAAATCCTACTGTGCAGAGATTGCTCACGTCTCCTCCAAGAACCGCAAAGCCATTGTGGAGAGAGCGGCCCAGCTGGCCATCAGGGTCACCAACCCCAACGCCAGGCTGTGCAGTGAAGAAAATGAGTAGGCGGCTCGGGTGCGCATTTTATTTGTGTTTAAATAAAACCTTGAAAACTGCAAAAACAAAACAAAACAAAACAAAAACTGAAAGGGCATTTAGACCACAGAAGCTAGGAAAAACAGGAGAATTTCCCTGTTGAGGTATTGTTCTAGCTAGAAAGGTTAAACTGAAATTAAGCTTTTTCCAAAGAGCCAAATGGAAGCGAGCTTACAGCTGTCTTCCCTATAGCAGCTAAGCGTGTCAACTGGAATGTAAGGATGCCTAGGGTTCTTGTTTGAATTGTGTCTCATTACCAATTCTTTAATACTTCAATATGCACCTAACCACTTTATATGTGCAACTAACACGTTGGGAATGTTCAAACTTTTTTTTTTTTTTTTTTGGACAGGTAGAGTTATATAGACACAGAGAGAGAGACAGAGAAAGGTCTTCCTTCCGTTGGTTCACCCCCCAAATGGCCACCACAGCTAGCGCTGCGCCGATCTGAAGCCAGGAGCCAGGTGCTTCTTCCTGGTCTCCAGGGGCCCAAGCACTTGGGCCATCCTCCACTGCCCTCCCAGGCCACAGCAGAGAGCTGGACTGGAAGAGGAGCAACTGGGACTAGAACCCGGCGCCCATATGGGATTATGGCGCTGCAGGTGGAGGATTAACCTAGTGAGACACAGTACCGGCCCCGCCAACATTATTTTTAAATTGTTATGTACCAAGGACAAGCCCTAATCTGCACAGCTTCAGCACTAAGATTTCATTGCTACACGGATGCTGTTTAGTTTGTCTCTGGTTTAACATTTTTCTTTTAAGAGAAGAAACCCATGACTTGTATACCTAGATCATTATTTGTTAGCTGAAAAGCTGCTCTTTCCCATAGAGCTGTAAATGAGTGTTATCTGTTGGGTAAAACAATCTACTTTTTAGCTATACAGGCTGTTTATTATGGTGGTACTCTTCAATAGCTGCCTTTGAATAATTTCTCCTTTTTTTGTGATGTGTGCTACTGGCAGAGCTCACTGATTCATGCCTGGAGAGAGACTAAAGCTTGGGCCCTCCAGCTGAAGACCGCTTCAGCAGTGATGACCTCAAATGTAATTATGAGCTCCAGGCTCCCTTCCCAGGTAACTCTTGGGAGCAGTGGCATCACTCTGTCCCGGAATGGCTGGAAGGGCTAAGATCTTGTAAAATCGAAAGCTATCATAAAAGGAAAACAAACAAACAAACAAAAACACCTGTACTGTTTGCCTACTAGCCATGTATCTCAGAAAATCACTTTGTTAAGTTTACAGTGATGTACCATTTGGTAACAAATTATTAGTTTTGATGTTTAACAATGTGCCTTTAGTAAATTATTTTACAGCCAAAAAAAAAAAAGATAGGCTTCTGAATACATATTAATAGCACAAGAGATATAATTTGCTACCAGAGGAGATGTGAGAGCCAGGAGTACTTCAGAGGGAGGGGTCATTATAGCACGGTTTTTGGCCTGGACACCTGGATGACCAGTGTAGCTATTTAATGAATCAAACAACAGAGGAGAGGGCTTTACTGAAGGGAAGGGAAAGCCGGACTAAGGAGCTCAGAGTTGTGAATGTCAGGGCTGACACGCCTAGTCACACTCCAAGTGGCAGGAAGCACTCAGCGTTTGGACACAGGTTAAGACACCACAGACCACATCAAAGGGCCTAGGTTCCATACTTGGCTCCAGCTCCAGCACAGATTCCAGCTTCCTGCTAATGTGCACCCTGGGAAGCAATGATGATGGCTCAAGCAGGTGGATCCCTGCGACCCGTGTGGGAGACCTGAATCAAGTTCCTGGTCTGCAGTTCTGGAGGGGCCAATCCAGGCCTCTGTGGGCATCTGAGAGTGAACCAAAGGATGAAAGCTCTTTTGTTTCTCTCTCTCCCCTCAAATAATTACATACAAATAAATATGCAAGTGAAATTTTTGAACATTTAGAAATTTGGGGTCAATATTAAATAGATGGCTAAACCAACCCAGGACCCAGACGAAGAGAGGAAGGCAGGAGTGAGAGGTATAGAGGACCTACAAAATCCAGAGGGCGAGAGATGCTAAGTAACAAAAAAAAAAAAAAAAAAAAAGCCACAGAGAAAGCAGCTTTCAAGGTAAGAGGAAAGAAAACCAGAGTGCTGGCATCAGGAAAACCAAGTGAGGGAAGTGTTTCAGAGAACAGGGACTTGACTGCACGGAAGTCAGTTGTGACCTGGACAAGAGGAACTTCTGCAGAGTGGCAGGGTTCAAAGTGCGCCCACAGTCCTTCCAGGAAAGAATGGAGAGGCAGCAAGGAGGGGCAGAGTTAAGTAACTGCGGCACAGCTACCTGTGAAGATGTCAGAGAGGGGCTGGCACTGTGCAGCAGTGGATCAAGGCCCCTGCCTATGCCACCAGCAGCCCATATGCGCACAGTTTGAATTCCAATCCAGCTCCCTGCTAATGTTCCTGGGAAAGCAACAGAGGAGGGTCCAAGTGCTTGGGCCCCTGCACCCACATGGGACACCTGGAAGAAGCTCCTGGCTTTGGATCGGCTCAGCTTCGACCATTGCGTCCATTTGGGGAGTGACTCACTGATTGGAAGACCTCTGTCTCTCTGTCTCTACCTCTCTCTGTAACTGTTTCAAATAAATAAAAAATAAATTAAAAACAAAAGATGAGAGAAATGCATATTACTGGAGGAAAATGCATGGCAGAGAAGGGTTTCTGTTTTGCATTTTTAAAAATGTTATTTCAGGCTGGCACCGCGGCCCACTAGGCTAATCCTCTGCCTGCGGCACCGGCATCCCGGGTTCTAGTCCCAGTTGGGGCACCGGTTCTGTCCTGACTGCTCCTCTTTCAGTCCAGCTCTCTGCTGTGGCCCGGGAAGGCAGTGGAGGATGGCTCAAATGCTTGGGCCCTGCACCCAAATGGGAGACCAGGAGGAAGCACCTGGCTCCTGGCTTCGGGTCAGTGTAGTGCGCCGGCCGTAGTGGCCATTTGGGGGGTGAACCAACGGAAGGAAGACCTTTCTCTCTCTCTCTCTCACTGCCTGTCCGAAAAAAAATGTTATTTGAGTTATACAAGTTTCATATATTTCATATATACAGATTTAGGAACATAGTGGGATCTCCCTCCCCATCCTCCTTCCTGCCCACGCTCTAACCCTTCTTTCCCCTCCCTCTCAGATTCCCATTCTTAATTTTTACAATGATCTATTTTCAGTATACTTAATGATCATACAGTTAACCCTACTCTAAGTAAAGGAGTTCAACAATCAGTGCGAAGAGAAACAAAACACTGTTCCTCAATGGAAAAGACAAGGGCTATACACAAGCATCTATTCCCAAAATGTCTATTTCACTCCAATACATTGTATTTCAGGTTCGATTAGTTAACCTCGAATTAGGGAAAACATTATATATCTGTCTTTTTGGGACCGGCTTATTTCACTAATTATAATGGGTTTTCAGTTGTAATCATCTTGTTGCAAAAGACAGGATTTCTTTTCTTTTCTTTTTTTTTTTTTTTAAGTAGTAGTACTGCATGAGTAGTACTCCATAATGTATACATACCGTAATTTCTTTATCTAGTCAACAGTTGATGGATATCTGGGTTGATTCCATACCTTTATTGTGAAGTGTGCTGCAATGAACATGGGGGTACAGATAACTCTTTCATGTGGTGATTTCTTTTGGTTTGGGTAAATTCCCAGGAGTGGGATGGCTGGGCCATATGGTAGGCCTATACTCAGATTTCTGAGGTATCTCTATATTGTCCTCCGTAGTGGTTGCACCAGTTCACATTCCCAACAGTGGACCAGGATACCCTTTCCTCACATCCTCACCAACATTTGTAGCTTGTTGATTTTTGTATGTGAACCGTTCTAACTGGAGTGAGGTGAAACCTCGTGGTTTTGACATGCATTTCCCCAGTGGCTAGTGATCCTGAGCATTTTCACAAGTGTCTGTTGGCCATCTGAATGTCCTCTCTTGAAAAATGCTTGTTTAAGTCTTCTGCCCATTTCTTCACTGGATTGTTTATTTTGTGTTGTTGAATTTCTTGAGCTCTTTATATATTCTGGATGTTAATCCTTATCAATTGCATAATTTGCAAATATTTTCTCCCGTTCTGTCAGTTGTCTCTTCACTTTGCTTAGTGTTTTGCAGTGCAGAAGCTTCTCTTTTTGCTGTAATTCCATTTGTCAATTTTGGCTTTAATTGCTTGTGCTTTTGGGGTCTTTTCCAAGAAGTCTTTGCCTGTGCCAATGTCTTGTAAAGTTTCCCCAATGTTCTCTAATGATTTAGTGGTATCAGGTCACAGATTTGATCTATTTTGAGTGGATTTTTGTGTAATGTGTAAGGGAGTGGTCTAGTTTCATACTTCTGCACATGGAGATCCAGTTTACTCAGCACGATTGTTAAAGAGACTATTCTTGCTCTCTGAATTTATTTTTAAATTCAGGAGATAACACATTCAAGGAGCACGTCAGTGTGTCTCCACTGAGCCAGCAGAGTGACCGGTGCTCAGGACATCATCAGCACAGGATAGCCCCTCCTCCCTTTCCTTCCTGGCTGTCTGGCAGAGAGGTGACTGTTTACTCCATGCTATGCTAAGCAGACCACAGGCTGTACTTCTTCTCCTTGGAATAAAAATCACCTCTTCTATCCGCAAAAGCCTTTTTACATGACCTTGAACCCCTCAGAAACTTCATTCTCTCATTCTCTCTACTGTGACTTTTCTGCCTATGGCATCCCTTTAAACTGCCCCAAACCACTTGGATGGGCCTCCCCATGACCTCAGCACCAATGCAAAACCCTCACGGATTACACGTATGCAACACAGGCCTTGGGGATCCTCTCACCGATGCTGTCGTCTCCTTCCCAGCAACCTCATTTCTGGGTGGGGTCCAAATGACTAGTTATCCCTGATGAAATGAGCAGAAGTGACACCTGTCACCTCCAGATCGAGGCACACACTCTGTCCTGCCTCTGCCATCCATCAGCTAAATGCAAATGAGATGGGAAGGTCAAAAACGGAGTGAGACTGGGTTACTGAATGGCTCTGCAAAGCACAGCCCCTTTGTCCACATTAAACTAAAGGTGAATAAGAAATAAACTTTCATTCCAGTCTTCAGCCGCTGATGGTTGGGGCTGTTATTACAGCAGTCAGCTATTCATGTGTTTCTGCATTTACATTTTGACCTCTTGCTCCAATACTGACCCCTTACCACATCATGCCATCTGCTCCGTGGTAATCCTCCACACTGCTTGTCACTGTGTTCAACACTACAAGGTATTTAGCTCTTCAAATCCAGGCCAGCATTTACCCAGTTTTAATAAATGTCCTCTCCATTTCTCACAGAAGAAGCCACTAATCAAACTACAGGTTCCCACCCACAAAGGGCCTACGAGTCATTCCAAACTCACAGCACGAAGGCCAGGGATCTCTCAGCTCTAGGCTGCGGGCCGTGTAGGGAACAGAGCTACTGAACCAGGGCATCTGATCCTATTGAGGAATAGTCAATAATTAAGAAAACAATTCAAGCCATCTTAAAAGTTTGTTTTAACCAAGATTTTAATGAACATAAAAGTCCAGAAAGTTTTGAATTTTTTAAGATTTGTCTATTTTATTTGAAAGTCAGAGTTACAGAGAGGGAGAGGCAGAGGCAGAAAGAGAAGAGAAGCCTTCCATTTACTGGTTCACTCTCCAAATGGGCACAACGGCCAGGGCTAGGCCAGGCCAAAGTCAGGAGCCAGGAGCTTCATCCAGGTCTCTCATGTGGGTACAGAGACCCAAACACTTGGGCCATCTTCTGATGCTTTCCCAGAAATATTAGCAGGGAGCTGGATCAGAAGTAGAGTATAGCCAGGACTTAAGCTGACACTTTTAAGGTATGCCGGCGCTGAAGGGGGCAATTTACCACTCCACCACACCGCTGGCCTCAGCTTTGCATTTTTAAGAGATTCAGAATACCTTTATTTTTCATTACATCCAAAAAAAATTGTTTTAAAGAGTTACAGAGAGAGGAGGAGAGAGTGGGGCACGGCAGGGGGAGAAGGAGAGACAGAGAAACATCTTCCATTTACTGGTTCACTCCCCAAAGGGCTACAACGGTACGGGTTGGGCCAGGACAAAGCCGGGAGCCTGGAGCTTCTTCTGGTCCCCATGTGAGTGCAGGGCTTCAGGCACCTAGGCCATCTTCTGCTGGTTTCCCAGTCACATTAGCAGGGAGCGGGACTGGAAGTAGAACAGCTGGGACTTGAATCAGCAGCCACAGGGGATGCCAGCTGTTGCACAGGTAGAGGCTTAACCTGCCACACAACATTCTCCCCATTACGTCAAAATTAAAGAGCAAAACTAAATTTAGCTAACTCTAAATACACTTCAATTGGTGCAATTTATTCACTGAAAACCAAGAGCACCTAACACCATTACTGTGCTTCAATCAGACCAGGGTTCTGCAGTTCCACTTCTCTCACAGGCCAGACCCTGCAACTGAAAGAGCAGGGTCCCCAACAAGACTGTTCTTACTTCAGACTGTCACACTTCGGGGGTCCCTAAAAACTAATTGACTGCTAAGAGACTGGCTAAAGGCCCTGAGGCTCAACAATTCACTACAAAATTCACAGACCTCAGGAAAACTTAGATTACAGCTTTTTTACACATATTCGGAGAAAGACCAGGTAACTGAAGAGACAAAGTAAGCAAGGTGTAGAGGAGATGCAGAGCTTCCCTGTGGGACCAGAGTGCGTCCCCACCACCACCACCACCACATCCGCTAGCCTCGGCCAGACACACACACACCACACCACCACACCCACTAGCCTCGGCCAGACACACACACACACACCACACCACCACCACACCCGCTAGCCTCGGCCAGACACACACACACACCACACCACCACACCCGCTAGCCTCGGCCAGACACACACACACACACACCACCGCCACATCCGCTAGCCTCGGCCAGACACACACACCACACCACCACACCCACTAGCCTCGGCCAGACACACACACACACCACACCACACCCGCTAGCCTCGGCCAGACACACACACACCACACCACCACACCCGCTAGCCTCGGCCAGACACACACACACCACTGCCACATCCGCTAGCCTCGGCCAGACACACACCACACCACACCACCATATCCGCTAGCCTCGGCCAGACACACACACCACTGCCACATCCGCTAGCCTCGGCCAGACACACACACACCACCACCACCACATCCGCTAGCCTCGGCCAGACACACACACACCACCACCACCACATCCGCTAGCCTCGGCCAGACACACACACACCACACCACCACCACATCCGCTAGCCTCGGCCAGACACACACACACCACACCACACCACCATATCCGCTAGCCTCGGCCAGACACACACACACCACACCACCACCACACCCGCTAGCCTCGGCCAGACACACACACACACCACACCACCACACCCGCTAGCCTCGGCCAGACACACACACACACCACACCACCACCACATCCGCTAGCCTCGGCCAGTCACACACACACCACACCACCACATCCGCTAGCCTCGGCCAGACACACACACACCACACCACCACCACATCTGCTAGCCTCGGCCAGACACACACACACCACTGTGTCCAACAACCCAGATGCTCTATTAAGCGCCAGTGTCAGGAGGTTTATGTCAGGGCTTCATGACAGAAACCTGACTGCTCAAACTTCTTGTGACAAGACTGAACTAATTTCCACCCTCGCATCCACCCCAGAGCCCAGAATGGTTCAAAATCCCAACCCTCCAACCACATGGGAGGTCCTTCTGGAGATAGCTCTGGGCTATCTGGGGGCCAACCATCAGTCACCCAGGAAATTCTCACGGTTTTAGATGCTCAGTGCCAAGAACCCAAAAGACCAGACAGATTCTTCATTGCACAACAGCTACATCAGGCAAACTGCAGCATGCCGCCAAGCACAGAACACAAACGAGGATTACATACTGGTAAAGACAACTTGAGAGAGGAACCCAGGATCTAGAGGTCTCTGAGAATGAGACACAAAGTCTTTGTTGCTAACCCATGCTTACCATATACCCCCTTTCTAATAACACCAGAGACCAGAAAAATAAAGACCTTTAAAGTCATAAATTATAATTGGAATCAAGAATGTATGTACATGGGGCCGGCACCGTGGCTCACTTGGTTAATCCTGCACCTGTGGCACTGGGATCCCATATGGGCGCTGGGTTCTAGTCCCGGTTGGGGTGCCGGATTCTGTCCCGGTTGCTCCTCTTCCAGTCCAGCTCTCTGCTGTGGCCTGGGGAAGGCAGTGGAGGATGGCCTGGGTGCTTGGGCCCTGCACCCGCATGGGAGACCAGGAGGAAGCACCTGGCTTCTGGCTTCGGATCGGCGCAGTGTGCCGGCCGCAGCAGCGCAGGCCGTAGCGGCCATTTGGGGGGGTGAACCAACAGAAGGAAGACCTTTTTCTCTCTCACTAACTGTCAAAAAAAAAAAAAAAAAAAGTATGTATAGTTTTTAGGCTACTAATCAAATAAGTGGTATGTGTTCAGCAGGGCTTAGTAAACAAATGTTTATTATTCTGAGGAATAGCTAAGTAAATTTCAAGAATTTCAAGTAATTATTACAGCCTTGAAAGCAGGGTTCTAGATCTAGCTGAATATAAGAAAGGTCTCAGCGAAGTGGAGTCAAAAGATAAGTTTCCTTTAAAAAAAAAATCCAGACATTTATGATCATTGAGCTTTTTCTTTTTTTCTTCTCTATTTTTCTTTTAAGAGACACAGAGGTGGAGGGGATGGAGGGAGAGAGGGACAGAGAGAGATTTTTAAATCCATTGGTTCACTCCCCAAATCGCTGAAATGGCTGGGGCTTGTTCAGGTAGAAGCCTCAAGGTTAGAACTCCATCTGGGTCTCCCACGTGGGCGGCAGGGGCCCAAGTACTTAGACCATCTTCCCAGACACATTAGAAGGGAGCTGATCAGAAGCAAAGGAGTCAGGACTCAACTGGTACTTTGATACAGGATACTAGTATCACAGGCTGCTGCTTAACCTGCTGCACCACACCAGTCTCAATAATGCACATTTTTCATGAATTATTTGAAGAACTTTCATACTAGTCTAGTAGCCTAGTGCAAAGCACAAATTCTTTGAGCCAAGGTTTCTTCATGTATAAAGACAGATTATTTTATTACTATAATAACTATCATTTCTATTATTAGGTATCATCCTTTTATGAGAATCATTTATTCAATATACTTATGGGAGAGCATATTAATGTCATCACTCACGTTGTATTTTTTCATACAACAGATGGATTGTCCCCCTGCTAAAGGTATTCTCTGCCACAGAGATATCAGGAGAGTCGGCCTTTGCCTTCTGGAACAAAAGAAAGTCACTCAGCACTGAAATATTTATGCCTGACGAGTACACTGCACAGCTCGAGTTCTCAGATGATTCCACCTGACTCCTTCCAGCTGCCCACTACAAGCTGCAGTCATTTGCTCAGAGCTAAGGGAGACCTCCCCCTCCATGCCCATCCACCACTCTGCTGCTAGCTTTCCCTCTTGAAAAACTTCAGAAGGAGCCAAAGACACAAGTCACTAAGTTTAGTGTCTGTATGGTTATCAACTGACTTAAACAAGAGTACTATTTTCTCTTGCCCTCATTAAAAAAAAAAAAAAAAATCCTACTTAGTAGGAGCCAATGAAGTTCTCCAAAGGAAAGATAAAAATAAAAAGACAGGAAAGGGCTACATTTGTTTTACTAACAGAAAACATGCCCTTATACCCTTCATCCTGATCTATTAAATTTTTTAACAGGTACAAATAGGCAAAAAAAAAAAAAATGCTAGTATTAAGATTCACTGGGAAACAATGTTCACCTAAGAATCAAACAGAAGCATTTTTCTTGGTAGCCGGTAGTTCAGCTGACGTGCTTCTGCTGAGAAGAATGGTCTCCGAATTCCTTCACACCAGAGTGTTCTTTCACATAAAGGCCTTCAAGGTCTTCCCTTAATATGGTCGGTGTTTGGGAAAAGATCCAGCTTTCAGTATGGAACTGCCCAGACTGTGAAATCACACTTCTCACACAGGGTGAGGGGACAAGTGACTGATGTGACTGAGGCCTTCCCACTTCCACAACTGTGGTTCCCAAAGCCACCGTATCAAAAGAGAGAAGTCCATTCACCTTTGATTGGGGAAGAAAGCCATTTTAGCCACTTTCTGAAGTTTTAAAATAAACTTGGGAGTCAGCACGGTGGTACAGTGGGCTAAGCCACCACTGGCGACATGAGCAACTGGTACTAAGTGGTAGTTCAAGCTCCAGCTACCTGGTTTCCAATCTAGCTCTCTGCCAACACACCCAGGAAGCAGTGACAGCCCAAGTACTTAGGTGCCTGTTCACATGGGTCTCAGATGGAGTTCTTGGTTCCTGGCTTCAGCCTGGAAGACCTGTGTGTTACGGCCATTTAGGGAGTGAAACAGGGGATAGAAGAGATCTCTGTTTCTCTCTGTAACTCTGCCTTACAAATAGATAAGTAAATCTTTTTTTTTCTTTTTCTTTTTTTTTTTTTTTTTTGACAGGCAGAGTTAGACAGTGTGAGAGAGAGACAGAGAGAAAGGTCTTCCCTCTGTTGGCTCAATCCCCAAATGGCCGACATGGCCGGTGCACCGCGCCAATCCGAAGCCAGGAGCCAGGTGCCTCCCCCCAGTCTCCCATGCGGGTGCAGGGCCCCAGCACTTGGGCCATCCTCCACTGTACTCCTGGGCCATAGCAGAGAGCTGGACTGGAAGAGGAGCAATCGGGACTAGAACCCGGCGCCCATATGGGATGCCAGTGTCGCAGGTGGAGGATTAACCAAGTGAGCCAGGGCGCTAGTCCCCGAATAAGTAAATCTTTAAAAAAAAAAAAAAATTAAACCGGAAACAACCAGGAAGGATACAAATGGGATGAGGGGAGAATTTTCCTCTTCTGAATGAGGAAAAGTCTTTTCCATCAGAAAAACACAAACAAAAATACCCAAAATTCTCTAGCCCGGAGTTTCAACTCAGGATTCTCACTGCCCACCAAGAACCTCCAACAACTGTTTTAGCACTAAAAGCCTCAACTTCCACATGTCCAAACCTTAGCCTACTTTCTCGCTCAAAGCTTTCCCTATTCATGCAGCCTTTGTTCATCCCTGAAGAGCGGACAATTATAAAAATAACTCTGCAGGAGGGACTCATAGTCATGGTTTTGTTCTAGCACTTACAGTGTCATCTAGCATATCTGTAAGTCTAGAAGAACTCCCAGTAAGTCAATCTAAATCTCTCCCCTTCCCTCACCGAGGTCCTTCTTATTTCCTCCCATAGCAAAACAGGCACTAAATGTTGTAATTTGTATTCCTTTAGTATCTCTCCAAATCAGTCTTTGTTTCCATTTTCACTGTACTTTGTGAATTCTGCCCCTCAAGTCAGGCGCTGAAGGTTGCTACAGTCTCCTAACTGGTCTTCCGGCCACACCCTGCTCCCTCTTCCCGGCCACTCACTCTATCCAGTCCCACTCATTCACTCATTCACAGAACTCACTGGCACAGCTTCAGAGGCAGAGCTCTGGGCTCCCGGGATAAAACACAACAGCAGTTTTATCTCTGACAGACACTAAAGCACTACCTCCTGTTGCTCTTGCTGTTGTAAATGCCCACAGCAGGATCAATGCTGAGGGTGCCCTCTTCCCTTGTGCCTGGAAGGGTCTAACTACCTCAAACGAAAGACTACAGAAGGAGCAATGGGACGGGGTTCACAGGGCTGGGAAACAGAAAATGCCACACATTCCACTTGTTCTCCTGGGACGGATGCTCCCAGAACTCAGGCTAAGCTGTGAGAAAGGGGCCAGTATTGTAGTGTAGTGAGTTAAGGCACCACTTGCAATGCTGACATCACATATGAGCACCGGTTCAAACCCCAGCTGCTCTACTTCCAATCCAGCTCCCTGCTAATGCACCTGGGAAAGCAGTGAAAGATGGTCTACGTGCTTGGGGCCCTGCCAACCAAGTAGAAGACCTGGATGGAATTTAGGCTTCTGGTTTCAGCCTGGCTTGCAGCCAGATGGAGAGTGAAGCAGCAGATTAAAGCTCTCTCTCTCCCTTTCTCTGTTTATTTCAAATAAATAGGCGTATATAGAAAAATACAAAAGGCTGTCAGAAAGCCTAAGCAGTCCCCCAAGAAGTTCATAAGGAGAGGAGCTGAGGCCCCCATTGCACACCCTGGCTCAGCTCCCAGTCAACAACAGGCAACCACTTGCCCATCATAGGAGAAAGCCTCCAGCTGACATCAGCAGAGATAAACCATCCCCACCATTCTCTGCTCAGACTGAGGAGCTGTGAGTAAAAAACTGCTTTTATTCTTTTTAAGCTGCTTCATAATTGGAAAACACAGTGAACAAAAAAGGCAAGATAATCCCTGCCCTCAGGGGGTGTCCATGCTAAGAGCAGACAGACAAAATGATACAGTGTGTGGGAGAGGATACAAGGGCAGGACAGTGCCTGTGGGAAGGAACAAGGCTGCAACACTCAACAGGCTGGTCCACACCGGCCTCAAGTCAAGGACAATGACCCTCCCTCCTCAGGAAACCCAACTCCTAAATTCAGTCCCATCAACCCAAAACCCAGACTCCTTAGGTGGCATCTGAGGACCACCATGATCTGGCCCTGATCTACTTTCCCAGTCTTTACTTGTTTTGTTTTTTAAGATTTTTATTTATTTATTTAAGAGGCACAGTTAGAAACAGAGAGAGGGAGAGACAGAGCGAGGTCTTCCATCTGCTGGTTCACTCCCCAAATGGCTGCAAAGGCTGGTGCCGGACCAATCTGGAGCCAGGTGCCAGGAGGCAGGAGCTTCTTCCAGGTTTCCCATATGGGTACAGGGACAAATGCACTTGGGCCATCTTCTGCCGCTTTCCCAGGCGATTAGCAGGGAGCCCGAACAGAAGTGAAGCAGCCGGGATTCGAGCTGGCGCTCACATTGGATGTCAGCATTAACAGGCCGAGGCTTAACTTACTGTGCCACAGTGCCAGCCCCAGTCTTGACTTCTTTTTGTTCGTTTTTTAAGATTTATTTTATTTATATGAAATGCTGAGTTACACAGAGAGAGAGGGAGAGACAGAGATCTTATACCCGCTGGTTCACTCCCCAAATGGCCTCAACAGCCAGTGCTGGGCCACGCCAAAGCCAGGAGCCTGGAGCTTCACTGTGACCTTCCATGTGGATGCAAGAGCCAAACCCCTTGGGCCATCTTCCACTGCTTGCCCAGGCGCATTAGCAGGGAACTGGATTGGAAGTGGGGCAGCAGCTGGGGCTTGAACCAATCTGGGACTCTGGCATTGTAGATGGTGGCTTAACCCTTTTTGCCACAACGCTGGCCCCCATTCTTGACTTCGGAGATTCGCTTCTGTTCTCCCCTCACATCCTGCATGCGACTTGCGGTTTGCATCTTTTCAATGACATGTACCCTCCACGCCCTCTGGGTCTTTGATAGGCTGCCTTTTTTTTTTTTTTTTTTAAGATTTATTTATTTGAAAGGCAGAGTTATAGAGAGAGGAAGAGACAGAGATCTTCCATCCGCTGACCCACTCCCTACAATGGAGAGTAAGAGCACAAATGATCTTGCATCTGCTACTCACGACAGCTGGGGTTGGGCCAGGCTGCAGCCAGGAACCTGAAACTCTCCTGAGTTTCCCACGTGGGTGGCAGGGGCCCAGGTACTTGGGCCATCACCCGCTGCCTCCCAGAGTGCACGTCAGCAGGGAGCTGGACCTGAAGCAGAGTGGCAAGAGCTCAACCAGGCATTCTGATGTGGGACAAGCGTGTCCCAAGTAGCAACTTAAACGCTGTGCCAACTGCATGCCCCCTTCCCCACAGCCCCCACAACCAGGTCAGGCATTTACCTTTGATTTCTTTCTGTCAATGACTTCTCAATTTAATTTAAAGATGTAAAATTTATATTCAGCTCTCAGTCTACTTGGGTTTTTCGTAGTGTTTGACACTTAACTCTCCTCATTCCCTTATATTCTGTGACACCAGGTCCTCTGGGTTCTTTTCTCTGAATGATCAACAACAACAACAACAAACCTCTCTGCAGAAGCATGTGCTTGTCTTACTCCTTTGGGGCAAACACATTCTGAGATGTTGCCCACCTGGGCCCACAGAGGACGTGCTCCCCAAAGGAGAACATCCCATTGTTAATCATCTTGGGAAAAAACATGCAAAGAAAACAACAGATGCAGTTTAGATTAACGAATATAAACAGGAAACTCTTCTTTCTCTCTGAACCTCAGTCCCTTGAGCCTCAACTACAAGTAGTCCAGATACACTTAATGGCTTTCCTCTCTGTGTGAGCAAAGGATTGTCTGCTGTGTGGGGGTAGACCCTGGTTCCAGCAGAGGCAATTCTCAATCTGCAGAGAACTGAAGGACTAGTGAGTCGATGAGCAAGGAAAGCAGTCCATGGATATTTCCTAATCATGTTACTTTTTTTTTTTTTTTTTTTTTTTTTGACAGGCAGAGTTAGACAGTGAGAGAGACAGAGAGAGAGGTCTTCCTTTACCACTGGTTCACCCTCCAATGGCCGCCGCGGCCGGCGCACCGCGCTGATCCGAAGCCAGGAGCCAGGTGCTTATCCTGGTCTCCTATGCAGGTGCAGGGCCCAAGGACCTGGGCCATCCTCCACTGCACTCCCAGGCCACAGCAAAGAGCTGGACTGGAAGAGGAGCAACCGGGATAAGACCGGCGCCCCAAATGGGACTAGAACCCAGGGTGCCAGCGCCGCATGCAGAGGATTAACCTGGTGAGCCATGGTGCCAGTCATGTTACTTTCCATTTACTTCTTTCTGTATTCTCTAAGTAGTGTAGGAATTCTTACTATTCTGGCTGTAAGAATTGAGAGGTCAATGTGGCAGGGGGAACAGTACCCCCTAGACCATTACAGGGGCGGCAGCGATGACTGGTGAGATCTCTGGAGGTGAGAAAATTCAGTTGCCCATTCTCAAAAGGAAATCATTCATCTTCTGCCAACTCCTTTTTTTTTTTAAATAGATCTTAAACAATTTTTAAAAAATTCCTTTTTATTTATTTGAGATGCAGAGTGCCAGAGACAGAGAAGGAAAGGCAGATAAGGAGAGATCGTCCATCTAGCCGCTGGTTTACTCCCCAAATGGTCACAACAGCCAGCACTGAGCCAGACAGAAGTCAGGAATCAAGAGATTCTTCCCAGTTTCCCATGGGAGTGCAGGGGCCCAAGGATTTGCGCCATCTTCTGCTACCTTCCTATGCCCATTAGCAGAGAGCTGGATCAGAAGTGCAGCTGCTGGGACATGAACCGGCACCCATATATGGGATGCCAGTGTTGGCTTTGCAAGGGGAGGCAAACCCACATGGGAGACCTGGATGGAGTTCCTAGCTCCCAGTTTCGGCCTGGCCCACCACCAGCTATTGTGGGCATCTGGGGAATGAACGAGCAGACACGAGTCCTCTGTCTCTGTCTCTCGATCTCTCACATTAAAAAATAAAGAAAAGGGGCCAACACTGTGGTGTAGCAGGTTGAGCCTCAGCCTGCAGTACCAGCATCCCATATGGACGCCACTTTAAGTCCCAGATGCTCCACTTTTCATTCAGTTCCCTACTAACGTGCCTGGGAAGGCAGCAGAATATTGCCCAAGCGCCCCTGAACCACTGGGAGATCAGGAAGAAGCAGATGACTGCTTGCTTTTAGCAGTTATTTATTTATTTATTTTCAAAGATTTATTTGTTTGAAAGGCAGAGTTACAGAGAGGCAGAGACAGAGAGAGAGACAAGTTTTCCATCCACTGGTTCACTCCCCAAATGGCTGCAATAGCTGGATCTGAGCTGATCTGAAGCCAAGAGCCAGGATCTTCTTCTGGGTTTCCCACCGCAGGTGCAGGGGCCCAAGGACTTGGGCCATCTTCTACTGCTTTCCCAGGCCAAAGCAGAGAGTTGGATCAGAAGTGAAGCAGCTGGGACTTGAACTGGCATCTATATGGCATGCTAGTGCCGCAGGCGGAAGCTTAGTCCACCATGCCACAGCAGTGGTCCTGAGCAGTCATTTATTTACATGGTAAGTTTATACTGTCATCCTTCACGACAATGGTTGTCATCATTACAGCTCCTTTATGAGTTACCAAACACATCACATTTATATGTATAATTTAGTTACATCTAAGCTAGCAAAAATGATATACTGCTTATAAATAACAATATTCTCTCAACTTTAGCAAATAAACCAATGAGCTCTAACAGTGAATCTTAACTATTAAATTCTGTGAGTAACCAGGGATAGGGACATCTCAGGAAAGACACTTTTCACTTTGACACAGCAGCGGTTACCAACAGTCTATACAATGGTCTACAAGATACGGAACGAGGTTCCTTACTCAAGAATCACAAAATCTTGGGCTTATAAATATATAGATTCTTAATGATTAAAAAGGGAGTTACTTCCAAATCTCTAACTGATAACTGCCCCAGCTTAAGGAATTGCACAGCCCATTCACACACTGAGGGGCTCTTGCAAGAAACTCGGAAGCATCTGATGAATTACTTCACCATACTAATGTAACTAGTCATCATTTTTCTTAAAACTGCCCTACTCTGCATTCCTACTGCTACTGCTCCAGTCCACCACAAGCACCTCTCCTGAGTTACCACATCATCACTGTTCTGTCCATGTCCAGAGACCTGCTCCCCAGGAGTCCCTCCTCCGTAACGCAGCCAACAAGTCTCTCTAGACACAAATACGATGTTCCTCCAATACAGAAGCGCTCAATTACCATAAGAATGGGTCTCACACTCCTTTACGTGGCTTCCAAAGTTTTCATAATCTGGATATGCTTCTGACTTGATTCTTCCTGCAGACTTTTCCATCTTCTTCTGAATCTGTACTCAAGTCGTACAACAAACACCTGCCTTTTTGCTATTCTACCTACTACAGGTATTACTTCTAGTACTGTACCCTCCCTCCATCTTACATGAAGAATCCGGGCCACTCTTCAGATGTAGGCTTACAGTCATTTCATCTGGAAAACACTCTATCCTGTTCACTACTGAACGCCACGTGTAGTATGAACTAAAGGACCAGTTACTAAGTAAATAAACAACTGGACCTGGACTAGCTGAAAGAATATGGGATTGCTACAGATTTTGTGTAAAGATGTTTATCTTGTTTGTACAAAATCTATAACAACGGTTTTGTAAAACCAGAAAAGTCACTTAATTAAGAACTTCAGAATTGAGATTGTAATTATACTTAAATTATCAGTTACTAATATAGTAATATTTTTTCAAGATATAACACAGAAATAGGTAAGGAATCAATCTGTACTGCAGATTTGTACTCCTGGAAAACCATTCCAGATAGCTGTAAGCATGTAGCCATACATATATAAACTTTATTGCCACAATTTATTTATTAAATAGAGAATACAGAAAGTCAAACTCACTTACAATAGGTTCTAAAGAACTTTCCATTTTATATGAATGAATGAGCAAAATAACCAAACAAATTTCAGCTTTCTTCAATTACATACAAGTAATCACTAGGTTGTTATTTTACTTGTTTTCATTCTATCTGAAACACAGAGAGATCTTCCAGCCATGGGTTCATTTTCCAAATGCCTCCAACATTCCAGGTTTGGTCAGGCTGAAGCCAGGAGCACCGAACCCAATCTAGGAGTTCCATGTGGGTGGCACCTCCTGTCTCTCAGGGTGCATGGTAGCAAGAAGCTCGATGGCAGCAGGGAGCCAGACTCAAACCAGGCACTCCAGTCTGGGATAAATGAGTCGCAAGTGGCATCTTAGTCACAGCACCAAATATCTGTGCCCAGTAGACTGTTATTTTATAAAACTATGTTACAGAGAAATACTTTCTGCACTAAGATTACTCTTGCATATTCACTAGCACCATAATATTTCTGGTACTGAAAAAATATTCAAAATTCTGTACTGCTAACCAATGAATACTTCACTTCCTACTGTGAGCTTAACCGAGCGTGTTAGTAATGACTCTTCCCTCAGTGCTTGCAAAAGAAATTCTTGAGTAGGGAAAAATTCACCTTTTGAACAGACAACTACATAATAATAGACTTCACAGTATATTTTTAAGGAATCCAAATAAAGCTCCTTTCTCAGAAAATACACTTATACTTTTTTTGATGTAGATTTACCAGTGTGGAAACCACCCATATAGGTTACCCTTATTTCTTGTACAGTATTCTTGAACTTGTTCTTGATGACAGCAACTGAACTGTGTCATTTATTTATATCCATTTCCTCTTATGATGTACAGCATATTCTCTGTGTTCATATATCTCATGCCTAGAAGAAGCTAAGTCCATACCATAAAGAAGCTTTAGTCTATCAGTTATTATTTAAGTTCTTTCCTTTGCCTCTGTTTTTAAAAGATTTCATTTATTTTATTTGAGAGGTAGAGTTACAGACAGTGAGAGGGAGAGGCAGAGAGAAAGGTCTTCCTTCCGTTGGTTCACTCCCCAAATGGCCGCAATGGCTGGAACTGCTGCAATCCGAAGCCTGGAACCAAGGGCTTCTTCTTAGTCTCCCACGCGGGTGCAGGGGCCCAAGGACTTGGGCCACCTTCTACTGCTCTCCCAGGCCACAGCAGAGAGCTGGATTGGAAGAGCAGCAGCGGGGACTAGAACCGGTGCCCATATGGGAGGGGAGGTGGAGGATTTACCTACTGCGTCACAGCACTGGCCCCTCCTTTGCCTCTTAAGCTGCTCAGTTTTAAGGTAATTTATTTTCCTTTTTTATAACTAAAAAATGTTTCACACATATAGAAAAGCAGAACAGAAACATTTGAATTCCTAACTGTAGATATCAATGGCCTAAATTCAATAAATGAAAAAATATTGTTCTATTTCCTTCATACTCTAAGACTTTTATTTAATTTTTATTTATTTGAAAGGTAGAGAGACAGAGTTGGATTGAGATGGAGATCAAGATCTTCCATCCTTTGGTTCACTTCCCAAATGCCCTCAACAGCTGAGGCTGGGCCAGGCTTCAGTGGAAACCCATGAACTCCCTGTAGGTCCCTTGCGTGCGTGGCAGGGACCCACGTACTTAAGCCATCACCTGCTGCCTCTCTAGATGCACATTAGCAGTAAGTTGAAATCAGAAGCAGAGAGCCAGGACTCAAATCCAGGCACTCTAATAAGGGACGTGGGAGTCTCGAGTGGTGTCTTAACTGCTGTACCAAATGTGCACGGAATACTTTTTATTTATTTTTTAAAATTTTTTGACAGGCAGAGTGGATAGTGAGAGAGACAGAGAGAGAGTCAGAGAGAAAGGTCTTCCTTTTGCCGTTGGTTCACCCTCCAATGGCCGCCGCGGCCGGTGCGCTGCGGCCGGTGCTCCCAAGGCAGGAGCCAGGTGCCTCTCCTGGTCTCCCATGCAGGTGCAGGGCCCAAGCACTTGGGCCATCCTCCACTGCACTCCCGGGCCACAGCAGAGAGCTGGCCTGGAAGAGGGGCAACCGGGATAGAATCCAGCGCCCTGACCGTGACTAGAACCCGGTGTGCCGGCGCTGCAGGTGGAGGATTAGCCTATTGAGCCATGGCGCCAGCCACATGGTATACTTTTTAAAAGTAGAAATAAAACTTGAGAGAGAAAATCAAAGTTCCTTTTGTGTACCTTGCTGAATCCAGTAAACCTAGAGCTCCGAACGCCAGCCTGCTTTCCCTCTGCCCATAGGTATCTCAGGACTTGGCGTAACTCCCAGCTGTCGCACTACAGCGCAGACTTCTCTTTTACCTAAGCTCCACACACCTGATCACCTCACACAGGCAGACCTTCAGTTCTGAGATGATTTAGTCCGGCCTGGCTTCAAGTGGGCTACGATTCACCGCACTCTGCCCATGCTGCTCTGTGTCCTTATTCTGTGTTGGCTGTGCCTACATGCAGCCCAGGTAGTGCTCAGACAAGTGCGGCACAGTCCTGAAGAAGCACACACAGAAACAGGAGGTGACAGAAGGAGTATCTCTGTACCACACAGGCTTAGTTCTACTAATGCTTGTATTGAGAGGTTGGACTGTAGAAGAATCATTTTTGATGCCTAACCTAGTAGAGGTGCTGTTTAACAACCCAAGACAGGGAACTGGAAGACCAGAGAAGAGACAGAGGCAGAGTCCCACACACATAAGCCCTTGAATCCCAAGTTGATGAAGGGCTGAGAGGTGAAGCACCAGGCACTGCAGGATGTGGGGGACTGTGGATCTGAGGAACAGGAGACAGGATGGGAGGAGGTGTTCCCAAGAAAGGTTCAAGGTCAGACAGAAAAGAGGCAGGGAACTTTGTACACCAGAAACACTGTCCAGTTCTCCAAGTCCATGCTTCTTCCTACTTTCTCTTCCAGAGATCACTCTACCAACAGATAAAATCTGATTACAACATTGCAGAAAATAACTGCATAAATGAACAGTTCACAAAATGTCGAACATGGATCATCTTAAAGTGAGTATGCATTGTATCCCTTCCTTAGGAAGCCTGACTGCTCAGCTACATGGTTTGCCTAAGGCCAGGACTGACTGCAGAGTCATGGCCAGAAACCCCACAGGCAGTGTCCTCCTAAATCAAACGTCCACCCCTGCATCCTTGAGCAAGGCCCAAGGCTGAGCACAATACAAACGGTTTTCAAATGTCATCAGTGAGCTTTGAAGCACTATTCAAATTTATCACTTTTATCAGGATTGCCAGCAAGCAAGTCTTTCTCTACAGTATAGTACCTTCCCATTTCTAACTTAAAAATCACTTGAATTCCACACTCACTGAATCATATTCAACTAGTAGGGTTAGTTATGTTTGTTTGCTTTTTAAACCCTTATGGCTTCATGCTGTGCTAATTTAACCTCATCCTGGCAAACAAGAAAAAGATCCTCATCTGACAGACTCTAGCTGCAGTACCTGAAGCTGGCCTGTATGCAAACCAATTTTGTTCATTCTTTATCCTGGCAGGGGGCCCTGCCCTGGACTTGTCTGGAGACCAATGAGCACTAAACCTGTGTCACAAAGGCTGCTGAAAGCAGCCACAGGGTAAGGCCATGGCAACACTACTGCTCAGGAAAGGGATGAAGACAAATGCAGCAACTGTGTAAAAATTATGTGACGTTTAGCTCATGACAGAACGGGGGCCCAATGTGCTTTGGCACTGATCTTGTGGAAATGTCTTGGAGAGGGGATGCTGGGAAAAAAAGAGATGTGTCAGATTTGCTGTATCTATTTCTTTATCAGTGCCTGGTCAGAGACTGAAATGTTACTAACTTCAGACTGCAGCAAACGGGAAGCAGTAAGTTTACATGCACCAGTATTCTCAGAAGCTGAAACACTGCCTGACTTTCCTCTGGGTCTCCCTGTTAGCTGGAGTTTCTGTAGGATGAACTTGAGGGACCAGAAATCGAATCAACTGCTGTCTAAAAACTGACTGAAAGGATTACTTCCTTAACATCAGGAAATCAATACTGCAGTGTTTCTCTCTTACTCACCTGCTGGATTTAGTCTACACTTTCCAGTGTATCACAATCATCTTATACTAGAACTTGAACGAAACTGAAGCATTCAATCTTTCAACACCATTAGCTAGATGGATACTGTTTCATATTCCCAAGTACCCACCAAAGAAGGCCACTATGCTACCCTAAATATCATCAGCTCTGTGGAGCTGGGACAGAAACCAAAAAAGGGATAGTCCATATTTGCCTAAGCCCAGCAATTCCTGAACATACGGCTGCTTTATGTGTGCCTGCTCATACAATTTCCATTAAATAACTAGTAAGTTAGAAACTGCAACAGATGTGCATGTATAGATTTTTTTTTTTTTTTTTTGGTAACAGCTTTACTGAGATACATTTTACATACCATAACACTCACCCTTTGGAAACAAACAATTCAGTGATTTTTAGTATACTCACAGAGCTGTATGATCATCACCACTGTTTAATTTTAAAACACTTTTGGGGCCAATGCTGTGGCTTAGCAGGTAAAGCTGTCGCCTGCAGTGCTGGCATCCTATATGGACGCCAGTTCGAGACCCGGCTGCTCTGCTTCCAATCCAGCTCCCTGCTATGGCCTGGAAAGCAGTGGAAGATGGCCCAAGTCCTTGGGCCCCTGCACTCATGTGGGAGGCTCGGAAGAAGCTTGTGGCTCCGGATTCGCGCAGCTCCGACTGCTGCAGCCAGTTGGGGAATGAACCAGCAGAAGGAAGATCTCTCTCTCTCTCTTTTTTTTTCCTTTGCTTTGACAGGCAGAGTTAGAAAGTGAGTGAGTGAGAGAGAGAGAGAGAGAAAGGTCTTCCTTCCGTTGGTTCAAATGTCTGCCAGGGCCGGCACGCTGCACCGATCCCAAGCCAAGAGCCAGGTGCTTCTCCTGGTCTTCCATGCAGGTGCAGGGCCCAAGCACTTGGGCCATCCTCCACTGCCCTCCAGGGCCATAGCAGAGAGCTGGCCTGGAAGAGGGGCAACAGGGACAGAATCCGGGGTTCCAACCATGACTAGAACCCAGTGTGCAGGCGCCGCAAGCGGAGGATTAGCCTATTGAGCTGCGGCGCCACCGGCCTCTCTCTTTGCCTCTCCTTCTCCCTCTGTGTAACTCTGACTTTCAAGTAAGTGAATAAATCTTAAAAACAACAACAACATTTTCATCACTTCCAAGAGAAACTCCATACCTATTAGTAGACGTCTGACATGGCAGCCATCCTTGTGTGCTAGGCATGTTTAGTACCTGCACATGTATTTCCTGGCCTCTTACTTATTATAATTATTTTACTTATTTGAGAGGCAGAGTTACAGACAGAGACAGAGAGAAAGGTCTTCCATCTACTGGTTCATTCCCTAAATGGCTGCAACAGCCAAAGCTGGGAAAATCTGAAGCCAGGAGCTTCCTCCGGATCTCCCATGTGGGTACAGGGGCCCAAGCACTTTGGCCATATCCTACTGCTTTTCCAGGCCATAACCAAAGAGCTGGATCAGAAGGGGAGCAGCAGGGACACAAACCGGCAACCATGTGGGATATGCCGGTGCCATACGCAGAGGTTTAGCCTACTACTACATAGCACCAGTCCTTTCCCAGCCTTTGTCAATGGAAACATGGAAAAAAATTTTATAATGTTTATAGATATTTTTAAAGATTTATTTATTTATTCAGAAATCAAAGTTACACAGAGAGAAGAGAGGCAGAGAAAGAGAGAGAGGTCTTCCATCCACTGGTTCACTCTCCAGATGGCTGCAACAGCCAACCCGAAGCCAGGAGCTTCTTCCAGGTCTCCCACATGGGTGCAGGAGCCCAAAGACTCAGGCCATCCTCCACTGCTTTCCCAGGCCATAGCAGAGAGCTGTATTGGCAGTGGAGCAGCCAGGTCTCGAGCCAGTGCCCATGTGGGATGCCGGCACTTCAGGCCAGCGCATTAACCCACTGAGCCACAGCGCCACCCCCTATAATGTTTAGAAAACTTGTAAAAAGTCTAAAAAAGTATTTTTCACAGTTTTTTTTTTTTTCTACAGTCTAATCTTATCCATATATCAGTTTGGGAACTTTGCATTGAAGAAATAATTTATTTGTAAAGGAGTAAACAGAGATAATCCAACTAATGGATTTCAAAGTGAATTATAACATCATCTACAAAACTAGTATCCAGCAATATTCTATGTTGAGGTTCTCAATAAAATCAACTGCAAGAATCTACAGAACCTTTTAAACCTGTTTCCAAAATACAGCAAATAATTCCATATTGCAGTGGCCAGTCACTTAAATAAAAATGAAACACCTGTGAATCAAACAGCTAGCATAAAAGTTAGCCAATAATTGAGCTGAAATAAGTTTAATCAGCAAAGAAAACCAGCTAAATATAATGTGGGCCATATATATAATTTAAAACTCTCAGTAGCTACATTTTGAAAGCAGCAAAAACAAACAAGAACAATTCTATGCATATTTTATTTAATTAAGTGTACCCAAAACAACTGCTTCAACACGTAATCAATGTATGAAACCTGTAGTGAGACACTAAGTGTGAGGCCCAGTGACTATATCCACTGCAGATCTCGTTCCAAGCATGGCCACACGAGAGAATGAAACCTGCTGCATGGTGCAGTCCTGTGCACACACCTTCCTCTGGGAGCTGGGAAGGCTTTTATTTCACGGATGAGGGAAACATCATAGAGACTCACTAGTTCAATGTTAAAGCTGGTAAGATAGCTAACATTTCTGCTATATTCCTTAATCGCTAGAACTGTTTTTCTGCCATTTTGTTTACAGAAAAAAATCCCTAGGATACTATTACCTAAGAGAGTTATTTTATCCTTAACTTCCCAGCTTCTATCCATTCTACCCTACTCTCATCTCTAAGACATGTGTTGGAAGGATAGTCGGTTCTTCCCAACAGACACTTCCTTCTCACAGATATCTCCTCCTTCTTCCTCTTCACCTGTTTCAGGACAAAAGAGACAGCAGTTCACTCTGGAATGGTGTAGGTACAGGTATAAAAGGAAGGACAAATCAATCCTTTTTGAAAAGCTTACATGCCATATAGGTAAGCCTGAGTTCAAGTCCCAGCTCTGCTCTTTTTTTCCCCTAAGATTTATTTTATTTATTTGAAAGACAGAGTTACAGAGAGAGAGAGAGAGACAGAAAGAGAGGTCTTCCATCCGCTGGTTCACTCCCCCAGATGGCCAGGATGGCAGGAGCTGCGCTGGTTCAAAGCCAGGAGCTTCTTCCGGTTCTCCTACGCAGGTGCAAGGGTCCAAGGACTTGGGCCATCTTCTACTGTTTCCCCAGGCCATAGCAGAGAGCTGGATCGGAAGAGGAGCAGCCGGGATAGGAACCAATGCACATATGGGATGCTGGCGCTTCAGGCCAGTGCTTTAACCTGCTGTGCCACAGTGCCAGCCCCTCCGCTCTTGATTCCAGCTTCCTCTTGATGATGGGCATTCTGGGAGGCAGCAGGTGACAGATTAAGCACTCGGTTCTCTGCCATGAATGTGAGACACTTGCACTGAGTTCATGGCTCCAGGTTTTGGCCTGGCCTAGCACTGCCTTTATGAACATTTGGGGAGCAAACCTGACAACAAGAGACCTCTGTCTCTGTGCCTTTTAGAAAAATAAATCAATAATTAAAAAGAAGCATCTTTCCTTCCTGGGAGAGTGGCCAGCGCTCACGTGCAGGCTGAGATCTGCCTGTACAAAGGTTGGTCCTCAGGATGACTTGAGTGCTGTTCTCTGCTTTGAGGCCTTCTAGGAAACTCCCAGGTCTTGAATTAGGGAATCAATGTCAGAGATTACTTGAGGATGCTCCCCCACCCCTAAAAGACGAAGGAAGATAAGAGAAAATTGATCTGTTTTGCAATTTTGGAAGATTTAGAGAGAAGGGTTTGTTTAAGCCATCCTGCTCACCCAACACTGGCACTTACGTGACAATGCTACTACTAAGAATGCTTAGCCCTCTGATTAGTCTGTTTGTCATACATTTATTGTTCTTCATTTTCCTAAAAACAAACCTTCCATTAAAAAAAATCAGTTGCACACACAATGAATACACTAATTACCACTAAATTATACATTTTACAAGAGCTATGTCATGTGAATTTTGACTCAGTCTTTTAAAATGAAAATTAAGGGGGTCAGTGCTGTGGTAAGGCAGGTAAAGCTGCCACCTGCAGTGCTGGCATCCCATATGGGCACTGGTTCAAGACCCGGCTGCTCCACTTACAATCCAGCTCTCTGCTATGGCCTGGGAAAGCAGTAGAAGATGCACCAAGTCCTTGGGCCCCAGCACCCACATGGGAGGCCAGGAAGAAGATCCTGGCTCCTGGCTTCCCATCACCACAGCTCTGGCTGTTGCGGCCAATTGGGGAGTAAACCAGCAGGTGAAACCTCTCTCTCTCTCTCTCTCTCTCTGTCTCTCTGTCTCTCTCTCTGCCTCTCCTTCTTTTTCTGTGTAACTCCGACTTTTAAATAAATACATATATCTTTAAAAAAAAATGAAAATTAGGAATCTTCGACAAGTGAAATATTGCAGGACAGCCAAGGTCACTGCATTTTCCTTCATCTGTGTAGCCATAACACACTCAGTTCTACGACACTATCCACAATGAGACCTTGAATCCTAAGGCTGCTTTGAAAGCTCTGATAGAAGAGATTACAGGTCAGAAAACTCAACTCCTAGGATACGATTAAGCCCACTGTTAACCAGTGAAGCACTATTACAATATTTTTTCTAGCATATTGAAGTGAATCCTAATTAATATCTGTAGTAACTCAGTGAGTCTCCTTGTCATCTTTTAAGTGAAAACTACTGAGATTTTTTAGGCCGGTGCCGTGCCTTAACAGGCTAATCCTCCGCCTTGCAGCGCCAGCACACCGGGTTCTAGTCCCGGTTGGGGCGCCGGATTCTATCCCGGTTTCCCCTCTTCCAGGCCAGCTCTCTGCTATGGCCCAGGAAGGCAGTGGAGGATGGCCCAGGTCCTTGGGCCCTGCACCCGCATGGGAGATCAGGAGAAGCACCTGGCTCCTGGCTTCGGATCAGCGCGATGCGCCGGCCGCAGCGGCCATTGGAGGGTGAACCAATGGCAAAAAGGAAGACCTTTCTCTCTGTCTCTCTCTCTCTCACTATCCACTCTGCCTGTCAAAAAAAAAAAAAAAGATAAAAAAACTACTGAGATTTTTAAAAATCTGAACAATGTGGCTCATGTCTTAAAATACTGGTAACAAAATCTACAGTAAGGCATTAATTAATGCACTGAATTTAAAAAATAAGCTGCAAGGATGCTTGCAGCAAACACAAGAATAATTTACAAACCATCATATTCTTAATGAAATTATCTTTCATTAGGCAACCCTAACAGTCTATTCCCCTGAGGTAAAATGTCTTTAAAAACAGCCACCACCACTCTTCCCTTCCCTATATGCTACGTCCTCCATCAAGACAAAGAATCTACATCTCTCCCACTGAATCTGGGTTGGCCTTGTGACTTGCTTTAGTCGGCAGAATGCGGCAAAAAAAAAGTCCCTGGGAGAATCCTAGGCCCAGCTCTCTTTAGTTGTTATTTTTGTTGTTGTGGTTGTTGTTTTAAGATTTATTTTATTTATTTGGAAGAGTTAGAGAGAGAGGGCAGAGAAAGAGAGAGAGGTCTTCCAACCGTTGACTCACTCCACAGATGGCTGCAATGGCCAGAGCTGTGCCCATCCAAAGCCAGGAGCTTCTTCCGGGTCTCCCACGTGGGTACAGGGGCCCAACGACTTGGGCCTTCTTCTACTGCTATCCCAGGCCATAGCAGAGAGCTGGGCTGGAAGTGGAGCAGCTGTGACTAGAACCAGTGCCCATATGGGATGCTGGCAGGCTGGGGCTTTAACCCGCTGCACCACAGCACCAAACTATTCTCTTGAGTTTTGGAAGCTCCTGCTGTTTGCATCTTAGAATCCACCACCATGTAAAGATGTTTGGCCTGGAGCAGGCATTTGGCATAGCCGTCAAGTTGCTGCTGAGGACACCCATGTTCTAGATTGAAGTGCCCTGTTCAAGTTCCAGTTCCTCTGTTTCCAGCCCTGTTTCCTGACAGTGCTAAACCTGGGAGGCAGCAAACTCAATACCTGGGTCCCAGCCACTCACTTCGGAGGCATGGATGGAGTTACAGGCTCCTCCCTTTGGCCTAGACCAACCCTGATGGTTGTGGGCTTTTGGGAAGAGAACCAACAGACCAATTATCTCCATCTCTCTGTGCCTTTCAAATAAAATGGAGTGAGGGTAGGAGGGGATACTTGAGTTAAACCACTGAATAATGAGACACAACGCAGGGAATGAGAAAAGACTCAGATGCCCCAGCCATTGCTGCAAGTGCCAGAAGCCATTCTGAACATCCAGCTATCCTAGGGACCCCAGTCAGCACTGTGTGCAGCAGAAGACTGCCTAGACGACACAGAGCTCAGAAACAACACCTCACGGCCAGCCCTGTGTGCAGAAGACTGCCTGGACGATGCAGAGCTCAGAAACAACACCTCACGGCCAGCACTGTGGCAGAGCAGGTGCAGCTGCCACTTGTGATGCTGGCATTCCACAGGGGAGCCACGATTCAAATCCCAGCTGTTCTCCTTCTGACTCAGTTCCCTGCTAAACCGGCCAGGAAGGCAGTGGAAGATGGTCCAAGCACCTGGGCCTGGCCTCACACATCGGAGACCTGGGCTCCTGGCTTTGCGCTAGACCAGTCCCAGCTGCTGCAATTACTTGGGGAGTGAATTGTGGATGGAAGATCTCTGCCTCTATCTCTGTTACTGGAGATTTAGGCCACGATGTCCAGGGCGGTCAGTCACACAGCAACAGGTAACAAATCCATCCCTCCACATTCTAGCCAATTTTTTTCTGGAACCCTAGATTGAAAACTGGAAATATATTTCTGCCAGTAATAAACTGATCATTCTTGTCTCCAAAACACTTCTTAAAAACTTCAAACTGAACATTTTACTAACTTTTAAAAATCAAAGATTCTTATGTATGACAAAGCATTTGTCTTCAGAATATTTGAAGAATTTCTGTGACTAACAAAAAAGACAATCCACTTTAAGCAAAATGGGTGAAAAATCAGAACAAGAAAATTTATATATATGCATACACACACACACACAAACAAACACACACACACAAACAGCCAATTAGCAAATAAAAATTTTAGTCATCAGGTAAAATACAAATTAAAACCACAATGAAATCACCTTATTATACCCACCAGAACAGTCAAAATCAAAAATACAGGAGGCGGGTGTTTGTCATCAGAATTAAGACACTGCCTGAGACATCCACGCCCACATCAGAGTGCCTGTGTGCATACGGGCCTCATGTTTTATTCCAGCTTACTCCTAATGGGCACCCTGGGAAGCAGCAGATGATGGCTCAAGTACTTGTGTCTCTGTCACCCACACGGGTAATCTGAATTGAGTTGTAGGATCCTGGCTTCAGCCTGGCCCAGCTCTGTCTGTTGTAGGCATATGGAAAATAAAACACCAGACAGAAGAGCTGTCTGTCTCTGCCATTCAAATAAATCAAATTTTTCTTTAAATTAAGAAGACTTAGAATACCAATTGTTGGTGAGGATGTGGGCCAAATAAAACTCCTCCATTGTTGACAGAAGCATAAAATAGTATAAGCACTTTAGAAACCTGCTGGGCAATTTCTCAGTAAGTTAAACATGTAGGGGCTGCTGTTGTGGCACAGCAGGTTAAACTGCCGTGCATGAAGCCAGTTCAAGTCCCGGCTGCTCTACTTCCAATCCAGCTCCCTGCAAATACAACTTGGGAAGGCAGCAGATGATGGCCCAAGCACTTGGGCCTCTGCCACCAGTGTGGGAGAAATCAGGATGGAAGTTTCTGGCTCCTGGTTTCAGCCTGGCTGCTCAGCCCTTACTGATGTGGCCATTTGGAGAATAAACCAGCAGACAGAAGACCTCCCGGTTGCTTTACCTTTCAAATACATAAATCTCTACCACCAATAATAATAATAATAATAATAAAGTTAAATATGTGTCTACCCATACACTTTAAAATTCCACTACTAGAAAAGCATATATTCACAAAGCATATGTACAGGAAGGACAGCTTTATTTTTGAATAAGCGAAACACTGGAAACATCCCAAATGTCCATCAACAGGCAAACCGTGGTATGTTCATTCACCAGAACAGAGTGACGATGCCTCACATTTTCAAAACTGCTTGACAGATTCACTAATTTCTGCTTCTAGGGAAGCACATTACATACATCTTACTGTTTGTCAAGAAACTGTAAAGAACTTTCCCTAACTTATTTTAATTCCTGAAAATCATTCACTTAAAAAAATTATCACTAAGCACCTACTGTCTGCCAGTCATTAATATTTTATATTGCAGGTCCTGGAGATAAGAGTAGTGAATAAAACTCTATCTATAAAGTAGTGAATAAAACATAGTAGTGAATAAAAGAGACACAGCCTCTGTCTCACCAGAACGAGTGAGAAGTAGGTCCTCCATCATTATTTAAGGTTGAGTGGATCCACAGAGCTGGCCATGACACCCTGCCATTTACAAATGAAGGAGTACCTGGGAATCTGAGCTAAGGATAAGACAAGCAGAGGACAGTATGACCTGACACATCGAGAGCTACACTCACGTGGTCCTCTTAGCCCTTCCTCTCAAAACCCAAACTCCAGCTGTACCATTTCTCTGCCATCCCTCTGACCTTGTTCCCCATTCCCTCGCTCCCTTCCCTTTCCCTTTCTCCATCAGCTAAAATTCTCTGCCTCCAGATACACAAATGGTCAATAAGCCCATGGAAAAACGCTCTGCATCACCACTCACGAGGCAAATCCAGATCACTCCACACCCACTAGCTCTGCTAAAACAAGAGACAGACATTAACACATGTTGGCTAGGATGTAGAGAAATTAGAATCCATATGTGCTGCTGATGGAATGTAAAATGGTACAGCTGTCCAGGAAAATAGTCTGATAATTCTGCAAACGATTAAACATGAAGCTACCATATTATTGAACAATTTCACTTCTAAGGGGGTCGGCATTGTGGCACAGTGGGTTAAGCTACCGCCTACAATGCCAGCATCTAAAATGAGTCCCACTTCAAGTCCCAGCCACTCCACTTTCTTTTCTTTTTTTTTTTCTTTTTTTTCTTTCTTTCTTTTTTTTTTTTTTTTTTTTTTTGACAGAATGGATAGTGAGAGAGAGACAGACAGACAGAAAGGTCTTCCTTTTCTGTTGGTTCACCCTCCAATGGCCGCTGCGGCCGGCGCACTGCGCTGATACGATGGTAGGAGCCAGGTGCTTCTCCTGGTCTCCCATGGGGTGCAGGGCCCAAGCACTTGGGCCATCCTCCACTGCACTCCCTGGCCACAGCAGAAAGCTGGCCTGGAAGAGGGGCAACTGGGACAGAATCCAGCGCCCCGACCGGGACTAGAACCCAGTGTGCCGGCGCTGCAAGGCAGAGGATTAGCCTATTGAGCCACAGCGCCGGCCAGCCACTCCACTTTCAATCCAGCTCCCTGATAATACACCTGGGAAAGCAGTGAAAGATGGCCCAAGTACTTGGACCACTGCCACCCATGTGGGAGACCCAGATAGAGTCCCAGACTTCAGGCTTATACCTGGCACAGCCCTAGTTGCTGCAGCAGTTTGGGGAATGAACTAGGGGATAGAAGATTTTCCTCTAACTTTCTCTGTTTCCTACTACTCTCTGTTCAAATAAATAAACCTTTAATAAAAATCCATTCCTAGGTATTAGCCAAGATTATTCAAAACTTGCCCATGCAAAATCTCATACATGAGTGTATATGGCAGCATTATTCATAACAACCAAAAAGTTTAAACAACTGACGTCTTTACTAACTGATACATGCAAAAATAAATGCTGCTGACATGCCTTGGCTTGTGGCTGTATCATTTCTCTCTATGCCTCCGCACATCCCCTCCTCCTTCCTGTGTATGTAACATCTCCAGCTGACTCCTTTTTACAAGGAAACATGTGACAGCATTTACAGCCAACCAGTACAATCTCCCATATCAATATCTTTCACCTAATCCTATCTGCCAGGATATTTTTTCCAAAGCAGGTAACACAGCTCTAGAAATTGGGACCTCCTATTTTATAACACAAGTAAGAGCTTTGACTAACATGTTAGCAGGAGAGACAGACAGCTGGATCATGGATATTATTTTGAAAGTTGAGGCAACAATTACTGGTAGGCTAAACATGGAATAATGAAGACTACAGCAGGTAAGCTGCTATTTGAGATGTCCATATCCCATATAAGAGTGCCTTGGTCAGTCTTGGATATCTCACTTCTGATCCAATTTTCTGCTAATGTGCCTGGGAAGGCAGTAAATGATGGTGCCAGCCCCAGTCATTTTTTTAAAAGTGGACATTTAAAAAAATTGCATTTATATAGAGAACAGCATTCATGCATTTCATATATATATACACAGAATATATATATATGTATATATGTGTATATATATGTATATATATATATATAGAGAGAGAGAGAGAGAGAGAGAGAGAGAGAGAGAAACCAGCCCTCAGTGTTTCTTATTGTTAACATCTTAACAGCAGTATGGTACATGAAGCAGGTGGGGAAGGAGAGGTCCCTCCACAGAAGCAAGCGCTAGTATGGTAGTAAGTGGGAAAGTTTTCCTCGAGACATGGGCTTGGAACACAGAAGGCAGCACAAGGGGTCTTAGGTGGAAGTCTGGCATGTGGTGATGGCTTAGGGTCTCTGAGGCAGAGGAGTGCTGGGTGTTCACTAGATTACTGTGATGTCCTGGAGCCAGCACTGTGGTATAACGAGTAAAGCCACCACCTGCAGCGCCTGCATCCCATATGGGCTCTGGTTCGACTAACAGCTGCTCCACTTTCAATCCAGCCCTCTGCCATGGCCTGGGAAAGCAGTAGAAGATGGCCCAAGTCCTTGGGCTCCTGCACCCACTTCCTCCACCTCCTCCCCCTCCTCCCCCTCTCACCCACCTCCTCTTCCTACCCCTTCTCCTCCTCTTCTCTCCCTCTCCCATTCTTTTCCTTCCTCCTCTTTCTTCTTTTAATTTTTACAATAACATACTTTCAATTCACTGTATAGTCATAAGCTTAATTGTCCACTAAATAAAAAATTCAGTAAGCAGAAAGTAGAAAGACCTCTGTTCCACAGGAGTAAAGACAAGGGCTATAAATAATAATCAAATCTCAAGATGACAATTTCACTCATATATTACATTTTTTTGTACTCTGTATTATCCACAAAGTAAAGAAAATATATGACACTTGTCTTTTTGGGACTTGCTTATTTCACTAAGCATAATGATCTCCAGTTGAATCCATTTTGTTGTCAAAGACAGGATTTCATTCTTTTTATGGCTGATTAGTATTCCATCATGTACATTTACTACATTTTCCTTATCTAGTCATGAGCTGATGAACATGTGGGTTGATTCTGTATCTTAGCTACTGTGAATTGAGTTACTACAAACATGGGGGTACAGATAACTTTCATAATGCTGCTTTAATTTTCTTTGGGTGAATTCCCCGGAGCGGGATGGATGGGTCACACAGCAGAACAATTCTGAGATTTCTGAGGAATCTCCATCCTGTCTTCCATAATAGTTGTACTAGTTTACATCCCACAACAGTGTATTAGGGAAGCTTTCCCCCCACATCCTCAACAGAATTTGTTATTTTTTTATTTTTATTTTTTTGGATGACAGCTACCCTAACTGGGGCGAGGTAATACTTCATTGTGGTTTTATTTGCATTTCCCTGATGACCAGTGATCCTGAGCATCTTTTCATATGTCTGTTGGCCATTTGTACATGCCCAGGATGGAGATGTTAGGAAGGGAACTGGAGGACCAGCGCTGTGGGCACCGGTTCAAGTCCCAGCTGCTCCACTTCCGATACAGCTCCCTGCTAACAGCCTGGGAAAGCAATAGAAGACGGAACAAGTGCCTGGGCTCCTGCATCCAAGGGGAAGATCCAAAAGAAGCTCCTGGCTCCAGACTCCTGGGATCGGATCAGCCCAGGACCAGGCACTGTGGCCATTTGGGGAGTGAATCAGCAGATGAAAGACTTCTCTCTCTGTCCATCCCTCTCTCCATCTGAAACTCTGCCTCTCAAGTAAATAAATAAATCTTAAAAAGGAAAAACAGAAGGGGATCTAGTACCTGAGATGGTAGCAGAAGATGGTCCAGCTGCTTGGTGCCCTGCCACTTCGCTTGCCTCAGCCCTGGCCACTGCGGCCATTTGAGAGGAGGAGGGAGTGCAGGAGGCCAGATATTTAAGTCTGGATTTCAGAAGAAAAGTCTGGGCTAGAGACACAGATTTAGGGTTCCTCGCAAGTGTGTTGACACTGGATAGTTGTGAAGTCACGATGCTGGGTAAAATAACCAAGGAGAAGATCATGAGAACAACCCATAAAAATCACAAGACGCCTGACACAAGGGCAGACAGGGACTAGAGAAAATCTTAACATCCCAGTCATCCTAAAACTCATGGACCCAGCATCTCTTCAAGCAAACTATATCCATGGAAAGAAGCCCAAAATACTGACAGGTCTTGGACGATTTTCTGCTTCCCCTCAATTTATACACAGTGAATCCAACGGCAGGTCCAGAATCCTTCAGCTGCAGAACCAAGACTGCACTTCAAGCACCCCATGAAAGCACTCACTTCTCTCTGGCATTCCCCCATAGGGTGGCCCGGGCTTGCTAGCCACACTGGGGGCAACAGATTTCAATCCACAATGGGAAGTCACTGAGATGATTTTAAGAAGGGGAGAAGACACTAGGCAAAAAGTCAAAAATGTTTGAATTTTGGAAAGATTCTTCTGGCTGCATGGTAGCAAAGAGACTGGAAGTTGGCCAGGGAAGATGGGTAGGCAATGATGGGTTACACAGTACTGAAGTCAGGAGGTAGGGAAATGCTACAGGGAAGTAGATGGATTGAGATCTAAATGGGAGATAAAATGGGGTTGGGGGCACTGGGGGACAATGAGGATAAAATTAGATATGGGGGTTGGGGAAGAATAAGGTATTCACTTTGACTTCTGGTTTCTGGTGTTAGCAACTAGCAGGATTGTGGTACTAATTTATTAAGAGTACACTGAATGAGAATCTGGTCTGAAGGAAAAAGAGAGCATATTCCATCTTACACATGTTCAGAATAATTTCCCTCAATTAAAATTATTTTACATAAGGAGAGAAAAGGTTACTGTGTGACCAGAGGCTGTGGGATTGAGCTCTGGCTCTGCAGGTACAAATGGCATTCATGTCTGTCACAAGTCACTGTGCCTTTGGGCAACCGGTTTCTGAGGTTAATTTACTGGCTTGGCCACATCATCTCCAGAGTTCTTTCCTAAGGCCCTGGGCTGTGGGGCATCCAATTATTGGAAAATCACCATATGACCCGAGTAAGGAAATGACATCTAAGTAAGTTCACAGAAGTGATTACATGTATGTTTGGATTTGTCCTTCTTTTGCTTTTCTCTGACAAGATACCCAGATTCATTCTAGATATAGGTACGACTACGTCCAAAAAGCACTAAGGGTCAGGTAGGTATTACGGCATAGCAGTCTGAGCCACCACTTAGAACACCAACATTCTATGTTGGTGGACCAACTTCTGATTCAGCATCCTATTAATGTGCCTGGGAGGCAAAGGTGATGCCCCAAGTACCTGAGGCCCTGCCTACCACCTACTGCGGAGACCTGGACAGATTCCAGCCACCTGGTTTTGGCCTGGCCCAGCCCCAGCTGTTATGGGAATTTGGGAGTAAACCAGAAGATGAAAGATCTCTTTCCTTCTAACACATACTCTTTTTCTCTCTCTCCGCCTTTCAAATAAATAAAATTTTTTAATAAAAGAATGAAAAAAATTTTCTGTGGGCAAAAATATATTTTAGTATACAACACTTCAATGATTCAACACAAATTGTAGTTCATAAAGATGTTAAACTGTTAGATAAAGTTTCCAAACATGCTACAGAGAAGAGTCAGATGATGAAGTGGGAGGCATTACTTCCTAGACAGATCATTAGCTTGCTTCTTTCACAATAGCTGTAACTAAGATCTAACACTACATAAAAGAATTTATGTCCTCTGCTTCTGGCAATGATATATTTTCTTTTTGAAATTTTTACTTATTTGAAAGGCACAGAAAGGTATTTCCCATTTGCTGGTTCACAGCCCAAAGGCTGAAATTAGCCAGGCCTGGGCCAGGCCAAAGTCAGGAACTGGGAACCTAGTCCAGTTCTCCCACATGAGTGGCAGGGACCCAACTATTTAAGCCATCACCTACTGCTCCTCAGGGCGCACATTAGCAGGAAGCTGGAACCAGGAACAGAGCCTGGACTTGAAAACAGGCACTTCGACAGAGGACGCAGGTAAATGCCTGCCCCTGGTATCGAGATCTGTTCAAAGTTCATCAAAGTATGTGGTTTATAAAATTTTATCTAAAAAAATCCCTAAGGGAATTTAAGATCAAAAACACTGTGCTAACGGACAATTTTTAAAAAGGTGAAAAACTAGTAAGAAATTAATCCTATCAGATACTGTATTATAGTTACAATGATTAAAAAGAAGTCCTATATGGAACCAACACAGAAATAAATCGGTGGAAAGAAGGCCCACAGATAGACACTAGCATGTGTAAGCAGTCAGCATGTACTAAAAGGAATATCACAAAATAGTGAGAAAAATGTTCAGTAGAAGTAGTGATTGTAGCTGATGTCTGACAAAAAATATCTACTCAGATGCTCACTTTATACCAAAACAAATTCCAGGTATCTCATAACTCTACTCTCTATAGGTAAGATATAAGTAGCATAAAAATAATCTATAAATATCTATCATTTAAGTAGCTTTAATATATAAAAATCTATTTTAAAAGTCAAACCGAAGAACTTTAAAAAGTATTACCAATAACTTTGCAGGCTGGTGAATGAAACAGCAGTAAAAGAAAAATATTGGCCGGCGCCTTGGCTTAACAGGCTAATCCTCCGCCTTGCGGCGCTGGCACACCGGGTTCTAGTCCTGGTCGGGCGCCGGATTCTATCCCGGTTGCCCCTCTTCCAGGCCAGCTCTCTGCTATGGCCCGGGGAAGGCAGTGGAGGATGGCCCAAGTGCTTGGGCCCTGCACCCGCATGGGAGATCAGGAGAAGCACCTGGCTCCTGGCTTCGGATCAGCGCGACGCGCTGGCCGCAGCGGCCATTGGAGGGTGAACCAATGGCAAAAAGGAAGACCTTTCTCTCTCTCTCTCTCTCTCTCTCTCTCTCTCTCTCACTATCCACTCTGCCTGTCAAAAAAAAAGAAAAATATTAATTCAATTAAAAAGATTTTAACCTTCTGTGCATCAAAAAGAAAACGATGGAAAGCTGAAAGGCAGAGGAAACCCTGGGGAGAGTATCTGCAGCTGAGACAGTCGGGTATCTACACTTCTCACCAGGACGCACATTCCACTAGTGCCATTCACTCAGTACTCCTGCCTCCTTCCAAAAATGCTGAATGCAAATGTAATTAGGCCTATAGAGGAAAGCTGATAACAAGTTAAGGAGATAAGTCTGTTAATTACCAAGAGACAATACAAAGGAAAATCCAAAATATGGAATATTCTCCATGGCAAATAACCTGGTTTTTTAAAAAACACAAAAGCATAAAAGGAGGGAGGACAGCTGTCTGGATCTTTATCAGGTCAGTAACTATAAGCAGCCAGTGCTGAGATAACCCCCTTCCACTCCCTCAACACACACAAAGGCTTCTCAGTACATTCAGAATAAAATAAAAAGTCCTTTATCACAGTCTGATGTCCCCAGAATTCTAAACTATGAAAACAGACCCAGTAACTAAAAAATTGACATACAAAAAGATGTTCACTTCAACACAATTTTTAACAATAAACTAGAAGTGACAAAAGAATAATTGAGCAAATTAAAACATAATCTTATAGAGTAGCCTTTAAAATGCTTAGAATAATGAAAAGAATAGTAATAATGGAATGTATATTTTACAATGTTTCGTAAAAAAAATCCGGATAAAAGGACATGTAAGAGGAAAACTGCACAAAAGTACATTACAAATCGAAAGGAAGTGGCCAGCATTGTGGCAAATGAGTGAAGCCGCGCCTGCAACCTTGGCGTCCTGTATCAGAATGCTAGTTCAAATCTTGGCTACTCTGCTTCTGATCCACTTTCTTGCTCATGCAACAGAAGATGGCCCATGTGGGAGAACAGGATGGGAGTTTCTAGGTCCTGGCTTCCATCTGGCCCAGCCACCGCTGTTGTGGCCATTTGGGGAATGAATTAGTGTATTCAAAGTTTCTTCCCTGGATCTCTTACTCTTTCTGCTGCTCTTTCAAATTAGTAATTTTTAAAAATGTTATTTCCCAAACAGGATATCATTCTATAATCATTTTCTAGTGACTTTCCCAAATCCTTACCCAAACGAGCTTCCTCAGCTATATTCTTTCTCAAGTTTTGAACTCCTCCCCCCAAAAAGCATATTTAGTGGAATCAAGTTTTTATTTCAGAGTATGAAATCACTCTGTATTTAAAAGCAATAGTATAACCTCACATCTAAAAGACCCATAGGATAGTGAAAAACATTTGTTTATGTGTAACTTGCTGTGCACTATTTTAAGTATCCTTGAGCTATAAAAATATGGTAATATTTGCTGGATACATTCAACAATAATAACCAAAATCAAAGTTAAGCTTATCATTTACAAAGTACAGTTCCAAAAATAGCGCATTAATATTCAGGCTTGGTAGGCACAGACAAGTTTTCAGTGTTTAACTGAAACAAGCAGCCCAGACCTGCACAGCGGATGGCTTCACGGGCCACTAGGCCTCTTCCTCCAGCACCTCCCTGGATGATTCATTTTTGTTTGTGTTTTACTTTTGTTGTATATTGTATATTTAAATCATACACCTAAGGACAGAGAATAAAAGACAAGCATACTAAACCCCTTTGTACCTGTCATTCACTTCAATAATTAACAATACTTTCCTATTCTTGTATCTATGCCCTTCCAACTTTTTTTTTTTTTATTTATTTTTTTTTTTTGACAGGCAGAGTGGACAGAGAGAGAGAGAGAGACAGAGAGAAAGGTCTTCCTTTTTGCCGTTGGTTCACCCTCCAATGGCCGCCGCGGTAGGCGCGCTGCGGCTGGCGCACCGCGCTGATCCGATGGCAGGGGCCAGGTGCTTTTCCTGGTCTCCCATGGGGTGCAGGGCCCAAGAACTTGGGCCATCCTCCACTGCACTCCCTGGCCACAGCAGAGAGCTGGCCTGGAAGAGGGGCAACCGGGACAGGATCGGTGCCCTGACCGGGACTAGAACCCGGTGTGCCGGCGCCGCAAGGCGGAGGATTAGCCTACTAAGCCGCTGCGCCGGCTGCCCTTCCAACTTTTTAAGGGAGGAAGCAGGCACTTAAGCATTTTAAAACAAATCTTAGACAAGATAACACTTTTTGACTAGTAAACTAAAAAGTTATGAAGACAATTGTTTTCTTTCACATAAGACTTAAGATATTGGGGCAGGCACTGTACCACAGCAGTAAGCTGCCACTGGGGAGAAAGGTATTCCACGTCAGAGGGTCAGTGCAAGACCCAGATGCTCTGACTTTGATCCAGCTTCCTGCTAGTAACGCCTGGGCAGGATGTGAATTATGCCCTAAATGACTTGGGTCCCTCCATTCACAAGGGAGATACAGATATAGTTCCAGGCTCTCGACAAAAGAATGGAAGATCTCCGTCTGCCTCCTCCCTCTCTCTCTGCCCTTCAAATAAACATTTTTTTTTTTAAATAAAATGAGCTTTAAAAAGTACTTAAGATGTTCTAGTCCTGGCTGCTCCACTTCCGATCCAACTCCCTGCTGTGGCCTGGTAAGGCAGCGGAAGATGGCCCCAAATCCTTGGGCCCCTGCACCCACGTGGGAGACCCAGATGAAGGTCCAGGCTCCTGGCTTCAGATCAGATCAGCTCCAGCCATTACAGCCAGTTGGGGAGTGAACCAGCAGATAAAAGACCACTCCCTCTCTCTCTCTCTGCCTCTCCTTCTCTCTCTACTCTATGTAACTCTGACTTTCAAATAAATAAATAAATCTTTTTAAAAAACATAAGATGTTGAAAATATTTATAATTTTTCAGTTAATAAACTTAGTTTCTAGCATAGTTCAAGTTACAATCAGATTTTAGAGCTAGAAGCAAACACAGACAACATCTAACTCACTGCTATTCAAACTGCGATACTTGGACCAGCAGCACTGCCATCACCCAGGAGCTGGTGAGAATCTGAGGCTCAGCCCTTCTGAGCCAGTCTCCAGAGCTTCACAAGACCCAGAAGTGACTGGAAGGCTCAGAGAAGATGGCAAATCTCCCACTGAGTCTACTCAGCTCAACTGAGAGGTTAAGTGACCCTCTCACCAAAAGCATAACCAAGTATCTGATTCTGAAATAGGATTTTTTCCTCACCTGACACACTACTGCCCTGTGAAAACCTCAACTTTATCACAAGACCTCCTGAAGTTTCACATCCTTTTGGAAACTAGTTCAATTAACAAGTAAATGAATTCCCCATACAGTAACTTCCTTAAACTCCTGACAGCCTGACATCTTCTCAAATACTATATTATATGCTAGAACAGAACGCACAGATGATCAAATCTCTTCTTTATGTAGAAAACAGACCTTCTCAGCAAACATGCCTACAAAGGAGCCACTTTATTTAATAGCTATGTGTGTTTTCAAAGGTCCAGGCTGCAGTTCTGATGCACACAATACAACAGATGAAACCTAAAAGTTGGGCATTTTAGCATAGTACCAATAAGCACACTACTGAAAATCAAGATTTTTTTTTTTAAAGATTTATTTATTTACTTGAAAGGCAGAGTTACAGGCAGAGGCAGAGGCAGAGGCAGAGAGAGGTCTTCCATCCACTGGTTCACTCTCCAGATGGCTGCAATGGCTGGAGCTGAACCGATCCGAAGCCAGGAGCCAGGAGCTTCTTCCAGGTCGCCCACACAGGTGCAGGGGCCCAACCACTTGGGCAATCTTCTACTGTTTTCCCAGGCCATACCAGAGAGCTGGATTGGAAGTGGAGCAGCTGAGACTCAAACCAGCGCCCACATGGGATGCCCATACTATAGGAGGCGGCTTTACCCGCTATGCCACAGTGCCGGCCCCCAAGCTCACTTTCTACCTGCGACTTTGGTTTAACTTCATCAGTAAGAAAGTTCAGAAATGAGATATAAAAAGTACCAACTGCTTCCATAAAGATAATGCTTCTGAAATATGGATATACAAGATAACATCAATGATAAACCCATTAATAAGTCTTCCTGTTATCCTAATTGTAAGAAAAAGATTAATAATTTTTTTGTTAAAGAGTTATTTATTTGAAACAGTTACAGAAAAAGAAGGGAGACAGAGAGAGAGAGAGAGAGAGAGAGACTCTTCCTCCATCCACTAGTTACTCCCCACAATGACCAGGGCTGGACCAGGCCAAAGCCAGGAGACAGGAGCATCATCTGGGTCTTCCATTAGTACAGGGCCTGAAACATCTGAGCCATTTTCCACAGATTCTCCCAGGCTATTATCAGGGAGCTGGATGGGAAGTGGAGCAGCTGGGACACAATACCGTGCAGATATGGGATGCAGGTGACTGCTAAACCTGCTGTGTCAACTCCAGCTCCTGATCCACAACTTTTTTTTTTCTTTTTATTGGCAGGCAGAGTTAGACAGTGAGAGAGACAGAAAGGTCTTCCTTCTGTTGGTTCACCCCCCAAATGGCCGCTACGGCTGGTGCACTGTGCAGATCTGAAGCCAGGAGCCATGTGCTTCCTCCTGGTCTCCCATGTGGGTGCAGGGCCCAAGCACTTGGGCCATCCTCCACTGCACTCCCGGGCCACAGCAGAGAGCTGGACTGGAAGAGCAGCAGCCGGGACAGAATCCGGCGCCCCAACCGGGACTAGAACCTGGGGTGCCGGCGCCGCAGGCGGAGGATCAGCCTAGTGAGCCGTGGTGCTGGCCCATTCACAACTTCTTCTTTTTTTTTTTTTTTTTGACAGGCAGAGTGGATAGTGAGAGAGAGACAGAGAGAAAGGTCCTCCTTTGCCGTTGGTTCACCCTCCAACCAACGGCCACCGCAGCTGGCGCACCGCGCTGATCCAATGGCAGGACCCAGGGGCTTCTCCTGGTCTCCCATGGGGTGCAGGGCCCAAGCACTTGGGCCATCCTCCACTGCACTCCCGGGCCATAGCAGAGAGCTGGCCTGGAAGAAGGGCAACCGGGACAAAATCCAACGCCCCGACCGGGACTAGAACCCGGTGTGCCGGCGCCCCTAGGCGGAGGATTAGCCTGTTGAGCCATGGCGCCGGCCCATTCACAACTTCTTAAAGAAAACTTCTGAATAAAACTTCAGACTACAATTTTAAAAATTATTTTAAAAGGCAAATATATTCTTCAAAAAATTATTTCTTTTGATCATATAGATTTCCATAAGATAGTCTTAATTTTCTAAAGAAAATTTTATGATGCTTGAGAATTCTAAAAGCTTTGTTGAACAATATTAAGAAACATACTGCTTATCCAAAAGTGATCCCTGTTAAATATAAGAGTGGGAATAAGAGAGGGAGGAGATGTACAGTTTGGGACATGCTCAATCAGACTTGCCCCAAATGGTGGAGTTAGAAATGTGCCAGGGGATTCCAATACAATCCCATCAAGGTGGCATGTACCAATGCCATCTCACTAGTCCAAGTGATCAATTTCAGTTCACAATTGATCACACTGATAGGCCTAAGAGTCAAAGGGATCACACAAACAAGACTAGTGTCTGTGAATACTGATAGAATAAAAAAGGGAGAGAACAATCCAACATAGGAAGTGGGATACACAGCAGACTCATAGAATGGCAGATGTCCTAAATAGCACTCTGGCCTCAGAATCAGCCCTTAAGGCATTCGGATCTGGCTGAAGAGCCCATTTGAGAGAAGGAGGAAGGAGGAGGAAGGAGGAGGGAGGAGGAGGGAGGAGGAGGGAGGAGGAGGGAGGAGGAGGGAGGAGGAGGGAGGAGGAGGGAGGAGGAGGGAGGAGGAGGGAGGAGGAGGGAGGGAGGAGGAGGAGGAGGAGGAGGAGGAGGAGGAGGAGGAGGAGAAGGAGGAGAAGGAGGAGAAGGAGGAGAAGGAGGAGAAGGAGGAGAAGGAGGAGAAGGAGGAGAAGGAGGAGAAGGAGAAGGAGAAGGAGAAGGAGGAGAAGGAGGAGAAGGAGAAGGAGAAGGAGAAGGAGAAGGAGAAGGAGAAGGAGGAGAAGGAGAAGGAGGAGAAGGAGGAGAAGGAGGAGAAGGAGAAGAAGGAGAAGAAGGAGAAGAAGGAGAAGAAGGAGAAGAAGGAGAAGAAGGAGAAGAAGGAGAAGAAGAAGAAGAAGAAGAAGAAGAAGAAGAAGAAGAAGAAGAAGAAGAAGAAGAAGAACAAGAAGAAGAACAAGAAGAAGAACAAGAAGAAGAAGAAGAAGAAGAAGAAGAACAAGAAGAAGAACAAGAAGAAGAACAAGAAGAAGAAGAAGAAGAACAAGAAGAAGAACAAGAAGAAGAAGAAGAAGAACAAGAAGAAGAACAAGAAGAAGAAGAAGAAGAACAAGAAGAAGAACAAGAAGAAGAAGAAGAAGAACAAGAAGACCTAGATGAAAGATCTCTGCGAGTGAGATCCCAGTAGAAAGAACGTGGCCATCGAAGAAGGAGGTACCTTTCTCTGAAGGGAAGAAAGAACTTCCACTTTGACTATGACCCTGTCGGAATAAGATCGAAGTCGGCGAACTCAAAAGGCTTCCATAGCCTTGGCAACTCATGACTGGAGCCTAGGGAGATTACTGATGCCATAAACAAGAGTATCAAATTGTTAAATCAACAACAGGAGTCACTGTGTACTTACTCCTCATGTGGGATCTGTCCTTAATGTGTTGTCCAATGTGAATTCATGCTATAACTAGTACTGAAACAGTATTTTATACTCTGTGTTTCCGTGTGGGTGCAAACTGATGAAATCTTTACATAATATATACTAAATTGATCTTCTATATATAAAGATATACTGAAAATGAATCTTGATGTGAATGGAATGGGAGAGGGAGCGGGAGATGGGAGGGGTGTGAGTGGGAGGGAAGTTATGGGGGGGAAGCCATTGTAATCTATAAACTGTACTTTGGAAAATTATATTTACTAAATGAAAGTTAAAAATAAAAAATAAAAAAAGACCTAAATGAAAGATCTCTGTGAGTGATATCCCAGTGGAAATAACAGGTTATCAAAGAAGGAGGTACCTTTCTCTGAAGGGAGGAGAGAACTTCCACTTCGACTATGACCTTGTCTAAATAAGATAGGAGTCCGCGAACTCAAAAGGCCTACATAGATAGCCTTGGCAACTCATGACAAGAGCCTAGGGTGATTACTGATGCCATAAACAAGAGTGTCAAATTGTTAAGTCAACAACAGGAGTCACTGTGCACTTACTCCTCATGTAGGATCTCTGTCTTTAATGTGTTGTACAATGTGAATTCATGCTATAACTAGTACTCAAACAGTACTTTACACTTTGTGTTTCTGTGTGGATGCAAACTGTTGAAATCTTTACATAATATATACTAAATTGATCTTCTGTATATAAAGATAACTGAAAATGAATCTTGATGTGAATGGAATGGGAGAGTGATTGGGAGATGGGAGGGTTGTGGGTGGGAGGGAAGTTATCGGGGGAAAAAGCCACTGTAATCCATAAGCTGTACTATGGAAATTTATATTTGTTAAATAAAAATTTTTAAAAATACAAAAACAAACAAACAAACAAACAAACAAAATACTGCTTATCCAAAAAGGAGATTTGCATCTTTCATTGGGGGGTTTTCTTAACAGAATACACAGTGAGGAGTAAAACAAAAAAAGTCAAAGCCATTATCATTCCTTTAAGAATATCAGAAGAGTAAACTGGCAAACTGCATCAAAAAACAGACTACGCGGGGCCAGTGCTGTGGCGCAACAGGTTAAAGCCCTGGCCTGAAGTGCCAGCATCCCATATGGGTACCGGTTCCTGTCCCGGCTGCTCCACTTCCGTTCCAGCTCTCTGCGATGGCCTGGGAAAGCAGTAGAAGATGGCCGAAGTCCTTGGGCCCCTGCACTTGAGTGGGAGACCCAGAAGAAGCTCCTGGCTTCAGATTGGTACAGCTCTGGCCGTTGTGGCCATCTGGGGAGTGAATCATCAGATGGAAGACCCCTACCTCTCTCTATAACTCTTTCAAATAAATAAAATAAATCTTAAAAAAACCAGATTATGCATGCTAGCAGTCCCCCCAGAAATGTGACCTAAAGAAACCACTCAACACAGCTACAAAGACTGTCCACTAACAATTCCTTCATTATACTCTAATAATAAGAAATGTGAAACAGCCTAAAAACCTTACGTGAAAGAACCTAGAATTAAGGGTGTATGCATCCATGAAGTTTATGGGTCTATCATTAACAAGGACAGTGTAGGTCTAAAATGGAATCATTTGCACACTACCTTACTGGGTTTAAAGAGTTAACATGCCATTTATAATACAATTTCACTACAATCATTGAGACATTAAATACAAATATTTAAACCATATGTTTTCATAAATTAAAACATAAATACTGGGGCCAGTGCTGTGGCACAGCAGGTTAATGCCCTGGCCTGAAGCGCCGGCATCCCATATGAGCGCTGGTTCAAGACCCGGCTGCTCCACTTCCAATCCAGCTCTCTGCTTTGGCCTGGGAAAGCAGTAGAAGATGGCCCAAGTCACTGGGCTCCTGCACCCACGTGGGAGACCGGGAGGAAGCTCCTGGCTCCTGGCTTCGGATTGGCGCAGTTCCGGGATTGGTGCAATTCCAGCTGATGTGGCCAAATGGGGAGTGAACCATCAGATGGAAGACCTCTTTCTCTCTCTGCCTCTCCTCTTTCTCTGTAACTCTGACTTTGAAATAAATAAATAAATAAATAAATCTTAAAAAAAAAAAACACCATAAATACTGGGGCAGGAATTGTGGTGTAGCAGGTTAAGCCACTCCCTCCTACATGAGCACTGCAAGGGGCAATGGTTTGCATCCCAGCTGCATTCCGGCTGCTCTAGTTCCACTCCAGCTTCCTGCTAATGTTCCTGGGAAAGCAACAGAGGATGGCCCAACTACCTTGGCCCCTGCACCCATGGGGTAGACCTAGAAGCTCCTGGCTCCTGGCTTCAGCCTGGCCCCAGCCCTAGTTGTTTCGGCCATTTGGGGAGTGAACCAGCAGATGGAAGATCTCTCTTTCTCTCTATATCTGTCTCTGTAAACTGCCTTTCAAGCAAATAAATAAATCTTATAAAAAAAAAAATATTGGGAGCAGCACTGTGGCATAGAAGTTTAAGCCTCTGCCTGCAGTGCTGGCATCCCATATAGGCACTGTTTCAAGTCCCAGCTGCTACACTTCCATTCCAGCTCCCTGCTAATGCATCTGGGAAAGCAGTGGAAGATGGCCCAAATATTTGGGGCCCTACATCCTTCTGGGAGACCTGGAAAAAGCTCCTGGCTCCTGGCTTTGGATGGCCCAGCCCTGGCCATTGTGGCCATTTGGGGAGTAAACTAGTGGATAGAACCAATCTCTTTCTCTGTCTCTGTCTCTTTCTCTCTCTCACCAATTCTCTGTTTGTGCCTTTCAAATAAATAAATCTTTTTAAAAAATATAAATATTTAAATATTTATATGCAAATCACATGTTTAAATATATAACTATTTAAACAATACTTCAATACATTAAGTATAAGTCTTTAAATCATATTTAATATATGAATATAAAATCACATATATTAAATATAAATCATTTTTTAAAAAAGATTTATTTATTTATTTGAAAGTCAGAGTTACAGGAGAGCAAAGGAGAAGCAGAGAGAGAAAGAGAGGTCTTCCATCCACTGGTTCACTCCACAGATGGCCGCAACAGCCAGAGCTGCGCCAATCCGAAGCCAGGAGCCTCCTCCAGGCCTCCCACATGGCTGCAGGAGCCCAAGCACTTGGGACATCTTCTATTGCTTCCCCAGGCCTTTGCAGAGAGCCAGATCAGAAGAGCAGGAGCCAGGGCTTGAACTGGCGCCCATATGGGATGCTGGAACTACAGGCGGTAGTCTTACTTGCTATGCCACAGCGTCGGCCCCTATAAATCACTTACAAAATGCTGTTTTTTTCTTCATGTGTAGAGACAGATGTCCACTAAAATGTATCAGCAATTATCTCCAAATGGTTGAGCTGCAGTTCATTTTTTTCTTTATATTTCCCTTTACTGCTTGAATTTTCTACAAAATCATGTATATGATATCTTTCACAGTTTTGAAATATATTCATTTTTATTTTTTTAATTGGTTTATTTTATTTATTTGAAAGAATGACAGAGAGAGAGGAGGAGACAATGAGAAAGAGGTCTTCCATCTGCTGGTTCATTACCCAAATTATTACAACAGCCAGAAGCAGGAACTCCATTCTGGTCTCCCATGTAGGTGGCCAGAACCGAAGCACTCATATCTTCTGCTGCTTTCCCTGGCACATTAGCAGGGAGCTGGACTGCAAGCAGAGCACTCAGGACTCATACTGGCACTTGGATACGGAGTGTTGGTGTCGCAAGTGGCAGTTTAAGCTACTGCACAACACTGGCTCCTGTATTCCTTTTTTAAAGGCAAAAAGTAGAATAATACATTCAAGTCACAGGGTAAATAAAGAAAACCTTAGCAATAAAATACATATATATATATATACACTTAACCACTACACTGCAGGTTTTTTGGCAAGTAGAGAAAAAAAACAGACGGAAAGAACAGGCTGAGAGTACAGGAAAAATCTACAACCTGTTAAAATCAGATAAATGTTCATTACTTGAGCCTTATCAAAAGCAGGGGGGTCAGCACTGTGGTGTAGTGGGTAAAGCCGCCGCCTGCAGCACCAGCATTCCAAATGGGCACCGGTTCTAGTCCCGGCTGCTGCTCTTCTGATCCAGCTCTCTGCTATGAGAGCAGAAGACGGCCCAGGTCCTTGGGTCCCTGCATGCACATGGGTGACCTACAGGAAGCTCCTGGCTCCTGGCTTCAGATTGGCTCAGCTCCAGTCATTGCAGCCATTTGGGGAGTGAGCCTGCAGATGGAAGACCTCTCTGTCTCTCTCTTTCTCTGCCTTTCCTTCTCTCTGGGTAACTCTGACTTTCAAATAAATAAATAAATAAATCTTTTTTTAAAAAAAAAAGGAAAAAGAAAAGCAGGGCGGGGGGGAAATCGCTCTTATGTCTCCCAACCCCCAAATCAAAACCCACCACCAAGACTAGCCTTGGAGAGTCCTGTTCCTGATAACTTGGCTTTAGCCTTATATAGACACTGAGCCCATTCTAAAGCAGTACAGAAGTATCACAGACCAGAGTTCTTTTCTTTTATTTTTTTTTACAGGAAGAGTTAGACAGTGAGAGAGAGAGAGACAAAGAAAGGTCTTCCTATCCGTTGGTTCACCCCCTAAATGGCCGCTACGGCCAGTGCGTTGCGGCTGGCGCGCTGCGCCAATCCAACACCAGGAGCCAGGTGCTTCCTCCTGCAAACCAGAGTTTTGTTGTTCTGTTCATCAATTCCTCACAGAGGGAAGATCTAAATTTTGTTACATGTGATTCACCAATATGGATTACTCCTTCTCTTTTTTGTGGGTCTGGAACAAGAAGCAGCTGCACTGGTGACTCCACACAGTGACATGAGTTCACAGTTTTCCCATCAAAGATTACTGCAATGCAATCAAAACAACAGTAAAATAAGGAAACTGATTCCTTGAGCTACAGAAATTTGCACGCCTCCAAGGTTCAACAAAAAATACATCTAGGACTCCTAACATCTAGATGTAAGATCTAAATAACTCCCATTCCTAGTCTTTTAGTTTGAGTCCAAGTATCACAAACTTACCTACAATGTTTATTTTAATCTATGAAAATAAACTTAGGTATTTTATTAAAAACTTTGCTGAACCCATTACTCCATGAGTAGTACAAGAACACCTTTATGGAAGAACCCATTATTCCACGAGGAGAAGGAATTCCTGAAAGAATGGCTGAAACACGGCACTAGAACCACAACATCAGCCAATATGAATAAGAGCTGACCAGGTATCCATGAAGAAACGGAAAGTGTTTTTTTAAATTGGAAACTTTTAAATTTGAAACTTTTAAATTGTTTTTTTAAATTGTGTTTTTTTAAATTGGAAACTTCATGAATACAGCCAGATACTGATTTTTATGAACAGAAGGAAATAATACCATTTCACCTCCCTCGTTAGGGGTGATTGAAGACCCTTCTAACTGCCATCTAGCTACTCAATACAAAAAAAGAACATATAAAGAATATATATATATATATATATAAAAATTGTCCCCTCCAATATAGGTAATGCAATCCAATGTATCTTAACCCAATGGTAAATATGTCACTTGGAACATAAGTTTTAATCCCAGATGAAAAATGAAAAACATACTTGCTACCATTCTAGTATTGACAGGTAATCCTTAATACAAGAGTACTAGACAATAATCTAGTCCTCTGTTTTAGCTGAAGCCTTTCATTAGTAGAAGAAATGAAATGATGGTGAATCAAGCTCTCTCCACACGTTATTTTTCTTTAACAAATCAAATTCAAAGACAGTAATAACTAGGAACACAGAATGGAAGAAGAAAGAAAGATACTATCTCTTAAGTTCTATCACTATCAGGTCTACTGTTCAGTTCGACAAAAGCATAAGTAAGGACCTGACAGCATTTATTAATATCTGTGTGGCAACTGTATTTGAAGTTTAATCAAGGATTTGAGCTTGATGAAATAGGGCAAGGAACATAATCATGACAGTAACACACCAGAAAAAAAGGGCCAGTTGTGTGTTCACTGCAACCTTAGGCTTACTGGCCAATAAAAATGTTTAAGAAATAAAGGAGGAGGAAAACGGAAAAAAAATAAAATACTGTGAGTGCTGCTGCCATGTTTCCTTATCATTCTATTTTCCATTCCTTTAAAAAAATACTTTTTTTCTAGAATGCTTTAAATCTACTAACTGCTCACAGTCTTAATGTTATCTTCTACAAACTTCTATGAACCATCATTATTAGCCCTCTTCCTCTTTTCAACCTATAGTCTCCCTTGGTGATTCCCACCTGTATTTCCTGAATACGTCATATGGACAGGCTATTGGCACAGCAGTTAGGACGCCGTCTGCAAGACCTGCATCCGTATCAGAGTGCCTGGGGTTGAGTCTCAGATCTTCCTGCAGATATACATTCCAGTAGGTGGTAGGTGATGGCTCAAGTACTTGGGTCCCCGCCACCCACCCACATGGGATACCTGGATTGAGTTCCAGGCTCCTGGCTTCAGTCTGGCCCAGCTCTGACTGTTGCAGGCATTTGGAGAGTGAACCAGCAGAGGGAAGATCTGTCTGTCGGTGTCTGTCTCTTGAGTGAAAGTAAATAAATCAATACAAATTAAAATAAATAAATAAATAAACATACCAGATTTTATAATTTTAACTCAGTCTTTTCTCTTACCTCCAGACTCATACTCAACTCAGGATATTTGAGAATGAGTTCACAGTCGGTGGTACTTCTTCTCCAAGCCACGCAAAGCCAGGCTTTCCTAATTAAGGTGATGGCGATTCTAAATTTCAACTTTGTCAAGTTCAAAACCTTTGAAGTCATCTTTGATTCCTCTTTCTCTTACACCCCACCATTTAGTAGTGAAATGGTTATTGCTTCAATCTTCCAACTACATATAGAAACTAACTACATATCACCACTTTCATGCGGACCACATGGTCTGAGCCGCCACCATCACCTGTATTGTCCAAAGCGTCCTAGCAGATCTCCCTGATTTTACCCTGTATCCCTACAAATTAGCCTTACTGAAGTTGCCAGAATGATCCTTTTAACCTTACTCAGAAGTTTCTACTCTGTTCAAAGCCTGAAACAGTTCCCATCTTTCTTCAAGTAAAAACCAAAGTACTTTCCACAATACAAGGCCCCTCGTGATCTGCCCTCCTATGATTCTTCCAATTTCCCCTATTATTTTTTTTCCACTGCTTACTCCTCCAGGCTCCTTCAGGTCCTCTGAATTCACCAAAAAGCCACCACAGCACCCCCTCAGCCCCAAGGGCCTCTGTTCTCAATGTTCTCTGTGGGATACTTACCCCAAATCACATGGCTAACTACCTCTCTTCCTTCAAGTCTTTGTTAAAAGATAACCTCTTGGTAAGGCCTATGATAACCACCCTGTTTAACACCCAACCAGTCCCCTTTCCTTGGGGGGGGGGGGGGAGTAAACCACCCTTAGTGAATTAATCTCACCTAGCTAAGACAATGGAAGAAGCTACTAGAATCAGAAGTAGTATTGCCATGAGAAAATGGAATGGGAGATAAGCTAGAACCTTCTGTCAAGACTCTAGTTCTGTTTAGGGAAACACATGCAAGGAATGAAGAAAAGCAGTTGCCAGAAAGGCCGTATCTGAGTCATAGCTACACAGCTGTGGCACAGTCATGCAACAGTATCATGAGGAAAAAACGCACACTTCAATTCTAAGCAAGGTATTTCCTTATTCACATACGAGAAAAAAGAAACAAAGGAAATATATCCAGTACAAATAAATAATAATTTCTGCTTCTCATGCTTCTAAACAGTTTGAAGCTAAGAAAAGGGGCTTACCTGAGACTTGATGCTATACTTTAAAAAAAGAAACCCTAAGCATTTTTGTTAGCCAATATCTAACCACCAGAACTCAGTTTCAGCTTTCAAAAAAGACACCTAAAACAATCTGTTCAGTATGACAGAAAGTGACAAAACTGTGCCATTTCAAGGAGGAAGGTAAAACCAACCATTTAACGCGACATGTACTGAGTGCCTGCTCTCTGCCAGGCTGTTACCAGAGCCATCTGACCTGCACCATGCAGTGACTACAGTCAAGGGAGGTACAACTATCAAACACGTGAGCATCTTCTCCCTTGGCAATACATTTATCAATTATATTGACAATGGCAAAGTGTTCAGAAGCATGCTCCATTAAGTTTTAGCCACATCATTTACTAAACAGATATGCAGTACATGTGTGGTGCTGTTTAGATGCAGGTGTTAAGGGGCTGCAAATATGAGTTCCAAGTTACTCTAAGTACTTCCCACGCACCCCAGAAGCTGCATGATCTCGTTCATCAACCCAGCAACTTAACTTTTTTAAGGCTTTATGTATTTATTTATTTGAAAGACACAGAAAGGAAGGGGGGGGAGAGAAGAGGGGGAGGAGAGAGAGAGAGAGAGAGAGAGAGATTTTCCACCAGATGGTTCACTCCTCAAATGCCTACAGCAGCAAGGACTGGGTCAGGCTAAAGCCAGGAGCCCAGAATTTGATCCACATCTCCCATGCACTTGAGTAATCACCTGCTGCCTTCTAGGGTAAACATTACTAGGAAGCTGGAATCAGAACCAGAGCAAGAATCTGAACCTGGACACTCTGATATACAACTCAGTTAGCTTAGTGGCATGTTAACCACTGTGCTACAATGCTAATCCCAATGCAACAATGTTATGATTTAAATGTCTCCATGCTTTATTTTTTAATTAATTAATTAACTGAAAGGCAGAACAAGAGAGAGAGACAGAGACAAAAAGACAAAGAGACCTATCTTCAATTGCTGGTTCACTCCTCACAGGGCCACAACAAGCAGGCTTGGCTGCATCAGACAGAAGCAAGGAGCCTGTAAGTCTATCCACATCTCTCAAGTGGGTGGCAGGGCCACAAGGACTTGACCCATCTTCTGCTGCTTTCCAAGGAATATGAGAAGGGAGGCAGATCAGATGTGGAGCAACGGGGACTTAAACTGACACTCCAACATGAGATGCCAGAGTCATAAGCAGTGGATAACCCTGCAATACCACAACCACAGCTTGTTTCCCTCTTGAAGAGATGATAAACGAAGGTTTCATAAATTTAGAACACAAAACTAGCAGATGGCAGAACAGGGATTTAATCTCTGGCATTTTTATCTCCAGTACCCATGCTCTTAACTAAGATATTACACAGTGCCTCACATCCAGAAGGCAGAAATTACATATTCAGAAAGAAGATTAATATACATGGCCAACCCTACCTGATTATTGCCCCAAAGTCTACCTGACAAATAATAACTGCAAAGTAAGTGACCACAGATTAAATACTACATATATTACACACTACAGAATTGCTCCCTAAGGGGTAAATTTTATTTTAAATAAATAGGGGCCAGTGCTGTGGCATAGTGTGTAAAGCCGCTGCCTGCAGCAAGCCGGTTCAAGTCCCGGCTGCTCCACTTCTGCTCCAGCTCCTGCTATGGCCTGGGAAAGCAGTGGAAGATGGCCCAAGTCCTTGGGCCCCTGCACCCACGTGGAGACCTAGAAGAAACTCCTGGCTCCTGGCTTCGGATCAGCACAGCTCCAGCTGTTGTGGTCATCTGGGGAGTGAACCAGTGGATGGAAGACTCTCTCTCTCTCTCTCTCTCTCTCTCTCTCTGTGTAACTCTGACTTCCAAATAAATAAATAAATCTTTAAAGAAAAAAAAAAGTTCTATCTGATCTGTGTAATGACAGCAATCTCAAAAGAAAAATAAAACAAATTAAAACAAGAGGTGGCCGGCAATGTGACGTAGTAGGTAAAGCCACCGTCTGGTAAAGCCACATGGGCGCCAGTTCAAATCCCGGCTGCTCCACTTCCGAGAAAGCAGAAGATGGCCCAAGCCCTTGGAACCCTGCACCCATGTGGGAGACCTGTTAGAAACTCCCGGCTTCAGATCGGCCCAGCTCCAGCCGTTGCAGTCAACTAGGGAGCAAACCAATGGATGGAAGACCTCTTTCTCTCTCTGTGTTACTCTTTCAAATAAACAAATCTTTAAAAAAAAAAAAAAAAAAAAAGAAAGAAAGAAAGAATGAAACCAACTAGTGTCTTAATTTTTGGTTACTTCCTTCACACTCTAAATAAGTAGTAACTTTGATTTAATTACTTCAGTGACAAGACTTCTAATCCTGTCCAACTAGTTTCTTCCTAACCTATGGGAACAAAATCAAATGACTTGCAATACAGTACAAAATGAAATCCGATTTTAACTGTTTATCTAGAAACTTTATTTTAATGATTTCAAACACTTATGCAGAAAAGCTTCCTGTTGCCCCTAATAAAACTTCTTGCACTTCAACTGCACCAGGAGGTTTGGCAAAACAGTCTGCAGCACCTTCAAAGCCTTTCTTTAAAAGGTGCCAAAGGATCCTACTGACTGCCACGGTCAGCCAAATTTTGGGCAAGCACTGACCCCAACAAAGCCACAACATTTCTGCATCTTACAAGGTCAGGACAGACAAAGGAGCCAAAGCTAAACTAATAAAAGCCATAGAAGATTAGACTTAAAACACCAAAATCCACATCACACAATTGTGACAAACAGTCCATTTTTGTTAACCTACAAAAATGAAAAGACTGACCCCCTCTTTTTCTAAAATCTTTATCATTAACTAGGTAAAATCTCAGCAGTTAGTATGAACTCAACTGCTAGCCCTCTTAAAGGGAAAAAACAAAACAAAACAAAACAAAACTACATCTGAAGGCTCCCTTCCATGTGAAACAGGAAGAAAATCATATTTTAACTTTGAAGACAGAGTGGCAAAGTTTCTTCTGAAAACAGAATTAGGATTAAGTAGGTGAATCTCAAGTTACCATTCAGCACAAAAAGCAGTCTCACAGCTTCGAAAGGCATCTGTAAAACGAATCCTCGAAACATTTTCCGAATGCTAGATAAGCCAGTATCACTGGGCTGAAGCCAGAGAAGTCAACTTTAAAAAATAAAGGGATTATTTATGATCTCTTTATCTACATCCTACATAATTTCAAGAGATTTCTAAGAAATTAAGAATCATGCAAAGGTCTGTCGTAAGTAACAAATTTCAAGTTCACTTTTTAAAAGATTTTATTTATTTATTTGAAAGCCAGAGTTACAGAGAAGAGACAGAGAGAGAGAGAGAGACAGAGAATTTTTTCTACCACTAGTTCACTCCCCAAATGGCTGCAACAGATGGCCCGGGCTAAGCCAGGCAGAAGCCAGGAGCTTCTTCCAGGTCTCCCTCGTGGGTGAGGGGCCCAAGCGCCTGGGTCATCTTCCACTGCTTTCCTAGGTAAATTAGAAGGGAGCTGAATTAGAAGTGGAGCAACTGGGACTCAAACCGGCACCTATACGGGATGTTGGCACTATACAGAGGCTTAACCTGATGCCACAGGTTGACCTGATGCCAGAGCGCCAGCACCTTCAAGTTTACTTTTAATCATGACATACCAAAAAATTTCTTTAATAAAAGTGAACAAACTAGTGATCAGAAAGTCATAATTCAAATGTATCAAGCATTAGAGATACATTAAAGCATAATAAACTCTATTAATTATTTTAGCCATTGTGCTTTCTAAAACACCACATTATTTTATTTGCTACACAGCTTATTTTGCATGAGAATCTGTCCAGGCACAAACTCTGCCCAGAATGTCTTGCTCTTCATCGATTACATCCCTCGCAGCAAGGGCAACCCACTACAGCTCCAGATAGGCCCGAGAGAAAATATGTGAGGATCCAATAGAAACAAGGCAGGTACTTTTGGAGCCCATGAATACTTCAGAAGAAGAATGGAAAAGTGTGCCAGATGGGTTCACATTCAGTTGGTTAACAACTAAATTTCTGACCAAACCCAAACGCTTCCTTACATTATTTATCATGTACTTTTCAGTTCCCTTCAACTACCACCCTTCTCTTTTCATTCTTTTTTCATTTCTAAAAAGTAATGTCACCATCACTTCTTTCACCTGGGACCCTTATAAAAGAAAAGAGAAAAACACCTGTATGCCCGGCACTGCTCAGTGTGCATCACGAGATCCAGGTGTTGTTAACTGAAGCAAAAATAGACAAAGGAAGTGCTGCAAGGGCTTAAGCCTTCTTCTTTAAACAAAGCAGTTTAAAATAAACACTAACTGCCAAGGGTTAGCACAGTATGAACACAAATTAAGTCTTCTCAGCATCCAGAGGTGACAGCTTACCCTCCCAGAAAACAGTGGTCCCTACCTGCCTCTCCAGCCTATAGTTGACCCTACAGCAGAGAGAAAAACATTCTTCAGTGCTCAACAATAAAAAGAGTAACAAGTAATAGTTGAGTACTTCCTATGTGCCAGGCACTGCACCTAGCACACATGTCTGACAAGGTTTGCTGCTTAACAACAATTCTAAGAGGAGGTAGGGTACAAATACATTAGACAAAGAAGCTTTTTTAAACTTGTTTTTATTTATTTGAAAGGCAGAGCAGCAGAGGAAGAGGGGAGAAAGAAGAGCATAAAGGGAGAGACAGATTGATTCCATCAGCTGATTTATTCCCCAGGTCAGGTGGAAGCCAGGAGCCAGAAACTCCCATTAGGGTCTCCCACGTGGCTGGCAGGGACCCAAGTACTTGGGTCATGATCTGCTGTCTTCCAGGGTGAGCATTAGCAGAAAACTGTATCAGAGGTGGAGGCAGGACTCCATCCTGAGTCTTATATGGGATGCAAGCATGCCAAGTGGCAGTTTAACTTGCTGCATAACAACATCTATGCCAGGTAAATACTTTAAGTTACTTGCACAGGGCGCCCTGGTTCCAAAACCCACATTGTAAAATCCACTGTGTTACAATGCTACTTTCAAATACGGATCACCACAAAATCCAGTATACTACTATAGTTTGGTGTCCTCTACTTAAAAGCAGTGCTGAATATTCTAAGTACTAAAACAGAGGTTGAAAAGCTCTAACACTGTCAAAATCAGTGCAGTAGCCAGCATCCAAGAGGACTTCCAGTGCTTCTGGCTCCCTGGTGTCCACTGCTTGTCCAGTGCCTTCTCACAGTGAGCCAGGGTGGTCTGAGTGACCAACACCACATGGAATAAATGCAGGCATGCTGCCTCTGAAGTTGGGCTGGTACTCACCTGCTCTGGAGGAAGCCAGCAGCTAGCTTGTCATTATCCACGCAAGCAGCCTATTAAGGCCTAAGTGGTGAGGACAGAGGCCCCGAACAATGACTCAAGTAAGCCTGTAAGCTGGGATGGTGAGAGCCTCGTGAGAGACTATGAGTCAGAACCACCAAGCCAAGCTATCCTCCAATCCTGAGCCTCAGGAACTGTGTGAGATAATAAATGCTGGTTATGGGGCCAGCAATACGGCACTGCAGGTAAAGCATCCACCTGCAGCAACAGCATCCCATATGGGCATCAGTTCGTGTCCCGACTGCTCCCCTTCCAGTCCCATCTCTCTGCTTACAGCCTTGGAAAGCAGTGGAAGATGGTCTAAGTGCGTGGGCCCCTGCAACCTCATGAGAGACCTGGAAGAAGCTCCTGGCTCCGGCTTCAAAACGGCACCACTCCGGCCGTTGCAGCCATGTGGGGAATGATGGAAGACTTCGCTCTTTCTGTGCCTCTGCTTCTCTGTAACTCTGCCTCTCAAATAAATAAATAAATCTTTAAAAAATAATAAAATAAATACTGGTTCTTATGAACATTAACTTTTATGGTAATTTGTTCTAATGCAACATTCAACTACGATAATCAAGCAGCTTTATTGACAAGTTTATAACAAAGGTGTTAAAATAAATTACATCCTAATATTTCTAAATTAAAGAGGAATAACATTAGTACAGTCAGTAATGGGTTGCTTCCTCAAAACCCATCCTGTCAATCTGTTGTGTTTTTTTTTAAAGATTTATTCATTTACTTGAAAGTCAGAGCTACACAGAGAAAGGAGAGGCAGAAGCAGAGAGAGGTCCTCCATCCGCTGGTCCACTCCCCAGTTGATCGAAACGGCCAGAGCTACGCTGATCCGAAGCCAGGAGCCAGGAGCCTCCTAAGGGTCTCCCACGTGGGTGTAGGGGTCCAAGGACCTGGCCATCCTCCACTGCCTTTCAAGGCCACAGCAGAGAGCTGGATCATTAGTGGAACAGCCAGAACTCGAACTGGTGCCCACATGGGATGCCAGCACTGCAGGCGGTGCCCCACCTGACACACCACAGCGCCAGTCCCCAACCTAACTTTAGAAACATTAAAAACAGGGCCGCCACTGTGGCGCAGTGGGTTAATGCCCTGGCCTAGAGCGCCAGCATCCCATATGGGCACCGATTCCAGTCCCGGCTGTTCCTCTTCCAATCCAACTCTCTGCTATGGTCTGCGAAAGCAGTAGAAGATGGCCCAAGTGCTTGGGCCCCTGCACCCATTTGGGAGACCTGGAAGAAGCTAATAAGAACCTCTAATAAGAACCATGTCACATAACAGAGAATACCTCTGAAAACCACACAAGAAAGTGGTATCTACAGTTGTGTATGGAAAAAAGAACTCAGTGACTGGTGAGGGATGAGATATACATTGACACAATCTTTTCACAATCTTTTGAGATCCTATGAGGGTATCACATGAATGTGTTATTGTCTTTAAAAGTAATTTTAAAAATTCAGCTATTCAGCTGTCAGTTTAAAAAAAGAATATAATCCCAGGAATTTTTTTTTAAAGATTTATTTATTTATTTGAAAGGCAGACAGAGAGAGTGAGAGAGGTCTTCCACTTGCTGGTTCACTCCCCAAACGGCCGCAATGGCCAGAGCTGTGCTGATCCAAAGCCAGGAACCTGGAGCTTCCTCTGGGTCTCCCACTTGAGTGTAGGGGTCTAAGGACTTGGGCCATCTAATACTGCTTTCCCAGGTCATGGCAGAGAGCTGGACTGGAAGTGGAGCAGCTAAGACTAGAACCAGAGCCCATATGGGATGCTGGCACTACAGACCAGGGCTATAACCCGCTATGCCACAGTGCCGGTCCATCCTGGAATTCTTTAGACATTCAAAAACAATATATAAAGAGATCAAGAAACTCCACAACAGCAAAACAAACAATCCAATGAACAAATGGGAAAAGAACTTAAACAGACATTTTTCAAAACAGGAAATCCAAATGGTCAACAGACACATGAAAAAATGCTCAGGATCACTAGCTGTCAGAGAAATGCAAATCAAAACCACAATGAGGTTCCACCTCAACCTGTAAGAATGGCTTTCATACAGAAACCAACAAACAACAAATGCTGGCAAGGATGTGGTATAAAAGGTACCCTAATCCACTGTTGGTGGGAATGTAAACTGGCACAGCCACTGTGGAAGTGAGTTTGGAGATACCTGAGAATCCTGAATACAGACCCACCATATGATCCAGCCACCTCACTCTGGGGAATTTACCCAAGGGAAATGAAATCAGCAAATAAAAGAGCTGTCTGCACCCTCATGTTTACTGTAACACAATTCACGATAGCTAAGACATGAAATCAACCTAAATGCCCATCAACTGAAGACTGGATAAAGAAATTATGGGATATAGCCTCTGTGGAATACTACACAGTCATAAAATAAAAATGAAATCCGGTCATTTGCAACAAAATGGATGAATCTGAAAAACATCATACATAGTGAAATAAGCCAGGGACAAATACCATCCGTTCTCCCTGATCTGTGATAACTAATAGAGCACCTAAAAGGAAATCTGTAGAAACGAAATTAACACTTTGAGAAGCAATGATTTAACAGCTCTTGTCTTGAGTGTCGAGTAACAGTTTTTATTTTTTGTTTTTTCTTAATGGAGAATGGGACTCGGAATGGGAGAGGGCACAGGCGGTGGGGTTGGATTGGGAGTGGGAGAGCAGGTATGGTGGGAAGAATGGCCCAAGTCCTTGGGCCCCTGCACCCACGTGGGAGACCCAGAGGAAGCTCCAGGCTCCTGGCTTCTGATCGACAAGCTCCAGCCACTGCAGCCTTTTGGGGAGTGAACCAGCAGATGGTAGACTGACTCTCTCTCTCTCTCTCTCTCTGCCTCTCTGTGACTCTGCCTTTCAAATAAATAAATAAATAAATAAATCTTAAAAAAAAAAAGACTAGTCTCCAGGCTCCAGGTACTCCAACACTGGAAGCAGGTGATTTAATCTGTCTCCGCTGCTAGGCTATCTGGTTCTAATTATGATGCTTTTATATTTCATCTTGAAAAGCACAGATTTAAATTAGTATGCGCACATATTCCCCTTAAAAAAGAAAGGAAGAGAGGGTGGGAGGAAGACAAACAGTGAGGAGTGCACGGGGGACAGAAAGGCAGGCTAAAGAATACATGGGTTGCTCAAAATCTAAGTACAACTGCTGCATGGCCGCTGCCAGGGGGAGGGCCATGATCCCAAGGAACCAGAGCAGCTGAGGAACCTGCTGATCGGTGGTCTGAGCTCTGCAAATACCGAGGACAGCCTGAGAGAACATTCTGAGAGATGAGGCACACTCACAGACTGCGTGGTGATGAGAGACCCTCAAACAAAACGTTCCAGGGGCTTTAGTTTTCTGACTTCCTCTTGTGCTGAAGAAGTGGACTCAACAATGTGTGTTCAACCACACAAGGCTGATGGGCGCACTGTGGAACCAAAGAACTGCTTCTAGCATTCAGTGGAGCCGGTGCCCATCTACCAGTGAAGAAGATTTTTGTTGATGGTATTAAAGAAGATACAGAGCAATATAATCAAAGACTACTTTGAAAAGTATGGCAAGACTGAAACCACAGAAGTTATAGAAGACAGGCAGAATGGGAAACAAACACGATTTGCTTTTCTAACTTTTGATGATCATGATAGAGTTGGTAAAATTGTTCAGAAATACCAGATTATTAATGCGCATAGTTGTGAAGTAGAAAAGGCCCTTTCTAAACAAGAACTACAGTTTGCTGCTGGGTCACCAAGAAGCCATAGAGGGGGATCTGGCAACTTATGGGTTGCGGAGGAAACGCTGGAATTGCTGGAGGAACTCTGGCCACCCCGGAAGCTTCGGTGGAAGGGGAGGCTATGGTGGTGGAGGTGGCGGCAGCAGAGCAAGTTATGCAGGAGGTGATGGTGGCAACCATGGTGGTGGTCCTTGGTTACAGCAGCAGAGGAGGCTGTGGTGGTGGTGGAACAAGATACAGAAACCAAGGGGCAGATATGGTGCGGGAAGATACGATGGTTACAATGAAGGAGGAAATTTTGGAGATGGTAGCTATGCTGGTGTTAGGAACTTCAATGATATGGTAATTATAGTGGACAACAGCAATCAAATGGTGGACCCACGAGAGGGGGCAGCTTTGGAGGAAGCAGCTCGGGCAGTCCCTACGGTGATGGTTATGGATCTGTAGGTGGAAGTGGTGGATATGGTAGAAGAAGGTTCTAGAAACAGCAGAAGAGGGCTGAAGTTCTTAGCAGGAGAGTAAGAGTTGTCAGGAAAGCTGCAGGCTACTTTGAGACAGTCGTCCCAAATGCATGAGAGGAACTGTAAAAACATGTCACAGAAGGAACAATGATCCAGAGTCAGAAAAGTGACTGCAGCTATAACAGGAAACCTTCTGCTCAGGGCTGTCATAGCCACAGTCTGCAAAAAGCACAGCTATTGATTAATGAAATGCAGTGTCAATTAGATGTACACCCTCGAGGCCTTTTTTTTTTTTTTTTTGTCTTTTCTTTTTATTTTAATTACATCAGGAATGTTGTCCTGTAAATTGTGACAATGGTACCAGGAATAAAAATTTAGGGCATTTTTAACTTCAATATTTTTCTAGCTCAGTTTTTCTACATTTTAGTGCAGAAACTATAACACAATGCAGCTTTGAGGTGTTTCCTTATGACTTAACAAGTAGAGAAGATCACTGTTAATTACTATTTTGTAGGAATTTGGCTAAAGTTTACTCTAAAGAAACACTTACTGACTTGTGGGTTAAGAGGAATCTACTCTCCCCATTTCCAAACCATGATATGAATGAGCCCTGACATGCAGAGAGAAAAGATATTTCTATGTTTGCAATGTGTGTTTTAGATAAACGGGATTGGATATTTAAATTAGCTTATTTGTGAATTTAACAGCATCAAGGTTACCTTCAAGTGAAAAAAAATCTCAAAATTAAAAAAAAAAAAAGATTACATGGGTTGTATCTGTAAAGTGGAGGAAGGTGGACATTGCAGAAAAACAGAAATCTGAACTGGAAGCTTTGAATTCAAGTTCTAGCTCCATCACTTGCATTCCTGCATACTGACACATTTAACCACTACCATCAAAACAAGTATGGAAAAAGCGATTTTAATCCTCCCTGTTATAAAAGAAAATAAGCTGTCCAGTACCATCGCTAACACAAAATCAAAACTGGCCTTACCACCCAACACCGTCTCCCTGCCTCCACAATCCATCCTCACACCCCTACTACCCCAGCCGCATCTCAGCATGTTCTTCCATCTCCCCTTTTCCCCAACATAAAGCCAGGTCCCAAACGCAATGTATGGTCTAGCTTATCTCTCGCATCCCAAGTTACAGTCCTGTAACAATTCCGACCATGCTTTCCCTTGTTCAGAATCTCGCAGGGGCTAGAACAGCCCTCCTGACTGCCTAGCACGAACACAGCAGCGAACACGGAGACTGCTTCCCAGCAGCCACGTCCCTCTCCTGCACTGTGCAGCAGTCCTGTGGTTTGCATCCCCAACTAGTCTCCAAGCAATTGGCTTAATCTCATAGTATCTGCCTCACTGATTCTTTGAATGATGGGCCTCAGGGAAGTGTGACCCAAAGTGGTCTAACCACAGCAAACACTCAGGTTTTTGTTTCATTACAGAAGCGGGACATGGAGAATAAAAATAAAACCTTTTCTAGGGAAAGTAGGATACAAATGTGAAGCCTGAGATCCTGAAGCCTCTTTATCACCATGAGGGAAACCATCCGAAAAAGAAGCCAGTTCTGATAAAGGTACAGATGAAGAGTTGTGGTGAAGTGAAGCCACAGCTGTGTTCACATTAGAAGTGACACTGGCCCTGCAGTTAAGACACCACTTGGAACATCCACGTCACCCAGAGTTTGAGTCCTGGATTTGCTCCTGATTCCAACTTACTGTTAATTTGCATGCTGGGAGGTGACAGGTGATTGCTCAAGTGGTTGGGTCCCTACCACCCACATTAAGAAGACCTAGATCAAGTTCCTGGTTCCAAGCTTTGACCCAATCAAACCCAAATGATGCAGACATTTGGGTAATGAACCAGAAGATGTGAACTCTTTCTGTCTGATCTCTCAAGGAAATACAAGAAATAAAAATTTTAAAATTACACCTGAACACACCACACCACCCTCCAAACTTTAAATTGTATGAACCAGGAAAATGCCTTTATTTCGAGGTCCCCTCTGACCCACAAGCTTTCTTCCCAGATCATCTCCCATTTTACCAAATGCTTGAATTAGGCTAGTCACACAGGGCATTCAAATGTGTGGCATACATGAGGAGAGCTGGCTCTGGGAACAAAACAGGGAGCCTTTAGACTAGGGCATGCACAGACCCCTCTTCTCTTCCATCTGCCACCTACTTCCTATTTTGTCTTTATTGACTGTTTTGTATCATCCAATAGATTTTTAAAGAACCACTGCCGGTCACAGTACTTAGGAACAACCAAAACGCACCATGAGCAGCTGGCATGACGCAGTGGATAAAGTCGCCACCTACGACACTGGCATACCATATGGGTGCCAGGATTTGAGTCCCAGCTGCTCCATTTCCAATCCAGCTCCCTGCTAACGGCCTGGAAAAGCAGCAGAGGATGGCCCAAGTCCTTGGGCCCCTGTACCCATGTGGAAGAAGACCTGGAAGAAGCATCTGGGTTCTGGTTTTGGCTTGGCCCAGCCTGTCTGTAGCGGCTATTTGGAAAGTGAACCAGGGAATGAAATACTTTTCTCTCTGTCTCTCCCTCTCTCGATAACTCTGCCATTTAAAAAAAAAAAAAAAAAGTTAAAAAAAAAAAAAAACTCACCTTGCTTCAACTCATCCTAAAATAGAATTAAAAAAATCAAAAGGGGGGTCGGCGCCACGGCTCACCTGGCTAATCCTCCGCCTGTGGCGCCGGCACTCCGGGTTCTAGTCCCAGTCGGGGCGCCAGATTCTGTCCCAGTTGCTCCTCTTCCAGGCCAGCTCTCTGCTGTGGCCCGGGAGTGCAGTGGAGGATGGCCCAAGTGCTTGGGCCCTGCACCCGCATGGGAGACCAGGGGGAAGCACCTGTCTCCTGGCTTTGGATCTCGGCGCAGCGCACCAGCCATAGTGGCCATTTGGGGGTGAACCAACGGAAGGAAGACCTTTCCCTCTGTCTCTCTCTCTCTCACTAACTCTGCCTGTAAAAAAAAAAAAAAAAAAAAAATCTTAACTTCCTTTCAGCAACCTGGCCTGGGAATTTTTAAAGCACCCACAGCCACAACACAGCGAGACAATCAGAAGATTGTCCCTGTACTCATTATGCTGCTACACGGAAAGGCAAACTGCAGGCACTCCCCCTGTTCTCGGGCCACAGTCAACAGTGATCACAAATGTTTACACTCCCCTGACTGACAGCCAGGAGGGAGCTGTGAGAGACAGCTCAGATCTGCTGCTGCTCCGGGACCCAACATCCCTAAAATATTCTCTCCCAGCCACCTGCAGGAGACACCCCAATTTTCCATCAGAGGTTTCTTACACCACGTAAACAGACTGCCTTCTGCCATGTGACAAGTAAACTGGATTTCTAGCAAGATGGGAATCAAGGGCTCATTCTGCTTCCTGGCCTCTTCCTGTCTTCCCATGTCATCTGTCCCTAGTGTTTTTCTCTTCTCTTCCATAACAGAAAAAGGTTAGAAAGTAGGTTACTTATAACATTAGCTCCCGAGAGTCAAAGCTATTTTCCCATTTCACTTCAATTATTGATAGTGTAGAATATTTTAGTTAAAAAAAAATGTGTTTCAAGTACTAAGGATTTATTTTCTATCAAAGTAAACCCTGCAAACAACCCCTTTTTATTTATCCATTTGCTCTCTCAATCAACACTTACTTTCTGAGGTCTCTGGACACACACTAAATTAATGCCAATGACCTGGACCAAACAAAAACAAAAACACCTTACTGGGTTTCTCATACGATTGCTCAGCTTACTTAACCACAATAGAACAGTCACTCTGGCTTCTAGTTAGTAATCAGAAATCAGAACTGCTATTTTTATTTTACACTCTGCTCCTGTGGAATAAATTGTCATTATTTTCTCTAATGTAATTCCATAGCCTTCAGTTTTTAAAACTGAGCATATGTTATTTTTATAACATAAAAGCTACCATTACTTTTAAAAGATTGATTTATCTGAAAGGCAGAATGACAGAGAGGGAGAACCAGATAAAAGTTTTCCATCCACTGGTTTATTCCCCAAATGTTATCAACAGCTGGGCTGCGCGCGCGGGGGGGGCTAGGCAGAAGCAAGTTGTCTGGAACTTTAACCCCATCTCCCATCTGGGTGGTGAGGACCCCAGTATTTGAGTTATCATTTGCTGCTCCCAAACACATTCACAGGAGGAAGTTGGACTGGAAGTGTAACTGGGCCTCAATCCCAGGTACCATTTTTTTAAAAAACAAAGCAAACACTGCCTCTATTATTTCAAACCAATTATTTTATTTATCCTCATTCCTGGTGAAATATTCAATAGGAAAAAAACACCATGTAAATCGGACTCTAAGGCTTCATTATTATAAATCTTTCTGATGTTTCGTGAAGCAGACATCCCTCAGGAAGTCATGAAAATTTCTGAAACAGGGGCTGGCAATGTGGCACAGTGGGTAAAACCACCACCGGCACACCATTTGGTAACAACAGCTGGGTCCCAGCTGCTCTGATTCCAATCCAGCTCCCCGCTAATGCCCTATCCACATGGGAGACCAGGATGGAGTTCCAGCTGCTGCAGCCATTTTGGGAGTGAACCAGTGGATAGAAGAGCTCTCTGTCTCTCCGTCATTCTACTTTTCAAATAAATAAAATAAATCTTTAAAAAAAAAACTATGTCTGAAACGGGCCAGCTCTGTGGTAAAGGGGATTAAGTTGCTTCTACAACGCTGGCATTCCGTATCAAAACTGAGAGTTTGAGTCCCAGCTGGTCCACTTCTCATCCAGGTCCCTGCTGATGCACCTGGGAAAGCAGCAGAAGATGGCCCAGTACCTGGGCCCCATCACACATGTGGGAGGCTTGGATGGAGTCCTGGGCTCCCAACATCAGCTTGGTCCAGCCCCTGACTGCAATCACCTGAAGCTGATGAGCAGGCAGAGGATATCTTTCCCTCTCTGTCTCTTCTCCCTCCTTCTCTGTCCCTCTGCATTTCAAATAAATAAAAATAAAACTTAAAAAAAAAATTTGTCTGAAATAGCGAATACCTGGTTTTCCAGATAAACTTGGAAGATAAGATGCAGAACAAAAATTAAATACACAGAAAATCCACAAATCCTTATTTTGTTACTAATTTTACTTTCAAAAAACTCCTAGGTGAGATATTAACAAAAACTCCATCTTTTTCTCATTCTCTATTTTTGCAATCCGATAAGGCATCTAAAAGTATCAATCTTATTTACTGTAAGAAAATTAAAGTGCCAGCTGCCTTTATAAATGTTCAATCTGCTGCTCATGTGTGGTACTCTCTGAATTCAGATTTAACCTCTGAGACCTAAAGACACAACAGTGAGCAACCAACCAGCAGAGTCGCTCTTAGACTCCCTTTTCCTGGAAGACTCTAATCGCTAGCCTTTCCCTAAACAACCAACTGCACTTCAGGAAATCTTTCACGAACATTTTGCTCTAAAGAAAAAAATACCAAATAAGTTAGTTACTATTAGAATATATAATTACACAGACACTTTGGACGGGAAAGTATTAAGGAAAAACTTTTCAAAGAAAAAAATTTGTAAAACTCTTGTCCAAAATTAAATGGGAGTGTTCTGTTCAATTCCAAGAGTATCTTTTAAGGAGCTAAAAGCTTTATGTTGCTGTGTAAGGAAACCTGAGCAGACCCCCAAAAAAGCTCAGTCTATAATCTCATCACAAAGCAGCAGGGTCAAAAGGCAGAGTTCAGGGAACAGGGTGCGAAAGAGTTGCCACACCTGAGAGAAGACTGTATCTCATTATCCCACAGACCCTCAAAAACACTGAACTGTGTTTACTAACACATCCTGTAAGTCTCAGGCAAATCCGAATATGGCGAAAGAATTTACTTTTAAGAGCAGGGAATGTAAGAAGTTCTTTTTCCTTCATTTGAAAAGCAGCAATCTCACACAAGTCTGACAGTGCTTTAGTTGTCCCTCAGAGACTGATTTTCAGATAAAAGCTATTACCTGATCTATACAATACAGAAATAAATACTGATGTGCACACATGTCAACATCAAGACCCTGCCTGTAATGACTTCACAAGGCATGTCTACTTTGGGGCCTATGTCCACACTAGAAAAAGCATAATTTTTACTGTTACTTAGAGATTTCACAGCAGGAAAGACTGAATGTAATTTTGTTACAATTTCAGTAAGCAAGACCAACATTTGTGCAGAAGACTGTACAGAATGACTCTATGGCTCTCCAGTGGGCAGCTCAACCTGTGGGGGCTATGGGATCCTGGGTACTGGTGAGGATTTCTTGGTAGCACTGCTTATACTCTAACCATGAATTCTGTGTTCCAGTGGAAGACAAGTTAACAAGATAGCAGTAAGACCAGAAAACGAGGATTTTGGAATAACAGGTATACTGTTTGTTTCTACCAGCACCCAACCTCCTTCTAGTTACTTTCATTCTCTCCCCCAGGGCCTGCCTCCAGGGACCAGTGATAACAGTAACCCACCGGCAGGCCTCACTGCCAATTTTACATGCTGGTACACACCGCTTTCGTATATTTAATTAAATTCAGTTTGTAGCTTGTGCAGCCGGAGAAAAAACAAGCACTGCCCCACAGGAGTGAGAACAACCAAACAATGCTTGTGTTTTAATAAACTGTGAAATCAGAGTCATTGTTCTAACGAACAGTGGCACAAGACAAACGAGGTTGAGTACAAAAGCTCATTTCCTGGAGCTGAGCCAGAATATTTTGAAACCCACACAAAAGTTTATTTATTAAGAAATAGAATACTTGAGACAAGAAATGGGAAACATTTTTAATCATTCTGTTATCTTGTTACTCCAGCCATTTAAATTTCCTTAAAGGTTAGGGTTAAACTTACAATGAAGACAAATTAGTAGAGAAAATAAAACACAACACTGTGGTCCTCCAGGTGAACCAATCACAAGCTAATTTAAACTGCAAGAGGCCCCAGCTCTTCTTACCCGAGCCTCTATCTCATTCCCAGGAAATTCCAGCTGACCTGCCAGTGCCAGTTCTCATGACAGGCAGGACTTCCACGTGCTCCGGTGATGACACCAGGGGCTAGGATGCCTGCATTTGTCTCCCCTAGGGCAAACAATCACTCTTTGCTCTTTCAATCTATTACAAAAAGATAAATAAATAAAATAGACATGAATGTAACATAGAGGAAGAACTCTGCTGGTCTAGTGGATGGTGCCTATTTTCCCTTCAGACAGAGAAAGAAAAGGAAAGAAACTGAAGTGATACTAGAAACAAAGAATTAGGGCCCAAGAAGCTCCCTATTTCTACTGGCGATGAAGGGGACCGAGAAAGATGTGCGACTGTCTTCACAAGGAGGTTTTAACAACACAGAAAACTTATGCCTAGAGACTTCTTCTTTTACAGGTTTCTACACATAAGATAGCAACAGGAGGCGGCTTCATGAGGACAAAGGTAAAAGTAAGAGTGACCTTTGAAGAAGGGATTTGGGAAAAGAAAGAGCAAAAGCCTGGTCTATGGGCAATCTGGTGCCAAGCTGCATTGAGGAGCTGAGGAGCTGAGACACCAGAAACCCGCTGAATAGCTCCGCCTTGGGCCTCAGTGTGCCGCCAAACCAGAGGGTGCCTTCCTGTGTTCTGTATCAAGAAGAAGGAAGAAGAGGGCGGTGAGACAGCACGGTATTTAGAGCAGAAACCAGGATGCTCCAGGCATAGGCGGGAGAAAATAATGCAAAATAGGTGTATTTTCACCAAAAGGCCTCTGGTATTTAGAAAATAAACTACTGGAAAGCAATCTGTTAAAATGACCTTCACAGTTTAAAAATCCAAAGGCCCAAAAGCTCTATTTAAGGATCCAGCACTATACTCCTCAGAGCAGGATTAAACTTAAAAGATTCCGCAACCCGAGGCCATCAGGGCGCCACAGTGGGTAAAGCCTCTATCTGCAGCGCCAGCATCCCATCTGTGCGCAGGTTCACGTCCCGGCTGCTCCACTTCCAATCCAGCTCCCTGCCAACGTGCCTGGGAAAGCAGCAGAAGATGCCCAAGTGCTTGGGTCCCTGCACCCACATTAGAAACCCAGAATAAACTCCTGGCTCCCGGCTTCAGACTGGATCAGCTCCAGCTGTTGTGGCCATTAGGGGAGTGAACCAGCAGATGGAAGATCTCTCTGTGCCTCTCCTCTCTCTCAGTAGCTCTTCCAAATAAATAAGAAATAAAGAAATCTTTAAAAAAAAAAAAGATTCTTCAACCCTAAAAAACTAGAACCCATCTCCTTTTTTACTACATTCCTTAACTCTTAAAAGCCCTCAGTGAACACTGTCACGTTTTACAACTGAGAGGCATCTAGAACTCCAGATCAGTGCAGGCACTGAGAAATACTTCCTTGTGGGTTTCTTCATACAGTGAACAAAATACCTGAAAAGTCTAGAGAACAGAGAAGCAGACTACTCTGGCAGTGATATTTCTTTTTTTAAAAGATTGATTTTTTATTTATTTGAAAGAGTTACAGAGAGGTAGAGACAGAGAGAGAGGTCTTCCACCTGCTGGTTCACTCCCCAGATGGCAGCAATGGCTGGAGCTGCGCCAATCCGAAGCCAGGAGCTTCTTCTGGGTCTCCCATGTGGATGCAGGGGCCCAAGGACTTTGGGCCATCTTCTGCTGCTATCCCAGGCCATAGAAGAGAGCTGGATCGGAAAAGGAGCAGTGGGGACTAGAACCAGCACCCATATGGGATGCTGGCACTTCTGGCCAGGGCTTTAACCTGCTGCACCACAGCGCTGGCCACATGCAGTGAAGTGACATTTCTAAAAGGCTTCACAAATATGTGGAAACCATTCCCAGCTCATTAACAGCAACTGAGTAGAAGCATCAAAAAAGGGGGCTGTGGTTCCCACCATGTATGACTGATACCCAGTTAATGTGATGCTGCAAATGAGGCTGGTTCCATCCAATAACACATGAAAGGAACCAAGTGAAAATGACATCATGAGAGCTAAGACCTTGACTCTAATGTGCTTATTTTAAAATGGATATCATCTGCAGCCTTGGTATGTTTACTACTGTTAGTAATAATGACCTGTGGTCCAGCTCATATATGGCAGGGCCATAAATGTGCCACCACCCAGCAGTTAAGGACAGCAGGACCTAGTGGAAAAGAGCCACTTGGGAGCCAGCCCTTGGGATGGAAGCCCAGCTTGGCCTTTTCTGTCTCTCTGACTTTGAGCAACAAGTCACCGAACCTCAGCCTCCTCATCCATAAAACCAGAGAAGTAATGCCTTCCAGTTACTGTGAGAATTAAATATGACATTTACAAATCACCAAGCACAATTCATCCCTGATAACTAAATGTCAGCTGTGTTCACAGCTTCAAGGTGTACAGGAGATTTCCTGGGGTTACTTCTGAATTAATAAATGCACTCATTTAAAGGAAGCATTATTTCAAAATTAGCATTTTGAACCAGTGATCGGTAATGTACACAAGTTTATACCAGAAAAGTAAAAGATAACTCAGAAAGCCCATGTTGGTTAAAAAAAGAAGTCACAATAGTTAATCAAGAATACAGTCAGCAGAAGTCATGTGATTTTGAGAGAGGACCAAGTGCCCTTTTATCTTCATGATGTGTCACCTAAGCAGCATGGCAGATACTTCCACTCTTCATGCCTGGAATTCTCAATCCTTACCTAGGAGTAAGGACTAGCACTTTGCTTGAAAAGCAAACAGAAATTAGTCTTGTGCCGAAAACTTCTGGATTCTCTGGGGAGGAAAACGTTATATGGCACTCTCCTAAAAAGTCAAGCCTTAGGCAGAACAGAACATACTACAAAGCACAATAAAGTATAAATGGGAAAAATATAAAGAGCTAAACTTTATAGAAACAAAAAGCAAGGTTCTACCTGACCATGTCCAAAGGTGATGTGGGTGCCTGTGAAGAAGGAATTTCCTACGATATTCCTCTAAAACCACAACTGAAGCTGCTCTTCAATACAACCACTCACTGAGGTTCCACGAACACCACTCACCAGTTACCTGCTGCTCATCACGTGGTCCTCATTCATAAACAATTAAGACATACTGTTGGCTTAAAAAATGAGGGGGGGCCAGCGTGGTGGCACAGCTGGTTAAGCTGCCGCCTGTAACAGCCACATTCCATGTGGGCTCTGGTTTGAGTCCGGGCTGCTCCATTTCCAATCCAGCACTCTACTGGTGTGCCTGGGAAAGCAGCAGAAAATGGCCCAAGTGCTTGGCCCCTGCACCTAGGTGGGAGACCAGAATGGAGCTCCTGGCTCCTGGATTCCGCCTGGTCCATTCCTGTCTATTACAGCCATTTGGGAAGTGAACCAGTGGATGGGAGAATTCTCTCTCACACACACACAATGTAACTCTGCCTTTCAAATAAATAATCTTCTTTTTAAAAAAACACGAGGTGTGGGCCGGTCCCGTGGCTTAACAGGCTAATCCTCCACCTTGCGGCGCCGGCACACCGGGTTCTAGTCCTGGTCAGGGCGCTGGATTCTATCCCGGTTGCCCCTCTTCCAGGCCAGCTCTCTGCTATGGCCCGGGAAGGCAGCGGAGGATGGCCCAAGTCCTTGGGCCCTGCACCCGCATGGGAGACCGGGAGAAGCGCCTGGCTCCTGGCTTCGGATCAGCACGATGTGCCGGCCCCAGCGGCCATTGGAGGGTAAACCAACGGCAAAAAGGAAGACCTTCCTCTCTGTCTCTCTCTCTCACTGTCCACTCTGCCTGTCAAAAAAAAAAAAAAAGAATTCATTTAAAAAAATAAAATCTTTGCTGGTATCTGCATGCTGGTTTGCACACAGCTGATAAAAAGGGTTAGTCATAACTTATTTCAAGAGGAGAGGAAAAGGGTAATATTTGTTTTTTAAAGATTCATTTATTGGGGCCAGCACTGTGGTACAGTAGGCTAAGCCTACACCTGGCTTTTGGCTTTAACTTGTCCCAGTTCCAGCCACTCTGCATATCTGGGGAGTCAGCCGACTGGGGTTCTTGTTGTCTGTCTTTGTCTGTCTGCCTCTTAAACCAGACAATCAATAAAAAATGTATCTCATATAAGCAGAGAGTAGGGGGCTGGCACTGTGGCATAGTAGGTTAAGTCTCTGCCTACAGTGCTGACATCCCATATAGGCGCCGGTTCCTATCCCGGCTGCTCTTCTTCTGATCCAGCTCTCTGTTTTGGCCTAGGAAAGCAGTGAAAGATGGCCCAAGTCCTTGGCCCCTGCACCCACATAGGAGACCTGGAAGAAGCTCCTGGCTCCTGGCTCCAAGCTCCAGATTGGCCCAGCACTGGCTACTGTAGCCATTTGGGGAGTGAAATCTCTCTTCCTAATTCTAGCTCTCAAATAAATAAATAAAATCTTTAAAAAAACAGGAAAAGCTCTCAATTTAGGGCTTAAAAAACCCACATATTGCCGGCGCCGTGGCTCAACAGGCTAATCCTCCGCCTTGCGGCGCCGGCACACCGGGTTCTAGTCCCGGTCGGGGCACCGATCCTGTCCCGGTTGCCCCTCTTCCAGGCCAGCTTTCTGCTGTGGCCAGGGAGTGCAGTGGAGGATGGCCCAAGTGTTTGGGCTCTGCACCCCATGGGAGACCAGGATAAGTGCCTGGCTCCTGCCATCGGAACAGCGTGGTGCGCAGGCCGCAGCGCGCCAGCCGCGGCGGCCATTGGAGGGTGAACCAACGGCAAAAGGAAGACCTTTCTCTCTGTCTCTCTCTCTCACTGTCCACTCTGCCTGTCAAAAAGTAAAAAAAAAAAAAAACCCACATATGAATCAAATATACCAGCTTTTATTGCTAGCATGAAAAGGAAAAGTTTTACTTCTGTCCAGATCAAATCATTTTATTCCTTTATTCAAACAATCTGTTTGAGTCCCTATTTTGTGCCAGGCACTATTTCAGTCACTGGGTGTATACTGATAAACAAGAAAGACAATGGTACTACTCTCTAGGAGCCAACAATATAATGGAGACAACTAACATTAAAAAGTAAACAAGTGATTTAAAATATATTGCCAAGTACTAGTAGGTGTTATAAGGGAAACAAAGTGGGGTGACTAACAAGTGACAGGCAAAAGGGGGGAGGGGTGGAGTATAACCAGAGAGGCCACTCTGGGGAGGTGGCACTTGTGCAGAGACTGGACAAGGAGGGAACTCATTCCTGCAACAACTAAGGGCTATACCGTCCAACAGGGCTGCCCTATTGACACATGGCCCCTGAACACTTGAAATGTGCCTTGTCTAAACTGACACAAGTTATACCTGTAAAATGCACAGGAGATTTTTCAAGATTTAGTAAGAAAAAAAAAAAAAACATAAGAAATTCATTAGTGGGCTAGCACTGTGGCATAGCAGGCTAAGCCTTCACCTGGGTGCTGGCATCCCACGAAGGTGCCAATTCCTGTTCCAGCTGTTCCTCTTCTGATCCAGCTCTCTGCTGTGGCCTGGGAAAGCAGTAAAGGATGGGCAAAGTGCTTAGGCCCCTGCACCCACGTGGGAGACCAGGAAGAAGCTCCTGGCTCCCGGCTTCAGATCAGCACAGCTCTGGCAGTGGTAGCTATTTGGGGAGTGAACTAGTGGATAGGAGACCTTTCTCTCTGCCTCCTCCTCTCTATCTGTAACCCTACCTCTCAAATAAATAAATAAAATCTTTTTAAAAATTCATTGGTTTTGATTATATGTTGAAATATTCCAAATATGTTCGGTTAAATAAAAGGCATCACTAAAATCAGTATCATCCATTTCCTTTTACCTTGTAACGTAGTTGCTGGAAAATTTTTAAATTCCAAATGTGTCCTACAGTGTATTTCTGATGGAAAATGCCAGCCCTTGGGAAGAGGACTGCACGGAAAGAACTGAAGTTAACAGGCTGTGACACAAGAAGGACCTGCAAGAAAATCCATACAGCTGGAGAGGGCAGTCCACTCAGAACACTGGAAAGGGAAGCAGAAACCACCACGAAGAGCTCTGTAAAGCGGGGTAAAGGGCTTGAACCTTAAGCTAACACAAAGGAAGCCACTTCAAGTAGAAAAAAATTACGTGAATGCTTTCCTATTTTGTGGAGAACTGGCAGTACCTTTCACACTATATATAGATTTTCTAATCTAACAATAATCTGGAGATTTCAGACACGGGGTCCCTGGGTCCCTAAGAGTCCATGAAGGTTATAATTTTGGGGGAAGGAGGCCATGGATCAATATTAACATTTCAGGGAGTTTATTAAAAATTGTAGCTTGCCTGTAACGGGAACTACACAGAATAACAGATTCGTCCCCTTTGCTGTGGCTGACATTTTGACTACTCACCCAGACTGCCTGTGGAATATGTAGGATGTATCAGTACTCACATCCTACAGCACTGAGACGTCATTTCTTTTCAAGGCCGATTTAGAGGTTTTGTTAGTTTTTTTTAAACTCAACACCAATTTCAAGTCCCAGAGGTTCATCTTACTTTTCTCCTTTCAAGACAGATAAGAACTTCGATGATGCCTACCACTGTCCTAAGGGACAGACTAGCTTCTAACCTGCCTGCCTGCGCTTACTGCCCTGCCCACCGCAACTTCACAGCAATCCCACACTCCCTTTAAAAACCAAAAACGGGCACAGGACAAGAATTTATGCTAAAAATGATAAATAATAAAACCCAGTAAGAAAAGCAAAAAGATTTTTAAAGTTCAAAGTGATATTTTATTTGCATAATAAAAGCCTTTCATTTCTAAAACAGCACTTGAAAAAGTTTTATCACAATACTCATTTTCCATGAAGTTTTTCAAATCCCTGAATATAATAACATCTTTATTAACATCCACTAATTAAAAAACAGAAGGAGGAACTGGCGCTGTGGCGTAGCAGGCTGAGCCTTTGCTGTGGAACCAGCATCCCATACAGGCACTGGTTCGTACCCCAGCTGCTCCTCTTCTGATCCAGCTATCTGCTTATGGCCTGGAAAAATGGTGGAAGATGACCAATGTGCTTGGGCCCCTGCACCCACATGGGAGACCCGGAAGAAACTCCAGGCTGCTGGCTTCAGACTGGCCTGGCTCCTGCCGTTAGGGCCATTTGGAGAGTCAACCAATGAATGGAAGACCTTTTCTCTCTCTCTGTAGCTCTACCTCTTGCATAAATAAATAAATAAGAAAAGAAAGAAAGAAAGAGAGAGAGAGAGAAAGAGAAAAAGAAAGGAAGACCAAATACATACTTTACTAATTCTTTTCTAATTTTCCAATGAAGGAAGGAAGGAATACAGGAATACATGCACTCAAGAGGCCAGTAGTATTCCTCTTAACATCTTTAGCTGAGAGGCGTTAAAAGATCATCTCATCTGACCATCAGGTTACCCCCTGGGAACTGCACGCTGGTATTTCACAGCAGCTTATGCTACTCAGGGGCAGCAAATGTAGTGGTTGTCGGTATGGATGAATTAGGACTGACAGACTGCAACCCAGGTCTCTCACGCGCTACATGAACCCGACTGAAGTACCACGCCTTTTGGTCTGTTTCCTCATCTGTGAAACAGAGAAAACAGAACCTGTCTCCCAAGACTGCTGATAGGGTTAAGTGAAAGAATAACTGTAGAGCATTTATCATAGCGCCTCGCAAATGGAAAGCACTGTGTAAACGTGTTAGCTTGTTATTAGTTTCATTGTCAATACTGTCACCTATACATTCCACCAGCTAGCACACTGGAAAACATTTACCATTAAATATGATTCGTCCAAAATGCTACTGTTAGTTATGGCTATATCAAATCTAAAAGTTACGTCATCATTAAACAAAACTGTAAGGATCTGCATAGCCTGTGTTTCCTAAAGATCCTTGCAGAAAAACTGTCCCTACCCTCCAGCAAACTGCAGGAGAGGAGCAGGTCTTCTTCTGTCTGGAGGGTCACAGAAATTAAAACAATGCACTGTGTTCGAAATTTTTTTTTTTCAGATGTTTACTTTCATCTCAAGAAGACTGTGATGGCAGTGGAAACACTAGCAAAAGGATGTGTTCGTGAATTCCAGAAGTTTGTCTACCACCTCAGTAGCAGACAGAACTCACACCCCTACAGTCTTTTTCTTTCTGCTGGTTCCCTTTTCTTTCCCTTCTTCGTACCTTTTTATCCTCCCCCATAGACACGAGCCTACCTCCTCCTGCTCTGGTCTAGTTCTCTATGCTGGTGTGTCCTGTGCTAACAATGTACAGCCTATGTCTGAGCCTGGGGTTATCACACGGGATTTTGTTGCATTCACTACTAGGGCCAACTTCACTGTATTTTGAGTACATTTTTAAAAGTTTATCTTTCTTTGCAGCCAGTGTTGTAGCTCAGTAAGTTAAACTACTACCTGCAAGGCCAGCATCACAAATAAGAGCACAGGTCAGTCGGAGTCCCAGCACCTTTGCTTCTGAGCCAACAGAAGATGGTAAGTACTTGGGCTCCTGCCACCCAAGTCGGAGAAGCAGATAAAGTCCCAAGCTGCTGGTTATGACCTGGCCCCGCTCTGGGTGTCACAGTCATTCAGGGAATGAACCAGCAGATGGAAGCACCCTGTGTCTATTTCCCCCTATGTCTGTCACTCTACCTTTCAAATAACAAATGTTGAAAAAAAAAAAAAAAAACTTTTTTCTTTATTTAGCAGGCCAAGTAACACAGTACTGGTTTATTCCGTTTTGTTTGTTTGTTTGTTTGTTTGTTTTTTTAAAGATTTATTTATTTCAAAGTCAGAGGCAGAGAGAGAGAGAGGTCTTCCATCCGCTGGTTCACTACCCAGTTGGCTGCAATGGCTGGAACTGCACTGATCCAAAGCCAGGAGCCTCCTCTGGGTCTCCCACGTGGGTACAGGGGCCCAAGGGCTTGGGCCATCTTCTATTGCTTTCCCAGGCCATAGCAGAGAGCTGGATCAGAAGTGAAGCAGCCAGGACTTGAATCGGCACCCATATGGGATGCTGGCACTGCAGATGGTGGCTTTACCCACTACGCCACAGCACCGGCCCCTCTGGTTTACTCCATAAATGGCCACAACAGCTGGAGCTGGACTGGGCCCAAAATGAGAGGTGGGAACCAGGAACCCAACTACTTGAGGAATCACCAACTGTCACTCAGGGTCTGCACTAGCTGGAAACAGGAGCAGAGCTGGATATCACACCCACACACACTGATGTGGAATTCAAACATCCCAACTGGCACCTTAATGGGCCGACCAAACACCTGCCCCTCCAGTAGATTTTTAAGTCCAGTTGTCACTCTACCACAGCAAATGGACCCCGTATCTTCTCTGCCCTTATTAGAATGGAGGCTGAATTTGTAACACTCCTTCTGCAGATCTGGTCGTGGGCCAAAGGGTTCAACCAGCTACCAACTAAGGCTCTGCCATCCGTGGTTCAGATCAAGATGTACAAACGTATATACCTTGGCCACTGTTTTAAAAGATATCTGATGGCAGTCTTGACTATGACATTCAGTATGGAAAAGGTGCCAGCCTGAAATGCTTGCTGAATTCAAGTCCAACTCTTCTTTTTTCTGAGTTTAAATTAAATAAATCTGGGGTACAGTGCATCAGAACAACCAGGCACTCGTCAGGAACACTGCTGGTGAAACACAGTCTGATGGGGCCTTTTATCTCTCTGCCATGGTTACTACACTGCAGTTATTTTTTATTTATTGTTTTTTGACAGGCAGAGTTAGAGAGAGAGAGAGGTCTTCCCTCCGTTGGTTCACCCCCCAAATGGCCGCTACTGCCAGCGCGCTGCACCAATCCGAAGCCAGGAGCCAGGTGCTTCTTCCTGGTCTCCCATGCAGTGCAGGGCCCAAACACTTGGGCCATCCTCCACTGCCTTCCCGGGGGGGCCAGCAGAGAGCTGGACTGGAAGAGGAGCAATCAGGACAGAATCCAGCACCCCGACCGGGACTAGAACCCGGGGTGCCAGCGCCACAGGCAGAGGATTAGCCTAGTGAGCCGCGGCACCGGCCACTACACTGCAGTTGTGTCCAAGGCCTCACCCAGAACTAGCATGCCATGATACCCTGAGAGTCTCAACTACATTTTCTATGTGAATGTGAACCATGGTCCCCACTGCCTCTAAGCTCTCCGAGAAACCACACCCAACAATCCAAGCTAAAAATGGCTAAAGACATCAAGGAAGAAGTCTACGCAAAGGCGTGTGGCAGAGATCTCAGTCATTAGACTTTAACAGCAATTAGCAGGACTGAAACCACACTAGCAGGGGAAGACTTTAAAAATAGTCTGGTTGGGGCCGGCACTGTGGCACAGCAGGTTAAAGCTCCGGCCTAAAGCACCAGCATCCCATATGGGCGCTGGTTCTAGTCCCAGCTATTCCTCTTCTGATCCTGCTCTCTGCTGTGGCCTGGGAAAGCAGTAGAAGATGGCCCAAGTCCCTGGGCCCCTGCACCCACGTGGGAGACCCGCGAGAAGCTCCTGGCTCCTGGCTTTGGATCGGCACAGCTCTGACCGTTGCAGCCATCTGGGGAGTGAACCACCAGATGGAAAACCTCTCTCTCTGTGTCTCTACCTCTCTCTGTAACTCTTTCTTTTTTTCTTTTTTTGACAGGCAGAGTGGACAGTGAGAGAGAGACAGAGAGAAAGGTCTTCCTTTCGCTGTTGGTTCACCCTCCAATGGCCGCCGCGGTAGGTGCGCTGCGGCTGGCGCACTGCGCTGATCCGATGGCAAGAGCCAGGTGCTTCTCCTGGTCTCCCATGGGGTGCAGGGCCCAAGCACTTGGGCCATCCTCCACTGCCCTCCCTGGCCACAGCAGAGAGCTGGCCTAGAAGAGGGGCAACCGGGACAGGATCGGTGCCCCGACCGGGATTAGAACCCGGTGTGCCGGCGCCACAAGGCGGAGGATTAGCCTAGTGAGCCGCGGCACCGGCTGTAACTCTTTCAAATAAATAAAATAAATGTTTAAAAAAAATATTCTGGTCATCATACATTTGACAGACTTATTTGTAAACTTACACTCCTTCATTTATTAAATTCTGTGCACTACGAAAGAGTGCCTTTCCTCTTAGGGAGCTTGCACATTTGTGTGACTTAAACGAAGGCCTAATGACAGCCTTTATTTTTTCCATTGCCCTAAAGATTAACTGCTATAAATTAAGCCATATTCCTAGAGCTACGTCTTAAAGGAAATGAGAGTCATAAAAGAAAATTTTAAATTATGTCTGCCTTCCTTTTCATCAACTAACTGCATGATTAACTTCCATTTCATAAACCTCCTTTCTTTTATATCAAATAAGGAAACTAATTTTGAAAATTTCTTTTCACTTACATTTAAAGGAAATTTAAACATTTGCACTTTAACTTTTAAAGGACATTTTTGTAAGCAAAGTGCATCTTGGAAATACACTGTGAGTAGAAACACAACAGCCAAGATGGGTAGAGAGAAGACAATGGGGAGGAGGCCAGCATTATGGTATAGCGACTGCTATCTGCGACATAGCTTCGAGTACTGGCTGCTCCACTTCCAATCCTCCTCCCTACTAACGGCCTAGGAAAAGCAGTGGAAGATGACCCAAGAGCTTGGGCCCCTGCAACTCACAAGGGAGACCTGGAAGAAGTTCCTGGGGGAGTGATCCAGCGGATGGAAGATATCTCTCTCTCTCTCCCTGCCTCTAACTCTTTCAAATAAATAAATTAATTTTAAAAAAAAAGGTAACATCAACATATCACTATGCCCTGGTAAAATTATTAGGTTCTCCATTTCTAAATATATTTTCATTCATCCATTTCTGAATTACTTTAAACTATTATGGGATCCATTTAAGTACACTAGATATCATAACAGTCTTTTCCACTATTGTTACAGCTGGATTTTGCTGAGAAGAGCATCTAAAAACCCATCTGAGGAACCGGCCTTTGGTCTAGCAGCTAAGATGCCAATTAAGACACGGTGTTGCATAATGGATGGAGTCCTAGGGTCTGATTCCAGCCTCCTGTTTTATTTTATTTTTTATTTATTTATTTATTTTTTTATTTTTGACAGGCAGAGTGGACAGTGAGAGAGAGACAGAGAGAAAGGTCTTCCTTTTGCCGTTGGTTCACCCTCCAATGGCCGCCGCGGCTGGCGCGCTGCGGCCGGCGCACCGCGCCGTTCCGATGGCAGGAGCCAGGTGCTTATCCTGGTCTCCCATGGGGTGCAGAGCCCAAACACTTGGGCCATCCTCCACTGCACTCCCTGGCCACAGCAGAGAGCTGGCCTGGAAGAGGGGCAACCGGGACAGGATCGGTGCCCCGACCGGGACTAGAACCCGGTGTGCCGGCGCCGCAAGGCGGAGGATTAGCCTGTTGAGCCACGGCGCCGGCCCAGCCTCCTGTTAATGTGGACCCTGGGCAACAGCCACGATGGCTCAAGGAGTTGGGTCCCTGCCACCCACATGGCAGACCCTGACTGTGTTCCTGGTTCTGCCTTCAGACTCACCCAGCCTTGGTGGTCACAAGAAATCGGAGAGTGAACCAGCAGATAGGAGCTCTCTTTGTCTGCCTCTCTCTTCCTCAAATAGTAATAAATAAACAAACAGGGGAGAGCTTTAAGATGCAGCAAGTTACACTGCAACTTCTGATGCCGGAATCCCACATGAGAGACACAGATGGAATTTCTAGCTCCTGACCTTGGCTTGGCTCAGTCCTGGCTGTTGCAGCCTTTTGAAGAGTGAACCAGGAGGCAGAGGGATGGAAGATATTCTCTTTCTCTCTCTCTTCATGTCATTCTTTCAAGTAAATAAAATGTAAAAAAAAAAAAACTACCTGAATTTAAAAATGAATAAATAATTAAAATCCATCTTAAGCCTTGATAATCTGCATCTATTATTTGGCCATACAGTATGCATCCTTAATTTGATTTCAGTGCACCACCACCTGCAGATTATGAATTGTAGGAACATGCACATGTTAAGAAAAAGTCTATAAAGCAATTGATAGAATTTATGTATAGAAAAAGTCCATTAAGACCTTCTACAAGCAGAGTAACAACTTGTTAAAAAAAAAAATGAGTTAAAAATAGATCAGTTCCAGAAAAAGCAAAATAGAAACTATAATTAACTTTGAAATAAGGCAGCAAAACAGAAACAGCATTCTGAAAAATTGGCCTGAGTGCTGTGGTTTGAGCATGGCTCCCAAGAAGTTCATATGTTGGAAGCTTGGTCCCCCATGTGGTGACATTGAGAGGTGGAGAAGCTTTGAAAGGTGGGGCTGGGGAGAGATCCTTAGGTCACTGGAGTGACCCACCTGCAGAAGGGATGCACAGTTCTCAAAGGATCCTGGGTAGTTCCAGAGTAAGCAAAGTGTTTTAAAAAATAGTAATAATGGGGCTGGCACTGTGGCATAGCAGGCTGTCGCCGCTTGCAGTGCCAGTATCCCATATGGGCGCCGGTTCAAGACCCAGCTGCTCCACTTGTGATCCAGCTCTCTGCTATGACCTGGGAAAGCAATAGAAGATGGCCTAAGTCCTACAGCCACTGCACCCCCATGGGAGACCTGGAAGAAGCTCCTGGCTTCAGATCGGTGCAGCTCTGGCGGTTGAGGCCAACTGGGGAGTGAACCATCAGATAGAAGACCTCTTTCTCTCTCTGCCTCTCCTTCTCTCTGTTTAACTCTGACTTTCAAATAGATAGTTAAAAAAAAAAAAGAATAGTAATAATAAAAGCAAGCCTAGCTCCTGAAGTCCTCTGGCTTTCTCTACTAGGTGTGTGCTTTTGTGAGCACTCCTGCCATTGTGATGCCATCTTGCCACAAGGCCTTCACCACAGGCTGAACTGATGGGGTCACCTGAACTTGGATGTGAATTATCCCTCAATAAACCTCTCTTCTTTGTAACATACCAAGCTTCAGGTACTCTGTCACAGCATCAGAAACTGATCTAATACATGGGCACAAATGCATACTGACCCCAGATGTAGTTCCACAGAAACATTGAAGAAGACCGCTGAGAATATTCTCCTCAATGTCTACACTCCTTTCTCTCTCTGGTTGTGTCCCCCTCATCTCTCCACCTCTCGCATGAGGATCACATCACTCTCACCCCAGAACTCAACCTTTGAGCCTCCTCTCTTTCCTGCTACATTTAGTCACCAATTTCATGGCTTTAAATCTGCATGTACAGCCTGGACTTCTCCCTCGAGCGATGTCTTGACTATCTGACATTTCCATTTTGAAGTCTAGCAAAACTGAACTCCTATTTCAGGAAACAGAGGAGCTTATAATTAATTGTTCAAGTCCAAAATCCTGCAGTCACCTTTGGTCATGTTCTCTGAGTGCCTGCCACCACGTTAACAACACTGACATCCGCACAATTCATCAGCAAGTCTTATTAGACCTACCTGCAATATTGATGCAGCCTCTGCCTCCTTCCTGCCTTCACCAAGCCTTCAACGACTCACTCAAATATGTATAGCCTTCCAAACGGCCTGCTCTCCCCGCACCTCTGACGTAGGCTGAGCAGCATGGCAGCCCAAGGGTCTTTTTAGAAGATACATCAGATCTCGTCAAAACCAGCCAGCTGCTTCCCATTTCAGAGTAAAAGCCTTCCCACCTACCCTTTCTCTGTGACGCGACCTTCTACCCTCCCCTTCCCTCAGCTGCAGCCACATCAGCCTCCTTGCTGGTGCCAGGTGCTCTCCCAGCTCAGGGTCTCTGCACCTGCTGTTTGCCCTGCCTGCAGCGCTGGTCCCTCAGGGGGATCCGCTCAGTGATCTTCCCTGCCTGCTTCAGGGCTCGATTCAAACGTCTCCTTCTCCATAAGGCCTTCTCCTAGTATGATATTTAAAATGACAGCCCCAGCATCCCACCAGGCTGCTGGCATTCCCCTGCTTTATTTTTTCTCATAGAAGTTGTTAACATCTGGCAAAATGTACATTTCCAGTGTCTGTTTACACTAAAATGTAAGCTCCATGATGCTCTGTTCACAGCTGCCCCAATGTCTAGAACACAGTGTACACACAGAGGCTTTCAAAACTCTCCAAGGAAAGAACGATACTGATAAATTATCAAGCAAAACGCATTATTACTTAAAAACACCAAGTATAATGAGGAGCAACATCCCAACAGTCCACACTTCTATACAGTGTTGCAAAAAAGAGAAGCCATAGTTTGCTTCTAAAAATGCATCAACATTTAATTTTTTACTAATCAGTTTTGCTAAACTCATCTGCATGTGCCCAGAGTCCCAGTCAACAATTTTACAAAATGCTGTTTTAGCTTCTGTAGGCAAAAAGGGGGAAAAAAATCTCCAGGCTTCTTCCTTTTACCCGTCACCACTGACAGTAGGCTTCCAAGTGACCCCAGCACCACACACGCTCAGGATGTGTAAGGAAGAAAGGACTCCTAGGAGAATAATACCTTCACCAAAACCAAGACCAATCTCTTTAAATCCTCTGCACATATTTTTTCTAAAAAAAGAAAAAAATTCTTAACATGTACATGAAATCTCAGTGGAAACAGTATGATTACATAATTACGCACACAGGAAAATCCTGGTACTCCATTATCCCTCTTTTCCAAAAACAAAACAAAACAAAAAACCCACATTTTGACTAAAACTAGATTTACGGCTTTTGTCGAATATGTTTTGCTGCGAAGATAACTTAATAAAGATATTCACGTGGCTAAGACATGGATTGGTGGGTACTGTATCCGAGGGCTGACCCGTCGCATTTACTATTGTTTAGTGTTTAATACATTTTCCTCAATCCCCAGAAAGAGAAAGCGAAAAATGCATATTGGTGCAATCAGCAGGGAATGCTGTCTCCAAAGGAAGCCGGTCTGCAAGGCGATGACCTAAGTGTTTCTGACACAGATAAAGTTCAGGCGCTAGATGTCACCTGTCTCACCCATTTAACCCTCCCGAAAACACCCAGCTCAGACCCCACGTAGGTCCGCAGACAGGCACGGGAAACGCACCGAGCCTCTCCTCGCCCTCCAGCATCCCCCGGCCCCCGGCCAGCCCCACGCTACGCCACCGAGGGAGACCCCAGCCCCTCCAGGAGACCCCGGCAGCAACGCGGCGCGCAGCTCCGAGCGCTCCGACTCCGGGACGCGGGCGGCAGAGCCAACAAAGCGACGAGCCGGGTCCCGAGCGTCCAAAGGTCCCCGCCAGCGGCTGCGACCCGGCCAGGTCGCCGCGGTGCCAAGAGGTGACCCGGGGCCGGTGCACGGCCAAGTCCAAGCCGCCGGCCGCCCCCGCGCGCCCGCGCACCCAGCGGGCGGTCGAGCGCCTGCGGACGCCCCCTCCCCGGACAAGGCCGGGCGGCGGGCGGGGGGTCCGGGGCACCGTGGCCAGGCCGGGCCATGCCCTCCGGCCGCCCGTTACTGACGGCCCCGCGCCGGGGAGGCGCCGCCGCGCACCCCGCACGCGGAATACCGAACAATGTCATTAAGTCGCCGCCGAGCGAGCGAGCGCCCGGCCGGCCGCCGCGGCGCTGACTTTGTCTGCAGTCCGCACCCCGCCTCCCGCGCGGCCCCGGCCTTACCCGCCAGCTCGTCCGGCTCCAGCCCGCTGTCCGCGTCGATCCCACACAGCACGAAGTAGTGCGCGAAGCGGCAGGCGGCCGGGGAGGAGCCCGGGCCGGGCGCCGCGCCGCCGCCGCCGCCGCTCATCCCGGCCGCCGCAGCTCGCTGTGGGGCCGCCGCGCCGGCTGCGCTCTCCGCGCCCGCCCTAGGGCCGCGCCGGCGCGCCCATGGCCGCGCGGCCGCCCCTCGCCGCCGCCGCCGCCTGGCCCCTGGCTCGGCGCCGGGGAGCGGCCGCGGGCCCGCGCGCTCGCGTCGGGATCCCGGCGCGGAGGGGGAGGGGCGCCGCGGGCTCGGCCGAGCGAGGCCCGCGCCGCCGCCGCCGCCGCAGCTGCGCTCGCGGGCCGGGAGCCGCGGCGTCTGGCGCCCGGGGTCAGCTGAGCGGCGCGCGGGCCGCGGGGGGCGGGGGCGGGCGCGCGCGCGCGGAGGGGCACCGGGGCGCGCGCGCGGGCCGGGAGCGCGCGAGCCGGGCGCCGGCGGGCGTCGCGCTCGGCTCTGGCTCCTGACGGGGAGGTGCTGCCCAGCCTCCGTGGCCGACAATGATGAGAGTACCGAAATGCTGCGTGCGCGAAGGTGGACGGCCACTGCGAAGCCGTGTGGAGCGTCGCGCGTGAGGCGCCCGAGTGCTGTAAGACCCTAGCCGTTGGGTTCTGTCAGCCCTCGCCCTGGCTCCCCGGACGTGACGGCCGGGCGCTGAGGAGACGGCTCCGTGCCCGCCGCGCGCTGAGGCGTCCGACCCCCCAGTGCCTGGCCCGCAGGGAGCCGCACTCGGCCCCGACCTCGGCTCCGCGCGCCTTCCCGCCTTTCTGTTCTCTGGGGAGGTGGGCGCCGCCACCCCGGCCCTGCGCGCACGGCCCGCGCCGCTGCCCCCCTCTGCTGGGCCGAGGGTCCCCGCGGACGGACGCGGAGAACCCCGCTCGTTTGGCTGTTTGCGGCTCCTCCTGGCCGTGGGCAGGGGGTTCGGCTTCCTCGGGACTGGAGTCCTTGTGGCTCCGCTTCCGCCTCCCTTCCTGCGAGTGCGGCCGCGAAGATGGCGGAGTCTGGGGGACGCCCGGGGGGAGTTCTTGGCTGCCAGGCCTTCGTGGGCATTGGGGAAGTGAACCTGCCGGAATGAAGATCATTCATTCTCTCGCTGGCTCGCTCAAGTGATTAAAAAAATTTAAAAGCAGGGGCGGGGTGGGGGCATGGTGGTGTGGACTTGGGACAGCTGTGTGAGTTCAAGTCCCATGTGCTCTGCTTCCCATCCGGCTTCTTGCCAGTGCCTCCTGGGAGGCAGCAGATGATAGCCCAAATGCTTGGGCCCACGTGGGAGATCCTGTTCGATTCCTGGCTCCGGCGGTTTGTGGGCATTTGTCTGCTTAACGAGCAAATGGAATAACTGCCTCTGTGTCTTTTGCACTTTCTGATGCTCTGCCTTTCAAATAAATCAATCTTTAGACCAAACAAAGAAACAAACAAACAGGGTGAACCTAGGTAATTGACCATTAACTCTGCACCCTGCGCTTTTCCTTCAAAACACTGGCCATGGCTTTTCTGTCATCGCGTCTTAGCTGGGTTGTAAAATCCCAGAGCAGGAGATAAACTGGTTTATTATATTACACTAGGGGACATCAAGAAGTTGCCAGAGATGGTGTGGTGAAGCAGGTTAAGCCCTTGCTTGGGATGCCCGGTTCCCAAATCAGTGTAAATTTCAGTCCAGCTCCTCCCCTCCGGAGCTCCCTATTAACCTGGTAGTACTTGGGTCTCTGCACCCACATGCATGACAAAGATGGAGTTGTTGGCTCCACCTTGGTGCCTGACCTATTCCTGGCTGTTACTGGCATTTGGGGAGTGAACCAGCAGATAAAAGATATCTCTGCCACTCTCAAATAAATAAACCGAAATACTCGTGAAAAATATATACATAATGTGTGTCTATATATATGTGTATATATTTATATATATAAGCTTATTTTGCTGCAAAAAAATGCATGTTTTTTTTTCTCAAAATACACATTTTCCATGAACTTTTTGAAGACTTCATATTCCCAGCATCCAACAGAACTTTGGTCCCATGTGATCCTTTTGTTTGTATTTGAGCGAATGAAAACAGGGTAGTTAGCTAGGTAGTAGCAGATTGTTGATATTACTAGCAAGTAAAGTTTAATTATCTGTGACATATTATCACATGTTATTTTTTAAGATTTATTTATTTGAAAGGCCAAGTTACAGAGAGAGGGGGAGAGACCAAGGAGAGAGCTTCCATCCATTGGTTTATACCACAAACAGTCGCAACAGCCAGGAATGAGCCAGGCTGAAGCCAGAAGCCAGGAGCTTCTTCAGGGTTCCCCATGTGGGTATAGGGGCCCAAGCACTTGGACCATCCTCTGCTGCTTTACACAGGCACATTAGCAGGGAGCTAGATCAGAAATGGAGCAATCGGGACTTGAACCAATGCTCGCATGGGATGCTGGTGCTGCAGGCTGGGGCTTTAACCCTCTGAGCCACAGCGCCAACCCCGTTAATGTACAGTTACACAATGTTTTCCTTTTCCACGCATGGACAGTACTGAAATGTGCAAAATGAGGGACGTACAGGCTGGGTGTGGACATATGTGTTCCATCTTTGGTGGTAGCTTCTTGGAAAATGTTTGTTAGGTTCTGGGCTAATCAAACAAAACACATTAGAAAACTAATTTATTGTTTGCACTAGCCGAGAGATATGTCACTAATGGTTCATCTGAACAGTAATTTATGAAACTGTAGCCTTTGTATTAATGTTTTTAAGATGAAAAGACAGAATCCCAACAAATAGCACATTCCATTACAATGTGTAAATCTCATGAAAATATATAAAACCTCTAAGATCTTTCCTAAAGCCAACAAGGTCACACAAGCCACACATTACAAGATCAAAGTTGACAATACATGAGAACTTTCCTAATTATTACTTCAGATGACACTGTGTAAGTTAAGCTGCAATGAAATAATTTTCAAAGAAAAGTCAAGAATTAGCTATGTATAAGTGCATACATATTTTCCTCTAAAATAATAACATAGAAATAAACTAGTAGGGTAGGTATCTAGCCTAGCAGTTGAAATACCTTTGTCCCATATTGGAGTACTTGAGTTTGATTCCTGGCCCTAGCTCCTGACTCCAGCTAATGCAGACCCTGGGAGGTGTCAGTGTTGGCCCAAGTGATTGGGTTCCTGCTGTCAATATAGGCTATCTGGATTGTGTTCCCAGCTCCCAGCTTCAGCCTTTTCCTAGGAGGGGAAGGGTGAATCAGTGGAACAAAGCTCTGTCTGTCTCTCCCTCTCTGTTTCTCTCTCAAATAAAAAGTAAAAAATTTAAAGCAAAGGAAATAAATAAGTTATGTGAACAGAAATGACTGAAATCTTCCAAAATATTTAAATTGTGTTGGGGCCAGAGCTGTGGCATGGCGATTTGTGCTTCTGCCTGTGGTGATGGCATCCCGTATGAGCACTGGTTCGAGTCCCAGCTGCTTCTCTTCAGATCCAGCTCTCTGCTATGGCTTGAGAAAGCAGTGGAAGATGGCCTACGTGCTTAGGCCCCTGCACTCACTTGGGAAACCCAGAAGAAGCTCCTGGCTCCTGGCTCCAAATAGGCCCAGCTCTGGCCACTGTAGCCATCTGGAGTGAATCAGCAGATGGAAAACCTCTCTCTCTCTGCCTCTCCCTCTCTCTGTCTGCAACTCTGTCTCTCAAATAAATAAATAAATCTTAAAACATAGATAAATAAATATTGTTGAGCAGGAGAGAAAACACACCCTCTTCAAAAATTAAAACCCTGTCCACAACTTCTGCATCACCACCACACTATCCACACATACAACGGAGAGAGAAGGGACCCAGTCAACCCCTCACTTCTCTGCAGGGCGCAGCTACTCCAAGCATACCAGGTGTTTCATCTGAGGTTTTACCAGGGAGATCTTACATCCACCAGCTCACTCCCCAAATGCCCACAAGAGCCAGGGGTGGGCTAGGTACAAGTACTGGAAAAGTACTAGAAGCCCAGTACTCAAACCCAGGGCTCCCACACGGATTTCAGGTACGAAAGTACCTGAGTCTCATCATCCGCTGCCTCCTGGGATGCCTATTAGAAGCTAAAATCGGAAGTGGTGCTGGAACTCAACCAGGTGTTCCAATATGGGATGCAACATCCCAAGTAGCGACGTCACTGCTCCACCAAATGCCTCTCCCTAAATTTACCTTTTAATTTCAACTTCCCATGAGCATTTTCAAGTCCCTTATTATCACACTGCCAACAAAAGGAAATCCTGGGAGACATATTCTTCTGTCACAGTTTTAGTATTCTGGGAACATCTTACAACAACTATTTGTTTGGAAAATCAGTCATCTTATTCCTTCATCAAAATTTCAGAAAAAAAAGCATTCGTTTATGGCAGTAAGAGTTTGGTACTGGTGCTGGCAAGGTGGAAAAACATGGTAAGCTGCTGCCTATCATGCTGGCATCCCACATCAGCGTGCTCATTGGATTCCCAGCTGTTCCGCTTCGAATCTAGCTCCCCACTAATGTGCCTGGGAAAGCAGCAGAAGATAGTCCAAGTCCTTGGGCCCCTGTCACCCACATGGGACACCTGGATGCAGTTCTATGCTCCTGGCTTCAGCCTGGCCCAGCCCCAGCTGTTGCAAGCAACTGGAAAGTGAACCAGCAGATGGAAGACCTCTCCCTGTCTCGGTCTCTCCCTCTCTCTGTGTAACTCTGACTTTCAAATAAATAAAGGAATCAAAAAAAAAAAGAAATTCGGCAGCAAATCAACTGCCTCATAGTTTTGTATAAATCTCTTGCTACCTTATACCAAGTGCAATATTATCAATAATCTCCTCTTTATAAGTCATTGTGCTAATGCTTTGTGACTATGAAGCCAAATAAGTTTATAGTCTAGTAGGAAGGAACATACCTCTCAAAATTAATTAAAATATCCACAAGAGAATGAAAAGTAAAGATTGGTGTATCCCACATGACAAATTCCAGCAGGGCTATGATGTGCAGAGAGCAGGGAGAACGTTCTTGCTAAGGAATTCAGTAAGATAATACAGCATGAAAGAACAGAGATTTGGGATAGGTCGTGCAAGAGGCCCACAGCTGCACAGGGCAGAGATGGGAAGGAAGACGTCCCAAACACAGGGGAGAGGGCATGGCTGGACAGTGCATGCTGGGCAGTAGTCCCATGCAGGGCCAGAGCCTGAAGACCCTTGCAGGACAGCCAAGGGGAGTTGGACTCACTTTCTTATAATTCCTTGGAAATGATTGAATGATGGGCTTTGTTTTTAAATAAAGACTTTATATTTTTATTATTTTATTTTTTTAAAAGGAGAGGGTTTTAAAAAAAAAAAACGTTTTATTTATATATTTATTTGAAAGGGAGAGAGACAGAAAGAGAACCTCCATCCTCTAGTTCACTCTCCAAATGTCCACAAAGCCAGGGATGGGTCAGGCTGAAACCAGGAACTCCACCTGGGTCTCCCACATGGATGGCAGGAGCCCAAGTACTTGGGCCATCATGGGCTGCCTCCTACGTACATTAGCAGGAAGCTGGTCAGAAGCATGGAGCAGCACCCCAGTGTGGGATGTGTGTATACCAAGTGGTGGCCCTACCCACTGTGCCACAACACTCGCCACAATATCTTAAAGCCCTCTTTCATGACTTCTTTTCCTAGATCCTCTTTGGAATTTGATTATTATCTGTTTCTCTCTCTCTCTCTCTCTCTCTCTCTCTCTCTCTCTCTCTGATTCATTTATTTATTTGAAAGTCAGAGTTACAGAGAGGCAGAGCCAGAAAGAGAGAGAGAGAGAGGTCTTCCTGGTTCACTGCCCAAATGGCCGCAATGGCCAGAGCTGGGCCAATCCGAAGCCAGGAGCCAGGAACTTCTTCCAGGTCTGCCATACAGGTACAAGAGCCCAAGCATTTGGGCCATCTTCTACTGCTTTCCCAGGCCATAGCAGAGAGCTGGATCGGAAGTGGAGCATCCGGGACTCTAACGGGCACCCATCTAGGATACTGGCACAGCAGGCAGCGGCGTTAACTGCTATGCCAAAACACTGGCCCCTGTTTTTTCTCTTTTAAAAAACAATTTATTTATTTTGAAAGTCAGATATATATATATATATATATAGAGAGAGAGAGAGAGAGAGAGAGAGAGATACTCCATCTACTGGTTTACTCTCCAGATGGCCACAATGGCCAGCATTGGGCCAGGCAGAAGCCAGGAGCTTCTTCCAGGTCTCCCATGTGGGTGGCAGGGATTCAAGCACTTGGGCATCTTCCACTGCTTTCCAAGGTGTATTAGCAGAGAGCTGGTTTGGAAGTGGAGCAGCTGGGACTCAAACCAGCAACAGCAGGGATGCTAGCATCACAGGTGGTGACTTAACCCACTACCCCACCACACCGGCCCCTATTTATTCTCTTGTGATATAAAATTTTCAGTTGTACAGAAATAATAGAACAAGTGTTTAAATACCCACATGCATATCACTGAACTTTATATTAACATTTTGCCATGTGTGTTTCCATATTTGTTTTTCATCCTGGAGTCACCTAGGCATGACATTTTATGATGTTTGTCAACATTTTTGTTTCATCTCTGTTTGTTTTATCATGTTTCATCTGAATATTCCCTCACCCTCTAGCGAACTTTCCAGACCTGCTTTTCTTTGCTAACCTGACCTAAAATGTCCACCAGGAGCTCCTATGCACCCTCAAGCACTGTTCCCTCACACTGGGGTTCCCAGGAACACCGTAGTGCACTCTCACCTAATTGCTCCCTTCTGCTTCTTCCTGGAACCTCCTTTCTCTCGTTCCCTGCAGCTGTCCTCTCACACCCCATCTCCAGCCAAGCTGATTGTTCGACTGTTGGAAAAGGCTTGTGCCCTCGCTGGGCAAAGGAGCCACTTCTCTGTGGCTTTTGGGTTTGTGGCTTTTGGCCCTGAGGGTCAGGCAGTGTCTCTGCGGGTGGCCCAGGCTGTAAACAGAAAACTCAGGAAATACCAGTTGTCTTGTTTCTAGCATGTGAAGAAAGATAGTCAGCACGAGAGGAAAAATAGGCTCAGAGCAGGGAACAGAGAGGGGCAAGTGTCCTCCTCATTCACAGTATGCGGCTTTTTGGCATAAATGACTTTACATTGGGATTCTGGATCTTGTGGCCAAAAGACCACGTATGAGGTATGCCCTGGCCAGGATGGAGGATGCCAACAGGAAGAACTGGGCCAAACCCTCAGGTTACTCCTGGCTGAAAGGAAGTTTACCTCTAAATATCCACACAGTGTTGAGTTCAAAAGGCATTATAACTCTGTATATGTGTTTACAGTCTCCATATAAGAACACTAACTTTTAAATAAACTACCAGGGTAGCGTCGTGGTGCAGGGAGTTAAGCCACCTGCATCCCATAACAGAACACCAATTTGAGTCCCCACTGTTCCACTGCCAATCCAGCTTCCTGCTAATATGCCCGGGAGGCAGCAGGTGATGGACACAGTACTTGGGCTCTTGCCAACCATGTGGGAGATGCAGATGGAGTTCTTGGCTCCTGGCTCCTGGCTTCAGTTTAGCCTAACCCTGGCTGTTGTGGGCATTTCGGGAGTGAACCAGTGAATGGAAGATCTCTCTTCCTCACTCTCTTTCTCTCCCTGTGATTCTGACTTTCAAATAAATAAACCTTAAAAACAAAAGAATTGTACCTTACATGTGTACTTACTGAAATAATATCAAAGCTACATTAAAATATCATAAACTTATTTATTCTCTTGTTGATTATATATTGTATACAAAATCTTAAACTGTTTTCAATACATATCTGACAAAAGGTTTTTATTCAGACTATTTAAAGAGCTCATAACAACTGAATTATATGACAAATAACCCATTTTCTTTAAATGGAAACAAATATTTGAACAAACACTCCATAAAAGTGAATATAGGGGCTGGCGCTGTGGCGCAGCGGATAAAACACCAGTCTGCAGTGCCGGCATCCCATATGGGTGCTGGTTTGAGTCCTGTCTTCTCCACTTCTGATCCAGCTCTCTCTACTATGGCCTGGGAAACAGTAGAAGAGGGCCCAAGTGCTTGGGCCCCCGCACCCATGTGGGAGACCAGGAAGAAGCTCCTGGCTTCAGATCAGCCCAGCTTCAGCCATTGCAGCCATGTGGGGAGTGAACCAGCAGATCAAAGATCTCTCTTTATCTCTCTGCCTCTCCCTCTCTGTAACTCTGACTTTCAAATAAATGAATAAATATTTTTTAAAAAAAAGCAAATATACAAATGGCCAATGAAGAAAAGATGTCCATAGCACTACTTTAACAGGCACATGTAGAAACAATCAGGGATGGTTAAGGCAGCACTTTGTATACATTGGAATGGCTAAAATGATAAAGAATGACAATTGCAGAAATGTACATACATGAGTACTGCTGGTGGGGATGCAAAATGATACAACTTGGAAAGCAATTTGGCAATTTCCTGCAAAGTGAAACATACACGCAACACCTGTTCTCACACATTCTACTCCTATCTGTTTTCTGGCAGAAGTGAAAATGTGATGACAAAAAGTCTTGCTTTCATGAATGTCCACAGCAGCTTTATTCAGAATAATCCCAAAATGGAATAATCTATGCTGATTACGAATTTATTTTCTCTCGGGATTTCTTGTCCTGCTTTCTCACAACAGAACGAGACCCCGCACCCATCTCTCCCTTGCCTGTGGGCACAGTGTTCGGCTTTGTCACATGGAGGGTGCTGGAGGAACACTGCCAGATAACGGATGCAGGCAGACAGCCCTCTTCTGGGCGCCAGTCCTTCTGCCATGGGAGCCAGCATCAGTAGCACTCACCTCTGCAGTCCCCTCTGGTCTACAGTCCCCTGCTAGGATGTAGATGTAGTTTCCCCCTCAAGAGTCTGTGTGTTGGAGGCTTGTCCCCAGTGTGGCAGTAGAAGGGCCGGTAACACCTTTAGGAAGGAAGTCTACTGGGGTGGGGGTGGGGGGTCTTAAGGTCCCTGGGGACGCTGCCCTTGGAAGGGACTAAGGTAGATCTATGAGCCCCCAAGTTAGTTCTCCCAAGAGCAAGCTATCATGATGATGATCCTGGTTAGTTCTCCTAAGAGCAAGTTATTATGATGTTGATCCTGGTCTTTGGCTCACACCCTGGCTTCCTTTCTCCAGATGTGACCTCATCCTCCAGCACAAGCTCCTGTGGTGACACTGTCCTCTATTGGGTCCTCACCAGAGTCAGATCAGTGGCATTGCCTAATCTTAAACATTCAGCCTCTAAAACTGTGAGCTCAACAAACTTCTTTTCTGCATAAAGTTAGTGTGCTCCAGGTGTTGAACTATAGTAACAAAAGAATATCAACCATGCCTTTCCCACTCTGGGGCTGCTACTACAAGCCAGCTCCATGCCACCTATATCCCCTGTGGACCAGCTCCAGCCTGTGTTCTCTGGCAGTTCCTTCATGACTGGGGCTGGCACTGTGGCGTGGAGGGTCAAGCTGCTCCCTACGTGATGGCATCCCACATGGGCGCCAGTTCTAGTCCTTGCCACTCTACTTCCAATCTAGCTCCCTGCTAATATGCCAGGGAAAGCAGTGGAAGATGTCTGAAGTCCTTGTGCCTTTGTACACACGTGGGAGGCAGGAAAGATGCTCCTGGCTCCTGGCTTTGTGTCAGCCCAGCTCCAACCATTGCAGCCTTTTGGGGAGTGAACCAGTGGATGGAAGACCTCTCTCTCTCTGCCTCTGCCTCTGCCTCTCTGTAACTCTGACTTGGAAATAAATAAATAAATAAATAAATAATTTTTTTTTTTAAAGTTTCTCCATGACCAGTGAGCAGGCTGTGCCTTCCTGTGGGAACCACACCCTTTTCAAGGAGGTCACAGCCAAAACCTTGTGAGGGACCCAAATGCTTGATCCCTTCAGGAACCTGCTTACAACTTCTAGGCTCCATACAGTGCCCTTTTTACCCCTTGATGTCTGTAACCACCTTCTACTAACAATTATATTAAATCTTCTGTTAAAATTACTGGTCTGGGGGCAGCTGTTTGGTCAAGCAGCTAAAATGTCCCCTGGATGGTCACATCCTATAGCTGAGGGCCTGGGTTCAAGGCCTCACTCAGCTTCCAATTCTAGCTTCACTGTTAATGTGAATCCTGGAAGGCAACAGGTGATGGGTTCAAGAATATAGGTCCCTACCACCCCTGTGGGAGACCCAGATGGAGTTCTGGGCTCCTGGATTCAGCCTGGACCCAGCCCTAGCTGTTGAGGGCATTAGGAAAATGAACAAGTAGATGGAAGATCGATCTCTTCTCTCTCTCTCTATCTCTCTATCTCTATCTCTATCTCTATCTCTGTGTGTGTGTGTGTGTGTGTGTCTGCCTTTCAAAAAATAATATAGACTTTTAAATTACTGGTCTCTTTCTCCTGAGATATAAACCAAATATCCATCATCAGTGAATGCAGGCGTAAGTGCAAGTACTTGTTCCGTGGAATACTACTCAGCAGTAAAGAGGAATGAGCTTCTGGGACACATAGCCAGGGAGCTTGCCAAAAATATGCTGAGCAAAACATGCCCATACAAAAGAGTCTGTGGTGCATTATTCTACTTACAGGAAATTCTAGAATGGACAGGAAGCAGATCAATGGTTGCCTGGGGCCAAGGGTCAGGGATTAACTGCAAACAACACCAGGGAATTTCTAGAGGATGAAAACACTCCATTTCTTGACTGTAGTGGTGATGCTGTTGTAGGCTGTGGGGTTCCCAGTGGGCTTCTTGCAGGTTGTTCCCTGCACGCCTGAAAGAATTCAAAGGTGGAGGCACAAAGATTCATAAGAAAGCAGGATTTACTGAGAGCAAAAGTGCAAAACTTAAGAACCAAGAAGTGCCTGAACAGTGAAAAAAGCCCAAACTGCCCCAAAGAAAAACCCCTGGCCAAGGAAAAACATCCAACAGTCAGCAAAGGAAAAGCCCCCTCAACAGTATCAGGCCTTCTCATGACACACTGCAGAGGCACAGGGGGTAAAGTCCTGGGTGGAGCCCAACTGAATATTCAAAAGGGGTGGAGTTGGGGTAGGGCTTGGCCACTGCCCACTCCCATGCCCTTTTTAGAAAATTTTGTGTCATGATATCAGGTGCATGATAGGAGTGGGAGTGCAGCCATGGTAATTTTATTATAATGACATTAAAATGAGCTAAAGGTCATGGGGGTGGAGGGGAAACCACACCCTGCAACCATGCTGGGTATTTCCAGCTAGTGTTGCTTCCAGGTGAGCAACACTGTGGAGTTTGTGGTTACCAGTACTTAGAAAGGGGACTTGGCAGGCTGGCATGGTACACAGGAAGGGAGATTTGGGTTGTGCACAGAGAGGGAAGGGAGTCTGGGTGGTGCACAGCAGCAGACTTGTCATGTGGCCACCACAGCTGTCAGTCCATAAGTCTCCTGGAGCTGTCAATCACAGATCCACACCTGTGAGGAGACATCCACCAATGGTGGTGTGCAGGTGCAATTGGCTGGAGCTTAGAGACCTCACACCTCTCCTTAACTACCCATCTGCCTACCACAATTGCACAGTTGCATATATTTGTCAGAACCCACTGAGCTGTGCTCTTAAAATGAGTGCATTTTAATCTACATAAATTGTGTGTATATATATGTATATACATATATATGTATGTATGTATATGCATATATATGTATACATATATATGTATATGTATATACATATATACACACACATATATATGATCTGTTTAAAAAGAGAAAGTTTAAAGATGTTAGTCAATTTTTTAAAGAAGATTTATTTATTTTATCTAAAAGGCACTGTTATAGAGAGAGAAGGAGAGGCACAAGGAAAAAGAAGGAGGAGAGCTTCCATCTGCTGGTTCACTTCCATCTGCTGGTTCACTTCTGAAATGGCTGCAACCCAAAGCCGGGAGCCTGGAACTCCATCTAGGTCTCCCCCATGGGCAGGGGCCCAAGGACTTGGGCCATCTTCTGCTACTTTCCCAGACACATTAGCAGGGAGCTGGGTTCCAAGTGGAGCAGCCAGACTCGAACCAGAACTCATATGGAATGCCAAGATTGGAAGCAGTGGCTTAACCTGCCAGGCCACAACACCAGTGGCAATGTAGGTCAATTTCTAACTGAATCTCATTTCAAAATTTTACACTTTCTAGGTTCTATTCACTTTAGTTGATGACAAGAACTGATTCAAATTCTGACAAAAAGCTCGTCAGTTTTCATGTTTGCAGGCAACCTGTGTCAGGCAGCTTGGGTCCCTGGGAAGGAAACGGCTTCAGGGTCACACGGCCTGGCCTCACATCTCACTTCCTCCTTCTCAGTACCTACTAGGCAACCTGTTGACCATTACTCAAGCTTGATTTCCTTATTTGTACAATGGAGATAGAGTTGTTGTGAAGCTACAGGAGGTAACACTCACCACACAGGGTGCTGAGCAGAGTCCTGGCACACAGCAACTATTCAGTGGGCACATGGCATTGTTTCTTTGTAGCAGGCAAGGAGCTAAGTATTTTAATATACAATATCTCATTATCTCACTTGTAACAGAAAGGACAGGCTCTAACATCAGGGGTTGGATGTGAAGAATGTTTGAAATTCCTAATGAATGGTCCTACCAGGGGTCCAGTGTTCCTTAGGTAGCACCAAGGAACAAGAGCAGCAAGAACAGAGCAGGGCACGACCAACTGTAAGGAGAAAGGTCCAATTGGTACACCATCCCCGAGCCCTAGTTAGTCAGTGGGACAGGGGGCACTGAGCCCCTGCTGGTGCAGACCACAGAGGTTGAGTGTGGCAGTCAAAATGGGCATCCACAGGTGTCTACACATATGTAAAGATGCTGTCCACACAGTCAGCAGAGGAGGTCGTTAAGATGTGGTTGCTGCAGAAGGTGACAGCGGGAAAGATCCAAAGCGCATGACATCCACACGCCTGGCCAGGCGGTCAGCGTCAGGAATGCTAACAAGGAGTCATAGGTTCTCCAGCTGAGTTAAGAACTCAAGAAGCCAAGAAGCAGAGGAGGGGAGCAGGGGGCAGCATTGTAGCACATCAGCTTAAACTGCCAGCTGCCTATGCCACATCCCTTGTAAGTGTCGGTTTGTGTCCTGGCTGATCCTCTTCCAATCCAGCTCCCTGCGAATGCACCTGGGAATGTAGCAGAAGAAGCCCAAGTGTTTTCTCTCTGATAGAGTTCAGGGGACCTGGCTTCAGCCTGGCCCAGCCCTGACCGTTAGGCCATTTGGGGAATAAGCCAGTGGATGGGAGCGCTCTCTCTCTCTCTCTCTCTCTCTCTCTCTCTCTCTCTGGTACAGTGAGGGGGCAGCATCTGGTGCAGTGGTCCAGATACCACCTGGGACACCAACATCCCTCCCTCATCACAGTGCCTGGGGTCAAGTGTCATCCTCTCCCAATTCCAGCTTCCTGCTGCTGTGCACCCTGGGAGGCAGCAGATGATGGCTAGGTTCCTGTCACCCATGTCGGGAACCCAGATGGAATTCCCAGCTCCAAGCTTCAGCCCAGCCTAGCCCCAGCTAGTTCGGGCACTTGTGGATTGAACCAGCAGATGGGAGAGATCTCTGTCTCCCTGTCCCTCTGCCTTTCAAATAAATAAAATACAAAATTTTTAAATATGTCTTTTGTAAAAAAATAAATAAATAATGAATAGGGCGCATGGATTAACTTGTATCCCCCAAGTCCTAATCCCTGGTAGCTATGAATGCACCCTTATTTGGAAATACAATCTATGAACATAGAATTATAGATCTCAAAATGAGACCCCCTGGATTTCGGGTGGGTCCTCAATCAGTCCAGTGACTGATGTCCTGGTAAGAGAAAGGGACAGGAGACTGAGACAGTCACACAGAAGGGAGACCACGTGAGCACACAGGACAGAGTGCAGCATCGCCGCTGTGGCTGAGACACCCGCAGGCCCCACACTGGCGTGGGGGATTCTCCCCAGAGCCTCGAGAAGGAACTGACCTGGGAGGCACCTGGATTTCAACAATCTGCCCTTGAGAAGTGGGAGGAAATATTGAATCTCTGCTCTTTGTGCCGCTGAGAGTGTGGAAATATGTCGCAGCAGCCCTGGGGAAGAACACGCACCAGGGCCCGGGCTGCGAGAGAAGCAGCCACTGAGGTCAGCTGCCCAGTCTGGGCCCAGCGGCGTGGGTTCTGGGGCTCATGGAGAGAGCGGTATCTGTCGGTGAGGTGGCAGCCCAGCCTAGTGCCCTAGGCACAGTGACAAACTCCACACAGGAAACGCACGGGCTGGACTTGACAGGAGGGCTAGAGCTGAAGGGAAAAGGAGGTAGAGACAGGCTTGCAAATCAAGGGTCTCCATCTACAGCAAGGCAAAGTCCTTAAAAAGACTGAACCAGGCACAGCGGAGGGTGGGGTTTTAGAAGGTCAAAAAGGTTAGCAAACAGCTTCAACCTTCTCCCCTAAGATTGGAACGAGACTGAAAAATAAGACATTAGACACCACCAGATGGAGGACGAAGGCTATTACTAACACACAGAGTCTATGCCTGGTAAAGCTGATTAGGACAAAGACCAAAAGGATCTGCCACATTGCTCCCCGTCCCAGCCTCCTCTTCACTGGCCGGGCCCTGGCTCGGCCCCAAGAAGGGGACTTTTGAGTCTGGGGCACATCGACATTTATCCCAGGACTGTCATCCCATAAAAGCAGCCCTGGCAAGAAGCACACAGCCCAATCTCCACTCCTGGCAGCCTTTCACGAGCATAACTCCATCCAGGAGGGAGAGGGAGGCCATGATGTTCAGATTTTCCTGCTGACCAGTGAGGGGAGCAGGGGCCACGAGTGTCCGTGAGCTCCCTCTGTGTGGACCGCAGAGTAGGAGGAACGGAAATTGCTGATAGGGAGCTGTGTAATCAGAGTGGATTGCCCCCTCTCCACCTCGCAGCATTTGTACTGTGCAGGGAGGGCTGGGTTTCCTCTGAGTGCTCAAGTGAGCCTTTGTGGACCTATGCCCCTCGCAGGAGCCATTGACAGGCATGGATGACTGTCCTATGCTGGTCTAGTTAGTGTGCAGTTCAGGACCTTGGTTGGATAGTTAGGAGAAAGGAAACTTCACGCACCTTAGCAATAAATAAGGACACACACAGTCCTGAGGATAACTGGTACCCTGACAATGACGGCAGGCCAGAGATGAAGCCAACATACAGAAGCAGGCACGGGGGCCGGCACTGTGGTGCAGTGGGTTAAAGTCCCAGCCTGCAGTGCCGGCATCCCATATGGGCGCCGTTTCTAGTCCCGGCTGCTCCACTTCTGATCTAGCTCCCTGCTAATGTGTCTGGGAAAGCAGCAGAGGATGGCCCAAGTCCTTGGGCCCCTGCACCCGGGTGGGAAACTCTGAAGAAGCTCCTGGCTCCTGACTTCGTATTGGCTCAGCTGTAGCCACTGCAGCCATTTGGGGAGTAAACAGTGGATGGAAGACCTCTCTCTCTCTCTCTCTCTCTCTCTCTCTTTCTCTGTAACTCTTTCAAATAAATAAAATAAGTATTAAAAAAAAAAAACAACAACAACAACCAGGCAGCGCCAAAAGAACCACTGAGAAGCTACTGCATCATGAACTCTAGATCACACCACGCAGAAGCCGGTGCAGCATCTGCAGTTTGTCAGCTGGTGGGAGTTAATGCATTTGTTTTATTGTTCCAGCAGGTTTGAGTTATTTGACTTGTATCTAAAAGCGTACCCCCAAATAAGGGTTTTGCTCCCCGAGATCCCTGTAGTCACACAGAAATTATCTTGAAAGTTCTTGAGGGAAGCACTAGCTAACTGTGTCTTCTGGAGAAAGTCCTAGAGGCGGCTCTTCTCAAGGCTGTGCCAGTCACGCGCCGCTAGGGCTCCAGGCGACTGAGCAGACCTCCCCAGGAGTCAGGCCCACGGAGCAGCAAAGCCTCAGCCACCCGCTGCGGGTGTGCTTCTCTGGTTTGGCTCGGTTGTGTCTCACTAAAGGAAACTGACAATGTAAGAATAGAGACGATCACGCAGATCGCCTATGAAAACCAAGTACACTTGTACCCTCTGATTTCTCAATCTGCTTCTTAGCATCTCTCCTACAGACACCAACTGAAGGCTCTGCCTACAGCGATGTTCCCTGAAACACTGCTCATGGTAATTAGAAAGTTGATAGGGTGGGTGTCTAACGCAGCAGTTAAGATGCTGCTCGGGATGGTGGCATTCCATTCCAGGGGGCCTGGGTTTGAGTCCTGCACTGCCTCTGACCCCAGCTTCATGTGCACCCTGGAGGTCTCAAATATTAGGTCCCTGACACCCCCAGACACACGGACTGAGTTTCCAGCTCCTGGTTGTACTCCAGCCCTAGGTGTTGCAGGCATCTGGGGAGAGAACCGCGGATGGAAGCTCTTTCTCTGTCTCTTGCCTCTCAAATAAATGAAAAGAAACGACTCTTAAAGTGGAGACTATCATTCCACCAGTAGCAAACGATTATATATATATAATGTATATATATAATATATATATGATATATCCATAGGATGTACTACTAAGAATGAGGTTGCACTGATGAAAAAATTATCTAGTATATGGCTGGGAGAGAAAAGAAAGAAAAATATATAAAGAGGAAAGAAAGAAAAAATACAGTTTGAAAAACACAGTTTAGTAATGCATTATGAAATTCTGTTAAAAATAAACTATGACATATGTTTATGCATAAAAACATCTGAAAGGCTCCCATTTTTAAACTTTTTCCTATTTCTGTATTGTTAAAAAATTTGTAACAGGCATCTTTACTTTTTATCATTCAACACCTTTCTTTTTCAAGTGTGTGTGTGTGTTTCTGTGAGAAAAGATGATCGAGATTGTGAATCATGGTTACTCTCGTAAAAATAACTCAAATTGGTACCTATCACAATGACTTCTTTTTGAGACTAATTTAAGTGACTGTACTTCCGTTTGTATATGCATATGTACACTTGCACACATGACTATTCATTATTCAAAAGTTATAGTGTATGTCAGGCAGGACTCTAGGGATATGCCAACAAATACAAGCACTGTAGATACAGAACGATACCAAATAATCTCAAGAGTATAAATAATGGCCTGGGAAAGCTGTGGAAGACAGCCCAAATGCTCGGGCCCCTGCACCCATGTGGGAGACCCAGAGGAAGCTCCTGACTTCTGGCTTCAGGCCACCTAGCTCCAGCCTTTGGCCATTTGAAGGAGTGAACCAGCGGATGGAAGGCTCCTTCTTTTATCTCCCTCTCTCTACCTGTAACTCTACCTCTCAAATAAATATTAGAAAAAAAGAGTACAAATAACTATGAATGTTGAAATGAAACAAAAATATATATTTGTGAATATGTAATTTTCCATTGTCAAACATTTTCAGTTTGGTGACCAATGTTGTGGCGCAGTGTGTAAGCCACTATCTGCGATGCCAGCATCCTATGTGAGGGCTGGTTTGAGTCTCAACTGCTGCACTTCTGATCCAGCTCCCTGCTAACAGCCTGAGAATACTGGGCCCTGACATCCCCACGGGAGACCCGGATGGAATTCCAGCTCTTGGAAGGCCACTGCAGCCATTTGGGGCATGAACCAGGCAATGGCATATCTCTCTTTCTCTGCCTGTCAAATGAATAAATCTTTTTAACAATTAAAAAAAGTTAGTTATTTCATGATAGAGTTGAATTCATGGGATAAATGTGTAATCTTTGTCAGTTTCACCTTAACCTTAAAGCTGGCATCACTCGATTTGATAGCCAAGTCCATGAAACTACCTGTCCTACTCCGGGCGTGTTGTATTGTGTTGTGGATCAGGCATCTTTAGCCCCTCAGCACACGCCATGATTTGAATGCGAGTTCTCCTCTCAGACTGAGCGCCTCTCTGGATCACAGAAAGCTGTCATCTGCTTTCCCATGCTGAATGCAGACACACCTGTGACAAGTCCCACAGCTGAGCACTGCATGATGAACTATTCCAAGTCTGTTCGTGGTCTTAGTGTGTTCTGCTGCAACTAAACACCAGAAGCTGGGCGGTTTATACACAGCATGAATTTATTTCTTACTGTCTGGAGGCAAGGGAGCCCAAGATCTGGGTGCTGGCAGCAGTAGCGTGTGGCAGGGTCCTGCTCCCTGGCTCATTAGAGGGTGCTTCTGGCTGTGTCCTTGCGTGGAGTTAGCCGGGCTAATGTGCAGTTAGGCCAGTTAACTACGCTTGGCTTTACCGAAGCTGAACAGCATTGCAATCCCTGCCTTCTGATTAGCCGTTATTCTGGTCTTCCCCTGACCGGTCAAATCTAGGTCTGATTTCAGAAAGGGGCCAATCAGAGAGAGCCATTTCATGTATAAAAAGGGCAGTCAAGGGCAAGCTGCATTGGCAGCTCCTCCTGAGCAGCCCCCCTCCCGACTGCTGCTGTGGGAGGTTTCCTGCTTTCAATAAATCTTGCTTTGCTCACTGTCCCTGTCGGTGTGGAAAATCTTCTTCCACATAAGAACCGAGACTGTCCTCATCCTCAACCTCCAGAAACATCCTTGCAGGGCAGAAGGAAGGAGCTAGCTCTCCCCGGTGGTCGATAAAGGTGTTAACCCCACTGACAGGAAGCCCCCTGATTACATCCTGAGGATCTCCCCCTCTTTGTGGGGAGTGTTACCGCGCAGCCGGTAAGCGGCTGCTTGGAACCCATCCCAGGCTGGGCTGCCTGGATCAACTCCTGCCTTTGCTTCTGATCCAGCTTCCTGCTAATGTGCCTGGGAGGCAGCAGGCACAAGAATTTGAGTTCCTGCCACCCACGTGCAAGACCCAGATAGGTTTCCTGGCTTCTGGCTTCAGCCTGGCCCAACTCCAGCAGCTGCATGGATTCTCTGTCTCTCTGTCTAAATCTCTCTTTTTCCCTCTATCTCGCTCATTGTCTTTCTGCTTAAAAAAAAAAAAATGACTTCAAGTCTAAATCAATGATGGGATTATGGTTAAATTGTTAAGCTTAAATTAATTGCCTCGTGAACAGGCGTATTGATTATGACTGTAAAGCACAGGGATCTGCGCTCTGTTTCTAGGTCAGATGTCCGCTCTCTGTTGAGGAAGCCGAGGAATGCATTAGTCCACTTCCTGAGCGAGTAAACTGAGTGATGCGTGGCTGTGAGCAAACAAAACACTTCCAGACCTCTTGTGCAGCTCTCGGCTTCACCAGACAGGAAGAGAGATCAAGCCACAGTCTGAACATGTGTGTCCTCAAAATTCTGATGCACTAACCCCTAAGGTGATAGTATTTAGGAAGTGAAACCTTTTTATTTCTTTGTTTTTTAAATTTACTTAAAAGGCGGAGCAACACAGAGAGAGGGAGAGACTGGGAGGGAGAGGCAGATCTTCCCCGTCTTTTCCCCTCTCCTCTGGTGGATCTCAGAAACCCAGTTACCTGAACCATCACCACTGCCCCCCAGGGCCTACACCAACAGGAAGCTGGAGTCAGGAGCTGGAATGGGACCCAGGGACTCCGACGTGGAACACAGCGTCTCAGCTGCTCCCAGGCTGGAAATCTGAGAGGGGGAGATTCACAAAGTCTGTGGCCCTGACTAGCTTCTAGGCACCCATCATGCTCAAAGCTTGCAGCCCCTGGCCGGCATCATTTCCAGGGAGGAATTTTATTACATAATGGCTTTCGGAAAACATTTTGAAGAGTACGTGTTCTGGCTTTTTTTCCCCTCTCCCTCTCTCTCTTTCAAGAATTCTCCTAGGATGATTTCCTTTAACTTCAGACTCAAACAATAATTACAGATGGCAAGAAAGATGCTGGGAAAGAAGCCAGTTTAATTGTACTCTCTGGAATAATTGTTCCTGACTTCCAGCCTGCCCATTGTGATATTTTCTGGAAGAAAAAAAAATATTATCAGACTCCAACAATCTTCCAACAAGTAAAAATTATAATCTGGTGGGTGCCTATTTAAAGCAACAGAATCCAAGGCAATGTAAGAGTCTTAATTTGGGTTTGCATGTTATTAACTAAGAGTGGGAGAGAGCATTATCTGGCACGAAAGAGCCAGGAGCATGAATCAGCCACTTGAGACGCACTCTCCTTTCTTCAAGGTTTGAGATAAATAGAACAACTTCAGCGCCTTGAGTTGAGCTTCTCTGCCAGGAAATTGCAAGCAAACCCCTCATCATTGCACAGAACTGTTGATGCTCCTCAAAGCCATTTGTAAATAAATGACCTTATACAAAAGCATAATCTAAATTTAAATTGGTGTGTTAAATCCTTTCTTAAGGTTTATTTATTTGTTATCTACTTGAAAGGCAAAGCAACACACAGAGAAAGAGACAGAGACAGACAGATCTTTCATTTGCTAGTTCACTCGTTAAATACCCACAACAGCCAGAGCTGGACCAGGCTGCAACCATGAGCCCAGAAGTCCATCCAGGTCTCCCCTGCGTGTATCAGGGGCCCAAGCACTTGAGCCATCATTTGCTACCTCCCAGGAAGCATCAGCAGGAAGCTGATTCAGAAGCTGAGCGGCACTACTTGGATATGGGATGCAGGCATCCCAGGTCGCAGCATAACCTGCTGTCCCAACTCCTGCCCCTGGTGTGCTAGATCTTGAACTCAGAGCAACTATATTTTTCTTTCTTTTAAAAAAAGATTTATTCATTTATTTATTCGAAAGGCAGAGTCATGGAGAAGCAGAGGCAGAGAGAGAGTGAAACATCTGGTGGTTCACTCCCCAAATGGCCCAATAGGCCGGAGCTGGGCTGATCTGAAGCCAGGAGCCAGGAGTTTCTTCCAAGTCTCCCTCAGGACTTGGGCCGTCTACTACTGCTTTCCCAGACCAGAGCAGAGAGTTGGATCAGAAGTGGAGCAGCCAGGACACGAATCAGCACCCATATGGGCTGCTGGCACTGCAGGCAGCAGCTTTACCGACTACACCTCAGTGCCAGCCCCACAACTATATTTTTCAAAAGTGAAATCTTACTCTTAAAGATGGTCTATCATTTAAAATATACATTTAACAATTTGTTCTGGCACTAGTAATAGCCAGGTTGAGGCAACTGAAGGTTCAACACATTTCACACATCTTTTAAAACAGATTATTATTTATGTCAGAGGCAGACAGAGGGAGAACACAGTTCCCATTTACTGGTTTACGCCCCACACTGCCCCAGGACTGAAACCAGAGAAGGCAGGAACTGAATCCAGGTCTCTGCCATGGGGGGCCGTGGGAGTACTGTTCCTGCTGCCTCCCAGGGTCTGCATCGGCAGGAAGCCAGAGCCAGGAGCCAGAACCGGGAGTCAGAACCAGGTACCCTCACAAGAGACACCAGCCTCTGCAGTGCTAGGCCAAGCCCCTGCCCCTGCATTTCCTGTAGCATTGTCTGACCACCTCAGCTGGAGTAAATATCATTCAGTTTAAAGCTCTGTCATTCAATTCTTATATGTATTTCCGACTTCCAGTTTGCCAATTCATTCATGTATCATGTAAAAAAGGGTACTTAAAAAATCATGAAAGGGGGGCTGGCGCTGTGGTGTAGTGGTAAGCCCGCTGCCTGTGCCGTCGGCATCCCATACAGGTGCTGGTTCGAGTCCCAGCTGCTCCGCTTCCAGTCCAGCTAACTGTGAATGCACCTGGGAAAGCAGTGGAGGAAGGTCCAAGTGCCTGGGCCCCGCACTCACGTGGGAGACCCAGGAGAAGCTTGGAGCTGCTAATTCCTGGCTTCAAAACAGCCCAGCTCCAGCCTTTGTGGGCGTTTGGGGGGTGAAACAGCACATGAGATCGATCTCTCTCTCTCTCTCTCTCTCTGCCTTTCAAATAAATAAATAAATCTTTAACAAATTCACAAAAGGAACAGTGTATTTCAGCTTTTAGAAATGGCGCAGCACCTGACACACCATGCCAGATGCTCCGTTCTCGATCAGAGTGCCTGGGTTTGAGTCCTGGCTCCATTTCTGATTGCACCTTCGTCTGATTAGACCGTGGAAGGCAACAGGTGATTGGAAGGCAACAGGTGATGGTTCAGGTAGCTGAGTCCCTGCCCCTGGACAGACCCTGGGAGACCTGGACAAGTTCCTGGACTATCCCTGGCTGTGGTAGGCATCTGGGGAGTGAACCAGCAGACTGAACATCTCTCTCAGTCTCTGGCCCTCTTTCTGCCTGCCAAATAAATAAACAAAAAATGAGTAAACAATATATCTTGAAATTCTAAATGGTTAAGAACATAAAATTCCCATGGCTTCACAATGGGGATACTCTCTGAGAAAAGCATCTCTCAGTGATTCCATCACTGTGCGCACATCATCGAGAGTGCTGAAATTTAGGTGGTGTGGCCAATCACAAAAGAAAAAAAGAACGTAAAATTTAAGAGCAGAATTCTCATTAAAACCTCTCTGCAAATTCCCTTTCTACAATTCACTTCAGTTACTTATTAACTGAATGTACTCTGTAATTACTAGAGAGAAAGAGTTAAAAGTATCTTACTGGTAAACTGCCTAATTTGTAGTTCTAAACGTAAAAATACTGTGGAGCTTCCTTTTCAACAGTGTTGAGTACAAAACTGAGTTATAGGGATGCGTCTAAGGCAACGCATGGCCAGAATTTGATATTTTCAATTTCACAAAAAAGTTGTTGAAAAACGGAAAACTTGCTAAGGTCTTATCTGAATTTAGACACTAAAACACAGTCTGTCTTGTAATGCATTTTAACATGTTATCACTGGCTACAGGCAGGCAGTAGTTATGCAAAGCTAGTAATTAATGTGACAGCCGTGGAGCGCGGAGGCCAAATTAGGGGGAATTATTTACTCTCATTTGCCATGATTGGAGGTGTACAGGAGGCCCCAGCAGCCGCGATAAAGAGGTCATTGTTAAACACACACTGCTTTTTATGTTCATCTTGAAATGTACAATTTCACAAAATCCTTTCAAGAAAAACAACCCTAAATGCAAGTAAAATACAGGAAACAAGTAAGTCTTGTGCCCTGTGTGTCTATTTTCAAACAATAGCCATGGGTTCCAAACACTGGATAAATACTGAACTCTTTTTTTTTTTTTTATGAACTTTTTTCTGATGGCAATTTCCAAACATGCACAAAATGGGAAGAAGAGGCCTCTGTTGCCTGTATTCCACATTTAGCGTGTGTGTGTCCAAGAGCTTAAGACTCTTTTTTCAAAGTATAATCATTATGCCAGAGTCACACGCTCAAAAATTAATACCTTAACATCAGTAATAGAAAAATATGGATTTTTTTTTTTTTTTAACAAGCAGAGTGGACAGTGAGAGAGAGAGGCAGAGAAAAAGGTCTTCCGGCCGGCGCCGTGGCTCAACAGGCTAATCCTCCGCCTTGCGGCGCTGGCACACCGGGTTCTAGTCCCGGTCGGGGCACCGATCCTGTCCTGGTTGCCCCTCTTCCAGGCCAGCTCTCTGCTGTGGCCAGGGAGTGCAGTGGAGGATGGCCAAAGTGTTTGGGCTCTGCACCCCAGGGGAGACCAGGATAAGCACCTGGCTCCTGCCATCGGAACAGCGCGGTGCGCCGGCCGCAGCGCGCTACCGTGGCGGCCATTGGAGGGTGAACCAACGGCAAAAGGAAGACCTTTCTCTCTGTCTCTCTCTCACTGTCCACTCTGCCTGTCAAAAATATTAAAAAAAAAAAAAGAAAGAAAAAGGTCTTCCTTTTCCGTTGGTTCACCCCACAATGGCCGCTGCGGCCGGCGCACCGCACTGATCCGGAGCCAGGAGCTTCTCCTGGTCTCCCATGCAGATGCAGGGCCCAAGGACTTGGGCCATCCTCCACTGCACTCCCAGGCCAGAGCAGAGAGCTGGACTGGAAGAGGAGCAACCGGGACAGAATCTGGAGCCCCAATTGGGACTAGAACCTGGTGTCCTGGCACCGCAGGCATAGGATTAGCCTAGTGAGCCGGGGTGCCGGCCCTTAATATGTTATTAAATGTTAAAGCTCTCATCATAAAAGTCACATGACTTGGATAATATTGACAGTTACTGAGATGGAGGTAGACTTCAGTCAGACCTGGGCCAGACAAAGGCCCCCGTTCTTGTGTTCTCACTGTCTTTCGCTGTGAGATGGAGGTGAGCACGAGCAGTTGCCACACCCTGTGCTGGAGTGCCCGAGTCTGAGTCCCAGCTGTGCTTGGTTCCAGCTTCCTGCAAACGTACCCCAAGGCAGGCAGCAGGCAAGGCTCACGTCCTTAGGTCCCTGCCACCACGTGGAACCTGCTGCAGGCCCTTGGGGGGTGAACCACTGGGACGGAGAACTCCTTTGTTGTGTCTGTCTCTCTGCCTGCCAAATAATTTTTTTAGAAAACAGACATGATACCATCAACCTCATAGGGTTGTTTGGAATGAAATGAGATAATCCTACAACGCCCAAATGTCTAAATTTCCCATGCAGAACTCTTGATTTTCTCTGCCAGACCTGCTCCTCACAGTCTCCCCGCATGAGCTCCCAGCAGCACCAGGCATGTTTGCTTGGCCCCCAAACCACAGTCACTCCTGACCTTCTCTTTGAAAAACACATCTCACCACCAACCTCTGACACCGCCCCCAGCGATGAGGTCTGTGTTCAACACTGACGTGCAGTTTAACCACTCTGGTCGGGCTTCATTGCTATCACCCTGGTTCTGCAATTCTCTACAGGTCAGGTTTCAGGATCCCTTTTTTTCTTTTAGGATTTATTCATCTGAAAGGCAGAGTGACAGCCACACAGATCTTCCGTCCACTGGTTCGCTCCCCAAATGACTCCAAGGCCAGGTCAAAGTCAGGAACCTGGAACTCCATCCTGGTCTCCCACGTGGGTGGCAGGGGCCAGGGTGTGGTGCAGCAGGTTAAGCCGTGGTCTGTGATGCCGGCATCCCATACTGGAGCACCGACTCGAGTCCCAGCTGCTCCACTCTGATCTTGCTCTCTGCTAATAAGCCTGGGAAAGCAATGGAAGAAGCTCCACGTGGGGAGTGAAGCAGTGGGTGGAAGACACCCCCCCCCCCCACCGTGCCTCTGCCTTTCTGTAACTCTGCCTTTGAAATAAATAAACAAATCTTTAGAAAAAGATTTTGCAATGAATCCATTAATAGAATCAAAGCCATCCAGTGTTCCAATAGTATATCCCAAAACGTAGTGATTTAAAGCAACTATTTTAGCTGGACTCAACTGGGTGATTTTTCTACCGGTCTTGCCAGTGGTCACTTGTGCAATCAGTGTCACATCGACTGGGGACTGGGCTCAGCTGGGTGTCCAAGTCCCTCCCCACACAGCCTCTGTGCTGTGATCTATAGAGCAAGCAGTCAATGTCTTTCACGGCAGCGCAGGGTTCCCAAGAACAAAAAGTAGAAGCTGGTAGTCCTTGCAAGACTTAGGGCTGGAACTGGCACTGTGTCACTTCTGCCACATCTTGCTGGCTAATGCACTCACAAGACCAGCCTAGATCTGAAGACCAGAAGAGTTTCATGGGGTTAGGCGACAGTGAGTAACACGTGAGACTGACAAGCACACCTGTGAAGGCTCAGGATCTCCTACCTATTGCATTATGACAAACTGTCTAGCAGCTAGGGAGGGAAGAAATCCCCCAGGTGACTGCTGTACTGCAAATTACAGCATCTTTCCTATGGACAGCGGCACAAACTAGAGCAAGAGAAAGCTACGAAGTGTTTTGTACAGGAGTCTTTGCTGCAGGTCGATTAGAAGTATGCACCTGGCTATGGGAATATTTTATTACACAGACCCTCTGTAGCTTTCTGAGGGGACTGCAAAACATTCATGGAGAAATGGAATTAAAAGCTAAACTTGGGGAGCCGGCGCTGTGGCACAGTGGGTTAAAGCCGTGGCCGGCAGCGCCAGCATCCCATATGCGTCCAGGTTGGTGTCCCAGTTGCTCCACTTCTGATCCAGCTCTCTGCTATGGCCTGGGAAAGCAGTAGAAGATGGCCCAAGTCTTTGGACCCCTGCACCAGTGTGGGAGACCTGGAAGAAGCACCTGACTCCTGGCTTCGGATCAGGTCAGCTCTGGCCATGTGGTCATTTGGGGAGTGAATCATCAGATGAAAGACTCTCTCTCTCTCTCTCTCTCTCTCTCTCTCTCTTTGGCTCTACCTCGCTCTGTAACTCTGTCCTTCAAATAAATAAAGTCAATCTTTAAAAACTAAACTTGGGCGCAAAAAGAATTGAGATTCATGGAGTTTTTTCATAATAAACATTTTCAATGAACTTTTTGAAGATCCCTCATGTTTGTTAAAATGGAATTTTGTGCTCCTCACCCCTAACTGGGCAGCACCATGGAATGGTTACACACAGGATTCTGGACCCAGCTCCCTGCTTCTGAGTCCTGGCTGGGCGGCACCGCATCAATGACCTTCACAGGCTTTGTGACCCCGTCCTGATTCCATTGCCTCATCTATAAAATGGGAACAAGGAGGATGGACCACAAATCGTGGATTTGCGAGAATTAAATTAGGGAACGTGGGAACCAGCTTTGTGGCACAGAGAGTTAAGCTGCCACATGTGACGCTGGCACCCCACACTGGAGCCCCAGTTCAAGTCCTGGCTGCTCTGCTTCCAATCCAGCTTCCTGCTAGTGCTCTTGGGAAAGCAAAAGAAGATGGCTCAAATGCTTGCCCCTGCCACCCACATGGGAGACCTGGAAGAGCTCCTTGCTCTTGACTTGGGCCCGGCTCAGTCACAGCTCTCATGGCCATTCAGGGAGTGAACCAGTGGATGGAAGATCAATCAATCAATCGCTCTCAAGCAAAATTATTCTTGTGTGGCCAGCATGTGGTGTAGCAGGTAAAGCCGCTGCCTGCAGTGCCGGCATCCCATATGGGAGCTGGTTCAAGTCCCGGCTGCTCCACTGCTGATCCAGCTCTCTGCTATGGTCTGGGAAAGCAGCAGAGGGTGGCCCAGGTGCTTGGGCCCCTGCACCTGTCTGAGAGACTATGAGGAGGCTCCTGGCCGCTGGCTTTGGATTGGCCCAGCTCCAGCCATTGCGGCCATTTAGGGACTGGACCAGTGGATGGAAGACCTTTCTCTCTCTCTCTCTCTCCCTCTCTCTGTGACTCTATCTCTGAAGTATACAGATAAAATATTTTTTAAAAATGTTAATTCTAAGAACATCAGTACTTACATTTGTCATGCAGTAGCTACCTGCGTGTTTGTTTGCTTGTCTGTTTGAAAAGTAGGACAAGAGAGATCTTCCATCTGCAAGTTCACTCCCCAAATGTCCGCAACAGCCAGGGCTGGGCCAGGCTGAGGCCAGGAGCCAGGAGCTCTGTCTGGGACTCCGATGTGGGCAGTCATCACCTCCTGCTTCCTGGGTACGTTAGCAGAAAGATGAGTTGGAGCAGAACAGCTGGAACTTGAAGCAGGACATCCAATACCGGAAGTAGGTTTCCCCATTGACAGCTTAACCCACTGTGCCACTTCCCTGTGGGCAACTGAAACAAATCAAAATAATTTACCAGGGCACAATCTAAAACATTCCCTCGTGAAGGCTTTTTCCAATTATCAGCTAGATAAACACCATTAGTGGTTCTGCCATAGGGTCAGATGTTCTTTTTTTCAAAACTTGTTTTTGCAATTATTTAATCAGATTTTTCGTAAGACTCTGACCTCGATGTACTTTGACCTTCTTTAATAGCTCATCAGAGACGCCCTTGAAGAGAATGCGGCGGTGAGTGGCAGGTGGAGGTAACAGTGGGGAGCGGAGTCCGCTCAAAGGTTGGACGTGATTACGCAGGGACTCTGCCTGTGAAGGGGGAGACTAGAATTCATCTAGTCTTTGATCAACTGTTCTAGGTGAATTCCCACACTGCCACGGACAATTTTAGACCCCCTGGGCAGGACGAATTTACTATGGTAAAGATGTAAGCATGAGGAGTGGCCATCCGGCCTAGCGGTTAGTGTGCGTGCCCATGTTCCATGTCGGAGTGCCCGCATTCACGGCCCAGCTCCTGACGCCAGCTCCGTGCTAACGAAGACCCTGGAAGGAGCATGTGATGGCTCGAGTATTTGTGTGTCTGCCACCCACGTGGGACACCTGAAATGAGGTCCTGCCTCTTGGCTTTGGCTACGGCTGGGGGCCACCGAAGGCATCTGGGGAGTGAGCCAGCAGATGGGAACTTTCTGTCTCTCAAAGAAACACATTTTTTAAACAAGATTAAAATAGTACATTCCGGGGCTGGTGCCATGGCTCACTTGGTTAATCTTACTAAGCCTGCGGTGCCGGCATCCCATATGGATGCCATATTCTAGTCCTGGTTGCTCCTCTTCCAGTCCAGCTCTCTGCTGTGGCCTGGGAGAGCAGTGGAGGATGGCCCAAGTGCTTGGGCCTCTGCACCTGCCTGGGAGACCAGGAAGAAGCACCTGGCTCCTGGCTTCAGATCGGCACAGCGCCAGCCATAGCGGCCATTTGGGGGGTGAACCAACGGAAGGAAGACGCCTCTCTGTCTATAACTCTACCTGTCAAAAAAAAAAAAAAAACACACACATTCCATTTCTGTGTCCCAGCAGCTTTAGAAAGCGTTTCATATCCCGAGCAGTCTCCGGAACACAGCAAGACGAACACACTATGACTTCCGTGATGATCCATGTTCCAAAGGTGAGAGGCAAACAGGAGATTAGGTGTAGAAGAGTGGGTGTTGATCCTCTGAGCCGGCAGTTTATCTGAGTGACTGAAAAGGAGACCTGCAGTCCCGCTGTTCCCGCACTTGGCGCGCACGCACCTGCCCAGTGCCGGGCTCTGACACGTCAAGCTGTAATTCTCTTCTCTCCTCGTGCTCAGTTTTCATGAAGCTGTCACCGTAAAGGAGGACAAGCCAGGCAGGCGCAATCCTACCACACAGCCCCATTACATTCGTCCCCACCTACTGCTTTGCGGATTCTGTCCAGGTACAAACAGCCTTGTACGTAATTATCGCGTGCATGTGCTTAATTTCACGTCTCTCATTTCATAGCAACATTTGTTCATGCTGTTTCATAATCTTCTTAATTATTATGGCTCCACACTCTTGCTCATTGCTGTGCGATAATTTACCTCGCCACTTATCTATTCGTAGACTCTATTCCTAGACACTAAGGTTGTTCCTGACTTCTTTTGGCTACAGAAGCTGAAATGAACTTCTCCCTATTTATCCCTTTCTTGGCATTATTTCCATGTCATAACTTTGTAAGGATAAGAGTGTAAGTCGTGGCTGCTGGTGTTGTGGCGCAGTGGATCCAACCACTGCCTGTGCAGTCGGCATCCCACGTGAGCACCAGTTTTAGTTCCGGTTGCTCCATTTCGGATCCAGCTTCCTGCCAATGTACCTGGGAGTGCAGCAGCAGAGGCTCCAAATACTTGGCTCCCTGACACCTGTGAAGGAGACCAGGTGGTCTTCCAGGCTCCTGGCTTCCACCTGGCCCAGCCCTGACTGTTGTGGCCTTGGTGGGGAGGGGTGAACCAGCAGGTGGAAGATCTCTGTCTCTCCATCTCTCTCTAACTCTGCCTTTCAAATAAATACATTTTCTGTCTGAAGATGACTACAACAATAGGTGGGGACTTCAAAAAACTCATGGAAAAACAGAATTAAACTAAGTTTCATTTGGTGCAGATGCTGAAATTCATGTATGTTTGCCCATAACACACACTTTCCAAGGACTTTTAAAGAATCCTCATGTCTCTGGATCCCATTGCTTTCCTTCTTTTTAAAAGATTTATTTATTTATTTGAAAGTCAGAGTTACAGAGAGAGGAGGAGAACAGATCTTTCATCCACTGGTTCACTCCTCACATGGCCACAACAGCCAGGGCTGGGCCAGGTCGAAGCTGGGAGCCAGGAGCCTCGTCCGGATCTCCCAGGTGCACGCAGGGGCACAAGCACTTGGACCATCTTCTATTGCCTTCCCAGGAGCATTAGCAGGGAGCTGGGTGGGAAGTGGAACAGCCAGGACTCAAACTGGCACCCATATGGGATGCTGGCACCGCGGGGCAGTGGTCTAACCTCCTGTGCCACAGCAGCAGCCCCCAGTGCTCTTCTGCATCGTGACCTTGTCACCCCCCTTGAGCTCTCGCAGGCTCTGACAGCTTTGACCACTAAGAAACACGACAGGTGACAGTGACCTTGTGCCTGTTTCAGGGGCAGCCCTTCAGCAGCCTGCTGGCATCTACTTCCTGCTTCTGGGAGTCTGACTACTGGGAGCCCACCCTGCCCTGCTAAGTCCAAGCCTGACAAAAAGGCCCCGGGGGCTGCAGTGCTAGCTGAAGAGCAAGAAAAATCCAAGGAGCATCGCAACATCAGACACCAGGAGAGACGCCACTTGCCAGTGTGCATACCCACACAGGGCGGTTTCACAATATGCAGGCATCCTCCACGAGCTTGCTGGGGACCCCTCTCGTGTGCACGGATTTCCAGAAACCTTTGCATCCCCATAAACTTACCTTTTAATTCTACTTTCTGCACAAAGTTTTTGAAGTTCCCTTGTATGTTCTGGACCTCACTGCCCCCATAAAGCCAGGTAGACAATCTGTCTACTAGAGTCCTCCCCAAGTTCCTTATCCACAAAACCATGGGGAAAATAAATGGTTGTATGAAGCCACTCAGCTTTTTGGGAGCTACTTAGTAACAGGTATTTGAAGCACAGGTCAAAAAGCAAGTTTGCTTTTCCCCAACTTAAACAGAGTTTTGAGCAGGACTGAGCCAGCTCATGTGTTCTGCCGTGTCCTGGGAGAGCCTCTGCCCTCAAAGGTGCAGCCCTGCAAGCATGCGTCCTCTGGACTGATTCTAAGTTTCAGCATTTAGGGTTGAGCATTAACATCCAGCTCCTCCGAGGGCGTTTCAATCGCGTCCCTCTTCCGAGAACTAATCCTCACTGCAGGGCCCTCCGGGGACTTCACATCCTCACCATCGCTGGCTTCCTTCTTTCTTACCCCTTGTGCCTCCCACGTTTAAGAAAATGTACCGGTGCTGGCGTTGTGGTGCAGCTGGTTAATACACTGCCTGCCGTGCTGGCATCCCCTGTGGGGTCAGTTCAAGTCCGGCTGCTCCACTTCCGATCCAGCTTCCTGCTAATGTGCATGGGAAAGCAGCAGAAGATGGCCCAAGCGATTGGGCCCCTGCACCCATGTGGGAGACCCGGATGGAGCTCTTGGCTTAGGTCTGGCCCAGCCCTGGTCATTGCAGCCATTTGGGGAGTGACTCAGCAGGTGGGAAACTTCTCTCTGCCTCAGCCTCTCCCTCTCTGTGATTATGTCTTTTTTTAGGAAAAAAAAAAGACTTCTGTGACTATAGTTGGTCCGTGTGAACTCGTGACTACACAGTTGGTCCACCACACACCCCTGTTTAGTCCACGCCTCCCCTCTAAGCCTCTTACCTTTGTGCTCATGTTGCTCCAATCTCAGATGCAGGGACACTTCTAGATGCTTTGTTGCTTCTCCTTCCAGGTCCCAGCAGAAGTGGCCTCTGGAGGGCAGGAGAGCCACGGATGAAAACTTAACTTTCTTTCTGAATTAGAACCTCCCAGGCTTGTAAAGAGGGGCTGGCACTGTGGCATAATGGGTAAAGCTGCCGCCTGCAGTGCCAGCATCCCATATGTCACTGGTTCGAGTCTCGGCTGTTCCACTTCCGATCCAGATCTCTGCTATGGCCTGGGAAAGCAGTGGAAGATGCCCAAGTCCTGCACGCACATGGGAGACCCAGAGGAAGCTCCTGGCTTCGGATTGGCCCAGCTCTAGCCATCACAGCCAGTTGGGGAGTGAACCAGCAGATGGAAGATATCTCTCTCTCTCTTTCTCTTCACCTCAACTTATCTCTCTGTAACTCTTTCAAATAAATAAATAAACCTTTAAAAAAAAAAAAAAAAAGGATGTAAAGGAAAAGGTCTCTGCATAGCTCTCCAACTGTGGAGTGGAGAATGTTTCATGCCGTCCGGGAGCTGGGCTCCTAGCTCAGTGGAACTCCTTGCACTCATGTGAGGGAGCAGGGGAGAGGCTGGGCCTGTGGGGGCTGCAGTCAGGGTGGCTGCTCCCTCTTCCCCTTGGATTTTGAGCATTTTCATGAATCCTCAGGATCGGCTCCCATCGTCTGCTAGTACCAGCCGGCTCCATTCCTTCGCCTCCAGAAAGGGAAAGTAAATCAAGGCTGCCTGCAGGGCCTGGCAGGTGCATCTAATACAGATGCTCACGAGGGCCAGTGCAGCTGGGGCTGTGGCCTCACAAGGTCTCCTCCTGAGCCGGGCCGGCTTCCAGGAAGGCCAGCGAGTGGCAGGCAACACAGGGCTGCCCGGCTCTGTGGCAGGAGCCATCAGCGGCCCTCATACTGACTCCCTGCACCACAGACGGCTGGGAAAAGGAGAAAACAGAGAGATGTCACAGTGTATACAGGGGGAGCCAATCCTGCCGCCTTTGAAGCCTTCTGAGAGGGCGAACAGACCCGCATGGAGGCAGAGAGAGCCTGGCGCACAGGTGTCAGTGCTGAGCTAAAGGCAGGGACCCGGCCACAGCCGCGAGCAAGGGCCCCAGAACCAACGTGGGCCCAGCTGAGGCCCAGTGTCCGTGCCTGCACTGGGGCCGGCTCCCGTGATGTTCCAGGCTATTCCTCACTGATCCACGCGTGGGCCAGAGAGAAACGCCAAGAACCGCACACGCTACCAAAGAGTCCTGCTTCCCAGTGGGGTCGCAAATGGTCAGAGCGTCTCCCCAGCCCCTCTCCAGCACCCAGAAACCTCCCCCCCGCCCCCGTCGGAAGTGAGCAACAGGAAACGCTTCTGCAACCGGACAAGGCTGAGCTTGACCTGAGCGCCGAGATCCTGGGAAGCGGGGGAATTGGGCAATGCAGGCAGCCTTTGCCCGTGTGACTCAGATGAGACCGGCTTGTTTACCTCGGCCTAGGCACATGCAAGCCCTCGCTCTCCCCTGTCTTGGCTCCTAAATGGTGAGCTGCGTGGCTGTCCCCACAGAGGACAGGAGCAAGCTGCCCGTTACTGAGACCTTGGAGAAGCTTCTCTCCGGCCCCCAGGCCCCTGAACGCCCGGCAGCCTCAGCCAGCGGGCAGCCTTGGGGACAGGCTGGCGTCAGGGTCCGAGCCCGATCTGCGCCCCCTCCCTGCCTGCGGCTCCTCCTGGCCCTTTACCCTTTGCACCTGACCCCTGCCCTGCCGCCAGCCCGAGGTCGGATCAGTCTTCTCTTGCAACACGTCCCCAAGCCCCCTTTTGAATAAAGGTCTTTCCTTGCTAAGTCTGGGGTTTGTCGTTATTAAAATTTTTGTTTATTTATTTGAAAGATACACAGAGATCTTCCATCTTCTGGGTCACTCCCCAGATGCCTGCAACAGCAGGGGCTGGGCCAGGCCAAAGCCAGGAGCCTGGAACTCCATCCAGGCCTCCCGCGTGGGTGGCTGGGGCCCGGAACCCCACCCAGGCCTCCCGCGTGAGTGGCAGGGGCCCGGAACCCCACCCAGGCCTCCCGCGTGGGTGGCTGGGGCCCGGAACCCCACCCAGGCCTCCCGCGTGGGTGGCTGGGGCCCGGAACCCCACCCAGGCCTCCCGCGTGGGTGGCTGGGGCCCGGAACCCCACCCAGGCCTCCCGCTTGGGTGGCTGGGGCCCGGAACCTCATCCAGGCCTCCCGCGTGGGTGGCAGGACCTAAGCCATCACGGCTGCCTCCCAGGATGCAGGAAGCTGGACTCCGAATCAGAGCGGGGACCCAGTATGGCACGTGGGCGCCGCGGGCAGGGTCTCAGCCACTGCACCCCGTGCCTGTCCCTGGCCGTTTTTTTCTTTTTTTTTTCTTTTTTTTTTTTTTTTTCGATCTGACAAACCGGAGACAGAAGCTGACCCATCAGCTGTCCATCAGCGAGCCATCTGAGGTCCTTCTAGGAGCCGCAGCCTCACAGGAATTCGGTTCTGACTCCCCCGAGCCCGGCGCCGGCCACTCTCTCAAGTGTCCGGTACACGCTGTCCCGGGAAACTCAAGCCCAGAGAAGCCGGCGAGCCGCAGAGCCGGAGGCGAATCCGTCCAAGGCCGTGGCTCCAGCGTTGAACCGCCGGCTCTCGGAGGGGATGTCCGGCGCGGGCCGGGTACCCCCATGGACAGGAAGATGTGGGCCAGAAACTGTCGGCTGCGAGCTAGCCCAGCACCAGCGGCCCGCCCATGGTGCCCACCTCCGGGGCCCAAGCCGCCTCGCCCGGTGACCACGGGTCTGGGACAAGCAGCCCGACCGCGCCCTCTCCTGGCGAGGACTCGCACCTGCGGCTGCGTCGTTCCAGCCACCTGCGAGACAAAAATCGTTCCAGGCACCCAAGCACCAAAGTGCCCCCCGCTTTCTGACGGCTCCCCCGTGCCCAGAGCAGCCCTCCTCCCGTGCACGCCCTCAAAGCAGCTAACGGACACTCAGAGCCTATCAACACCCTCTCCCGCTTTCCTCTGCCCTGGCTGTCGCACAGTGTGCACCCACACTTGCTGCAGCCCCAGGCACCTGCCCTCCGGTGTGCGCCCCTCGCCCTTGGGACCCCCTTCCTGGGGCCTCTCCTCCTCCCCCGCTCCTTCACCACCCCCCAGCGCCCATCTTCTGCAGACGGTTTCATTTCATTTGGATCTTCCACTGGGTCTCACCGGGCGGGGGGTGGGAGGCCCAGAGCTCAAGCCCAGGCTCCTCCCGAAATGGAGAGGGGAGGTGGTCAGCTCTCCCCGCGTCTGCGGAGACTGCGAGCCGGGCACTCAGTGCGGGTGGGTGGATGAGTGGCAGAGGCTCAGCGACCCGAGCAGGAAGCTGGAGCGGGAAGCGGATGCCCGGCTCCGCACGGCTTCCGTCGGCGGCCGGGACGCGCGGGGAGGCTGCAGCCGGGGTCCCGCACCGCGCCTAAGCCGGCTGGTCCAGCCGAGCGACGTAGCCAGCCGTGCGGACGGGCGAGCAGCCGAGACCCCGCCGTCCGCCCCGGGCGTCCATGGGCGCGCGGGCGACCGCGGGGCAGGGAGGTGGCGTTGACGCAGGTGCGTGTGAGGGTGCTTCAGAAACCTCCACGGAACGTGGAATGAAAAGCTAACTGTATTTTGCTGTACAACACTTTGAAATCCGTGCATGTGAGTGGCCTTCAAAAAGTTAATGAAAAGTGCTGTGCAGCAAAATGTATAGATGTCGCATTTTTGCACCAAAGTAAACATCTTTTGTTTTTTCCCCACGAGCTTTTTAAAGGACCCTGGTACATAGTCAGTAATAAATAGCAATAATAAACCTCTCTCGCGTGTTGCGTGTCTAGTTCCCACACTGACCCACCCTGAGGCTGGCATCGTCTTTTCTCTATTTGCAGCCCAGGAGCCAGAATCAGGGAGAGGAGGACTACAGAGAGCAGGTGCACTCTGTTAAGAACCAGACTTTGGGGGCTGGCGCTGTGGTGCAGCGGGTTAACGCGTGGCCTGAAGCGCCGGCATCCTATGTGCACACCAGTTCTAGTCCCGGCTGCTCCTCTTCCGATCCAGCTCTCTGCTGTGACCTGGGAAAGCAGTAGAAGATGGTCCAAGTCCTTGGGCCCCTGCACCCACGTGAGAGACCTGGAAGAAGCTCCTGGCTCCTGGCTTCAGATTGGCTCCCGCCATTGTGGTCATTTGGAGAGTGAACCAGGAGATGGAATACTTTTCTCTGTCTCTTACTCTCTCTCTCTCTCTCTCCCTCTACCCCCCCACCAACTCTACCTCTCAAATAAATAAATCTTTCTTTTGTAAAGAGTCATTAAAAAAAAAAAATGAACCAGACTTGAAATTCCACCTGCTGGTATTTAGTGTCCCTTGCAGGGGCAATTTCAGCACTGGCCCCTCCCCCGCTGCTTTCTGGCCTGCTGACCGCGGAAAGGGCGGCCGCACGCGGGTAAAAGAAAGAGAGGACTTCCATCCGATGGTTCACTCCCCAATTGATCCGAAGCCAGGAGCCTGGAGCTTCTTCTGGGTCTCCCATGCAGGTGCAGGGGCCCAAGGACTTGGGTCATCTTCTACTGCTTTCCCATAGTAGAGAGCTGGATCAGAAGTAGAGCAGCTGGGACTCGAACCAGCGCCCATGTGGGATGCTGACACCATAGGCAGAGGCTTAGCCCACTACTCCACAGCGCCGGCCCCGATCTGGTGATTTTTTAAAAATGTTTTTTATTTACTTGGAAGGGGGTGGGGGAGAGATCTTTCATATGCTGGTTCACTCCACAAATGGCCACAACAGCTGGGGCTTTGCCAACTAAAGTTAGGTGCTAGGAACTCCATCTGGGTCTCCCACGTAAGTGACAGGAACCCGAGAGCTTGGGCCATAGTTTGCTGCGTTCCAGGTGCATCAGCAGGGAGCTGGATGGAAAGTGGAAGAGCAGGGACTCGAACCAGCAGCTCGGTAGGGACACGGGTGTCCAGGTGGTGGTTTGCCCTGCTGTGCCGCAACGCCCCCGACATTCCCGTGGTTTAGAGTGCCGGAGGGCAGCTTGTGAGCAAGAGGGAGGGTGTTGAGTACGGAAAGCAAACTGACGGGCTCAGCCCGCGTGGGGTTAGGGGCGGGGGAACTGAGTTGGGCTGAGCAGCCTCCATGTCCTTGCCCGAGAGTCTGGTGCAGTCTAGACTCTGACCCCTGTCACCGTCAACAGCTCCTAGGCACACAGCTGTAACGGTGACAGCTTATCTTGTTTGAGGACATGAAAGGCCACGGTCAGAGTCTCACGGAGATGGGGTGTTCCAGACCGCACAGAGAGTCAGCCAGGTCGGCAGATGTGGCTGCTGGGGCTGGGTCAGGCTGGCACAGCTCCGCAGGCCCCTGGGAGAACCCAGGGAGTCAGTGAAGCAGGGAAACCCTTACACAAGGTATGTGATCGAGCCGGCAAAACCCAGTGACATCCTGACTCTCTGGCAGCCTCTAGGTTATGACATCTAATGTGTCATGATCCCAGCTGAATGGATCCTTCAACGGCAGGTTGCTTTTTTCCTCCTCAAACCACGTGGGAAAGACCCTGCCTCTGTTTTTTGGGCCCAGAGTCAGGCAGTATTGAGCCGATGGTGCCCTCTGGTGGCCAACACAGGGAGCCACGTGACCCACTGGCTTCCTTGCTGTGTGCTGGCCTTACTCTTGTACACAGGTACAACATTTCTAAGAACCAAAAGCAGCAGGTTAAGCCGTGGCCTGGGATGCCAGCTTCTCATATGAGAGTCAGTTCATGTCCTGGCTGCTCCACTTCCAGTCCGCCTTCCTGCTAATGTGCCTCTAACGTGCCTGGGAAGGCAGCAGAAGACGGTCCCAGTACTTGGGCCCAGCACCAGCCATTTGGGCAGTAAACGAGTGAATGGGAAATTCCTCTCTCTTACTTTCTTTCTGTCTCTCTCACTCCCACACTCCCTTCCTTCTTCTCTAACTCTGCCCTTCAAATAAATAAACTAAGTATATATATATATTAAAAAAAAAACCCTCAGACCTCCCACCCCAGCTCCCTGCTACTGCACATCCTGGAGGCAGCAATGGATGTTCACGTACTTGGATCCCTGCCACCCACGTGGCAGACCCAGCCTGGGTGCCCAGTTCTTGGCTCTGGCTTCAGCCTGGCCAACCCTGGTGGCTGCGGGTATTTGGGGAGCAAGTCCCAGATTGTAGGAACTCTCTCTGTCTCTAAGTTGCAAATAATTAATAAGATAAATAAAAATTAAAGAATAAAATTAAAAATTGAAGTGGAAAGTTTGGACCTGAATACTATGCCTGAATTTACCTGTTCAGGATTTTCTGTCCCCCAGAGAGGTGACATGGATGAGGAAATTCTTCATTTTAGCACACTGTCCTCAGATGTAACTTCCAGTAGCTGGCACGTCTTCTCTGGTCATCCTCTTTTCTGCCACAGTTGGTCAATAGACATTCGACTGTGACTCAGGCTCTGTTCCTCTGAGAGCCGTCTCTGTTCAAATTATATTCTATTTTTAAAAAAGATTTATTTATTTATTTTCAAGTCAGAGTTACAGAGAAGCATAGGAAGAGAGAGAGAGAGAGAGAGAGAGAGAGAGAAAGAGAGAATCTTCCATCTGCTGGTTCAGTCCCCAACTGGAGCTGTGCCGATCCGAAGCCAGGAGCCAGGAGCTTCTTCCAGGTCTCCCACGTGGGTGCAGAGGCCCAAGGACTTAGGCCATCTTCTGCTGCTTTCCCAGGCCATAGCAGAGAGCTGGATCAGAAGTGGAGCAGGCGGGTCTTGAACCGGTGCCCATATGGGATGCCGGCACTGTTGGCGGCAGCTTTACCTGCTATGTCACAGCGCAGCCGCCCAAAGTGTACTCTATTTATATGGTCTACGTATTATCTTTACTTATAAAATTTTTCTCTCCTTTTTAATTGAAACTGGAGAAAACAGAATAAAGTATGATTAAACCACATGGACACGAGGTGCCCAGTGAAGACTGCCCACTGCTCAGTGGGTGGCAGGAACCTCTGGGCAGGTTCAGCTCCATCATCCGTTGGTACCAAGTTTACTACATGCAAAGATCAAAAGTATGAAAGGTCAGGACAGCCTGGAGTGGCTTTTTATTATTATTATTATTATTATTAATTTATTTGGAAGGCAGAGAGGGGGGCGGGGAGCGAATCTTCCATAGGAAGATCCTAGTAGAAGATGGCCCAAGTCCTTGGGTCCCTGTACCCTTGTGGGAGATCTGGAAGAAGCTCCTGTCTCCTGGCTTTGGGCTGGTCCAGCTCCAGCTGTAATGGATATTTGGGGAGTGAACCAGTGGATGGAAGAACTCTCTTTCTGCCTCTCCCTCTCTTTAACTCTGCTTTTCAAGTAAAATAAATAAATCTAAAAAAAAAAAAAAAAACCTTAAAAAAATAAGCATTTGAGGAGAACCTTCCACAGGATTTCCGAGGGTGTCACTGGAGCGTGATCCATCAGCCCAAACCATACTCCTAGGAACACCATAAAGACACAACACTGATATGAACCAAGGCCTTTGCGCCCTTTAACTCTCTAGGAATAGATTTAACTCATTTTCTTCCTTGTGGGACGACAAATGTGTTCTTACTACTTTGTCTCTGTTGGCTGGCTGGGTAGCCTTTCCTTGCAAAGCAACCGCTCTGACAGCATCAAAGAAATTTGGTTTTTATGTTTCCCACTTGAAAAAAATCCCACCTAATCTCTCTGCAGCGCAATGGAGGCAGTGAAGGAGCTCTCTAGGGCTCTCTGGGAAAACTGAAGGAATAAATGGTAACGTGGGGAACCACAGTTCACCTGCCACAGCCGAGGGCTCCAGCTGTTGCGGCCATCTGGGGAGTGGACCAGTGGATGGAAGACCTCTCTCTCTGTCTCTGCCTCTCTGTAACTCCACTGTTTGAATACATAAATATTTCATAACAACAACAAAAAGACATAAGAACTTGTGTTGAAGACAGATTTCCAGATCTAATATATCAACTCTCCGTTCACAATCTGTTTACCTTGATCAGAAGGTAAACACGGGGGGGGGGAACCCCAACAAAACTAAGTTTCCACACGAAGCTGCATTCCAGATACCAAAGAGCCGGTCTGTTAGTGATGTATCTGGGCATCCCAGATGTGCAAGTTTACAGCTTAACTACACACCTTCCAGCAACTAATTCTTCAAAAGAATTTTTAAATTTATTTGAGATAGAGAAAGAGAGAGAGAGAGAGAAAGAGAGAGAAAGAAAGAGAAAGAGAGAGAGAGTGAGAGAAGAGAGAGAAAAATCTCCTAACCAGTGAGTGGCTCAGTGCTGAAAAGTCTACAACAATTGGAGCAGGGCAGGGCTGCAGGCAGGATCTGGGAACGCAGCCCAGGTCTCCCCCAAGGGCAGCAGGGACCTAATTACTGCAGCCACGGCTATTACCTTCCAGGATTCGCCTTGGCCATATCGGAGAGACAACCCCAGGCAGTCTGATGTGGGATGCAGGCATCCTAACTGTTAGGCCAAATGTTTTGCTCTCTTCTTTGATCCTTGTCTTTTTAACAGCTGCTTCTTTATTTTGCATTTATTTATTTTTGTTCATTTGAAAGGCAGGAAGAGACAGAGAGACACCTTCCATCTATGGTTGCACTCCACAAATGCCTGCAAAACTAGAGCTGGGCCAGGCTGGAGTCAGGAGCCCTGAACTCCATCTGAATCTCCCACATGGGTGGCAGTGACTCAAGTACTGGAGCCGTCACCTGCTGCTTTCCAGGGTACACATTAGCAGGGAGCTGGAGCCAGGACCTGAGCCCAGGCACTCTCCTAAGGGATGCAGGCATCCCAAGCAGTGGCTTTAGTGCTATGCCAAACATGCCCCTCTTCTCTGCTTTTTTATTATTATTATTATTTTTTATCTTTCATCTACTTGAAAGGCAGAGTAAGAATGAGAGTCAGTGACAGAGAGAGAGAGATATCTCCCATCTGCTGGCTGACTTCCCCAAAGGCCACAACAGCTGAGCTGGGCCAGTGGGAGGCCAAGAGCCAGGAAATTCATCTGGGTCTCCCACATGGGTGGCAGGAACCCAAGCACTTAAGCCGTCATCTGCTGCCTCCCTGGTGCCTCTGCAGAGAGCTGGATCAGGAGCAAAGCAGCTGGGACTCAAAGCAGCACTCCCATATGGCAGGGAAGGCATTGCCAAGCTGTGGCTTAAGCCGCTGCACCATAATGCCTGTCCTGCGTCTTTGATTTTGAGTGGGATTAATTATGACGTAAATCTGCTCCTTAAATCCGACTCGATGCATATACCCTCCCTATAAGAAAACGCACACAGCCTGGGACCAGACCAACGTTTGCGAAGCAGCCTGCTCAGAATTAACTCCCACTTCGATCCTGCAAACAAACTGGTTATTTCAGCCAACATCTAGTCAGCGCCATACGCGCCAGGTGTTCCGCTAGTTTATCACCAGATGGCACTATAGCTTCGTCAGCAGAACGCCGCAGAGCTTCCCGGGGGAGTGCCATTCCTGTTGCAGCCAACAAGTTTTAAAGGGCCAGCGGGCTGGGTGTGGGGAGCAGGGGGGGAAAGTTTGCCTGGAGACCACGGAAGGAGCCACAGCCACGAACCACAGAGGAGGGACTGGGGAGAGGAACCCCAGGCTTCCCACAGGCAGGTGTGGCGCTGACGATGTGCTGCAAGGGCAGTTTGCCGAGAGAGAAGCTGGAAGGAGGCTCAAGATCCAGGGAAACAGTCTGGGAGGGGGCAGGCTGTTAGAGCCCTGCGTGGGGACTGCGTCCCACAGCGAGTGCCTGGGCTCGAATCCCGCTTCCGCTTCAGTCTCCTGGCCAGGGTGCATCCTGAGGAGCAGCGAGTGATGGCTCAAGTACTTGGGCCCCTGCCACCCACGTGGACGACCTGGATGAAGTTGCTGGTTTCGGGCTCTGGCCTGGCCCAACCCTAGCTGTTGTAGGCATTTAGCAGCTGAACCAGCAGATAGAACGTCTCTCTCTCTCTCTCTTTCTATTGGACTGCCTTTCAAAATTCAATACATAAATAAACCATTTTTAAAAATATCTGGTGAGAAACACACTGTGGGATGACAGGCAAATCACATTTGTTTAGGTATAATTTAATGTATGCATTATTTGCATCTTAAGACTGATATGTGGGGGCTGGCACTGTGGTGCAGTAGGCTAATCCTCCACCTGTGGTGCCAGCATCCCATATGGGCGCCAGTTCTAGTCCTGGCTGCTCCTCTTCTGATCCAGCTCTCTGCTGTGGCCTGGGAAAGCAGTAGAAAATGGTCCAAGTGCTTGGGCCCCTGCACCCACGTGAGAGACCTGGAAGAAGATCCTGGCTCCTGGCTTTGATTCGACTCAGCTCTTGACATTGAGGCCATTTGGGAAGTGAACCAGAGGATGGAAGACCTTTCTCAGTGTCTCTTCTCTTGCTGTCTGTAACTCTACCTCTCAAATAAATAAATAAAAATATTTTTAAAAAAGACTGATGTGTGAAATTGCACTGAAATGTATTGTAAGTTTAAATAGTTTAAATGTATTGTAAGTTTAAATAGTTTAAATGTATTGTAAGTTTAAATCAACAAACTGTTGATTTACATATTATATATTACATATTATGATTTACATATATGATTTACATATTATATGTTGTATGTATGTATTATGTAAATTACATATATTACAAAATACATAGTACAAAATGGCAAAGGAAGTTATTTTTTGCTCATCATTCCAGGTACCTCATTTGCTGGAATGATAAGAAAAGTGTTTATTGAACTGTTGTATCACAGAAAGGTAGATGCAAAAACTCCTACTTTCAATATACCCAGTTTGGCTCAGAAAACGGTTCCTGAAAGGCCCCCAGAACAAAGTGTCTCTCTGAACTTATCCTGTTAATCTGTCTCTCACCCCTCAGCCCTCGGGCTTTCAAATAAATAAATAAATAAATAAATCTTTTCTTTTTTTTTAAAGAAATGCTAAGGTTGCCTCTTCCCTCTGGTTTCCTGAGCAGCAATAGGGATGTTTGAGCTATTCACTGTGAATATGGGCAGTAGCTGCAAACACTTCTTAGACGAGTCGCTCTTGAGCCTGTACTAAGGTTTACTGCTAGGGAGAGTATCCAATGTGTGAAAATCAGAAGTTGTTAGTAGAGGAGAAAACAAAGATCTTCCAAAGCAGCTAACTTCACTTATTTTAAAGATTTACTTAGTATTTATTTGAAAGGCACAGCATCAGAGAGAGGGAGAGACAAAGGTGGGGGTCAGGGGAGAGAGACACAGATCTTCCACCTGCTGGTTCATTACCCAAAATGGCCACAACAGCTAGGTCTGAGCCAGGCCAAAGCCAGACACCAAAAACTCTACCCAGGTCTCCCATGTGGTTGACAGGGGCCCAAGTACTGGGACCTTCATGTGCTGCCACCCAGGCACACTAGCAGGAAGTTGGATTGGAACTGCAGCAGCCAGGACTCCAGCCAGGGCTCAGATGCGGTGCTGGGCTGTAGGCAGCGGCTTCATCGGCTGTGCCACCATGCTGGCCCCAGCAGCAAATTTTTAAAGAGCAATATCAGGCCTTGTGGTGCAGAAGTTAAACCGCTGTGTGGGAGGCCCGCACCCACACCAGAGTGCCTGGGACACAGTCAGGCCTCCCCTTCTGATCCAGCTTCTTCCCAATGCACCCCTGGGAGGCAGCAGGTTATGGGTCTCCATCACCCACAGAGGAGGCCTGAACTGAGTTCCTGGCTGAGCCTGAGTTTGCAGGCATGTGGGGAGTGAACCAGTAAATGGACGATTCTGTCATCCGGCTTCCAAATAAAATTAGGTGAATAAATACCTTGCAAATAAAAAGCAGCCCAGAAGTTAATGAGTGCAGGTCCCAAGGAAACCGAATCCCATCCGTTATAAGGAAGCAACTGACAAGGGGTTTCAGGTTTCACTTCCCTGCGCAAGCTCCTGAATTCCACTCCGCAGGGAAAGCGGGAACCCCAGCGACTGGTGCTGCTCCTGGGCCGCAGCTCAGGCGAGGCGGTGGCTCCTGGGAGCACGGAAGGTCAGACGGACACGTGGGTGCAGAAGGGGAGTGATCGAGGTGCAGAAGGATTTACATTTTGCACGGAGGAAAATTCTTACAACAGCGAGGCGGTCCGTGACGACTGAAACGCAGTCCAGTGCAAGCGTCCTAAAGGGCTTATTCCGGGCTCCACTCCCTACGCTTTGCGCAGGGCCCGCGGTGTGCCTGGCACGCAGCAAATGCTACAGGCCACGCTTCAGAAGGACTGGTTTTAGAGCTCAGAGGTCGGCAGACATTGCACCGATGCCCCAGGGCGCCCCTGCGTTTGCGCACTTCCTGCCCTTTGAAGGAAGCGCCGGGAACAGCGAGCGCTGCTGGGAGCGAGGGCGGAGCCGGGCCCCGCAGCCCGCCTGGGCCCCGCGCGCTCCGTGCCAGCCTCCGCACCGGCCGCGGGCCCCGCGCGCTCCGTGCCAGCCTCCGCACGGGCCGCGGGCCCCGCGCGCCGCGAGCGCCAGTGGCGCTGGAGCTCTGTGCGCTCCGTGCTGGTTAATCCAGGTGAGGAGATAGGGCGGCCGGCACCTGCCCCTTTAAGGTGGACTCCCGGAGCGTGGGATCCCCAGGCCATCACGGTGGGACGGCGAATGCCCCCTGGAAGGCTACTCTGTTCTCGGGCTAGGACCTGCCGTGCACGAATCGAGCGTGGGAATTAAGTGTAAATAACTGGATTTCGGGATCGAGCAATTGGAACACCCGGCAGCAGTTCCTGCCGGATGCGGAGTGTACGTTCGCCACAGCCCATCCTGTCTTTCCCCCAGCCCGCATCCTGTGCCTTGTCGCCGGCTCGGCTTTTGATCCCTGAGCGGACCTGTCGCGGCAGGCGTTCGCCTTCCTGGTTGGATGTCACATCCCATAGGTGACAGCCCGGATCCGGTGCAGCTCAGGGCCTGCCCCTCCTCCAGCTCCGTGCTCGTGGGCACCCTGGGAGGCAGCAGTCAGGGCTCCTCCACCTGGGCCCCTCCACCCATGTGGGAGGCCTAGACTGAGTTCCAGGCTCCTGGCTTTGGCTTGGCCCAGTACAGGCTGTTGATGGCTTTTGGTGAGTGAACCTGTGAGTGGGAGATATCTGTCTGTCCCTCTGCCTTTCAAATAAATAAAAAAATTATGTAATTTTTAAAAAAGACTGATTTACATATGTTTGCAGAACAGCCTAGAGCCCCAAACACCTGGGTGTCTAATTTGTGTTTAAGTTGCTGTTTGTCATTCCTACTTAGTTGTGTGGAGCTGTTGCTATCGGAATATGTGTTTTCAGACCAGACTTTGTAAAATCCAGTCAACAGAGATATTTACAGAAGGAGATTTGGGAGTTGATGGTTTTTATTACAGTTAAATCCATAGGGTTTTTTTTTTTTTCAAAGAAAGAACTGAACCTTGATTGTATCACTTTATGAGTCCACCTTCTTTAGTGATACAGTGTATCAGTATTTGTGTATCTGCCCACAGTATAATTCTGCAACCCCACAGCTCTCCGCTGGATTTCAGAAAGGCAACAGCTGCGCCTCGCTGACTGCCCTGTCCCAGCAGTACAATGAAGCTTCGCGAACTCAGGGACTGTTGTGTATTTTGTGCCTAGTTGTCCGCCATGCCTGCTTAAGCAGAACTCATTTGCAAAATGCATGAAAGAACGGTAAAGCTACACCTTATTTTATAGAAGAGGCATTTTCCTGAGGATCTGCTCAAAATTAAATGCTTATGCATTTAATTTACGCATTCCTCTAGGTTAGGCAAAGCGTTCTGCTGTGAAGAGGCATCCCTTTAAGAGACGATTTCCCCAGGTAGACGGCCCGAGGCGTTCCTATGGAAGAATTCGCACTCGTGAATCGTCAGGTATGGAGCTCGTACTGCAGTCTTTTATCTCAGGATGTGGAGATGCTGGTCAGCCTTGAAATTGTCAGTATTCTCTGCTTTCAGAGACCCAGAGTTTCTGCTTGAGATCAAGTTGGAGACAGACCTTGCACTTCCGTGAGGAGCAGCCCTGACCACGTAACATCCGCGGAACCCTGATTTGGAGGAGGCCTCATGGCTTTGCAGCTCGGTCTGCGAGCCTCAGGGAGTGGCTGCAGGCTCCTGAGGGCCGGCAGAGGCGGGGCTTTCCCCCTGTGGCCCCGGGGCCACTGCGCGGGCAGCTCTCTGGACCCAGCGCTGAAAGCTTTTCTGGAGGAGAACACTGAAGTCACCGGCTGTGGCAGCCTCACTCCCGAAATCCAGCTGCGACTTCTGACCCCCAGATGCAAGTTCTGGTGGGAAAAGGCTGACCTGTGGCCGCACAGGGAACCCTACTGGGCAATCTACTGGCCTGGAGGCCAAGCCCTGTCCAGGTACTGCCCCGCTGGGTGGTGAACCTGCAGGGCTATGACAGATCCTTTGGCTTTTCAGCTCCCTCCAACACGGCTGCCCCCACCAAAACCATCGGAAGGCACGGAGGCCCGCACAGGTTTGAGACGGTGACTGCCTCCCAAAGCAAGGTGGATGTTACGTCTCCTGGGGAACAGAGTTGTCTCCTTTGTCTCCTCTAGGAACAGCTCCCGCCTGTCCGGCTTTGGCCTTTGCCAGGAACAGGAGGGCCTCAGGAGTCTGGGTTCTCAGTTAAGTTGAGAGAGGACAGGGATCGTAACTGGAAGACTGGTGGTGCAATAGGTTACTGCCAGAACTCCTTGGCAGTTGGAGAAGTGGACTCCTTATTAATAAGAGTAAATAAAAGTGTAATTCCACCCCCTAAGAACTCCAAGCCCCAAAGGATTCTTGTTTTTACATTTAGAGCAATTTAGCTATATTTTTGCATGCTGTTTTCACCTTCTGACCCAAGATTAGTATTTTTTTTCTAAAGATTTATTTGAAAGGCAGAGTGATAGAGAGAAAGAGAAAGATAGAGACACAAAGATCTTCTGTCTGCTGGTTTACTCCCTAAATAGCCACAACAGACAGACAGGCCAGGCTGTAGCCAGGAGCCTGGGATTCCATCCAGGTCTCCCACCTGGCTGGCAGGGGCCCAAGCACTTGGTCCATCTTTCACTGCTTTCCCAGGCACAGTAGCAAGGAGCTGGATAGGAAGTGGGGAGGCTGGGACTCCAACATGCTCATATGGGATGCCAACATCTCAGTCTGCAGATTAACCCGCTGTGCTATGCCCCCCCCCACCCCCGAATCCGCATTTTTAACGTCTCCTCCCAGCTCTCCACACTGCACAGGTATTCTCAGGGCATTTTCTCACAGAGCCAAATTTTATCAATACTGCTGAAGCAAAGGCAGGTGCTTTTCCATGAGCCTTCATCTAGGATTGGGAAATGATGTCATCTGTTTATGCTTTGAGGTTATAGAACAGAAACAAAAAGGGTGATAAGCACTCTGTTTCAAAGGAATGGTGTAGCCTATAAATTCATGTTGTATATGGTTTCATTTTTTAGAAGTTTGTTTATTTGAGAGAGACAGGGACAGACATACGGCGATTTCTCATCCATTGGCTTGCTCCTCAAATGCCCACAACAGACAGGAGCTAGGAACTCAATCCAGGTCTCCCATCTGTGTAGCAGGAACCCCATTGTTTGACCTATCACTGCTGCCTCCCAGTGTCTGAATTAACAGGAAGCTGGAGTCAGAAGATAGAGCTGGGGACCAAACCCAGGGATTCTGATGTGGGGCGTTCCCATCTTAACTGCCAGGCCAAATACCCCACCCAGTATAGGTTTTTTTTTTTTTTTTTTTTTTTAATTTGACAGATAGAGCTAGACAGTGAGAGAGAGACATACAGAGAAAGGTCTTCCCTCTACTGGTTCACCCCCCAAATGGCTACGCCAGCGGATCAGAAGCCAGGAGCCAGGTGCCTCCCCCAGGCCTCCCATGAGGATGCAGGGGCCCAAGCACTTGGCCCATTCTCCACTGCCCTCCTGGGCCACAGCAAAGAGCTGGACTGGAAGAGGAGCAACTGGGACTAGAACCCGGAGCTCATATGGGATGCTGGCACCACAGGTGGAGGATTAGCCAAGTGAGCCACGGTGCCGGCCCCCAATATAGTTTTAAATGCGAAAACTTTTCAGGTGATATCAAACAATTTAATATTCTGGTTGCTGTGTTCCCAGATTTTCAAGCTTTATTTAGTTACAACATTTATTTTTAAAAACGTATCCATTTTTGTTTGAAAGGCAGAGAGAGAAAGAAATCCCATTTGTTCTCATGTGCTGGCTCCGCAAATGCCCACCACAGCCAGAAACTGGGCCAAGAGGAGCCAGGAGACAAGAACTCAATTCAGGTCTCCCAAGTGGGAGTGGCGCTGGGACTCAAACATAGGACCTTCGGCATGGGACGTGGGCTTCCCACATGGCATCTTTAACTGCTGTCCCCGACGTCTGCCTCAGCGTAGGTTTAAAATGCTGACAGTTCAGGAGACGTCTCTTGAAGTGACTGATTTTCAGCTCAGTCAACTTCTTTGAGACTGAATCAGAGTTATAAACTGAGGGACCCATAAGTGTGTTTTGTTTGGCCTGTACTGGTGAAACTTAAAGAAAAAATTAGATTTCATGTAAAAATCTACTTTGTATTGAAAAATAAGAATGTCTGGGAACACTGGAATTCTGGTGGCGACTTGGCCCAAAGAGCCAGAGCATGTACAACTCTACTTTGCCATAGTCCCCACTGTTCTTCGATACCCAATTCTAACACCAAACGTCAGCTGACATTTATTATTTTGGTGTCTCATCCATCTTCATGTGTTTGATAACTATTTAGTGTTGGTCCACATTCCTTGGTTGGCCTAACAAAAGAGGTCATTATAATAAAATTCAAGCAAATGAGTCAAATATTCTATGATAAATCATCAAAATGAAGCTGAATTTTGGGTCAAGTATACTTAGTCCTATTTTAGCTTTTTTTTTTTTTTTTGGTCAGTCTTAATTCCTAGTGTTTGGTAGTTTTTGGATCATTGTAAGTGCTAAATACCCCTTTTTAAAAAAGATTTATTTATTTTTATTCAAAAGGCAAAGTGACAGAGAGAGGGCCAGTAAGAGAGAGAGGGAGAGAGCTTCCATCTGCTGGTTCATTTCCCAAATGCCTGTTAATAGCAAGGGCAGGGCCAGGCCAAAGCCAGGAGCCAGGAACTCCAGCAGGGTCTCCCACATGGGGGGCAGGAACCCCAGCACTTGGGCCATCATTCATTGCCTTCCAGGCGCACCAGCAAGCTGCTGGATCAGAAGGCACTCCAGTGTGGGCATCTCAAGCATCAGCCCAACCTACGGCTGCACGACGCCTACCCTTTAACACCCTTTCGAGAAGATGTTGACGTGAGGAACATAATTAGCTCCTTCAAGGCTGCTGAAGAGAGAGACCAAGGGCCAGGTCCCCTCTCCTGCTGCCTCTGCCCATCCCTGAACACTGATTTCATGTTTCACTCAAGTCAGGCCAAACTTGTCCAGGTTGAACCAAGTTCTTCTGCTAACTTCCACTAGTTTTTTGTTGAGTCATCCCCAAGTCATTCTCTCTCTCTCTCTCTCTTTTATTTTTGGGATACCTTTTACTGACTTTTTCCTGTTTCTCTAAGACACATTTTCTCTCTTTGCCACTAGGTATATTTTGGATAATCCTGATGTTGTCAGAGGAAAATCCATATTAGATCTTGGGAGTGGATGTGGAGCTACAGCTATTGCTGCAAAGATGAGTGGAGCATCAAGGATTTTGGCCAATGACATAGACCCTGGTAAGGATTTCATACTTTAAAAATAAGGGCCAGGCCAAAGCTGGGAGCTGGGAATTCAGTCCATGCCTCTCACATGCGAGGCAGGGACCTAAGTACTTGAGCCATCTCCTGCTGCTTCCTATGGTATGCATTAGCAAGAAGCTGGAGTCAGAAGCAGAGCTGGAACTTGAACCTAAGCACTCTAGTGTAGGATCCAGGCATCCCAAGTAGCATCTTAAATCTTAGCCACTAGGCCAAACGCCTGCCCCTGGGGGAGATACAGTCCTGGGAGATCCTGTTTTTTTTAAAAAAAAAAAAAACACACACACAGCAGGGTGTCAGTTATAACTTGCTGCCTTGCTCAAGCCCAAGCCTGTGGAACTGTCCATAGTAAAAACCAGTTTCTTGGATATTGAGATTAGCACATGTTCTTAAAATCCAGCGTTTCCAGGTGTCTTGTATTATTTCTTTTGTTTTAGGGTATTCACTTATATATTTACAATATGCAGAATGTAGCTTATGGTGGCGTAAATATTAGGTTTCCTTTACCTAAAAAACCAGTGTTCAACAAAAAGGGAATACCCACATTGTCAGGAGAGTTTCTAAATCATTTAAATTCATCAGCAGGGAATCAAAACAGCCTAGCATATACTAATTCATTATATTGTTTTTAAGTTGCAGGAGTGGCCATTACACTGAATTGTGAATTGAACCAGCTAGATCCTGTTCCCATTTTAACCAAAGACATTTTGAATTTGGAACGAGGTCGGTGGGACCTGGTTGTACTTGGAGACATGTTCTATGATGCGGACCTGGCAGACAGTCTCCACCAGTGGCTCAAGGACTGCTGCTGGACCCACAGAACCCGCGTGCTGATTGGTGACCCTGGGCGGCCCCAGTTCAGGGTCCACAGCATTCAGCATCAGCTGCATAAGGTGGTGGAATATCCCCTGACGGAATCTACCAGGCAGGAAAACAATGGACTAACCACGAGCTCGGTGTGGGATTTCCAGCCTTGACTTGTCAAAGTGCTTCCAAGTACAAACATAGTCATTTTTGGATTTACCCCTGACCGCTTTCCCCACAGGACACATTCTCCAGCTTAAAGAACGTAAATCTTTAAGTCTTATTAAATGGCAAGTGTTGATTCCCAAGCATGAAGAGTTAAAGTGTTGCCAGCCTTTGTCAAGGGACTTGTTCTGCACTTCTGTGCATGCCAGATGCACCTTTCTCTGTGTATAATTTTCTTTTCTAGTTTTACTATTGTAGGAATATGACTATGGGTAGTAGGGTGTAATTTAACTAGTGAAGGGGAATTAGATACTGTAGCAGAATCTACAGTTTGAGAGGCAGGGTGACACAGAGAAACATGTTATCCACAGGTTCACTCCCCAAGTGGCTACAACCGCTGGGGCTGGGCCGTCAAAGCCAGAAGCCAAGAACTCCATCTAGGTTTCCCACATGGGTGGCCCAAACTCAAGAATCAGAGCCATCATCCATTGCCTTTCAGGCACATTAGCAGGAGGCTGGATTGGAAGCAGAATAGCAGGGACTTCAACTGCCACTCTGATATGAGATGTGGACATTCTAAGAGGCTAGGCTTAACCTGCTGTACTACAATACCCGCTGCAGAATACTGTATTTTAAAAAGTTATTGGTAAAGATCAATAATGCAGTTAGTATAGAGTACATGAGTGTATTAGGTTTTTGTTTGCTTAACTAAAATACCTGGGAGGAGCTTCTTGGCAGGGAAAAGGTTTATTCTGGCTTAGCAGTTCAAGGTTTGAAGTCCAAGACCACGTGGCTCCTGAGTCTGACATCTAGTGGGAGCTGGTCGTGGCAGGTTGGTGTGGAGGTGAGCCAGGCAGCAAGGAGAAACCAGGAACATGCTTGGCTTTTATCTCCAACAGGTGTGGCATGGGCCAAAGGACCTGAGCCATCTTCTGCTGCTGTCCCAGGTGCATTAGCAGGGAGCTGGATTGGAAGCAGAGCAGCTGGGACTTGAACTGGTGCTCTGATATGGGATGCTAGTGTTGCAGGTGGCAGTTTAACCCGCCATGCCACAATGCCAGCCCAAGACCAATCCTCTCTCAAACACTACCTTCTGAGTTACATCCTCAGTGTTATAAAAACATTCCACTAGGCCCACTTCCTAGACACCATAATTAGATCACTTCTCCACCCTTAATCCATCAAAGATTAACATAGGACTTTAGGGGGTGTGCATCATAGAGTTAAGCTGCCACTTGAGATGCCCACATCCCATATTGGAGTGCTGGTCTGAGTCCCAGCCACGATGCTTCTTTTTTCTTTTTTTTCTTTTTTTCCTGACAGGCAGAGTTAGACAGTGAGAGAGAGAGACAGAAAGGTCTTCCTCTGCCATTGGTTCACCCCCCAAATGGCCACCACGGCCGGCGCACTGTGCCGATCCAAAGCCAGAAGTGCTTCTCCTGGTCTCCCATGGGGTGCAGGGCCCAAGGACTTGGGCCATCTTCCACTGCCTTCCAGGGCCACAGCAGAGAGCTGGACTGGAAGAGGAGCAACCGGGACAGAACCGGCGCCCCAACCAGGACTAGAACTCCGGGTGCCGGCGCCACAGGCGGAGGATTAGCCTAGTGAGCCACGGCGCCGGCCAGCTACTATGCTTCTGATCCAGCTTCCTGGTAATACATCCTGGGAATAAACGATGGCTCAAGTGCTTGCATCCACAAGGGAGACCCAGGGTTTTGGTCTGGCTTGCTCTGGCTGCTGTTGGCATTTGGGTAGTGAACCAGCAGATGGAATATTGTCCTCTGTCTCTGTTGTTCTGCCTTTCAAATAGATGAAAATAAAAATAACCATTAAAAAGATTAATATATATATTAATATATTTGATTAATATATTTGAAAGGCAGAGTTCAGAGAGGGAAGGCCAGATGGAGAAAGAGACAGAGAGAGAGGAGAAAGAGAGAGAGAGATTTTCCATCTGCTGGTTTATTCACCAAATGGCTACAATGGCCTGGGCTCGGCCAGGCTGTCTCCTACCTGGGTGCACAGGCCCCAGTACTTGGGCCATTTTCCACTGGTTTCCTAGAAACGATAGCAGGAAGGTGGATAGGAAGTGGAGTGGCCGGGACACAAACTGAAGCCCATATGGGATGCCAGCACTGCAGACGGCTTAACCACTGCACCACAGTACTGCCCGCCTCCCCCAACAAGTAAGACTTTCAGGTTGAAATGTCCACATGAATCTGGGGAGCCAAATCCTATTCAATCCCTAAGAATGTCCTTGGGAGCCAGAAAGCTCCACCACTGCCTAGTGTGATTTTTGGGCTAGTTAAGTTCTCTCTAAACTTTAACTTCTTCATCTATGAAGTAGTAATAAAATTCATTAAGCCTGAGGCTGGTGCTGTGGTGCATCGGGTTAAAGCCCAAGCCTGCAGTGTTGGCATTCCATATGGGCGCCGGTTTGAGTCCTGGCTGCTCCACTTCCAATCCAGCTCTCTGCTGTGGCCTGGGAAAGCAGTAGAAGATGGCCCAAGTCCTTGGTCCCCTGCACCCACATGGGAGACCTGGAAGAAGCTCCTGGCTCCCAGCTTCTGATCAGCTCAGCTCTGACCATTGCATTCATCTCGGGAGTGAATGCGTGGATGCAGGACCTCCCTCTGGCTCTACCTCTTTCTGTAACTCTTTCAAATAAAATAGAAATAAATCTTTAGAAAAAAATTCAGTAAGTCTCACTTCAAAGGGTTATTGTATAAATCAAAATGTAAAGTTCCTAATGTAATATTTAGTACCTAGTAGGGCCTCAGTTAACAATCATGGGGAAAAATGACTCAGAATTTCCTTCTCTCTCTGTGCTCTGACACCTTATGATGGCTCTTTATGGTTTACTAAGGTTACCAAGAAACTTGTTATGTCACTACCTGCCCTACATTGTCAGAATTTTACATAAAAATAAAACACTATAAAACCAATGAAAAATAATGGGAAGAATAAAGTATGTAGCATACTACTATTTACATAAAAATGTGTATATACATGTGTGCATTCTCTAGAAAGATAAGTAAGGGACTGGTAACAATGGCTGCCTTCTGAGGGAGCCAAATGGCTTGTGGGCTGGGGTAGGAAGGAATCTTAGTACTTAGTATTGGAATTTTATACTAATAGCATGTTCTTTATTTCCATTTCTCTAATAGAAAACTAACACCACTGCTATATGTTACAAGTGAGGCATCAAATGCAGCCCTTCTGACGTACCCTCTTGTTCTCATATACTGCTTGGGAAGTATGTGTAGCATTTGGATTAAATGAATTCTAATAATATGCACTGCACTGCCACTGGGATTGGGATACCTAGGAGACTGGATCAGAGTTATATAGCAGAAATACTGGAAAAAGCAATTAAGGGCAAGTTGTTGATTAGGCAGGAAAACAGCATAATTGGATGGGCGTTTTGGAGTTGAAGTTGCAGAGTATCCTGACATATCTCTTTCTCTCTCTCTCTCTAAAATATTTATTAATTTGAAAGGCAAAGTTACAGAGAGAGACGGAGAGACAGAGAGATCTTCCATCCAGTTGTTCACTCCAAAATGGCTCCATGGCTAGGGCAGGATCAGGCTGAAGCCAGGATTCTGAAATTTGATCAGGGTCTCCCACGTGGGTGGAAGGGACTCAAGGACTCGGGCCATCTTCCACTGCTTTCCCAGGTGCATTAGCGGGGAGCTGGATCAGAAGTGGAACAGCCAGGACTCCGATGCCTATATGGGATGCTGGCATTCATTGTAGGCAGCAACTTAACCCTCTTAAATCACAATGCCAGCCCCTTTATTATTATTATTATTATTATTATTATTATTATTATTATTATTTTGGATCTTGGCATTTCTTGATTCTTGAACTTTGGGGGTCAGAGTTTATTATAGCCCAGTGAATCAACCCTTGATGCTTTAAATTTTCCTTGGTGTCTACTGGGATTTTAAAAGTATAAACCTCGAATTTTTATTCAGTCTTGGTTAAAATTAATAGAAATTATAGGGTGTAATGGTATTAGATGGCACTTGAGAGGAAGTAATTCTTAAGATATTCTTTGAAAATTCCGGGTCTTCTGCTGGTTACCACTCTTCTCAGCAGGATGAGAGAAAATTCAAGAAAACTGTACTCGGAGCACTGCTGTAAATCCACTTGATGAGGTCAAGTAGATTTCAGTTTAAATACCCATGAACTCTGTTATCCTCTGAATCTTTTAGAAGAACAGCACAAGAATGTCCTTGAGGTATCCAAATGTTACTTAAAATATTTTTTAGTCTCCCATGTACATATCGGTGGGCTCTAAAATGACTTTGTAGCCTAATGGTTTGTATTAAGATCATTCATATTTAACATGATTACTGATATCTGCTAATATGTAAATTATTCCTATTTTATTGCCCTTTTTCTTCTTTCTTTCTTTGTCTTCTACCCTTGTTTTATCTAGTTTTAATTAAGCATTTTATCATTCCATTTTTTCCCTTAGGCTATTAATTATACTTTTTTTTAATGTTTGCGGTATACATTTGTAACTAATCAAAGTCTGCTTTCAAATTTCAAATTTCCCTCATTCACTTCACTTATCCATAAACTATAATTACCAAATACATTGTTGCTATTATTTTGAACAAAGTATGAGATCAACTAAGATTAAGAAAAACAAAGGACTGTAACTTTGGGACAGGTGTTTAGCTTAGCAGTAAGACATGGGTGAATGTGCCCACATCCCACGTAACAGTGCAGGGATTGAGTCCTGGCTCTGTTTCCTGATTCTAGCTTCCTGCTGATGCAGATTCTGGGAAACACTGGTGATGGTTCAGTTAATTGTTCCCTGCCACCAACATGGGATACCTGGATTGAGCTCCGGGTTTACTAGTTTCAGTTGGGCCCAGTCCTTGCTGATATCTGGGGAGTGAACCAGTAGATGGGAGCTCTGTCTGTCTCTTTGCCTCTCAAATAAATAATTTTTTGAAAGACTTTAACTTCATTTATTCTTTCCCTAATACTCTGAATTTCTTTATATAGATCTATGTTTGTGACCTATATAATTTTCCTTCTAGCAAAATGACTTCCTAACATTTCTTGTGGGGCAGTATATTTGTTAAAAATTCCATCTACATTCATTTAAGAAAGCATTTTTCTATTTTTGAAGGATACTTTCTCTGGATACAGAATTCTAGCTTGGCGATTTTTCTTTCAATACAAGTACAGATGCTGCTCAACTTACAACGGGGTTAGGTCTTAAAAAGTAAAAGATGCATTTCCCACACCTTAACCTACTACACAACATAGCTCAGCAGTGCAGTGCACTGTAGGGTATCAGTCTTTTACCCTCGTAATTGTGTGGCTGACGAAGCTTTAGCTCACTTCATGAGCTCACTCACTGCCCAGCATCATGAGAGAGGATTGCATCACACACTGCTAGTCCAGGAAAAAACCAAAAATCAAGGAGGTTTCCGCTGAATGCTTGTCGCTTTTGCACCACTGTAAAGTAAAACAGTTGTGAGTGGAATCATTGTAAGTCAGGGACCATCTCTGTTATACTCCTCGGGCTTGCATGGTTTCTCAAGAAACCCAGCGAAATTCTTAATTGTATTGTCGTGCAGGTAAGGCATTTTATTTCCCTAGCTTCTTTCAGATTTTCCTCTTCGATTACTTACAGTTTGAAAATGCACAGGTATAGTTTTTTTGAGAATTTATCTTGCCTGGTGTTCTCTGAGCTTCTTCTGGATGTGAGATTGGATGTCTGTCAATAATTTAGGGAAACTGTCAGTTTCCATCTCATCTCAGTCAGGTATTTCTTGGGTTCTCTGTCTTCTCCTGCTCTTCCCGTTATGTGTGGTACCCCTTTTGCAGCTGTCTCGAAGTTGTGTTTGTGTTTTTTTTTTTTTTTTTTCATTCTTTTTTTTTCTCTGCTTCTCAGTTTGGGAGGTTTCTGTTGACAAATCCAAGCTCACTGATTCTTTCCTTGGCCAAGAGCAGTCTACTGATGCCTCTGTGAAAGGAATTCTTCATTTCTGTTCAAATATTTATGCTTTCTAACATTTCCTGTTGATTCTTTCTTAGAGGTACTCTATGTCTGCTTTTCCATTAGAGTCTTTAGCACATTAATCATACTATTTTAAATTTCTGATAAGCCAAAATCTCTTCCATCTCTGAGTTGGGCTCTGATGCTTGCTGTGGCTCTTCTAATTGTGTTTTTTTGTCTTTTAGCATGCTTTTTGATTTTCCTCTGTTGTAAAAACAGGTAAACTGGGGTAATATGAGGTTTCACGTTTTCTCTGAGTAGTTACTGATTGCTGTGGAGTAGGTGTCAGAGGCTAAGTTTTCCTCTAGTTTTTGTCTCTCCTGATTTCTACTTCAGTAGCGTCTGAGGCTTGTGTTTCTCCCAGCCGTATCCTCTGTTCCTGTGTGGTGGCCTGTTTGATGTGGAGGTAAGGTGAGGGTGAAGGGGCGTGTTCTGTGGTCACGGATTAGGTCTCAGTCTCTGTCAGCCCGTGCCCCGGGACTGTCACTGTCACAAGTCTTTCTCAGCCTGTTTTCCCCCTCTTTGGTGAGACAGGAAGCATAGATAGGCTGAGGTCGGATACTTCTTTTCTCCAGGTCACTTAGGCTCTGGCAAGTTTCCCTGGAGGGCCAGTGTTTATTAAAGAAAATAGAATACTTGTGCACTTCTTTTTAAAAAGATTTATTTATTTATTTATTTGAAAGGCAGAGTTACAGAGAGGCAGAGGCAGAGAGAGAGAAAGAGAGAGAGAGAGAGATCATCTGTCCGCTGGTTCACTCCCCAAATGGCTGCCATGGCTGGAGCTTCACTGATCTGAAGCCAGGAGCCGGGAGCTTCTTCCAGGTCTCCCACATGGGTGCAGGGGTCCAAGGACTTGGGCCACCTTCCGCTGCTTTCCCAGGCTGCAGCAGAGAGCTGGATCAGAAGAGGAATAGCTGGGACTTGAACTGGCACCCACATGGGAAGCTGGTACTGCAAGTGATGGCTTTACCCGATACACCACAGCGCTGCCCTCATGCTTATTTCACAATGGTAACTTTTCACGTACCCCCTGCAAGTAAGAGGGGGCTGTTTCTCTAATCTTCACCCTGAGAATATGGTGGGTCTCCTCCACGTTCATCACATGGGGCCTCCAAAAACTCATCAACTATACTGTAAGCATGGGTCCTACTGATCCTGGTTCCAGCAGCAGGGTACAACAGGCTTCTGCTCCTGATGAGCTGCAATTCTTTGCATTCACTTGGTTTTCCAATTTTGATTTTTCCTTTGACCTTAATTTTCTGATGAATCTAGGAAGTGGTGTTGACTTTTAAATGTATTGGGCTTTTTTCTTGTGAAGATGGGAGTGACGATTTCCAATCTCTTTACACTGAAAGAAATAAATTGAACTGGATACTGGAAATATGGGTGTTACATCTATTTTTTTCTTCCTGTATTTCTTTCCTATTCATTCATTCAACAAGTATTTGAGTACTTACTATGTAACAGGCACTGTTTTATATATTTTTTTAAGATTTACTTTTATTGGCTAGCCCTGCGGCTCAATAGGCTAATCCTCCGCCTGCAGCACCGGCACACCGGGTTCTAGTCCCGGTCAGGGCACCGATTCTGTCCCGGTTGCCCCTCTTCCAGGCCAGCTCTCTGCTGTGGCTAGGGAGTGCAGTGGAGGATGACCCAAATGCTTGGGCCCTGCACCCACATGGGAGACCAGGAGAAGCACCTGGCTCCTGGATTCGGATCAGCGTGGTGCACCGGCTGTGGCCATTGCAGGGTGAACCAACGGTAAAGGAAGACCTTTCTCTCTGTCTCTCTCTCTCACTGTCCACTCTGCCTGTAAAAAAAAAAAAAAAAAACAAAAAAAAAACCAGATTTACTTTTATTTATTTGAAAGAGTTACAGAGAGAGAGGTCTTCCATCCACTGGTTCACTCCCCAGATGGTTGCAACGGTCGGAGCTGTGCTGATCTGAAGCCAGGAGCCAGGAGCTTCTTCCAGGTCTCCCATGTGGGTGCAGGGGTCCAAGGACTTGGGCCATCTTTTACTGCCTTCCCAAGTCACAGCAGAGAGCTGGATCGGAAGAGGAGCAGCTGGGACTAGAACCAGTGCCTATATAGGATGCCAGCGTTTAAGGCCAGGGCTTTAACCCTTGGCGCCACAGCGAACAGGCACTGTTTTAAAGCAATGAAAAAGAAGACAAATATTCTGTTCTCATGAAGTTTATATTCTAGAGTGGGAGACAGATTTTGATCAAATTAAACATAAAACAGGTATCAGATAGTGATAGATAGAAGAAAAACAAGGAGGCACGAGTGAAAATGGTACCGGGATGGGAGACTGATACATAGTGGTGAGGATCCCTAGATAGAGAAGGTATTGATATTAGGAGTCTTCAAGAAGTTCATGGGGAAGTCATATTATTAAAAAACAATGCATGTATTTCAAAGTATTTTTGCATCAAAGTAAGATTATCTTTTAATCCCATTTCCATGAACTTTTTGAAGTAAACTCCTATTTTTTAAAAAAGTACTGTAAAATAGTTAATACAACTAGCAACAACAACAATAAAAAGCAAGAAAATCCAGATACAAACTGCGGGAGTGAGCATTTAGCCTAGGGGTAAAGAAGCTGCTTAAGACACCTGTGCTCCCTGCATAGGAGACCAGGGATCAGTGCAGCGCGCCGGCCGTAGCGGCCACTTGCGGGGTGAACCAACGGAAAAAGTAAGACCTTTCTCTGTCTCTCTCTCTCTCACTGTCTAACTCTGCCTGTCAAAATAAATAAATAAATAAATAAATAAATAAAGACCTGTGCGCCACATCAGACTCTCCTGGCTTATCCCCAGCTCTGGCTACTGACTCCAGCTCTCTGCTCATGGAGACTCTGGGAGACACCAATGACAGCTCAAGTAAGTGGACTCCTGTTGCCCACATGGGAGACCTCGATGGAGTCTCTGGCCCCAGGCTTTGGCCCTGGCACAGACTTGGCCATTACAGGTATTTTGGGATTCAACTAGTAAATGGAGCATGTTCGCTCGCCCTCTCTTTCTCTTTCCCTCTTCCTCCCTCTCAAGTAAACGAATACAAATTTTTTTTTAAAAAGTGCAAACCAGTTTAGTAAGATAAATCCTTTATAAACCCTAAGAAGCTCATACCTGAAACTAGTTTCTGCAAAAATGGGGAAGAGCCTACTGACGTATTAGAAATTAAATTTCACCATGTTTGTCTGTGGAAAATTTCAGACAGGCCTTACCCATTTTATATATACACACACACACACCACCTTTGCAGTGGCAGTACATATATTCACATTATAAACATGCCACGTCATAAAGTCAAGAAATAGAGCTGGATATGTAGCCCCTCCCCAAGCATGTACAAGATTCGTTACATATGGTATTTCCCCTGTTTTCATGTTTTTCACTACATCAGAGGCAAAATAAGAAATGTTTAAGAAAGCCTGAGCCAGGATCACAGCATAAATTTGGGGGTAATTTGAGCATAGTAGATGTCAGATAATTTTTTTTTGGTTTGTTTTTCAAAAGTTTTCTTTTCAAAACTATGACCGTTGCTATTTATTTCACAATGTGAAATCAAAAGAGTTTCGGGGTACAGTCTCTGTAATGGTCCTTCATATTTATTCATGTTTACACATTTCTAAATGTAGTTTTGCTAAGGAACAAGACTCACAGAAGAATAAAAAACATTTGGGCAGAGTCAGCATAAAAATCAACGAAGAAAGGAGCTGGGCCAGAGCATTACAAATATAAACAAGCCCAATGGCTAAGGTGTGATGTTGTAAATTATGACATTTAAGTATTTACTTCATGAAACGAAGAGATATATAAATTCTGTGAATAGTTAACAGGTCTAGTGTTCAGCTTTGCTTTTGGCAAATGGCATTTAAATACTTCAAGAAGGTAAAAGCCAGGAAATAATTAGGAAGGAACTTTTTTCTTAAGGAAGATATTATTTTAGACATACCGTTACTTAGAATTTTCCTATAGTCTATCCAATATCAGCAAATTTCTCTTTAAACAGCTCAAATGTCTACATAGGAGAAGGAAATCTCAGGGGAAAACAAATGATTTAAGACCTTGCTATTCAAGAAACAAAACTCATGCCCTGCCCTGGTCCCTCCTCAACAGGTAAGAGTTCATGCTGGAATGACATTTCAAAAACAATGACTCGCCAAACAAGTGTAGAATAATAGCAACATTAAAATGTTTAAGGGTCTGGTTAACTTCAGAGCACAAACCATGGACACACTCAGAGTTAGCTGATTCTGAGAGTTATAGCTTAAATAAGATGATAAAATAATAGAGTAGTCTTAAATTAAGTGGAAAGCAAATCTGTACAGACGGTTTCCTGGGAAAGTAGCTTTGATCAGCCTCCACAGCTTTGATGAGCTTCAAAAGGCATCAATACACAGTCCATGTCACTTGTTTCAGTTTGTTTGGGCCTACTAATCGCTGCAAGACTTCTCGTGAATGATCTATAAAAGAAAACATGATAATATATTAATTCACAGTAGCTGTTAATGTTTCCTTATGTATAAACTTGAATGATAACTATTAAATCTCATAGGATTATTGAAAGGATTAAATGAGATACAATGTAAAGCAGAGTATACAAGTGAGTAACATATTAATATTAAAGGTGGTCCTCACTCTTACAAGATGTAGTGTACATATCATCGTAATACTGTTTAAAAGCAGGCATTTATTGCTTTCTCTGTGATTTTTTTTTACATATGGTATTTTGTTCCGTGATTTTGTTAGGTAGGAAGTCAGAAATTAGCTTATGTGCATGTCACAAGGGCCTAAGGAATTGACATCTACAGCAGTCCAACATCTGCATTTCAAAGTTACCTCATAACCTCCCAGGTGCAGCCCAGTATCTGCACTTCAAAGTCCTGCCTGGACCCTGATGACCTTCCAGGGGGTCCTGCCCCTTCTACCTTCCTCTAAGGCGGGCACCCTAGAGAGAAGCCCCCTTGGCCAATGCCAGCCAGGCTTCCCCTGACAACTCCAGGGGGAAAACTCAGAAAGGAATGTCTCATTTTTACACCCAACAAGTCCTTTGTTCTGGAGGAGAAGAAGGAGAGGGGGAGAGAAAAGGTGGGAAGGCGAGACCCATCCCCTTAAAAGCCCCAGCCTCAATGTGATACCTTCGCCATGCCCCGTGTGAAATCGGTCATGTCTGATTTCATGGAGAGGTGTGCATCTGTTCTTACGGATGTCCCTACCCTAATAAACCTTGCTACTTTGCTTTCCACTGCTCTGTCTCGTGCCTGGATTCTTTCTTTCGAGAAGACAAGGACCCTTTGTTTCTCCGGTAACAATGTTATGTGGGAAATCTAGATTAAAGGTAGATTTCAAATAAGTTGAAAGGATGGACAAAGACAGATGATGGAAACAAAACCATAACGAAGGTGGAGGGATGATTCTAAGGTGGAAGATGCACTTCTGATCTCATTCTGTGAGGCTATTCCAAACCTAGAGCTTCCACAGAAAAAGGAAACCACAGTAAGATCCCCCATGAATAGAAACTTAAAGATCCTCACCAAAACACAAGCACACTGTGGCTTGGAGAGGCCTTAGTGAGACGCTGTCCATGCTGTCAAGACACCATGCAGTCAGTCCCCCAGGGTCAACCAGACTCTTCAACAAACCCGGTGACCACATGAACATCAGCTGTACTAAGCTTTAGATCTTAGGGCCATTACAGACTAACAGCTCTGTGGTCTGAATAATTAATAACCCACTGTTTGCCACTCCCTGTAAAGGAAGATAGTTTAACAACCGCTTAATCAATAACCAAGTCTGTGATTATTGACAGATATTCTTTGACTTTTTAAAAAAAGATTTATTTATTTATTTTTAAAGTGTTACAGAGAGAGACGGAGAGACAGGGAGAGGGAGAAAGAGGGATCTTCCATCCACTGGTTCACTCTCTAGAGGGACACAATGACCAGTGATGTGCCAGGCCAAAGCCAGGAGCCAGGAGCTTCTTCCAGGTTTCCACGTGGGTGGCAAAGGCCCAGGTACTTGGACCATCATTGGCTGATTTCTCAGGCCATTAGCAGGGAGCTAGGTTGGAAGTGGAGCAGCCAAGACACGAACTGGGACCCATATGGGATGCTGGTGTTGCAGGCTCCTCTTTTTTGATTTTTAATGTAATTGATAACTGTGATAACTGTGATATAAATCTACCTGTTTAAACCTGATTCAATACATACTCAACCTATAAGAGAAAGCATAAAAACTATTACCAAACAGAAGCCTATGAAGCAGTCAATTCAGAGGGCTTCTGGTTTGAGTTCTCACTTTGACTTGCTAAATAAACTGTCCAACCAGACTGATTATTTCAGTCAACAACAAATCCAGCAACTATAAAAAGGATTGCATACCATGAATAACCAGGATTTATACCAGGAATATAAGATTGGCTTAACATCAATTAATAGAATACATGGTATCCGTTTCCTGGTTCTTCTGTAACAAATCACCAAAAATTAATGGCTAAGAAATACAAATTCATCATCACACAAGTTTGAAGGTCATAATTCTGAAATGGGTTTCACTGGAATTCAATCAGGTGTCAAAGGTCTGCATTCCTTTCTGGAATGACAGGAGAATCCAGTTTCCTGACTTTTCCAGCTTCTAGAGCCCACCACATGCCTTGCATTTCTGTGTATTCAAAGTGGGCAACATTTGGTAGAATCCATCTCATGTGGTTCTTCTCTTCGCCTCTCCCAGTTTTAAGAAACTTAATGATTACATTGGGCCTACTCAGATACTGTAGTATAACCTCCCTATTTTAAGCCAGGAATACCAACTTCAATTCCATCTGCAACCTCAGGTAACACAACATACTCACAGGTTCTGGGCATTAGAACATGGGCATCTTTGGGTGGGAGCATTCTTTTGCCACCACAGACATCATAAATCAATAGAATAAAGGACAAGAAACAAACAATCATCTCAACAGGTGTAGGAAAAAAATCCAACACTCAGAATAAAAAGACTTAGCCAACAAGGAGTAAAAGGAAATTTCCTCAACCTGGTAATGGGCTTTTTTGGGTGAAAGTTGGTAAGATGATCCTCATATTTATATGAGAATTCTAAGGGCCCAGAACAGCAGCACAATTCTGAAAAACAAATTTTGTTCCCAACTGTACTCTATATGTTTTGTATATGCGGAGGTGCAAATTGTTGAAGTCTATGCTTAGCATAGAGTTGGTCCTCTGTATATAAAGTCAAACTAAAAATGAACCATAATGAAGAAGGAGATGGGAGAGGGAGAGGGAGAGGGAGAGGGAGGTGGGATGGGAGGGTGGGTATGGGGGAAAGAACCAGTGTATTCCTAAATTTGCATCTATGAAAAAATGCATTCATTAAATAAAAAAAAACCTGCTGTTTGGTATTCTCTCTCTCTCTCTCTCTCTCTGTCATGCAGCCTTTCAAAAAAATAAAATAAATTCTAAAGAGAAAAAAAGGCTGGGCATATTTTTACAAAGCTCATTGCTTCATTTCAGCAGTGTGTACATGACTTCATTACATGAAGTTCTGTCCTGTTGGATTTGGAATGAATGAATGAATGAATTAGGAGACAAAAGGATAAATTAGGAGACAAATAGGATTAACATCATCATCATCATCATCATCATCATCCTCATGCGCTGGGCATTTGGCACAGCAGTAAGATGCTGCTTGGGACACCCCATCCAAGACTGGAGTGCCTGGGTTTGAGTCCTGGCTCTGCTCTCAATTCTAGCTTCCTGCTAATGCAGACACCGGGAGACGGCAAGTAGATGGTTCAAGTAGTTGGGTCCCTGACAAGCATATGGGGGACACAGCTTGAGTTCCTGACTCTTTGTTTCAGTCTGGCGTAGCCCTGGCTGTTGCGGGCACTTGGGGAGTGAACCAACAGATGGACAGACTTCTGACTGTTCTCTGTTTTTAAAGATCATTTATTTGAAAGGCAGAATTATAGACACACACACACACACACACAAAGATCTTTCATAGGTTTGTTCACTCCCCATATGGCCACAACGGGCCACGCTGAAGCCAGGAGTCTGTAACTCCATCCAGGTTTCCCACACAGGTGGCAGAGGCCCAGACACTTGGGCCATTTTCTGTTGCTTTTCCAAGCATATCAGCAGGGAGCTGGATCAGAAGTAGAGAAACCAGAACTCGAACTGGTGCCCATGTGGGATGCTGGTGAGTGTTGTAGGTGGCAGTTTAACCAGCTGTCCACAATACTGGCCCCTCAAATACATTAAATAAATAAAAAGAAAAAATATGAAATAAAAAATGTCCTTTTAATAAGGAATGAGCTTTAATTAAAGAGAAACTCTGAAGCAAATCACTCAGGTCTTAAAACACTTTTGTTTTGGGCTCTTTGTGGTAAATCGTGACATATGCGCCCATCTAGGATTCTAAGAAAAGGCTAATCAGGCATCCTGCTGGATACTTTGGCCTTTCAGTGTAAAACACAAGGACTCTTAATGTCTAATTGCTTTACTGCCATTCCATCTAAGCCCCTGTCTGTGAATAGAAACCCGTTTAGATAATTATGAGAAACAGATAAAGTGATAAGATTAACAAAGGTATCTAAATTGAACTTGCTGATAAAACTGCAGACATAATTAAAAAATTAGTAAGTGTAACAATTATTTCTGTGCTTTCATAACACCTATTAACCCACCTTACAATTTACACTATTTGCAAGAGCAGCTTAGTTTTTATGTTTTCGGCAGAAATAAAATCAAAGTGTTTCAAATTGCTTCAAGATCAAATTCATACTATGGAGTTTATAGTCTGACTAAGGGTAAGAAATTTGATAATTACTAAGAAACAACAGAGAAGACAGGTTAATTCAGGGACTCTGATGAGAAATTATGGTGGATATTGCTAATGTGGGAATCAGGTTGCTTTGAAGATAACATAATATAGTTGCACATGAATACATACAAGTTAGTAAAGACTTTCTACAGTTTATAAATTGTATCATCTTAAATACTCATGCATGAGGGGGCTGAAAAAATTTGTAGCAAATGGATTCAGAGGATAAGGTGAGTTTCCCATGAACTTTATAAAGCCCCCATGTATGTATGAGCAATCACATGAATACATAGGAAAGGAAGCATGCTATATAAGTTTCCTTGAAAGAAGAAAGGGGTTTCATTCATCAAGAAAGGGATTTTCATTATCAAGCCAAAAGAAAAAAAAAAAGCATGTATCTTCTCTGGAAAAAGAAGGAATTAAAAATTAGATATAAGGTGACAATATTAGCCCACTTGATTTTCATTCAATGATGGTAACAAAAATATATAATGGTGGGGCCGGCGCCGTGGCTCACTTGGGTAATCCTCTGCCTGTGGCGCCGGCATCCCATATGGGCGCTGGGTTCTAGTCCTGGTTGCTCCTCTTCCAGTCCAGCTCTCTGCTGTGGCCTGGGAGTGCAGTGGAGGATGGCCCAAGTGCTTGGGCCCCTGCACCCGCGTGGGAGACCAGAAGGAAGCACCTGGCTCCTGGCTTTGGATCGGCACAGCGCCGGCCGTAGCAACCATTTGGGGAGTGAACCTTTATCTCTGTCTCTCTCTCTGTCTATAACTCTGTCAAATAAATTAAAAAAAAAAAAATATATATATATATATAATGGTAGCATAGTTGCAGAACTCATGGGAAAGGGGGAAAGATACAGAGGATCTGGGTAGTTAAAAATTTCAGCTTCTTGTCATCTAAAGAATCTTTATTAAAATAAAGCCACGGTGTGTGAACTCTGGCACTGTTATTGGATCTCCCATTTTGATGACAACTGATTATTCACAGAGAAAGCTGAGCTACACAGAAGGGATTTATTTGCAATTCTGGAGAGACTGTAGGACTGAAGATCAGTATTCCTGCCACTGTGCTTTGAGACTTTAATTTTAGGCTTGGCATTATTAAAAACTGTGTCATGTTAATAAAATAACATTTAAGCTCCTCATTTTCATATTCTGTAAAACTAGGAATCAGAAAAACAACATTATAAAAAAAAAGGAGTTGAATGGGTGAGTCAGGAGTGTTCTGTACTAAAAAGGGGGAAATTGGGATAGACAAAGTTAAACATGTCTCTTAGCTACAGGATTTCTCAGAGACTTCAACAAATCAACATTTATTATAGTGGTATGTTGCACTTCATGATCTTTTTGGACATATAAACACTTTTTGTCTTATGCTACACCTACGATGTATTCTAGAATGCCATTCCATGTAACTAGTGAATTTGAGGAATTTCAGAACAAAGCAAAGAAAGACTTGACCACCAGGTGGCAGTAGAACACAACAAACTTCATTTGGGCAGCACTTGGACAGATTTGCATGCAAGAGAAGCCCCTCCTACCAGGAGACATCAGTCTTCCCTCAACAGGGTGGGTTGGAGGCTGGAGTATGACATGCACCTAAGACACTTTAACTACTGAAATGAAGAGATTTCAGGAACTCTGAGAATAAGAAAAGTCAACAGCACCTGTTGGAGATTTTACCTGGCAGTAGGGAAAAATTAGCCCCCTCAGAGCAGGTTCTTAATTAAATAGTGTGAGGAAAATAAGACTTTATGAGAAGTCCTTGCACGTTCAGAATATTGGTTAAATGCACTTAGAGCTTAGAGGGTGGATTTACAGATTTTTAGTTGCTGTTCTGAGAAGATCTATTAACAATGGTTGTTATTACATTCCACATATTGTGGTCTCCTCTACCTTAAAAGACAGTCTACCCACTAGGATACAATTTTCAGCCTTCTTTTCATAAGTTTCTTTCTTTCTTTGAAAGGCAGACAGAGATAGAGGGACAGAGAAAGAAATCTCCCACCCACTGGTCCACTCCCCAAATGCTTTCAAGGCTGGGCTGAAGCCAGAAGCCAGGAAGTTAACCCAGGTTTCCCATGTGGGTGACAGGGACTCAACTAGGACTTCTGGCTCCCTGAGTACACATCCACAAGGAAGATGTAATCAAAAGTGGAGCCAGAACTCAAACTCAGGCACTCCACAACATGGGATCCAGCTCTTACCTGCTGTCTCAAACCGCTATGCCAAACACCCTCCCACAACGTGGGATCCAGCTCTCACCTGCTGTCTCAAACCGCTATACCAAACACCCTCCCACAACGTGGGATCCAGCTCTTACCTGCTGTCTCAAACCGCTATACCAAACACCCTCCCACAACGTGGGATCCAGCTCTCACCTGCTGTCTCAAACCGCTACGCCAAACACCCTCCCACAACGTGGGATCCAGCTCTCACCTGCTGTCTCAAACCGCTACGCCAAACACCCTCCCACAACGTGGGATCCAGCTCTCACCTGCTGTCTCAAACCGCTATGCCAAACACCCTCCCACAACGTGGGATCCAGCTCTCACCTGCTGTCTCAAACCGCTATGCCAAACACCCTCCCACAACGTGGGATCCAGCTCTCACCTGCTGTCTCAAACCGCTACGCCAAACACCCTCCCACAACGTGGGATCCAGCTCTCACCTGCTGTCTCAAACCGCTACGCCAAACACCCTCCCACAACGTGGGATCCAGCTCTCACCTGCTGTCTCAAACCGCTATACCAAACACCCTCCCACAACGTGGGATCCAGCTCTCACCTGCTGTCTCAAACCGCTATGCCAAACACCCTCCCACAACGTGGGATCCAGCTCTTACCTGCTGTCTCAAACCGCTATGCCAAACACCCTCCCCTAACTTATTTGATGACCAGAAACCCTTGGTTTCCGTTCTTGCCATTCCAACAATAGTATACATATACATCGAACATTAAACCAATGAGTTTTTCTAGTTTTAAATTATTTCCTTACAAGTTATTAATTTTAATGTTAAAATCACCCATGTGATACAAAATTCAAAAGGTACAAAAACATATACCTTCCCACTCTGGTTCCTTTCACAACTTTCCCTAGAAGTAACCACTGTTAACAGTTTCTTATGTGCCCCTTTTGGCTATATTTTCTTAAGAAATGTCTTTGTCTAATGTAAGATTTAGTCTTCATTACGTAAATCACTAATACCAAAATATAAGACCAGGATACAGCTTTGGTTAATACTGGCTATTTAAACATAAGAAAAGACAAGCTGTCAAAGACACTTCCAGGGTTAACCTCAACTCCAAGTCAACCCAGGGACAACTGTTTAGAATGTAATTAAGAGTGAGCTGGAAGAACTAGTATAACTGGTGGTTTACAAGTGAGATGCAGGTCATATTATGGGATGAGAGCCATTAAAGGGGGAATGTGAAGGGGCATGGTTTCTGTGCCAGGATAACACACATACAGTGTCATAGCTCCAGCATAGGCCAAATGGGCTAGGACTACTTTGTTTTCCTTCAGTGAGAGTTGCATTAGGCCAAGAGTGCAAATTATTCTGACTCTCACTCCGTTGCGATAACAGTTAAGGTATCAGTTACTTTGCTGAGATAACAGTTAACAGGTTATTTTGCATATTTGATAGGTGTAATATTATAAGTTTGAAATTATTACTGTCTACATAAAGCATCATGTTTAATATTAGGACATGGACACTGTTGCCATCATTTTCCTCATTATAGCCAATATTCACTGAACATTTACCAATGCCACTATCACACCAGCATCACCACTATCATCACTGTCAGCATTTTTTGAGTTCTTATTATACTCAAGGGACCATAAAAAGAGGTGTCAGGTAATCATCATGACCAACCCTACGAGGGAGATACTATCACTAGGACTATTTTACCTACAAGTGAAGAAACTGAATAATGGAATGGGTTATGTAATTTACTCATGGTCACAGTAAAAGAAGTTAGGATTTGAAGCCAAGCTATTTATCAAACCTGTTATTAGGGGGCATCCATGGAAGAGTAGTATCTGTATCTGAGAACAGGACACAAGGACAGCTTCCACAGCCTCATCCGTCAGATTTACACAATGTCCCATGTGGATTTCCTATTTAGAAATAAAGAAAACAAAAAGATGAGATAGATTTATTATAATAGTATGACACGGCTGATAAAACACTCTGATAAAAAAGATAAATATCCACTTGCAAGGAAAATCACATTGAACAGACCAATGTGAGTCTGAAGTAATTTGGAAGATTAAACAGTTTTAAAATTTAAATGCTTGGGCTCAGCGCTGTGGCAGAGCGGGTAAAGCTGCCGCCTGTAGTGCCGCCATCCCATATGGGCGCTGGTTTGAGTCCTAGCTGCTCCACTTCTGATCCAGCTCTTTGCTATGGCCTGGGAAAGCAGTGCAAGTGCACCCACGTGGGAGACCCAGAAGAAGCTCCTGGCTCCTGGCTTTGGATCAGTGCAGCTCTGGATGTTGTGGCCACCTGGGGAGTGAACCAGCAGATGGAAGACCTCTTTCTCTCTCTTTTTTCTCTTTCTTTCTCCCTCTGCCTCTCCTTCTCTGTGTAACTCTTTCAAATAAATAAATAAATATTTTAAATCCAAGGATATGGAGCTATAATTGCCAACACTTATTTTTTTCTACACTTAGGTAGGTGTTCCCAACTTTATAATGTTGAGATAAATATGTATTTCCCATCATTGCATAACAACTAATTTCCTGATGGTTTTATTAGAACATATAGAATAAGTCAAATAGCTTGAGAATTTTATTAAAAATTATGGTGATTACATGATATGTTTAAGAATTAACTAATCTAATGAATATAATGCAGTTAACATGGAACCTGGCATATAAGAAGTGCTCAACCAAGGCTGGCATTTAAAATACTTTTTTTTCTTTTTCCAAATATTTACTTATTTATCTGAAAGGCAAAGTTACAGAAAGAGGGAAAGATAAAGAAAGAGAGATCAATCTCCCATCCGCGTACACTTCCCAAATGCCTGCAATAGCCAGCGCTAGGCCAAGTCAAAGCCAGGAATCTCAAACTCCATCTGGGTATCCCATATGGGTGGCAGGGCCATGTTCTCCTGCTTTCTCAGGTGCATTAGCAGGGAGCTAGATTAGAAATGGAGCAGCCAGGACCCAAAGTGGTATTCATACTGGATGCCAGTGTTGAGGGCAGTGGCTTTATCTGCTGCGCCACAATGCTACCCCCAACCAATGCTGGAATTTAAAATAAGAAATGTTGCCTCTGTCTTATGATGCAAATTGGAATTTGGAACATGGTACGAGAGTAATATGACGGTGTCTTTTTTTTGTTAACAAATTTTACTTATTTGAAAGGCAGAGACACAGAGACAAAGGCAGAGACAGATCTATGTGTTGGTTTACTTTCCAAAGGCCCCAGTAGCTGAGGCTAGGGCTGGGCCAGGTTAACGCCAGGAGTCAGGAACTCAAACCAGGTCTTCCATAGGGGTGGCACATACTTGAGTACACGCACTTGAGTTATCACGGCTGCGTCCCAGAGTGGGGGCTCAAACCCAGGCACGCTGACGTTGGATGCAAGTCAGCTGAGCAGCGTCCTAGCTGCTGTGCTGCATGCCCATCCCTATGAAAATACCCTAAGAAAAAGGTTTTTAAAATATATACACTAGCAAGACAAGCAAGATTCATATCATAAATAACACACGCACAAAAGAATCTCTGTGGGCAATAACTCAAGGAAAATTCTTGCCAAAAACATGCACTGTTAGTCTATTACAAAACTACTATTGCTAACATTTGTAATTCATTTATAGACTGCTTACTTCCAAAAAGGAGTTGGTGCAGCTCACTGCTTAAAAGCACAATTGTATTCAAAAAATAAAACAAAACCTTACTTTCAATAGGGAAAGGCAACAGCCAAAATTCTGTAATAAGATTCCATATCAATCACTAATTTATGATCTTTTTAAATGGCTATACAATGGTTCTCAGGAAAAAAATAGTATGATTAGAATTAGTAACACTGTAGAAATATGTCAGACATGACAGTCCAAAGAACAGCACATCACATTGATAAATTTTAGCAACCTTCACCCACAATAAGACAATCCTCAAACCTGTCAGAAGCTATGACTTACGGGAAATTAAGAACTTTCATTGTGGGGCTGGTGCTGTGGCACAGAATGTTAAGCCTCAGCCTGCAGCAATGGCATCCCATATTGGAACCAGTCTGAGTCCTGGCTGCTCCACTTCTGATCCAGCTCCCTGCTAATGCACCTGGGATAGCAGTAGAAGATGACCTAAGTGCTTGGGTCCCCAGGCTTCAGCCTGGCCCAGCCCTGGCCATTGCAGCCATTTGGAGAGTGAACCAGTGGATCAAAGTCCTCTCTCTCTGTTTCTCCCTCTCTCTCCTATTCTACCTTTCAAATAAATAAAATAAATCTTTAAAAAGAACTTATATTGGAAGTAAAACATGTTTTTATGTTAAAGCACATTTATATCTACCAGTTTTTCTTTCCTCTGGAAATAAAGAGCTGGAGGCAAAAAGAAAATTCCATGAAATACCTAATTGATAAGGCACTGGTTGTCTATTAGGTTTATAAAACAATTTCTGAGGACATATAGTATCTAATCATCTTTATAGATATTTTAAAATTACCTCTAATTTCTTGGCACAAGGTCCACTAACAAGTGCGACCACACCATTGTCAGATACCTAAGCAAAGGGAAAAAGAAGCACAGCTTATAAATGGAGAAGGTACAAATGGAATTTTTATCAATTTCACTATCATTTAGATATAGTTTTATTGTCTCTCATTCTGCAAACATATATTGTAGCTACGCACACCTTCCACATTTGTTATAACAATTGAGGGGAGCATGCCAAATTATGAAAGGAGGTGAATGAGTTTCCCATGTATGTCAGAGTATGTCTGTCTTGCTACCTGACCTGTTGGGACAGACTGTTTCTGTTCAGCCCTGCAAGCAGACAAGTCAGTCACTAGAGGAATTCTGCTTGCAGCTTGAAGTTTCTGCAAATAGGTTCTTATCTGGAGACAGGAGATGTGCGCAGAAGTAAGGAGTGTTTTGTCAAGGATTTGTAGGAGCAGCTTGATCAGACCCATGTCTCCTAAGTCACCCAACCGAGGACAGAGTTTCATGGCCCTTCTTGGACTCTTGCTGGCACCAAGCCTTTACAGCACTTTGTTCCTTCTTGGTCTTGCCCTCCCTCCCCATTTCCTGCCACTTGTATTTACAAATGGTTTGTTACAAGGCACGGGGAAGATGGTTTCTTTAGCACACTAGTTTGCCGCTACCCATCTTAGTTTGTCATCATGTCTAAGAAATTCAAATTTCTTTGCTTCAACATCTTTCTTTCCCTTGAGTCACTAACTGTTTTTTTCATGCCATGGGCAGATACGCTTGAAGTTGGTAACAATTATATTGTAATTATTTAGCCACACAAAGCATGAAGTGGTCAACAATTTCAACATTATCAAAAGTAATTAATTACGCCCTCCTAATTAGTCATGGGAATACATTGGGCAAACAGAGTCTATGTTTTATTTCATTTACCTGGGTAGCTGAAAAGTCAACACATTGTAAAAAGGGGCAGTTTTTCCCTAACGCATGTAAGGATGCATCAGTAATACTTAAGCAGCCTCCTAAGTCAATGATCTTTAGCAGCCGGCAATTGAGGGCAAGGGCAAGCACTCCTTCGTCAGTGAGCTTGCAGCATCGTTTCAGAAGCGCTTCATGCAGGGATGAGCAAGATGAAGCCACAGCCTTTATTCCTAGAAGAAAATGTGATTGGGTAACAATGCACTATTTATGGATAGATACTTGTACGTGTAAGCAATGTGACTGATTTTCATTTTAGCAGTCACCAGTTATATGTTAGCCTTTTTCAAAGCAGCCTATCTCTGAGGATATACTTAATTTCCAAAAAGCTGTTGTCATTATTTAAAACTTTTGAAATGTTTCAGGAACATTCTACACAGTCTGTAATACTATATTCTTCACAGTATCTTTGATTGATGGCAAGCTTTTATTGTTCACAAGTAGATTAGCTTTCAGGAAACGACTAAAAGCCATTCAGAATCAAGTTAGATGATAGTTATATGGTAGATGATTCTTCCTTGAATTAAAATAAATATTTTTAAATAAAGTCAATTTTGTTTTGGGTTCAGAAAGGAAATCAAAAGTTAATGTCCATACTCTGGTTTCTCTTCAGATCGTATAAATCTTTCATCTTTTACTAAAGATTTCCGTGGAGAGGAACAATTCTGAGTCATTACCCAATTTTTTGAGGGCCTTGCTTTCGCAGGGCTTAAAAAAAAAAAAAAAAAAAAACCACTACAAAAAAAAAAAGTTAGTGTCCAGGCCGGCGCCACGGCTCACTAGGCTAATCCTCCCCCTGTGGTGCCGGCACCCTGGGTTCTAGTCCTGGTTGGGGTGCCAGATTCTGTCCCAGTTGTTCTTCTTCCAGTCCAGCTCTCTGCTGTGGCCCGGGAGGGCAGTGGAGGACGGCCCAAGTGCTTGGGCTCTGCACCCGCATGGGAGACCAGAGAGGAGCACCTGGCTTCTGGCTTCGAATCGGCCCAGCATGCCGGCCATGGCAACCATTTGGGCAGTGAACCAGCAGAAGGAAGACCTTTCCTCTCTGTCTTTCTCACTGTCTAACTCTGCCTATCAAAAAAAAGGTTATTGTCCAAATGTAAGTTACCAGATGGCTGGAATGGAGGTCCTTGTTTCCACATAAGAATTTCAGACATGAGGCAGAGAGTAGCAGTAAGCAAGGTAGCAAAGTGTACTGATGTAGTACATCCAACAAGCCCCAAGGGCAGCTCGCAGAAGGAACACGGTGTGCCCAGTCTGTGTTCAGACTTGGGTTTATATGGGCATGAGGGGCACTTCTTCCTCCTGTTTCTCCTGCTCCTCGGCTTTCTGGGTTTGAAATTTGTGGAATTCCTTCTAAGGTTTTGTAGCCCAACATTATCAGACCAGGTAGCTGGGAAAAAAGCCCTCTCAGCACTGGGCCAGGAAGATTTTCCAGGGATGAATGGGGTGGAGGTTGGAGTGGGGAGAAGCCTGGGCCTACCTACGAAGTTATTAGGACATGGGCAGAACTCTGATGTGCAAATGCTGGCTGCTTCCAAGGCATGTTTCGAAGGCTGCTTCTTGCAAACTTCCCTTTGACCTCCTCACACATAAGCTACAGTCTACCTTCCTCTCTAACAGCAATATGTATGCATCTTCTCCCCCCACCCCCGAACCTTTATTTCTTTGCTACCACCGTGCTCCTCTGCTAGCCTGGACCAGTCATACATCTCACTGAGGACCAAGAAAAGAGAAGTTCCTAAATCTGATTAAACTGATGTAAATGTGCATTGCGGGCTGACATAGTGTCACATAAGTAAAAAAGCATTTTGGGCCAGCGCCGCGGCTCAACAGGCTAAGCCTCCGCCTTGCGGCGCCGGCACACTGGGTTCTAGTCCCGGTCGGGGCACTGATTCTGTCCCGGTTGCCCCTCTTCCAGGCCAGCTCTCTGCTGTGGCCAGGGAGTGCAATGGAGGATGGTCCAAGTGCTTGGGCCCTGCACCCCATGGGAGACCAGGAGAAGCACCTGGCTCCTGCCATCGGATCAGCGCGGTGTGCTGGCCGCAGTGCGCCAGCCGCGGCGGCCATTGGAGGGTGAACCAATGGCAAAAGGAAGACCTTTCTCTCTGTCTCTCTCTCTCACTGTCCACTCTGCCTGTCAAAAAATAAAAAAATTAAAAAATAAAAAAGCATTTTGGGGATCCTGGGTCCTTTAGTCATGGACAAAATTCTAACACTGTTAAAAATACTTTTGTATGCAAAATACAGCCAAGGACAGATGGTAGATTGATGGGTAAAACATTTTCATTGTTTTCCACATCTTAAGAATGGCTGTTTTACTTATGAGTGTCCATTATGGAAGTGGTGGTATAATCAGAAATATATTTGGTTTTTGACTCCAGCTCCTGACACAGAGTTCCTAAAACCTATGAAACTTCCTGAGTGATGGGAGTGTCTTTTGTTATTCACAATGAGCTCTTTGGGATTATACCTGAGTTTACAGTAACCAGGTGGGCCCCTAGACAGCCTCAGGATGGGGCCATTCTCCAGAGACCAAGAGATTAGAACTTCCAGGTCCATCCAGTGACTCATGGGCACTCTATGAAAACTCTTGACAAGTAGATCTGATGAGCATCCTGGTTGGTGAAAGCATCCCACACTGGGGAATGATGCACCCTAGCTCCACAGGAACAGGGGCTCCTGTGCTTGGGATACTTCCTGACCTCACCCTGGCACTCTTCATCTGGCTGTTCATTTAGGTGCTATATAATAGTTTTTATAATATCCCTGGGTTCTGTGAGGCATTCTGCCAAAGTACTGAGCCCCTGATTTATAGCTGATCAGTCAGAAGGACCAGGGGCCTGGACTTGAACTGGCATCTGAAGTGGGGAATTGTCCTGTGGGATTAACCTACATACTGTCAGAAGTTCATTAAATTGTAGGACACTTAGTTAGTGTCAAGAGGGTTGGAGAATGGCTTTGTCTGGAAAAATCTCACACATTTGCTGTCCGAAGTGTATGAATATTGACAAAGACTGTACTTTTTTGATTAGTTATTTTTAATAAGTTATCACTTATGCAAATATTGAAAATTTATGCTGGCTTGTAATATTGTGGATATCCTAACTTGTAACCAAGATAATTGCAAAATACAGACAAAGTTTTTCAGAAATCTATTAGCCAAGTAAGTCCTTCTTTTTTTTTTTTTTTGACAGGCAGAGTGGACAGTGAGAGAGAGAGAGACAGAGAGAAAGGTCTTCCTTTGCCGTTGGTTCACCCTCCAATGGCTGCTGCTGCCAGCGCAGTGCAGCCAGCGCACCACGCTGATCCGAAGGCAGGAGCCAGGTGCTTCTCCTGGTCTCCCATGCGGGTGCAGGGCCAAGCACTTGGGCCATCCTCCACTGCACTCCCGGCGCCCCAACCGGGACTAGAACCCGGTGTGCCAGCGCCACAGGCAGAGGATTAGCCTATTGAGCCACGGCGCTGGCCGACACTCTGCTCCTTAAAATCAGTAGCATGTGAACTCACATCCCCTTTAAGTGTGAAGGAATCAAAAGCTATTAAAACTACTTGGGCACAGAATCCGGTGCCCCAACTGGGACTAGAACCTGCGGTGCCAGCGCCACAGGCGGAGGATTAGCCTATTGAGCCGCGGTGCCAGCACCTTCTTTCTAATATTAACAAAAATTGGTACAAATCCTATATTCTAAAATAAAGCATCTATATTGGGAAAAAAAGTAAAATCCACTAATTTGTGTAATAGTAATACTGAAAAATTCAGTCTGCCTGAGTATGAGAAACTATGATTATACAGACTGATACAGGAGTGTCTAGCAAGTTTAATCTGATGAATATGAACTAGTCATTTCTTGTTCTAGTACATCAGGCAAAATATTTAAAATATAGATGTGTTATTCATGTTATTTCAGATAGGTTTAAAATATAAGGTAGTAACTTATCTAATGCATTTTTAAACTTTCAGTACTAAAAGTTATAAACCAGAAACTGAATTTGGAACTTTTACCCTTAGTATGAATATTTTTATTGATAAATTCCTTTTTCAATGACATCTTCCTGTACTTTTCTCACATATTATCTCCTTCTTCTTCTTCTTCTTCTTCTTTTTTTGACAGGCAGAGTGGACAGTGAGAGAGAGAGACAGAGAGAAAGGTCTTCCTTTTTGCCATTGGTTCACCCTCCAATGGCCGCCGTGGCTGGTGCATCACGCTGATCCGAAGTCAGGAGCCAGGTGCTTCTCCTGGTCTCCCATGGGGTGCAGGGCCCAAGCACTTGAGCCATCCTCCACTGCACTCCCTGGCCACAGCAGAGCGCTGGCCTGGAAGAGGGGCAACCAGGACAGAATCCGGCGCCCCAACCGGGACTAGAACCCAGTGTGCTGGCGCTGCAAGGTGAAGGATTAGCCTATTGAGCCATGGTGCCGGCCTCATATTATCTCCTTCTCTTCACTAAAATTATACTAGGTGGTGACCAGTAGTTTACTAATTTATGTAGTGTTAATAAACATACCTTCTGAAGTTATGGAAATTCTGTTTCCTTTTGAGGAATTTAAATTTAATTTCTTCAGTTTTCGGCAGTTACACAGGTGCAGGAGAGCTGTATCAGAAACGTCACAGCTACGTAGATCTAGAGTCTGAACTTCAGGATGTAAGATCTGCAACAAATATATGATTCTAATAAATTCTGTGATATAAATATCCCCCAGGGTTGGCATCAGGCACAGTGGGTTAAGCTGCAGCTTGGGACACCCACATTGGAGTGTCTGGTATGAGTCCCAAGGCCTGGGTTACTCCAAACTTCTGATCCAGCTTCCTGCTAATGTACCTGGGAGGCAGCATATGATGGCCCAAGTTTTTGGGTTCCTGCTGCCCATGCTGGAAACCAAGATGAAGTTTTGGGCACCTGTCTGACCTAGCCTTGATTGTTGCTGACATTTGGGGAGTGAATTAGCAGACTGAAGACAGCATTTTCTCTCTATCTGTCTTGTCACTCTGCCTATCAAATAAATAAATAAATAAATAAATAAATAAATAAATAAATAAGTCTTTCAAAAATACTCTATGTTCAGTGCTTTGGAGATTACAACAGACAAGTGGCTGATGGAAAATAGAGCAAAAACTACAGAAACATGTTCATATGGACACAGGATACACAGAGCAGAAAATAACCAAGGCTGCTTCCAGCTGGAGGGGCTACTTCAGTGCCCCTTCAGTCCCTAGTGAGACATGAAGCACTGTTGATGGCTGGTGCAGAGGAATGGCCCCTAGACCCGAGAAGCAAAACCAAGGTAGCAGTGGGTGATTTTCCTTTTCTCCTTATAAGCATGGACCTCAGAATTTTCTTGCACCAAAATAACCTTTTAATTCAATTTTCTCATGTTTTGAAATACCCTTACAAGTGTTTCATTTATAACGTATTTCAATTTAATATAATTAAATACCCACATGGGAGACCTGGCTTGAGCTGGCCCATTCATGGCTATTGCAGGCATTTGGGGAGTGAACTAGCATATGGGGGATTTCTCTTTGTGCCTCTCAAATAAATAAAATAAATACAAATTGAAGCTTTAAAAAGCAAAAGTAAAGCCGGCGCTGCGGCTCACTAGGCTAATCCTCCGCCTTGCAGCACCGGCACACCGGGTTCTAGTCCCGGTCGGGGCACCGATTCTGTCCCGGTTGCCCCTCTTCCAGGCCAGCTCTCTGCTGTGGCCAGGGAGTGCAGTGGAGGATGGCCCAAGTCCTTGGGCCATGCACCCCATGGAAGACCAGGAGAAGCACCTGGCTCCTGCCATTGGATCAGCGTGGTGCGCCGGCCGCAGTGCGCCAGCTGCGCGGCCATTGGAGGGTGAACCAACGGCAAAGGAAGACCTTTCTCTCTGTCTCTCTCTCTCACTGTCCACTCTGCCTGTCAAAAAAAAAAAAAAAAAAAAAAAAGCAAAAGTAATTCATTCTCTCATGGTTGTAGACACTGGGAGTCTGAAATCAAGCTGCTGGCTCTGAGGAAAAATCTATTTCCCACCTCTCTCTTCTGTTCATGGTCGACAACCCCTGGCTTTCCTGGAAGTGTAGAAGCATCACTCTAGTCTCTGCCTCCATCTTGATACAGACTTCTCCCAGTGTCTGTGCCTTCTCACAGCCCTCTTCCCATTAGGACAATGGTCATACTGGATTATGGACCCACCCTACTCCAGTGTCACTTCATCAACCCTATCTTTTTTTTTTTTTTTAATTTAATTTAATTTTATTTTATTTTTTTGACAGGCAGAGTGGACAGTGAGAGAGAGAGAGACAGAGAGAAAGGTCTTCCTTTGCCGTTGGTTCACCCTCTAATGGCCGCCGCGGTAGCGCGCTGCGGCCGGCGCACCGCGCTGTTCCGATGGCAGGAGCCAGGTGCTTATCCTGGTCTCCCATGGGGTGCAGAGCCCAGACACTTGGGCCATCCTCCACTGCACTCCCTGGCCACAGCAGAGAGCTGGCCTGGAAGAGGGGCAACCGGGACAGGATCGGTGCCCCGACCGGGACTAGAACCCGGTGTGCCGGCGCCGCAAGGCGGAGGATTAGCCTGTTGAGCCACGGCGCCGGCCTCATCAACCCTATCTTAAAAGAAGATCACATTCTGGGGTATGAGAGGTTGGGTCTTCAACATATTTTTGAAGGGGATACAGAATTCAATCCTAGTACTACCAGCTGGTAAACTCTCTAGGAATAGGTAACACTATTCTCTTATTCACTATTAATTAGAGAAAAGATATTTATTGCTTTACAATACTTTAAAACAAGATGTTGGGGTAGTAGTTTGGTGTAGCAGTTCAGAGGCTGCTTAGGATACCCAGATGCCTATATGGGAGTGCCTGGGTTTGAGTCTCAGCTCTGCTTCTGATTCCAGCTTCTCACTAATGCAATTGCTAGAGGACAGCAGGTGATGGCTCAAGTAATTGGATCTCTGCTATCCAGATGGGAGATCTAGATTGAATTCTAAGAGCCTGGCTTCAATCTGGCCCAGCTCTGGCTGTTGTGGACATCTGAGGGGTCAACCAGCGGATGGAATATCTGTCTAATATAGTAGAGGAGGGAGGCACCAAGAAGAATGGGGCAAGCTTAGAGGAGAGCGTGATTTTTAACTACTGATAATCATCCACAGGTGGATTACGAAATCAGTTTATTAGACTGTGAGACACGTTTGGTTTTCTTTTAATGAAGACAAAATAGAATGAAAAATAGAAAATACCAATTTGTTCTTCACACAGTATAGTTACACTAAGTATGGTTTATGTACTAGATTCATGATGTAATATACATTTTTAAGTGTGAGTTGTGACCAAAATATTTAAAATTTTTTAAAACCTGGAGATCAAGGGGTGCTGGTACCATGAAGACAAGAGAGGCAAACAAAAGAATAGTGGGAGAAGAGTTTAAAAATACTATTACATATGAACATTTTTATTACCTCAAGGGAAAAAAAGAGACCAATTCTAAACAGCAAAATATAATATGCTTGCTTTACAGTTATGCATATTCTTACCTCACTTATATTTGAATCTGTTATTTGCCCCTGCACGCTCATTATTTTAATCAATCTATCTTTTATGTTGGGAGGCAAAGGCTTAATGTCTGTGATAAATCTGGAAATATTCTTCATGAAACACCAAAGGCATCTGAAATACAAACAAAAGAGAGTAAAATTACATTTACTGGACTGACTCCTAACACTTGTCTTCATGTTGTTTGTTAGCGCTCAGTCCTTTCATAAAACTTTGTATAGGGGCAGCCACTTGGTACAGTGCTTAAGATGCTGCCTGGGATGTCTGATTCCCATAAAGGAACAAGGGCTCAAGTCCCAGCTCCACCCCTAATTCCAGCTTTCTGCTAACATCCATCAGGGAAAGCAACAAATGATGACTCAAGTACATAGGTCCCCATCACCAATAAGACAAAATGCATTTTTTAAAAAGACTGACTTTTTATTTGAAAGGCAGAGTTACACAGAGAGGAGAGGCAAAGAAAGAGATCTTCCATCTGCTGGTTCACTCCCCAAATGACTACATGGGACAGGGCTAGGCCAGGCTGAAGCCACGAGCCCGAATTCCATCCAGGTCTCCCATGTGGGCAGCAGGAGTTCAAGAACCTGGGCTATATTCTATTGGTTTCTCAGGGTATTAGCAGGGAGCTGGTTCCGAAGTAGTGCAGCCAAGGAACTGAACTGGCAGTCATATGTGATGCAGGTATTGTGGGCAATAGCTTAACCCACTGTGTCATAATATGACCCCTCAAAATGCATTTTAAATGACAAAAACCAGCATTTCTTTTTCCTTAATCCCTCCAACTCTTAAGAAACATTTACCACCAAAATTTCAGTTATGTAATCCCTAAATAAAGATTAAACTGGGGCATCATTTTTCTTAAAAATATGTAGGCAACAAAATCACTGGAGAAAGAACTATAATCAAAGATTCCAAAGATTTGACTGTTTTTGCACAAGTCACAGAGACAGTGGATTCACGCCAAGATCAGTATATGCATGAGATAGTTATCAGAGCAAGCAGCAACCAAGACCCTGAGGGAGCTAAGGATGATCCACCACAACAAACGCTGGCTTGGGATATTGGTTACTTCACGCAGAAAGCACCTGCAAAACTATAGTTGTAGGGTGGGCTGTCTCACCTGTCCTCTCCCAGAGAGAGCAGGTCACAACAATCCCACTGAGGAGGACGCCCTCCCTGTCCCAGGGCAAGAAAAAATCCTGAATCACCAGAGGCTGGGAACTGGTGCTGCATGCAAAAGCACTGAAGCGACCCGAATCTCCTGCCAGCTTTTACCCCTACCACACCTCCAAGACACAGCTTTGGAGCTGACCACCTCTCATCCAGGTGCCCTTGTATTTCTTCACAAATTTCTCTCTCTGTGTAGTCTAAGAGACAAAAATGTCCTAGTTTGAACATTTCTTCAGGTCTTCACTCTCTTGTGGGGCTCCCCATGTATGTGCAAAAATTAATAAAACCTGCTAATTGCTTGCTACTCTATCTCGTGCTGATTTGTTTCCCAGACCCAACTGATGACCCATGTAAGAAGCAAGATGGGAAGAGGAGACCTTTAGCCTTGCCTGTGACCCAAACAATTAACATATCTCATCTGTGGGTTCAGATTCCAATCATGGGAGAAACTCAGCCTTTCAACAAACACAAATCTTATTTAATTTCTGTTATAAAATACTCATATATACAATTTTACATTCATGAATGAATGTGATCATAAATCTGTGATCATATTTTTTGGGTGAAATCTTTACTTTTTCTTTTCCTTTTGGTAGTTTCTGTCCTTCCCTCTCTTATCCTTCCCACTCCAGTAGTTTATTTCTCTACTTTAATCTAGTAAAGATTCTTTCTTGACTTTCTGTGTAAATATACAGAAATATGTGTGTGTGTATGTGTGTGTATATACACATTTAGGGGACCACTGTTATCTACAATGGCATTACAGTAGATTCACTTTTATGTATCTTCTTTCATTATTGAATAGTATCTGTGAAATTCCTTCAAAGCATAAAGCATACGTCTAATTGTCTCTTAATGGCTATATATTTTACAGTGTGCATGATTCATGTTGTCAGGCCACTTTTGATGAACACTGCCACTGTTCCCAGACTGTTAATGTGTGTGGTCAGACTGTTTCCAGAGACTCTTTAATGCTTTATATTCCTCCTCCTCCACATTTTGCTAGCAATAGGTATTATTGCTTTTTATTTATTTTCTCACTTACTTCTATCTCCATTTCCTAGTCCCAGCCACATCACCCCAGGAAACCATTCTAATGCTTAATGCATATACTTTCACTTTTGTTTCCTTTTAACCTGTTTGTTATGTGTATACATTCTTTATTTATGTATATGGCATATCTCAGAGATCTGTTAAGTTTTTCACTCAGCATTTGTTTTTAAGATTTACCTACTCTGAAACACTGGAAGGCCTGACAGGTGAAATGTGGTATTTCATTACTTTAATTTATATTTCTTTAAGCTTTTATGTAAATTGTCAAATTATGTTCTTTGCCCCTTTTGGTATTTTGATTTTTGTAGCAGTTGGGTTGTTTGCATCCTTTTATTATTCTAAGTATCAACATACATACTCTTGAATATGTATTTTTGGTGCACATACAGCTGTGTTTCAACTGAGTATCTGGGTGTAGAATCCTTGGCCTATAGGAATTCAATTAAGTGCCTATGTTTAGCTCTGCCAAACAATTTTCCAAAGTGGCTTTACTTACTTACAATCCTACTATTAGTGAATTAGTGCTCCTGTGGTTCATATACCCTTGCCAACATTTGGCATTGTCAGTGTTTTGAATTTTAGCCATTTTAATGATTGTATAATAGAACTACAATGTGACTTTATTTTTTAAAAAATTTATTTATTTATTTGAAAGGCAGAGTTACAGAGAGAGAGAGAGAGAGAAGTCTTCCATCCACTGGTTCACTCCCCAAATGGCTGCAATGGTTGGAGCTGTGCTGATCTGAAACCAGGAACCAGGAGCTTCTTCCAGGTCTCCCATGTGGGTGCAGGGGGCCCAAGTACTTGGGCCATCTTCTACTGCTTTTCCAGGCCATAGCAAAGAGCTGAATCGGAAATGGAGCAGCCAGGTCTCTAATCGGCACCCAAATGGGATTTTGGCACTGCAGGCAACAATTTACCCGCTAGGCCACAGCACTGGCCCCCACTGTGACTTTAAATTGCAACCTCTGATCATTAATTGACTGGAACACATTTTCATTTCTTTATTGTCCAGCTGGATACCCAGCTTTGTTGAGTATCCACTCAAGTCTATTGTCTTGTTTTCTTTTGGATTATTTTTCTTACTGACATGGAGGAGTTTCTATTATATTCTGAATATAAGCCTTATGTTGGTTATGCACATATTGCAAATATATTTTCTCATTCTGTGAATTGCCTTTCACTTTCTTATGATGTAGCTCAATTTATCAATGTTTCCCTTCATGGCAAGTGATTTTTTTGTGTGTCTTTTTATGAATTCTTTCTGTGTCCTAAATCCAAGAAGATATTCTCCTGTTTCTTCTAAAAAAAATCACTAGGTTTATTGTTGTATTTTTCACTTTTTGACTTAAAACCAACTGGAATTGTTATTTGTCAAGATCTGCAATTTGGCCCTACTTAGAGGCATATATTAGCCTATTACTATTTCATTAGTGCTGACTGAACACATGATATTCACAGCTCAGAGGAAAAAGTGACTTTTTTACTTATAAGAGCAGTATCCTCAGCTTCGTGTTTACATTGTTTTCCATGCCCCTCCAAATTCCATGGAGGTAGAGTTGGTGGGCCTAGATGAACACTTACTGTTACAGCTGCAATGTTTGTGTCTCAAATCCCTATGCTGAAATCTATTTACTTTGGAAAGCAAATAGATCATGACAGTGGAGTCCTTATGAACAGGATTAGTGTACTTATTGAAAAGACTGCCAAGAGCTCTTTAGCTCCTTCCTCCACATGAGGATCAAATGAGAAGTCAACAGTCTGCAACCCAGAAGAACTAGGCCATGCTGCCCTGCAGATAGTGTATTTGTAGCCTCCAGAACTGCGAAAAGTAACTTTCTGTTGTTTATAAGCACCTAGTCTATGGTATTTTGTTATAGTGGCCTGAATTTACTAAGATACTTGCCCATGCTGTGGGTGAAGAACACAGAATTTAAAGGATTTCCTGCTTTCGTAGGAAGCTGAAAGCTGAAGCAAGTCCACTTTTTTTTTTTTTTCCCTGACAGGCAGAGTGGACAGTGAAAGAGACAGAGAGAAAGGTCTTTCTTTGCCGTTGGTTCACCCTCCAATGGCTGCCACAGCCGAATCCAGGAGCCAGGTGCTTCTCCTGGTCTCCCATGCGGGTGCAGGGCCCAAGCACTTGGGCCATCCTCCACTGCACTCCTGGGTTACAGCAGAGAGCTATCTGGAAGGGGCATAGCTGGGACAGAATCCGGCGCCCCGACCAGGACTAGAACCCGGTGTGCTGGCGCTGTAGGCAGAGGATTAGCCTATTGAGTTGTGGTGCCGGCTGCAAGTCCACCTTTTGTTCAGAGGGAGAAAGCACTTCATCTCTTAAGGTTACTTGGTACAAACATAAACTGGCCTACATACAGAGTGGCCAGGATTTTGCATTTTTTACATACTCAACAAGAACATGCAAGTCAACGGCAGACTGCCTCTCATAACGATCCACCTCAACTTGTTCTTGGCTGAACTCAATATTTACATAAGTACACCACTCTGTCAGTTACTCTAATTAATTTCACCAACAGAGGCTGGGATTCTCACAAGATTATGTTAAATCTATAGTTGAAGTCACAGGTCATTGCCATCTGTTACAAGCTGAGTTGTGTCACCTCAAAATTCAGATATCGAAAAGTTGATCTGAAAACTCATGGAAATGAAGCAGACCTAGAATAGCAAACACAATCTTAGAGAAAAGCAAAGTTGGAGGACTTACACTTCTCTATTTCAGAACTTATTACGAAGACAGGATGGTTCTTGAGAAAAAAGACATAGACCAATGGAAGGAGTTAAGGATTCAGAAATAAACTCTCACATTTATAATCAGTTGATTTTCAACAAGGATGCCAAGCAAATCATTGAGGGAAATAATGTTGAAGGTCAAAGCCCCAGTATTTCAGATGATGACCGTTTTTGGAGATAAAGCCTTTCAAGAGGTGATTGTTAAAATGAAGCTAAGCGGGTGGGCCCTAGCCCATGTGACTGGTGTTTTTATTGGAAAAGGAAATTTGGATACACACAGAAATACCAAGGATGCCTGTGAACACAGGAAAGACCATGCAAGGGCAAAGCAAGAAGGCAGTCATCTACAAGTCAATCACAGAGGCCTCAGAAGAAATCAAAGGGGTAAGTGCTATTGCACAATGGGCTAAACTGCCACTTGGTATGCTGATATCAGATTGCCTAGCTCAGATCACTGGTACTCCACACTTGTGATCCAGCTTCCGGCCAATGCACCTAAGAAGAATTAGATTATGACCCAAGTGCTTGGGAGGCCACCTAGATAGAGTTCTTAGCCTAGCCTAACCCTAGCTGTTGAAGGCATTTGGAGCATTAGCAGCACAGATGGAAGATTTGTCTATCTCTCTGTCACTCTGGCTTTCAAATAAATAAATAATAACTTTTTTTTTTAAAAAAAAAAGGAAATATAATTGCTTAAAAACACAGAAAAAAATCAAATCTACCAACACCCTTCCCAATCTGCATGTCTTTTATTTCATTTTCTTGTAGAATTACCCTAACTAGAACCACCAGTAAGTGCAGTGTTAAACAGAAGTGGCAACAGTGGGCATCCTTGTCGTTGATCTTAGTCTTTCACCATTAAGAACGAAGTTAGTTGTGGGTACATTAGTACCTGTCATCAGTTGATTCCCTTCAATTCACAGCTTGCTGCATGTTCTTATCATGAAAGGATGCTGGATTCTGTTCAATGCTTTTTCTGCATTGAGATGATTAGGTGGATTTTGCCTTCTATTTACAAGGTATACTGCATTGATTGATTTTGATATGCTGAATCAACCTGAAGTGGAATAAATCAGGCCTGAGTTGCCTTATAATACATGGGTCATTTTTCTTGAGCTTCTTTCAAGATTTTCTCTTTATCTTTAGCTTCAGAGTTTTTACTAAATTTCCATGTGTGAATTTGTGTTTGTCCCATGTGAATTTCATTGAATTTCTTGGATGTGTAGCTTAATGTTTCTCGTTACCTTTGGAAAGATTTTAGCTATTGCTTATTCAAGTATTTTCTTCTGCTCTTTTCTGTTTAGTCTTTTTCATCCTCTTTCCTCTCATTTTTGGACTGTACACCGCTCTTCACTGATTTACCTTCAAGCTTATTAATCTCTTCTTCTGCCAGGTCTGAGTTTCTCTAGTAAGTTTTTATTTTGGTTATTATACTTTTGAATTTCCATTTGGTTCTTTTAAAATATTAATTTCTATCTTGATTAATGTCCTCTCTTCGATGAGACAGTGTCATTTATTTTTAAAAACTGAAGAGTCACACAATACATTATTTTAAGGTACATAATTCAGTGGTATTTTGTCCCTTCACAATCATGTGCAACAAACACTTTTATTTAGTGCCAAAATGTTTTCATCAGTGCCAGATGTGAGAACTATCAATTTTCTGTCACTATGGATTTATCTGTTTGATATATTTCATATAAATGGATTCATACAATATGCAGTCTTTTGTGTCCAGCTTCTTCTACTTAGCATATGTTCTTCAGGTTCATCTGTTGTATAATTTATTGGTAGCTCATTTCTCCTAATGATTAATATTCCATTATACATGTCATTCTGTTTACTGACTCACCAACTAATAAAGAGCTGGGTTGTTTCCACCTTTTGGCTAACATTCATAGTACTGCTGTGAACATTTAAGAACAAGTATTTTTTAAATACCCCATTTGTTTTCTTGGGAAGATAAACAGGAGTGGGATTTTGGTAATTCTAGGTTTAACTTTGAGGAATTGTCAACTGTTTTCCTTTTTACTTCTTTAAGCATAGCTTCCTTTACTTCTTTGAACACAATTATAATAGCTTCTTTTGTCTTTGCTATGCCCAACATCTGAGCCCTCTTAAAGGTAGTTTCTATTGCCTGCTCCTCATCCTTTCCCATTCTTCACAACTGAGTCACAATTTGTTTCTGTTTATCTTGAAATCTTTTATAGAAAACTGGACAGTTTAGATAATATGGAGTAGCAACTCTGGGTACTTAACTCCCAAGGAATGTGTTGTTTATTTCTTTTTTTTTTTTAAGTGATGTGGCTGGATTATTTTAGTGATATCTATTTCTCATTGTAAACAACTAATTGTACTGCTCAAGGTGCATAGTCTTGGAAACCACCATTCTAGGATGACAGTGACTTAGAAGGACTCTATTAGACTATCTCCTCTGATTACTCTGTTAAGCTGCCATGGTTATTAGATCCAGGTGTCAGCCTCCACTCATTGCAAATTTATTGCTACAGTATTTCCAACGATACCTGGGGTACAAATTGCTCCGCAATCATATCCAATTCAGTTTGGGCTCCTCTGCAAGGGATATTTTTTGAGGCCAGTGTTTGAGGCTTGTTTTGACTGTAGGTGGGTTCTTCTTATAGGTCTCTTTTCTTGGTTCTTTGTCAACTAGATGGACTATGGCTTAGCTGTGCCTCACGAGGTTACCAGTCTCTTTTAAACTGCTTACCACCAAAATACCCAATTTTTGAGAACCCTTAAATTTGCGCTTCCCTATATTCTGTCTCAAATAAAGTCAATTTCTTAATGAAGAGCTTTAGAACTTTGTTTTGTGACCTGCCATTCCACTGGGAAAAATTTTAGAGCTACAGTCTTAGAGCTGGGACAGAGACATAAACTTGCTTTTCTTCAAGTGACACCCTTGCTGCTGGTGGGATCTAGTCTTAGCTTGTGTATTCTGTGATGGAAACCCTGTCGCATGAATGATCTGGAATAACAGAGACTGGGATCCCAGTATTCTCACCAAGTCATGCTGAGATATTTTCAGCCTTAAAAATGGAGGCTCAGTGGAAGCAACAATCCTTAAAACTGTTGGCCACGTCTGCTTGCAATGTAGCCTCTGCACAAGTAGCTGGGTCTGGTGGGAGGAGTGATGAGAAATGCTGGCAGTCTGCCCTTCCTATGAAGTTTCCAAATCCCTTGGGTAGAAACTACAGAAAAGGTAGACCTGTCATCTTGTCCAACTTCCATGGAGTGGAACTTCTAATCAAGCTGAGGTAGGTAGCAGGTGGTGGAGGGATGTAGCAGATTTCGATCAAATACCACAGACTCTGGGGCCAGCACTGTGGCTTAACAGGTTAGGCCACCACCTGCAATGCCAGCATCCTATATGGGTGCTGGTTCAAGCCCCAGCTGCTCATTTCAGATCCAGCTCCATGCTAATGCGCCTTGGAATGCAGCAGAGGATGGTCTAAGTGCTTGGGCCCCTGCACACATGTGTGAGACTTGGAAGAAACTTCTGGTTCCTGGCTTTGGCTTGGCCTAGGCCTGGCTGTTGCGGCCATTTGGGGAGTGAATCAGTGGATGGAAGATCTCTCTTTCTCTCTCTCTCTCTGGGGAGTGAATCAGTGGATGGAAGATCCCTCTCTCTCTCTCTCTCTCTCTCTGTGTGTGTGTGTGTGTGTGTAACTCTGCCTTTCCAATAAATAAGTCTTTAAAAAAAAAAAAACACCACAGACTCTAACCGTTCTTGTTAGGTTTTAATATATTTTCTTCAATAGATGTTTCTTCATATGCTGCATGCACTTAGGAGAATGTCCAGTAACTTCAAAAGTTGGCTTTGGGGGCCAGTTCTGTGACACAGTGGATTAAGCCACATCCTGCAGTGCTGTATCCCACAGGGGTGCTGGTTGGAGTCCCGGCTGCTTCACTTCCAATCCAGCTCCCTGCTAAGACACCTGGGAAAGCAGTGAGAGATGGCCCAAGTCTCTGTGCCCCTGCACCCATGTGGGAGACCTGGAATAATCTCTTGGTTCCTGGCTTCAGCCTGGGACAACCCTAGCCATTGTGGCCATCTGAGTGAACCAGTGGATGGAAGATCTCTCTGTCCTCTCTGTAACTCTACCTTTCAAGCAAATAAATAAATCTTCAAAAAATTATAAAGTTTTGTTTTATAATTTCTAAAAGTTACGTAATTTCAAAGGTGGGCAGATACATGGAACTCTCACACTATCACCTGTTAAGTCCGCTAAATATCAATATTTTCATCCATTTAACATGTCTGGATTCAATTAATAAGAAATACTCCTTTCCTTTCAAGTACACACTGTTTCTTTCAAATGAATTGATCATTTCAAGTTTCTTACTTTAAGGTATTTCTACTCTAGTGGATTCCAAAACTTTTTTTGGAAGTGGTAGAGTGTATGTATATGTGTATGTTACATCCATGTATCAAAAGGAAACCATAAAATTGTTAAGATATGTTAAAAACTGAGATGAGGTAGTTTCCCATTACATGGCTCATGGTCAGTTAGGTCTTTCGTATGTCTATGTATCATTCTAGGTATGCTAACAATGCTCTTTTACTTGGACCATTCTTCAGATGGGTTATAGAAGCAGCAAGCAATTCTGAGTACCTCCTACCCTTGAATAAAAAGAGTAAGCATGCTTACTTCTTATAAAGCAGTGCATTCTCAAGGGCACATGTTGTGGCATAGAGGGTTAAATTACCACTTGGGATGCCCATATGTATTACAGTGCCTGGTTTGAGTCCCTTCTCCTCCATTTCTTATCTAGATTCCTCCTAATGTACCTGGGAGGCACTGGATGACAGCCCAAGTGCTTGGGCCCTTGCCCCCTTTGTGGGAAACACAGGTGGAATTCCAGGATCCAGGTTTCATTGTGGCCCAGCCCAGATGTTGTGGGTATCTGGGAAGTGAACCTGCAAATGGAAGATGTCTCTCTGTGTGTCTATGTGTGTGTGTGTGTGCATTCCCCAAGCTTAGTTTTCTATTCCTAAAATGTACCCAAAACATAGGAGCCATTCCTCTGAGTCCTCTGGGTCATCCCTGTGGGATATGCGGTAAAAGGAGAACTGGGGAAAACATGCTAAAGCTTAAGTTGCCTGCTGTGCTCTAAGTTTTTCATCTCTAAGTTAGGAATCTTGTATGTTCTGCTAGCATCCATGAAACAAAAGTATTAGTGTATAAATAAGGTAAGCTTTTAAATCCAAGATTTGACAGTTTGGTAATAAAAATTGGATCCTGAGAGAAACATAGTTTTATGGAATGGGAAGGATGTCAGTTTTGTGATCACATTTGGGGACATGAGAAGATTCCTTAAGATTTGTTATCAAATACTTTCACCAAGGTAAAGGGGGAAGGAATGAATGTCTCCACATATTGATGCAGCTAAGTGATAGAAATAGGAGTCAAACAAACCATGTTAATGGTTCCATGTTGGAAGAGGAAGGCATGATATTGTAACAATTGAGCAGCAAGCCAAGTGGCTTCAGTTGGAAGCCAAAATGATTGTGGTTTCTGAGGCAATTGATCTATAATGTGGAAATATATGGTTTCAGTAGTGAGGACCTTGCTATGTGATAACACCAAAAAGATCAATTCTTTTGGTTGAGCCACAGGTAGGCAGATCCTCAAAAAAGAGTAAATGTAAAGTCTCATAGGGTATGTACCTCCTTCCATAGTCTGACTTGACCAGTGAGGGTGATCAGAGTGATGGGGATTGGGATGGTCAAGATTACCAAACCCTATGGGGTAAAATGCATTGATGTCCATTGGGATAGCAACAAAAGGAACTTTCAGTCCAGACAGTTGCTGGGATGTACCCAGGGGAGGAAGCAGTATCTGTGTTCAGATGACAATGGGAAGCAAAGAAGAAAAAAGTATGCTGTCACTCTCATCATTCCCCAGGAGCTAGCTTTTCATATTGCTCTGCATTCCCTACATTACCATGTAGTCTCCTGTTAGCTGTACATATATTAAATTCCTAATCTCTAATCTCTCAGCAGAAAGACACCAACATTCAATTAATGGGATTTGGGTAAAGTTCTAGGTTGGGAAGAGAAGCTAAAGTGACCTTATTGGTGGAGCCTTTCAGGTCAATGTACTTCTGTGGTTTTCACCACTGAATGTATTATTGCTATTGATGTGTTACACGGTTAATGTGTTACACGGTCACATACATGTGTGACATCCTTGTCCATGAATGCAACAGTAGGTTCCAGCACTGCCACTTGGAAATAGGTGATAAGGAACATGTAGTCCCCCTCAACATCCCTGTCCTCTCTCTTTCTCTCTTCCTCAGTCTTCTTCATCTTGGCCCTTTAGTATCTTCTTCTCTGAGTTCAACTGTGCAGGTTGTACCATGTGTTTCCCATAGTAAGTGGCTTCTCTTTCACTCCAGTTCCTTCCAGCTGCATCAGAACAGAAACAAATTATACAGTTCTTAAAATGCTGCTGTGAGGATTACTGAATGGCCCATACAGACCATCCAAAAAACCCACTGGTCAAACAAAACAGTTTATTAAATTTACTTCAGGAAGGAAGACCAACTTGACAGTTTTGGTAGTGTCTCAAAAGGGGAGAGTTAGGCAAGCACATGCATATTTTCGGATGTAAGCTCTAGAAGTTTAAGTAGGTCTTATCCCCACCAAGATGGGGAATAAGTCAGGATTGGGCAAGGTTTGTGAAGTAAGGTTAAGACTGACAAACATGAGGTCTTGAAACATTCCTTGATAAGCAATCTGTACTGACAAACGTTTGCCCTAATAAAGAAAATGTCCTGAGCCAAGTGTTTATTGAAATGACTGATTTCTGAAATTTCCCAGAGGAAAAAGTTACATCAGCAGAAGCAGTCTCAATTTTCAGTTCTAAAAGCTGATGCAGGTGGTACTCAGTTATCAAGAGAAAATGAAAGTGGTCAACTACATACTGAAAGTCTTCAAAACTCATAAAGAAAGGGGTAAGGAAAGAGGCAATCATCCCATTCTACATGAATTGCTCTTGATTTTATAATTAAAAGAAATGACCAGTTGATATTTGGCCAGTTATACAGCAAATTGATCCAACAAAGAATTAATTTTTGGCTAAATGGCTTGCTTCTAATCCAAGTGATGCATAACACTTTGTCCTTTGCCTTTCTTCCTTCTCACTGTTCTCTCCCTTAAATGCAACCATGGTCTACTATCTTCTTCAAAGAGCACTTTACTCCCTACCTATCAGCTTTAATTCCTGATGTCTTTGATATTTAAAATTACATTCTACTTTCCACTTGATATTTCAACTGGATGTTCTGATTCATTTCCCCCTTAAGATTTTGTTCCTCTATAACTACCTGGTCACTATGCTCCTGGTTAACAAAGTTGAAATCTAGTGATTTCTGACGCTCCTCTTTACTTGGTCCCTCTATTCAAAACTGTTCACCAGATCCAGATCTGAAAGACTGTCTTAGTGCTCTTCACAGTGCTATCAGATAAGGAGCCAGAATCTATATCAAGCAGTTTTCTTCAAGAAGGGAGGCCTATCAGCTGGACTACACAGTGTGTTCAATGACAGAGCTGAATGCTATTCTGGCTCAAGCTCCTCACTTTGCTACAAATCACTAATGGCTGGCTGACCAGTTGCCAGTCTCAAACTGTGCCTAGTATTAAAAGGGCTCCAAAAGATGTTTCTAAAGGCAAATATGGACCCCTTATGTGGAGGACCCCATGCCAGCATGACAAGGTATGCCATGTGGTCACCTTTTTTGCTTTATGGCCAAGTTTTACATAATTTTCTTGACAGGTGTCATTCTATTTCTTCTTTTTCATCAGTCCAGCCACATGAATATGTTCATATACGCTCTTGACTTTCCTAACAGCTGCATAAGACTCCAAATACCTCTCCCAGGGATGGACTCTAGGTTCCTGCTACCAGAAATAATCATGCAAAAAACATCTTCACAGCAGTTGGGGCTCCACTTATCTTTCTGCAGGATTGTGCAACAGTCTTCCTATTGCCAACTTCTACATAATGCAAGACTCTCTCTGCTCCCAGCACAGTTCCAAAACTCTGAGTTCCCAGCTGCTATAAAATTCAATACTTCATTCTGGGACTTTTAATTATCAGGCTTTGTTTCACTACTCTGCTGTTCATATTGAATCCTCCAGGCAAACTGGAATAATACTTTCTGGTCTTCTTACATATTTCTAACCACACTGTGTGTTTAAGACTTTACATTCTTAAATATATATTTTTAAATTTATTTGAAAGGCAAAGTGACAGAGAAAGTAAGAGATCTTCCATCTGTTGGTTCACTACTCAAATGGCTGCAAGGGCCAGGGTTGGGCCAGGCCAAAGGCAGGAACTAGGAACTCCATCTAGATACCCCATGCCAGTGGCAGGGGCCCACGTACTTGGGACATCTTTTGCTGCTTTTCCAGGTGCATTAGCAGGGAGCTGGATTGGAAACAGTGCAGTTGGGACTCTAACTAGTGCTTTACTATGGGATGTCTCATCACAAGTGGTGGTTTAATCTGCTGTGCCACAATGCCAATCCCAGGACTTGACTCTTACTTCATTCCCTCCGAGATGTGTTTCCCCACATTTGCAACTGTCAGGTGATATTCAAATATAATCCCTTAAACAAAGCCTGTTCCTAAACTGTATGTGTGTTCTTTTCCTCATCAGAAATTTCAAACATGTTGTTAAAATCCTCCTTTCTGCTACTGTTCTACCTATAATATAGTTATTTATATACTATCTTATACTAGCTCTGCAAGTCTGCACATCCTTTATGCTAGCTATTTCCCATGATCTTCAGCATGGTGCTTCACGAGCCCTAAGTGCTGTTCAAATATATGCTTAGCTGATCTGAGCAACTACTGGGAGTAAGAATTGCAGAAATTCGGAGACAAAAAACTTGATTCTGGCACAGGAATTTAAAGAGTCATTTCCATGGAACCTTCTGCAAGACTTCAGGAAAGACAAACTAAGAGACAGGAATTAAAGCGAGCTGTAAAGAAAGCTTAGGACATAGGTAACACATCCCTTGTTAGCTTGCTTGCTGCAGTAGGCAGGAAATAATAATAAGTCAAATAAAAGAACATTAATTATGTGCCAAGCACTATGAGCTTTACATGTACTGGCTTTTAGTCTTCATGTTCTCTATTTACAAATGAGAAAAGCGAAAGTGAGACAGGTTATATCATCTGCTCAGGATTGTAAAGCAAGTGAACGTTAGGTGAATGGAAAGAACCCAGGTAGTCTGTCTTCCTAGCTTGCCCTCTTAACCACTACTCTAAACTGCCTTCACTGATGAAAATAAAATCCAGTTTGCCTCAGGTGTTAAAATTTACACCAAAAATGGCAAAATCTGCTTCTTAGGACTCTGCACAAGTCTGAACCTACAAAGAGAGAACTGGTTTCTCTTTTACAAGTCCTTGAAGTGAGGGCCAGGAGTTTAGGAGAAACAGCAGGAGCTCCAACAGGCCGTAGCCCACTGTTTTTAGAAAGACTTCGATAGACTGAGATTGTTCACTATGAACGGGCTCAAAGCTCACGCGGAGAGCAATCTGCAATACAATTTTTGATGTGAAGTAATGACAATAACTAGCATCCAGTGGTGCTTATTCTATGCAAAGCATCCCTTCGAGGCCACTCCAAGAGAAAGGCCCAGAGAAAGGCCCAGGAGAGCGAGAAGCGCTGAGTCCTCCCGGGTCACGGGGCTGGATGAGGGCAGGGCCCGGGCGGAACCCAGAAATCTCGACCATGGTCAAGCGTCCGTGTTCGCCCCTGCGGCAGGGGCTGGCAGCCCCACGGGCGCTTTTTGTTCTGTCAAGGCTGCGAGAGGCCAAGAAGCAGCGGGCGCGGAGCTGTGAGGCTGCCTGCGGGCGCGGGACCCTCGTCGGGGAGCCCGGGGCCGGGCGACCGGAGCCAGCCGCCCTGCAGCCCGTCAGGACAGTGTCCCAGGACCGGGAGCGACGAGTCGGGGACCCAGGAGCGGAAGCGCAGCGGGGCTTCCTCGGAGGCCGGGGTGGGAAAGGGGGGGAGAGGGGGGCCGCGCAGGGACGGGGAGGTGCCTGGCGGGACGGGCCGGACTCACAGTTCCAGGAGCTGACTGACCCGCTGCAGGCCGGGCATCGCGGCCGCCCTCAAAGCCTCTTCCGCGTTCCCGGGGCGTCCCGGACCCAGCCAGGAACCGTCCTCCAACTACCGCCTCCTGCGCGACGCGCAGGCCCGCGTGACGTCACGGAGTCGTCCGGCAACCGCGGCGTGGCCACGCCCGGGACTCCGGGGAGAGAGCGGAGCGCCCTGCTCGGGGCGGAGCCAGCGAGGGCGGGCGCGGGAGGGCGAGGTGTGAGAAAATGCAGAGAAGCCCTAAGCTGGGGCGAGGGATGCCGGGAGTCGTAGTTCCTCCGGGAGGCTCAGCGCGCGGCCCCGGGCGCTGGCGCGGCTGTTCCCGCCCTGCGAGGCGGGCCGGGCCGAGAGATCGCCCTGCAGCGTGCGCCGGGCGCTGGCCAGACCCGGGCCTCGCGCAGCGGACCCCCGCGCGGCTCTGCCGTTGGGCTGGGCGCTGTCGAGGGTCGCAGAGTGGCTGAGCGGAGCGGGCCGCGCGCCGAGGCTTGGTTCCGACCGTTCACCTCGCTCTCCGTCCCCGTGAGGTCGGCACCGCGTGCCCTCGCGGTGTGGATGCGGGCCCTCCGCGCCAGCACACAGGCCCCGTGCGCGTCGTCGTGCGTGCTGCCGCGGGCGCCCGCCGCTGCCCGGGGCCGTCTCCTCGGCCCTCGCACGCTGCTTTGCTGAGGGTTCTCCTGGTGGACTGCTCGGAGCCCGGGGTTGGTCTCCTCAGGATGCCGCTCGCTCGTTCCCCCTCAGTCAGGCCCTGGGCACCGCGGGCGGAGCGGGACCATCCCATGCTGTGCGCTGTAAGGGGCCGATGAGTGTGTGTTTTAGGTTTTGTGGATCATTCTGGCTGGGCCACAGGTATTCGACGTGTAGCTCCACAGCAGCCGTGGGGTGGGCATGTAGCATGGTGGTTAACATGGCCACCATCCCATTTCAGAATTCTTGGGTTCAGTAGGCAGTTCTGGCTCCTGACTCCAGCTTCCAGCTAATGCAGACCCTGGCGGCAGCAATGATGACTCACGTGGTTGGGTTCCTGCCACCCACATGGGAGGTCTGGATCGAGTTCTTGGCTTTGACCTGGCACAGACTCAGTATTTGCAGGTATTTGGAGGAGCGAACTAATAGATGGAAACTCTGTCTATCTGGCTCCCCCAAAAAAAAAATTTTTTTTTTCCAATTTAATTGTAATCACAGAAAGTATGTAGGCTGAAGCTGTGTTGTAAAATTTTATTATAGACAATAGAAGTTTTCATTTCATGTTGTTTTTATCTTTTTTTTTTTTTTTTTTTTAGCCATTAAAAATGTGAAAACCATCCTGAAGTTGGAAACTGTATAATTGGTCTGTGGGCAGTTTGCCCATCTGCCCCCTCCTGGTTTAGAAATGTGGACATAATGGGCCTGTATGTGAAAGTTCAGGCTTTGTTTGAAGGGTGTTAGGCAGAATCACAGATAGCTTTTAAGCAAGAGCAGTAAATGCATAGAGGCCTGCACTGTGGTGCAGTAGGTTAAGCTGCAATCTGTAGTACCGGTATCCCATATCGGTGCTGGTTCAAATCCTGGCTGCTCCACTTCCAATACAGCTCCCTGCTGATTTGCGTCAGAAAGCAGTAGAGGATGGCCCAGGTGCTTGGGCTCCTGCACCCACATGAGAGACCTGGAGGAAGCTCCTGGCTTCTGGCTTCCGCCAGGCTCAGTCCCAGCCGTTTTGGCCATCTGGGGAGAGAACCAGCAGATGGAAGATCTCTCTGTCTCACCTTCTCTCTCTGTAACTCTGCCTTTCAAATAAATAAATAAATAAATATTTTTTTAAACAGAAAATTTTTTGAAAGATAACTCAAGCTGTTTTGTGGTAAATGAATTGAAGAGTTCACAGGCAGAGGCCGGAGACCAGATACAAGTTTTTTGATGAAAGCCTAAAAAAATAATAGCTGTCGAATGAACAGATTCAAGAAGTAACGTGGCAGGGACCCTCTCCCGGGAAGTAGAGGAAGAAACAAAACCTGCTAAAGGCAGAAATGATAGAGGCTTTCCAATAGGGGGCTTTCGGAGACTACAGGGTTCAGGGTTGGTGGGTGAGGGGAGCTGTCTGAGAAATACCACAAATGCATTTAGGTCAACTGAAGCAAATTTAATGTATGCAGGTGTAGCTCTGTGTGACAGTTGTGTGAGCAGTGCTATACCTTTTAACCACTCAATCAAGGTATATGTAACCGCATATGTACTAAAAAGTTTGAAATTGTTTGGGCCACGGTATATAAGACAACACCCTGCTTTGTTCAGGGCCCAGAATTTGGAAACAAACTCTCCCTTGGGCATGCGTGCAGAAAAAAAGGAAAGGAAGGGAAAGGAAAGGAGAGGAGAGGAGAGGGGAGGGGGAAGGGGAGAAGGGAGATGAAGGGGGAAGGGAAGGGAGGGGAAGGGAAGAAAAAGAAAGGGAAGAGGAGGGGAGGAGAGGGGAAAGGAATGGAGGGGAGGGTAGAAGGAGGGGAGGGAGAGACAGAGAGAGAGGTCTTCCTTCTGTTGGTTCACTCCCCAAATGGCCACAACAGCCAGAGATGTGCTGACCTGAAGCCAGGAGCCTGGAGCTTCTTCCAGTTCTCTTATACAAGTGCAGGGGCCCAAGGACTTGGGCCATCTTTTACTGCTTTCCCAGGCCATAGCAGAGAGCTGGATAAGAAGTGGAGCAGCTGGGACTCAAACCAGTGTCCATATGGGATGCCAACACTACAGGTGGCAGCTTTACCTACTATGCCTCAGCACTGACCCATTGAAGTTTTTTTTTTTTTTTGTTCATTTATTTATTTGAAAGACAGGATTACAGAGGAAGAGAGAGAAAGAGAAAAAGATTTTCCATCTGCTGGTTTACTTCCCCAAGTAGCCACAACTGCTGGGGCTGGGCTGGACTGGGCTGGACTGGGCTGAAGCTTGGAGTGTGGAACTCAGTCCAGACCCTTGCTTCCAATCCAGCTGCCTGGGAGAGCAGCAGAGTAAGGCCCAAGTGCTCAGTCCCCTGCCACCCATGTGGGACACCTGGATGGAGCTCCAGGTTCCTGGCTTCAGCCTGGACCAGCCCTGTTCACTGTGGCCATTTAGCGAGTGAAATAGCAAAAGAAAGCTATCTCTCTTTCTCATTCACACTCCCTTTAAAATAAATAAATAAATCTTTTTTAGAAAGAATATATTGAATAGCAGTGATAGGACTGTCCACAGATTTATTAATGAACACAGTGATTTTTGGGAAGAATATTTGTTGCTCTCAAAGCTGATTAGAGCTTACAAGACTATGGAAGGTGCTGGTGCTGTGGCGTAGTGGGTAAAGCGGCCGCCTGCAGTGCCAGCATCCCATAAGGGCACTGGTTCAAGACCCAGCTGCTTCACTTCCAATCCAGCTCTCTTCTGTGGCCTGGGAAAGCAGTAGAAGATGGCCCAAGTCCTTGGGCCCCTGCATGTGGGTGGGAGACCCAGAGGAAGCTTCTGGCTCTTGGTTTTGGATCGGCACAGTTCTGGCTATTGGGGCCATCTGGGGAGTGAACCAGCACTTTGAAGCCTCTCTCTCTTCTTCTTTCCCTCTGTAATTCTGCCTTTCAATGAGATAGATGAATCTTAAAAAAACAAAACAAAACAAACAAAAAACAACTGTGGAAGCCCTTGATAGAGCAGAGGGCAGGACTTCTTGGCCCTTCCTATCTGTTAAGTGTTGCACAGCTGTCCCTGTAGGTCTTTCAATTGACCTCTCAATTCTTCAAGACCAGGAAAGTGAAGGTCACTGCCCAACTCTTATGAAATGTTTGGTGTTTGGATTCAAGATAGTCAAAGAACTTGGCACAGCTGTTATTCTCCTTTCCTTAAACAAACAAACAAAAAAAAAACCCAAAAAACAAAACAGAAACCAACAACAAAAAAACTGTAGCACAAGGCAAGATAACAAATGTCCTATTTGTTTCTAGCCAGTTGTAGTCATGTGTTGTGCAATGATGGGGATATGTTCTGAGAAATGAGATGTTGGGCAATTGCATTGTTTTGAGACTATCACAGAATGCACTGGCAGAAACCTAGATAGTGAGGATGAATCACATGATAAGGCCTATGATGCAATCAAGAGATGCTGTGAGCATGAGGTGGATGAGGCTACTGCTGGGATAATACGGTGCACTATTTTACAGTAAATTTTTTTAAACAAGCAGAAGGAACACACTCTATGATTTTTAAAAAAGTATAGAGGGCCAGTGTTGTGGGACAGCAGGTTGAGTTACTGCTTGCAATGCTAGTAATCTATATCTGTGTGCTGGTTCTGGTTTCAATACTTTAAAAAATACTAAAAATGATACCAGTTGAAAGCCTGTGTGGAAAAAAAAACAAAAACAAAAACAAAAACAGAATAGGGGCTGGTGCTGTGGCGCAGCAGGTTAACACCCTGGCCTGAAGTGCCAGCATCCCATATGGGCACCGGTTCAAGTCCTGGCTGCTTTAATGCCCAGTTCAGTCGTCCCCAAAGACCACCAAGGAGCCGATACCGCTGTAAAGCACACAAGAGTTTTATTACAGGTCCGGCCTGATCTCTCAATCAACACCGATGCAGCGGGTCTGAATTGAGAGCCCCAGCCCTTCAGTTAACAGGGTTTTTATAGGGTTTTCAGAGACATTCTATACATCACGGTACCATTTAGCAAATCATCTCATCCCTCGGGAAATTCAAAGGACATCTCCTAGAATTGATTAGCGCATCCAGTGGCAGGAACGGACCTACTAAAGGTGGTTGGATGGCTTTGGGGTTGATGCCTTTTGAATTGATTGGCCGAAGCATAGGGTCCAAGCTGCTGGGGTGTACGTGCCGAACTGCAGGGTCTCAGGTAGCTATCAGTCACCTTATCTGCACTGAGAAGACACCAGGGACTGTAGGTATTTCTCTGCTATCTGTTAATAGGCTGTTGCTAGGAGAGTTTATTGCAAGGTGAGCTCATTTATTTACTCCTGGCTTAGGGTTCAGGGCCTGGTCAGGCCCAAGTTACAAGATGGAGGCCTAATTTAAAATAGTTACACCTTGCTTCAGGCTCAGGTCTCACAGCTGCCCCTCTTCCAATCCAGCTCTCTGCTATGGCCCAGGAAAGCAGCAGAAGATGGCCTAAGTGCTTGGGCCCCTGCCACCCACATGGTAGACCAGAACAGAGTTCCTGGCTCCTGGCTACAGTCTGGATCAGCCCCTGCTGTCCGGCCATTTGGGGAGTGAACCAGCAGATGGAAGACTGGCTCTATTTCTCTTTCACTCCACCTTTCAAATAAATTAAAACCTAAAAACCAAAGGACATAAATCTGGAACACATTTGTGTATTCTCATTACCAACTTTTGTACTGTAGGTAGTTGTATTTGTTATACTTTTGAATGCCTGTCGGTTCAGTGGGTATGTTTACAACGGCATTAGCATGAATATGAAAGAAATGCATTGTGCTAGAACTTTACTATGAGTATGATGTTGTTACCAGCTACAGGAAATTTCAGCTCCTTATAATCTTTTTTTCTCAACTTTTATTTAATAAAAATAAATTTCCAAAGTACAACTTTTGGATCATAGCAGCTTTTCCCCCCATAACCTCCTTCCCACCTGCAACCATCCCATCTCCCGCTCCCTTTCCCATCCCATTCTTCATCAAATTCATTTTCAATTATCTTTATATACAGATGATCAACTTAGTATATACTAAGTAAAGATTTCAACAGACTGCACCCATATAGACACACAAAGTATAGAGTACTGTTTGAGTACTAATTTTACCGTTAATTCGCATAGTACAACACATTAAGGACAGAGATCCTACATGGGGAGCAAGTGCACAGTGACTCCCGTTGTTGATTTAACAATTGACACTCTTATTTATGACATCAGTCATCACCCAAGGCTCTTGTCATGAGCTCCCAAGGCTATGGAAGCCTCTTGAGTTCACAAACTCCGACCTTATTTAGATAAGGCCATAGTCAAAGTGGAAGTTCTCTCCTCCCTTCAGAGAAAGGTACCTCCTTCTTTGATGACCTGTTCTTCCTGCTGGGATCTCACTCACAAAGATCTTTCATTTAGGTGATTTCTTTTTGCCACAGTGTCCTAGCTTTCCATGCCTGCAAAACTCTCATGGGCCTTTTAGCCAGATCCGAATGCCTTAAGGAATTATTCTGAGGCCAGAGTTCAGCTCCTTATAATTTTATGGGACCACTGTTGTATAAGTGGCCTGATGCCTGTATGTGGTGCATTAACAGTACTTTAAAGATCAAAGGTGGGGCCTGTGCTGTGGTGCAGGGGGTAAAACCTCTGACGGCCGTACTGCCATCCCATTTGGGCACTGGTTCGAGACCCGGCTGCTCCTCTTCCGATCCAGCTCTCTGCTAAGGCCTGGGAAAGCAGTAAAAGATGGCCCAAGTCCTTGGGCCCCTGCACTTGCGTGGGAGTCCTGCAAGAGGCTCCTGGCTTCAAATCGCCACAGCTCTGGCCCTTGAGCCATTTGAGTAGTGAACCAGTGGATGAAAGACCTCTCCCTCTCTCTCTCTCTGCCTCTCTGAAACTCGGCCTTTCAAATAAATAAATAAAATCTTACAAAACAAACAAACAAACAAAAACCAAAGGTGAGTGGGCCCTCGTGATGTGGGCCAAGTCTTCGAACTGTTTTTACAGTTATTTCCTAGGGACCTGAGGGCCCGTCGGTCAGACTAGAAGCCTGCCCCTCAGCACGGAGATGAGAATGTCTGACTTGGGGACTCTTGCCACTGAATCAGGTGGCTCCGAGGCCTGCTGCAGTCTCCCGCTACACTCCTCTACCCTGCTGTATCACAGCCACGTATCTCCAACGTGGTCCCAGAGGAAAGCGAATTGGTGAGCACTGCAGGGGCGGAGTCGGGGATGAGCGAGCCATACGATTGGCTCAAGCGCTGGCACGTGACGCGCCGTTTCCACACGCCTGCGCGTTGGCGTCCCCTGCTGCGCCCCAGCGCGTGCGGCGTCAGACGGGAGCAGGCAGCCTGGGCTGGGTGCGTTCCGGGGGTCCTCAACCCTCGTCCTCCTCTGGGGTCTTCAACCCTGGTCCTCGGGGGTCGTCGAGGATCGGGCGGGAGTGAGTGAGCCTGCGTGTGGGCAACTGAGCACTGTGGCCCTCCGCCTTCGCGTGGGGAGCGCCGTGGCTGCGTGGTAAGTCCCGAGCCGCCGTCCGCGTGTGCAGGTCCGGGTACCACAGAGACGGCCGCGTCGGCCGTTGGGGACCAGGGCATACGGAGCGGGGACGGCTTCGCCTGGAGCCTGCTGCCTTTGACTCAGGTCGGGCCCCCGGGTGAACAGTGGGGAGTGGGGTGGGCTCCAGCTCGGGGGCGCCGCTGTCTTGGGCCCCAGTTCCGAAGGCTAACCGAGTTCTGAGGAAAATATCAGTCCTGCCTTCCGAAGGGTCAGGGCCGCCTTCCATGCCTGGGTTCCGGAGGCCATTGTTGGGATCTGAGCTCCCGCACCCAGCCCCCCGACCAGGCTAATCCAGTGCCCCATAAACAGACTTTAGGGACACCGGTAGATCCCAGATGCGCCATATTTAACCCTGAAAACAGGAGATTCCAGTCCGCCTGACACATCACGATAAGGAACTTTCTGGTCCTTTAATCCTTACAAAAACATAACCTAGTGTTAACCAGTCCTTGGAAGTTTTCTGTTCTGTTCCCTGGTTCTCACCTTACAAAACGCACCGTTCAGTTATTACCCAAAGGGAGTTCTCATTCTTTGTGTGTGTGTTTTTTTTTAAATCATGGTTCTGACCTGTTCGTTAATTCTAAATAAAAGTCAGTTAAATCTAAACAAACAATAGAATAAGGTCCTGGGCAGGGGATCTATTAAATGTTTTGCTGGAGATTTTGGGGTAAGAAGATTCCTTGGTCTTAGAACAGTGCTTTCTGAAGCAGCACTCACTTTTCTCAGAATTGTCGTGCTCAGTGTAGTTAAACAGAAAGGAAGAGTGTGAGAATTAGAGAACAGCAGGCATCCTGATTGAGAAAAACCTGAGCGTGATACCAGCTGTATGCCTGTGGTAACAATGCATTCCCGTTGTTGATAAAATCCCTGGAGGTGAATTTTCTGTTTGTTGCCACCAACATACCCTGAAAGTTAATTTTTTTTTCTTTAGAGAGAGAGAGAGACACAGAGAGAAAGGTCTTCCTTCTGTTGGTTCACTCCCCAAATGGCCGCTACGGCTGGCGCTGCGCAGTCTGAAGCCAGGAGCCAGGTACTTCTTCCCGGTCTCCCATGACGGTGCAGGGACCCAAGTACTTGAGCCATCCTCCACTGCCTTCCCGGGCCACAGCAGAGAGCTGGCCTGGAGCAGGAACAACCGGGACTAGTACCTGGCTCCCCAACCGGGACTAGAACCTGGTGTCCGTATGGGATGCCGTTGCCGCAGATGGAGGATTATTAGCCTAGTGAGCCACAGTGCCAGCCAAAAGTCAAATATTCTTAGCGGGAGTTATAAGCATATTGGTGAACACTGAAGGTATAGAAATGAATGAGTTCATCAATAGGTATATTTGTAGAGAGAGAACAAGACACTGGAGAACCAGCTGAGGGACACGTTTATTGGATGGCAATCAAGGAAAAAGCCAGAACAAAGCCAGGATGTGAGGTACTGCAGAAGATGAAATAGTGATAAGAATTGTTAATTTCCACAAGCAACAGAGGTCCAGAAGGACATGACTTGAAAGTGAAAGGTTGTCGAGGGTCTTTGAGGTCTTGTTGGAAGACATAGCGTGCTGTTAATGGAAAGGATGAATGGGAATTGAGGAAGTGAAAATGTAAATAGCTGAACCCTCATTATAATAAACACTTGATGAAATAAATTGCTCCTTCTGTTCACACACATGTTGTTACTGAGCCAAATAGGTTCTTGCTGGTGAGTATGGCTAACACTCTTGGTAAGGGATTCTGAATTTAAAAGACTTGCTGCAACCAACAGACGAGTACACAGGTTAGTTCCCAAAGCTGTGCCTTCCTGATCTAGGAGGCAGCATGATCTTGATAGCCAAGGCTATACATACTGCTTAGAGTCCCGAGGTCATTGAATATAGAGGCAAGGCTCAGTATTATGCAGGTGCAGAAATTTGGCACACTTCCCCATACATTCCTTGATTAGAAAATGGTTTCTGGAAGACTTTAGTATTATAAGGAGGCAAATTGGTTTCTTTGAGCTGGTGCCTGCACATGTCCTTGTGTTTGGGGCTGGAATCTTGTCTTGGTTGTGGTTTGGTACCCAGCACCCTTCCAAGTACAAGGTTATAAGCTAGGCTTCCTGGGACATTCTTTGAAAAGAAAGCTCAAGAGAATCTGAACGTAGTCTGTGCCTGTATTCCATTGACCATCCCTCCCCTTTGCCTAAATCCTCCTCTGTTGTTTACAGTGTTGAGAAAAGAAATCTTGCTCGAGGGTATATGTGTACTTCAAAAAAGGTGAAATAGAACAATTAAGAACTATCATTTATGGAGCTTCTAGGTGTCAAATGTAAATATTTGCCTGATATCATAAACATCAAAGAAGCTTGGAGTCATTTGTTGTCATGTAAAAAATACATTTAATTGAGTTAACTTACTCTGTAGGTAGTTAAAAATCTTAAAATGTCTTCTAATGTGCTTTTAAATTTTTTTTATTGTATACACATTTATGGGCTGCAGTGCAGCTTTTCAATACATGTGTACAATGTGTACTGCTTAGCTCAGGGTCATCAACATTTCTGCTCTGACCTTACTTTATAATTGGATCCTTGGAGCTCCTGTCTTTTGTTTGCTCATAAAATATATAACTAGGTTATTCTGAACTGTAGTCACCCCACTATGCTGTGTAACACTGGGAAGTTATTCTTTGATTTGACTCTGATTTGGTATCCTTTATCCAAACGCTCTCTACCCTTTCTCATCCTCCTAGCTTCTGTGTTCAGATTTTTTTTTTTAGCTTCCACCCCAATGAGGGAAAACATAGTATTTGTTTTTCTGTGTCTGGCTTGTTTCACTTAATATCATGTCCTCCAGGTCCATCCATTTTGCTGTGAATGGCAGAATTTCATTCTTTATGGTTGAGTAATAGTCCATTGTGTGTGTGTGTGTGTGTGTATCATTTTCTTTATTCATTCATCTAGTTAGGAACTAGATCAGCTTATTTGATTTCATATCTTGGATTTTGTGAAAAGTCTGTGATGAACATGGTGTAGCAAGTATCTCTTTGATAATAATGATTCCATGTCTTTTTTAAAATTTTTTTATTTGACAGGCAGAGTTAGAGAGCAAGAGAGAGAGACAGAGAGAAAGGTCTTCCTTCTGTTGGTTCACCCCCCAAATGGCTGCAACGGCTGGCACATCACACTGATCTGAAGCCAGGAGCCAGGTGCTTCCTCCTGGTCTCCCATGAGGGTGCAGACGCCCAAACACTTGGGCCACCCTCTACTGCCCTGCCAGGCCACAACAGAGAGTTGGACTGGAGGAGGAGCAACCAGGACTAAAACCTGGTGCCTATGTGGGATGCCGGCGCCGCAGGTGGAGGATTAACCAAGTGAGCCATGGCACCGACCCTGATTTCATGTCTTTTTGAGATGTACCCAAAAATAGGATTGCTAGATCATTTAAACAAAGAACTGAAAGAAATCTACAATGAAAATTATAAAATAATTGAAAGAAATCATAACCCAAAAGTAGGATTACTAGATCATTTAAACAAAGAACTGAAAGAAATCTACAATGAAAATTATAAAATAAATGAAAGAAATTATAACAGATAAACATATACAAATGGAAAGATGTTCCAAGTTCATAGGTTGGAAGAATTAATATTGTCAAAATGTCAATGTTACCTAAAACAATCTGTAGATTCAATACGGTGCCCATCACGATACCAGTAACAGTCCATATAGAACTAGAAAAAATCCCCAAATTTATATAGAACCACAAATAATCCAGAATAGCCAAAGTGATCCTGAACAATAAAGAAAAAAAGCAGAATAAGGAAGAGGCATCATAGTATCTGACTTCAAAGCGCACTTCAAAACTACAGTAATTAAAACAGCATGGTACTGGTATAAAAACTGACATATCAGTGGAGCAGAACGGAGAAACCATTAATCAATCAATGTACATATTGCCAAATGATTTGTTTCATAGGTGACAAGGACATACATTGAAGAAAGGATAATCTTTTCAATAAATGGTGCTGGAAAAACTGGATGTATGTAGAAAAATGAAAGTAGATCCCTCTCTCTAACCATATTTGAAAATCAACACAGGGTGGATTAAAGACCTAAATATAATACCTGAACTGTCAGAGTGCTGGAAGAAAACAGGGGAAACACTTCGAAATGTTAATGTAGGCAGTGGTTTTTTTGGATAAGACCCTAAAAGCAGAACTAGGCAAATGGGATTATGTATTGCAAAGGATACAATTACTAGATTACAGAGATACCTGAAGAATAGGAAAAAATATATGCAAACTACTTATCCAACAAAAGATTATCCAGAATATACAAGGAACTTAAAATAGTCAACACTGAAAAGCAATCAGTATAGCTCAGAAATGGACAAAGGACATGCACAGATGGTTCTCAAAAGGAAAAATACAAATATATGAAAAAATGGTCAGTATCACTAGCCATCAGGGACATACAGGTCAAAATCACCATGAGATACCACCTCACCCCTGTCAGAATATCTTATTAAAAAGATGGAGAGCAGCAAGTGCTGGCAAGGGTGTGGAGAAAGGGAAATATTACAGACTCTTGGGAATGTGCATTAAGGCAGCCACTTTGGAAAACAATATGGAGGTGTCTTTAAAAAACTAGAAATAGAATTGAGGTCTAATTGTATAGATAGGGGTAGAGCTTTTCCAATTAAAAAGGACTGTAAGACTACCAAGATCTACTCTGTCTAATCTGTTTTGGTGGCCAGGAGAGACTATAATGGTGCCTCCTAGACCAGTGCTACAATTTGTAGAGTCCTCTAGAAAATTATTCAGAATTTCAGGATAGCAGAACCTTAAGTCAAGGTTGGGGGCCTTTCTGACTGTATCTGCCTCCTACCCATCCGTTAAACAGTCTTGGGTGCATCTACCCTCAGGACTTCCTAAGAAAGTCAGTACTAACCACTGCCTGTTCAGGAACTTACCAAAATGAAATTCACTGACAAATGCAAGCCTAGGGACGCATTTTTACTAGCAGTTTTAGAAAATCAGGCTTTCATATGTCGTGGGCTATAAAGTACAATCAGAGGAATTTACAGCACAGATGACGTGGCAACTCTTCATAGCACAGCAGTTAACAGCTGAGACTGGGTCGGAACACAGCGTTCTGTCTTTTGGTAAAGAAAACAGGATGTTCTTGTTTTTGTGGCTTATCTCTGGATGCAAAGGTTTGAGGATTTCCTGTTAGGGCTTTTAGGAAATTCCTGTTGTTTGTGGTTTATCCTGGAATGCAAGGTTACAAGGAATGGAAGTCTTTTGTGGTGTATGAAATGATTTGTGGCCAGGGCCAGGCTAATGGCATGGTGTCCTTTCCTCTATGACTCCTCTTTGCTTGCTGAGCCTACCACCCTCTAGCCCAATATCACCTCCATTTCCTACCCCTGGTACCATATAAAGAATACTTCATTCTAGTTTGTTCCTCTGGGTTGGTTATATAAGAATAATAGGCACAATTTACTTTTCTTAAATTATGCTATTGATTCACCTTGCAATGTATATGATGATATATGGATACATATATAAAATATATATTAAATGCAATTTTATATATATGTACATCAAATGATTAAGTAAATGCCTTGTGTGTGTGTATATATATATGTGTGTGTGTGTACACATACAAACAGAATGGGGATAAGCCAGATGAGGCCCTACTTAGTTATCCTTACTATGTGGAGGTTACTTCCAAGTAGAGCGCTCTTAACTCATCCTGGGGGAAAAGTGACACATGCTTTTTCAGTTTCTATTTATACCTCATATTGAGTCGTGCTCCAGATCAGAAACAGTGATGTCCATGCTCATGGCATGTTGCTCACAGTGCAATTTTTCCCACTGGCTAGGATATAATTGTTTTGGGGGCTATCAGCTTGATATAATTTGTTTTGGGGCTATAGGCTTGTGTCTTTTGACTCCTCAGAAGTATGTAGGACTGTATATGACTGAGGGTCGAAGCAGGAAACAGATGAGCAAATTCAGACAGGATAAGCAAGGAGAAAGTAACGCTGGGGCCATTTGCAAGGTGTACGCAATGTTAAGGGAAAGCAATGGCAAGAGTGGTCTGTTATTTTATCCTCAGCAGTGGCATGAAGCCATTATCTCTTCTGCTCCTGGGAGAGTAGAGGGTTGGGGCAATTACCAAAACCTGAAGAAAGTGGGCTCTGATAAAGCCATCCAAGAGGATTGGTGGCCTTTGGTTTGGTAAAGAGACACAGCTATTCTGTGGCAACCCAGCCATTAAGAAGCTGGAAGGATACTCTGACCCATCCTCTATCCCCCTTAAGATTTCCTACTGGTGGCTGTTGCTACTTCCACCCAAACAGAAGTTCAAGATCAAGGGACCCCATTTAGTTGGTTTACAAAGGTCAACTCCTCAGAGCCCAGAGTAGAGAAGAATAGCAGGTGGAAGATACCCAACTCTTTTTTTTTTTTTTTTTGACACCCAGAGTGGACAGTGAGAGAGACAGAGAGAAAGGTCTTCCTTTTCCGTTGGTTCACCCTCCAGTGGCCACCTCAGCCAGTGCGCTGCAGCCAGCGCACCGCGCTGATCCGAAGGCAGGAGCCAGGTGCTTCTCCTGGTCTCCCAAGGGGTGCATGGCCCAAAGACTTGGGCCATCCTCCACTGCACTCCCTGGCCAAAGCAGAGAGCTGGCCTGGAAGAGGGGCAACCGGGACAGGATCGGCGCCCCGACTGGGACTAGAACTTTGTGTGCCGGTGCCGCAGGCAGAGGATTAGCCTATTGAGCTGTGGCGCCGGCCGATACTCAACTCTTAAGCAGGTCACCAATTCCCAAAGCACTTAAATGTCATGCACATTTTGAAAATTGATAAGAATAGCTTGCTCTGAGCCAAAATAATAATTGTGTTAGTTCCATAACAGTCAGGAGGATGACAGTTGTGACCTTTGATCAGGATGCTGAGAATCAGTGCATGACAGTTTTCTAGTTAGCTTCACTTATTTTTTTTGTAAGTTATATAATTCCTAACATAATTATTGGTCATTTGTTATAAAGTAAGATGCCTGATACTTCTGACAGGTAGTCAAACTTTAAAATCCTGTTACCGAGGATTCTAAGATGGCAGATTAGGGAGGGGACTTTCTTAAAAAAATAAATAAATGGAGAGACTGCGGTCTCAGGGAAGAGTTAGGGAGAAAATGGCAGAGGAAACTCCGTGTAAATAAAAGGGACATTGTGGATTGTGGAACTGTGTGGAGGGTGTGAACACGCACAATTCAGGGCCCCAGCACCTGAGAGCCTCAGCACAAGCTTTGGAGACTTAGGTGAGACCAGCCTGCGGCAGCTCAAGCCACTGACAGTAAAACTGTGGGAAGAGGTGGCATGAGTCTGTCTTGGAGCCCTGTGTGTACCTGCCAACCTAGAGGGAAAAAAAAGGGGCTTTTTTCTCTCTCCCTGACCACCCAGCACTGGCATCTTGTAACTAGCCAAGAGGTGGTGAGTGGCATTGTGGACATACCTAACAGCTGTACCAGCTTATGTCTGCACGCCCAACAAACAGCTGAGAGGAGACAACTGAGTCTAGCTAGGAGAATTGGCAGGGGAGCTGGGTGTTCGAGACTGTGGGAGCCTTGTGTGCTGGGATTGTGAAAACACTGGGGATGCATGGGAGGGCCCAGGGTGTGGCAGGGTCTATGGGCAGTTACTGTGGGTGGCTCCACATGTTTGGAGATCTCTGATGCCCTGGTAAGGGTCATTGCTGCAGGATCTGTGCTCACACTGAGGACAGTCTGTATCCTTTGTGTAGTTCTTGTGGCAGCATGGAGGAATATTGTATCCACTAGGGCTAGTGCCCAGGCATTAGTCTCCTTGTAGGAGAGGAGATGAACATGAGACTGTACCAGCAGAGCTGATCAAACCTCCTCTCTGATTAAAAAAATAAAGAGGAGATTGAACTTTGCTCAACTTGGGTGTCACCTTGGATACTCTCCTCACCCTGGAGCCCTGAACAGAGTTCCGTGGCCACACGCAGCACATGCCTCTGAGTATTCACTGAAAGAACAGACACTCTACTAAGCCACAGAGGCATAGTCCAAAGGTAAAAGCTATCATAGGGGGAAAATGCCAACAAATATCTCCACAAATGCCTAAAAATAAATGCACCAATTGAAGAAACAAGAATAAGAAAGATAATTTGATGACCCCAAAGGAACAGAACACTTCAATACCAGAATATGAAGATAAAGAGATTGAAGAAATGTTGGAATGGAATTTAAAAAATTGATTGTAGGATTACTTAAAAGTAATCAGAAGCAAATCCACAAATTAAAAAAATCCATACATAGCATGAATGAAATTTTTTCCAATGAAATTGAAATTTTGAAGAGAAATCAAAATGAAATATTTGATATGAAGAATGCTCTACATAAAATAAAAAATGTGGCGGAGAGCCTTAACAACAGACCCAGTGAGGCAGAAGAAAGAATATCTGCGTTAGAAGAAAAATCTTTGAAAATTTTACATTCAGACCGAAAAACAAAAACAAGAAGAAGAAAAAAATAAAAAGCATGTTGGGGACTTAGGGGATACCATCAACATATGGGTCTAAGGAGTTCCAGAAGGCATGGAAAGAATGGTTGTAAAAGGGGGCCAGCACCGTGGCTCATGTGGTTAATCCTCCACCTGTGGCACTGGCATCTCATATGATGCTGGGTTCTAGTCCTGGTTGCTCCTCTTCCAGTCCAGCTCTCTGCTGTGGCCCGGGAGGGCAGTGGAGGATGGCCCAAGTGCTTGGGCGCCTGCACCCACATGGGAGACCAGGAAGAGGCACCTGGCTGCTGGCTTTGGATCTGCTCAGCGCTGGCCATAGCTGCGGTTTGGGGAGTGAACTGACGGAAGGAAGACCTTTCTCTCTGTCTCTCTCTGTCTCTCTCTCTCACACTGTCTATAACTTTACCTGTCAAATAAAAAAATTTTTTAAATTAAAAAATGAATGGTTTAAAAGGCCTTTTTAGTGAAATAATTACAGAAAACTTCCCTAATTTGGAGAAAGGGGACATACACGTGCAGGAATAACATAGCATTCCTAATAGACCTGACCAGAACAGATCTTCACCACAACACATTGTAGTCAAACTCTTCACAGTAAAACATAAAGATTGTAAAATGTGCATGAGAGAAACACCAGCCTACTTTCAGAGGATCTCCAAATAGACTCACAGCTGACTTCTCATCAGAAACCCAACAGGCTAGGAGAGAATGTCAAGGTATATTCCAAGTCTTAAGAAAACTGTCAAGCTAGAATACCATACCCTGCAAAGCTCTTCATTTATGAAAGAAGCTGAAATAAAGACCTTCCATAACAAACAGAAATTGAAAGAATTTGTCACCACCCATCCGGTCTTACAAAAGATACTTAAGGATGTACTACACACAGAAACAGGGTCATCACTATGAAAGAAGGTGAACGCAGAAAGTCTTTGGGCAAAAGTGCAAAGGAAATCCCAATTAAACAATAAGAATATTTCTGGAAAAAGGGCAGGGCCAAATGGGTGCTTATCAATAGCCACCTTGAATGTAAATGGTTTCAACTCTCCAGTTAAAAGATAGACGGGCTGAATGTGTTAAAAACCAAAATCCATCTATTTGCTGCTTACAAGAAACACATCTTACCAACAAAGATACATGCAGACCGAAAGTGAATGGATGAAAAAAGATATTCCATACGAATAGAAACCACAAAAGAGCTGGTATAGCCAACCTAATATCAGATAAAATAGATTTTAACTCAAAAACTATTAAAAGAGACAAAGGAACAGTATATAATGATTAAGGGATCAATTCAACAGGAAGATGTGACTCTTTTTTTAAAGATTTATTTATTTGAAAATCAGAGTTACAGAGAGAGAGAAAGAGAGGCAGAGAGAGAGACACACATACAGAGAGAGAGAGAGAGAGAGAGAGAGAGAGGTCTTGCGTCGCTGGGTCACTCCTCAATTGGCCACAAGGGCTGGAGCTGCGCCATTCGGAAGCCAGAAACCAGGGGCTTCTTCGTGGTCTTCCCACACAGGTGTAAGAGCCCAAGGACTTGGGCCATCTTCTACTGCTTTCCCAGGCCATAACAGAGAGCTCGATCATAAGTAGAGCAGCCAGGACTTGAATTGGTGCCCATATGTGATGCTAGCACTGCAGGTGGTGGCTTTACTCGCTATGCCACAGCACTGACCACAAATGTGACGATCATAAAAGTATATGCATCTCATTACAGGGCACCTGGCTATTTAAAAGGAATGCCAATGGATCTAAAGGGAGACATAGACTCTCATTACAGCAGTAATGAGGACTTCAGTACCCCACTTTCATCAATGGACAGATCAACCATACGGAAAATCAGCAAGGAGACAACAGAGTTAATGGATACTATAGACCAAATAGACCTAACGGATATCTACAGAACTTTTCCTCCTACTGTTGCAGAATACATATTCTTCTCACCAATTCATGGAACTTTTTCTAGGATAGACCACATTCTAGGCCATAAAGCAAGTGTCAGCAAATTCAAAATATCAAAATCATACCGTGCATCTTCTCTAACCACAATGGAATGAAGCTGGAAATCAGTAACTAAGGAATCTGTAGAACCTGTATAAACACATGGAGGCTGAACATTATGCTTCTGAATGAACAGTGGGTCATAGAAGAAATAGAAAGAGAAATAAAAAAATTGCTGTAAATGAGTTAAGATGATAATAAAACATATCAGAACTTATGTGATACAGCAAAAGCAGTGTTGAAAGGGAACGTTATAGCAATTGGTGCCTACAACAAGAAATTGGAGAGACACCAAATAAATGATCTATCAGTGCATCTCAAGGACGTAGGAAAACAGCAAGCCAAACCCAAAATTAGTAGGAGAAAAGAAATAAAATTGAAACAAAAAATACAAAAGATAAGCTAAATGCGGCGCCGGCACACCGGGTTCTAGACCCGGTTGCCCCTCTTCCAGGCCAGCTCTTTGCTGTGGCCAGGGAGTGCAGTGGAGGATGGCCCAAGTACTTGGGCCCTGCACCCCATGGGAGACCAGGAGAAGCACCTGGCTCCTGCCATCGGATCAGCGCAGTGCGCCGGCCGCAGCGCGCTACCGCGGCGGCCATTGGAGGGTGAACCAACGGCAAAAGGAAGACCTTTCTCTCTGTCTCTCTCTCAATGTCCACTCTGCCTGTCAAAAAAAAAATTAATTAATTAAAAAAAAAAAGAAAAAAAACAAGCACAATTGACATACGAGTGGCCTAACTAGCCAAAAGAGGAAGAAGACCCAAACCAATAAAATTACAGATGAAAAAGGAAAGGTAGCAACAGATACCACATAAATAAAAAGAATCATCAGAAATTATTACTGAGAGCTGTGTGCCTGCAAATTGGGAAGCCTAGAAGCAATGGATAGATTCCTGGACACATACAACCTACCTAAATTGAGCCATGAAGACAGAGAAAACCTAAACAGACCAGCAATTGTGGTGGAAATTGAATCAGTAATAATGAGCCTCCCAACAAAGAAAAGCCCAGAACTGGATAGCTTCACTGTTAAATTCTACGGGACATTTAAAGAAGAACTAACTCCAATTTTTCTCAAGCTATTCAAAACAATTCAAAGGGAGGGAATCCTCCTGAACTCCTTCTATGAAACCAGCCTTACCTTAATTTCTAACCTGAAAAAAGTACAGCAGAGAAGGAGAACTATAGACCAATTTCCATGAATAACACAGAAATTAAACTCAACAAAATAGCCAATCAAACCAATTAAATCCAACAATACATCAGAAAGATCATTCACCTGGACCAAATTGGATTTATCTGTGGTATGCAGGGATGTTTCAACATTTGTAAACCAATACATATTATACATCACATTAACAAATTGAAGAACAAAAACCGTGTGATTATCTCAATAGGTAGAGAAAGCATTTGATAAAATACAGAACCCTTTTATGATGAAAACTCTAAGCAAATTGAGTATAGAAGGAACATTCCTCAACACAATCAAGGCATTTTATGACAACCCTATGGTCAGTGTCCTATTGAAAGGGGCAAAGTTGGAAGCATTCCCACTAAGATTCAAAACAGAGAAGGATGCTCACTCTCACCATTGCTGTTCAACATAGTCCTGGAAGTTTTAGCTGAAGCCATTAGGCAAAAAAAGGAAATCAAAGAGATATAAATTGGGAAGGAGGAAGTCAAAGTATCGCTATTTGCAGATGACATATTTTTATATATAGGGGGATCTAAAAGATTCCACTAAGAGAAACTAAAAAAAGAGTTTGATAAAGTGGCAGGATATAAAATCAACACACAAAAATCAATGGCCTTTGTATACATAGACAGTGCCACGGCTGAGAAAGAACTTCTGAGATCAGTCTGATTCACAATAGCTACAAAAAAAAAAAAAAATCACATATCTTGGAATTAATTTAACCAAGGACACCAAAGATCTCTACTATGAGAATTATAAAACATTAAAGAAATGAAGACATAAAAAAATGGAAAAATCACCCATGTTTGTGGATTAGAAGAATCAGTGTTATCAAAATGTCCATCCTTCTGAAAGCAATTTACAGATTCAGTGAGACACCCATCAAAATACCAAGGACATTCTTCTTAGATCTAGAAAAAATGATGCTGAAGTTCATATGGAAACACAGGATACCCCGAATAGCTAAAGCAATCTTATACAACAAAAAAACAAAACCAAAGTCATCACAATACCCAATTTCAAGACATACTAGAGAACTGTTATAATCAAAACAGCTGGTACTGGCACAAAAACAGACTTGTAGACCACATTAACATTTCTGCATTGAAAGCTGTTGTGATAGACACCCTCCTGAAGTGGCCCCATTATTCCTGCCTCCTGGTGTTCACTACCTTATGTGATCCTCTTGCCTTGAGTGTGGACAGAATGGACTTGTATGGCTTGCTTCTAAATGAATGAAGATGGTGATGTGTGTGATTATGTTACATAAGACTGGGGAGGCCATCTCATTTGTGTCTCCTCCTTTCCCAGTTTGGCATTAGGCAGCAAGTGGCCATGCTGGGGGATGCTTCATGGTGATGAGTATGGTCAGCCTCTGATTGCTCAAGGCAGTATCCAGATGACAGCCAGCAAATATCCAGAAGACCTTAGTCTTGTGACCTCAAACTGAATTCTGCTGGAACATGAGTGAGTGTGGGAGTGAATTCCCCCATCCAAACCCTGATAAACTTAAGGCCCATTGACACCTTGATTGTGGGACCCTGAGCAGTGGATCCAGCTGCCTTGATCACAGACACCTAAACTGTAGAAACTATTGGTTTAAATCACAGCAGTAGAATACTAATAAAGTTGTGGTGGTTCATGCCTTTTCCCAACCTGATTTTAAAATTTTATAAATAAAAGCTGTTTTAAAAACTATAAATCATTTAAATAGCCTTACTTCTCTTCTGGACAAATTTTGTCACTGGAAGAGTTTGGGCAGCAAATAAGGTGTTGTGTGCAGGGGCTACTGTCTTTATAAAATTCATAGGAATGTGTATGGAAAAACTATACCTGGATTTCAAAACTGTTTTTGCATTAAAATGAACTGGTATGAACTTGTTACTTTGAGAAGGGATCTAGTTTGAGGCTAAGAATATCACGTGAATTTCAGAGGAGCTCTATCAATATGAATTTTGGTAAAATTGAAGCAAGAAAAAACATCAAATTTAAAGTGAAAGTTGGGTGGAAGAATAATGAAATCAGTAATGCTGTGGGGAGAGCTTTGAGGACAGTGCCTACAAAAAATTGGCAGTTTACAAATGGATAACTTGTTTTAAGAAGAGACAAGGCAATGTGGAAGAAGAATCTAGCAGTGACAGTCTATCCACATCAATTTGTGAGGAAAAAGGAATTGATCTTGTTTGTGCCATGGTTGAAGAGGACTCACAATTAGCAGCAGAAACAGTAGCCACCACCATGGATATCTCAGTTGGTTCAGCTAACACAACTAACACAACTCTGAATAAACTTTCTGCTTGATGGATGCCAAAGTGTTTATCGGGAGCAGCTACAGAGAAGAGAAGAGCTTTTGATGGAAATTTTTAAACAAGCAGGTTTGAAGTATTTCTGCCAATAATTGTGATAGGAATGAAACATGGTTCTACCAGTATGAACCTGAGACAAAGCACAGTCAAAGCAGTGGCTACCAAGACAGGGAAGTGGTCCAGTCAGAGCAAAAGTGCTTTGCCTGGCTACGCATATACATAAAAGACCTCTCTGCCATCCTAATCCCCACCCTGACCTTAGTCAAGAGCAAGGGTCCTGGAAACCTTATTTGGAGATGCTCAGGGCATTTTCCTTGCAGACTTTCTAGAGGAATAGTGAATAATAATGTCTGGTTATTTAGGGCAGTGTTTGTAGAAGGTTAGTCAAACCGTTGGCAGAGAAATGGCCAGAAAGCTTCACCAGAGTCCTTCTCCACCAGTAATGCTCCTGTTCATTCTTTCCATCAAACAAGGGCTGTTTTGTGAAGGCTTCAGTGGGAAATGTTTGAGCATCCACATTAAGTCCTGGTTTGGCTCCTCTGACTTGCGTTGTTTGCTAATTTTTTTTGCAAAGATTTTATTTGTTTATTTGAGAGGTAGCGAAATCTTCCATCTGCTGGTTCAGTCTCCAAATGGCCACAATGGCCAGAGCTGGGCTGTTTGAAAGCCAGGAGCCAGGAGCTTCTTCTGGGTCTTCTACACAGGTTCAGGGGCCCAAGTCCTTGGGCCACCTTCCACTGCTTCCCCGGCCATAGCAGAGAGCTGGATCGGAAGTGGAGCAGCCAGGACTTAAACTGCTGCCCATATGGGATGCTGGCACTGAAGGCGACGGCTTTACTGCTATGCCGCAGCACCAGCCCCAACTTAAATCTTCAAATTTGATTTTGCATAAACTTTCTGAAAAACCCTTGTACATGTGTGATAAAACTATAGTAAAGCAAGAAAATGATCATCACACATACAGTCATACATATATACATACATGTGCAGAACTGCAGAGGAGACGTGAACAGGAAGGGGCCTTTTAAGGTACCAGAAGTGCTCTAGTTCTGTGAGGCACAAAAGTTACTAATGTTAATCAAGTCTAATTATTTTTTTCCTTGGTTGCCTGTACTCTCAGTGTTGCATTTAAAATTTGTTTACATCCATGGATACAAGCATTTACCTCTGCTTTATTTGTGTTTTTTTTTTTTTTAAAGATTTATTTGAAAGGCAGAGTTACACAGAGAGAGAACAGAGAGAGGAGAGGTCTTCCATCTGTTGGTTCACTCCCCAGATGGCCACAGTGGCCCAAGCTGCGCTGATCCGAAGCCAGGAGCCAGGAGCTTCTTCTGAGTTTTCCATGTGGGTGCAGGGGCCCAAGGACTTGGGCCATCTTCCACTGCTTTCCCAGGCCATAGCAGAGAGCTGGATTGGAAGCGGAGCAGCTGGGACTCGAACCGGTGTCCATATGAGATGCTGGCACCACAAGTGGTGGTTACAGCGCCGGCCCCTACCTCTGTTTTCTTTGAAGGGTTTTATAGTCTAAGATCTTGCATTTAAATCTTGACTTAATGTTTGAATATGGTGTGAGGTAGAGTCTAACTTTATTCTTTTGCATACTATGGTCCATTTCTAAACCTGTGTGTATGCTTACATGGATATTTATATTTGACATATTCTTCTTCATGTACATGTCATAGATGGAAAAGTGTAAAGAGTAGAAAATCTCTTTGAGTACTGTTAAGAGTACCCTGTCTGTGGAGAAATAGTGAACAAAAGGACAAATCATCGAGATTAGTTGGATTGTTTCATGTGTTTTTGGCTGTAGCAACAGGGTAGATGGCAATGCCGATAGCCAACTGCAGTGAATGCAGACAGAACATGTTTTTAGTGTGAGAGAGAAAGTTATCTCTAGGATATGTATGTTAAATCTGAGAAATTAACATTCAATGTAGAACTCAAAAGGCAATCGATGTATGAATCTGGAGCTTAGGGAAGCAAACTGTGTTATAGGCATATCTTGTGGAGTCTAGCAGGCACTTGCAATGAACCCTGGAACTGGTTGAGATGGTGCAACAAAGAGTGTAAGTGAAAAAGAGAAGAGCCTCAGGTACCAAATCTATAAAGCCCTCAGCTTTAGAAGATGAACTGAAAGAGGTAGGTGCTGACAGGCAGATTGAGAAGGAAGGGCCTTTGAGGAAGGAGGGAAATAGTGTAATTTCAGAGAAGCTTAGAGAAAATGTTGTTGAAAGGAATTATCAGATACTACTAAGAGATTAACTATGAATTAGAGACCTTGTCATTAGATTTGGCAAGATATTAAGCAGCTTTTATAGAAGATGTTATGTGGAACAAGCAGATAAAACATCTGATTGTGTTAGATCAGTCTGCACAGCACACTAGGGCATTGAACTCCCAATGGTTATAATTTATCTTATTCACATTTTTCCTCCAGTTCCCTTCAAATAAGATGAGAAGGCATAATATACCATCCCCTCTTCATTTTGAGTAAAGCAAAACATGCATTGGTGTTATCTGTAGTTAGCAGGTGAACCAGCAGTATTAAATACTGCATACCATTTCCAGCAATTGCACTTTCACAATGACTGCTACTGACATAATACAATGTCCAGTAAGTCAGTTGCTTGACAACATACTTTTGCCAGTAGCTTTTTTTTGCTTTATCTCTGAGCATATTTTTAGTAACTTCCAGCTGGTTTTTACAGAACTTTTGACAACAGTGAGGATGACCTATTTTAGTAAATAAAGAGGGCACGTTTGAATAAATATCCATGGCTTTCCTTCTTCTGAACTTTAGCTAAAGGATTTTTAATTGTATACTATATTGTTTTGTTTTAGTAATGATAAATGTAGTTGGTTTACCAGAGGTCAGTGTTTCTTTGTTTTTTAGATTTATTTATTTACTTTGTTTTTTAGATTTATTTACTTATTTGTAAGAGTTACAGAGAGGGAGAGGGAGGGAGGGAGAGAAAGAGAGAGAAAGAGAGAGAGAGAGAGATCGATCTTCCATCTGCTGGTTTAATCCCAAGATAGCCACATACAGGAGCCAGGATGTTCATCCTGGTCTCCCATGTGGGTGGCAGGGGCCCAAACACATGGACCATCTTCTGCTACTTTTCCCAGGTCATTAGCAGGGAGGTGGACCGAAAGTGGAGCAGCTGGGACACAAACTAGCGCCCATATGGGATGATGGCTTCACAGGTGGTGACTTCACCTGCTACTATGTTTTTTAGAAATCAAAGTGAGGGGCCAGCTGTGGCATAGTAGATTAAGTCTCCACCTATGGTACCAGCATCCCATATGGGCACCAGTTCGTGTCCTGGCTGCTCTTCTTCCAATCCAGTTTTCTGCTAATGGCCTGGCCTGGAAAGCAGTGGAAGATTAGCCAAGTGCTTGGGCCCCTGCAACCGGTGGGAGACACAGAAGAAGCTCATGGCTCCTGACTTCAGATCAGCCCAGCTCCTGCGGTTGCAACCATTTGGGGAGTGAACCAACTGGTGGAAGACCTTTCTGTCTGTCTCTTTCTGTCTGTGTAACTCTGCCTCTCAAATAAATCAATAAATCTTTAAAAAAATCAAAGTGAAAGCCTCATTAGCTTTATGTCAAACTTTCAGATAGTTTCTTAGATGATAATACTGTATGAAAAAAGAGAATGAGCTGGATTGCTAGTTTTCAAATATGTATGTTCATGCTTCTATTCATATTTCTCTTTTTCACTTGTTTCTATGAAGTTATCTCATTTGTTTTTTAGTTATCTAAAAATGGAAGTCCTTTTCGTTGTTTATATTTACAACATTCCAGCCTCTAATGCTCACATTACTCCTTAATTACTACTTAATGATGAATCACTATGTTTTGCTTTAGTGAAACACTTTCAAAATACTTTTTAGGTTTTGTGTATACTGGCAATAAAAGGCCACACAAATCAAATAAGTACTGTGAAAATATTGAAAACCCAAGGTGAGAAATTTGGCATGTGGCACAGCAGGTTGAACCATTTTGGATGGCCACATCTCATATCACAGTGTCTGGGTTTCAGTCCTGCCTCCACTTCTGATCCAGCTCCCTGCTAATACACCTGGGAAACAACAGATGATAGCTCAAGTGCTTCAGTTCCTGCTCCCCATGTGGGATACCTAGATGGAGTTCTTGGATCCTGGCTTTGTCTGGATCATCCCTCCTAGCTTTTGTGGGCATTTGGGAAGTGACTTATAAGTCTACGTCTGTTTGTCTCTCTCTCCTCTTTCTCTTCCCTCTCTCCCTCTCCCTACCTTTCCCTTTCACCCTTCTTTGCTCCCTCCTTCCCTTTCAAATAAATAGCTAAATAACTAAATAACTTAAAAAATAAAACTAAGATGACTTTTATTTTGTAACTGGATAATAGTAGAGATCCACCAACAAACACACTTGACCAAGCACATGTGATATCTTCTAAAATGAGATAATGACTAGAATGTAGCAGAATTTAAGATTTGAACATCATAAGATAAAGTTAGCACTTTTTCTTTTACAGGAGTAAATCACCTAAAAATAACAAGTAGGGTAAAGAACAACAACAACAACAACAAAAAAAACCTTAAGACAAATCCCTAAATTAAGCAGAGGGGTTGAATATGGGATGATGTTACAAGTATAGATCTTAGGAAGATGTTGATGCTTTAGGGTTTGGGATTGAGTTTGTAGTAAGATCAAGGATAAGTAGGAAAATACTCTTTCTGAAGCTTTAGGACTTAACTTAAATCTGATATGTGAATCTTCAGTGTCTTTCTTCAGAGACAAGAATAAGATTTACAAGTTGGTTTCAGAAGCTTCCCTGGACCCCATCTGATTCTAAGAAGCAGACAGTGGACAGGTGCTGTGGTGTAGTGGGTAGAGCCACGGCCTGCAGTGCTGGCATCCCATGTGGGTGCTCATTCGGGTCCAGGCTGCTCCACTTCCGATCCAGCTCTCTGCTATGGCCTGGGAAAGCAGTGGGGGATGGCCCAAGTCTTTGGGTCCCTGCACCCACATGGGAGACCTGGAAGAGGCTCCTGGCTCCTGGCTTTGGGTCAGCGCAACTCCAGCTGTTGCGGCCATCTGGGGAGTGAACCAGCGGATGGAAGACCCTGCCTCCCCTTCTCCCTCTGTGTAACTCTGACTTTCAACTAAATAAAATCTTAAAAAAAAAAAAAAGCAGACAAAGTAAGACAATATCTGTATCCCATAGACAAGTTGGACTGGTGGGAAGAAGTCTGCATCTATGACGGGGAGTGGAACAAAGCACACTGAACATCCACTGAACTGCCTAACTCCACTGGCTGCAGGGAAGAAAAGTCCAGACAAACTCAAACACAAATGCCAGGTCATATGTGTGATTTCTACTGGCCAAGACCCAGAATGCTAATATGACAGGAAGCTGCCTTGATAGGCAGAAAGCCAAGAGGAGCCATGTTGGCCTACGGAAGTGTTCCTAAAGCAACACAACTGTGGAAGGCAAGCCTCAGAATGACAACCTTGTGGACAAGCTGAGCCAAGGACACCCTGAGAAAGGCTGTAGAGCTTTTGGTTACTGAAAAGAATGAAAACAAACCGTGTCTGGGAGAGAGCTCTCCAAGCATGGTCAGAGGACTCCAGGAGATTACGGTCAAGCAGTGAACTCACAAACAAGATTACCAAGCACGTAAGGCAGTCACTATGACTGAGCATCAGCAGAAACAAGGAGCAGTGCATCCAGATTGCCCAGAGGTTCCTAGTGCCTGAGGCTGCTTTTGTTAGTGATGGACCACAGGTATAGCGTCCCAGAAGATTGTAATGGAGCTGAAACATCCTGTCGCTGAGTGATGTCACAGCCATCGTAATGTCACAGCACAAGGTATTACTTAGGTGGTTGTAGTAATGTTGTTGTTAACACATCTATGGCACTTCCTGTTACCTATAGCATAGGACGTACAGTTATATACAGTACACAGTGGTTGATAATGATAAGTGGCTGTGCTGTTGATTTTTATATTATTGTAGTTTTTATCATTCTCTTGAAGTGTATTCTTTTTAATATTTTTTTCATCTTTGTTTCTGTTGCAGCTTGTATGAAAGAATTTTTAACTGAATGTCACTTTGTAATTGCAAAAAAATGTTGCAGCTGTTTTGTTGACATTCTGAATGCTTTTAAGTAGATATAAGTGTTAAAAAGTTTACTGAAATGCAGCTTGCTGTATTACCCTGGGAACAGCCTCATACATCTGGTATTTGGTCTCTTGATTGTCTGAAGAGACAGTTGAGTGATCTATACCACCTATGTTTGTATAAATGTATTCTGTGAGGTTCATACAATAATGAGTCTTTTAATGACACATTGCTTAGAACATACTCATTGATAAATGATGTGACTCTTGAAATTAATGAATATTTACATATATGCAACATAAAACAGTTACATTTTAAGTGTTTAAAAGTAAACCGTGTAATTTATTATTTTAATTTTTTATAAAGGTTTATTTATTTATTTGAAAGCAGAATTAAAGAGGGAGAAGGAGAAAGAGATCTTCCATCTCCTGGTTTATTCCCCAAATGGCCACAATAGCTACAACTGGGCCAGGCTGAAGCCAAGATCCAGGAGCTTCTTCTAAGTCCCCAGTTGGGTCCAAGGGCCCAAACACTTGGGCTTGGGCTGTCTTTTGCTCGTTTCCCAGGCACATTAATAAGGAACTGGTTTGCAAGTGAGCAGCCAGAATTTGAGCTGCCCCTCATATGGGATGCAGGCGTGGCAGGCAGCAGCTTTACCTGCTGTGCCATAATGCCAGCAACTAAACCATGTGATTTAAAAAGTGAATATTCAGTTAGAAACACTCAGAAATGAACAGAAACATTTTGGAAACCATGCAAAAAGAGCTAGAAATAAAGTATATAATTGGGGAACACAGAAGAACTCAATGGAGGGATTAAGTCAAAGATTAAATAAGTGAGAATTTGTGAGTCGGAAACTATATCTGAAGCACTGATCTAGAAAGCAGTAAAGAGAAGCAAGGAAATAGAAAATATAGGGCAAGAAAGGTTAAAAGATAGGGAAGATGGAGTTCTCTTGTCCACTGAGAGCAGAAGTGGGGAATGTCCAGCCCACGGGCCATATAAAGCCTGTGAAATCATTCGATCTGGCCCTGGCAAAGCAACTGCAGGTGGGCTTTGAATTCAGTAAATCTATAGCAGACTACTTTTTTATGTTAATAAATTTATATGGCCCACAAGTGATTTGAAAAAAGGCTCCCTATTCCTGGCTTAGAGTATGAGAAAGAGGGAGACACAACATAAAGTAGATGACGACTGCAAATTATCCAGACTTGATGAACAATATAAATCCACAGATGTTGAAAGCAAGGAATTAAACAATAAGGGGTGGATCTGGCGTTGTGGCGTAGTATGCTAAACTTTTGCCTGCAGCACCTGCATCCCATAGTGCTGGTTCGTGTCCTGGCTTCTCCTCTTGTGATCCAGGGAAAGCAGTAGAAGATGGCTCTAGTGCTTGGGCTCCTGCACCCACATGGGAGACCCGGAAGACGCTCCTGGCTCCTGGCTTTAGATTGGCTGTGGCAGCCATTTGAGGAGTGAACCAGCAGATGGAAGACCTTTCTCTGTGTCTCTCCCTCTCCCTTACTCTACCTCTCAGATAAATAAATGAAATCTTAAAAAAAATTAAGGAACAGGGACAAAAATTAAAGTATAACTCAAGAAAAAGTATGGAAATAAAATAAAGCATGGATCCATCTTTTTTAAAAGAGGAATCCAAGTGGTCAAGACCAACATATGTCTTCATAAAATTGTTAGATTTCAAAAATAACTATTTGAAGGCCAAAGAGAACCTAATCATTTCTAGTGAGGAAAACTTAGGTAGATTTTGCCACAACATTCATTCTGAGAAAACATGGCAGATAAATACTAACAAAATCTTCAGGAAAAGAAGCTTGACCTAGGAATTTTATCTTCAGACTTGCTTAAGCATAGTGGTAAGCAGTTTTGAAAACACAGCATTTTAAAGAGATTGTTTCTATTAACTCATTGGAAGAATCTTCCACTGGACAGATTTTATCTAATGAGAGCTGACCACAGTGCCTAAGGAAGACACATTTAAGGACTACTGAGAAGTTGCAATAAGGTGAATCCAGACATGGAGAACAGAACAAAGTATCGTGATATGTTCATCTAAAATTGGGAAGTTATGGAGAGAAAGACAAGGTGGAAGGAAGAGAATAGCTACCATTGTAATTGTTGTTCAGATTAGGACATTGATAATACAGTCTGGAGAAAGGGTAGGCATTACAAATATTCATAATCATCAGCATAAGTGCGCACATAACAGAGGAAATTTCATTGACAATTTTTTTTACCTTCGAAATGTATAAATTATAACACATGACATAATTATGAGTAAACATGTTTAATATCGATAATTGTAATTGTAAACAAGTCAGCTGGGGAAAGGGAAAAAAGATTGTATTACAGATCAAAAGTAACTCAACAGTATAAAAGAAAAAGGAGAAGGCTGAGATTAAGAGATTTAGAAGGTTTGGAGGGGCTGGTGCCATGACACAATGGATTAATGCCCTGGCATGAAGCGCTGGCATCCCATATGGGCACCAGTTCCAAACCTGGCTGCTCCACTTCCAATCCAGTTCTCTGCTGTGGCTTGGGAAAGCAGTGGAAGATGGCCCAAGTCTTTGGGCCCCTGCACCAGTGTGGGAGACCCTGAGGAAGCTCCTGGCTCCTGGCTTGGGATTGGCGCAGCTCCGGCCGTTGTGGCCAATTGGGGAGTGAACCATTGAATGGAAGACCTCTCTCTCTCTCTCTCTCTCTCTCTCTCTCTGACTTCTAACTTGAAACTCTGACTTTCAAATAAATAATAAGTAAATATTAAAAAAAAAAGATGGGAAATGAAGAAAAGAGGGAAGTGAATGGGCACACCATTACTAGGCTAATGTAAACAGGAGGTCATGATCTTAATTTCAGTGATTGAGTTCAGGACAAAGAACATTAAATGACAAGGACACATCATATGCTGAATTCTACAGTTTTCAGTAGGTTGACAGTTACATGTTAACAGAATATGTACAAATAACATACCATCAATGTAAGTATAGCCCTTCAGGCAAAAGTTATGATTTATAAGACAAGCATTGACACATTCGTGGTAAGGTACTTTATGATCCCTTCTGGATCCATGGCAGGTAAGGTGTACCAAAGAAAGCATATAGTGGACTTAAATAATATAATAAAGTAGAACCAATTTATCTAAATGAAATTCTATGACTCTGAAAACATAATTCAACTTATTATAAATTTTATCAAAATTTGATTTGAGAGAGCAAGACAGAGCTCCCATTCTCTGATTCACACCCCAAATCCCCACAACAGCAGGGAGTGGAAGGGCTAGAGATTGGCGCCATCAAAACAATCTAGTGCCCACATGGTTGGCATTGAGATAGGAAATCTTACCTCCTAAAGAATCCGCAAAAATCCACTAGGGCTAATGAGTTCAGTAATGTTGCCTACAACAAAGTTAAGTTAATATATGAAAATCATATATTTCTGTACAGCAACAGTGAACAGTAAAAAATGAAGCTATAAAAACAATTCCCAATATAATGCCATCAAAAAATACAGGGGCGGGCATTTGGTGCAGTGATTAAGACTTAGGATACCTACATCAACTATTAAAGTGCCTAGATTTGATGCCTGGCTCAGTTTCTGATTCCAGCTTCGTGCCAGTGCATACCTGTGTGTGGCAGCAGGTGATGACTAAAGTAGTTGGGTCCCTGCCACCCAAGTGGGAGACTGGATTGAGTCCCCAGCTCCTGGTTGCAGTCTGACCCAGAACTAGCTGTTGGAAGCATTTGGATAGTAAGCCTGCAGATGAGAGATCTCTGTCCCTGTTTCTTTCTCTGGTTAACACTCTGCCTTTCAAATTAAGAATTTAAAAAATACCCTGGAATAAATGTAACAAAGGGAATTGATGATGTGTATTGAGAATGCCCATAATTGATATCCATGTTTATCGATTGGAATACCTAATATTGTTGAGATAGCAATACTCCCCAAATTAACTTACAGAATTAAACACAATCCCTCTCAAAATTCCAATGGCCTTTCTTTGCGTATGTGGGAAAGCTGAGTGTCAAAATGACATAGAATTGTAAGGGCTCCTGAATAGCCAAAACAGCCTACAAAAAGAAATTCAAAATTGGAGGATTCACATCCCCATTTCAAGTCTTCCTTCATTGCTATAATAATCAAGACTGGTATTGGCATAAGGATATACATATAGATGAAGGGAATTAATTAAGTATTCAGAAGTAAATTGATACAGTCTTGACAACTGATTTTCAATAAGTGCATCAGTTTTGGTGAGGTGGAAAGAATCTTTCAACATCTGAGATAATTGGATATTCTAAACAAAGGAATGCATTTGTAACTTGACTACACACATAAAAAAACTAAAGATCTAAGACCTGTTTTGAGAAGCTAAAATTTTAACAGTGTTAAAAGATAGATACAAATCTTAGTGACATTGGATTAGGCATGGTTTTTCTTGTCTTAGATATGAAACCAAAAGTGCAAACAACAAAAGAGAAAAATAAATTTGAACTTCATCAAAGTTAAACACTTTTGTGCTTCAAAGGACACTATCCAGGAAGTAAAAAAGACTACCTACAGAAAGGGATTAAAGTACTTTAAGTCATATAAGTCATAAGGAAGTAGTATCCAGAATATGTGAAAAACTCTTAACAGCTCAACAGTGGAGGACAAGGTAACTTAAAAAGGGACCACAGATTGGAGTAAGCATTTCTTCATGAAAAGATGCTCAATCCTCTAATCCTTAGTAAAATGCTAGCAAAACTGCAGTGAGCTACCCCTTCACATCTACTCTAATGGCTGTAATAAGTTTTTAAAATAGTAATAATAAGTTGGTGAGCACGTGGAGAACTGGGAAACTCCCATATGTTGTTGGTACAAATAGAAAATTGTGCAGCTTCTGTGGAAGAGGTTGGGAGCTCCTTAAAAGTTAACCTAGGAGTGGGTGTTTGCCTTAGTGGTTAAGGTGCCCTTTGGGATGCCCGTGTCACATATTGGAGTGCCTGTGTCTAAGTCCCAGCACTGCTTCCTATTCCAGATTCCTGGTAGTATGCACCCTGGGTGGCAGCAGTGATGGCTGAAGTAGTTGTCTCTATCACCCGCATGGGAGACCTGGATTGAATTCCTGGTTCCCAGCTATTCTGAGCCCTGGCTGTTGGAATCATTTGGGAATGAACCAGCAGACAGAATGCTCTTTCTCTTCTTGTCCCTACCCACCTCCTCCTCCTCCTCTCCCTCCCTTATCTTCTCCCTCTGCCTCTTTGTCTCTCTGCCTCTCAAATAAATTAAAAATATTGTTCTTGGAAAAAATTTAAACAGTTACTTTATGATGATCAGCTCCTGGGTGTATTCATAGACAGTTTAAAATGTGTTATATAAAACTTGTACACAGGAGTTCATAGACGCTTTCTCCCTATCAGCCAAAAAATAGGAACAACCCAAATGTGCATCAGCTTATGAGTGGATAAAATGGAGTATCATTCAGTCAAAAAAAGGAACAAAGTACTGTGCAGGATTTATGGAAGGGTCTGTTTAGGGGAGTACTGTTGACTGAAGCAGGAAAATGTTGAAGATCAGTCTTAGAAGCATGGCTTACAGAAGCTTATTTTCTGTTACTGAGACAAGTTTCCAGAAGCAGAATGTCACTAATTAGTTAAACGGGTTTAAAACCAGTGTTGGGGATGCAGCAGGTTAAGTAGTGTGGCACAGTGGGTTAAGAATCTATGATGCACTGATTAGAGTCCCAGCTGCTTCACTTACAATCCAGCTCCTTGATAATGTGCCTGGAAAAGCAGTGAAAGATGGCCCAAGTGTTTGTGGGAGACTTAGGTAAAATTCCAGGCTCCTGACTTCAGTCTGGCCCAGACCAGGCCATTTAGGAAGCAGACTAGCAGATGGGAGTTCTCTCTGTCTTTCCCTCTAACTCTACCTTTCAAACAAATAAATATTTTTAAAAAGCATTTTTGTTTGTTACCCTGTTGTAAAAATGTTTGTCTTTACATAGATTTGTGGAGATTTTCTTTTATTCAAAAATTGTCTTTTTGGGCTTGACCTTGATTTAAAAAAACTAAAAGAATCATACATTTTCCTTGAATCTTTCAAACTGTATAAAAACTTACATTACTCTTAATATGAGAGTACTGAAATGTTGGTGGTAAATGAAATTAAAAGGTTTATTTAGGTACAAAAAATTTCGATAATTTTTTCATAGTGTACATTTCCATGAACTTTTAAAAAGGATTTATTTATTTATTTAAAAAGCAGGATGACAGACAAATATAGAGAAAGAGAGTTCTTCTATGTACTGGTTCACTCCCCAAATGCCCACAACAGCCAGGGCTCAGCCAGGCTGAGTGAAGCCAGGAGCCAGGAGCTCCATCTGAGTTTCTAAGTGGGTGACAGGAACTCAAATACTTGGGCGATCATCCACTGCCTGCCAGGGCATAAGCAGAAAGCTGGATCGGACGTGTGTAGTAGCCAGGACCCAAACTAGGCTCTCCATTGTGGGATGCAAGTATAAACTGTAGCATCACATTGCCTGCCCATCGATAAACTTTTTGAAGAATTCTCGTATACATAGATTTCCAGATTTGTTAAGATTTGTAGATTAGAAATATGTTACAGGTCCAGGCTAAGATTAAAGTATTGAAAGTGTCTGCTAATACTAACTGATAGGAAAAAAAAAAGGGAGAGAATGATCCAACATGGGAAGCAGGATACACAGCAGACTCATAGAATGGCAGATGTGCTAAACTGGGTCCATTTGGATCATCCTTGATAATCCTCCTATCTGGAGATCCTTAATTTAATTGCTCTGCAAACTCCTTTTTGGCTATGTAAGGTAATATATTCACAGGTTTCAGGGATTAGGACATGGACATCTTTAGGAAAGCATGATTCTACTTACCGTGCAGCAGAAATTGAATTTATTAAGTACATACCTGCTAGGACCACACTTTGTTGCTAAAAAACAAGCTAAGGTATCTCTAATGCACCAGGAAGTGCCTGATGTGCCTGAAAAGCAGGTGAGTCCTGCGCTGCTCGGATTTCACAGTTATCCTTCTTCAGTACAGAATGGCAATAAGGCAAATCTAAGGGCACATCTCCAGGGTCCCGGCTGGGTCTGGGTTGACTTCCAGACTAGTTGAAAATGCTTTCCATGCGTGGGCTAATAAATTTTGTCTTTCTTCCTCTTGATTTCAGTGACAGGAATACTGGAGTCAGATGCGAATCAAAATACTGCTTTAGTACGACTGACTTGAAGGCATGTCGAAGTGAGCCTGCTTACATGTCCCCAGATACGGGCACTGGCCCCACTCCTTGCAGGCTTCTCAGCAGAGGTGGGCCTAAGGCAGGGGTCAGGTCCACTCTCTGCAAGATAGGATCTGCAAAGGGTAGAGGAATGGCTGAGCTCGGTCTGTTCTCCCTAAGTCATGTGTCCCACTAGTCACCTCTGCTTCCTTGAGAAGGAGCAAATGAGGGATGGAGGAAGACTCAGTGGTTCTCAGCACCCCTGCATGTTTGTGGCTGCTCAGGAATTCAGTGTGCAGCCTGTGGAAGAGCCACTGGCCTACATATGGGAACATAAGGGATAGAGATGCTCTTCTTCCCCGTAATAGGAGAGTTCATCTTAACTACTTGTCACAAATGGCAGGTTCTTGTGAGGGACACTCAGCCCTCCGTATGCTGTGAGTTCTGCATCCACAGCTGGTTGCCAAAAACATTAGGGAAAAGAAGATTGCAAATGTATACTGTGGAAGTTTTGGTCATTAGTCCTTGAGCGATCTTATATAACAAGTTTATTTTGCATTTACATTGTACTAGGTATTGTAAGATGGCTTGGGTTGGACAGGGGCATGTTCATAGGTTATATGCAGATTCTACCCCATTTCACGTCAGGAGCTTGAGGATCTGTGGATTGTGGTATCTAGTCAGGGTGGGAGGTACTCTGGAACCAGTCAGTACCCCATGGATAGCAAGGGAAGATTGTTTTCATGTTTTTCTCCCATTTAATACAACACAAATAAAGATAACTGGCTCAGTTTTCTTTTACCAGGCAAGCTAGCAACTGTTAACTTTGCCTCTAGGTTGTATTTATGCTTTTATTTGAAAGCATTACCTGGAGTCAAAAAAATACTTCTTTTGGGAGAGGGGTGGGTGCAGAAATAATGTCAGATCATAAAATATTACTTATTTTTATTTATAAATGCTATATAATATAGTTTTTATTTTCTTCAACAAAAAGCTGTAGATTGTTTTTTAACCTGACCATGGCAGTTAACTGTCTCCCACCTCTTAAGTTTTTCAAGTTTTTAGTAAGCCAAATAATTAAAACACAGTTGAAACCTTATTTGTTCTTTGATGACTCTTCATGATGTGCCTGTTGCTAATGGCATGCCTCTCACTCAGTTTGTGTCATACAGTTTCTGGAATTGTCTCAGAAGATTTCCAGGAGTTAACTCACTTTACCCCTGCTTGCCTGCCTTGTCCCTCCCACCAAACCCCACAGACCCAGCTCTCCTTTCTTCCCTTGCTTGGCAATCCCATCATGCATGAGCACTTCAAACACTAATTCCCTGATTTTTTTTTAAGGTTTATTTAGAATGATAGAGAAAGAGGGAGAGACTGAGAGATCTTCCATCTGCTCATTCACTACCCAAGTGGCCTCAACAGCCTGTCTGTGCTGGCCTGGTGGAAACCAGGAGGCCAGAACTCCATTCTTGGCTCCCATGTGAGTGGCAGGTGCCGAAGCACTTGGTCCTCCTCCTGCTGCTTTCCCAGGCACATTAGTAAGGAGCTGCTTCAGAAGCAGAGCAGCTAATACTCAAACTGGCACTTGGATTTGGGATGTTGGAATCATAAGTGATGGTTTGCCTCTCTGTGCTAATGTCGACCCCTCCCATTCTTAATCTTCTGTTTACGTGTGCCGTAACCATACAGACATCTGCCTTCTCCATTCCTGTTAGGAGGGCATTGGTGGAGAAGATATATTAGGTTTTACATCAACACTGTTTATGCTGATGGACATCTGTTAACTTTGGCTCATCGTCATCTGCCACTTCTTATTTTGGTGACATCATTCCAGTTCTCCTTTGGTGAAGTGCCTGTGCAATGCTGTACTTTAGTCTTGAAGGCAGCTCCCAATGACTAAGAATAGGACTCCAGCTAGGGCAAAGTCTCTCTATCTCTCTCGGATTGGTTCATGAGTCTCCCCTTTGTTTTGTCTCCTCTGTTTCCTCATGTCCTTCCAGTGAAATACCTGTTATCTTGTATTAGCCAGAGTGATTTTCTGTTCTTTGTGACTAAAAACCCTAACTGGCCATGAAAATTTGTATTAGTGACTTATTTCTGTATAGTCAGGAAAACTCTGTTTACATATTTGGGTGTCATGAAGATTAAGTGCAAACAAGCTTAAGGAATCCAGCATGGAACAGCCACAGTAGATCCATGACCTCTCAACCCGGTGAACCGCCCACAGAGCTTGGCAGTCTTATTAGTCCTTGGCCATTTGCTCCTCCATATTCTCCCAGCAGCTTTTACAGACAGTTAACATTTCCCTGGTGCCTCCCATGCAGCCGCATGCCGCCATCTCAGCAGTCTGCTGGGGTGTTTCAGTAGAGTGATGAGGGGACAGAGGTGCCAGGTTTGCAGAATCCCAGGAGGCTTTATTCATCCTGTGATCCATGTCAGCGTCTTGTCTCTAAGCCAGCCTCTAGGAAGTAACTTGTGAAAACATTGGTCAGTGTCTAAGCTCCCCTGCATCCTGTGCTAAGTGTAATTCTCACAGTGGCTCATGGAGTGGGTGAGGGCTACTTTGCTTGCTGTGAACATACTTCTCTTTAATTTGATTGTGTTCAAGGTCACGGCAGGGGGCTGATTGCTGTAGGTTTCTGCAGTGCCGTGGGAGGCAGCAGTGTCCAGAGATGTCTCAGCAGTTACTAGGATTGGAGCACTCTGGTTTGTCTTGGTACCAGGGATAACTGAAGCTTTTTGTGCCTTCTTGCTGATTGATCATCCAAACAGCAAGATTATGAATGATTTATGGAGTAAAGGTTCTTTATTTTTTAAACCTTTATTTAATAAATATAAATTTTGAAAGTACAACTTTTGGATTATAGCAGCTTTGCCCCCCATAATCTCCCTCCCACCCGCAACCATCCCATCTCCCACTCCTTCTCCCATCCCATTTTTCATCAAGATTCATTTTCAGTTATCTTTATATACAGAAGATCAACTCAGTATATACTGTTGCAGTTGATTTCTCAACAATGTTGCAGTGGATTCGTTTCTCAGAGGAGGAGCGTGGTGGGGGCAAGAGGCACGGTGTTACCACACAGACCCCGAGAGTCAGGTGAGAGCAGGCCTGAGGCGAGCAGCCCACAGACTCCTTTATTTGAGTTAGTACAACAGCTTATATAGCCAAGACCCACCAATCTGGACAAGGGGCGGTCTATGCCCCAACCAATCACAGCCTGTTGCCAGGCAGTTTCCAAAGCCATCCAATCACAGCCTGTTACCAGTCAGGCTCTTGTTGCCAGGCAGTTTCTGAAACCATCCAATCATGGCCTGTTGCCAGGCAGTTTCTGTTGTCAGTGGCCATCTTGGCATGACCTTTTCACCTCAGCGGCCATCTTGGCATGTACTTTTCACCTCATTCCACCACAGTATACTAAGTAAAGATTTCAACAGTTTGCATCCACACAGATGCACAAAGTATAAAGTACTGTTTGAAGACTAGTTTTACCATTAATTCATATAGTACAACACATTAAGGACAGAGATCCTACATGGGGAGTAAATGCACAGTGAGTCCCTTTGTTGATTTCTTTTCTTTTTTTTTTTTTTTTTTTGACAGGCAGAGTGGACAGTGAGAGAGAGAGACAGAGAGAAAGGTCTTCCTTTTTCCTTTGGTTCACCCTCCAATGTCCGCTGCCGCACGGTGCTGATCCAAAGCCAGGAGCCAGGTGCTTCTCCTGGTCTCCCATGTGGGTGCAGGCCCAAGGACTTGGGCCATCCTCCTCTGCACTCCTGGGCCACAGCAGAGAGCTAGACTGGAAGAGGAGCAACCGGGATAGAATCCAGCGCCCCTACTGGGACTAGAACCCGGTGTGCCGGGGCTGCAGGCGGAGGATTAGCCTATTAAGCCACGGTGCCGGCCCTGTTGTTGATTTAGCAATCGACACTCTTTATTTATGATGTCAGTCATCACCTGAGGCTCTTGTCATGAGCTGCCAAGGCTATGGAAGTCTCTTGAGTTCCCCAACTCTGACCTTATTTAGAGAAGGTCATAGTCAAAGTGGAAGATCTCTCCTCACTTCAGAGAAAAGTACCTCCTTCTTTGATGGCCCATTCTTTCTGCTGGGATCTTACAGAGATCTTTCATTTAGGTCATTTTTTTTTTTTTTTTTGCCAGAGTGTCTTAGCTTTCCATGCCTGAGAAGGAGTAAAGGTTCTTAATTCTGTCTTAATCACTAAAGAGTCTGTAAAGTAGTCTCAAAAATACAGATAGATTGGTATGAAACAACACTAGCCATAAATAAATGCAATTCCAATAATAAATTAGAAGTAGCACTGTGAGATGAAGGAATGTTGATGAACTTGAAAAAATAGTTTAAGAGTATCTAGAACTAAGCCCTGATCTTTTTAAAAAAAGATTTATTTTATTTATTTGAAAGAGAGAGGAAGAGACAGAAAGAGAGGTCTTCATCTGTTGGTTCACTCCCCAGATGGCCACAGTGGCCGGTGCTGTGCCGATCAAAAGCCAGGAGCCTCCTCCGGGTCTCCTATGCGGGTGCAGGGGCCCAAGGACCTGGGCCATCCTCCACTGCCCTCTCAGGCCACAGCAGAGAGCTGGATCAGAAGAGGAGCAGCTGGGACTAGAACTGGTGCCCACATGGGATGCCGGCGCTTCAGGCCAGGGCTTTAAGCCGCCGTGCCACAGCGCCGACCCCTAAGTTCTGTATCTTTCTCATTGATTTCTGAATAGGAAAGAGGTCTCTCTCTCTTCCCCCCCACCTCTCTCTCTATACACACACACACACACACATATATTTATTTATATAAATAAAGTTTTTTTTCTTTTTACTTTCCCTTTTCCTCTTCCCTCCTTGCTTCATTCCTTCCTCTTTTGCTCTTTTAAATCTCCATAAATTATTTAGAGCTAGCATTAAGATTTAGATTTTTTTTTCTGAGTACATGTCTCAATTTTCCCTTCTACTTAAAAATTAATTTTATTTTGCCATTTCCCCCCACACAACTGAAGATTTTCAATGTATAGATTTTTTGGGGGGAGGGGGTGGTAAAGCATGGGTTTCTTCTTGTCCCTGATCAGTTTGGATCCTAGGGCAGCCTCAGCAGGACTGACAGCTTTCTGGGCAGCCGTTCCCCTGGAGTGGCTTGAAGTGGGATGAAACAGATAGTTTCATGCTTGTGGAGTGGAGGCCCTTGGAACTGAGGATGTGCAGAATTTCTGGGGGCCTGGGCTCAGTGTGAGCGATCTCACTGGTGAAGGAAGGTCATGGCTGCTCGCCTGACATCAGGTTTTGTACTTGAGGAAGATTGTGGATGCCGGCATGGGATTGCCAAGAGTATCTGATGTCGCCTGTATGAGGGAGGCTGCGGCAGGTAGCCTGTGGCAGCACTGTGAACTCTCACAGGATGTTGGCATCAGAAACGTGGAACTTGGTTCCATAACAGTGATTCAGCACAGGTTTAGGCCTGAAATCTTGGCCTTCCTGGGAGGAAGAGCTCCTCTTAAGTGAGCAGTGTGTATAGAGCAGACGCAGCAAGGTTCTGAGTCTTCGGACAGCCACCGTGAAATACCTGAAAGGAGAGCTGACAGATGGGAGTGGGTGCAGCTTTGACTTGGACATTTTCTGCATAAAGTGGTTGTGGGATCTCTGCTCTTCTTTATGTTGAGCACAAACTGAATACTGGCTCAGTGGACACATCGATGGCTTCTTATAAGCAGGGGAAAGCCTTTTGCTGGGGCCACATTCCGCCAAGAACCAGGCACTTAGAACTCTCCTGGGAGATAAACTTCCCTTCAGTACCCTTTATTAAAGAAAGGTTTATGCATGCCCACACTGTGGTGCAGCAGATTAAGCTTTTGCGTGCAACACAGGCATCCCATATCAGAGCACTCATATGAGTCTGTTGTGGGCTTCTGGAGAATGAACCAACAAATGGAAGGTATTCTCTCTCTCTCTCTCCCCCCCCCCCCACTCCTTCCTCCTCTCTCTCTCTGTGTCTGTGACTCTTTCAAACAAATAGTTACATCTTTTTTTTTTTAAAAAAAAAAAAAAAGATTCCTCTTTCCAATCAAATCTCTCAGAAATAATCAGTCCGCCAAAATTGAGCCAACTTATCTGTCAATTGAGAAACCTATAGGACTTTAACACTCTGAAGCAAGGAGTTGGTTATAATACTGTGGAATTCAAGAAAATGTGTCCCTGCTGCTCCACTTCTGATCCAGCTCCCTGCTAGGGGCCTGAAAAAGCAGTGGGAGATGGCCCAAGTGTTTGGGATCCTACCACCCCTCTGGGAGACCCAAATGAAACTCCTAGCTCTTGTCTTCAGCCTGGCTCAGCCAGGGCTGTTGCAGCCATCTGAGGAATGAACCAGCAGATGGGAGATCTCTCTCTTTCCATATCTCTTCCTATCTTTGAGTAACTCTTTCAAATAAATAAAAACAAAAAAAGATAACTAATTCAGGAATTCAGATTTTACAGTCTTCAGCATACAGCTGATAAAGCCATTGGAAAAAGCTAAAAAAGGCAAGTGTTTAGAATAAAAAAAAAGGTAGGCTGAAAATTCCAGTATCTTACAGAGAGAGAAAATCAGCAGTGGAGAAGAGCAAGGAGGAATGGTTGATGTCCCAGGAGGAAAGGGAAAGAGTCAAGGAAAATAGATGCCACAGAAATTCAGTAAGGACTGAAAAATGTGTCAAAATTTTCAACCAAGAAGATTTGCTGTGTCCCGGTGGCCGGGGGATCACAATTCCAGTGGAGAGATGGGGGTGCAGAACAGATTGCTGTAGAGCAAGAAGAAATGGGGAAGGAGGACTTCTGTCTCAGGAAATGGCCTTCTAGGTAGACTCGTAACTGGGGCAGAACCTAGAGTAGATAAGAAGGGTTTTAGTTTTCCTTTTTTTCCCAGGATGGTACAGAGTGAATTTTCAGCAGAGAATTTCAGAGCAGCTAGAAGCAAAACAGGGGAAGAGCTAGGACAGAAAATGTGGTGCTGCTGTGAGAGAGCGAGGAGGCTGGTGCAGTAAGGTCCTGAAGGGCAGAGACCATAAAGTACAGAGGAGCGCCAGCCCGAGTGTGGCCTCGGCGATCCCTGCTTGGGGCACGCACACCCTCCCGTGAGGGACCAGAGATAGCGTTAGTGTCCGAATGAATGTGGCAGAGGTGATGTGCTCTTTTTTTCTGAGATTGAATTAGATCTTGTGGCTTTCTAAAATGAGGTCTTAAAAAATACTGTGGCATCTGTCCTGCTGACTCTCTTTCACACTCTCTCTGATATTTTGTTAGTGGAGATGGCTAGAAGATAGGTCCTTATTTCTGCGTTAGAAAATAATTTCAGGGGCTGGTATTGTAGGGTAGCAGGTTGAACTGCCTCCTCCAATGCTGGCATCTCATATAGGTGCTGGTTTCAGTCCTGGGCTGCTCCACTTCCAATCCAGTTCCCTGCTTATGTGCCTAGGTAAGCAGCGAGGATAGCCTATGAGCTTGCACCCTTGTACCCATGTGGGAGACCTGGATACAACTCCTGGCTCCTGGCTTTCGCCTGGCCCGGCCTCAGCCATTGTGACCATTTGGAGAGCAAACCAGTGGGTGGAAGATCTCTTTCTCTGTTTCTCCTTCTCTCTCTCTAACTCTGCCTTTCAAATATATAAAGAATTTCAGACATGAGATAAGGATCCCCTTTCTATCCTTCTGGGATGTTGCTGGACACATGCCTTTTTGGGTGTGAAATTTGTGAAATTCTTCCCAGGGTTTTATTATCCAGTGTTATACCGAGTAGCTAGCCAGGTTGATTCTCCAGGAAGATTTCTCTGGGATGTCTCCAGGGCTGGGATCACCCACAAAGTTATTGGAACATGGCAGAACTTTGATGTGGGAGGACTGGGCTGCGTCCTATACAAACTTCTCATCTTTTTTGTCTTTTTTTTCCTTTGACCTCTTTCACACACGTAGGCTAATGTCTCCCTTCCTAGGTAACAGTTTGGTGTGGTGAAGCCAGTTGTCCTGTTCTAAGCAGCCCTATGGAGAAGCACAGGCTGGGACGATCTGAGGCTTCCGGCTGACAACCGTGCTTGTGAGCTGGGAAGAGGAGCCTGTGGCTCATTTAAGTGTTCAGATGGCTGCAGCCCTGGCTGACATCATGGCCTTATCTTTGTGAGATCTCTGAACCAGTGAGCAAGACACAGTTTTCATAATTTCCGGTTCTTTGGAAATGGAAAACATTGGTTTGAATTTTTTTTTTCCTGTTTGGTAGTTCCATGGTCCTGAATACAAGGCTGTGTGTCTCAATGTCTCTTCCACAAAGAGCTGAAAAAAATGTCATGCTGGTTCACCAAATATATGTAAAGTCCATGGTTCACCAAATATATGTAAAGTCCATTTGTTAAAACTGTAATCTGTCAGTTACACTGATTCTGTTCTCTTTGTATTAATATCACATTAACATGTGCATTGATGAGAATTGTATTCTAGTAATTGGGTGTTTGCTGTGACTCTGAGAATCTGATACATTAATAAATTCTTTAAAAAGAGCATTAAAGTCCTAGGCAGCTGTGTAAATCATCCCAGGGCTTTTTACATTTGCAAAATAATAATAATAATAATAATACTTTAAAGTACTACAAACTTAATATTTTTATTGTTGATACTAATAGTACTCCTTTTTGTCTTAAATCTTTGTAATCTTGGGAAAAGCGCAGATAGGTAGTAAGCATACAGACAACAGAGGAAGAGCTAATAACTAATTATAAGAAAACCAAAAACTCTGTGTTTTTAAAACATCAATAACACAGTTGAGCTTCGTTTTTGAATCAGAAAAAGAGGGCTACAACACACTTGAAATACTGGAGAGCATTAGAACTCCATCTTCTTGGGATTACAAGGACTTTGGTACCCAAGAACAGGATCTGTTCTTCCAACACAAAGCAGCTGGCCAAGCCTGTTAACATTTACCATTGCACATGCTTGCCACAAAAACAAAATAGGGAGGAGTGAACTTACGGATTTTATAAAAGGCAAGTTTTAGGATCTTAAGAATATATTCTGCTTATAAATATAATACTTTAATTGTAGAAATTTTAGAATAAAAAGTACATGAAGAGCCTCAAGTACATAAAATGTAAAGGAGGAAATTACTGGAACTGCTAATCACATTGCTGATGATAACTGCTGCTAGCACTTTTGCATAAGTTCTTCAGTTTTTTCTCTCTCATGACTACTTTTTTTCCACATTTCTTGAAATTATGAGCAGCACCACAGTATTACATAGTGTTTCAAAATATGTTTTTACTATTCTAAAAAGATCTTTTAAAAATTCTGAATGTGTTTCCAGGGTAATTTTTTTTTTTTTTTTTTTTTTGCCAGGTATTGTTATAAGAACCCAAGTTCGAAATCTTGTATGAGGTCACGTTATCTTGTTTTGTTTTGGGAAATCAAAGTGGAGTTGATTTGACTGTAAAATCAAATTAGAATCTTATTACTTAATCCTATTAATTCTTTGTTTTTTATGCCTCCTCCTGTGATGTTAGGCCAGGCCCCTGTTTGCTAAACCCCAGATTATTGAAGTACTTTTCTGACTTACCTTCTTTTTAGTCTCCTTTCTCTTTAATCTCTTTTATGTACTTCATAAATGCATCGTTACCCTTCTCAAGAACATGAACTGACTCCAGATTCTATAGCAGAGAGCCCACACTGGAGCTCCAAGGGTGGTTATGGTCTGCAGATTTGTTTTATTACAACTCCGTGGTATTCTGCATGTATTTATTTAGAGGGAGGGAGAGACACCGAGAGAAACAGACAGACACAGATAAATAAAGAGCAAGCTCCCATGTGCTGGTTTAGTTTCCAGTGCCCACAAGGCCTGGGGCTGGGCGAGGCCAAAACTGAGAGCCAAGAACTTAGTCTGGGTCTCCCTCCTGGGTGGCAGGAGCATAGCTACCTGAGCCATCACTGCTGCCTTCAGGGTCACGTTAGTGAGAAGCTGGAATTGGGAGCAGAGCCAGGAGTCGAACTGAAGCACTGCAGTGTGGAATGTAGGTGACCCAAGGGACATCTTAACCTCCAGGCCAAATACTGCTTCTGTCTGTTAATTGTGTTTATTGGTTGAAATCTTTTAAATGAGTCATATGCTGCACTGATTGCTGTTACCTACCTGGCCTCAAAATTTCCAAATATGACTCAGTCATTTTTGCATTTTATGACTCCATGAAGCACTTTGTACATAGCATTCCTTACAATTGTGCAGTGTACAACCTGTGCTGAAGATTTAAAATATTGGAGGTTTTAGCCTCTAGTCTATATGAGCAAGAAAGAAAACTACTGTCTTGGCTAACGTGGCCATCTTAGTGCCTAAGCATATCCATCCTGTGACAGACCTTGGAATAGGATTGGGGTGGGGGGGTGGTGTTGGAGAAGGAGTCCCCATTCACTGGTTTACACTCTTCCCAAATCCTTGCAACAGGCAGAGCTGTGCCAGGCTGAAGCCAGGAGCCAGAATTTGAGCTGGATCTCCCACGTGGGTGGCAAGGACTCAACCACTTGGTCCGTCACCTGCTGCCTCCCTGGGTGTACATTGGCAGGAAGCTGGAGTCAAGCTTAGAGCCAGGCCTCAGACCCAGGCACTCTAGCATGGGATGTTATAGTTGCCCAGCCTAACTCGTGTCTTAACCACGAGGCCAAACAGTTGCCTTCCCCCCCCCCAAAAAAAAGTATACATTCTAAGATAAACCATGAAAAACAAAAATATTTGAAAAGCCTTGAATTCCAAGATATGCTGTAAAGTTATGTTTTAATTCAAAAGAGAGAAGCATCTTGTTTTTCTTTTATCAGAAACAACCCAATAGTTGCCCAGTTAGAACTTCAATTTCTTCTTATTTTTAAAATTTTTTTAGATTTTATATGTTGTACAAGTGTCATGTGTCATGTTTTTGATTATGCGAATAGTTCTGTGCTAACTTGTTTCCTTAGCAGATGCAGTTTAAAACTAGTGTGTTCTCAGATTTGTCTCAGAGTTCAGCAGAATAAAGTATAAAATCCCTTAAATCCCAGTTCCAAGCTCTTTACAGTGTAGTGTGTATGCTATATCCCCAGTTTTCTTCTTGTTACTCATACTACACTTGAGACAAATTGACTTATTCTCCCTAATATAAACTTCACAGTTTTGGTCACATCTGGGCTCCTCCTGCCCCTTCGGTTTATCTTTCTTCCCTTAACCTTCATTGCTTCGTTCTTCAAGACGCTCACAGCCCCACCTCCTTCCTGATGCATTCCTTAGCTACCCTACTTTTCATCTTTGTGTTTCCTCTGAATCTTTCAGCAACCTGACTTGATATTTCCAGTTTTCTCTCTATATATGTATTTTTCTTATTTTTAGTAACTATCCTTTCTTATTATAAAAGTAATTAAAAAAAATTATTTGGTAGAGTTAGACAGTGAGAAAGAGAGAGAGAGAGACAGAAAGGTCTTCCTGCTGTTGGTTCACCCCCCAAATGGCCACTACAGCCAGAACTACGCCGATCCAAAGCCAGGAGCCAGGTGCTTCCTCCTGGTCTCCCATATGAGTGCAGGGACCCAAGCCCTAGGCCATCCTTTACTGCCTTCCCGGGCTGCAGCAGAGAGCTTGGACTGGAAAAGGAGCAACTGGGACTAGAACCTGGTGCCCATATAGGATGCCAGTGCCACAGGCGGAGGATTAGCCAAGTGAGCCATGGCACCAGCCCCCAAAAGTAATTCTTAAATGAGAGAAGCAAAATGAAATGTTGAATCTCTTGTAACAAAACTAAACATACAAGAAAAACTTTAGCTGAATATTTGAATTATTTTGGGATGGAAAAGGATTGTTTAGTCTGGTGCCTAAAGGTATAGACTTTGAATTAGGAACACGAAACTGACTTTGTACAGCTGCTCTATTTCTGTATATTTGTTCTGTGCACTTAAACTGGAAGTATTTCCTTTCCTTTGTTAGGTGAGTTTTTAACCTTCAGAAAAATCCTTGTGTGCCGTGAAGTTCTGTTGACTTCAGAAGGAGCTGATTACCTTGTCTGTAGCGTGGGAAGAAGCATCCAGGCTGTCTGGTCCTTGATCAGTGGCCATGCTTATCTCTCTAAAGCACTTGGTGCTGCTGTCAGGGGAATAGAAGTGTGTGGGATGTTGACACTTCAGACAGAAATGGTCTGTGGTACCAGAGCCTTTAGTTCTAGACAGGATTTCAGTAGTTGTTGGAAAGAAAATAATGGTGAATTTGTGGATTTGGGGAATGAAACTAAATGGTAGATGGGGTTAATCACTACTTTTTTAGTCTTAGAGATATAGAAAAGTTGTTGCGTTGGAATAAATCTATTTTATTTTCAAAAAATGCAAAAAAAAAAAAAAAACCCAAAACACTTTTGACCCAGGGAAATTTGAGGGCACTTCAAAAGCTCACAAGAAATGGAATTAGCAGTTGAGTTTAGGGGCTGGTGTTGTGGTGTAACAGGTTAAGCCTCTCCTTGCATTGTAGACATCCCGTATGGATTCTGCTTTGAGAGCTGGCTGCTCCACTTCCAATCCAGCTACCTTCTAATGCACCTAGAAAAGCAGCAGAAGATGGCCCAAATGCTTGAGCTCCTGTGTCCAGCATTGGGAGACCCAGAAGGAGTGCCAAGCTTCTAACTTGGGTCTGGCCCTACTTTGGCCTTTGCGGTAATTTGGGGAGTGAACCAGTGAATGGAAGATAGCTCTCTTGCTTGCTCTCTGTCTGTCCTCTGTAACTCTGCCTTTCAAATAAATAAAAAATAAATCCTTTTAAAAAGATGAGTTTAGTGCAAAATTGTTTTTAAATTTTTGCCATTTTTTTCATAGTGTGCTTTTCCCATGCACTTTTTGAAGACTTGGTGTGTGTGGATTTTGGGTGACAGCCCCATCCCGCATCCCAGCATCCCCATCAGGATCCATCTCAGATCCAGCATTTTTGAATGAAGTCTGTGCTAATGGTGCTGTCATTGTTCTTACCCACATTTATTTCCAATGGCCTCATAGCCAGGAAGTCATAGAACTGGGATTCAGAGCTTGATCTCTCTTTCTTTTTGACAGGCAGAGTTAGTGAGTGAGAGAGAGAGAGAGACAGAGAGAAAGGTATTCATTCCGTTGGTTCACTCCCCAAATGGCCACTACAGCTGGCGCTGCGCCGATCCGAAGCCAGGAGCCAGGTGCCTCCTCCTGGTCTCCCATGCGGGTGCAGGGCCCAAGCACTTGGGCCATCCTCCATCGCCTTCCCGGGCCACAGCAGAGAGCTGGACTGGAAGAGGAGCAACCAGGACAGAATCCGGCACCCCAGCCGGGACTAGAACCTGGGGTGCCAGCGCCGCAGGTGGAGGTTTAGCCTAGTGAGCTGCGGCGCCGGCCAAGAGCCTGATCTCTTAACCACAATGCCAACTACCCTAGTCATTTCCAACATTAACCTAACTGGTTAGATGCTTCTTTACAACATAAAACACACTTTCTAGTAAAATTGATTCCACAGTCTGAAGCCAACCCTTTCAGCTATTAAACCCACCTCCAAAGCTTCTGTAAGTGGAAGAAACAAAGCAATTATGAAGTAAAATCTTGGACTTGAGGGAATAAAATGAGTAGGTTTTGATAGTTTATTTTGGTAATAAATTTATTTTGGTAATAAATGACCATACCATTTGCTGTTGCCGTAGGAGACCTTGGAGAGTGAAAAGTATTCATAACAGTTACATTAAGATAACAGACATAAACTAAGGCTATCCTGGACAGGCCAAGAAACATATTCATGCCAGGCTTGGGTCACAGCAGAACAACTTTGGGCAAGTCACTGTAACCTTGTAAAGAGTGGTCCTATTTTAGACGTATTTTAAGTCCTAAGTCAGGTTTGTTAAAGAATTCATGTAAAGTGTGTGAGAAAAAGAAAAATTGAAAATGAGTCCAAGATGTTTGCCCTCAACATGTAAAAGTTCTTCACTCTTGAGAAGGGAATTGCTGTGGACAGAGAGGACTTGGGGATGAAATTAGGAGTCTGTTTTGGGGTAACTTAGAGATGCCCGCCTTGCATCATGGGGACCTGCTGGCTAGGCAGGAGTTCAGAAGAGAGGCCAGACTGGAGAGTTACAGCTCATTACATCTAAGAAGCAAGAATAGACACAGAAGACAGAGAGGGGAACAGGTCCAAAGAATGAGTTCTCTAACACCCCAGGATGTAGATTTGGGTGATGTAGAGAAGTTAGCAAAGGATGCTGAGAAGTGGTGTTGGTGGAGATGGCTGGAATAGAGGCTCTTGTCTTGCCGTAAAGAAAGAATTTCAGGCGTGAGAGTAGTGCTAAGAAGGTTTCAAGGTTTAATAAGGTAGGGCATCCATCAGAATGGATGGGCACCTTTCCTGATGGGTGACAGAGTGCCCATCATTCAGACGGGGATAAGCAAAGTTACATAGTGTAGTGCAGACAATGCATCTGACGGGCCAGGTGGGCATCTCAGCAAAGAACCGAGCCTGGTTTACATTTAGGCTGGGGCTTACAAGGGAATGGGGTCCAATTCTTCCTGCTGTTTCTTTCCCTCCTCCTCCCCTGGCTTCTGGACACAGGGTTTTTTGGGTGTGGAACAGGTGCAATTCCTCCCAAGGTTTTATTACCCAGTGTTATCAGACTGAGTAGGCTGCTTGGCAGTGGGCAAAGAGGATTCTCCTGGGGTACTTTTCTTGGGGTGAAGGTTGGGACCACCTGTAAAGTGATTGGGGTGTAAGCAGGACTTTGTAGTGTAAAAATCCCTGGCTGCTTCCAAGGTGTGCTTCTGCCTCATTCTTTTTCATGAGTTCTTTGTTTTCCTTAAACCCCTTTTACACACTTGGGTAGGAAAAGTACTAACCAGCAAAGTAAGAGCAATGTTGCTGAAGCTGTGTGAAAAAAATGTACACAATCATATTGCAAAGTAATATACTTTCTTCATTTTCCTGCGTGGTATCATTTTACCTGTTTACCAACACTGGACTGTTGGCTTTTTAAAAGTTTGTTTATTTATTTGAAAGGCAGAGACAGGGTCAGTTTGAGGGGGAGCCATATCCAGCTGTTTGTAACATCCACTGCTCTATCTGCAGGGCTCATGGTTGGCTCAGTGCCTGGTGGCTGTTAGACTTTTTCTTTTTTTTAAAGATTTATTTTATTTATTTAAAAGACAGAGTTACAGAGAGAAGTAGAGACAGAGAGAGAGGTCTTTGATCTGCTGGTTCACTTCCCAGATGGCCGCAATGGCCAGAGCTGCGCCGATCCAAAGCCAGGAGTTTCTTCCTGGTTCATGTGGGTGCAGGGGTCCAAGGATTTGGGCCATCTTCCACTGCTTCCCAGGCCATAGCAGAGAGCTGGATTGGAAGTGGAGGATCTGGGACTCGAACTGGCACCCATATGGGATGCCGGTGCTTCAGGCCTGGGCTTTCACCCTCTGCGCCACAGTGCCAGTCCCTGTTAGACTTTTTCTTGATGATGTTTTCCTTCTTTTATGAAACCTTTCATATTGAGAAGATTTAAAACTAGAAAAGAGTTGCAATAATAATACAGTGGACTCTGGAACACTTTGACCTAGATCAGCAGTCAGCAGCAACATTGAGTCAATGTTTGCTTTTTTTTTCCTCTTTCTCCCCTGTGGTTTGAAACTTCATTATACATGACCCATCATTTCTTCATAATTTAATGTCTTTTCAAAAGAAGCAGGTTTTTTTTTTTATTTTTTATTTTATTTTTTTTTACAGAAACCCTGTGGAATTGCGGACTTTGGGAAATGTGCTAGGGCACACTGTTGTTATCAATACATAGTTCACATGGAGAGTTTGCAGGTTGTCCTGGAAATGCCTTCTGTTCTAGCCTCCCCTTCAAGTCACTGTAGTCTGTGTTCATCCAGAACAGTTTGTCAGGCTGCCAGATATTTGTGACGGGCACAGATCAGTAGGTTTTTAGAAAGTTCATCAACCTGGATTTTCTAAATATTTCCATATTATTAGGTTTCCTCTCCATTGTGAGCAGGAAAACGCATTAGGTGTTACTGTTTTCATGTTAGAAACTCAATGTTGAAGAGCTAGTGCTGGGGTAGAGTGTGTAAAGCATCCCGGTGGGTGGCAGCTCGTGTCCTAGCTGCTCTACCTCCAGTCCAGCTCCCTGCTAATGGGCTCAGATGGCGGCAGAAGATGGCTACAGCGCTTGGGCCCTGCACCCATCTGGGAGACCTGGATGAATGTCCTGGCTCCTGGCCTTGAGCGGACCCAGCTCTGGCCATTATTGCCAACTGGAGAGTGAATCAGCAGATGGAAGAGCTCTCTCTCTGTCTGTAACTGTGCATTTCAAATAAACAAACCTTTGACAATGAAAGAGAGAAAAATTAAGAAAGGGGGAGGGAAGGAAGGAAAGAAGGAAGTAACTCAGTGTTGGTTAAATCACTGTTAAGAATGCCCGCTTCAAATCAGAAACTAATGAATGTGAGATGTCACCTTGCTCAGCACGCAGACAGTGATACAGACTGGATGGAGCACATTCTGTGAATCAGAGACCAGAGCTTTGCCTGCCGCAAAGCAGTGACCAGAGTCACATTGCTGCCTCGCCCCTAGCACCCTGCCTGGGACAAAGGCAAGCCAGATGGACAGACCTGTGTGTGTGGGAGAGGGTCTCTGAAATACAGAGCTAGGTATATGTACAAGAAGGGAACAACCCTTCCCCTCTTTCCTAATCAAGGAGGGAGAAAAATCTCCATCCCCCACGGGGAGTGAGTTTTCCTTAGGAACAGAGGAGAAAGGGTCCTGGAATCTGCTGGGAAGAAAAAGCCAGCCTTCTTGGGAGTTCTCTTCCCTTTGATGTGCAAACCCATTGTGGGACAGAGCTGAGTCCTTCCAGAGCATTCTCTAGGAGGAAGGGGAGTTCCCTGTCCTGGAATGTAAGATAAGACTCCAGGTGAGATAAGAAAAAGTTTACTATCCTTTAAGTGGTAACAAATGGCCCCTCAACCAAGGCTGTAAAGAGAAAATGTTCCTGAGGAAAGTAAAAGCCAGGCTGTTATTCTCAGAGATCAGTGTCTGGGGCGTGGGGCAGGTTTTTCTCCCCACAGTGCAGGAGCTCAGTATGGAGACATCCTTTCTGCATGCCCCTCCCATTTGGGGCCTCTCTTCTTTGATGTTTGGTCGTGCTGGGACTCTGCACTATCTCTTGTGCTTTAGGGTGTGGGCTCTGTTCCCAAAATGCTCCAAGCCACAGGGTTACTTTTGTGCTGATCTCCCTAGATTTTAAAATTCCATGCGTTTACCATAGCATAGCATAGGAGATATTGTCAAAATAAAGTGATAGGGGAGGGGAGAAGTATGTGAAAGCCCGCTTGGAATCTGAAATAGCAGATCACTGGATGTAAGCGAGACTGAACACTTCTTCCTAATGCTGTTGCATAGGGCCTGAGAGTGGGAGAATACTTGCAAAACTCTTCTTTTTTAAAATTTTCTTGGGATGGCACTGTGACATAGCAGGTAAAGCCGATTTGAGTCCCGGCTGCTCCACTTCCCATCCAGCTCTCTGCTATAGCCTGGGAAAGCAGTAGAAGATGGCCCATGTGCTTGGGCCCCTGCACCCACGTGGGAGACCCGGAAGAGGCTCCAGGCTTCTGGCTTCGGATCAGCGCAGCTCTGGGTATTGTGGCCAATTGGGGGGAGAGAACCAGCGGATAGAAAACCTTTGTCTCTTTTTCTGCCTCTCCTTCTCTCTGTGTAACTCTAACTTTCAAATAAATAATCTTTAAATTTTTTTTCTTAACGATTTATTTACTTAAAAGGTAGAGTGACAGGGAGTGAGAGAATCATCTGGCTGCTAGTTTACTCCCCAAATGCCAGCAAACAACCTAGGCTAGAGCAGGCCAAAGTTAAGAAACAGGAACTCCATCCAGCTCTCCCATGTGGATGGCAGGAACCAGGATACTTGCTGCCTCCCAGACATGTTAGCAAGAAGCTGGATTGGAAACATGGAGTAGCCAGAATTTGAACAAAGCACTCTGATACAGGATGCAGCCCACCAGCTCCCACCCTTAACATGTATTTGCCTTTAAAAAAAAAAAAAAGATTTGTTTCTTTTATTTGAAAGGCAGAGAGAGAGAGAGAGGGAAGAGACCAAGACAGAGGTCTTCTGTTCACTGGTTCACTCCCCTAGATAGCTGTTATGGCTGGAGCTGGGCCCATCAGAAGGCAGGAGCCATGAGCTTCTTCCAGGTCTTCCACATGGATGCAGGGGTCCAAGGACTTGGGTCATCCTCCACTGCTTTTCCCTGGCACATTAGCAGGGAGTCATATCAGAAGTGCAGCAGCCAGGATTCGAACCAATGCCCATTTTGGGGGTTGACAGTGCAGGCAGCAGCTTTACCGGTTATGCCACAGTGCTGGCCCCTAACCTGTATTCTTATACAAGTATATTTACTTCCCCCATTTTCATGTTCCAGTCTTTGGTTTCCTGCATCTATTTCATGGCTATAAATGGCTGCTATACCTACAGAAACATTGATTGTGTTCCTGTGGGAAGAAGGATGTGAAGTACTGATGGACCCCCAGTTTGGGATTCCAGTGTGCTCGGGTGGTCACCCAAAGACCCAAACTCCAGACTGGTAGATGCAAAGCAAGAGGATTTTTATTAGGCGTTTGCGCAAACGGGCTTCCTGTCACCGGAGGCGAAGAGAAGCCCCGAGCAGCAGTTACAAGCATTTTTTAAAGGCAAAAGCCACAAGATTAGCATGTTTCGTGGGGTTTGGCTTGATTGGCTAGTTTAAAGGTTACCATGGGTACTCATTGGGTCCTTTTAGATGGGGAGTGGCTGCCCCGGGGTGGGGGGGGGGATAAGGGAGTTATTTTCTTGGAAAACGCGCAGAATGTTCTGCCCGTTAATCTCGGTGGAACATCTGGGAAGGGCGTCTGTGAAACCTGCCTGGGATCGGGCCCAGTTCCTTGTTCTCAGGCTTAGTTCCTTGTTTTTCATTTGGCAACATTCTTACTCCCCAAGTGTTAGCAAGCAAAGCTGATGTGTACAGAAGCAAGAGATCTACAATTAGCTCTTAGCCACACTTGTCATAAAGCACACCAAACACTGGAGTAAGGGTCCCTCAGGTTTTTCAGTACAGGGTGAAGAGGGCAAAGATGGTTTGTCTTTATTCAGGCAGGAACGGTGTCCCTAGAGATGACCACCTGCAGTGTAATTGCAAAGAAGGATGGGAAGTGAGCTTTTCAATTGGGCACACAGCCATTGGGAATAAAGTGAGAGTTCTGTTAGGAAGTAGGATTCTGGTTGTGGCTGGTGATGTGTCAGCCCCACCCAGCAGTTTTACTTGTAGGAAATTTCCTATGGTGAGTCTCAATGTGGCGGGACCTACTGGTGCCCCTACCTGGGTGTCTGTGGGTCCTTGCACCATTTTGGTGTGCCCAGCAGCAGCTGTGGCTGTCGGCAGTGGTTCTGGCCTTCAGCCCCCGAGAATGGCTGTGAGATGAATGGGGCTAGCTGCACCTGAAGTGCATAGGCATTTACATGATGCCGCTCCACCCTGACCCTAGCTGGTTACCCATAGCCGGTGACTGTAGTGGCTCCAGTTGTACAGATGTTCTGGTCCCTGGCCAAGGGCAGGCAGTTTCTGCCTCAGAACTCAGTGTAGGAACAGGCTGAATCCAGACTTCACCTGAAGCCACATTCTTGCTTCACGACTTTGCCTCCCCCACCCTGCTTCCCTCTCTTTCTTACATTCCTCCACAACGGGTTTGCCTCATCAATCACTTGCCCAGGAGTTTCTGCCAGTCACTGATTCTCAGGGAACAGAGCAAAGACCCTTGGACGTGTACAGTAAGACGTGTACAGAATTATCATTGCACCCTTGTTCATAATAGGAAGGCTGTTTTTTTTTTTTAAAGTTTTGAAAGTGCTTCCACCAGACTTTCTGCATTTTCTTTTCTTTTCTTTTTTATTTATTTATTTTTTTGACAGGCAGAGTGGATAGTGAGAGAGAGAGACAGAGAGAAAGGTCTTCCTTTTTGCCGTTGGTTCACCCTCCAATGGCCGCTGCGGCTGGCGCATCGTGCTGATCCGAAGCCAGGAGCCAGGTGCTTCTCCTGGTCTCCCATGTGGGTGCAGGGCCCAAGGACTTGGGCCATCCTCCACTGCCTTCCCGGGCCATAGCAGAGAGCTGGCCTGGAAGAGGGGCAACCGGGATAGAATCCGGCGCCCCAACCGGGACTAGAACCCGGTGTGCCGGCACCGCAAGGCAGAGGATTAGCCTGTTAAGCTACGGCACCGGCCTAGGAAGGCTGTTAATAAGCTAAATGTGCATCACTAGGATGCTGGTTAAGTAAGGCGCAGTAGTGTTAGGGTATAAAGGACCTCTCCCATTCACAACAACACGTACATTTAACTAAGGTATTTCTGAGACTTCTTTTACTGGAGTTCTTTTTTTTTATTATTATTTTTTTAATTTTTATTTTTGACAGGCAGAGTGGACAGTAGAGGGAGACAGAGAGAAAGGTCTTCCTTTTTGCCATTGGTTCACCCTCCAGTGGCCGCCGTGGTAGGCGTGCTGCGGCCGGTGCACCGCGCCGTTCCGATGGCAGGAGCCAGGTGCTTCTCCTGGTCTCCCATGGGGTGCAGGGCCCAAACACTTGGGCCATCCTCCACTGCACTCCCTGGCCACCGCAGAGAGCTGGCCTGGAAGAGGGGCAACCAGGACAGGATCGGTGCCCGACCGGGACTAGAACCTGGTGTGCTGGCGCCGCAAGGCGGAGGATTAGCCTGTTAAGCCACGGCGCCGGCCTTTTACCGGAGTTCTTAACACCTGACTATTTTGGAGACTGCTCAGAACAAAATATCCTGCTTGGCTGGAGCTGTAACCCTGAGAGTGTCCGCCTGGCTGGTGCATACCACCACAAGACCTGCAAGACCCCCCCCGATAGCTTGAGCTTATACAGCCATAAAGCCCCAAATATATGAGCACGTCTCCCAAGGCCTGTTGCTGCTGCTGCTGTTGCTGCCTGTCCTTACATATTTGCTCTTCTTCACAGCTTTCTCTTCCTCCTCTTTGCCCTGAGCTGCTGCTGCTTAAAGCATAGCCCTTCCCCTGTGAAGTAAAACTTTGCCAACAAATTGCTGGGAAACAATCTTGATTGTATGTTGGCCCACCAAACAGCTGTCCTGTTTTGCATATCTTACCATGTGACTGTTGAAAACAGTGAGGTTAGGCCGGTGCCACGGCTCACTAGGCTAATCCTCAGCCTGCGGCGCCGGCACTCCGGGTTCTAGTCCAGTTGGGGTGCCGGATTCTGTCCTGGTTGCTCCTCTTCCAGTCCAGCTCTCTGCTGTGGCCCAGGAAGGCAGTGGAGGATAGCCCAAGTGCTTGGGCCCTGCACCCGCATGGGAGACCAGGAGGAAGCACCTGGCTCCTGGCTTTGGATCGGCACAGTGCGCTGGCCGTAGCAGCCATTTGCTGGGGAACCAACGGAAGGAAGACCTTTCTCTCTGCCTCTCTGTCTCTCTCACTGTCTCTAACTCTACCTGTCAAATAAATTTTTAAAAAAATGCACCATCTGAATCTAATTAAAAGGAGCTATCAGATGTAGCCAAACTGAGGGGACATTCAGTGAAATTCATAATGTTAAATAACTGAAAAAACAAACAAAAAGTCAATGTTGTGAAAGATAAACTAAAGAATTGTTCCAGGTTAAAGGAAACGTGACTACTAAATGCACCGTCTGGTCCTAGAATGGATTCTAGACTAGTAAATCTTTTTGTTGTTGTTGTTATTTTAATATAAAAGGCATTCTTGGAACAGTTGGTGAATTTATGTTGAATTAAATGTACTTACAAATTGTTTGTATCCACCTCCTAAATCTTGGACTGGTATTGTGATTTGCTTTCATCAGTAAAGTGAAGATGCTGTGTTGTAAGACATCTGCATTTCAGCCTCAACAGGTCTTCTGGCTTCTGCTCTTGCTCTGTTAGAATATTCTCTTAGACTACCACATGAAGAAGCTCAGTTTAGCCTATGGGAAGACAAGTCCGCTAACTGAGGCACACCTGGTGACAGCAGTACCAAGGGCTGAGTGTATGGGTGAAACTGTCTTAGAGAAGTGACTACAGCCAGGAGTGATTCCAAGCAAGACCAGCAGAACCACCCAGCTGATTCCAGACCAGATTGCAGATCACAGAATTAAAGCAAAAAATGAGTTCTTAGCAATGATCTATGATATAGCAAAGTCTCACTGAAGCAGACGTGTGAAATCAGCTGCTTAGGTAAGACTACAAAGGGAAAATTATTCATTAGGGTCCCAGCTATCAGAGGTAGAAATGTGGAATTGTTAGGGAATCCAGAATTGATCAGATTCTGTGACTACTGTGATAACCAAATGATTCATGATTAGTGAACTCAAGAGAAACTGCATATAAACCAGGACATCTACCAGAGGAGTTTATGTATTTTTTTCATGTCCTCTGTCCTGTTCTCTGTCCACCATGGTCAGTTTCTCTTAACTTTGGATCCTTCTAGGAAATCAAAGCCAAAATCTTTCTCTGTTGCTGTGCGTTACTTGTCTCCTCTGACCTTTGTGTCTTAGTCCATTTTCTGTTGTTAGGAGCACAGCACCACCACTGGGAAGTTACAAAGAAAAGAAGTTTGTTTTCTCCCCTGATCTCTGGCCAAGGAGCTGCGACTGGTGATCGCCTTTTTGTTGGCAGAGTCAGAAGATAGTGCAGGGCATGACTATGAAGAGCTAGTGAGAGACCCAGCCTAAGTGACTGGTACAGAAGGATTCAGAGAGAAATAGATTCCTAGCCACTGGTTCACTCCCAAAATACCCACAGTGGTCAGAGGTGGGCCAGGCTGAAGCCAGCAGCCAGGAATTCCATTCAGGTTTCCCATGTGGGTGGCAGGGTCCCAAGTACTTGAGCCATCACCTGCTGCCTCCCAGGGTGCACATTAGCAGGGAGCTATGTCAGAATTGGAGGAGCCAGAACTTGAACAAGCACTCTGATCTGGGATGCAGACACTCGAAGTGCTGTCCTAGCATGCTGTATAGCAGACCCACTGTCAAGGTAATGCAACAATTATGTGAATAGATGAATTTGTCTTAATTCAGTATTAATGTAGGATAAAGCTGTTGCTGTAGCATTAGCTGTTTTTGATACAATGCACGCCAGTTGTCCAGGCACCTTGTGTGCCCCTCCCACTAAACCTGGCACAGGCAAGACAAAAGCCAGCATTGCTGCTGCAGTAGAAACACTGATTAAATTAAAACAAGCATCACAGGCAGGGGACAGAGCTCACTACTTTGTTCCTGAGCAAGGCAGGAACAACTCAGCCCACACAACAAAGGCCAGAATAAAAAGGTAGTAGAGCTAGAAATGAAGATTTTCCACAAAGGCAGGCTCATCTGTGATGAGATCACAGCCGAGAGAAATTAGCCTAAGTTGTTTTAGAGAAACTTTGCAGCAAGGTGGGATCACGAAGAATACACATTCATTATGTAGAGTAAAAGAGATAGGGAGATAAGGAACAGAACTTTCTTTGTCAGAGGTGTGATATTTTTGTCCTATGTGTCCATGTGCCAAATCTTAATCTCTTGTCCATCTTCAGATTTAATTAGATGGGCTGGGAAACTACTCAACCAGACCCTGTTGAGACACAAGTATACCCTCATCCCCAGGTTATAACTTCTCTTGAATTCCATTGTCCTGAATGTAAATCCTTCACCATACTGGCTGCTGAGTCATTTTATCGGAAGTAGAGGGCCATTTTCTTTCTACAGCAGACAGACCAGTTTCATCAGTGTTTAAAAAATTTATAGTCTGGGGCTGGCACTGTGGCGCAGTGGGTTAACACCCTGGTCTGAAGCGCCGACATCCCATATGGGTGCCAATTTTAGTTCTGGCTGCTCCTCTTCCAATCCAGCTCTCTGCTATGGCCTGGGAAAGCAGTAGAAGATGGCCCTAGTCCTTGTACCCCTGCACTCACGTGGGAGACCTGGAAAAAGCTCCTGGCCCCTGGCTTTGGATCGGTGCAGCTCTGGCCGTTGCGGCCATCTGGGGAGTGAACCATCAGACGGAACACTTCTCTCTCTGCCTCTCGTCTCTCTGTGTAACTCTTTCAAATAAAATAAATAAATCTAAAAAAATTTATAGTCTAGCAGGCTTGGGATAAGTGTACATGAGGGGACAGGTGTGTTCCCCCTTTTTGTTTAAGCAGCTGATAAGTTTAAAGTAAGATGTGCTCGTTCAATGATAGCCTGTCCTTGAGGTTTAGATGGAATACCAGTAACATGTTTCATATCCCAAGAGAAAAAAAGTGTATGTGTTTTTTGGCTAAGATAAGCACACCCATTATCTGTCTTAACCATAAGAGGTTTACCTAAAACTGAAAAAGCAGATAGCAATGACATGTTTTGAAAGTTTTACCTGTAGAATCTATAGCCCATCTCATTTGAGATGATTGGTGTAAGAATCTTGACCATTTTTTTTGACAGAGTTAGTGAGAGAGAGAGAAAGGTCTTCCTTCAGTTGGTTCACTCCCCAAATGGCCACTACAGCTGGCACTGTGCCGATCTGAAGCCAGCAGCCAGGTGCTTCCTCCTGGTCTCCCATGCAGGTGGAGGGCCCAAGCACTTGGGCCATCCTCCACTGCCTTCCCAGGCCACAGCAGAGAGCTGGACTGAAAGAGGAGCAACTGGGACTGGAACCTGGTGCCCAGATGGGATGCTGGTGCCGCAGGCGGAGGATTAACCAAGTGAGCCATGGCACCAGCCCCCCTTGTCATTTTTTAATATTTGGAAACATCAGATAAAAACAGAAATGATAAAAAAAAAAGCTGTAGCCAAAAGGAATGTGGAATATGTATCCACAGAGACATGAAGAAAACCTAATTTACCAAAGAACGTCAAATGGGTGACATCTTTTTGCATAACTCATTAGGCTTTAAACCATAAGGATTAACACTGTCAGATAAAGGAGGAGTGTTTATCTCTAAGCAAGAAGGACATTGATAAGGAATTAATGGTGCATGAGCATGAGAAATAGGAAATGATTTTACAAGTTCATTAGCATTAACATGAGTTGGACATCAAGAAAAGAGCACATCTAACTTTAAACATCAGTTGCTTAAACAAAAAGGGGGAACACACCTGTCCCCTCATGTACACTTATCTGTTGGGCATCAAGAAAAGAGCTGGCAGCTAACCTGTCTACTTTAGCATTACCCTCAGCTGGAGAGCCAGGTAATTGAGAATGAGAATGAATATGCATAATGTAATAGCATGAACATGTTCCTGAATAAGTGATGAATGGTAAGCACATGAATAATAGGGGGAAGAATCATTAGTAGGAAGAGATGCAGTTTCAGTTTTTTGCAAAAGTCTAAACACATATTGGGAATCATTTACAACATTAAGGGGTTCCTGGCTGGTCTTGTAGCATCATGGTGAGAGCCAATGAGCGTGGAAGTGTAATTAGTTTGCATGCTTTCAGATGTCAGGCTACAATAAACAGCTTTTCAATTACTGCTCCCATCTGTAAAATACACTGGAGTGTCTGGAAGAGGTTTGTCCCATTAGATGGCAGGCAATATCCGGGAAGTAGTCTTTAGAAAATTAAACACTATGAGGCTGGCGCCGTGGCACAGGATGTTAATCCTCCACCTGTGGTGCCAACATACCATATGGGCGCTGGTTCTAGTCCCCGCTGCTCCTCTTCCAGTCCAGCTCTCTGCTGTGGCCGGTGGCCAGTAGAAGATGGCCCAAGTGCTTGGGCCCCTGCACCCATGTGGGAGACCCAGATGAAGCTCCTGGTTCCTGGCTTTGGATCAGCGCAGCTCCAGCCATTGTGGCCATTTGGAGAGTGAACCAAAGGATGGAAGATCTTTCTCTCTGTCTCTCCCTCTTACTGTCTGTAACTCTACCTCTCAAATAAATAAACAAAATCCTTAAAAAAAAAAAAAAAGAAAATTAAACATTTTAAAAGAGTGAAAATGACAGTTGGGTACACCAAGAAAGTTTGCCAAAGCTATTTGCCAGCCAAAAGATGGTTGAAAAGCAGAGTCAATTTGTTTTCCTTTAAAGATTTTTTAAAAAATTATTTAAACTTATTTAAATAAATTTATTTAAAAACTAAATTTTTGGGGCCATCTTCTGCTTTCCCAGGCCATCACAGAAAGCTGGATTGGAAGAGGAGCAGCCGGGACTAGAACTGGTGCTCATATTGGATGGTGGCACCACAGGTGGAATATTATCCTACTGGACCACAGTGCTGGCCCTTCAATTTGTGTTCTATATGGAGGCAATATAATACGACTGGGATCCTGACCAGCTAAAGTTTTTAATCTTTTATTTATAATTAATCCTATATTACCTGTTTCTATTCTTTTTTTGCTGTTAATGAGGTGAAAATGTCCATTCTGTGCATTTTTCTTATTGACTAAGCAATCTGGTAGGGGAGTGACAAGTTGGAAATATTAATGAAATTTTGTCAGAAGGATTAATTCGAGATGACTGGGCTTTGGTATGATTTTGTATCCATTCTAATTCTTGTTTTGCTGGTAGAGTTAACTTTCTAGGGCTATTTAAATCTGGATTACTTTTTAGGATATCAAATAAATCTTGTATTTGATAAATGGGTATTCAGAGAGAGGAATATAGCTGGTTAATACCTCCTAACAGGTTTTGAAAATCATTTAAAATCTGCAATGAATCTAAACAGATTTGGACATTTTGAGGCATAATTTTATTATTATTTTTGTTCCCAAGTAATTGTAAAGAGATGAAGTCTGTATTTTTCCCTTTGCAATATATAATCCAGCAGTGGTCAAGCAGTGTTTAGCATATTCAAATAACTCTTGAAGTTGTAAAACATCTTGGGTTGCAAATGGGATATCATCCATATAATCAATAATATAAGCTTTTGGGTATTTTTGATGAACAGGAGCCATTGCGTGTCCTACAGAAGTTTGACATTTGGTAGGGCTATTTAACCTGCCTTGAGGCAATACTTTCCATTGATAGCTTAAGGCTGGTCCTCTTATATTAACAGAAGGAATGGTAAAAGCAAACTTTTTAGGGTCCTCGCTACTCAATGGGATGTTAAAAAAACAATGTTTTAAATCAATAATAGTTAATGGTTAGTTTTCAGGAATCATAGGAGGAGAAGGAAGACCTGGCTACAAAGCCCCTCTGGGTTAGATGACAGTGTTAATTTTTCTCAAATCCATTAACGTTTGCCATTTGCCTTATTATTATTTTTTTTTAATGACAAACACTGAACTATTCCAAGGACTAGTAAAATGTTCAGTGTGACCAGCTTTAAATTGTTCTACTACCAACTGAAGTAATGCATCCATTTTTTCTTTAAGGGGCCACTCTTCTACCCATACCAGTTTTGAAGTAAGCCATTTAAGTGGAATGCGCTGAGGACGCATAACAACAGCAGCCCGTGTTAAACAGATTGATACGAGGACTTTGATTTTGATTAGGGGACATAACCCATATATTTTTTAAAAGATTTATTTATTTATTTGAAACACAGAGTTAGAAAGGCAGAGGCAGAGAGAGAGAGAGAGTCAGAGTCTTCTATCCGATGGTTCACCCCCCAAATGGCTGCAATGGCCAGAGTTGTGCGGATCAGGAGCCAGGAGCTTCTTCCGGATCTCCCACCTGGGTGCAGGGGCCCAAGCACTTGGGCCACCTTCCACTGTTTTCTCAGGCCATAGCAGAGAGCTGGATTGGAAGAGGAGCACTGGGACTCAAGCTGGCACCCATGGAATGCCAGCACTGCAGGTGGTGGCACAGTGCTAGCCCCAAATAACCCATATTGAGTATTATATTTTTAGCTTGGTTAGAGGGGTGAGGTATGTTAACATAATCACCTCTCTGTGACAAAATGTCTTATCTCCACAAATTGACAGCTACATCAAAGACATAGAGCCATCTGGACCTACACAATATAAGGGGAAAGCACTTTTCCAAACCTTTGACACACTGCCAACACTGCTTCAAGAAAGCATTGGTTTCTTGAAGAGGCCATTGTGCATAAGCAATAGCCAATACATGGGCACCAGTATCAGTAAGGCCCTTAAATCTTTCGCCCTTAATCAGTAAGTTACATTCTGAGCTGTCTAATTTTAACACAGTATTGTACAAGACCCACTTTTCGACAGTTCCTATTCCTTTTTTACCGGCTTGAGTTATTTTTGACACTTTAGATGGTAAGAGTAACAGTTGAGCTATCCTATCTCCCTTCTTAGTCGGATACTGTCTATAGCTCAGACCCCAATTCGAACATGGCCCAGATAATCAGATCTATAATTCCTGGATGTACAATTAATCCTTTTAAAGTCCAGTTATTTCAGCCCATGGGAAGACCAGCTGTTTTAGGAGGAACCAGACCATACACGTTAGTTAGTAGGCAGTAACAAAAGGCAGAATTTTTTATAATAACCACATCTTTACTTGCTGGTAAATCTATGGCCGTGCTTCCTTTTGTGGTTGAAATGAGATCGGAGACCGTGCAGGACCATGAGTCGTAGTAGTTTGAACAGGGAATTGCTGCATCACTGGCATTGTTTGGTGCTCAGGAAACTTGTTTCCCTGAGCAGGGCCCAAGGAATTTCCTTCCTTAACAAATCTAGAATGACATTGATTAGCCCTGTGGCATCCATTGTGGACAAATACCAGGAGATGGTGCTGCAGCAGCAGGCCCAGCAGGTTGATTGGCTAAATTGTTTACAGTCCCATTGGAAGTGTCCCACATGACCATGTTTGAAACAGGTATTGTTAGTTTTTATATTTAACTTTGAGATGGCAGCAGCCAACACATTAGCCTGAGATGTGTAAGGGCCACAGTGTCACTACAAGTTTTCATGTAATCCTCTAGGGAACTTTTAGCTGCTCTGAGAGGGCGCAGAGCTTTCTTTCTTTCTTTTTTTTGTTTTTTGTTTTTTTTTGGTTTTTGGTTTTTGTGGTTTTTTTTTTTTTTTTTTTTTTGACAGGCAGAGTGGATAGTGAGAGAGAGAGAGAGAGAGAGAGAGAGAGAAAGGTCTTCCTTTTTGCCGTTGGTTCACCCTCCAATGGCCGCTATGGCCGGCGCATCGTGCTGATCCGAAGCTAGGAGCCAGATGCTTCTCCTGGACTCCCATGCGGGTGCAGGGCCCAAGGACTTGGGCCATCCTCCACTGCCTTCCCGGGCCATAGCAGAGAGCTGGCCTGGAAGAGGGGCAACCGGGATAGAATCCGGCGCCCCAACCGGAACTAGAACCTGGTGTGCCGGCGCTGCAAGGCAGAGGATTAGCCTGTAAAGCCACGGTGCCGGCCACGCAGAGCTTTCTAATGTTCTTTATTAGCATTATCAAAAGCCAATTTTTTCAGTAACAAATCCTTAAGCCCAGGCTGTGAAATTGCCTTATGCAAAATGTCCTGTAGCCATGCAGTGAGGTCTACATGACCTCACTCTTGCCTTGATGGGGTTTGACAAAGGAAGGCACAGACTTTCCTGATTCTGTAATCTGCTCCCAAGCTCACAAACAACAGAAGTGCACCTGCAAAATGTCCTCATAAGAGTATGCCAGTTGTGCCCGCAGCGCCAGCCAAGGACCTGTTCCCATCAGCTGCGCTGAGATCAATTGGAGGATTAGCTCTGTGGTTACACAGTTCTTGTTGTTCTGCCTCCTCTTTCCACCAGGTTTGAAACTGAAAAATTCACTAGGGCTCAGACACATCCTTGCCGTTAACTTCCAATCATACAGAATGCATCTTTCATTATCAGCCACTCCTTTAAGAATGCTATATGTGTATAGAGAATTAATGCCAAATTGAGTAATGACTATTTCAGATACTTTGATCAATTTAAATATGAGGGCTTCATGTCCCCAGTTATAGCCCCCCTCTGGAAATTGGGGTTGTTCACCAGGCCCAAATGGCACAACTCTAACTAGAGCCACTAAGGAGAAATCCCAATAGGTTTCTGATTCTCCTTCTTTTTGGGCTTAATACCTTGTGCTATAGTTCCACCAAATTCTGTTGGTCCTGTTGCATATGCCACTGGAGCAGAGGGCTCAAGGAGCTAGTTTTTGGACTCCTTAGGGTTACTGCTCTTACTAAGGCAATCAGGAGCAATGGCTCTGTAATGCAAGGAGGCACAAGATGCTGAGTGCAAGGGCCTTTGCCCTCATGCTGTTCCTCACTCTCCTCCCCTTCACAGCTTTCCCTTCTTCCTCTTCTGTGTGGGACTCAGCACCTGATTCAGAGGAAGATGCACCATTTTGCAAAGCCTGCAAGGCCACAGAGATAAGATTAAGCAGTGACCATACAGATGCTGAAATTAATTCTCCCTGTCTATGAGCCTTTTTGAGAGACCTGATTACATCCATCCATTGTGAAACATCTAAAGTGCCCTGTGGGGGAAGCCAGTAATAATGATTATTCACTTAATAGAAGAGTTCCTTGCAAGCTTGAGTCTTTTTTTTTTTAAATTTTTCCCAAAGAGACCTTTTATTTAATGAATACACATTTCATAGGTACAGCTTTAGGAATATAGTTTTTCTTCCCACCATACCCACCCTCCCACCCATACTCCCATCCCTTCTCTTCCTCCCACTCCCCTTGCCAGTCCCATTCTTCATTAAGATTCATTTTCTTTTCTATTTTTTTAAAAGATTTATTTATTTGAATGAGTTACACAGGCCGAGAGAGAGAGAGAGGTCTTCCACCTGCTGGTTCACTCCCCAAATGGCTGCAATGGCTGGAGCTGTGCTGATCCGAAGCCAGGAGCCAGGAGCTTCCTCTGGGTCTCCCACGTCAGTGCAGGGGCGCAAGGACTTGAGCCATCTTCTGCTTTACCAGACCATAGTAGAGAGCTGAATTGGAAGAGCAGCAGTTGGGACTCAAACCAGCATCCATATGGGATGCCGGCACTGCAGGTGGCAGCTTTACCTGCTACGCCACAGCGCCAGCCTCAAGATTCATTTTCAGTTAACTTTGTACACAGAAGACCAACTCTATACTAAGTAAAAATTTCAACAATTTTTACACATACACACACACACTATGATAACAAGTTTTACAGTTAACTCTCATAATACAACTCATTAAGGACAGAGGTCCTGCATGGGAAATTAGTATCCAGTGACTCCTGTTAATTTAACAATTAACACTCTTATGTATGACATCAGTGACCACCCAAGGCTCTTGTCATGAGCTGCCTAGGCTGTGGAAACCTTTTGAGTCCACAGTCTCCATCAGTATTTAGACAAGGCCATAAGTAAAGTAGAAGTTGTCTCCTCCCGTTAGAGAAATGTACATCCTTCTTTGATGGCCATTTCTTTCCACTGGGGTCCCTCTCACAGAGATCCTTTATGTAGAACATTGTTTGCTACAGTGTCAGCTTTTCAGCCAGACCAGAATGCCTTAAGGGCTGATTCTGAGGTCAGAGTGCTACTGAAAGCAATTGTTGTTCTGTGAGTCTGTGGTGTAGACTGCTTCCCTTGTTGGAACATTCTCTCCTTTTTTAATTCTATCTATTATTATTAGCAGACACGTGATCCTATTTAGATAATCCCTTTAACACTTAATCCTATCTATAGGTACACTTTAACAGTTAATATGATAACTTTTAAGTTGGCATTTTTTCCATCCAGGTTAATGGAATTTGGGGTCCCATGGCAGGTTTTTAAACTGTACCCTTAGAAGGAAGTCTATAGGAATGTATGCAGAACTATACAGATTTACAGTTAAAAACTTCCTCCTCCCTCTCTTATTCCCACTGTTATTTTTTAATGAGATCCATCCTCAGTTGACTTTATACTCATTAACTGTATGTTAAGAGTTCAACAAATATGAAAAGAAAAAAAAAAAACAGAAAAACAAGCAAAAACCAAAAATTGTTCCTCAACAATCAAGACAAGGGCCACTCAAGTCATCCCTTCTCCAAGTGTCAATGTCACTTCTACAGATTTTGTTCTAGGTGCTCTGTTAGTTGTCACAGATTGGGGAGAACATATGGTATTTGTCCCTTTGGGACTGGCTTATTTCACTAAGTATGATGTTTTCCAGATTCATCCATTTTGTTGCAAGTGACTGCATTTCATTTAACAGAGACCCCTGAAGAGGAAAGAATTCCCTTTAATAATTTTATATATTTATCATGTTTACTGTCACTCTGCCCCATTGTTTCCTTGATGACCTGAGCAATGATCGTGCCACGCGAGGCAGAACCGTTCATTTCCTCATTGTCCTTCAGCTTTCACACTTGCTCCTTCTGCTTGGATGCCCTCAGTACTCCGTCACCAGAGCTGAATCAGAAGAGGAGCTGACTCGAACTGGCACCCATATGCGATGCTGGCATTGAGCTGTGACTTCACCCACTGTGCCACAATGCCAGCCTATTATTTGTCTTTTCATGGTTACTGTTTGAGATAGGTTTTTTCCTTTTGTGTTTCTGGATTTGATCCTTGATAAAAGGTCATAATTACCAACTTGAGGCTCATCCAGATTAAGAAAAAGGATTATGCTCTGAGGTAAGAGTAGCTTTCTTGTCACTCATCTTTACTCTTCAGTTTTTAGTTGGGAATACTGCATTCTGTAGTTGTTAAAATCAAAAGATTCCTCAGTTCATGCACTACCAGGAAGTACTGAGTTCACCATTATGGACATATTTAAATAGAGGATCATTTGATAGCAGAGGCATTCAAAAGGCAACATTTGTATCAGTTGGAACAGATGATGTTTTTTGGGGGGGGGTGTTCCAGGAACCCTCCAGGTGTGGTGATTTGGCAGAAGATCCCATAATACTCAAAAGCAGGTTAAACTTAGTTAAGTTTTACTACAACAAGGGATACCAAGCAAAGCACTAGGAAACAGGTAAGTGTCAGGTGGTATCTGCAGAAGTCCAGCATATCTCAAATCTTGACTCATCTGAAAGCACAAAGCACAGGTTCATCCAGGAATGTCTGCTCAGGGAAGCCATTCAGGTCTCTGAGGCTTATGTGGCACTGGTCCTGCTTCTGGCCATAGCAACTGAAATTCAGGACTCTGACCCTGAAACCAGGGATATAGGATCATCTTAACTTTTGTGCAAAGCAGATTGACAGATTGGTATGGTACGGCACATTGCTTCAAGTATACATAGCAAAATCATCAACAGGAGACATCGAGAACATCTGGAGGACAGCTTTTCCAAGGCAGTCATGGCTTAGGACCACCTTAGGATGTGAAGATTGCACAGCTAGACCTGCTCTGTCCATTCACCCCACACATGGTCATCACCCTTCTAGGATATTCATTGTCAGTGGAATCTGCACAGTAAAATTCTGTCTCCCCAAAAGTTAAAAATAGATTTAATGAGGAGGAAAATCAGGTCTCAAAGACAGTAGTAAGAAATCAAGTGCGTTTGATCATGAGAGGGAGCACATACATGGTGAAGGTGATGTAGCAGTTTCAAACTCTTTGCTTAGGGAAAGAGTGGTTTTGTAGAACCTGAGTAACACTGAGGTGTTTATTTTTCATTTGGGGAAAGATACCTAAGCCTGTTGTTTCTTCTAGTGCAGAAGGTATAACGTCTATCTTGAAATGACGTGAAGGAACCCAGTAGGAGCCCAAAACTTACATAAGTTTAGATACTAAAAGGCTGAGTTTGAGCCAGATACCATGGTCACACTAGTCCTTGTGAAAAAAGGAAATCTAGTTAGTGGCTGGCATTGTGGTGCAGCAGGTAAAGCTGCAACCTTCAATACTGGCATCCCACATTGGAATCTGAGTCTTGGCTGCTCTACTTCCTATCTAGTTCGCTGCTAATTCTGCTGTGAAAGCCGCAGATGATGGCCAAGTGCTTGGGCCGCTGACTCCCATGTGGGAGACCTGGATTGAGTTCTGGACTCCTGACTTTGGCCTGGCCCAGCCCTAGTCATTGTAGTGATTTGGGGAGGGAATCAGCAGAGGAAAGATTGCACGCGTGCTCTCTCTCTCTCTTTCTCTTTCTGACTCTTTCAAATAAAAATTTTTAAAAAGAAAGTATAAACAGCTGAGAATAGAAAGTAGATGAGGAAGTGAAACGGTTTGAGTAGAGGGAAAGAGCAGAGACTGAAAGAGAAATGAGGCCACAGAAGTTTCCTCCCTTCTGCTTCCTTCTCCTTCTTCCCACTTCCCTCTCCACAAATGCTTATCAAATACCCATGATGTATCATGAACCATAAGAAGCACCAAGAGTCTTAAAATGTATCATGAGTGAGTGACCTTCAAGTAAGCAAGAGTCATGTGTTTTCAGATGTTTTCCTAATCTGTGTAAATACCCTCAGTTTGTTTAGTTTGGCTCCAAAAGCTCTTAAAGGAAAGGCCATTTATTGGGAGTGTGTGGATGATAGACTGATTTATAGCTGAACTGGAAAAACTCTGTCTTTGGGAAAGTTTGGATGTTTGGTTTTTGAGCCTTGGCCTACGTAAGGGCAGTGGAATTTACGATGTGCTGGTAGATATCTGAATCTCTCTGGTAACCCCCAGGGTCAGCTTTGTTACTGATGGTTTTCAGCTAGAGTAACCCATCAGATCACCTGACTTGATTTTGGGACCCACCAAGAGATGGTAAAACCGTGTTGAAAACTTATGCTTTGGCTTCTCCTGAAGTCACGATTTTTGTGCCTAACTTGATGGTTCCATCTGGTGGTGAAGCCCCATCTACCACCTGTGTACGAAGTCTGAGAAGCTTGGTTTATTGTTCTCTCAGCTACTGAGTTTTGGGGTCATTTTCTATGCAGCAACAGAGAAATATGAGTTGGTCATGCAGGTGTCTGGATGAAATAATGCTGAACACAGCTTTTAATTTGTGTATTAGAAAGTACCGACAGCCACCCACCCCTGCACCCCACACAGCAAACAAGTTGTGGGATGGGTGAAGGCTATGTCTTACTTTGTGTATTTCATTTGTTTTGCGTGGAAGCTCAGGATACATTTAGTCAGTACCCTAGGAAATTAACTATAAATCTGTAATGTCATTCAAGGTCTAGTGCATATTCAGATTTCCCCAGGTGTCAACAAAGCCTTTACTGCAGTTTTTCCCCACTCATAACCAGAATTAAATCAAGTTTCATACATCATATTTTTTATTTCATGTTTAATCAAATAATTTTATATAATTATGCTGTATAATGTGATGCTGTGATAGATATGTATATTGTGGAATGATTAAATAGTGCTAAATAACATAGCCATCATTTCACATACTCATTTCTTCATGATGAGAACATTTAAAATCTACTTTCAGCAACTTTGAAATATGTGTTATTATTAATGTGATTATAATACATTAATTTTTTAAATTATTAATTATAGTGATCAGGCTCTGCAGCAGATCCCTGGAACTTATTCCTCATGTTGAACTGAACTTTGTACCCTCTGCCCAACATCTTCCCTCTTTCCTACATCTGCCCTGCAGCTTCTGGTAAGCACCACTTTACTCTCTACTTCTGTGAGTTCACTGTTTAGACTGCACAAGTGAAATCATGCACCATTTGTTTCTGTGGCTTATTTCACTTAGTGTAGTGTGCTGTAGATACATTCTTGTTGTCATAAATAGCATAATTTCCTTCTTTTTAAAAAGAAATTCCATTACACAATGTGGTATACACATACACACACACACACACACATATAAATCTTTATCCTTTCAGCCACAGAGTGCTTAGGTTATTTATGTATCTTGGCTATTGTGAATAATGCTACAAGGGGTGTGGAAATGCAGATATCACTTCAACATCGTGGTTTCAGTTCTTTTAGTTGTATACCAGAAGTCAGATTGTTGAATCAGAGGATAATTCTATTCTTAGTTGCTGTTTGAGGGGCAGAGAATGAGAGTTCCCATCGGCTGGTCCACTCCCCAGATGCCAACAACAACTGGGTAGAATCCGGGAACTCAATCTAGGTTGCCTCATGGGTGGCGGAAAGCTAATAGCACTGTATCCTGGGGTCTGTGTTAGCAGGAAGCTGGAGTTAGGAGCCAGAGTTAGGACTTGGACTCAACCACTTCAGTATGGAAAATGGGCATTTTAATCAGTAGGCCAAATACATGGCCTTTTGATTTTTTGAAGAACCTCTCTACTGTTTTCCAAAGTGAGTGTACTAATTTACATTCCCACCAGCAGGGTACATGGCTTCTCCTTTCTCCACATCCTCACCAACGCGTACCTTTAATCTTTTTGATGACTATTCCAATAAGTATGAGGCTGTAGTGAACTAGAAGAGACATGTCAAGTCTGTAAGATCAGTGACAGCCAGCAGGCTCCCTCACACATGTCACAGGGCTGACACTGCATGCCACTTAGCAGTGTGATGCCACCCAATGGAGGGATTTTCAGGAGACAGTGTCATGTCAGCAGAAGTCCAGCTTTCATAAACCTTCAGACAAGCTCATCCTTGCTGTAATAGCTTACACTGTCTTTATGAAAGAAGTACTTGGTAACTGTCTGGAAATGAATTCAGACATAAAAAAGGGGTAAGAATCCCCCTAACACTGAGAATGATCTCCATCTGGACACATCCCAGCTGGTCATCTGGCCTCTGACTGTGTCTGTCCCGTGCAGTCCACCTGCTCCTGCTATCCATTTTGTAAAAGTGCCAGAAAGTAGGTTAAGCCTCCGTCTGCAGCACTGGCATCCCGTGTGGGCTCCTGTTCAAGTCCCAGCTGATCTACTTCCAATCCAGCTCTCTGCTAATGGCCTGGGAAAGCCCAAGTGCATGGGCCCCTGTGCCCACAGGGCGGACATGGAGGAAGCTTCTTGCTCCTGGCTTCAGATCATCCCAGCTCTGGCCATTGTGGCCATTTGGGGAGTGAACCAGTGCCTGGAAGACCTCTGACTCTCTGCATGTCTCTTTCTGTAGTTCTGCTTCTCAAATAAATAAATACACACATAGACACACACACATATATATGAAGTGATGCCAGAATAAACTACTTGAGCATCAGTCAATGTCTTAGACTCATCTTTGCCTGAATCCCCTAAATACAATCAGGGTGCTATCCCATTATGTTTTTTTTTTTTTTTTAAAAGGAATGATAGGGCTGATTATTTTATTTTTAAAGATTTATTTATTTATTTGAAAGAGTTACACAGAGAGACAGAGAGAGGGAAGGAGGGGTCTTCCATCCATTGGTTCACTCCCCACTTGGCTGCAGTGGCCGGAGCTGTGCAGATCTGAAGCCAGGAGCTTCTTCCGGGTCTCCCATGCAGGTGCAGGGGCCTGAGGACTTGGGCCATCTTCCACTGTTCTCTAGGCCATAGCAGAGAGCTAGATTGTAAGGGGAGCAGCCAGGACTCGAACTCGCACCCATATAGGATGCTGACACTACAGGTGGCAGCTTTACTCGCTACACCACAGCGCCGAACCCCCATTGTGGTTTTAATTTGTATTTTCCTGGTAATAAGTGGTATTGAGCATTTTTTTTTTTTATAGATCTGTTGGTTGTTTTAGGTGTCTTGAGAACTGTTTAAGTCTTTTGCCCATTCTTAAATAGGGCTGTTTGTTTTCTTGTTATTGAGTTGTTTGAGTTCCTTGTATATTTTGGATATTAGCCCTTACCCAGTGTATGATTTCCAAATATTTCCTTCCAATCCGTGGGTTGTCTCTTCACCCTAATGGTTGTTTCCTTTAATGTGCAGAAGCATTCTAGTATGATTGCCTGTTTTAAATCTTGTGTATATCACATGGAAGTTGTGTAAAATGTATAAAAACCATTATGTTTTTATTTATAAAGTAGTAGATACTAATCATTAATTTATAGTTTTTCCAAAGGATTAAATGACAGTGAAGTGCTTAAATGTAACTAATTGCTAAAGAAATTTAGGTTTTATCATAGTTTTCATTAATGCCATTTATACTTGCTGTTGTTTTTAACAAAAAGCCAAAATCTTTAGCAAGGTGAGCAAGGCTCTGTGTGATCTTCCCCTTCACTGTGCTGTGTTCATTGCCTATCATATCATTCTTAGTTTCGCTTTCAAAGTTGGAGCCACATCCATGAATGTGCCCCGTTCCCGCTGGCACATAATCTTCTCCCTTCTTGGAATGTCCTTGCCTGTGCTGTGACTGGAGACCTTTAGAGCTCAGCTCAAACACATCCTCGTCTCACAGCTGGGCCTCTAGTTCTGTGGGTTCTGCACCTGCAGATTCAACCACCGTGGATCGAAATGATCTGGGAAGAAATGCTCTCTGCACTGAACATGTGCAGACTTTTAAAATCATTATTATTATTCCCTAAATAGTTCAGCACAGTGACTATTTACATAGTGTTTACATTGTTTTAGGTGTTGTAAGTACTATGGAGATGGTCTAAAATATAAGGGAGGACGTGCATAGTTTGAATGCAGACTCTATAGCATATTACGTAATGAACTTGAGTATCCATGAATGTTGGTGTTAGTCTCCTGTAGATGTGCAGGGACCACTGTGCTTTCTAGTATACTTCTTTTTTATTTTATTTATTTATTTATTTATTTTTGACAGGCAGAGTTAGGTAGTGAGAGAGAGAGAAAGGTCTTCCTTCCGTTGGTTCACCCCCAAATGGCTACCGTGGCCAGCACGCTGCGCTGATCCGAAGCCAGGAGCCAGGTGCTTCCTCCTGGTCTCCCTTGCGGGTGCAGGGCCCAAGGACTTGGCCATCCTCCACTGCTAGTATACTTGATTACCTCTGACCTTAAACATAAGGTAAGAACAAAGTTTTCTCAGTCTAATTCCATGACCCCTTGGTTCTGCAGGCAGCTTTGTCCACCATAGGCACTTAGTCACACAGTTACTGAGCTAACAGAGTATATGCATAAGTATTTCTTTTTTAAAGATTTATTTATTATTTATTTGAAAGGCAGAGTTACAGAGAAGCAGAGGCAGGGAGAGAGAGAGATCTTATGTTCACTAGTCCACTCCCCAGATGGCTGCAATGTCCAGAGCTGGGCTAATCTAAAGTCAAGAGCCAGAGCTTCTTCCAGGTCTCCCACGTGGGTGCAGGGGCCCAAGGACTTCTTCTACTGTTTTCCCAGGCCACATCAGAGAGCTGGATAGAAGTGGAGCAACCAGGACTTGAAATGGTGCCCATATGGGATGGCAGCACTGCCAGACAGGGCTTTAACCCGCTGCACCACAGTGCTGGCCCTATGCCCAGGTTTTATAGTTGTATTTCTCACCTGACATGTCACCTCTTTTTTTTTTTTTTTTTAAATTTTTGACAGGCAGAGTGGACAGTGAGAGAGAGAGACAGACAGAGAGAAAGGTCTTCCTTTGCCGTTGGTTCACCCTCCAATGGCCGCCGCGGTAGCGCGCTGCGGCCAGCGCGCTGCGGCCGGCGCACCGCGCTGATCCGATGGCAGGAGCCAGGTGCTTCTCCTGGTCTCCCATGGGGTGCAGAGCCCAGACACTTGGGCCATCCTCCACTGCACTCCCTGGCCACAGCAGAGAGCTGGCCTGGAAGAGGGGCAACCGGGACAGGATCGGTGCCCCGACCGGGACTAGAACCCTGTGTGCCGGCGCCACAAGGCGGAGGATTAGCCTGTTGAGCCACGGCGCCGGCTGACATGTCACCTCTTAAAAGACTGAGATTAAGTTCACACATATGAAACTGCCCCATTTAGAGTGAATAGTTCAGTGGCATTTAATGCATTCACAACTTTGTACAACCACTGTGTGTATCTAGTTCCAACACATTGTATCACCCAAAGTACAACAAGTACAACTCATTATCCACCAGTCTCTGGAAACCCCCTGTCTGTTTTCTATCTCTGTAGATTTTATTCTGGGTTTTCATATAAATGGAATCATAGAGTTAAATTTTATATCTGGCATCTTTCACTAAGCACGAAGTTTTTTTATATAGTTTTTTTTTAAATTATTTATTTATTTGAAAGGCAGAGTTACAGAGAGGCAGAGGGAGAGAGGGAGAGAGAGAGAAAGAGAAATCTTCTATCTGATGATCCACTCTGCAAATGGCTGCAACAGCTGGAGCTCTGGCAAGCCAAAGGGAGGAGCCTCCTCTGACTCTCCCATGTGGCTGCAGGGGCCCAAACATTTGTGCCATCTTCTACTGCTTTCTCCGGCCATAGAAGAGTGCTGGATCGGAAGTGGAGCAGCTGGAACTCAAACAGGTGCCCATGTAGGATGCTGGCACTGCAGGTGGCGGCTTTACCCACGACGTCATAGCACCTGCCCCAAGCATGATGTTTCAAGGTTCATCCACATTGTAGCATATAACAGTTCTTCATTCCTTTCTATACCTGTGTAATGTTTGATTATACAATGGAATAATCATATGAACCACAATTTTTATTTAAAAGATTGATTGCTTTATTTGAAAGGCAGAGCTAAGGAGAGAGAGAAGGAGAGAAAGAGAAAAAGATCTTCCATCTGCTGGTTTACTCTCCAACTGGCTCCAGTAGCCAGGACTGGTCAAGTCGAAGCCAGGAGTCAAGAGCTTCTTCTGGGCCTCCCACTTGGGTTCAGGGGCCCAAGCACTTGGGCCTTCTTCCTTTGCTTTCCCAGGAACGTTGACAGGGAGCTGGATTGGAAGTGGAGCAGCGGGGACTCAAACTGGCACCCATATGGATGCTGGCACTGTAGGTAGTGGCTTTAACCCACTGAGCCACAGTGTTGGCCTGCCTTGAACCACAATCTTTTTAATACATTCATCTGCTGATGAATATTTGCGTTGTTCCCGTTGTTGGCTATTCTGAACAGTGCCGTCACAAACATTGTGCAAGTATTTGAGTCTCTGTTTTCATTTCTTCGGCACATTTAACTAGTAATGGAATTGCTGAATCGTGTGGTCATTTTGTGTTTAACTCTTTGTGAAACCGCCAGAGTGTTATCCACAGTAGCTGAGCCATTTTATATCCCACCAAAAATATATGAGAGTAGTAATTTCCCACACCCTCCCCAGTGCTTGTTATTTCCTTTAGAAAGAAATTACAGCCATCACAATGGATGTGAAGTCCGTATATTTTGTGATTTGTGATGTGCGTTTCCCCAAAGACTAATGATGTTGAACATGTTTTCATAAGCTGTCTGGTCATTTGTATGTCTTTTCTGGAGAAATATCTATTTAATTCCTTTGCCTTATATCTTAATTAGATTATTGTCTTTTTGGGTGGGTGGGTTTTAAGTGTTCTTTTTATTCTTAAAACAACATCCATATGAGAGAGATACTCTTCCAATTGCTAAGATGTCTTTCACTTTTTTTTATTAATTTTTTTGAACTCTGAATATTAGCTACTGCAAATCAGAGAAAACATATTTGTCTCTTGGGGTCTGACTTATTTCAGTAAGCATAATGATTTCCAGTTGGATCCATCTTTTTCTCTTTTTTCTTAACAATGTCCTTAAATGTCAAAACTTTAATTTTAATGACATTCAGTTTACCTAGTTTATTATTTTACTTGTGCTTTTTATGTCATGTTTAAGACTCCATTGCCAAATTTGAGGTTGTGAAGATTTTCTCTAAATTTTTATGTTGAGATCACTGATCGAGTTTTTTAAAGTGGTCTTACTTATTTACTTACTTACTTGAAAGGCACAGTGACGGAGAGACAGACTCTTCATTTGTTTGTTGACTCCCCATATGGCTGTAATGGAATCTGGGCCATCCTCCACTGCTTTCTTTGGTGCATTAGTATGGATTTGGTTTGGAAGCGGAGTAGCTGGAACTGGAGCTGCCGCCCACAAGGATTATAGGCGGCAGTTCGACCCATGGTGCTATAATGCAGGCAGCTTGCATTGGCAGTTCGGAGGCTGGAGTGATATGAGGATGGTAAGGGATGTGGTTGCATGGAAAAGTCCATCTGTAGTAAGAGAGACCACCACCAGTTTACACAGGAAAATGGGTGAGAGTAGAGTAGGGACAGAAAGGCTGCTTATAAGAGCACTTGCACACTGCAGTTGGCAATTGAAGGACCTGAAACGAAATCTAGGAGTTTCCACGCTGACAAATCTGTACTTTGCACTTGCAGGTTAACTACTTTGACTTGGTTTTCTGTTTTTGCAATTGAAAGCATAATAATGAATGGAGATTGATATTCCCTGAGGGAAGTTTCTTGAAGTGGGCTTGAAAGAATTTTATCAGCATATTCATTTGAAGTAACACCTTGACAGTAGGGACTCCATTTTAGAGCCGTCTTGAGAAAGCACCCTTGACCGTGAGACTCTGGTCAGAAACTATGATCTAAAAAACTCAGACAATAACAGTCCACTACATCACACTTGGCAGAGCATAGAAACCCCTTAGCATGATTGCTCAAGCTTAAAAACAGATAGGTTGCACCTGGGTTAATGATAAGATTGTAATTTGTCCATGTCCTACATATGATTTAGGTCAATACCTGGATTAATGTCAAGATTTTAATTGAAATTGTTAAAATTGTAATTGGTATTGTCAAGATTATAATTGATACTAGTTTCCTGTAGGCCTTAGGTCAGCTTGACCCTAGTAACCATGTATTCCTCCCTGTTCTTAGCAACCACGTATTTCCCCCTCCCATCTTTGTGGTTCTGTCTTTATAAACTCTATTGCTTTGGGCTTTGGAGTCGAGAGTTTTTTAGGGCATGAACCCACTCAGCCACCAGCAATAAAGGACCCCAGAATTTATCACTGTATGGCTCTCCTCTGTCAGCACTCACTCAGGCACAACACAGTAAACAAGACGTTCAGAAAAAGATTTGTAAAACATTGAACAAGACATGAAGGTTGATTTTTGTCCATAGATGTAGCTGCCTACCAGTGAGAACAATGGAGATAATCCTGCAGAAGATTGAAGTGTTTTACTGAGCCAGTGCTTTGAAACATTCTCTTGTCCTTATCACCCCAGTGTCCAAGGAAAAAAGTTTGAATTATTTCTGGTATGCAGAAGGCTTGGAAAACTTTAGAAGTTGGTCTTACCTTTACAACTTTATAAATGCTGATAAAAATACAATATTTTTGGCCAGCGCCGTGGCCCAACAGGCTAATCCTCCGCCTAGTGGCGCTGGCACACCAGGTTCTAGTCCCGGTCGGGGCGCCGGGTTCTGTCCTGGTTACCCCTCTTCCAGGCCAGCTCTCTGCTGTGGCCAGGGAGTGCAGTGGAGGATGGCCCAAGTCCTTGGGCCCTGCACCCCATGGGAGACCAGGAGTAGCACCTGGCTCCTGCCTTCGGAACAGCGCGGTGCGCCGGCCGCAGCACGCCAGCCGCGGCGGCCATTGGCGGGTGAACCAATGGCAAAAGGAAGACCTTTCTCTCTGCCTCTCTCTCTCACTAGCCACTCTGCTTGTCAAAAAGTAAAAAAAAAAAAAAAATATTTTTTAAACTTCACAATGGATTTTTTAAAAAGATTTATTTATTTTTTTGAAAGAGGTACAGAGAGAGAGGGAGAGATAGAGTGAGATCTTCCATCCACTGGTTCATTTCCCAAGTGGCTACAGTGGCAGAGCTGAGCCAGGCCGAAGCCAGGAACTTCCTTTGGGTCTTCCAAGTAGGTGGCAGGGACCGAGGCAGTTGGGCTATCTTCTATTGCTTTCCCCAGGCCGTTAGCAGGGAGCTGGATCAGAAATGGAGCAGGCAGTTGCGTCACAGGTAGTGTCTTATTCTGAAATGCTACAATGCTAACCCTAAGCCTGTCTTCATTCTTTAGATTATTAGTTAAAATCAGCCCTTTATGGGAGTGGGTATTCGGTACTGTGATTAAGTTACCAAGTAGATTCCCATATTCCATGTGGAGTTCCTGGGTTCAAGTCCTGGCTCTGCTTCCGATTCAGATGCATCATGGGAGGCAGCTGGTCTCTAGTAATTGAGTTCCTGCCACTCAACAGGAGACCAGGATGGAGTTCTGAGTTCCTAGCTTCAGGCTTGCCCAGCTCTGGTTGCTGCCGGCATTTGGGAAGTGAGTCTACAGATACAAAATGTCTCTGTACCTTAAAAATTAATAATAATTTTATTGTTATAATCTCTTCAGAGGCAGAGAGATGGTAAGGTCTTCCATCCACTGGTTCATTCCCCAAATGGCCGCAACAGCCAGAGGTGGGCTGATCTGAAGCCAGGAGCCTCTTCCAGGTCTCCCACGCATATGCAGGGACCCAAGCACTTGGGCCGTCTTCCACTGCTTTCCCAGGCCATAGCAGAGAGCTGGATCGGAACTGGAGCAGCTGGGACTCGAACTGGTGCCCATATGGGATGCTGGCACTGCAAGTGGTGGCTTTACCTCTTATGCCACAGCACCAGCCCCAATGATAAAGTTTTAAAAGAGATTTTAAAATACCCTCTCTGACCCACACAGTATCACATATTTCACTTTCCTTTAGCATGTACTTTTCTGATTAGCCAGTCCCAACTCTTCAAGTGAAACTTCTTAAAACAATGTATTTATGTAAGACGAAAATGTGATTTTTAAAAAATTTTATATATTTGTTTGAGAAGTAGAGTTACAGACAGTGAGAGGTAGAGACAGGGAAAAAGGTCTTCCATCTGCTGGTTCATTCCCCAAATGGCCACAATGACTGGAGCTGCACCAATCCGAAGCCAGGAGCTAAGAACTTCTGGGCTTCCCAGGCAGGTGCAAGGGCCGAAGCACTTGAGCCATCTTCCACTGTTTTCCTAGGCCACAGCAGAGAGAGGAGCAGTCAAGACTAGAACCAACGCCCCTGTGTGATGCTGGTGCCACAGGCAGAGGATTAACCTACTATGCCACAGTACCAGCCCCGAAAATGTGGTTCTTTTAGGAAATCTCTTATTCCTAAAACTGTGATTTCTCATGTATGTTTGGGTGAATTCATTGAAAACTAACAACCCCAAATGTGCCCTAGGCAGAGACTCATAGTCAGCACTCCCTGTTGGTACAGTCCTCACAGCAGGCCCAGCCACGGTGGAGGGATCTTGGGAGCTTCTGGTTGAACTGGGTGAAAATGTCCCAATATAAGAGAATCCTTCAACCTGGAACCATCCATCAGAGACCTGGCAGCAGATTTAAGCCACACGGTGGACTTCTGAGCACCAAGGTAGAAATGCGTTCCATCTCCTCCTCCTGGACACTGGAAGGCCACACAGACATCGGCTTGGGGTGCGGCCAGATAATCCGCCTCAAGCAGGAGCTGCTTGAAGGACATGACTATCCCACTTATTCCATGTCTTTCAGCACTGTTTTGTGATATTCAGAGTTTAGATTTTCACTTTTATTAAATTTTTTCTTAAGTATTTTATTCATTTTGGTGTTACTATTAGTAGGGTTACTAATTTTCTAGATTAAATATTATATAGAAGTCCAGTGGGTTTTTGTATATTGATTTCGTACTGTACAGCCTAGGCAAACTACTGTAGTGGTTCTATTGTTTGTAAAATTATATTTGGTAGAGTCTTTACAGTTTTCTGTATATAAGATCCCGTCTTGTGCGCATAGTGTAATTTCCAGTTGGATGTCTGCATCTGCCTGCCGCCGTGCTGGAACCTCTATGCAGCGCTGAATGGGAGTGGCAACGGTGGCATCCCTGCCTTGTCCCTGGAGTCCTGGAGGGAAGTCATGGCCTTCCCTCATGAAGCGTTAGCTGTAGGCTTTGTCCAGATGCTCTCTTCAGGTTAGAAGTCATTATTTTCTCTGGTTTTGTTAGCAGACACAAGGGATCCTTCAGTTTGGGATGTTGTAGAATACTCAGCCTCGGGCAGGAGTTGCTCAAACGAAAGCTTCATTTACTTGTGACGAGTAAAATGGACAATAAGAAGGTATAGCTCCTTAAAGAGAACTGCTTCCCTGCAAAGCGGTTTGCCAGGGCTTTCCCAGCTAGAGCTAGGAGTGTGTCCAGGATGTAGGAAAGCTAGCTACACACATGTGCATACACTATGCATTTAAAGCTCAACCAGGGACCGGTGCTATGGTATAGCTGGTAAAGCTGCTGCCTATGGTGCTGTCATCCCGTGTGGGCACTGGTTCAGGTTCCAGTTGCTCCACTTACCATCCAACTCTCTGCCGGTGGCTTGGGAAAGCAGTGGAGGATGAGCCAGGTCCTTGGGACCTTGCACTTGTGTGGGAGACCTGGAGGAAGCTCCTGGCTCCTGGCTCCTGGCTTTGGATCGACCCAGCTCTGGTTATTGCGGCCATTTGGAGCGTGGACCAGCGGATGGGGTACCTCTCTCTCTCTCTCTCTCTCTCTCTCTCTCTCTTTCTCTTTCTCTGCCTCTCCCTCTCCCTCTCCCTCTCCCTCTCCCTAACTCTGCCTTTCAGATAAATAAATAAATCTTTAAAAAAAGAAAATCATATCCTGCAAAAAATACATGGATTTGATTATTAACAAGCAACAACAACAACAAACAGAACTCAGCCTCAGACTGGCTTCTTGCAGCTTTCTTTGGTTGACTGGTGGTCTGGTCCCTTCCAGGTAGAATGTTGCAAGATCAGTCTTCCTGGAGCATCTTCTGAAAAATGAGCTCCTGGGAAGGAGCTGTGTCAGATTCTCCATCCTGTTCCTGTGTCCCCTGATGCCTGCATCCCACACTCCTGGTTACTGTGCTATATTTTGGGATGTGATGAGGAGGAAGAAAAAGAGCCTACAATGTCAAAATTTCCAGGCTTCACCTACAGCTGTTGCTGAGAACTCTGGACCAGTAAGTCCTTAGTGTAGGCCCGGCACGTAACTGAAACCCCTGTGATCAGAGATTCTTGATTTCTTCGGAAAAAAAAGGAATTTCAAATATGAGACAAAGAGTAGTGGCAAGCAAGGTAGCCTGGCTTAATGAGGCAGGGCATCCATCAGAAAGGAAGAGTCTCTCCAGGCAGATCTGAATGTGGCCAGTTATTCCAGACTGGGCTAAGCAAGGTTACAAAGTTTAATAGAATACACCTGAGGCCAGGCCAGCGGCTCAGCAAAGAACTGAGCTAGGAGTGCACACTGCCTCTAGACTGGGCCTTGTAAGTATAATCAGGATTGCAAGTAGGAAACTGTGGACCAGGTTCTTTTGAACCTCAAACAATGAATTGGACAAGGCTCAGACAAACAAGTGTTAACAGCAGAAGTTTCTTATAATAAATAAAGTTCACTCCTTGAGCGAGCAGGAACCAGCCAGCAGCTCAGAGGCCTGAGGCCCCCACCGCACTGGTGGAGGCACTGGGTGGAGGGCCCTTAATGAGACTGTGGGCTATCTACGTGACATGCAGGCCATCTGGCCATTACTGTGTCTACACATACAGCTTATGAGTGAGCATTATTGTACCAATATGTTAGCTTTCAAGTAAAGTTTTTCACACACTTGGAATTTCTCTGACAAGTAATTTATCAGCCAAGAAATTAGACTTAGGGGATTTGCTATGTTCCTGTCTTACCTGTTTAGAGTGGGATTTCTTTTTCCGTTTCTCTAATTAGTCCTTATCCATCTTTCTTGCCTTGCCTTCTGCACTTGGCTCTTCTCTGAGGTGTGAGGCAGAGACAGATGGGAGGACAAACAGATGCTCAGGGAGAGTTTTGCAGTTTCTCAGCTTTTCCAGTTACCCCGCTGTCTTCTGCCTCCTGCCTCAGCCTCAGTTTATTCACATGACATTCAGATACTCATTTTTTCCTCTGCCTTTTTTTAAAAGATTCATTTATTATTTATTTATTTTTTAAAAACTTTTATTTAATGAATATAGATTTCCAAAGTACAGCTTATGAATTACATTGGCTTCCCCCCTCCCATAACTTCCCTCCCACCCGCAACGCCCCCCCACTCCCTCTTCCCTTCCATTCACATCAAGATTCATTTTCAATTATCTTTATACATAGAAGATCAGTATATATTAAGTAAATATTTCAACAGTTTGCCCCCACATAGCAACACCAAATGAAAAAATACTGTTGGAATACTAGTTATAGCATTAAATAACAGTGTACAGCACATTAAAGACAGAGATCCCACATGATATTTTTAAAAAATTAATTAATTTTCTATGCCATTTACAATTTAACACCAGGTTTTGTTTTTTTCATTTCAAATTATCTTTATATACAGAAGATCAGTTTAGTATATATTAAGTAAAGATTTCATCAGTTTGCACCCACACAGAAACACAAAGTGTAAAAATACTGTTTCAGTACTAGTTATAGCATCACTTCACATTAGACAACACATTAAGGACAGATCCCACATGAGATGTAAGTACACAGTGACTCCTGTTGCTGACTTAACAATTTGACACTCTTGTTTATGGCGTCAGTAATCTCCCTAGGCTCCAGTCATGAGTTGCCAAGGCTATGGAAGCCTTTAGAGTTCACCGACTTTGATCTTATTCTGATAGGGTCATAGTCAAAGTGGAAGTTCTCTCCTCCCTTCAGAGAAAGGTACCTCCTTCTTTGATGGCCCCGTTCTTCCCACTGGAATCTCACTCGCAGAGATCTTTCATTTAGGTCTTCTTTTTTTTCTTTTCCATCCTGTCTTGGCTTTCCATGCCTACAATACTCTCATGGGCTCTTCAGCCAGATCCAAATGCCTTAAGGGCTGATTCTGAGGCCAGAGTGCTGTTTAGGACATCTGCCATTCTGTGAGTCTGCTGTGTATCCCGCTTCCCATGTTGGATCGTTCTCTCCTTTTTTGATTCTATCAGTTAGTATTAGCAGACACTAGTCTTGTTTGTGTGATCCCTTTGACTCTTAGACCTATCAGTGTGATCAATTGTGAACTGAAATTGATCACTTGGACTAGTGAGATGGCATTGGTACATGCAACCTTGATGGGATTGTATTGGAATCCCCTGGCACATTTCTAACTCCACCATTTGGGGCAATCAGCTTGAGCATGTCCCAAATTGTACATTTCCTCCCTCTCTTTTTCCCACTCTTATATTTAACAGGGATCACTTTTCAGTTAAAATTTAAACACCTAAGAATAATTGTGTGTTAATTACATAGTTCAACCACTAGTACTAGAACAACAACAACAACAGCAACAACAAAAATACTAAAAAGAATAAAGTATTACATTGTACATCAAGAGTCAGGACAAGAGCTGATCAGGTCATTGTTTCTTATAGTGTCCATTTCACTTCAACAGGTTTCCCCTTTGGTGCTCAGTTAGTTGTCTCCAATCAGGGAGAACAAATGATATTTGTCTCTTTGGGACTGGCTTAATTCACTCAGCATGATGTTTTCCAGATTCCTCCATCTTGTTGCAAATGACCGGGTTTCATTGTTTCTTACGGCTGTATAGTATTCTATGGAGTACATGTCCCATAATTTCTTTATCCAGTCTACTGTTGATGGGCATTTGGGTTGGTTCCAGGTCTTAGCTATTGTGAATTGAGCTGCAGTAAACATTAATGTGCAGATGGCTTTTTTGTTTGCCAATTTAATTTCCTTTGGGTAAATTCCAAGGAGTGGGATGGCTGGATTGTATGGTAGGGTTATGTTGAGGTTTCTGAGGAATCTCCAGACTGACTTCCATAGTGGCTTAACTAGTTTGCATTCCCACCAACAGTGGGTTAGTGTCCCTTTTTCCCTACATCCTCTCCAGCATCTATTGTTGGTAGATTTCTGAATGTGAGCCATTCTCACCGGGGTGAGGTGAAACCTCATTGTGGTTTTGATTTGCATGTCTCTGATTGCTAGTGATCTTGAACATTTTTTCATGTGTCTGTTGGCCATTTGGATTTCCTCTTTCGAAAAATGTCTATTAAGGTCCTTGGCCCATCTCTTAAGTGGGTTGTTTGTTTTGTTGTTGTGGAGTTTCTTTATTTCTTTGTAGATTCTGGTTATCAACCCTTTATCTGTAACATAGTTTGCAAATATTTTTTCCCATTCTGTCGGTTGCCTCTTCACTTTCCTGACTGTTTCTTTTGAAGTACAGAAACTTCTCAATTTGATGCAATCTCAAATGTTAATTTTGGTTTTGACTGCCTGTGCTTCTGGGGTCTTTTCCAAGAAGTCTTTGCCTGTACCTATATCTTGCAGGGTTTCTCCAATGCTCTCTAATAATTTGATGGTTTCGGGTCGTAGATTTAAGTCTTTAATCTATGTTGAGTGGATTTTTGTGTAAGGTGAAAGGTAGGGGTCTTGCTTCAAGTTTCTGTACGTGGAAATTCAATTTTCCCAGCACCATTTATTGAATAGACTGTCCTTATTCCAGGGATTAGTTTTGGATCTTTGATCAAATATGAGTTGGCTGTAGATGTTTGGATTGATTTCTGGTGTTTCTATTCTGTTCCATTGGTCTATCCATCTGTTTCTGTACCAGCACCATGCTGTTTTGATAACAACTGCCCTGTAGTATGTCCTGAAATCTGGTATTGTGATGCCTCGGGCTTTGTTTTTGTTGTACAAGATTGCTTTGGCTATTCGAGGTCTTCTGTGTCTCCATATGAATTTCAGCATCATTTTTTCCAGATCTGAGAAGAAGGTCTTCAGTATCTTGATTGGTATTGCATTGAATGTATAAATTGCTTTTGGGAGAATAGACATTTTGATGATATTGATTCTTCCAATCCATGAACATGGAAGATTTCTCCATTTTTTGGTATCCTCTTTTATTTCTTTCTTTAAGGTTTTGTAATTTTCATCGTAGAGATCTTTAACGTCCTTGGTTAAGTTTATTCCAAGGTATTTGATTGTTTTTGTAGCTATTGTGAATGGGATTGATCTTAGAAGTTCTTCCTCAGCCATGGCATTGCCTGTGTATACAAAGGCTGTTGATTTTTGTGCATTGATTTTATATCCTGCTACTTTGCCAAACTCTTCTATGAGTTCCAGTAGTCTCTTAGTAGAGTTCTTTGGGTCCCCTAAACAAAGAATCATATCATCTGCAAAGAGGGATAGTTTGAGTTCTTCCTTCCCAATTTGTATCCCTTTAATTTCTTTTTCTTGCCTAATAGCTCTGGCTAAAACTGCTATTCATTTATTATTTATTTAAAGCCGGAGTCACAGAAAGGCAGAGGGAGAGAGAGCTTCCATCTGCTGGTTTACTCCCCAAATGGCTGCAACCGGCTGGAGTTGGGCCAATCCAAAGCCAGAAGCCAGGAGCTTCCTCCAGGTCTCCCACATGGGTGCAGGGGCCATCCTCCACTGCTTTCCCAGGCCATAGCGGAGAGCTGGATAGGAAGTAGAGCAGCAGGGACTTGAACCAGCACCCATATGGGCTGCCAGCACTGCAGATGGAAGCTTCATCCGCTACACCACAGCCCTGGCCCCACTTCTGACTGTACTTAATCCCTTCTTAAATCAGAAACTGTAAATGATCTGATTTTAAGCTACTTGCAAGCCAACAAATTTCCCTGCTGCAGGTAGGTAGAAAACAGAACTCAGTGTTGGAGACACTGTTTGAGTTCTTATTCAGTAAATGTTTACTCCTCTCCCCCTCCTGCTGTGGGTAAGTTGTACTACATAGGCCTGGTCCTGGGACTTGCTTTGGCCAGTGGCTTTAAAATACTTGACTTGGCTGTTGGTTTGCCTCCTATAGTCCTAATTTGCTGTAAGTCCTAGCTCCTTGGCATGGGCCTAGAATAAGACAAGGGGAGCAGAACAAACCCAGTCTGAAACCCAGGACGTGTTCACCCAAGCCCCAGTCTGCAGCTAACTTATCAGTGATCTGCAGGCCTATGTAAGGAAAAAAAAATGCATGCCTGTTATTGTAAGTCTTTTGCTTTTATTTTATTTTTAAAGAAGACTTATTTATTTGAAAGTCATAGTTAGAGATGGAGAGTCAGAGAGAGGCAGAGAGAGAGAAAGAGAGAGAGAGAGAAAGAGAATCTTACATCCGCTAGTTCACTCCCCAACGGCAGGAGCTGTGCTGATCCAAAGCCAGGAGCCAGGAGTTTCTTGGGGGTCTCCCATGTGGTTGCAGGGGCCCGAGCACTTGGGCCATCTTCTGCTGCTTTCCCAGGCCATAGCAGAGAGCTGGATCGGAAGTGGAGCCGCCAGGACTTGGCTGGTGCCGCGGCTCACTAGGCTAATCCTCCACCTTTGGTGCTGGCATCCCAGGTTCTAGTCCCGGTTGGGGTGCCAGATTCTGTCCCCGTTGCTCCTCTTCCAGTCCAGCTCTCTGCTGTGGCCCGGGAAGGCAGTGGAGGATGGCCCAAGTGCTTGGGCCCTGCACCCGCATGCGAGACCAGGAGAAGCACCTGGCTCCTGGCTTCAGATCAGCGCAGCGCGCCGGCCGTAGCGGCCACTTGGGAGGTGAACCAACAGAAGGAAGACCTTTCTCTCTGTCTCTCTCTCTCACTGTCCAACTCTGCCTGTCAAAAAAAGAAGTGGAGCAGCCAGGACTAGAACCAACACCCATTTGGGATGCTGGAACTGCAGGTGGCAGCTTTACCTGCTACGCCACAGTGCTGGCCTTTTTTAGTTTTTTTAAAATAGAGCCTTATTATGGTCCCAGCTATCTCAGAACTGGGAAGGCGACTTTTCATTCAACATTGTTTTACAGTGCTGCATTTTTGAATATTTGAATATATATATTTTTAAAATTTTGTAATCCTGTCAATCACATATGCTAGGATATAGAAAAAGATAATCTTCATATTGCTAACTGGTTCCTCTGTGTCTTTCCACTTCTATGCTTTTGATCTAAGATGACGATAGGGAATACGTATGGAAAGGACATCATATATATATATAATTATGCATATATATTATATATATAATTATGCATATATTATATATATATATAATTTATGTGTTTGAAATGTAGAGAGAGATCTTCCATCAGCTTCCTGAAACATTATGGTAAATGACTGTTGTGGGGTTGCCCTTGGCTAGGCTTGATCATGCAAGAAGAAATCCAAGCAAGAGGCACAGATCAAGGTGAGCAGAGAGGCAAGGCTTATTTCGAGTAAATGCACTCACTGAGGAGTAAGTGCAGGCAAGCTAGGGGAAGAATGAGCTGCAGGCAGGATCCGGAGGCACAGTGGGTGGTGTCAGCTTTTCCCGAGGGCTGTTGGGAAAACCCATGAGTCAGTCAGAGCCTCCTCTGTTGGACTCACTGCAGGAAGGAGAAACACAACTCTGAAGAGGTTTAGCAATGTTTGGGATAAGCACAACCAGACAGATTTACACAGCCTGGGGGTCTGACTTCTGTGAGTTAGGGGATCCTTTCAAGCAAGGACATAGTGACTGAGCCAAGCTGGCGACGTGTTTGAAATGGGTGGGTACCACGAGCTGAGCATCTCCAAGTGAGTCATGAGGAGTAAGTTGCTACTGGGCAAAAGTATTTTCTCAAAGGGAATGCTCGAGGGTCTGGATAGGACAGAGCTTTGGGGAGATGAACAGCCTGCTTGCCTGTATAGTTAGCTCTACAAAAATCCTCCTTAATGGAGTGTGAAGTTGTTTATTGATGTACAGTCTTAACTTTTTGTGGAAAAATCTTAGAGAAACATTTCTGTTCTCCACCTCCAGAGTTAAGTTACATTGATGCTGAAGGGTTCAGTCATCAATTACAGAGAGGCCGAGGTGCTTAATGCACCCTCTGTCTTGGTTAGATCAGTGACAGTGACGGGCAAACCATGGGCTTTGGTGTTGTGGCACTGCTGGTAAAGCCACTGCCTCCTGTGCCGGCATCCCATGTGGGAGCTGGTTCGTATCCTGACTGCTCTACTTCCAGTCCTGCTCCCTGCTAATAGCCTGGGAAAAGCAGAAGACACCTCAAGTGATTGGGCCCCTGCCACCCACATGGGAAACCAGGATGAAGCTCTAGGCTCATGACTGGCCTGGTTCAGCCCTGAAGTTTGTGGCCATCTGGCGAGTGAAACACTGTATGAAAGGACTTCCTCTCCCTCTCTTTGTGTCTCTCCCCCTCTCTCTGTAACTCTGACTTTCAAATAGCAAGTAAATCTGAAAAAACACACATGATAATACAATGGATTAAACTGGTACTTGAATGTCTTCATATTTCAGATACAAGGCACCCACTTTCCAGCAGTCCTCTTCATTTTTAGTCATAAACATTTGGTTTTTCTCTGCTAGGTTAGGACCACAAATAGAAATATTTTCCAACTTATTCTTTTCTACATGCACACAAATGCCCATGGGCAAAATTCACATGCACTGAATAAACGAGGCCCTCTCTAGTAAAAATAAAAACATGAACAGAATAGCCCCTTAGGCCACATCTTTACTTTGTATTTAAACAAGCAGAGATTCTGGGAGTAACTGCAAAATACAAAGTTAACTGACAGAGAAATGATGAACAAATAGCATTAACATATACACAATGTTCCTATTGCATAAATATTAACCAGTGATATTTTGCTTCCCCAGAACTTTGTTAAAAGCTGATTTGTTAAACCTGTCTCATGTGAGTTCCAAGAACCAAAAACAGTTTATTGTCTTTCTCTGATGTCATATCAGAATTTCCTAGGGCATCTAGGTGAAGAAACTAAGTGTACAAATGGGCAGTGGCCAGAGTATGTATAAAAGCAGAACTGTGGGGCAGGTGTTTAGCTGAGTAGTTAAGATGGCCACGTCTCACGTCAGCCAAGGTTCAGTACCAGCTCCTCTCCTGACTCCAGGTTCCTGCTGATGTAGACCGTAGGAGATGGTGGTGATGATCCACGTGATTAGCTTCCTGCCACCCAAATGGGAGACATGCATTGAGTTCTCAGCTCCTATTGTGGGCGTCCAGGGAGTGGGCTAGTAGACAGGAGTTCTCTCTGTCTCTTTCTGTATCTCTGCCTGTCACTGTGCCTTTCAAATAAATGAATAAATATGTTTTAAAGAAAACTCTGACATGCTTTTCTATACTCATCTTCTTTCCATAAAGAAAGGCACTCTTGTCTTCATTCCAGATCTGAGTCTGAAGTCTGACCCAGCTGCCCTTTGTTTTTTGAGAGAAAGAGAGATGGGTGAGAAAGCAAGAGATGCTTTTTCCTACTACTGGTTCACTCCCCAATGCTTAGAGCATTTGGGGCTTGGCCAGGCCAAATTCAAGAGCCAGGAACTCAGTTTTGGTCTCCCTCATGGGTGGCAGGAACTACACTACTTGAGCCATCCCTGCTGCCTTCAGGGTGTGTATTAGCAGGAAGCTGGGATCCTGGCCACCTTTGCTTGTTTCCTGTTGTTGGTAAACCTGAAGCAGGAGGCTCTCTCAACACTAGCAGGTAGCAACCGCAAGCTAGCTGCTTTGTGGAAGACAGACGAGGAGCCATTAGCAGTTAGTTTTAAGAAAATGAGCCCTCAGGTCTCAACTTCTGTATATCGGTTTTCTCAACACAGACCTGCTTGGAATGTTCCTGAGTCAAGGCTTCATGCTGGCACCATGCTGCTAGTCCAGCTGCCGTTTTCTGTCTGCTCTCTGCTGCTAGCAGGCACCTGTCCTGGCGCACTGCTAGGAAGAGAGGAAACCTCCAGGGCTGCAGGAAGGGTGCATTTACAAACCTCAGTGCTGACTGCAGGGAAGCAGGTGACCCTGGTGACTGATGGTGGAGTAACACATGTTTTGCAATTGAGTTGTTTCCCAATCTGTTGACTGAAAAAGCTGAAAGCTAAAATTGCATTAAAAATCAATTTTTGATGATCGATTACTATGGAATTTTTGATGTTTATTTTAGAAACAGTTCAAATACTTGAAATTCACTATAATAAAAATTCCTTGTCTCCATCTACCTGTTTATGCTATGAAATGTCAAATAAAAATAAATCCAGACTTAGGTAAGGAAAGACTTCTTTTCAAAATGAGCATTGTGTTAAGGGGAGGGCTTTGTAATTGGGGAGAAAGAATTGCGAAAGGAAGTTCACTTCGCTTCTGTAAATAGGTTAAAAGAGCCTCAGGGGACAGGATTAGCAGGTGGTGCATCAAAGAGGTGATGTGATTGGATGTTTCTTCAGAGTCAGCTAATTCCGCAAGAGTCATTGGTTGTTCCACATTGCAGTGCTAACTTAAAGTCAAGGGTATGCCAAAGTTCAGAGTCCCAAGGGAAGGAGAGAAGTCTGTTTGGTCAAGTTAGGTTTGCAGTCATTTTTTTCAGGATTGGCCCGTGCAAACGGTCCAGGTAATCCCTTACAAGACAAAGAATGTAAGTTTGGAGGGCTGGTTTGGCCTTGTTGTAGGTACACAAAGAGGCCATCCATTGGTTTTTTTTTTTTTTTTTTCTGATTCTTTTTTTTTTTTATTAAACTTTTATTTAATGAATATAAATTTCCAAAGTATAGCTTATGGGTTACAATGGCTTCCCCCCTCCCATAACTTCCCTCCTGCCCGCAACCCTCCCCTTTCCCGCTCCCTTTCCCCTTCCATTCATGTAAAGATTCATTTTCAATTCTCTTTGTATACAGAAGATCAGTTTAGTATATATTAGGTAAAGATTTCAACATTTTGCCCATATAGCAACATCAAGTGAAAAAACTACCATTGGATTACTAATTATAGCATTAAATAGCAATGTACAGCACATTAAAGACAGAGATCCTACATAATTTTTTTTCAAAGGAAATTAATTTGGCAAATAAAAAAGCCATCTGCACATTAATGTTTATTGCAGCTCAATTCACAATAGCTAAGACCTGGAACCAACCCAAATGCCCATCAACAGTAGACTGGATAAAGAAATTATGGGACATGTACTCCATAGAATACTATACAGCAGTAAGAAACAACGAAACCCAGTCATTTGCAACAAGATGGAGCAATCTGGAAAACATCATGCTGAGTGAATTAAGCCAGTCCCAAAGAGAAAAATATCATTTGTTTTCCCTGATCGGTGACAACTGAGCGCCAAAGGGGAAACCTGTTAAGTGAAATGGACACTATAAGCAACAATGAACTGATCAGCTCCTGTCCTGCTTTAGATGTACAATGTAATACTTTATCCTTTTTAGTATTTGTTGTTATTGTTGTTGTTCTAGTACTATTGGTTGAACTCAGTAATTAACATCCATTGGTTTTTAACTAAACCATCTTGGGAACACTAGGTTTCTGCAGTAAATGGTTGCATGCACACAAAAGAGTAGAGAGATTCTTAAATGAATGCTGTTTTCCAGGAGTACAGGGCTCAGGTAAAGGTCATTGTTGACAAAGATGACCTAGATTTGATGCTGAACTTTACAACTTATTTATGACAAGTCGGAAATAGTCCATGGGACAAATGTCTCATGAAGACTTGCATTTCCAGTGCATGTTTCTTTTGTGTTGGAGTGACGGCCGACTCAGCTACTGGTGCATCTCGGGTTCAGGATGGATAGAAAGACTGCAGTTCATTTCCATAATGAGGATGCTCAACCCATGCAGACTCTATTGTGCAGGACCCACAGTGAAATTGCTAGCATCCTGATAGTTGTTTTTGGACCCAAGACTATGAGGATTCTTCAGACAGTTGCTGGTATTTTTCAAAAAAAACCAGCCCAGTTTCTTTGTAATGTGATACGGTGGGCATCTGTCATGGTTTGCACATTCCCACTCGGACCTTGGGTCGTGGGCTGAGCAACAGGTCTCAGTGGGGCGGCCCTGTAATGGTGGCGCCTTTCCTTTCTCCACACAGTAAGCATCAGTCTGTGTCAGATGCTGTCCTGAGAACCTTGGGCTCCTCCTTTCTTTTGTCTTTGCCTGTGGTTTAATTACTATTTCCATAGGCACTGACCTTAGAATGACATTCAAGTCTGTGTCTCCTCAGCTTGTTTTTTTTTTTTTTGAATACATCAATCAGTTCTCAGTGAATCAATGAATGTTTTCTAAATTACACTGATTAAATCATTATTGCAGGTCAGTGTTTGATGCCGCAGTTAAGACACCCTTTGGGACATCCCCATCCCCATTGCAGTGTCTGGATTTCAGACTGGCTCTGCCCCAATTCCAACTTCCTGCACATGCAAAACCTGGGAGATAGGAAGTCAGAAATGAGCTTATGTGTGTGTGACAAGGCCTAAGGAACTGACATCTGCATCGGTCCAGCATCCGCATCTCAAAGTCACCCCGACAACCTTCCAGGTGCAGCCCAGTATCTGCACTTTAAAGTCCTGCCCTGACCCTGATAACCTTCCAGGGGGTCCTGCCCCTTCTACCTTCCTCTAAGGCAGGCACCCTAGAGAGAAGCCCCCTTGGCCAACACCAGCCAGGCTTCCCCTGTCTGACAACTTCAGGGAGAAAACTCAGAAAGGAATGTCTCATTTTTACACCCAACAAGTCCTTTGTTCTGGAGGAGAAGAAGGAGATGGGGAGACAAAAGGCGGGAAGGCGAGACCCATCCCCTTACAAACCCCAGCCTCAATGTGAACTGTGCACGGTCTCTCAGGTTCTGTCTGGGGAGGCGCCCATCCATTCTTACAGATGTTCCTACCCTAATAAACTTTGCTACTTTACTTGCCACTGCTCTCTGTCTCACGCCTGAATTCTCTCTTGCACAAAGACAAGGACCCTTTGCTTCTCTGGTAACAGCAGGAGATGATGACTCATGTGCTTGGGTACCCACACCCACTTGGGAGACATGGCCTGAGTTCCAAGTTCCTGGCCTCAGCCTGGTCCAGCCGGGCTGGGCTGTTGCACACATTTCTGGAGTAAAGCAGTCGGTAGAAAGCCTCTGTCCCTCTGCCTTCCCTCTCTGTCTCTGCTTTCAAATAAAACAAAAAGATAAATAAATAAAAACTTTAAAAAAGGATAATATCCATTCTCAGTCATGGCCATAAAATGCTAGGCATAGCAAACAGTGGTTCATCAATTTTTCTTTTCTTTTTTTTTTTTTTTTAAGTTTTTCTGTGGCTATTTTCTCAACCCTTGCCCATGTGGTCCAGGAAAAGAGTTCCAAGCCTTTGGACCTGAGCATGAGGCGCAAGGCCTTCAGGACTGGGTCATTTCTTGCTGAAGTTGCATTACCCATAATTTTAGGGTTTCACTCACCCCGACAAACCGCTTGGCCTCGGCCGGATGTTCTGGTCGTGTCCCGTGTACCCCACGTTGGGCGCCAGCTACGGTGACTGTTCCTCGCCACCGCCAGAGAATTAGGCAAGCTGCCCGCAGCTTGCCTTAACCAAGGAGGGGAAAGTGCGCCACCCGCCACTCAGCCTTCCCCAAACCCGGGGGACTATCAGGCGCAGTGTGGAGCCCAGTCGAAGCAGGGTCTCCTGGTTCATCAATTTTTCAAGCATCAAAAGTTTCTATCCCTTGCCCATTTTCTTACCACACAGTGGTTTTGTCACATGGAATCAGAGATCTTCACATGAGTTGCACACTTTCTATACAATCTGAATTGATAGATGAACAAATCATAACGTGGTTCTAATACCAGTTTAATGATTTTGTTCAGAGAATACTGGACAGGTCAATAAGCATGCAAGCACCACCGTTAGCAAAAAGTCTTGCAATTTGCCAGGTACAGGTTCCAAGAACTCTTGTTCCATGGGTTATGTTCAGTGACAAGAGGTGAAGGTCCAGCGAGAGGGGACAACCTCGGCTCCGGGAAACTGCTCAGCTGTCTCCTCTTTGCCGTTTTATACCCTGTTAGTCATGTTGTACCCCAGGGTATGGGTGACCTACTAACATTCTTCATGGCAGCTGCATCACATCAGGGAAAGGTTATACAATAAATCATCTAGACAGCTGGATACAGCTCACATAGAAAAAGTACAGTCTGCACAACCTAACACATCTATCAGTATATTCTGAGAGTTAGTGCTGCAGGAAGGTAACCTCAGGGTCAGCTTCCCAGGTATCCCTGGGCCGGGAACAAGTGTTCACTTCTCTGCTTCTCTGACAATTAACAAGTAATAATTGCTCAATAATTATTTCTAAAAGAATAACACGGTTGCACTATTTGATTGACTATTTACTTTGGACTATAGTGATAAATTTTTTTTTTTTTTCAGATATAGACCGAGCTCCTACCCACTGTTTCACTCCCTAAGTGCTTGCAGTGCTAGTGGTTAGGCAAGGCTGAAGCCAGGAGCCAGGAACTCCATCCAGGTCTCCCACATGGATGACAGGGACCCAAGTACTTGAGCCATCACTGCTGCCTTCCAGGGTCTGCATTGACAGAGAGCTGCAGTTAGGACCCAGAGGTCGGTATCAAATCCAGGTGCTCTATTGTAGGATGTGGGTGTCTTAATCACTAAGTTAAATGCCTGCCCCTTGGTGCTGGCAAAGTGGCCCAGCTGGTAAAGACTCCAGTTGGAATGCTGACATCCCTTATGGCTGCTGATTCAAGTACTGGCTGTTCCACTTCCAATCCAGCTCCCTGCTAATGGCTTGAGAAAAATATTAGGAGGCCAAGTGCCTATACCCCCTGCACCCACATGGGAGAGTGGGATGACACTCCTGGCTCCTGGCTTCAGCCTGGCCTGGTACTGGGCATTGTGGCCATCTGGGAGTGAATCAGTGGACAGGAGATCTCTCTTTCTCTCTCTGTTTTCCCTCTCTCTAACTCTCACTTGCAGATAAATAAGTAAACCTTTTTTTAAAATATAGTTTTCAAAGAGTTATTTATTTGAGAGGCAGAGTTACGGAGAGACAGAGCCAGAGCCAGAGAGAGAGAGAGAGAGAGGTCTTCCATCCACTAGTTGCAATGGCCAGAACTGCACTGACCCAAAGCTAGGAGCCAGTAGCTTCTTCCAGGTGCCCCACGTGGGTGCAGGGGCCCAAGGACTTGGGCCGTCTTCTACTGCTTTTCCAGGCCATAGCAGAGAGCTGGATCAGAAGTGGAGCAGCCGAGACATGAACCAGCACCCATAATGAGAGGCCAGTGCTGCAGACCGGGGGCTTTAACCTGCTGTGCCACAGTGCTGGCCTCATGTAAACCTTGTTTAAAAAAATTCCTGAGGCTGGTGCTGTGGCGTAGCAGGTAAAGCCACCGCCTGGGAAGTCTTAAGGGAAAAAAAGAATGGAAATATGTATTCAAGGAGAAGAGATATGCAATGTCTCTTGAAGAACAGTGTTTTTCTCTCTTTTGATGGATGATGTTTTATATTAAAACTTGGTGGGTCAGCTTTTTGATAAAATGGGTTAAGCTTTCCTGGGAAGCCAGAATCCTATATGAGTGCCTGTTTGAGTCCTGGATGCTTCACTTATTGATCCAGCTCCCTGTTAATGCCCCTAAGAAAGCACTGAAACATGACCCAAGCACTTGGGCCACTTCCACCCATGTGGGAGACCTGGATGGGGTTCTGGGCTCCTGGCTTCAACCTGGCCTAGCTGCAGCTGTTTCTGCCTTTTGGGGAATAATACAGTGAGTAAAAAAATCTCTCCCTCTGCCCCTCTTTTTGTAGCTCTGCTTTTCAAATAAATAAATCTAAAAACAAAACAAAACAAACCTTTGTGTTATTTAGAATTACTAGATACATTTTAAAAGTTAAATACATCTTTATTTTAATAGGTCATGGTTTACTCTATGCCCAAAATGTTCTTTGAAGCAAGTTATAAGTAGATGAGGAAGTACATAGCTTTTTGAAATCATTTTAAGTGGGAAAAAGGAAAAGTATAAATAAATGGAAGGAAAATAGGGAGATGTTAGAATTGTGTGAACAGTATTGTTGCTGTGGATTCATTTCTGAGAGAAGGAGGGTGGTGGAGGCAAGAGGTGCAGAGTCACCACACAGACCCCAGGAGTTGGGTGAAAGCAGGCCTGAGGCAGGCAGCCTACAGACTCATTTATTTCAGTTGCTACAGCTGCTTATATAGCCAAGGCAGCCAATCCAGTCAAGGGGCAGTCTATGCCCTAACCAATCAGAGCCTGTTGCCAGGCAGTTTCCAAAGCCATCCAATCACAGCCTCTTGTCAGTCAGGCTCTGTTGTGGTGTGATTTCCGAAGCCATCCAATCACGGCCTGTTGCCAGGTAGTTTCTGTTGTCAGCGCCTATCTTGGCATGACCTTCTCACCTTCTCATTCCACCATACAGTATTTGTTATCTGAGGGTTGTTCGCTTTGTCTTACTGTTTAGCCATTACCCTCAGACTCTCCCTCACTGTACAACACACATGTTTTTCCTCTGTAGTTACTTTAGGTATTAAAACCGTGTGTTAACTGTGTTTTGAACTTTACGGCACTTTTCCTTTTTTTAAATCGTGTTAGTCCGGTAGACACGTGACTCCTCTTAGTGTCTTCACACCTCCCAAGTATTCAGTCCTGCATTTTTACTGCTTGATGGATTGTATTTCCTGTGAGTTACTTTGGCTGATACAATACAGGTTGAAGGGGCCTTGTGACAGTTTTTTGCTTGAGGAAGAGATACTTTTCTATGTGTTCCTGTGATCATTTCCTGGAAGGGCATACCCCTAGGTAGCTGCTAGTCCAGAGACTGAGGAAAAAGTATAGAATAGATCTGAACCAAAGAAAAGCCTAGAATCAAATCTAGAGAACATATAACCTAAAGCACACTTGCCTCAGCCTGCACAAAGGTCCAAAAGCTTGTCTTAAGTCTCTAAGATTTAAGAGATGTGGTATGCAGTATTATTGTGCTAATAACCAATACAGTGGGATTTATCTTCTCTGTAGTATGTACATGCTGTGTACACATATGCATGTGTGTGTGTACATTCATTTATTTTAATTTAGTACTTTTCTGTTGGTGCATTAGAGTGACAGCCAAACATCCTTCATAATTTATTAGTTTTCCTTTGAGACATAAAATAAGACTTTTTTATCCGTTAGCCAAGTGATCAGAGCCAGCATCACCAGCAGCGAGGCATTACCAGTACAACATGGTCCATTGGATAATGCACCAAGAACATAATACCACACATAACTTTGGTGATTGTCTTGCCAGAAATGCATATATACAATGTAATTGTGGGAAAATTGGACACACACAATTGAGCCACTTTGTATAAAATAAACAGCATTCCTCAAAGTTATTAAAGTCATAGAAGAATAAAGACTGAGGGACTGTCATGGGTTAGAAGAGACTAAGAAGACTTGGTATTAAGAAAAATATAGCACCCTGGATTGGATATTGGACCAGTGGGAAAATTAGCAGTGTTTGAGTTAGAGCTGTGGCCTAGTTCATAGTATTCTGTAGTATTACTGTCCTAGTACTCTTCATTGTTCATTGGTTATGTAAGACAATAGCACTAGGGAAAGCAGGGTAAAAAAACATAGAAATACTATGTACTATTGGTCAACTTTGTGGTAAGCCTAAAATTATTTCATAATAAAAATGAGCAATGAGACCATTTAGAGTCATATTTTGAAAGAAAAATTTAGGTTTTATATTTAGGATATATTTGCCAGACCACATTCCAACTAAAGTAAAGTATCAGGTACAAATCAGGCATTGTTTTTTGTTTTTTGGGTTTTTATTTGAAGACTTATTTATTTTGGGGCCATTGCTATGGTGTGGCCAGTTAAAGCACTGACTATAGCAGCAGCATCCCATATGGGCACCTGTTCGAGTCATGGCTGCTCCACTTCTGCTGATTCAGCTCCCTGCTAATGTGCCTGGGAAGGTGTCAGAAGATTGTCCGAGTCCTTGGGACCCTGAACCTACATGGAAGACCCAGATGAATCTCCTGGCTCCTGGCTTTGGTCTGGTCCAGCCTCGGCTGATGCAGCCATTTGGTGAGTGAACCAGTGGGTGGAAGATCTCTCTCAATATGTCTCTGCCTCTCTAAGTTTGCCTTTTGAATAAAATAAATATGTTAAAAAAAAATCTTTGTCGTCATTGTTGTTGTTTGAAAGGCAGAATTACAGAGAAAGAGGAAGAGGCAGGAAGCCAGAGATATTCCAATGGCCGGTTCTCTCCCCAAATGGTCAAAATGGCCAGGGCTGGGCCAGGCAGAAGCCAGCAGCAAGGCGCTTCTTCCAGGGCTCCCACATGGGCGCAGGGGCCCAGTGACTTGGGCAGTCTTCCACTGCTTTCCCAGGTGCATAAGCAGGGATCTGGATCGGAAGTGGAGCAGCAGGGAATTGAACCAGCGTCCTTATAGGATGCCCATGCTGTGGGCCATGGCTTTAACCAGCTGTGCCACAGTGCTGGCCTCACATTGCAATCTTGATTCCAGACTACTGCAGTTTTAAAAATACAGTTTTGAACATTCTGGTTTGCCTTTTTGTGCTCAAAAATGTAGGAGTTTTTCCAGGGAATGTGCCCAGTGAATGGAATCACTGTATCATAGGGCACATCCTTCTCAGCTTTCCCAATGAAAGCCAACTTGGTTTCCAAAGTCAACACAGCAATTTAGACTCCATCAGCAGTGTGATAGCTTTTGCTGTTGCTCCATCCACATCTTTGCCATGACTTTATGTAACCATCAGCCTGTCCAGGTCTGTTTTCTGTTACTGTCACAGACTGGGTAATCATTAAAGAAAAGAGGTTCTTTAAGTTCATGGTTTTGGAGGCTGGTGGGTCCGCGTCGCGGGGCCACAGCTGTGAGGAGCTCCGTGCTCATGGTGACCCTGCTTCATGTTGCATGAGGGCCCCGTGGAGGAGACATAACCAAGCTGACTTCTCTGACGACTCACTCTGAATCATTCATCCGAATGACCCTGAAAGGTGCTCCTGGTCCCACCTCTGCACTTCTCACAGTGGGATTTAATTTCAGCATCATTTTTTATAGGGATACTCAAGTCATAGCACAACTTCACATTTTTTGCAGTATGGTAGATACAAAGTTATATCTCATTATAGTTTTGATTTCCTTTTCCCTATTAAATAGTGAAGTGGTATTTTTTCATACTTTCATTGGTTATTTATTCATGAATTGTCTTTAAATGTCTTTCTTCTATCATTTTCATGGGTGTTTGGTATTTCTTGCATATTTGTAGGTATTATTTGTATTTGGGGAATTCTAACCTTTTGCAGTTTATGGGCCAAATATGTTCTCTCAGTTTGTAGCCTGTATTTTCTTTTTCTTTCTTCCTTTCTTTTTCTTTCTTTTTTTTTTTTTTTTTTTTGACAGCCAGAGTGGACAGTGAGAGAGAGAGAAAGAGAGAGACAGGGACAGGGAGAAAGGTCTTCCTTTTGTCGTTGGTTCACCCTCCAATGGCCGCCGCGGCTGGCGCATCGCGCTGATCTGAAGCCAGGAGCCAGGTGCCTCTCCTGGTCTCCCATACGGGTGCAGGACCCAAGCACTTGGGCCATCCTCCACTGCACTCCTGGGCCATAACAGAGAGCTGGCCTGGAAGAGGGGCAACTGGGACAGAGTCTGGCACCCCAACTGGGACTAGAACCTGGGGTGCCGGCGCTGCAGGTGGAGGATTAGCCTATTGAGCCATGGCACCGACCTGTAGCCTGTATTTTCATTTTCTTTATGGAGTCTTTTAATGAATAGAAATTTTTCACTTTAGTATAATGGAATTTATCCATCTTTTCCTTTGTGTTATTCGCTTTTTAAAAATTTATTTATTTGACAGATAGAGAGAGAGACAGAGAGAAAGGTCTTCCTTCCGTTGGTTCACCCCCCAAATGGCTGCTGCAGCTGGCGTGCTGCGCCGATCCGAAGCCAGGAGCCAGGTGCTTCCTTCTGGTCTCCCATGCAGGTGCAGGGCCCAAGGACTTGGGCCATCTTCCACTGCCTTCCCAGGCCACAGCAGAGAGCTGGACTGGAAGAGGAGCAGCTGGGACTAGAACCCAGCGCCCATATGGGATGCCGACGCCGCAGGTGGAGGATTAGCCCAGTGAGCCACAGCGCTGGCTATTCCCTTCTTTTTCTTATTTTAAATGGTGAACTATTGAAATTTGGAACTATTTAGGAATTCATATGTCACTATAGTTTTTCTTATTGTTTTAGCTCTTTTGGTAAATGTAAGAGGTCTCCCAAAAGTTTGTAGAACATCTGTATTATCTTTTTTAAAGATTTTTTTATTTATCTGAAAGAGTTACAGAGAGGCAGAGGCAGAGGCTGAGGCTGAAGCTGTGGCAGAGAGAGAGAAAGGTCTTCCATCTGCTGGTTTACTCCCCAAATGGCCGCAGTGGCTGAGCTGTGCTGATCTTAAGCAAGGAGCCAGCTGCTTCTTCCAGGTCTCCCACGTGGTCACAGGGGCCTAAGGACTTGGGCCATCTTTTACTGCTTTCTCAGGCTAGATCGGTATTATCTCTTTTTTTTTTAAATATTTTATTTATTTATTTGAAGGGCAGAGCTACAGACAGGCAGAGGTAGAGGCAGAGAGAGGCAGAGAGAGAAAGAGATCTTCCATCTGCTGGTTAACTCCCTAAATGGGATGTCGGCACTGCAGGCAGTGGCTTTACCCACTATGCCAAAGCACTAGCCCCTGTATTATCTTTTCATTCCTTTTACTCATGAACTTTTTGAAGTACTCTCATACATAAAAGAATAAAACTGTTAGAATATATATTGGAAAAGAAAATAAAGTGATGTATTTTGGCTTATTATATCCCAAAGACCCTAGTTTAAAAAGGTGGGAAGGGTGTGTTTGAATCAGTTAGTTATATGGTAGTTGTATTCAAGATAATTGTATTGAAGTTATAAAATCGGTGTTTTTCAGTTTAGAGGTAAGCATCTAGAAATAGGAATGGGAATTTTCTATTCACAATAGTTAGCCAAAACTATAAAATTTTAAGAATAAATTTGACTAGACTGGTTAGGGAACCATGTAATGGAAACTATTGACAATCTAGAAAGACATAAACCATGGTAGTATTAAACAATAATTAAACAATAGTCAGGGCCGCTGCCTGCAGTGCCTGCATCCCATATGGGTGCCGGTTTGAGTCCTGGCTGCTCCACTTCTGATCCAGCCCTCTGCTATGGCCTGGGAAAGCAGTAGAAGATGGCCGAAGTGCTTGTGCCCCTGCACCTGCTTGGGAGACCTAGAAGAAGCTCCTGGCTCCTGGCATTGGATAAATCACACAGCTCCAGCCATTGCGGCCAACTGGGGAGTGGACCAGCAGATGGAAGATCTCTCTCTCTCTCTCTCTCTCTCTCTCTCTCTCTGCCTCTCCTTCTCTCTCTGTGTAATTCTGACTTTAAAGTAAATAAGTGAATCTTTAAAAACAAAAACAAAAAAACAAAAGCAATACTAGGATTTGTTGAGCGCTTGCTCTGTGTCACACACTGCTCCAGGTGCGTTGTTCTCAGTAAGCTCTGGAGTCCTGGATTCCAGTGGCGAGTTAGGCTCTGGCATCAGGCTCTTAGCTCTGTCACTTCCTCCTCATCCCTGCTACGGTGATGCTGTTCTCCTGCCTATTTCTACCCCTTGCTCATTTATTCCTTCTATCCAGTCTCTCTAGATTCTGATTTAATCTTCCTGTGTTTCTTAGGCCCTGTGAGTACATGCACATGCATTTTCGTAACTCTTCTTCATAACTTTATGGAGAGAATACCATAAAAAATCTTTGTGACTCTTTTTTCACTTAACTCCATGTCCTGGAAATTATTCCATATCCACTTGCAAAGATCATCCTGATTGTTTTGTGCAGGTGCCTATTCCTGTGGTGTGCAGATGTATCGTAGTTGATTGAACCGTTCTTCTGTGGATTCCTTCCAGTATTTCACAGTTAATAGCAGACCTGCAATGACTTTGTGTGTTATGTATTTTTATGTTGTTGGAGGTTTATCTCCTTAGTAAATTCCTAGAAATGAGATTGCTGCATTTGATAGCTCTTATCTCATCTCTGCAGAGGGATGTACCAATTGCTTTCCTACCTGTAATGTCTGAAACTATGTATTTCCTGATAGTCTTTCCAACAGAATGTGTTGTCAGACTATACTTTTAACATTTTTTCCAGTCTAACATCTTCCAGGTAAGAAATGGTATTTCAGAATGATTTAATATGCATTAATATGTAAATGACAGGAACCCGATCACGTTAGCTGTCAACTACAGCCTCTCAGGGTCTGCATTGGCAGGAAGCTGGAGACAGCAGGCAGAGCTGGGAATGCACTCAGGCATTCTGATGTGGGACCTGGGTGTCTTAACCACCGAATGGCTGCTCCAGACCTCAGTAAAATTAAGAATGTTTGTACTTTAAAGGACCCTATCAAGGAAGTAAAAAGAAAATACAGAAAGGAAGAATATCTTTGCAAATCACATATCTGGTAAGTGACTTGTATCTAAAATAAAAGGAATTACGAGAACTCAATAATAGGGGCCGGCGCTGTGGCTTAGCGGCTTAATGCCCTGGCCTGAAGCGCAGCCATCCCATATGGGCACCAATTCTAGTCCCAGCTGCTCCACTTCCTGTCCAGCTCTCTGCTGTGGCCTGGGAAAGCAGTAGAAGATGCTTAAGTCCTTGGGCCTCTGCATCCACTTGGGAGACCTGGAAGAAGCTCCTGGCTCCCGGCTTCAGATTGGCATAGCTCCGGCTGTTGCGGCCAGCTGGGGAGTGAACCAGTGGATGGAAGACCTCTCTCTATCTTCTTCTCTTTCTCTCTGTAACTCTTTCAAATAAATAAATAAATCCTTAAAAAAAAAGAAAAAACTCGCCGGCGCCGCAGCTCACTAGGCTAATCCTCCGCCTTGCGGCGCCGGCACACCGGGTTCTAGTCCCGGTCGGGGCACCGATCCTGTCCCGGTTGCCCCTCTTCCAGGCTAGCTCTCTGCTGTGGCCAGGGAGTGCAGTGGAGGATGGCCCAAGTGCTTGGGCCCTGCACCCCATGGGAGACCAGGAGAAGCACCTGGCTCCTGCCATCGGATCAGTGCGGTGTGCCGGCCGCAGTGCACCAGCCACGGCATCCATTGGAGGGTGAACCAACGGCAAAGGAAGACCTTTCTCTCTGTCTCCCTCTCACTGTCCACTCTGCCTGTCAAAAAAACAAAAAACAAAAAAAAGAAAAACCTCAATAATAAAGATAAGCCAACTAAAAATAGGTAAAGATTCTAAATAGACAAGTCTACAAAAAGATATGCACATGTGAATTAAGCACAATGAAAAGGTGTTTTGATATCATTTGTCATTAAAGACATGCAAATGAGAAGTACACTGAGGGCCAGTGCTGTGGTGTGGCAGGCTAAACCTCCACTTCTACCACTGGCATCCCATATGGGTGCCAGTTTGTGTCCCAGTTATTCCGCTTCCAATCCAGCTCCCTTCTATGGCCTGGGAAAGCAGTGGAAAGTGGTTCAAGTATTTAGGCTTCTGCACCTGTGTGGGAGACCCAGAAGATGCTCCTGGCTTCTGGCTTTGGATCAGCCCAGCTCTGGCCATTGCAGCCACTGGGGAGTGAACCAACAGAAGGAAGACTTTTCTCTCTGTCTCTCCCTCTCTCCCTCTCTCAAATAAATAAAAAAAATCTTTAAAAAAAAAAAAAAAAGAACTGTAGCGAGATACCACTTCATATTGACCAGGATGGCTAAAATTAAAGACAGGCAATAACATGTGTTGACTAGCATATGGAGAAAGGGAGAAAGTGGGAAGCTCATTGATTTCCCAAATGGAAACATTTGTTTTGAGAGCAAGTGTGTGGTATTTGACTAAACACACCCAAAATAATCAAATTTCTCCAGAATGTTGAAAAGTGCCATGATATAGAGATGCAGAACAAATCACAAAATGTAGGGGTGGGTAGTATAGCACCAAAAGGTATGGTTGAAGAGGAGTGGCACACTCAGCAGTCAAAGTTCTGGGGCCTCAAACACACCCTAGAATGCAGGATGTTCATTGTTCTTGAATTGGAAATGCAGTAAATGTTTTGTTTCCTAATGAATTCTCTGAACACACTCTAGAATAAGAATTTTTTGTTTGCAGTTTATTTATTTGAGAGGCAAAGTTACAGAGAGAGAGAGATGTCTTCCATCCTCTGGTTCACTCTCCAAATGGCCAGAACAGCTGGAGCTGAGGTAATCCGAAGCCAGGAGCCAGGAGCTTCTTCTGGGTCTCCTACATGGATGCAAGAGCCCAAGGAGTTGGCCCATATTCCACTCTTTTCCCATCAGACAGCTGTGTAGGAAGTGGAGCAGCCAGGACCTGAAATGGCCCCCATATAGGATGCTGACACTGAAGAAGAGGCTTAACCTACTAGCACCAGCCCCTAGAATAGGAAATTCTAATATATGGAGAAGAAGTTATTATTACCAGTGCTCTGTTGGTCTTCTAACATATGAACCACTAATTTTAATATGTAACAAAGGCAGCAACCTTTTCCATAAACATTTGCAGCATAATTATCATTTTATTTTCATAAAAATGAGCTGTAATGTGATTATCTGAAATTATATATACACAGTTTAAAAAGTTGACTTCTTGCATTTCTTTTGAATTATGTTTATATCAGAAGATTCTCTGTGGGCAGCATATGGAAAAGATACCTCTACCTCTGTGTTCACTGCAGCACTGTTCACAGTAGCCACGCTGTGTGATCAACATCAGCATGATAAAGAAAATATGCTGTCTATTCACAGTGAAATATTATTCTGCCATGAAAATGAAATCCTGACATTTGCGGCAAAGTGTTAAATGAAATAAGCCAGACAGAGAATGACAAATATCTCATATTCTCTCTGGTATGTTGAAGTTAAAAATTGTATGCATGTGTAAAGTGTGTATATTTTATCCAGATTCAAAATAGTGATTACTAGAAGTTGGGAAGGATTATGTGGGGTGGGAGTTGAGGAGATGTTAGATATTGGGTACCATAATAGTAGGGTGACTGTAACAGGTTTTGAGGTTTTTAGCACAGTGAGGTAACTATGGCCTGTGGTGTATAATATTCAGTATAAAGAACTAGAGGAGGGGCTGGTGTGGCATCCCATGTGAGAGTGCTGTTTCTAGTCCTGACTGCTCCACCTCTGATCCAGATCCCTGTTAATGTGCCTGCAAAGATAGTGGAAGATGGCCCAAGTGTTTGTGCCCCTGCACCCATGTGGGAGACCCAGATGAAGTTCATCTCCTTGCTTCAACCTGGCCCAGACCCAGCTGTTGAGGCCATTTAGGGAGTGAACCAGGGGTTGGAAGATCCCTCTCTGTTGCTCAACTTTCAAATAAATAAATAGATAAATATATAGATAGATAAGTAGATCTTTCTTAGAATGTGCAGGATGACACGCTAACTTAAATTTTTAAAAGAAATGTGTGGGGACTCACTGGAACCTCCAGAGTTGATGTGAAGATTATTATAAACGAAGTTGTTGAAGACACAGAAGATGCAGCACGAGGACTTTTTGGAGCTTTTTTGTGTAACTGCAAGGCAGAGCCTTTTCAGGGCTGACCCTGCCAAACATCCCTCTCTGAGGGAGCTCCACCACAGGAGCAAGACGAACCACTGTCCCAGGGATGAGAAACTGCGTAAACACAGTCCCAAACTGTCTGGCCTTCCATTTGTTTCCTTAAAGCCTGTTTGCTCTTTCCAGAGCTGCACACCTTCCTCTCACCTTCCACTTTTGATGTTGGTATTGTGCTGAGTGCCTCACATGCATTTATGCTCAAACTCTGTTAAATGTCTTTGTCTAAAGATACTTTTTTTTTTTTTTTTTTGACAGGCAGAGTGGACAGTGAGAGAGAGAACGAAAGGTCTTCCTTTTGCCATTGGTTCACCCTCCAATGGCCGCTGCGGTAGCGCGCTGCGGCCGGCGCACTGCGCTGATCCGATGACAGGAGCCAGGTGCTTCTCCTGGTCTCCCATGGGGTGCAGGGCCCAAGCACTTGGGCCATCCTCCACTGCACTCCCTGGCCACAGCAGAGAGCTGGCCTGGAAGAGGGGCAACCGGGACAGGATCGGTGTCCCGACCGGGACTAGAACCCGGTGTGCCGGCGCCGCAAGGCGGAGGATTAGCCTACTGAGCCACAGCGCCGGCCTAAAGATATTATTTTAACATGCCTTCATGGAAATGTTGTGATGATTAAATGAGAAAATGCATGTAAGTCACCTGTGTGCTGTTCCATGCCTTTACCCCAGCTTCTCATTTGTTGGCAATATTGGGTATTCCTTGGCTTCTAGAAACATCTCTGCCATTGACTTCCTGTGGCTTTTATCCTGAGTGCATGTCTTTGGCCAGGTATCCCCTCTCTATACTTATACTAGACATTGTGGCTTAATAAGTTGTAACGGACTTTATTTTAACTTGATTTCCTCTCTAAATACTCTCTGGGGCCAGCATGTAGCATAGCGGGTAAAGCTGCCAGCCCTAGTGCTAGCATTCCATATGGGTGCTGGTTCAGTCCAGCTCCCTGCTAATGTGCCTGGGGAAGCAGTGGAAGATGGCCCAAGTCCCTGGGCCCCCGCACCCATGTAGGAGACCTGGCTCCTGGCTTTGACGGACCAGCTCCAGCTGTTGTGGCCATTTGGGGAGTGAACCAGTGGATGGAAGAACTTTCTCTCTCTCTCTCTCTCTCTCTTTCTCCTTCTCTTTCTCTGTAACTCTGCCTTGCAAATAAATAAATAAATCTTGACTGGCACCGCGGCTCACTTTGCTAATCCTCCACCTGCAGCACCAGCACCCTGAGTTTTAGTCCCAGTTGGGGCACCAGACTCTGTCCCGGTTGCTCCTCTTCCAGTCCAGCTCTCTGCTGTGGTCCAGGGAGGCAGTGGAGGATGGCCCAAGTGCTTGGTCCCTGCACCTGCATGGGAGACCAGGAGAATGCACCTGGCTCCTGGCTTTGGATCGGCACAGCACGCTGGCCGTGGCAGCCACTTGGGGGTGAACCAACGGAAAAAGGAAGACCTTTCTCTTTCACTGTATAACTCTGCCTGTCAATCAATCAATCAATCAATAAATCTTTAAAAAAAAAGACCCTATCTGAAACAAGGCCATGTTTTGAGGTTTAGGACTTTAACATGTAAAATTCCCAGGAGAGAGTTTTCATCCTACAACAGTAACCCAGAGAAGAAAGTACAAGATGCTACCCATGTGGAAATAATCTATACATGAAAAGATTTGAAGGATCACAGAAAATTGTATTGGCCAGAGTCTGGGAAACATGTGTGGGATTAGATGATGAAAAATGTAAAATTTGATTGGGCTGCAGTTGTCAGTAGGGTGCCCTGCCCTGGTAATCAGAACTTAATGTTTTTGTTCAAGTACTTAGAAGAAGCATGAATGTTTTACCAACTTGGCTAATAGAATCTTGTGTACCATTTGTTACCTGTCAACTTGAGTTGCCTGAACTTCACTGACACAGAGTAGAGGTGGAAGCCATGGGGCTCTTGTCCTCACCAAGAAAGAATTCAGGCATGAGACAGAGAGTGGAGTGATAAGGCTTTGTTGGGGATAGAGCATCCCTCAGAATGGAAGGGACAGAGAGAGAGCACCCAGTTGCTCGGACTGGGGGAGAGCGAGGTTACATGGTTGATTGGATAGAATACACCTGGGCAGGCCAAGCAGGTGGCTCAGCTGATAGGCAGAGGACTAAGCTTAGTCTGTTTGGACTCCTAGGTTTTTAAGGGAATCGGTTTACCCACCTCCCCCTCTCCTCCAAGACAAAGGATGGGAAGTCCTAGCAAGGGTTTGTTGGGTAGAAATTAGCAAATTCCTCTGGGGTGGGGCAGGGCAGAGCAAGAGGGGCTTCCCTTAGGGTGTCTGTGAAGGTTTTATTGCCCCATGTTATCAGGTAACCCCTTTGGTCCTAAGGAGAGAAAATTCTCCTGGGAGCTTTCCTTGGATGAAGGGCTGGGACCACCTGGGAGGTCATCAGGGTCTGGGCAGGACTTTGAAGTGCAAGATGCTGGGGTTTTGGAGCTTGCACACTAGGTGCTGGTCTTCAGGCCTGTCTCACACACACCTGTGCTAAATTTCTGACTTCCTACCTAACAGAGGCAAGAATGAATCATGAATCTATGATACACAGCCTGCTCTGCTGCTCTGACCCATACTTCTCCCTGGGAGAGCCTGGAGGCCTGTCCCTACACAAAGATATTCCTGGAGGCATTAGCAAGGAGACACCTGCAACCTTATAAAGCTGTTGTGCCTGTCCTGTGCTGGCTGAGGATACAGTGAAGGGAGTTGCTGTGGAGATGAGTTCTTTGATCTCAAGTAAAATAAGTGATCCCAGAATGGTCTAGGTGAATGGCAATCCTTAGGCCTCCTGATCAGTTTGGGCTACAATAACAGAATACCAAAATCTGAGTGTCTTAAAGAAAAACTCTATCTCACAGTTCTGGAGACTGGAAGTCCCAGATGAGGCTGCCAGCATGGTAAAGTGAGAACCCACATCCTGGTTTACAGTTAAATGCATCCTCAGCTAACACAGTGAGCTCCAGTCTAATTTTGTTCTTACAAGGATGCACATCCTGTTACAGGGGCTCTATCATCATGACCTCATCTAAACCTAATTCTCTCCCAGATGTCTCACCTCTTAATACCACCTCATTGGGAGTTAGGGTTTCAACTTAGGAGTGTTGAGGAGGTCACAAATTCCCTAACACCAGGAGAGGACAACTGCTGGAATACACCACAGGTGAATAGTAATCGGCATGAATGACCTGTGGGGACATTTGACAATGTCCAGCTGGTCACAGACCTAAGAAGTTAAACACAAGAGCAGCCTACCAAAGTGCTTCTTGACAGGTTCAGGCAATGTCTGTGGGTCTGGTGGGCAGAAACCTAACATTAAGTCACTGTACTGGGCATTCACAGCCTCTGATGCAGCTTCTAGAACCACCCAGTTCACAGACATGGAGTCCAAAAGACCTTGCCATGGGATGCACCTGTTCTGTAAAGTTTCAGTAAAACTTTCCCCAGAGTTAATAGGGCCATTTACCAGTGTGACAGTAAACTGAAGAAAGGAAAACAACTTTGGGGGTGGTGATTAACTGATATTGGCTGTGAACTGAAGCTAATCCATAGACATAAAATCAACTAATCAAGATAAAGCAAAAAAAAAAAAAAAGTGGAAATAAACAAACAAAAATCCATCGTAATTGATCAGCCATCATGGGAGTTTGTAGGGATCAGTAGTAGGTGGACCCTTGGGCAGTGTTGGTGTCACAGTGGATCCTGTGGCACCATGCAGGCATTCAGTGGTTGCTTCCCTAGTGTCAGAGTGATGGGAGAAGTGTATTTAATGACTTACAGTGGTGAGAAGGTTCAAGTGAAGACCCCCGGAACTCTTCCCTCAGCCTACCAACATAGTCTTCCAAAAGTGATCCTGCATCCTGGGGAAATTTCAAGATTGGTTTTACCGGCATAGAGTTGAACGGTGAAAAGCTTATGAAAAAGGTCTGGAAATTGACAGTGGTCATGGTTGCAGAATAGAGCGCATGTACTTGATACAACTTAATTTTAAAATTAAAAATGGTTAAAATGGGAGGTGGGGGTGGATGTTGTAGCTCAGTGAATGAAGCTGCTGCTTGCCATGCCCCCATCCTATATATCAGAGTGCCTGGCTGGAGTATGGGCTGCTGTGTGCTTCAGACTCATCCGCCCACTAATACACACCCTAGGAGGCAGCAGATGATGATGGCTCAGGTTCCTGGACCCCTGCCACCCGTGCGGGAAAACCTGGATGGGATTTCAGGCGCCTGGCTTCTGCCCTGGCCATGCAGACATTTAGGGAGTGAACCAGTGCATGGAAGATCGATCGATCTCTCTGTCTCTCTGTCTTTCAAGTAGATGAAAAATAAACAAACATTTTTAAAATTGTTAAAATGCTGTATTTTACGTTAGGTATATTTGGCCACAATTTAAAAACTGTAGGTTTATCGTTTACTGGCTCTGTCACTTTAACTTACAAAGAAAAGTGTTTGCACGGTTCACCTTGTGCCGGTCTGTTGTGACACGCTTCAAATGATATCAGAATCAGCTGGGTCAGTGCTGCCGCTGTGCATGCTCTAGTATTTTCCATGTGCTGCGCCCAGTTCAGTATGATTGCCATTGTAGTGATGGACGCCAGTTTTGGCCAGCGTGGCCGAGTACTCAATGTTGTATTTAATTCCTCAAAGCGAGGCAGTTGTTGGTGAGCAGGATGTTTCACTTTGCCTTGTCTGGTGATCTTCAGAGTCTGCTGGTACCCCAGCATGTATCTTCCCCTCTTCATAACAAATTACAGTCTAGAGCTGATCAGCCCCAGCAGCTCCTCTGTCGTCTTCGCATGCAGCCTCATCCTGCCTCGGGTGCGCAAAGGCCTCCAACCAAGAGAAGCCGCAGAGGTGGCCAGGGAGTCAGAAGGGCAAAACCGAAAGATAATTCCAACTGTTTCTTGTTACTATCATCAGATTCAAGAAAGAATAGTCATAAAAGACAAACGGCACATTGGGGCCAGTGCTGTGGCACAGTAGGTTAATCCTCCGCCTGAAGTGCCCGCATCCCATATAGGCACCGGTTCTATTCCTGGCTGCTCCTCTTCCAATCCAGCTCTCTGCTGTGGCCTGGGAAGGCAGTGGAAGATGGATCAAATGCTTTGGCCCCTGCACCTGCGTGGGAGACCAGGAAGAAGCTCCTGGATCCTGGCTTCGGATCGGCGCAGCTCTGGCTGTTGCAGCCATCTGGGGAGTGAACCAACGAAAGGAAGACCTTTCTGTCTCTCTCTCTCTCTCTCACTGTCTGTAACTCTACCTCTCAAACAAATAAATAAAAATCTTTTTTAAAAAAAAAACTGCACAAACTTTTAAAAATGAGGGGTAGACGTGCTGTACAGAGCTCAAGATGCTGCTTGGAACACCTCCATGCATTTCTGGCGCCCTGCTAATGCTCCGGGTGGCAGCAGGTGACGGGCCAAGTAGCTCGGCCTCTGCCACCCATGTGGGATTCATCACTGAGTTCCTGGGTTTAGAATGGCCTTGCTTCCGCTATTGTGTACATGTGAGGAGTAAATAAGCAGATGGAAGATTTCTGTCTTTGTCTTTCACTGTCTGTGTGTGTGAGGGAAAAAGTAACCATCAGTGATTTAAAAATATAAATTGTCTAGCAAAACTGAATAATACTAGTAAAATATACCCCATATGTATTCAGTTTCTTCTTTTCCTTTTAATTTTTAGGGATAGGAGCATAAATATGCAGTTAAAGTTAAAATTGCATGTAATTTAGGGCAGGCCTTTGGCACAGCAGTTAAGATACACCTTGAGGGGCCCGGCGCTGTGGCACAGTGGGTTAATGCCCTGGCCTGAAGCGCAGGCATCCCATAAGGGTGCCGGTTCTAGTCCCAGCTGCTTCACTTCCAATCCTGCTCTCTGCTATGGCCTGGGAAAGCAGTAGAAGATGGCCCAACTCCTTGGGCCCCTGCACCTGCGTGGGAGACCCGGAAGAAGTTCCTGGCTCCTGGTCGGATCGGTGCAGCTCAGGCCGTTGCGGCCAACTGGGGAGTGAACCATCGATGGAAGACCTTTCTCTCTCTATCTGCCTCTCTCCTCTCCCTGTGTAACTCTGACAAAATAAAGAATAAAGATACACCTTGGAACACCTGCATGCTCTATCAGAGTAGCTGGGTTCAAGTCCCAGCTTCACATCTGATTGAGCTTCTTGCTAAAATGTACCCTAGGAGGCAGCATTTCTTTGGTCCTTGCCACCCACATGGGAAATCCTGGCTCCTGGCTTTGGCCTGACTAAGCCCCAGCTGTTAACAGGCATTTAGAGAGTGAACCAGTGGATGGAAAATCTCCGCTCATTTCTGGCTCTCTGACTTTCAAGTAAAAACATGACAATAAATTTAAATATAAGTATATGTAATTAGTTCTGGACAATTAGATCTGCTATGAAAAAATGCAAAGTTTGATGACAGAAGCAACAGAAAGTGACTTTTGGAGAAGATTATGAGTTATCTTAAGTAATTTAGAAAAGTCAGTTTCCTGAGATGTAATAGCATGAACAGGAAATATTAAGAACAAGGATGTGGTTAGAAGGCAGAAAGACAATACTAAAACAGCAAATACTAAAAGACAAGTAGCAATTGAAATAAGAATTTACCAATCTTGTCATTCTTCACACTGTTGTTTTATAGATAATGTGAAATAGTAAAAGATAATTCCAAATAATTTGAGGATTTTCAATAAATTTAAATGTGTTATGTAAAGTTAAAGAAGATTATGTGAATGCATGACCCTGTGGCAACAAATTCCATTTTGACCATGAAGTAGTCAATGGTGGAATTATTCAAAAAAGCTCATTTGAGTGTTTGTATAGCACATCTCTGGGATCTTGGTGTTACCCTTTGAAGCTGTATGATTTGGGAAAGTTGTTCAGCTTCTCAGTGCCTTAGTTTCTTTGTCTGCAAAATGGGCCCTCACAGTGGTAGTGTTCTGAAGATTTAAATTAGATAATGAAGTGCTGTGCCTGACATTTGGTGAACCTTCAGTGAATGTTCTTACCAGTACTATGTGCAGTGCACTGTCCTGTGGGCTCAAAATTTTGTATTTAGTGGCATGATTTGCAGTTTAAGCCTTGAAGCCACACGTTGTTGGATTCAAGTATGTGTTGCCTGTGTCAGGTGGATTAGGGGCCAGATGTCACAGGCAAGAACAAACCACCTTGGAAATGTCTCGTTTGCTTTAGAGAAGAGAGTTGAGGAAGAAAGATTCAGTTCAAGGAAAAGGTTCTAGAGTTAAGGGAGGGGGGAAAATACCTACTGCTCAGAATACTGGCTACAGTCTTTATTGCAATTAATTTAAAAATTGCTAAAAGCAAACATTGTATTTGGAAATAGAAAGGTATACCATTAAATAACTCATGGAACCAAGGAAATATCATGAGAGACTAAGACATACTTAAACTTAGTGATATTGAAATGCCAAATGTAAGAGCTTCTGGGATGCATCTAAAGCAGCATATAGTGTAGTGCCTGAACGAGTGCAAACAGAGGGGCAGCACACACTGATAAAATGTAGAGTCCTTTATTGTTGGTGGTTGAGAGTGGGCTCCTGCCCTTAAGAACTCTCAACCCCAAAGCTCAAAGTAACAGGGTTTATAAAGGCAAAAACCACAAGGAGGGGAGGGGAATACATGGGTGCTAAGGTCAAGCTGACCTAAATCATATGTGCAACGGATGTCAATTATAGTCTTGACAACACCAATTAGAATGTTGACATCAGTCCACTTGCAGCCTTTCTGTTTTAAGCTTGAGCGATCAAGCTAGGGGATTTCCATGTTCTGCGAAACAGCCTGGTTTGTGTGTAAAATGGAGTCCCTACTGTCAGGGTGTCACTTCATTGTTGTGAACTGCCAGTGATGAGACAGGGCACGACTCCTTTTATTTTAGGGTCCAAACAACTAGACATGCAAGTAAGCACATAGGCAAGGTTATACATCAATTTTATAGTGGGAATAAAACAAAGGAATTCGGTCTGGTGACCCATGACAGAAAACAGGACAGTGATGTATGTCTTTCCAGAAAGATACATTTAGTTGCTCTAACAAGTCTACAGGTACCCAAAAACATCCGGTGCCAATTAAAGCCCAATAATCTCCCTGCTGCCTCTGCGTCCACACTCCTGGTCTGCTTGTGCAGAGACAGCACTGCTGCCATGCTCCTAAATTTCAGGGGGGTGTGACCCCCACAAAGCACTTAGGCAGTGTCCTCTGCATTTCGTTACCCGCTTTGTGTGTTGACAATAATCAAATCTGTGATTCAGCCACATCATCACATTGATCAGGAAGGTTATTTAGATCAGGGTAACTGGTGTGCATTTATTTAATTTTAACAGAAGCTATATGACGTCTAGTGAAGTTAAGTAACCAGTTAAGAATGCAGGGGCCTACAATCAGTCTGAGAAGGAGGAGGACAAACAGTCCCACAAGGCCAGTTAACAGGGTGATCAGCCATGGGTTCCAGTTAAACATAGGACTATGCCATCGTTGTGTGTCTTCATGGCAAGTTTCTAGATTTTCTTTTACCTTTTGGAGGGAGTCACTTAGAACTCCCAATTGATTAGCATAGAAATAACAAGTTCTCCCAATGCAACATATAGGCTGCCTTGGCTCAACACCAGGAGGTCCAGCCCCTTTGTATTTTGCAGCACCATTTCAGCAAGGGAACTGGCCTGATAGTAAAAGTGTTCAGTGGAGTCCTGAAGGTGACCTAAATCCATGTCAGTGGCCTTAGTTAGATGAGTGGGACCCATTTCTTCTTGCACTAGGGCAGCAGTACTTAGGGCAGCCGTTCCAGCAAGTCCCAAACCTGCCAGGATTGAGACAACCAGGGGGTCTGCTCCTTTTGCCCTCTTTAGTCCAGTGAGAGAATTGGAGAGAAGTAGGCCCCCCCTCCAAAGCAGAGTAGGTGTACACCTGAGGAAACACATGTACTGATACACATAAGAAAGAGGCTACAGGTTCTCCATCTGCGAGAAACCTGATACAGTGGGTCAAACCCATTGTACAAGCAAACCATGAGTTATTAGGAGGGTGACAGTTTTCAACTAAAGGGGAAGAAATATTGAGTATATTCTGTTAAAAATTGTATATTTGTAACAAGTATGCAGAAAAGTGGATGACAGAGTATATTCTGACATACAAGTATTAGGGTCAGGAGAGTTAAGAAAGTCGTAATCAGATGAAAATATGGAAGAAGCATTTCCTTGGATAGATCCAAGGGATAGAGAAGGTTTTCTAGAGGAACATGGAGTACTAGAATTTATTATCTGGTGAGGGCTTTGTATACCTGTGTAATAAGACAATCTGACTTGGAGACAGAGCCAGCAATCTCATGCTAAACTGGGCTGGGTGTAGTTTGGGAGGTGATGTGTATCCTGTAGAATGGTGAAAAGGCTGGGAGCTGTAGGGAGGAAGGGCTTACCAGAGGGTAACCCAGAGTCTGGCATGGGTCTGGGCACTGGGGGTACCACGCGGGTGTCAGTATTTGGGCTTGCTAAAGGACCAATAGGTTTTTCTTGTTGAATAGTGGAGAGTAAATCTTTGTTGTATGAGGAGCCTGGACCCAGGATCTCTGGCAGGGAAAGGCTTATACATATGTATGCCCCAGGTCAGGCCACTTCTCCACATGTTTTGATCAGGATGAGCCACTTGAATGAAGGCTGGATTGTACCTGTCCCCTCGCATACAGCAACACTTGGTTTATTCTCTCCAAAAACTAGTTTCTGCCCAACATGAGCTGATGGCAGTAGTCACACAATCCCAGTATGGGCAATTAAAATGACATCATTATGATAGGCCTTGGCTGGGTTTCCTGGGTGGAGATAAAAACCCTGTAGGGCAGTATAGGAGGCTGGATTAGTAATTTGGTTTCCATCCTTGAAGTACGGGAAGAGATTGACCAAATCCACAGAGAAAACGACAGGGCTTATCTGAGTCCCGGGGCCTGTAGTTTGTCTAGCTGATCTTTTGGAGGAAAACCCCACTGTGGCTGGAAAGCAGTGTGGACTCACAGCCACTTGTCCCTGTGCCGGCGGGGGCTAAGACTAAATGCTCGCAGTTACACACACTACTACGTACAAGTTCGTCTCAGTTGCGGGTCTTTGAGTCCTTTTTAAGCCTCCATGTTGATGGTGTACATTCCGGGTCTTCAGATGGCCGCTCGTCTGGGTCAGAATCTGTAGGCGGTGCAGGCTGAACGCGAGAGTGGAGATGGTCATACCGTCTACCTGTCCTGCTGTGGGCCTACTCAGAGTGACAGCATCAGGTCCTCTCCAGGCTGCATCAGTCCTTCTTTCTGAAACATTTTTATGTAAACCAAGTCTCCTGGCATGTTCTTGGCCTTTGACTCGGGTTTATGTTGACCCAGGCCTGGCACCTGAGGGTGGTTCGTTCAGCCATTGGCATAGATGACGAATGAAAATCTGAGTTGGGGGGCTGGCACTGTGGCGTAGTGGATAAAGCTGCCATCTGCAGTGCCGGCATCCTATATGGGCACTGGTTCGAGTCCCAGCTGCTCCACTTCCGATCCAGCTCTCTGCTTGGGCCCCTGCACCCACGTGAGAGACCTGGAGAAAGTGCTTGGCTCCTGGCTTCGGATCGGTGCAGCTCCGGCCATTGTGGCCAGTTGGGAAGTGAACCAGTGGATGGAAGACCTCTCTGTCTCTCCATCTCTTTTCTCTCTGTGTAACTCTTTCAAATAAATAAATCTTTAAAAAAAAAAAAAAATCTGAGTTGGTAAGCTGGTGCAGTCGATTGCCCGACGGGTGGCTGAGTATAGTTGTTAACCAGCAGGTGACCGAGACTGGCTGGCAGTGCTTTCTGTTCCTCTGGCAGTAGCCTTCAGCCCATGGAGTCCTTTTTGGCCTGTTTTTCGCTGAAGATTCTTCTTCCGCAGAATAAGTAGGTGTCTCTGGTAATTTGAGGGAGATGATCCCTTCAGAGGTAGAAGAGTTAAAGGACTTAATGGTAAGAAGGCTACTTCCTTGGCTATCTTGTCAGCCAGATGATGTCCCTTGGCTACTAGGGAATCTAGTTTTTGGAGTCCTTCAAAGTGAATGACTGCCACCTTTTTCGACAGCTGTACAACTTCTAGTAGGCTCAGTAGCCCTCTTTGTTTTTGATAGTTTTTCCTTCAGCCATAAATAGTCCCCATTCTCGGTCAATAGCAGCATGAACATGGATTGTTGGAAAAGCGAACCGGCTGGCAGTGTAGACAGTGTGTTCTTTATTGTTTCCCCAGTGCAAGGCTTGGGTGAGTGCAATGAATTCGGCCTTTCGAGCAGAGGTTCCTAGAGGCAAGGCCTGAGCCCAGATGACTTTGTCCTTAGTGATGACAGCAGCCCCAGCTCTTCTAACCCCATCTTGTACTGTGCTACTCCTGTGGTGAATAAGGTAAGTTGTGCTGTTGTCCATGGCACATCCCTCAGATTAGGCCAAGGCACTTGGTTGAGGTCCAACAAGTCAAAGCAGTTATGTAATGGAGAGTTTGGATCATCGTCTGGTAGAAGAGTAGCCACGTCAAGGCGCGTTGTTTTAGAGAACCTCGGCCTAGGTGGATGGAGAAGCAGAGTCTGGTACTGGGTAAAGCGGATGTTGACATCCAGTGCCCTCTGGCATCCTGTAGTCGTGCTTCCACTGCATGGGTGGCCACGAGGCCCAAGTCTTGTCCCAGAGTTAGTTTGTCTGCCTCTTTTACCAGCACAGCAGTGGTGGTTGCAGCCCCTAAGCACAGTGGCCAACTTGCTGCCGCTGGGTTTAGTCTTGTAGATATCTAGGCCACAGGTCTTTCCCAGGGCCCCAAAGTTTGGGTTCAAACCCTGCTTACAGTGCCCCTTACTTCATAGATAGAAAAATGGAAGGGCTCAAAAAAAAGGAGGGGGGGGGGCAGGCGCTGTAGCTCACTTGGTTATTCCTCCGCCTGTGGCGCCAGCATCCCATATGGGTGCTGGATTCTGTCCCAGTTGCTCTTCTTCCAGTCCAGCTCTCTGCTGTGGCCCAGGAGTGCAGTGGAGGATGGCTCGAATGCTTGGGCCCTGCACCCCATGGGAGAACAGGAGGAAGCACCTGGCTCCTGGCTTCGGATCAGTGCAGCACTGGCCATTAGCGGCCATTTTGCGGGTGAACCAACGGAAGGAAGACCTTGTTCTCTCTCTCTCTTTCTCACTGCCTAACTCTATTTGTAAAAAATAAAACAAAACAAAACAAAACAAAACAAAACAAAAAAAAATGGAAGAGCCTAGAGATGTCTGGCAGGGCTATGGTGGGGCCACTAGCAGGTGTCCCCTTGAGTTGTTGGAATGCCTGCTCTTCTGTCTCTGTCCATGCGAAGGAGCTGATCACCTCAAGCTGTGACTGAATACAGGGGCTTGGCTATCTCAGCAAAACTCGGGATTCGGAGTTGGCAGTAGCCAGCTGCTCCCAGAAGTTCTCTTTTTGGTGAGCGGAGTGGGAATCTGCAGATGAGCCTCTTTTTGGACATTAGAGTGCTCTCTTACCTTGATAGTGCTAATAACCCAGGTAGGTGGGCTTGAGGCAGTGTAGTTAGGCCTTTTTCTTGGAGACTCAGTGTCCTAGTTTTTGTAGTAAGGACAGAAGATTTTTGGTTCCTTGTAAGCAGGAGGAATTGTCCGGAGCTGCCAATGAAATATCATAAACATAGTGAAGTAATGACAGGTCTCGGTGTTCTTTTCCTATTGTAGGTTGTTTAATCTTGGTTTTCAGCCTACCTATTTTGTCCATTTGTAGTGAGGGGGACATCACTCTGTTGCCTAGATCCAAAGCCTGCCTCTTTAAAGGTGGCCACCGTCACTTGGACTCGTTTCTCAGCTGTTCTGTCCACATGTACAGTTACGTGCTTGTGTTTCCCAGCATCCCTGTTATTGTACACCTTCGATCTATCAGACAATTGAAGAGTGTTCATGCAGTGAAACTGTCTAACCTCTATGACTTTTTCTGGATGTCTGAGCTGATTGGGAGACAAAAGTCAGATTGAGGGCCCAGCTGTTTCCTGGGGCCGAGGGATCGAATGGAGGGTATGTTAGATAAGTCTCCTGGTGCCTCTCCAGGAAAGTCCTGGGGACTTCTCTGGCCCCTGGACAGCCTCCGTGACCTTAGGTTAATAGGTTTCCATGCTGCCCGTCTAATCCCAGCTAGGAGATGACGGTGGTAGGTGGTTAATGCCTGAAACTCTACCCCAGAGTTGAGGTCCCAGTCTGACCTACCAGTAGGAGAGGCTGCCTCCATTCAGGCATGGTTCCGGGAGGGTGATGAGGAGGGCCTTTGTGCTTCCAATTGGATGTGTTCCCTCCTCTGAAGTAAAGACTTAAAAGAAGCTGTTGGCAGTCATCCCACGTTGAGAAGTGGGTATGAAGGATAGACTCACTTAGAGAAGTCAAGGCTTGTGGTTCATCAGAGAAAGGAGGATTTTGAGTTTTCCATTCGTAAAAGTCAGTAGTAGAGAAAGGTGCATAAACCAAGAACAGGCAGTCGGGCTGCTGCAAACCGGGATTTGGAGCAACCTGGAGCAGAGTTAGGAGAGGAGCAGGGCCTTGAATACGGGATTGGAAGCAGCAATGAAGAGAGGATGAGTCCTGTTGTCTTTGAAGAGAAACTGTCAGCCGAGCAGTCGCTCCAGGAGATGGAAGTAGCCGGAGGCAGATTAGGAGAGTGCGGGGACACGGGGGAGGGTGGCGGGAATGGAGCAGAGGGGTGGGAGGAGGTGGGGGAGGCCTTCATGATTTGAGTAGGAATCGGCAGACCTTGTTGATCCATTGTTTTCCAGATCAGGGACTTTGTCCTTGCCACTGAGCACAGGCTGACATACAAATTTGGAGGATTTAAAATGAGAATGAACCACTGATCGATACATGGAAATTGGTCAGGGTGGCCATGGAGTCCAGGAGTGGCTGCTTTTTTCCAAACTTTACTAGCAAGTAAAGGGTCATAAGACGCTGTGGGTAGCTGGTCCATAGTTGGCCATTCCACTTCACAGAACCTGGGAGGAACACTACACCATTCTCTGGAGAAGCCTTTTTCGGAGTTCTTTCACATGCAGTGTAGTGGGGTACAGTGGCATGATTTACTTCCCCCATCTCTCCCAGTGAGAGACAGAAACAATAACGGAAATGAAAACCGCACAGTGACAGAAGACCAGTTAGATCCAGGGACGGTTAATAAGCCTTTGTTTAACCAGACCAGAGTCTCCCATCCTAACGCCATTCGGCTAAAGCACAGGGGAGACTGTATTTGGTTCTCGTCGGACATCCAATACCCTGAAGAGATTGTTTTTTAGAAGATTTATTTATTTATTTGAAAGAGTCACAGAAAAGCAGAGGTGGTGGGGGGGGGGGAGGGAGAGAGAGAGAGAGAGAGGTGTCTTTCATCTACTGGTCCACTCCCCAAATGGCCACAACACCCAGAACTGAGCCAATCCAAAGCCAGGAGCCAGGACCTTCTTCTGGGTCTCCCATGTGGGTGCAGGCCACTTTGCCAAGCCATAGCACAGAGCTGGATCAGAAGTGGAGCAGCCAGGACACAAAACCATCACCCACATGGGATGCCTACTAAGCCATAGTGCTGGCCCACAACTGCTAGCCTGGGAAAAGCAGGGGAAGGTGGCCCAAGGGCCTGGGCATCTGCAACCCAAGTGGGAGAACTGGATGAAATTCCTGGTTCCTGGCTTCCGCTTGGCTCATCTCTGGCCATTGTGGCCATTTGAGGAGTGAAGCAACAGATGAAGATCTCTCTCTCTCTCTCTCTCCTTCCTTCTCTCTCTCTCTCTCTGCATCTCCTGATCTTTGTAACTCTGTCTTTTGAATAAATAAATATTTTTTTAAAAGTTTTTAAAATTTGCTTTGATAGAGACAGAGAGAGTACACACACTCCCGTTCATTGGTTCAATCTCCAAATACCTAGAGATAGGTCAGGAGTTAGGACCTCAATTCAGGTCTCTGACATGGGTGGCAGGGATCCAGCTACATGAGATATTATAGCTGCTTCCCGAGGTCTGCATTAGCAGGAAGGTGGAATCAGGAGCCGGAGGTGGGCATTGAATCCAAGTGTCCTGGATATGGGATGCTGGCATCTTCATTGGAATCCTAATCACTAGGCCTCTGCGTCACACCTTGAAGGAAGAGGTCACTGCAGTTATTCAAAGTCGTCCAAATAATAGAAGAGGAAGAGGTGACTGTGGTGGACTTGTCGGCTATACATTTAAGATCTGTTTAAAAGAAAAATCAAAATTTTTAACAAGTTTAGTTTAAAGATCTAATTGCTGGCACTCTTGACTCATAAAGTCTAGGCAAATATTCCAAAATCTAAGAAAGTCCAAAACCCAAAAAGTCTCAAGCATTTCAGATAAGAGATACTCAACCATGTTCTCTGTAACTACTTAGGTTTTCACCCTTTGTCTCCTTCTCAATTTTATTCTTTTTGGAGTTCAAAACCACCTGATTGTATAATAAATAAACATTATAAATCCAAACTTTGACTTAAATTTGAAATTTTCAAAGACACAACAAGTTTAAAAATCAAGTTCGCTTTTATTAACAACCCATTAATTGGACAGCCTCGTATGTGAAGGTTTAGAAATGTGATGAACTGAACTTTACACGTAGAAAAAGGCTGAAGAAGGCGAAAACAAGGAGCAGAAGGCACAGTGGTCCTCACAAAGTTACTCTCCTTTAGGGATAAAACAGAAAGGATCTCCTTATCTTTCCCATTCAAGTAAACTTGGTTGCTGTCCATCTCTTGTTGTTTACAAAACTTGTTAGTTTTAAAGTTCAGTTGATGACTGAGCACTTAACATGAAGGGCTGCTTTCTGGTTTGGTCTGATCCTTTGGGGCTACTTCTGGAGCTCAGTGCAAAACAGTGACATTCCATAAATTTTATTTCTGCCCTTCCCCAGAGTGAAAAAGAGAGCAGGTGGTTGCTCAGCCAGAGCCTCTTTGTCTACTTGGTTGCAGTAGGGTATGGGGACCTGAACCAGTTTCCCTCCTCTCAGTGTGCGCAGAGGCTTCCTGCAGTGGACCTGTGGATGCAGGTAGTGTAGTGATGATGGAGGCCAGCAAACTATCCATGCTGTGACCCTACAGATGCTGCAAACTCTAACTATGACCAAGGAAAGTCTGTTGTGCCTTAAGGAGTAAGCTTTTTATGCCTTAACGCCATAAAAAAACCGGTGCTTGGCTCCCTTGGGTGAATCATTAACAGCCCCATTGTTTGCCTCTCCCTAGAGGCAGACAACAAGGGAGTGTGGGAATGTAGTGTACCCCCTTTAACCAGTAACTATTGCCAGTCTGTAACTATTGCCAGGTGTGGTTCTTTGACTTTTTGTGTGATTGATAACCATGACTGAATATGTCATGGGTAATCTGACTCATTTCACATCCACCTTCTTTAAGAGAAACTGAAACCTGGAACCAAACAAAAGCCTATGAAACAGCCCATGTAGATGCCTCTGAATGGAGGCCCTCACTCAGACGTGCTGCATAAACTCTAACTTGGATTTTCTGACCAGATGCTGGTCATTTCAGTCAACAGAGCCTATGTGCACACCCTTCTTAAGTTTCTCTGCCATTGGCATGTGGATGGAGCTGTATCAACCACACACGGAACAAAATCCAAGGAGGTGGCTTAGCCAAGAGAAGAGCACCCTGGGTTCCTGAAACTCTTCAAGAATAGAAGCAATATTGCCAAGTTGGAACACCCATCCTCGACTTGAACATATGAAATGGAAAACTATCAAAAAACTTTTGGGCATTAAAAGATATTTTTTAAGTGGAAAAGATAGCCACAAATTGAGAGAAATTTGCTATACATATGGTCTGTAAAAGATAAGTAGTGAAAAGAAACAAATCACAAATCTTCAAGAAAAAGATAATCTTAAAGAACGGATATGAAAAAAATTGGCCAACTGGAAAAATGCTCGATATCCCTAGCCATCAAGATAGTGCAACTCAAACCACAGGAGTTAGATTGGCTTATATCAGAAAGACAAAAAATATTGTGTGCTGGTGAGGATATGGAGAAAGGGGAACAATGTTGGTAGGAATGTAAGTTAGTACAGCCATTATGGAGAACAGTATGGGAACTCCTAAAAAAAACTAAAAACAGATCTAGGGTATGACCCAACTAGCACACTTCTGGGTATACATCCAAAGGAAATGAAATCAACCTATGAAAAAGAGATGTACCTGCTGCCCCATGTTTATTGCAGTGCTGTTGATAATAACCAAGATGGAGACATAGATGTGTCCATCAAGGAATGAATTTATAAAGAAAATTTCACATGTATACACAAGGCAGTAATATTCTGCCTTTAAAAAAGAATGAAACCCATTATTGTAGCAAAATGGTTGAACTGTAGATCATCAAATGATCCTAATGTGTTAAATGAAATCAGTCAGACGCAGGAAGACAAATGCCGCATATTCTCGCTTATATGTGGAAGCTAAAAACTAGTAATTTTGTGTATATGTTTGATCCCAAAAAGGGACATAAGCTGTAAATTGTCATCAATATTCAACAAGTGTGTCTGGCTTTGTCTCTTCCTCTCACTGTGTGACTTTCAGATAAATGGGTAAAACACACACACACACAGACATATTGTAAAGCTATACAAATATGGAAAGAAATGTCAGACATCAGATACAGGGTCAGCCTTAAACCTGGAGGCAAAGGTGAGAGGTATATAAGATGAGGATTTAAATGTGTTTACAATAACTTACATCTTTAGTTGGATGTTGGGTATTCCTGAGGAATGCTGAGCTATTCTTTACAAATTTTTGCATGTTTTAAAAACAGTCATGTACCACATAGTGACATTCTGGTCAGAAATGGCAGCATATAAAATAAAATGGTCCCAAAAGACTATAATGGAGTTAAAGCATTGCTCCCACCTGTTGAAGTCTAGCCACCAAGTCAAAGTATAACATATGACTCACATGTTTGTAGTGTGCTGTGTGCTTACACTCATATTACAACCACAGCACATAAATTTTCTACCATTCATAATGCTGGATAATGATAAATGACTGTGTCACTGGTTTACGTATTTACTATAATGCAGTTTTAATAATTGTTTTTAAGGTATGGTCCTACTTACTGAAAGAAGTTTGTTGAAAAACAGTATGCCATGTTACATGCACCAGAAGCAAATTCATAGTTCTCTGTCTTTTTTAAGATTTATGTATTTATTTGAAAAGGAGACTGACAGAGAAAGAGGTCTTCCACCTGTTGGATTACTCCCCATCTGCTGGTTCATTCTGCAACAGCCAGGGTTGATGGCAGGAACCAGGAGCTCCATCCATATCTCATACGTGAGTGTCAGAGGCTTAAGCACTTGGACCATCTTCTTTGGTTTTCCCAGGCACATTAGCAGGAAGCTGGACTAGAAGTAGAGCAGCTAGGACTCGAACCTGTACTCTTTTATGGGATGCTTGCTTTGCAGGTGGTATAGGTTTCACTTTTTTTTTTTTTTTTTACTTTTTGACAGGCAGAGTGGATAGTGAGACAGAGAGAAGACAGAGAGAAAGGTCTTCCTTTTTGCCGTTGGTTCACCCTCCAATGGATGCGGACGGCACATCGTGCTGATCCGAAGCCAGGAGCCAGGTGCTTCTCCTGGTCTCCCATGTGGGTGCAGGGCCCAAGCACTTGGGCCATCCTCCACTGCCTTCCCGGGCCATAGCAAAGAGCTGGCCTGGAAGAGGGGCAACTGGGATAGAATCCGGTGCCCCGACCGGGACTAGAACCCGGTGTGCTGGCACTGCAAGGCGGAGGATTAGCCTGTTAAGCCACGGCGCCGGCCCAGGTTTCACTTTTAAAGCTTCCCTTGGTAGTATTATCGAAGAACCCCTCAAAGAAGTTAGAGGAGTTGCTGTAGAACCCCAAAACTGGGTCTACTTGCCTGGTGAGCAGAAAGCCAATCACTGACATCAGAATGGTGGGAGAAAAGAGCTGTTCATTGCCAAGTGTAGAGCAAGGAGCCTGGCAGCTCTTGCTTCATTCTTGGGCTTCCTGAGGAGTTAGTGGTGAAGGTTCTTACAGATGACAGCTGGAGCTGAGAGGTGCAGGATGAGTTCCTTTCCAAGTTCCTCACTGGTCAGTGGTGCTTGTGACCTTCCTTTGATTGGTTGATGATGCTGCACTCTTCAGGGAATTTCTGATGGCCAGGTGTGCTGCAGTTGGTTTGGGGGTTGCCTGCAGGTGGCAGTTAACATTCTTCCCAGATCTGGAATTCCACTAAACTCTAAGTGCCAGTTACCTTCTGCGTGGACCTGAAATCCCCCTAAAGAAACCCTTCAGACAATACTGGCCGTCAGCATTCTTACCTGTTGGAGAAGCAAATGACTGCTTGAGTCAGGTGACTAGCACCTTGTCAATCCAGCTGTATCACTTGAGTCAGTGAGTTCCTTTTGATAAAGAATGGGCAGGGACACCTTGGGCTAAGGGAGACAAGGGGCGGGGCCCTATTGTTATATAATATGTGTTTGGTTTCAGTGGTAACAAGGGGCTATGTCTAGGGCTTATATCACCAGGTTTATATAAGCACACTCTAAGATGTTTACACAAAGATGAAATCTCCTAAGGGAGCTCTTCTCAAAAGTAACTCTGTGGTTTAACTTGCGGGACTGTAAAACAAGCCAAATTCAAGTTCAGATTCTAGTAATCCCAGAGAAGGTGTGATTGGGGCTGACATTGTGATGAAGTGGGTTAAGCCAGAGCTCTGGACCTCCCAATTGCATTTCACAGTGCCTGTTCTGGTTCTGGCTACTCTACTTCCAACTCAGCTTCCTGCCAATGTGCCTGGGAGACCGCAGATGATGACTCAAGTACTTGAGTCCCTGCCATCCGTGTAGGAGATCTGAATTGGGTTCTTTTTAAAAAAAGAAATTATTTACTTATTTGAAAGTCAGAGGTACACAGAGAGAGAAAGAGAGGCAGAGAGAGAGAGAGGTCTTCCATCCGCCGGTTCATTCCCCAGTTGGCTGCAATGGCTGGAGCCAGAAGCCAGGAGCTTCCTCCAGGTCTTCCCGTGAGGGTGCAGGGGCCCAAGGACTTGGGCCATCTTCCACTACTTTCCCAGGCCAAAGCAGAGAGCTCGTGGGAAGTGGAGCAGCTGGGACTCGAACCAGTGCCCATATGGGATGTCGGCACTGCAGGCGTTAGTGTTGTGTCCGAATTTCCCAATCAATGCACCAGGCACAGTTGCAGATGCCAAAGCAGAGGTTTATCTGTTACCAGCCGGCTGGGACCCCCTACTGCACACAGCCCTTTAGCAGTACACAGACAAAAGGCCCTCCCGTTTGCATAAGAGAGGTTTTTATAGCCTCACACTTAGGTTACCTTATTATTCTCTATATGGCAAGGTATTGGGCAGGCAAGCAAGCAGCCAGAGCAACTCCTGCAACAGGTTGATTTGCTGTGGGCTGAAGCTCACTCTTCTCTGTCTGCCTTCCTTCTTCTGCACAGTCCTGCTCTCTTCTCCCCTCAAACCTCATGTGTCCTTTAAACTACAACATTTTGGATTTGTGATTCAGAAAAGACAGAATTTTTTTTTAATGTTGGAAAAAATTATTATTTTTTAAGTTTCTTTATCTGAAAGGCAGCGTGAGAGAGAGGGGACAGAAAGATATCTTCTAAATGGCCACAAGGACCTGAGACTGGAACAGGCTGAAACCAGGAGCCTTGAATTCCACGCAGGTCTCCAACAAGGGTGTGGCAGGAATGCAAGCCCTTGGGCCATTATCTACCACCTCCCAGCTGCATTAGCAGGAAGCTGGATTAGAAGTGGAGCAGCAGTGACTTGAACCAGTGCTCTGCTATGGTGGTGACTTAACCTGTTGTGCCAGGGTGCTGGCCCCAAGACAGCAATTTGAGAGAAACCTCAGTGTCTATTTCTTAAACCATTTATTGATTTTAATTTTTACAAATAAAAAAGATTTCTTTGGCAAGTTTTTTTGAAAGATTTATTTGTTGATTTATTTATTTGAAAGAGTGTCAGAGAGGGAGGGAAAGAGAGATCTTCCATCTGCTGGTTTGTTGTGCCCGAAGTCCGTGGTCCCCCGAAAGTCACACCACCAGAGACCGAAGTTGAAGCTAATAAGCAGGGTCGTTTTTATTACGAGTTCGAACTCAGGCCTCTCAGTGCCTCCAGGAGAGGAAGCCCCCCAAAAAGCCCCGAGCCTAATTCTTACAGAGCTTTTATTATCATGTACAAGCAAGTGTTAAGGGGATGCTGTAGATCAAGTTGACACTTCTGGACATCACCGCTGGCTGACTCCGGGGTAGTGGCTGGTTGTTATCTAAAGCTTTGAACCCTATAGGTATAGATAATTACTTTACATTCCTGGACCTGGGTCAGGGTAGGGTCACATCTGGCCAGATGGAGGGAGGAGAAGTGTACGATAGCGAGTGCCAGGAATGGGCAGTGGTTCGAGTCCTACAATAATCAACTTAATATAGTTACTGGATTACTTAGCTCAACATCTAACATAATACATATTATAAAGTCAAAGACATCTAGCATTGCTTCTTTTTACTAATGGTTGCCTAACAAGCTAACGTGGTTACACTTTAGGTTACATTAAAATAATGATAGCATTAGTACAATGGATAATAAGGGCATAGTAAAAGCAGGTTGTGCAGGTGCCTTCTCAGGTTCATTCCCCAAATAGCTGCAACAGCCAAGTCTGGGCCAAGCCAAAACCAGGAGCCAGGAACTGCATCTGGGTCTCCAACATGGGTGGTAGGACTCTAAATACCTGGGCCATCTTCCACTCCCTTCCCAGCTGTGTTAGGGAGCTGGTTCAGATGTAGAGCAGCCAGAATGCCGGCATCACAGGTGGCAACTTAAACTGCTGTACCATGCACCAGCCTCAACAGTTTATTTAACCTAGTAGTTAAGACACCAGTTAGCATGCCTGTTTCCCACACCAGAGTACCTGGCTCTGGCTCCTGACTACAGCTTCCTGTTGTTTCGGGTGAAAGGTCAGCAGAGAGAATATTATTACCTCGGTTATTTGTCTCACATGGAAAAAGAATTTCCAAATGGCCAAGTAGAGAGATTTAAAAGCAAGATTTATTAGAGTCAAAGACCTCCAGCCAGACCAGTATGGAGGAGAGCTCCAAGAGAACAAAAGGCTGATGGTACTGGGGTTTTTAAGCACAATTAAGAAAGAAAGAAAAGAAAGAAAGAAAGAAAAGAAAGAAAGAAAAGAAAAGAAAAGAAAAGAAAAGAAAAGGAAAGAAGGAAGGAAGGAAGGAAGGAAGGAAGGAAGGAAGGAAGGAAGGAAGGAAGGAAGGAAAGAAAGAAAAAAAGAAAGAAAGAAAGAAAGAAAGAAAGAAAGAAAGAAAACTATCAGACTGACACTCATTTACAAAGTGGGAACAAAACCCAAGATCTCATTTGCAATCCTTATCCTGTCTGACTTGCTCTTGATAAAACAAAGAGCTGTCAGAAGGGTGGGATGCCTAATTTATTTTACAATTAGCTGGGAGCTCAGAAGGAATCACCACTCCCTTGCTATTCTTATGATAAGATTGGAAGCTTCCAAGGAATTGGCAGGTAGGCACTTTTGATTTTGCTGAAGACAAACCTTTGGGAGAACACCAGCGCTCTACACCCCAGCTTTCTGCCGGGACCACCCGGACTGCCTGTTAACCCATCTGACTCCGCAGCGATGACGCAGGTAATTCAGTTCCTGCCACCCACACACAGACCTGGATTGAGTTTCTGACTCCAGAAACTCCAGGCTGCAGCCTGGTCCAGTCCTGGCCACTCGGGGCAAGTGGGAAGCTCTCTTTGTCTCTGTACCTCTCAAATAAATTAAAATGTTTACAAATTTAAAAATGGAGGTTTACGTGATCTCTTCTTCCTGCCCCACAGTCCTCATTAATTATAATATCAGTACTCAACCTTGGCAGCCCTCTCTGCACCCTCCCTCCAGGCAGGTGATTAACTTTCTCTAGAGAGACTGAACCTCTAGGAGAAAAGAGGCAGAGACGCTGACAAATGGGATTGCCCAACAAACAAGTGACCCCACAGCAAACTCTGAGTTTCCATCAGCTCTTTAGTCCTTCACTCTTAGTTAGGAAAGAAACCACAGATGATGAGACTTCTACAGAAAGTCTGCGTCCTGAAGATAAAGTCCACACGAGCAGAAGAAACACCTTAGAGAGACTGAGAGACCTGAGCCTGGATCAAGGGGCAACTATTTTAAAATAGGCCTCCATCTTGTAACTTGGGCCTGACCGGGCCCTGAACCCTGAGCCAGAAGCTCTTAAAAATAAATAAATGAACTCCCCTTGTAGGAAACTCCCCTAGCAACAGCCAGTTAGCAGATAGCAGAGAAATACCTAAAGTTCCTGGTGTCTTTTCAGGGCAGCTAAGGTGGTTGATAACATCCCGAGACCCTGCGGTTTGGCACTACACCCCAGCAGCTGGGACCCTATACTTCAGCCAATTAATTTAAAAGACATCAACCCCAAAGCCATCCAACCACTTTTACTAGGTCTGTTCCCGCCACTGGGTGCACTTATCAGTTCTAAGAGATGTGCTTTGAATTTCCCACGGGATGAGATGATTTGCTAAATGGTACCATGAGGTATAGAATGTTTCTGAAAACCCTATAAAAACCCTGTTGACTGAAGAGTCGGGGCTCTCAATTCAGACCCGCTGCATCAGAGATAGTTGAGAGCCCAGGCCCGGACCTGTAATAAAACTCTCATGTGTTTTACAGCGGTATCGGCTCCTTGGTGGTCTTTGGGGACGATGGAACTGGGCACAAGGCAAATTACAAGTGAAAGAACACCTCAAATAATTCACATTCAGTCAAAGCTTCTCACAGTGAACCAAAGATGTCTGTCTGGTTAAAACAAAGTGGGCAGCCGTTAAGCACAGTGGTTACGTTATCCCTCGGGTTTCCTGCTTCCCATATATGAGTGCCTGGGTTCTCCTTCCAGTGTAGCTTCCTACTAGTGCACTTCCTGTCAGGCATCTGCTGATGGCTCAAGGCCTTGGATCCCTGCCACACATGTAGGAGACCTGGATGGAGTTCCTGGCTCCTGGCTTTGGCCTGACCTAGACTGGGCATTGCAGGCATTTGGGGAGTGACTAGTGGGTGGAAGATCTCCCCCTCAGTGTATCTTGTTAAGGAAAGAGTTGCAGATTGGTGCCTCATCACACAGGGCACCAAAATGTTAGTAAAGAGTAACAGAATAGAGAGGAGGCAGTGTACAAATTTACAACCGGACCAAATTTATTCAGAGAGAATAAATCCCTAGAGATGGGTGACCAACTGCCTGCCCGAACACGATGGAGCCTGTGGCAGAAGGCCCCGACCCCCAGGGCCATGTCCTTTTTAATGAGGGCTAGGGCTGGGGGGTGGGGGTAGGGAGCAGGAGGCAGAGGGAAATTCCTGGAAGTGGGCGAGGCCTTGGGAACCTGGAAAAGAATGCAGGGTGGGGTATGAAGGCAATAGGGTGTGAGACCCAATTGAGTTTCAAGGGCAAGGAATACATTCCAAAATTGATCTTCTTTGGGGCCAGCACTGTGGTGGAGTGAATGAAGCCACCACCTGCAGAGCCAGCATTCCATATGGGTGCTGGTTCCAGTCCTGGCTGCTCCACTTCCCATCCAGCTCTCTGCTATGGCCTGGGAAAGCAGTAGAAGATGGCCCAAGTCCTTGGGCCCCTGTACCCACATGGGAGACCTGAAAGAAGCTAGCTCCGCAGCTCACTAGGCTAATCCTCCGCCTGCGGTGCTGGCACCCCGGGTTCTAGTCCCAGTCGGGGCGCTGGATTCTGTCCGGGTTGCTCCTCTTCAGTCCAGCTCTCTGCTATGGCCTGGGAAGGCAGTGGAGGATGGCCCAAGTGCTTGGGCCCTGCACCTGCGTGGGCGACCAGGAGGAAGCGCCTGGCTTCGGATCGGCGCTGCGCACTGGCCATGGCAACCACTTGGGGGGTGAACCAACGGAAGGAGGACTTTGTGTGTGTCTCTCTCTCACTAACTCTGCCTGTTAAAAAAATAAATAAAACATAAAAATAACAAGTGTGCTAGGCAAAGGAGACAATGACAAAATGAAATTGGCCAAATGGACTGAGTCTTTAGCACTGAATTGCGTAAAGTTCTGTTGGGGTGGAGCTAGCCAAAGGATATTTAGTCACAGTGGGGGAAGGGCAGGAAGGAAAGAAGGGTGGGGGTGGGGCAGGGAGGGATTGCTCAGAACCCGCTTAGAACAGGTAGAGCTGAGCTGCTGAGAACACTGATAGGCTCAGCTATTTGTGAAAAGCCTGTGGTTTTGTCTTTCCTGAACACGAGGCTCCAAACTGAGCTGTTGCTTAAGTAGTTCATCTGTTTTGCAGACTGTGGTTTCCAGTTCTGTATTTCAAGTTGTGTTTTCTGTAGTTTCTGACTTCTCAATCCTGAGTGAGATAAGAGAAGCTCCTGCATCCTTAAAACAAGAACATGGTGGGCTGGTGCTGTGCCATGGTCGGCTGGGCCTCCACCTCCAGCACATACATCCCATATGGTTGCTGGTTTGTGTCCCAGCTGCTCCTTCCAGCCCAGCTCTCTGCTTGTAGCTTGGGAAAGCAGTGAAAGATGGGAGACAAGAAGAAGCTCCTGGCTTCTGGCTTTGCATTGGCTCAGCTCTGGCCATTGTGGCCATTGGGAGTGACCCAGCGGATGGAAGTCCTTTCTGTCTCACCTGCTCTCTGTCTCTGGCTCTACCTCTCAAATAAAATCTTAAAAAAAAATTTTTTTTTTTTTAAAAAACCAAGAACATGGTGCTCTTGCTCTGAATGAAAAAACATTCAGAGAACAAAGATGGGCTTCTGGCAGTTAAAGACATGATTTAAAAAATTGAAAGATTAATTTTTTAAGTATGGTAAAGTGACAAGGAAATGTGAAATAACTGGAAAAAGAAAGAAAATCTTTGAAGTCTGTGGAGTTCAGCAGTCAAATAATGGGGTTCCCAGCAAGAGAAAAACAGAGGGGAAGAAATCAATAATGAAATAATTCAGGGACGGACTTTGTGGAACAGCGATTAAGCTGCTGCTTGGGACGGCCACATCCCAGATCAGAGTGCCAGTTCAAATCCCTGCGACTCTGCTTGTGCTGGGGGAGCAGCAATGATGGCTCAAGTATTTGAGTCCCTGCCATGCCCGTGGCAGACCCAGATAGAGTTCCGGCTCCTGGCTTCAACCTGCCCCAGCCTTGGCTGCTAAAATGAAGATTTGAGGAGTGAACCACCACGTGGAAGATCTGCCCCTGCATGTTATTCTGCTTTTCTAATGAATCTTTTTTTTTTTTTTAAGAAATAATTGAAGAAAAGTTCCCAGAACTGAAGGACAAAAATTTATAAACTAAAAAAAAAGAAGCCTGTCATAACAGGTTTAAGTTATTCCACACAAAAGCATGGTTGTGAAATTTGAAACTGTGGCACAAAGGAGATATCCTCAATCCAGAAAGTGTGGGTGGGGGGTGGAGTGATACAAAAAGAACAGGAATCCGAGTGGCTTTGGATTTCTCAACAACATAGGAAGGTGGAAGAATGCAGCAATTTTACAAATTATGAAGGAGATGTTGCAACCTTTCCCTTCCCTTCCTGCTGCTTCACCACACTGCCCGAGGACCATTGTCCAGATAGAAAAATCCACTAGCAACTGGACAGGAGAATGGCCCAGAAATGATTTCCAGGAACAAGAGCTCTGGGGGATTGCAGGAAGCTTTTGAACATGACGTTGTTGAATTGAGTGCAAAGTGAAATTTGCTTTCTACTTATCATCATGAGAGACCCTAAAACAATGTTAACAAGGGTAAAAGAATTAGGCAGGTTTAAAATGGAGTTGCTGGAGCTAACTGCATACTGTTTTGCTTCTGTGCAAAATGCTGTGGCTTGCAAAATGCTGTTATGAGATAATTGAACTTTAGCTGAACTTGTGGCATGTGATAATTGTTTTAAGTTTTAAAAACCACAAAAACAGAAGTTGATCGGAAATGTACCCAACCTATGTCATGATGACCCCATATTTGTGCTTGCTCAAGTACCTTGTGATCTGTACCCTGGAAAAACCCTTTACCTTGTGATTTATTTGTCATGCTGTGGTTTATCTTGTGATCTTTGGTCATGCTGTTGTTATGCTGTGGAGATATGCTAATGTTGTGGTTTTAAGCCTTAAATATTTTGTGGGATTGATGATTGAGGTCGTTCTCTCTACTGAGGCGACCCATTTGCAAATGAAATAAACTTTCCTCTGCCTTTGCATCAATTGGAGTGGAACTCGTGCTTCTGGGGGTCTCTCTCTCTGTGGGACACCGAATTTAGGGTCCTACAATCAAAGGTAGGAACTGGGAAATGCCTGCTCTTATTGGTTGTCTTCCACGGAACAATTTTTTTTTTTTAAAGATTTATTTCTTTATTTGACAGTTGAGTTACACAGAGGGAGAAGGAGAGGCAGAGAGAGAGAGAGAGAGCAATGTCTTTGATCTGCTGGTTCACTCCCCAAAAGGCCACAATGGCTGGAGCAGAGCCCATCCAAAGCCAGGAGCCAGGAGCTTCTTCAAAGTCTCCCACATGGGTCAGGGACCGAAGGACTTGAACCATCTTTTGCTTTCCCAGGCCATAGCTGAGAGCTGGAACGGACATGGAGCAGCCGGGACTCCGTAGGTGACAACTTTACCCACTATGTCACAGCACCGGCCCCATAGAACAAAATTTGCTATCAGAATTTGCTTATCATCAAACGGTCTCAGAACATGGCCTTGTTATTGCTTTAAGTGCCAACCCTCTGTGCTGCAAGGCTCAAGGAGAAGGTAAGGCTTGAAACTTCTGCCCTGGTGCTGGGTTTACGTGAAGACCACTGAAGATCCTTGAAAAATGCACAGAATGTTCTCTTCTGTAAACAAAGAATTTTCCCAACTCTTGAATGCCAGCTTTCCAGTGGACTCCTAAAAGGCTTCTGCTGTGGCCTCTCCATGGGATGGACCTCTCAGATCTGTGCTTTGAAACAACCCTGGAACGTGTGAATCCCAGTGTCAACATTTGCTCCACTTTGCAGTGCAGTTCTCTGTTGCACGGGCACAGTAGCTTTGGTGAATCTTGGGAACAGATCAAAGGAATTGGAAGGCTCCGCGTGCCCTTCATCTTGTACAGTCCTGCTTCAGGCCTTAACTGCAAGCTCTAACTGACCAATGGGAGGACCAGTTTGTTTCCAGTGAGCTTCACTGCTTCCCGCACAAAGGAAATCTTGTTGGTTTGGATTGCAAGAGGGTCATAATCATAACTACTACTTCACTGCAGCGTTTATTATGTGCAAAATACTTGCATGTAAAACTTAGGTAACAGAATCTCTTCGTGATTATAAAAATTATATCAAATAAAACTGGGCAAAACATAATTTGAAACCATTGGGCTTCTTAATGCTCTTAACAAGTTTCATTCTATAGTTGAATCACCTTCTGAAATACATATATAAAATATAAAAAATGCTGGAGAAAATTTTAACTTCTGACAGTATGGTCAGTATTGTTGTATACAAAACTTGCAAATAGTTTAAAATAATAACAATAATAAAAGTTACTTCCTACATATCTGTCCTAAATAACCTGCTGGGGTGACGTTGTGCTTAGTGGGTAAGGCTGCCACCTGCAGTGCCGGCATCCCATATGGGTGCTTTTTCAAGTCCCATCTGCTCCACTTCCCATCCAGCTCTCTGCTATGGCCTGGGAAAGCAGTGGAAGATGGCCCAAGGCCTTGGGCCTGTGCACCCATGTGGGAGACCTGGAAGAAGCTCCTGGACCCTGGCTTCGGATCAGTACAGCTCCGTACTGGGTCAGGCCAAAGCCAGGAGCCTAGAACTCCATATGGGTCTCCCATGTGAGTGGCAGGGACACAAGCATTTGAACCATCATCTGCTGCCTCCCAGGATGTGCGTTAACAGGAAGTTGCATTGTATTTGAGCCAGAAACTCAACTATGGGATACAGGCAACCCAAGCAGCTATACCAGTGCCTTTGCAGAAGAGCTTCTTGTTTTGTTTTGTTTTTTAAAGATCAGTTTATTTTTATTTGAAAGTCAGAGTTACAGAGAGAGAGAGTGAGGAGAAGGAGAGATCTTCCATCTGCTGGTTCACTCCCCAGATGTCTATAGCAGCCAGGCCTGGGCCTGACCAAAGCTAGGAGCCAGGAGCTTCATCTCAGTTTGTATATGAGCCATCTTCTGGGTGCTTTTCCCAGGCCAATAGCAGGGAGCTGAATTGGAAGTAGAGCAGCCAGGGCAAGAACCAGTGCCCTTATGGGTGCCAGTGCCACAAGCAATGGCTTTCCCTGCTATGCCACTACACCACTGTGCCAGCCCCCCAATGAGCTTCTTACACACTTGCAGAAGATACTTAATTCTGTCTTGAGAGTTTTCATTAAACCACAGCAGTTTTTTTCTATACAGATAGTCTGGTTTTGACTACATCATATTTCATAGCCACAAAGTGCGGTAAACTCTTAAGATAGGACTGAGTGATCCAAAATATTGAATTACTTGAAGTTTTAAGTCTTGTTATTGTTAGAATAATAAAATGACTAGGTGAGTCTGCACAGTTGGTTTGATGGGATCTAGGGAATTAACTACCAGTGTATTAGATACTCATTAAAATATTTTTTTTTAATTTATTTATTTGAAAGAGTTACACACAGAGAGAAGGAGAGGCAGAGAGAGAGGTCTTCCATCGGAACGAGTGCCCATATGGGATTCCGGCATGCAGGCAGCGGCTTTATCTGCTAGGCCAAGTGCCGGCCCCTCATTAAGAGATTTTTTTCTTACGTTGTTTAGAGATGCATGAGCGTGTTGTGAAATTTGGAAAAGGAAGTATGAGAATACTGAAGAAATAACGGTCTCAGTTTCTCCCCTTAGCTCTCCTAACATGCATCTGACCCCAGTCATGCGGCTTTCTCCTACATGTACCAAGCAGGCAGTCAAGAGTCTGGCAGGAACCCGCTGGGCATCCTCTAATCCAGCTCACTCCTGACCCTCTGTACCTGGAAGAGGTGTCAGATCCCACGGGGTGAGGGCCCTGCCCTCTGAAGCTGCCCACCACTGCTGATGGAAAGTCCCCACTCGTCTTACCGTGCTCTGACCCACTGGCTATAACTGGAATTCCACAGCTCCCTGCTCAGGTTGGCTAAATTTACGCTCACAGAACTCAGGGAAACACATTGGAAATTAAGACTCCCGATGTCGAACGAAGATGTACAGGAAACAAGGGTATCTTGGACAAGGCAATTTACTTCTGCAGAGGGGCATGTAGTGTCTCTGATGAGGTAGCACGTGCACTGGCTGGGCTGTCCACTTGGTCTTTTATTCCTGTTCTGGTCCTTGTTTCATTGGCTCAGACTTGGGCTCACTATCTAAGCTGGTAAGAATGGTCTAAGCTGGCAAGAATGAGGAAGTGACAAAGATGAAGAAAGATGGGGAAGTTTGAAAGTCCCAGTGGGGAAAGAGGGAAGTTGGAAAGTCCCTTTTAGCTGTTTGAATTTACACAATTCTCAGAACCGTGAGGGAGGAAACAATCTAAAATGGAGTCCCTTTGGTTTGATAGAAAGGCATTTCTCTCACACTTACATGTACAGCTTTTTTTTTTTTTTTTTTTTTTTTTGACAGGCAGAGTGGATAGTGAGAGAGAGAGACAGAGAGAAAGGTCTTCCTTTGCCTTTGGTTCACACTCCAATGGCCGCCGAGGCCGGCGTGCTGCGGCCAGCGCACCGCGCTGATCCGAAGGCAGGATCCAGGTACTTATCCTGGTCTCCCATGGGGTGCAGGTCCCAAGCACTTGGGCCATCCTCCACTGCCTTCCCAGGCCATAGCAGAGAGCTGGCCTGGAAGAGGGGCAACCGGGACAGAATCGGTGCCCCGACCGGGACTAGAACCCGGTGTGCCGGCGCCGCAAGGTGGAGGATTAGCCTGTTGAGCCACGGGGCCGGCTTTACTATGAAAGATATTGTATATTTTTCTTCTTTTCAGGCCCTCCCCCTAAACCCACAAACCCTCCCAGTTGCCCCAGGCCCTCTTGGCCCTACCTAGCCATAGATCTGTTAGCGGAGGTGGTTTGGGTAGATTCTTGTCTTCGCACAGCAGTAAGCAAGGTAGCAAGGTTTATTGGGGCAGGGCACTCACCGGAACAGATGGGACAGGATCCTAGAGACAATGTCCAATCAGTCTGGCAAAAGCAAGGGTACATGGTTAAATGGAGAGAATCCACCTGGCAGGCCAGGTGGGCGCCTCTGCAGAGAGCTGAGTGCTGAGTGTGCAGTCTGAGTTCCTGCTGGAGCTTCTAAGGGAAAGGGGCCCAGTTCTTCCCCTCCCCCTCCTCCTCCAGGACAAAGAGTTTGTTGAATGTGAATTCCTCCCAGGGGTTCACTTCTCAGTGCTATTATACTGGGTAGCCCACCTATTGCTGGGCAGAGGAGCTTCCCCTAGGGTGCCTTCCTTGGAGGAAGGAACTAATGGTTTTATTGCTCAGTGTTATCAGGCCAGATAACCCATTTGGTACTGAAGAGAAAGGATTCTCTGGGGAGCTTTCCCTGGGAGAAGGGCTGGGACCCTGAGTTAGCAGGGTTTGGGCAGGACTTCGAAGTGTAAAATACTGGGCTGCTTCCAAGGTGAGCTTTTGCAGAATCTTAGCCTGATTTCTGACTTCCTACCTAACAGATCCTATTCCAGTCCTATCTACTTGTGATCCCACCCTCCCCATTGACCCAGGGACCCTCTTGGTTGCCCTCCCTCCATCTGGCCCAGGGCTGCCTAATAATGCCACCCTTTGTTCTGTCAGCTTGGGCCCAGGGTATCTTAAAAGATACAAATGCACAGCCAGGTGAAGAAACACACAGGGCAAGGTCTGGAAAGTGGTCCCACGAATTTGCGTTGAGCTGCCAACCTGGCTGCAGGTGCTTCCGGAAGCCCCCAAACCCAGTCCTTTTGAGTTTTCCTGGAGGCTTCATTACTCAGGATAGTTGATTAAACATCAGTCATTGGTGACCAACTCCACCTTCAGTCCCTCTCACCTCCCCAAAAGTCAGGAGTGGGCTGAGTTTCAGTCACGGACCGTGTGGTTGGCTCCTCTGGCAACCAGCCCCTTATCCTGAGGTTATCTGGGGACTTTACAAGATCTACTCTTTAACATCAGCTCAAGTGTGGTTGAAAGGAAGTTGTTAGGAATAACCCAAGAGTGTCCTTACTTTATAAACCTGAGGCTCTTCTCCAGCTGTTTCAAGAACCAAGGACAAAAAGCCAAATATCTTTTAAAATATATATTTATTTGAAAGAGTCACAGAGATGCAGGGGCAAAGGCAGAGAGAGAAAAATCTTCCATCCGCTGTTTGATTCCCCAAATGGCTGTAATAGCCAAAGCTGCACCGATCTGGTTCCGGGAGCCAGGAGCTTCCTCCAGGTCTCCCACATGGGTGCAGCGGCCCAAGCACTTGGGCCACTTTGTACTGTTTTCCCAGGCTATAGCAGAGAGCTGGTTCAGAAGTGGAGCGTCCGGATCTCCAACCGGCATCCGTAAGGGCTGCTGAGACTGCAGGCGGTGGCTTTACCTGCTATGCCGCAGTGCTGGCCCCAAGGCCAAATAGCTTACCAGAAGATACTCTTGTTGTTCTAGTCTCTTAGGAAATTACAAAGGTTATAGGAGCCATGAGCCAAGAATCCCTGATAAAAGCTAAAAAGTAGTGCTACAGATCATAATATCACAGCAAGGGAACGCTTAGCATGACAAAGGCCAAGACAGTGTTTTGAGGGAGGGAGGGAGGGAGAGAGGTTTAGTTAAAGATCTTTGGTGAATTAGGATTTTCTTCCTTCATTTTAACTGTTGTCCATCTGCTTCTGAAAGACCACCAAGGGGCGACTTGGGTGCCTCCATCCCATATTGGGATTGCCTGAGGTTGAGTCTTAACTTTCACCTCTGATCCAACTTCCTGCGAACACTCCTGGGAAGGCAGCAGAAGATGGCCCAAGTACTTGTGTGCCTGCCCAAGTTCCTCAGGTGGGAGACCTGAAATGAGTTCCCAGCTCTTGACTTCAGTCTGACCCAGCCATGGCTTTTGCAGCCACTGGAGAGTGAAACTGTTATGGTGGAGAAAGCTTACCTCAATTCTTTGTCTCATATGGAAGAAGAATTTCCACACAAACAAGGTTGGGAGAAAAGCAGGCTTTATATAAGAAAGAGACCTCCTGCCAGAGCGGCCTGGAGGGGGACTCCCAGAGAGGCAGACCGGAGGGGCTGGTGGTAGTGGGGTTTTTAGCACTGTTTTGGGGAGGGGGGAGGGAACGCGGTCAGCTAACAGTGTGACAAGGTGGGGCCAAAGCTCACCAGGAGTCCTAGTTTGGGCTCTTGTCTGAAATCCTTCAGAAGGGTGGAAGCCTACTCCCTTGCTGTTTTCATGATGAGACTGGAAACTCCCAAAGAGTAGGATGGGCACTTTGATCTTGCTAAAGATAACTTTTTTGGGGGAAGCAAGCATTTTGTGCTCTCTTAAGAGGACGATCCTTTCTTCACTTCCCACTGGGAGCCATCAGCTCCTCACAAAACAGCACATGGGAGCACTCCATCATGCTCTCTGTCTTTCTCTCTCTCCCTGTAATTCTTTCAAACAAATAAATAACTTGTAAAAATAAAAAAAAAATACCACCAAAACCCCACTGATCAAGCAAAAATGGATTTAAATATGCTTCTGGCAATAAAGGGCACTAATGTGGTGGAATGAGAAGGCCATGCCAAGATGGCACTGGCAACAGAAACTGCCTGGCAACAGAGCCTGACTGGCAACGGGCTGTGATTGGATGGCTTCGGAAACTGCCTGGCAACAGGCTGTAATTGGTTAGGTCAGTTTCTCAGGGTAGGATGATAGGGCAGGTGCATCTGCTAACAAGGCGGGCTCTCAGTCTTGTTCAGCTGGTTCTGGTTGACTGTCAGTTGCAGGCTTGATGTTTCTGGCTGGTACCCAAATGGGCTGTCCCACGAATCCACTGCAACACACTACCTTGGAAGAGTCTTGGTATCTTAAAAAATAAAACTCAGAAGATAATATTTCCAGAGTTTTAGGGCCATGGTAGGGTGATTTTTTATGAATTGAATGGGACCAGACAATATATAACCTCTAATAGCTATGCATTTTTCAGGAGATGAGGATCCTGAGGCAATATTGATGAGTGAACTTGAGAGTTATATAGAACAACCCTCAAAACTGATTGGAGTGTAGCTGTAGAACCTCTGAAGCTGAGTCCACTTGTACAACACACAGAAAGCCAATCACTGACATTGGGGTGGTAGAAGAAGGCGGTGTTCATTGCAGAGCGAGGAGCTGGGCAGCTATCCCTGAATTCCCAGGCCCCCTAAGGGATAAAGATTCTTACAGATCTAACCTGGAGTGGAAAGGTGCATGTTCAGGCCATGTCCAGGTTCTTGCTTGGTCTGCAGTGCTCATGACCCTGTTCTGATTGTTGCCGATGTGCTGTCCTTGGGAGAATGGTGATGGCGGTAAAACAGGCTGCTCTGAGTCTGGAGGATTCCCGCAGGCGGTAGTTACTTTTTGCTTCAGGCCTGGAGTTCCTGGAAAAGTAACTCCTTGAGACACCACCTAGATGTTACCCATTGAAGAAACAAATGATCTCATGGATCCAGTGATAGAACTCTGTGGGGCCATCTCTACCACTCCATCAGTTCCGTGCATTGATTTTAGTAAGTGGTTTATTTGTGATTGAAAAATCAGGGCTGGGAGGCTGTGGGGGACAAGTGCCTGGTAATATCCAGCTCCTGCACCTAAGGCACTGGAGAGAGGCTTGGTTGATGTGTAGTCTGTTCTCTTTGAACAAATATTTCTTGGGGAGAGCTGCTGTTATTTTTGCTTCATCCTCGTATTTAGCACACAGAAAAAGGAAAAGGATGCTTCATTCTAGAAGTTGTTAACATGACGACAAGGAGGAATGTTGGTTTCAGTTATTGTAATAGAGGCAGGTATTGTGGCAGAGCTAGTTAAGTTGCTGCTTGGAACACCCACATCCCATATCAGAGGCTGATTCAAGTCTCGGCTACTCCTCTTCTGATCCAGATTCCTGCCTTCACATCTTGCGGCAGCAGATTATGGCTTAAGTACTTGGATTCCTACCACCCATATGGGGAGATTCAGTTGGGGTTCCTGGCTCCTGACTTTGGTCTGGCCCAGCCCTGACTGTTGTGGGCATTTGGAGAGTGACCAGTGAATGGAAGATCTGTCTGTCACATTGCCTTTCAAAAATTAATTAATTAATCTTGTTAGTGGAGATGGGTGGGTAGGTTCTTGTCTCCATGCAAGAAAGAATTCAAATGTGAGACAGAGAACAGCGGTAAGCAAGGCAACAAGGTTTAATGGGGCTAGGGCATCCATCAGAATGGATGGCACCTCTCCAGACAGAATCAGAGAGAGTGCCTAGTTTCTGTTTAGACTGGGATTTTTAAGGGAATGGGTCTAGTTCTTCCCTCCGTTTCTCCTCCCCCTACCCCCACCCCAAGACAAAGGGTCTGCTGAGTGTGCGTTTGGAAACATTCCTCCCAGGGTTTTACTACTCAGTGCTATCAGACGGGGACACACACACACCCCCACCCCCCCCCCCACCCGCGACCCCCCTCCCCTGTGAGCAGAGGAACTTCCTCTAGGGCACCTTCCTTGGTTTTATTGCTGAATGTTGTCAGGCCAGAAGACACATTTGTTGAGCAGCGAGGATTCTCCTGGAGAGATTTCCTTGGGGAGAGGGCTGAGACCACCCCCCAAGTTTCCAGGTATGGACAGGACTTCGCAGGGTCAAACACCAGGCTGCTTTTCAGGCTGGCGCATTCCTCTTGGAAGAAACGTTTGTTCTCCTTAGGCTCCTCTCACACACATAGGCCAATTTCCAACTTTTAACCCAACAGTCTTTTTAAGAAAATTATCATAACAAATTATCTGTTAACATCTAGACAAGGCACTTAGAAATTGAAGGATGTTGAGTTTTTTTAAAAATAGAACTTGTAATTCTCACTGGCATCTGGTAAGAGTTTGAAACATTTACACTTGTTTAAAAATGTGTCCCTGCACGTATCTTGCTATCTTCCACAGTTGTATCAACCTCAGTTGGAGCAAGCCCTGCTTGATTTAATGGCCAACATACGATGATTAAGTTCACGTTGGAGCGGACAAAAGGCTTCGATCTGTTTTGGCTTCTCATCTGTGTGACTGGCAGCAGACCCCCAACTCCCTATGTTGTCCTTCAGCTGGCTCAGCCCAACCCTGCCTTGACCGTTGGCCACACCACTATCTTAAAAGTCTAGCCATAGGGGCCGGCGCCATGGCTCACTTGGTTGATCCTCTGCCTGCAGCATTGGCATCTCATATGGGCGCCACTTCTAGTCCTGGTTGCTCCTTTTCCAGTACAGCTCTCTGCTTTGGCCCGGGAAGGCAATGGGGGATAGCTCAAGTGCTTGGGCCCCGCACCCGCGTGGGAGACCAGGAGGAAGCACCCGGCTCCTGGCTTCGGATGGGCGCAGCGCCGGCTGTAGCAGCCATTTGGGGGGTGAACCAACGGAAGGAAGACCTTTCTCTCTGTCTCTCTCTCACTGTCTATAACTCCACCTGTCGAAAAAAACAAACAAAAAAAGTCTAGCCACTAGCCCTAAGGTCTCTCCACTATCTTAAAAGTTCAAAGGCTGGCTTTACGGTGTAGTGGGTAAAGCAGCCGCCTGTAGTGTTGGCATCCTGTATGGTGCTGGTTCGAGTCCCAGCTGCTCCACTTCTGAAGCAGCTCTCTGCTATGGCCTGGAAAAGCAGCGGGGAATGGCTCAAGTCTTTGGGCCCCTGCACCCACGTGGGAGACCCAGAAGAAGCTCCTGGCTCCTGGCTCCTGGCTTCAGATCAGTGCAGCTCCAGCCAATGTGGTCAATTGGAGAGTGAACCAGCAGATGGAAGACCTCTCTCTTCCTCTCTACCTCACCTTTTCTCTCTTTGTAACTCTGACTTTCAAATAAATAAAATAAATCTTTAAAAAAAAAAAAAAAGTACAGCCCTAGCCCAGGCCTTCCCCAGTAGTACTGTATCGGGATTTGTGTACAGAGACAAGACATCAAGGCCTTTAACAGGAAGTAATCTTTGCTTATGATCACGCTTTTACTGGAATAAGACTCAGTTGAATTCATATCCAGAAAGATTGAGCCCTGAACAAAGAGGGGCATTTCCTTATATATGGCTTTAGCCTCTTTGTCTCCGTTAGGTGGCTACGTGCATACATTTGATTGGATATTCTAAGGTTACACTGTAGCCTCAGGAATTGACACGATACTGCTCGTGGGTATATAGTTACTGATGACGTTTTTCTCCACATACATACTGAGTCTTATGCTTTTTAGCAAGGCTTAACTCCATTGCTTGGTGCTAATAAACATGAACCCAAGCAGATAACCACATTTCATTTCCAGGATGGGTCGTCCCCCCCCCCCCTTTTTTTTCTTTTTTCTTGCCTTCTGACCTTGGGAAGACCTCTACTGTGCCTTTTTAATCATGTTAGTTAGAGACAAGTCTAACCCGGTGCCGTGGCTTAACAGGCTAATCCTCCGCCTTGTGGTGCCGGCACACCGGCTTCTAGTCCCCGTTGGGGCGCCGGATTCTATTCCGGTTGCCCCTCTTCCAGGCCAGCTCTCTGCTGTGGCCCCGGAAGGCAGTTGAGGATGGCCCAAGTGCTTGGGCCCTGCACCCGCATGGGAGACCAGGAGAAGCTCCTGGCTTCGGATCAGCACAATGCGCCGGCTGCAGCGGCCATTGGAGGGTGAACCAATGGCAAAAGGAAGACCTTTCTCTCTGTCTCTCAGCATCCTGCTGATCCGAAGCCAGGAGCCAGGTGCTTCTCCTGGTCTCCCATGCGGGTGCACGACCCAAGCACTTGGGCCATCCTCCACTGCCTTCCCGGGCCACAGCAGAGAGCTGGCCTGGAAGAGGGGCAACCGGGATAGAATCCAGCTCCCCAACTGGGACTAGAACCTCGTGTGCCGGCGCTGCAAGGCAGAGGATTAGCCTGTTAAGCCACAGTGCCGGCCTCTTTATTTTATTTTATTTTATTTTTTTATTTATTTGAGAGGCAGAGTTACAGCGAGAGGGAGAGACAGAAAGGTCTTCCGTCCGCTGGTTCACTCCCCAGATGGCCTCAGTGGCTGGAGCTGGGCTGATCTGAAGCCAGGAGCCAGGAGCTTTTTCTGGGTCTCCACTCAGGTGAGAGGCCCAAGAACTTGGGCCATTTTCTGCTGCTTTCCCAGGCCATAGCAGAGAGCTGGATCGGAAGAAGAGCAGCCGGGACAAAAACCGGCATGCATATGGAATGGTGGAAGCTTAGCCCACAATGCCACAGCGCTGGCCCCAGAGCATTCAGTTTTGTGGATAAACTGTTCTAGCTGTGAGTGCTTGTTTTGTCTCCTCTTTGTCTTACTCTCCTATCCTTACAGTTTGTCCAGGAGCTTAACATAAGATCCCAGAAACACAGGTGAGAAATCAGAAAGCTTCATTCAGGGCAGCTGGAGGCTCTACTGGACATTGAGATGGCTGTTCCTTCTCCCTCTTTCTGGTGGCTAGCAGAAACTTTACGGCTAATAGATTCCTGGTTTGGTTACCAGAGAAGGAACAAGAGAACAGAAATGTGATGTGTGAGATGAGGCAAATGTTCCATTGCCAGTTATCTGAGGTACATGGCTTAAGGGATAGCCAAGTTCCAGTTTAATAAAGAACCTATAATTTAAGTTAGTTTTAGTTTAAGTTAGTTCCTTGGTTTCCTTTTTAGCTGGAAAAATACACGTCTTAAATCTAGGGTTTTAATTCTCTCTTTTTTTAAATAAGTAGTTTTATTTTCTGTATGCATTTGCAAAAACACATAGGACCAACACAGAACAAAAAAGAAACCTCCTCTGAAAAAGGAAAAAAAAAAAAACAACGACTGAAGTGAGGAAGAGGATGAGGAGGGCTGGAGAGGGGTTAGTGCCTTAGCTCCAAAGAGATACAGCAACTATGGTCCAGGAACTGAAGATACTGGGAGGACGCACAGGAGGAAGGAGAACGAGGGCTTACTGTGAGAAAGGCCACAGTGGCCACGAAGGGGCTGTGGTAGAAAGTAGCCCCCTGTAGCTGTAAGCTGAAGGTCACGGAGAGTCAGTGCACCTTTGATGGGACACCACTGCTCACCCCAAACTACGCACCCACCTCTTGGCAGGTTGTAAGAAATGCGCCATAAGGAGTCTTCTCCCAAAGCACTTTGCAGCAAACAAGGAGGATACAAAGAGTCATTTCCAAAGCCACGGCTTTTTGAGCAGGAGAAATAGGTTTCCTTTATGTTAGGGAAAAATGAGTCCACAAGAGGCTAAGCTGTCATCACACATAGGGATGGTGGCATGTCCATGAAGGCACAGTTCAGGAGCATGCTCCACTGTGGGTGGCAAGGTATGGTGACAAGTCTTAAACTCCTCCTGGGGCAGAGCTCTTAGCATTAAAATGAAACACAAGGTGAGCTTTGGATCCTTTGTGACCTGTCTGTGCAGGCTCTCTCCTGTAGTAAGATCCCGAGCAGTCCGGGATGGGTAGGGAGCTGCATCTCTCCCTGGAGTGTTATGGGAAACCTCAGAGACAACTTTGGAGAACATCAGGAGCTTCTAGGGTCTAGAAATAGAAATGCGTCACAATAAAGACTTTTGAGCTGTTCAGAATATTCACTGGTGACTGCCTCACTGGGTGAAGGTTTAGGACCTGGGTGACCATAGGAGGTGCACCTGGAGGGGCAGTGTATGCCACTGAGATGAAGCATTCCATGTGGTGACAGGTAGCTGAGTTAGCTCTCTGGTTAACGATGAATGATGACAAGAACAAGAGAGCAGGTGAACAGAGCAAGTGAAAGCAGATCTTTATTGAGACAGTGTTGAGAATTAAGAAGCAAGGACTCCTGCTAACCAGTAGGGGGACCCAAGGGAGAGTCCCCTGGTAAGGTCTGGGTTCTGGAGCTTAGATAGGGGTGCAGGTCAGTGGGTCAGTTCTCTTCTACCTAGGTTTGATACGTGGGGGGCCTGCTGTGCTTTTTGTTTCTATGTCTCTCAGGAAACTGTCATGGTTACTGACCAGTTGACAGCTGTTACCGTGCCTGAACAATGTGACGGTTCAGCAGTCTTGCTGACCTGACCAATTAAGGCAGGTTATGCTAACCCGATCAGTCGCTGAGCCCTTGGAACAGGCTGCTTTGTGGTGTAGTTTGGCAACACAGCCTAGTTTCTCTTACAGGCCCATTATGTTCCCTAGTTGCCTGTGAACCCTTTTAACTCCTCATAGTGTTACCGGAGAAGCAAAGGGTCCTCGTCTTCATGCAAGAAAGAATTCAGGCGTGAGACAGAGAGCAGTGGGAAGCAAAGCAGCAAGGTTTATTAGGGCAGGGACATCCATAAGAACGGATGGGCGCCTCTCCAGACAGGACCTGAGAGAGAGTGTGCAGTTCACATTTAGGCTGGGGTTTTTAAGGGGATGGGTCTTGCCTTCCTGCCTTTCCTCTCCCCTTCTTGTTCTTTTCCTCCTGAACAAGGACTTGTTGGGTATAAATACGAAACTTCCTTTCTGAATTTCCCCCTGAAGTTGTCAGACAGGGGAAGCCTGGCTGGCATTGGCCAAGGGGGCTTCTCTCTAGGGTGCCCCCCTTAGAGGAAGGATGTTTATCAGGTAGAAGGGGCAGGACCCCCGGAAGGTCATCAGGGTCCAGGCAGGACTTTGAAGTGCAGATACTGGGCTGCACCTGGGAGGTTATGGGGTGACTTTGAGATGCTGCTGTGAATTCCTTAGGCCCTGTCACATACACATAAGCTCATTTCTGACTTCCTACCTAACAATAGTAGCTCCCTTCAAGGTACAACTCTTGGTTACATAAAGGTTATAATGGATTCCAGCACAAGTTAAACAGCAGCAAGAAGCAAAGAAAAGTATATTTTTGTGTTTGTTCTGTGATCCATATATTCACGTCTGTCTGCCACAATCAGAGTTATGAACACTTATAGATCACGTGTAACCCAAGCCCGGCACTGCTTGTCTAGACTCAATACCAGATAAGATTGCAGCTCGCACTTTTCTGGGGTAAGCTTTTGGTCTCCACTTAACTTTGGGTTTTGTTTGTTTGTTTGTTTTTGTTTTTTAAATATTTATTCATTTATTTAGTTGAACAGAGAGAGAAGGAAAGGCAGAGAGAGAGGTCTTCCATCTGCTGGTTCACTCCCCAGTTGGCCACAACGGCTAGCGCTGTGCCAATCCGAAGCCAGGAGCCAGGAGCTTCTTCTGGGCCTGCCACTCAAGGACTTGGGTCACCTTCTACTGGCTTCCCAGGCCATAATGGAGAACTGGATTGGAAGTGGCTGAGCATCCAGGACTTGAATTGGAGCCCATATTGGACGATGGCATTGCAGGCAGAGGCTTTACCGACTATGCCACAGCACCGGCCCCTTAACTTTGTTTTTAAAAAGATTTATTTATTTATTTGAAAGGCACAATTACAGAGAGGCAAATGCAGGCAGAGAGAGAAATCTTCCATCCACTGGTTCACTCCCCACACGGCATTAACAGTGGGAGCTGGGCTGATCTGAAGTCAGGAGCCTGGAGCTTCCTCCTGGTCTCCCATTTGGGTGCAGGGGTTAAAGGAATTGGGCCCTCTTCTCTTGCTTTCTCAGGCACATTAGCATGGAGTTGGATTGAAAGTGGAGCAGCTGGGACTCAAACTGGCGTCTGTATGGGATGCTGACACTGCAGGCAATGGCTTCACCCGCTAAGCCACAGCGCTGGCCTCTGTCTCCACTTAACTTTGAGACTCCAGTTTATGAGTCCGAAAAATTCAAAATTGCTAAAAGAGCATTTCTGTTGAATTTTCTGGACCAGGAATGTTAATCCAAAAATTTCAAGTGTCTGTTATGCTTGTGCTTTTAATACCCTTCTAGACAGAATGCTAAAAATTAATACACTGGGAGTTACTCAGTCTTTCAAGATGAAATTGAGGGGCTGGCGCCGTGGTGTTGTGTAGGCAGTGAAGCCACCACCTGTTTCACCGGCCTCTCATACGGGCACTAGTTCAAGTCCAAAGTCTCAGCTGCTCCACTTCTGATCCAGCTCTCTGCTATGGCCTGGGACAGCAGCAGAAGATGGCCCAAGTCCTTGGGCCCCTGCACCCACATGGGAGACCTGGAGGAAACTCCTGGCTCCTGGCTTCAGATGGGCACAGCTCTGGCTGTAGCATCCAACTGAGAACTGAACCATCAGATGGAAACCTCTCTCTCTCTCTCTCTCTCTCTCTCTCTCTCTCTCTCTCTCTGTAACTCTGACTTTCAAATAAATAAATAAATCTTTAAAAACAAAAGCTAAATGGGACATTTGCCATATTTGAAGTTACCTTTAACCAAAGGGCAGGACAGAAACAATTCTGTAAAGCATTATTTGTCTGCGTTTGTCATTGTCACTTTTGCCGTGTTTTCTCAAGTGGTTTAGCATCATCTGAAAGGCCCTTGTGAGCTATTTTCAAGGGCAGGGTGTAGGATAACTCCTTAAAAGTCTTGCTTGAAAAATCAAGACAGAAGGTATGGCCGGGTTGTCTGGGTTACTTTCCTTCAAAAATGTTCAGTGTAGCCTTATCCCATAATGCTTTATTGAATGTTGCTCTGGACTTAGAAAGTTGTTGGCTCAACTCCTTGTGACATTCATTTGCTACGTGATCCTAGGGCAATTACTGAAGTACTGTGAGCCTTAGCTGTGCATCTGAAATATGGGAATAATAACATTATCTGTGTAGAGTCTATCACTGAGGTTAAATTAGTTCAAGAACTGAAAATACTTGGAGCCGGTGCTATGGTCCAGTGGGTAAAGCAGTTTCCTGCAGTGCAGGCATCCCATATGGGTACCATTTCGAGTCCTGGTTGCTCCACTTCCAGTCTAGCTCTCTGCTATGGCCTGGGGAAGCAGTAGAGAATGGCCCAAGTGCCTGGGCCCGTGCACCCACATGGAAGGCCTGGAGGAAGCTCCTGGGTCCTGATTGGCCCAGCCCCAGCTGTTGTGGCCATTTGGGGAGTGAACCAGCAGGTGAAGACTTCTTTCTCTGCCTCTGCCTCTCTGTGGCTCTGCCTTTCAAATAAATAAATAAGTAAATAAATCTTAAAAAAAAAAAAAACCATTTGGAGATGCAGTGCTTAATAGACGTCAGCCAGTGAGTCTCTGCCTTGCTCTTGCTTCACTTACCCACTTGCCAGAATGTCCTCTCCAATTTTCTTTAAGGCTCAGCCCTGGCATTGCCTCCTCCATGAACCTCTACTGATTGGGTCCGCACTTGTACCTCCCACTTGACCCTTTCCGTGTCTTTGTATTTGGCACTCAGTTTGTTGAAGTGTGATGAGAGCAGAGATTGTATCTTACTCATATTTTAAACCCCAAAGCCTACTGCAGGGATTTGTACAGGGTAGATGTTAAATGAGCTTTGGATTACCGAATGAGTAAACAGTGCTCAGGGTCTAGTTCTTTGTTTTGAAGGGTCTAAGACCTCAAGTTTGGTTGAATATTCAGGAAGAAGCAAGCTCACAGGAACTAAATCACGCTGAGTAGAGTCTTGCTGTAGTCAGTAAGCTGGAATGCATTTTATTAAATAATAATAGTAACTCCTGTCACTGCATTCTTACCACTAAATGAAAGTATTGTTTTAAAGATTTATTTTATTTATTGGAAAGACAGAGTTACAGAGAAAGATAGAGACAGAGAGGTCTTCCATCCGCTAGTTCACTCCCCAGATGGCTGCAACGGCCAAGCTGTGCCGATCCGAAGCCAGGAGCTGCCTTCAGGTCTCCCACGTGGGTGCAGGGGCCCAAGGACTTAGGCCATCTTCTACTGCTTTCCCAGACCATAGCAGAGAGCTGGATTGGAAGAGGAGCAGCCGGGACTAGAGCCGGCGCCCATATGGGATGCCGGCACTTTAGGGCAGGGCTTTAACCCACTGCACCACAGCACTGCCCCCTGAAAGTATTTAATAATAATCTATACACTTTGTCAAGAACTTGATAATGTGGAAGGTACTGCACTGAGCTCACCAAGAGCAGTCCTTCTCTTGAGAATGGGCCAGTGGGCTGTTGAGAGTCACTGCTTGATTTACAGTTACTTTGAGTTCAGAATGCTCAGTTCTGCACAAGGGGCACGTTGTCTCCCAGCAGGAAGCCACCTGGGAATCCAAACCACAAAGACCCACCCATATTAATGAGGTGAAATGACTATAGCCAGAAGAAGTACAGGGTGGGCATTTAACATGACGGTTAAGACACCACTGCCATGCCTGCGTCCTGTATTGGACTGCCTGGGTTGGAGTCCTGGCCCTGCTTTCTGTCCCATTTTCCTGGCAGTGGACATCAGGGGTGGCAGCAGGTGATGGCTCAGGTAGTTAGGTCTGCCTGACTGCTTGCTCAATAATAGGAGGGCTCTGGGCATCTGCCTGGTCCAGCCCTGGCTATGGCCGCCACTTGAGGAATGCAACTGTAGATAGGAGATCTCTGTTTGTCTTTATCTCTCTACCTTTCAAATAACTAAATAAAAATTGTTAAAAAGCAAAAAAAAAAAAAAAAAAAAAAGGAAAATACGAAGTACCATGCTCAGAGTCCTTATGATGCGAACATGCTCTGCACAAAAGCTTGTAAAGCCGGGTCAGAATCAGAATAAAGAGCCCACTGGCCAGATATTCAGTAATTTGAGGCTGACTTAGGACTGTGTTAAAGGCAACTGGGCACTTGAAATCTGTGGTTTATTTTTATTTTTTAAAGATTTATTTTATTTACTTGAAAGAGTTACAGAGAGAGGTAGAGACAGAGAGAGAGGTCTTCCATCCACTGGTTCACTACCCAGATGGCTGCAATGGCCAGAGCTGCGCTGATCTGAAGCCAGGAGCTTCTTCAGGGTCTCCCATGTAGGTGCGGGGGCCCAAAGACTTGGGCCATCTTCTACTGTTTTCCTAGGCCATAGCAGAGAGCTGGATCGGAAGTGGAGCAGCCGGGACTAGAACTGGTGCCCCTATGGGATGTCAGTGCCGCAGGTAGAGGATTAACCCACTGCACCACAGCGCTGGCCCCCCTCACTGGAGTTTCAGAGCATTCTCCAAGCTTTGTTTCTAGCATCATTAGAATAACAAGGTTGATCACCTTTCACAGCCTCAGCACAGTGCTACTGCTTCTCTAGCGAGAGGAACTTCTGGTCCATATGTGTGTGTTGTGGGGATTGGGAGCCCCAGCTGGCTTCAGAGAGACCCCTGACTAGACTTAGTCCAGGAATACGACCAGGAGACATAGGTAAAGATGAGCAGAAAAGCAGCACTCACTGGAAAGCAGAGGGACAGTGCACAGATGTGAGTGCACACACCTGGATTGTGCTTAGGCTTCTGGTTTTGGCTCCAGTGGTAGCTTCATAGCCTGGCTATTGTAGGCATTTGAGGAGTGACCCAGTGGATGGGAGATCTCTGTCTCTGTGGCTCTGAAAAAGAAAAAAGGAGCAGAGCCACTGGTGGCAGGTTGATAATTGGAACACAGTGGAATGTTTAATTTTAATTAATACCTGATAACCAATGAGGTTGGGTTTTTTACATTTCTTAGATTTTAAAATTTCTTTTATCAGTTTTTCTCTTTTATTCTTTTTACTGTCTTCCATTAACATAGCTTTTAAAGAATAAATGGAGACCACCACTAAAATATACTCCAGGGCCAGCCATCCACAACCACCTAACCAAAAGTTAAGTCATTCTGATTTTCTTGAACACTGGCTCTGATCATAAACAGAACACAAGACCTAAGCTTGATATGCATGATTCAGTAAAGTTGGGCTATCAGCTGTAGGGAAATCGACTTAAACAGCTCTACGTACCCTCAGAAGAATGTTCATATGTTAGAGCCAGTCATGAAGAAAGATGAAAATGCCTTCTGCCTTAGTCCTTGTGTGGTGCCCTGTGCCTGCTGGAGGACTAGTGACTTAGCGCTGGGTCTGCTGTCTCCAGGGTCTCCCTCTGCCCTCTCTTGCTGAATGACCTGGAGATACTTTTGACACAGCAGAGATTTATTCACAAGGCTTCTTCCTTTCATTTCCATCTGCTAGTAACCACCCCTTTTCCCAACCCAGGTTTTTCAGCACTTTTAAAATTATATTATTTCAGTAAAACTTTAGCAGCATTAGTCTTTTTTGGGAAAAAAAAAAGCAAATTATTTCAATGTTTTAATGTAATTTAAAAGATTGAGCATTTTCTCCAACTTTATGTATTTGAATTTCTTCCTCTGTGAATGATTGTCTCATGTCCTTTGCACATATATCAAATGACATCTTTGGGGGTAACGCTGTGGAGTAGCTGTTAAAGCTGCTGCCTGCAGTGCCACCATCCTGTATGCACGCTGGTTTGAGACCCCACTACTCCTCTTCCAATCCATCTCTCTGCTGTGGCCTGGGAAAGCAGTAGAAGATGGCCCAAGTTGCTGGGCTCCTGCATCACATGGGAAAGCCCAAGGAAGCTCCTGGCTCCTGGCTTTGGATCAGCACAGCTCTGGCTGTTGTGGCCATGTAGGGAGTCAACCATCAGATGGAAGACTTATCTCTCTCTCTCTCTCTCTGCCTCTGCCTCTCTGTAACTTTGCCTTTTAAATAAATAAATAAATCTTTTAAAAAAATGACGACTTGGGGGCCGGCGCTGTGGCGCAAATGGGTTAATGCCCAGGCCTGAAGCACCAGCATCCCATATGGGCGCCGGTTCTAGTCCTGGCTGCTCCACTTCCCATCCAGCTCTCTGCTATGGCCTGGGAGAGCAGTAGAAGATGGCCCAAGTCCTTCGGCCCCTGCACCCACATGGGAGGCCCAGAAGAGGCTCCTGGCTTTGGATCGGCACAGTTCTGGACGTTGCGGCCAATTGGGGAGTGAACCAACGGATGGAAGACCTCTCTCTCTCTCCCTCTCTCTCTGTCTCTCTCTCTCTCTGCCTCTCCTCTCTCTCTGTAACTTTGACTTTGAAATGAAATAAATAAATCTTTTAAAAAATGACGTCTTTATTTATTTATGTCTGGTTTTGTTGAAGGAGGAGACTACCATTCTGTATTTGGAACTGAAGAGATGAATTTAAGACTCACCTAACACAGGGGAGCTGTTTTCCCTGGGCATAGTGTCTCTGAGGGAAGCAGACTGCTGACCGGTGAGGCTTTAGGGCTGCATTTGTTTAGATGGGAGAGGCAAGAGTAGGTTGACATCAGCCCTGGGTACGTGGCTTGTGTTAGCTCCAGAGACCACAGTGGTTTCTCTGGTGAGAACCTGGCTGACTTGCTGACTGTCAGATCAGCTGGCTTTTGAAGGCATTTCCACAAAAGCAAGTTGACCTTGGTTTCTGAGGGTTAAACCCATTCTTCTCTAACTAGGGAATTAGCCATCTTTTCCTGAAAGCAGTTAGACTGTTGAATACTCAGTTCTCTATATTAAAGATATTAATCTTTTTGTCATGTTGCTTAAATTGTTTGTTTGTCATTTAATTTAAAGATTCTTTTAAGAATCTATTGCTTGGGCCGGCGCCGCGGCTCACTAGGCTAATCCTTCGCCTTGCGGCGCCGGCACACCGGGTTCTAGTCCCGGTCGGGGCACTGGATTCTGTCCCGGCTGCCCCTCTTCCAGGCCAGCTCTCTGCTGTGGCCAGGGAGTGCAGTGGAGGATGGCCCAAGTGCTTGGGCCCTGCACCCCATGGGAGACCAGGAGAAGCACCTGGCTCCTGCCATCAGATCAGCGCGATGCAACGGCCGCAGCACGCCTACCGCGGCGGCCATTGGAGGGTGAACCAACGGCAAAAGGAAGACCTTTCTCTCTGTCTCTCTCACTGTCCACTCTGCCTGTCAAAAAAAGAAAAAAAAAAAAGAATCTACTGCTTGTCCACTTGCCTGACCTCCTTTGTTCTATCTTTTCCATCTAAAATTGTTCATTGGCCAGGTCTTTGGTGTAAGCAGCTCAGGTTGCACTTGGGATGCCCGCATTCTATATTGGAGTGCCTGGTTCGAGTTCCTATTCTGCTTCCGGTCCCACTTCTTGGCGCTGGTGATGACTCAAATACTTGAGTCTCTGTAACCTACTTGGGAGACCTAGATTGAGTTCCAGGCTCCTGCTTTGGACCTGGCCTAGTCCTGGCTGTTGTGAACATTTGGGATGTAAACCAGGAAATTAAATATTTCTGTCTGTCTCTCTGACTTTCAAGTAACAAAATAAATTTAAAATATTTAAAAATCTTTTGCTACAAATTGCAAAAGAGATGAGAAACTCTACACTGTACATCATTGTCTTATTTTCAAAACAATCATAGACTTTTGTTTTTAAAGTTTATTTTATTTAGTTGAAAGGCCAAATGACAGGGAAAGACAGAAAGATAAGTTCCATCCTCTGGTTTACTCCCTAAATGGCCACAGCGGGCAGAACTGGGCCAGACCAATGCAGGAACTGGTAACTTCATTCAGATCTCCCACATGAGTGGCAGGGCCTACATACTTGTGCCATCATCCCCTGCTTTCCTGGTAGCATTAGCAGGGAGCAGGATCAGGAAGCTGAGCAGCTGGGATTTGAACCTGTGTTCTGACACAGGATGCCAGGGTAACCTGCTGTACTACAAAGCTTACTCTAACCATAGACTTTTTAAAAAATTCTTTTCTTTCTTTCTTTTTTTTTAAATTTAGTTGATAGGTAGAGTTATAGACAGTGAGAGACAGACAAACAGAGAGAAAGGTCTTCCTTCCGTTCATTCACCCCCCAAATGGCTGCTATGGCTGATGCTGTACCCATCCAAAGCCAGGAGCCAGATGCCTCCTCCCGATCTCCCATGTAGGTGCAGGGGCCCAAGCACTTGGGCCATCCCCCATTGCCTTCTCGGGCCACAACAGAGAGCTGGACTGGAAGAGGAGTGATAGGGACTAGAACCCTGTGCCCATATGGGATGCCGGTGTCACAGGCAGAGGATTAACCAAGTGAGCCACGGTGCCGGCCTAAGACTTTTTTTTTTCTTTTTCTTTCTTTTTTTTTTTTTTTTTTTGACAGGCAGAGTGGACAGTGAGAGAGAGAGACAGAGAGAGAAAGGTCTTCCTTTTGCCGTTGGTTCACCCTCCAATGGCCGCCGCGGTTGGCGCCCTGCGGCCGGCGGCGCACCGCGCTGATCCGATGACAGGAGCCAGGTGCTTCTCCTGGTCTCCCATGGGGTGCAGGGCCCAAGCACTTGGGCCATCCTCCACTGCACTCCCTGGCCACAGCAGAGAGCTGGCCTGGAAGAGGGGCAACCGGGACAGGATCAGTGCCCTGACCGGGGCTAGAACCCAGTGTGCCGGCGCCGCAAGGCGGAGGATTAGCCTAGTGAGCCGCGGTGCCGGCCCTAAGACTTTTTTTTTTGAAAGATTTATTTATTTATTTGAAAGAGAGAAAGAGAAAGAGTGAGTCTTAATCTTCCATTGGCTGGTTCACTCTCCAAATTGGGAAACACTCATTTCTACCATATTTTATGTGACTGTTTCTGTCCTTTATTTGCTATTAATTCAGTGAATTGGAAATAGTGTATTCCTTGAGGTTTTAGTAGAGTGAGATGGTTGACACATAGACCAGTCTTACCAAAAGTGCCCATCGCTGGTTCGAATCCTGGCTGCTTCACTTCTGATCCAGCTCTCTGCTATGGCCTGGGAAAACAATAGAAGATGGCCCAAGTCCTTGGGCCCTTGCACCCACGTGGGAGACCTGGAGGAAGCTCCTGGCTCCTGGTTTCGTATTGGCGCAATTCCAGCTGTTGTGGCCATCTGGGGAATGAACCAGTGGATGGAAGACCTCTCTCTCTCCCTCTCTCTGCTTCTGCCTCTCGGTAACTCTACCTTTCAAATAAATAAATCAATCTTAAAAAAAAAAAAAAAGCCCATAACAAGTGAACTTAACAAATCCCTTGGAGGATAAGATGACAGAGGACCCAGGTGGCAGCTTTGTTTAAATGGCTACCTCTGAACTTGGCAGACAAAAGTTACCATAATTAGTGTGCTTACTCAAGGTGTTCCCAAAGGAATGTAAATCCCAAGCTGTATCTAGGGCATCTTAAAGGTAATAATAATCACAAGGCTCACAAAAAATTTTTGTGCTTGTTATATTAAGTCGAAAGGTGGCCTAGCCTACATCTGGACTTTTCATTATGTGAGATAATAAATTTGTTCGTGATGATGAAAGAAAGGGAGAGAAGAAAGGAAGATAGGCAAGAAGAGGGAAAACAAAGTTGCTCTAAATGCAAGGGGACTTCAGAAAGTTCATGGAACGGAAATTAAGAGATTAGTTTATTTTGAGGCCAGCGTTGTGGTTCAGTGGGTTAAACTGCTGCTTGCCACGCGGGCATCTCATATTGGAGCACTGGTTCCAGTCCCACCTGCTCTGCTTCCGACCCAGCTTCCTGCTAACTGTGCCTCGCAAAGCAGTGGATGATGATCCAAGTACTTGGGTTCCTGCCACTCATGTGGGCAACCTGTATGGAGTTTCTGGTTCTTGGCTTCAGCTTGGTCCAGCTATGGCTATTGCAGCTATTTGGGGAGTGAATCAGTGTATAGGAGATCTCCCCCCCCACCCCCCGCCACTCTTTCAAATAAGAAGTAAGTGTTTCTTTTTTTTTTTTAAAGTATGTTCTTCTTGGTACAATATTTTTTGAAAACTGTGCATACTTTTTTAATAATGTGCATTTTGTGTGAACTGTTTAAAGACCATTACATATGAAAGAATTTAAAAATATTTTGCACTGAAACTTGATTTTAAATATTTAAAAAATTTTTATTTTTTTGAGGCACACTCCAATACCCTGCAACTGATGGGACTGGGCCAGACTGGAACTGGGAGCTTGAAGCTCAGTGCAGCTCTCCCAGTGGGTGGCAGGGACCCAGCCACTTGAGCTGTCACTGCTGCCTCCCGGGTCTGCATTAGCAAAAAGCAGGCGTGAGGAGCCGGAGCCAAATATCGAACTCAGGAACTCCAGTGTCGGACATGGCATCCTAGCTGGCATCTGAATTGCTAGGTCAAACACTCACTCCTAAACTTTAACTTTCACTTTCCAAGAATTTTTTTGAAGCATCCCCATATACTCTCATAACATAGAGCACTTCTTTTTTTAAAATATTTATTTATTTATTTATTTGAAAGGTAGAGTTACAGAGAGGCAGAGGGAGAGAGGTCTTCCCTCTGTTGATTCACTGCCCAAATGGCCACAACAGCCAGAGCTGAGCCAATTTGAAGCCATAAGCCAGAAACTTCCTCCGCATCTACCGTGCTGGTGCAGGGGCCCAAGCATTTGGGCCATCTTCTCCTGCTTTCCCAGGCCATAGCAGATAGCTAGATCGAAAGTGGAACAGTGGGGACTCGAACTGACGCCCATATGGGATGCCTGCACTGAAGACAGTGGGTTTGCCTGCTATGCCAGGGTGTCAGGCTCCGATAGAGCACTTCTGACATCCAATGTGCAGGGTTTTCCCTCCACACAATGCATTATTAACCAGTGTGTGCCACAGGGGACCTGAGCTGGAATCCTCTACTTTTGTTCATCTGTGACCCCCTCCACTCAGACATAGCACTAGATCCCACAGCTAGAGGGCTCGTTACCACCAGACTAGTCCCCAGTTCTGTTGCAGTCACAGGCCGTAGGTTGTCTTAACAGTGCTTCTGACCAAGAGGCAATCAACTGGGCTTCCTGTAAAAGCCCCTTCTCATGTTCGATTTCTTTGCTGGAGCTGGTTACAGAACTAAGGGAGATATTTTACTTATATTGGTTGGTTTATTATGAGAGATATTACGAGTAGGAGGCTGGGGTGGTGGCTAAGTGGATGGGCTGCCATCTGCAACACTGGCATCCTATATCATACCACTTAAAGACCCGGCTGCTGCACTTCCAATCCAGCTCCCTGCTGATTCACCTGCGAAAGCATGGGAAGATGGCTCCAATACTTGAGCCCCTGCTACCCATGTGGGGAGACCCATATGGATTTATAGCCCGGGCTATTGCAGGCATTTGGAAAGTGCACCAATGGATGGAAGAGCTCTTCCTGTCTGTGTCTCCCTCTCTGTCATTCTGCCTTTAAAAATACATATATCTTTAAAAAGTAAACAAAATAATATTTTAAAAAAGAAAGATATTATGAAAGATTCAGATAGAGAGATGGGTAGGGCAAGGCATTTGGAAGGGGCCCAGAGCCACTGTGCCATATCTGGGTGCCACCCTTCAGGAACCTCCACATGTTCAGCTATCTGGGACTTCCCTGAGCCAATCTTTTGGGGGCTTTGTGGAGGCGTCATTGCCCTGGTGTGATTGGTTACCCGATTGACCATTGGTAATTAGTTTAGTCTTCAGCACCTCTCCTTCCCCAGAGGTTGGGGGTGGGGCTGAACAGTCCGCAGCCACCAGTCCAGAGCTTGCACAAAGGCACAACACTTGGAGACTTGAAGGATTTTACCACTTGTATGCCAGGAATCTAGGACAAGACCAAATATACTCCCATGTGTCACAGTCTCATAGTAGGCAAGAAAGAAAGAAGGAAAAGGCAGTTAGGCTAGAAACGAAAAATTGAACTGACAGTTGGGAAGGAAGGTGACATAGGATCTACACCTGTATAAACCAGTAGTTTTGGGACACCAAAGTATGTAGAAGCCGCCTAGGTCATTCTTTTGACTTGCTAAAGAAGCAAAATCACAGCTTCATAAAGGTTCGATTACTTGCTGAAGTCAGAACTGTGATTCGGATCTTCAGATTCATGAATTAATAGCCAGATATTTCATTAAACACTTGGGCCTGTGCCCTCTACTCACTTACACAGCCAGTGAGCGAGGGCTCATTTACCCAGGCAGCTCAACACAAATGCTACATCCTCGTTGCTGCGGGTGCAGTGGTCTCTCTCAACAAATTCCTGAGGATGTAATTAGTATTTCCCAGGAGAAATGAACTCAGATTTTTAATTCCTGATGTACTTCACACCATCTGAGTCTGCTAGGTGCTAGGAGGCAGATAAATCATCAATGGGCGACTCTGACGAATATATTTTCCCCTGGATCATGCTGAATAATGAGTGGGTACAGCAGAGAAAGATTTAAAGGGAGAAGGATTTTCCTGGCTGAGCTTGCCTTTTCCTGTGAAGGATGTAGTTATCTGTAGTGGTCAAAGACAAAAGCCCAACAGCTAGGTGATTGATTTTATTCAGGTCAGAGTGTCTTAGCTGGGTTGTCTTGTCTCAAACTTGTTCATGGGGGCAAACAGACTGCAGTCAAAGTTATTCATAGTTGAGGTCGTTTTGCAAGCTGTGGAAGATAAATATAGAAACAAATCAGGGTAGTGGTGATTGTTGCACAGAACTATGAATAACACATAAAAATTATTCAAATGGAGGGCCAGATATGTGGTCCAATAGTTAAGTTATTCCAGTCATGGCTACTCCAATTCCAATCTAGCTTCCTGCTATTGCACACCCTGGCAGAAAGCAAATGATGACTCAAGTACTTGGGTCCCTGCCCCCATTGTGGGAGACCCAGATTGAATTCCAGGCTCCTTCATCCTGACCCAGCCCTGGCCTATTGCAGGCATTTGGAGAGTGAACCAGCTGATGGAAAATCTCCCTCCATATATATCTCTGTCTTTCAAATAAAATGAAAAAAAATTAAAAAATATAAAGTTATTAAAATGAAATTTTCCACGCAGGTTAAGCTGCCACTTGTGACACCAGCATCCCATATCAGATTGCAGATTCAAGTCCCAGCTGCCTCACTTCCTATCCCACTTCCTGCTGATGCACCTGGGAAGGAGTGGCAGACGACTCAAGTACTTGGGCCCCCACCTCCCACATGGGAGACCTGGAAGAAATTCCTGACTCCTGTCTAGCTTGGTTCATCCCTGGCTGCTGTGGCCATCTGGGGAGTAAACCACTCGATGAAAGATTTCTCTCTCTGTCTCTACCTCTCTCTGTCTCTCTGCCTTTCAGACAAACAAATCTTTTTAAAAGTTATTGAAATGTTATGTTTTGTTATATGTTTTATCACAACTAAATTATGGGAAAAAAAAGATAAATCAGAAAACATTGGCAAGAAATTTTCTTTCTAACAGCAAGAGGAAATGTACTACCTAGGAAGAAATTTATGACGATATAAAGACACATGACACAGCAACTAGGTAATTGGAGAGACTTGGCGTGTTCTGAAGTGAAGGACTCACTCACTGTAAAACTAAATTCTCCATTGGCGCCGTGGCTCAATAGGCTAATCCTCCGCCTGCAGCACCAGCACCCTGGGTTCTAGTCCCGGTCGGGGTGCCGGATTCTATCCCGGTTGCTCCTCTTCCAGTCCAGCTCTCTTTTGTGGCCCAGGAGTGCAGTGGAGGATGGCCCAAGTCCTTGGGCCCTGCATCCGCATGGGAGACCAGGAGAAGCACCTGGCTCCTGGCTTCGGAAAAGTGCGATGCGCCGGCCACAGTGTGCTGGCTGCGGTGGCCATTGGGGGTTGAACCAACGGAAAAGGAAGACCTTTCTCTCTGTCTCTCTTTCTCACTCTCCACTCTGCCTGTCAAAAACAAAAAACAAACAAACAAACAAAAAAAACCTAAATTCTCCAATTTATCTGCACATTCTACGCAACACCAAGAACGGCTCAATAGAGTTTTTATGAACACAAAGGTCGATTCTGTGTGGATTGGGTCATTCAGTGAGGAGTCCTGTGACAGCAGGGGAGCCCTCTGCAAAGTGGCTGGTGAACTCCTGCAGGGACTCTGAATGGCATAACCAGTGACATCTTGGATGGTGCTTCTTGAGCTAGAGCCCAGTGTTTCCTGACCTTGGAGTGTGTGCAGGAACTACTACAAAAACCTTTAAGAGGGCCTGTGGGGCGTTGTGTGCATGAATGTTTGACACTTGGATGTGTCTGATGGAAAACAGGCCCTCTGGAACTGGCAGAGAGCCACCTTTGTCCGAGCTGGGACAGAAGTCCCTTGCCTGTAGCTAAGGATTTGCTGGGTCCCAGTGATCCTGTGGCCACCCTCACCCACGCTTCTTTCTGTACGTTCCCGATCGGTTACTTATCCTGCAGTCCTGCAAGTGTCTACCTCATTTCTTCACTCCTTCCACGTTCCACCTCTGAGGGTTGGTTTTCTGACATCCGATTGTGCTGGAACAACTCCTACACCTTAACACCAGAATTAATGGATCAAAGGTGAAAACCTCTTATGAAATTTTAAAGCCATAATGAAAACGAAGAAAACATAGTCTGCATTTCTCCAAATGTGCTATTCTTTAACCAGTATTTCATAAAAAAGGAATTCCCAATGGCAAATAAATAAGTACTAACCCTCATAAGAATGAGTAAAACTCACAATGAGTATCCCTGTGTGAATGAATGACTTTTTGTTTTGTTTTTGGAATGACTGAGTTTTAAAGGCTGATAGAATCAGGTAAGCAACATGGTTTTAGGTGAGAAGACAAGCAACAGAAACCTTTGTGCCCTGCTGTTGGGAGCAAAAACAGGTACAACTGCTTTGAAAAACATTGACATTGAACGTACCCAGTGCTTCCTGTTCCACCCATGGAAATATGCCGTAGGAAGCTGAGGTCAGTGCACTGTGACACAGTCAGGAGCTTTCCTGTTGGCTTTGTAAACGACGAGGTAAACAGTGTATGTGAGTTCTTTCTCTGTTGCTGTAACAGAATACCTGAGGCTGAGTAATTATTTACCTCAAAGTCTAATTTAAAAAAATTTTTAAAAAAAAATTATTTGAAAGGCAGAGTTACTGAGAAAATTGAACTTCTATCCATTGGTTCACTCCCCAAATGGCTTCAACAGCTGGTGCTGGGCTAGGCTGAAAGCAGGGGGAGAAACTCCATCCAGGCACATTAACAGGAAGCTGGATCAGAAGCAGAGCAGTCACGACTCAGAGCAGTGCCAGTGGGATGCCAGTGCCAAAGGCAGCAGCTTCACCTGCTGTACCACAACGCCAACATCTAAAACATTTGGTTTTAAGTTTGATTAATTTATTTGAAAGGCAGAATATCATGGACACAGACATATATATATATATATATATATATATATATAGAGAGAGAGAGAGAGAGAGAGAGAGAGAGAGAGAGAGTTCTTCTTTTGCTCTTAATGCCCGTAACAGCAAAGACCTGGCCTGGCCAAAGCCAGGAGCCTGGACCTGAATCCAGGTCTCCCACATGGTTGGAAAGGACCCAGCTACTTGAGCCATCACCTGCTGCTTCCCAGGGTGTACATTTAGCTTACATTTTCAGAAGTTCCAGAGGCTAATACCAACATCTTGGCCCTGGTGAGGGCCCCCTTGGCTTTGGCCAAAGCTGATGGCATCACAGTTGAGTGTATTGGAGGGAGAGGTCATATGGTAGACAGGAGGCCAGGTAGTAAGGAGTGGCCAGTCTTACCCTTTTTCTAATCACTTTAACTGGGGTCCTGTGAGAACTGGTAAATGAATCCCTTCTGAGGGTGATGCCCCCATAGCCCATCACCCCCCAGTGAGGCTCCACCTCTTAAAGGTTCCCCCAGCTCCCAACATCACCAGACTGGTGGCCAAGCTCCCAACACATGAATCCTTGGGGGACAGCCACGTGAAAGCCACACCACAACTCAAGCCCCATCTATGGAAATCCACCCAGTGATAACCAAGAAACCAGAACTGGGGATGTTAGTTTCCTCTGTGGAAGGAAAGAGGGCTGCTGAGTGGCAGAATTAAGAGTAAGATTCCTGGCCAGTGCCATGGCTCACTAGGCTAATCCGCCTGTGGCGCCGACACCCCGGGTTCTAGTCCCGGTCAGGGCGCCGGATTCTATCCTGGTTTCTCTTCTTCCAGTCTAGGTCTCTGCTGTGGCCCGGGAGTGCAGTGGAGGATGGCCCAAGTGCTTGGGCCCTGCACCCGCATGGGAGACCAGGAAGAGGCACCTGGCTCCTGGCTTTGGATTGGCGCAGCGCGCCGGCCGTAGCGACCATTTGGGAGGTGAACCAATGGAAGGAAGACCTTTCTCTCTGTCTCTCTATCTCATTGTCTAACTCTGCCTGTCAAAAAAAAAAAAAAGAAGAAAGAAAGAAAGAAAATTCCTTCTTCCCCTTGGCCTTTTGGCCATGCCTGAATTCTACCAACTCAGTAGAGTATAATTTATTCATGAAAAGAAACATCAGAGCATAGATGAACTTAGATGACGTATTTAGGACAGAACAGAAATTTTGAACAGGCTGTGCTGTTTCAGATAACAAAGTACAAGGCTCTCAAAACATGACCCTGATAAAGCAGTTACAGACAGCTTTGCCTCTGAGGGAGAATATGACCCAGTAATAGACTCAAGTGCGCGTATATTATATGGTCATCAAGTTTAATTTCAAATCAAGGCAAAAGAGAGCAAGGAGTGTTCTGTCTGTTTTGAAGAAACAAGTTGTCTTCATATCACACCGAATATTCTGGGGGAATATTTTGTACCCAGGGACGTGCCTGCTTTGAGACTCAGCTACTCTGCTTTTGGGCTGGTTCCTGCTAATGCTCCTGGAAAGACAATGGATGATGACCCAAGTATTTGGTTCCCCACCACCCACTTGGGAAACCTGGGTGGAGTTCTTGGCTCTTGGCTTTGTCCTCTCCCAGCCTGACTGTTGCGGGTATTTGGGAAGTGAACCAGCAGATGGAAGATTTCTCTAACACTGTGGCTTTCAAATAAATAAATAAATCTTTAAAGAGAAATTAAGTCTAAGCAGAGGTAAAGATTACCAGAGTAAAGATTTAAGGAAATATAATTTTAGAAGTAACAGGATACATGCATGTGTATATAAATATGTATATTAAATGTGTGTATAAAATTTATGTCAAACCTGAGAAGAGGCAGATTTATTTAGTTTAATTTTTTTATGTTTATTTATTTGAAAGGCAGAGATACAGAGAGGCAGATGCAGAGAGAGAGAGAGAGGGATGTCTTCCTTCCATCTGCTGGTTCACTACCCAAGTGGCCGCAACATCAGAGCTGTGCTCTTCTGAAGCCAGGAGCTAGGAGCTTCTTCTGTGTCTCCCATTTGGGTGCAGGAGCCCAAGGACTTGGGCCATCTTTCACTGCTTTCCTAGGCCATAGCAGAGACACTGTGGTGTAGTAGGTAAAGCCACTGCCTGCAGTACTGACATCCTATATGGGTGTTCATTTGAGACCCGGCTGCTCCACTTCTGATCCAGCTCTCTGCCAAGGCCTAGGAAAGCAATAGAAGATGGCCCAAGTCCTTGGGCCCCTGCACCCACGTGGGAGACCTGAAGGAAGCTCCTGGCTCTAGCTTCAGATTGGCACAGCTCTGGCAATTTCGACCATTTGGGGAATGAACCAGCAGATGAAAGACCTCTCTCTCTCTCTCTCTCTCTCTCTCTCTCTGTTTCTCTCTCCCTCCCTCCCTCTCTCTCTCTGCCTCTTCTCCTCTCTGGGTAACTCTGACTTTCAAATAAATAAATAAATCTTAAAAAAAAAAGAAAGAAAAACAAATATCAGAACATCTCCATGAACTCTGTCCACTGCTAGAGAAATGAGTTAGTAAGCTTTGGTACTTCTTTTCCTTGGAAAAATATCCAATTGTTAGAATTATATTTATGAAGTATCTTACAATACATAAAACTGTTTTTAAAGAAAATAAAATGAGCATGGAAAAATTCATGGGAGGAAAATTATCTGTGTATTAAGAACATTAATCTTTGGATAACAGGCTGTTGAAAATGTTTTATTCTGGGCCGGTGTCCTGGCTCAACAGGCTAATCCTCCGCCTTGCGGCACCGGCACACCAGGTTCTAGTCCCGGTTGGGGCGCCGGATTCTATCCCGGTTGCCCCTCTTCCAGGCCAGCTCTCTGCTATGGCCCGGGAAGGCAGTGGAGGATGGCCCAAGTGCTTGGGCCCTGCACCCGCATGGGAGACCAGGAGAAGCACCTGGCTCCTGGCTTTGGATCAGCACGATGTGCTGGCCGCAGCGGCCATTGGAGGGTGAACCAATGGCAAAAAGGAAGACCTTTCTCTCTGTCTCTGTCTCTCTCTCACTATCCACTCTGCCTGTCAAAAAAATAAATTAATTAATTAATTTTAAAAAAAAGAAAATGTTTTATTCTGTTTTTCAAGTATTCTTCACATTGTCATGAGCAGGTATGATTTTTATCTTGAGGAAAATGTGAGTAAAAACAAAACAGCATGTTTCAACATGCCCTGACTTTTGCTAGAGGATGTGTGATGCAATAAGTTGGCCTCTTGTGACTTTTAGGAAGAGATGTAGATTTTCTTTCCTCCCACACTTAAGAATTTACTTTGCATCCTGAATATCTGGCTACTGCCTTTTTTTAAAAAAAAAATAAAATTCCACTGTCTTTATTGTCTTCTTGTAATAACATAAGGGTAATCAAAAACAGTATGAGCCTGTGTGTTAAAACCATACTGCAATTAAAGGACACCTAGAAAAGAAACAGAAAAAAACACTGCCTTCTCAACAGTTTCTCACTTCATTTATGCTTTCTGGTTGGAGACACTTGGTGTTCTTGACTTTGTTTTGGGATGAATCTCTTCTGCATCATCTGATACAAAGTTCATGTATTCACCAAAAGCAGTGGTACAGCTCTCCATCCGCATACTCACTTGCTCGCAGAGCCTCGGAACACGAGTGCCAGACCTGTTTGGCAGGTGTCTGAAGATGAGGCTGATGGGCTGCACCATCGCCTGTGCACATTTTGGCCTTGTCCATGGTACAGCATGGTGGAATCTCAGAGAGATCTCTGGGGCACACCAGTTACCTCGGAGATCAGCTTCTGCAATTTGGCTGTTGGCCTTTGTGAAGGAGGGCAAACTAACAATTTAAATTCAACAGAGCAAATATCTTCCCACATTTTGGCTAAGAAAATGTAATATTTCTGTCCTGTGTGACCAATCAAAGGAATTTCTTCAGATGATTTATCTATTTGGAAACATCTCCAGTTTCATCCCTCCTAATATTTACTTTTTTCTTTTTCTTTTTTTTCTCTTTTTTTTATTTTTTATTTCATAAATGTGAATTTACAAAGTGCAACTTTGTATTGTTGTGGCTTCCCCACCCCCAACCTCCCTCCCTCCCGTGGTCCTCCCCTCTCCCTCTCCCATCCCGCCCTTTATCGAGTTTCATTTTTAATTACCTTTATATACACCCTCCTAATATTTACTAATCATTTACTATATGTCATGGACTTTTTGAAAACTGTTATACTCTAATAGTGTGCCCTTAGGAAAATTTATTATTCTGTTTAAACTCAATTTCCTTACCTGAAAAATTGTGTTGTGGTAAAGATCAAGTTAGTTTAAGGCACACTTATGAAAATAAATAATAAATAACCAGCACATAGCAAGCAGTAAATGGTACAAATATAATTTTTTAAAAATATTCTCTAAAACTATATACATTTTTAAAAATGTTTATTTTTATTTGTTTTCATCTGCTTGAAAGGCAGAGAGAGAAAGAGAGGTCTTTGATCTCCTGGTTCACTCTGCAAATGTCTGCAATAGCCAAGCAAAAGACAGGAGGTTGCATTTCCAAACTGGTCTTCCCTATGGGTAGCAGGGGCCCAGGAACTTGAACCATAACTTGCTGCTTGTCAGGGCACACAGTAGCAGGAGACTGGAATTGGAAATGGAGCTGAGACTTGAACCCAGGCACTCTGGTAGGAAATGTGGTGTCCCAAGCAGAAACTTCACCCACTGTGCCATAACACCCACTCCTACAAATGTGGTTACATTCTTTTTTAGATAATTATTTCCTAGATATATGGACTTCTTGCATCATTCAGAGTTTAATCAGAGTAGCAGAAACACCGTAAGTAAAGGAAAAAGGTTAGTTGCAGAAACTTATTATTGGGAGTTGTTTTTTTTTTTGTTTGTTTGTTTTTGTTTTTTTTTTTTTTTTTGACAGGCAGAGTGGATAGTGAGAGAAAGAGAGACAGAGAGAAAAGTCTTCCTTTTTGCCGTTGGTTCACCCTCCAATGGCCGCTGCAGGCAGCTCATCACGCTGATCCCATGGCAGGAGCCAGGTGCTTCTCCTGGTCTCCCATGCGGGTGCAGGGCCCAAGCACTTGGGCCATCCTCCACTGCCTTCCCGGGCCATAGCAGAGAGCTGGCTTGGAAGAGGGGCAACCAGGATAGAATCCGGCGCCCCAACCGGGACTAGAACCCAGTGTGCTGGCGCCGCAAGGTGGAGGATGAGCCTGTTAAGCCACGGTGCTAGCCAGTTTTTGTTGTTTTAATAGGGATTGGAGTTTAGACAACTGTGAAAGCTAGTTAAGAAGTCTGTACAGGCCGGCGCCGCGGCTCACTAGGCTAATCCTCCGCCTTGCGGCGCCGGCATACCGGGTTCTAGTCCCGGTCGGGGCACCGATCCTGTCCCGGTTGCCCCTCTTCCAGGCCAGCTCTCTGCTGTGGCCAGGGAGTGCAGTGGAGGATGGCCCAAGTCCTTGGGCCCTGCACCCCATGGGAGACCAGGAGAAGCACCTGGCTCCTGCCATCGGATCAGCGCGGTGCGCCGGCCGCAGCGCGCTACCGCGGCGGCCATTGGAGGGTGAACCAATGGCAAAAGGAAGACCTTTCTCTCTGTCTCTCTCTCACTATCCACTCTGCCTGTCAAAAAAAAAAAAAAAAAAAAAAAAAAAAGAAGTCTGTACAAGGCTTTTGTCTTTGTGTTATGCAGTGACCTGAAGTCATTAGGGCTAGCAATCAGTAAAGATGGGTGTGAAGCAAGGAAGAGCAAGACTCAGAAGCCATATGAGTATACTGGAAAACACAAGGGTCAGCCATGGTGTCCAGCCTGCAGGGGAAACTGGTGCTCAACAAAGAACTGCCCACGCACCTGGCTCAGATCAGACAAGGTGGGAGCTAGAGGGACTCTGGACTGGTGTGACAGTTCCAATAATTTATGTCTCCCACTGAATTAAGTGGTCCTCAAAGTTTTTGCTTTTAAGATTTTTTTAAAAAAATTTATTGGAAAGAGTTAGAGAGAGGTAAAGGCAGAGAGAGAAAGCTCTTCTATCTGCTGGTTCACGCCCCAAATGGCTGCAACAACCAGGGCTGGGCCAGGCTGAAGCCGGGAACCAGGAGCACCATCCGGGTCTCCCATGTGGGTGCAGGAGCCTAAGCATTTGGGCCATTCTCTACCTCTTTCCCAGGCCATTAGCAGGGAGCTGGATCAGAAGTGGAGCAGCCAGGACACAAACCGGCACCCATATGGGGTGCTGGCACTGCAGGCAGCAGTGGCTGTCTCAGTCTTATTTTCTTGGTTTGCAGATTGACATTTATGATTGATAGATTAAGGTATAGGTTTGGTCTAATTCTAGCAAGTAGGAGGTGGGCCCAGTGGGAGACCTTAAGGTCACTGGAATGTACTTCCTGGAGGGCTCTTTGTGCTCCTCTGCTTCCTGGCTTTCCAAGTAATCCACCCTTCACATGAGTTTTGCCAACTTCAGATGCCAGACCAATGGAGCCTTCGATATAGACAGTGAGTTTGCAAAACTATAAGCTGAAATAAACTTAGTTTATTCCTAAGAAATTCATCTTAGGCATTTTAGTTGTAGTAATGACAGATGACTAATACAAGTGGGCACTTCGCCACCCCAACAGCATGAGCTAGCAAATGTGTGATGACACACCTCGATTTCCATTGCAAAAAAAAAAAAAAAAATTAACAACTGCTTCTCTTAGCTTTCTAAAACTTGCCCATTTTTTCTCCTGTGGCCAACTGTGACTCAGTTGTGTCAGCTACTTAAGATGGTAGACGTGGGAAGCTAGTTGAAGGGCATCCATAGTCTACATTGTCCTGCCGTGTCCTACAAGTCTAAGAAATCCCTCTATTATGCTTTGGTAATTGGTCAGGTAAGGTCATGGGGAGCTTCCATTCTCTGAAGGGGGAGAGATTTTCCATTTGGCACACTGATGTCATGACCAAGATAATGCAATTTGGTCTATCAAAATAGGAGTTTATCCTTTGAGAAGTTATTTCCCTTGTTGGCTATTGCTGCCAGCAAATACATGGAGTCAGTTCTTCAAGACTTTCTACCTGGAGAGCACAGCAGAGGACCCGCTCATTGTGTAGGAGTTCCGTCTCCTCTGGGCCCCACAGGGACATGAACCTTTGATGGAGATCAGGGACCATGCTATGAATTTCTAAGACAATCTTCAATTCTTCAATGAACTTTCCTCTTCAGAATAATTCACAAAGTACTTGGCTACATTACGTGAACCTGATCTTGACCAGAGATTAAAGCTGTAAGGTTATCTAGATTGGTCGTTGTCTTCACTTAGGTAGTAAGACATGAAGGGATATTGCCCACTGCCAGGGTCATGTTTACCAAGCAACAATGGAGTCAAGGGAAGAGGATGAGGAGAACACTGGAGAGGAAGAAGGCAATTGAAGATTGAAATGGGAGGAATAGAAATTTTAAGGTTGAATTTTAGATCTTCTGCATTTATTAGTCCCTCCTAAGAAGGCTGAATGGAGGCAGTTTGAATTTTTCCCTGAGCTCTTCATGGTCATTGAAAAATATTGACCACTGGGGTGGGTCTGATGGCACAGCAGGTGAAGCCAGCACTTGGGACCCCCACATACAATACTGGAGTGGCTGGGAAGGAGCCCCACCTCTTCTGATCCAGCTGCCTTCTATCCATAGTTCAGTAGACCTATAGCAGAAGATGCCCCAAATGTTTGAGCCCCTTCCACCCATATGGGACACCTGGATGGAGTTCCTGGCTCCTGGCTTTGGCCTGGCTCAGCCCTGGCTGTTGTGGGCATTTGGGAAGTGAACTAGCTGATGGGAAACACTTCTGTCTCTTCACTCTGCCTTTTTTTTTTTTTTCTTTTTCTTTTTTTTTTTTTAATTTTTGACAGACAGAGTGGACAGTGAGAGAGAGACAGAGAGAAAGGTCTTCCTTTTGCCATTGGTTCACCCTCCAATGGCCGCCGCGGTAGGCGCGCTGCAGCCGGCGCACCGCGCTGTTCCGATGGCAGGAGCCAGGTGCTTCTCCTGGTCTCCCATGGGGTGCAGGGCCCAAGCACTTGGGCCATCCTCCACTGCACTCCCTGGCCACAGCAGAGAGCTGGCCTGGAAGAGGGGCAACCGGGACAGGATCGGTGTCCCGACCGGGACTAGAACCCGGTGTGCTGGCGCCACAAGGTGGAGGATTAGCCTAGTGAGCCGCGGCGCCGGCCCCACTCTGCCTTTTAAATAAATTAAAAAATGTTTACATTCTGACCATTGACCATTTGGAATCCATTCCTATCTAAAAGTTCTCAGAATGGCCCCTGAAGTTCTAAAATGTCTGTGGTCAAATCTTACCCGAGTACCCAGAATTTGGTGCTCTTTGTCCCACAGGGGTGAAAAGTGGTAGCTTTGTTGTGTGCCATAAGAGGCCGAGCTGACGTCCCTTTTACAATGACAAGTTAGTAGGAGAACAACAAAACAGATAATTTAACTGGTTTTATGTGGCACAAGAGCCTTCAGAGTGAATACCAAAGGCCCAGGGGAGCTGATTTTATGCTTAGGGTCAGCTCTGTTTTATCAGGTATGATTGGACATACGAGATGCATCCTAATGGTAACAGACTGGTGGGAAGACCATCTCAGCCCCTCGGTTCAGATCTTTTTAGCGTCTCAGTGTCACTCTCCTTCTTCCATGGTCTGGAGCAGAACCCTTTTGGAATGAGGGTTTTATGATCCACTGTCAGGCAGTGTAGGTTAGAGAACTTCTTTATGGCCACTTCTTAGCTGTGACTGGGGAATGTCTGGCCCACGGGCCGTGTAAGGCAACAAAATCATTTGGTCTGGCACTGCCAAGGCAACTACAGGAGGACTCAAAGTCTGATAAATCTATAGCAGGCTAAGTTTTAAGTTTACATTTAAGGTGCATTTTATCTCAAAGGCAGGGGGAGAGAGAGAGAGAGAGAGAGAGGTTTTCCATCCACTGGTTCACTGCCCAAATGGACATAATGGCCAGGGCTGGGCCAGGAAGAAGCCAAGAGTCTGTGACTCCATCCTGGTCTCCCATGTGGGTGCAGGGACCAAGCGGTTGAGCCATCTTCTGCTGGTTTCCCTGGACATTAGCAGGAAGCTGGATTGGAAGTGGAGCTGTTGGGACTCAAACCTGTGCCCATATGGGATACTGGCATTGCAGGTGGAAGCTTAACCTGCTACATACACCACAATGCCTGCTCCAAGCTGATAAATGTTGGATGGCCTGCGAATGATGCTTTAAATACCCAAATGGCCCTTAGCAAAAAAAAAAAAAAAAAGAAAGAAAAAAGATAAGATTCCTACCCCTGTAACCTCCTCAGAAGGGCAGGAAAGGAATAGAATAATATTTGTAGTTTTCTATCACCTGCCTTGAGGCAAAGGAATTCTACTTTCTGTGTCCTGCCTTGGGGAAGAAAGAAAAGCAAGTGGATGAAGGGCAGGAGAAGGTCAGAAAGGACTTTGCTTCCCCGGCCTTCCCAGCGCCCTTCAGTTTCAAGGACTCGGCATGCGAAAGTGCCATGCTTCCAGGGGTCATTTTCAGAGCCCAGCACCCCACAACTTTGCACTCACGCAGAAATACCAAGAACAAAGAAGAAACAAGGACATAGACCACACTGAAGTTCTCTTGGGTCTCTGAGCCCAGGTTATCTGTGAGAACGCTGAACAGTGAAAACTAAACAAGTCACAAGTCTTGTACCAAGCAGGACAAAGATTAGGAAGTACCTCCCGTGCACAGTGCATTGGAAGCGGGGCTCGCTCAGCTGGCCAGTCCCTGTGGCTTGAGGCTGTTGAGCTGAAAACTCTGGGATCGTGTCGTGTTGACGATGAAATATGAGACCAGTGATTCTAGCAAAGTTATATTGACAGGAAAGCAAAGCAGGCACTCCTGTTGGGCAGGAGGGGAGAGAGATCCCATACACTTCAGTACCAGAGGTTTATGTGTGTAAAACAAGAAGGTTTTCACAGATCAAAGAAAGCACTTCATCTTAGGACCTGTCGGGATTTGTTTATCTTTATCATATTCTCGCAGCTGGTCACCATTGTGTGGTCACCATAAACTGGCCACCCGTCTACTTGTGTCACCCTCAGTGCCGGAGCCTGTTTTCCCAGCGAGATGGATGAAGCCCTTTGCATCAGTGGTGAAGCCGCTCACCTCCCCTGCCTGCCTGGCATTTCCACTCCGACTCTTCTCAAGGCAGCTCAGACAAGCTTTGTTTTTCTTTTTTTTTTTTTTTTAAAGATTCATTTATTTATTTATTTGAAAGGCAGACAACAGAGGCAAAGAGAGAGGTCTTCTATCTGCTGGTTCACTCCCCCAGATGGCCACAACAGCCAGCTGAGCCGGTCCAAAGTCCAGGAGTTTCTTCCGGGTCTCCCACATGGAAGACCCTGGAAGCAGCCCTGCCCTCGTGGTTGTTTTTGTTTGTTTGTTTGTTTGTTTGTTTAGATTTATTTATTTATTTGAAAGAGTTACACAGAGAAGGAGAGGCAGAGAGAGAGAGAGAGGTCTTCCATCTGCTGGTTCACTCCCTAGCTGGCTGCAACAGCCAGAGCTTCGCTGATCCGAAGCCAAGAGCCAGGAAATTCATTTGGGTCTCCCACACGGGTGCAGGGACCCAAGGACTTGGACCATCTTCTACTGCTTTCCCAGGCCATAGCAGAGAGCTGGATCAGAAGTGGAGCAGCCAGGTCTCAAACTGGCGCCCCTATGGGATGCCAGCCCTGCAGACGATGGCTTTACCCGCTACGCCACAGCGCTGGCAGCCCCACTGCTGTTTTTCACCACTCATTTCCCCTGAAACAAGTCGTGGAAACAAGAATTCCTCTTCCCTGAGGTTGGTCAAAAAAACTAGAATCCCTTTTACCCAAAGCAAGCCTTAACCCTAAAATATTACCTAACCTTCCCCTGCCTTTCTGTGTGTGAGCAGGCCATGATGAAGTTCTCTGACCTAGCTTGTCTGAAAGTAAGACCCTCGTTCCAGAAGGGTCTTAGAGGAGGAAGGAGAATCACACAGACCGAGCAGAGTCTAAGAAACAGGTCCTGCTGGGTTTCCCCTCCCAGGCTGTTACCAGTAGATCACGCTCTACCCAATCACATTTCTACACAGCTTTCTGTGTTTAATTGAACCCAAGCAGAAAGAAGTTTCCCCTGGTCTTTATTCTGAAGCCTCCCATGTCACATGACATTTTTGTTAGGTTTTTCTCCTGCTAACCTGTCTTCTTCTGTGGAAGTGTTAGCTGTGACCCTTGTGAGGGGTAGGGAAGGGAACCCCAGCACGTTCCACCCCTACAATTTTAGCAAACATTGGAGAATGCTGGGGAACAGATGGCTCTCACGGGCAGTCTGGGTTGTGAACAATGGCTCCTTAGCAGGGGCGCTCAGCTGAAGTTCGTTCAGTTTTAGGACTAGTTGGTCGGATGTGTTCCTAGGGAGTGGACATTTTGGCCGAGAGAGGTGGGAGCTGGTAAGAAGGGGTTAAGATCACGTGCAGGAAGGGGAGGAAGGAGCAGCTGGGACGGACAAGGGGCGAGAGGGCCCCTGGGGAGGCTCCGTCCTTCAGTACCCGCCACAATGGTCAGTTTCACTTGGGAGATCACGGCTGAGAGTGGACGGATCTGACACAATGGGGCTGAAACAACCTCATTTAAAAGCAGTTCTCTGTAGTGGTAGAATATGTGCCCCAGAGCAGGCTGAACAGAACTGGGACTGCAACAATCGCTGGGTTGTGTGTGAGTAGCCCCCTACAGCCAGCCTCCCAAACTCAAGCTCTTAGCGCTTGAGTTGGTATTGGGTGTCTCCTGTGCTTTCTGTTTTTTGTTTTCCAGGTTGGCCTTGAGTTTTGTTTTCCAGTTGGTAATCCAGCACACAAGACCTATTTTTCCTCTGAGATTACTTTGTTTTTCTCTTTGTTCTTCTTTTTCTTCTTTTTTAAGATTGATTTATCCACTTGAGAGGCAGAGTTACAGAGAGAGGGAGAGATAGGTCTTCCATCCGCTGGTTCACGCCCCAAGCAGCCACAACGGCTGGAACTGGGCCAATCCAATGTTAGGAGCCAGGAGCTTCTGCCAGGTCTCCCACGTGGGTACAGGAGCCCAAGCACCTGGGCCATTTTCCGCTGCTTTCCCAGGGAGCTGGATTGGAAGAGGAGCAGTCAGGACTTGAACTGGTGCCTATAGGAGATGCTGGTGCCACAATTGGAGGCTTTACCCAATAAGCCACAGTGCTGGCCCCCTTTCCCTTTGTTCTGTGACAACAGTTAAAAGCCAGCGATAATGATGGGGAAAGGATAGCTTTTTGTACGTTACTGAAAATTGCTGTGGCCTTAAAAGTAATTATCTGGGGTGGGCATTTGGCATTGCGGTAAAGATAGCTGTTGGGGTGACCACATCCTGTATCACAGTTTGCGGGTCCAGTTGAGACTCATTCCCATCCAGCTTCCTGCTCGTGCACGTTGTCAGAGGTAGTCAATGACATCTCAAGTCCTTTCGTCCCTGTCACCTTGTAGGAGTCTGAGGCAGGCTGAATTCCTGGCTCAGGGCTTCAACTTGGCCTAGGTGGAAAACACCTTTCTTTCTCTCTCTCTCTGTCTCTCTGTTTCTGTCTTTCTCACTGTTTTTCTGCCCTTCAGATAACATAAGTAAAAAATTTTAAAAATGTTAAAGGTAATCTGGACACAGCTCTTTTATTAACATTAAAATTTTTAAATTTCCACAGTCTCTACTGAAATTCTTCCAGTACTTAGGGATTGTTTACAGTGGCAAAAGTTGGAACCAAATTGAGTTACAATAGGGTAATGATGAGTGTTAAGTAATTATTAAAAATGACGTGGGCAGAGGTCTTTGGCCAACCTTTAGTGTGGCCTCTGAACCTTCTCCTGGGCCTGAAGCAGGAGGCAGGTAGGGCAGGGAAGCAGAAACAAAGAGGAAAATCCCAAGAGTTACAAAACTTCAAAATTGCCTGTTTTTTTTTTTTTTTTTTCCTGCTTGCTTGGGAAACTATGTGCCTAAAAGAGAGCTGACGCAAGATATAACTGGGGCGGGCCTTCTGGCACAGTAGGTTAAGCTGCCGCCCGCTACACCAGCAGCTGGTTCAGGTCCTGGCTGCTCTATTTGCAATCCAGCTCCCTGCTAACGTGCCTGGGAGGGCAGCAGAGGATTGTCCTAGACCTTGGGCCCATTCTACTCATGTAGGAAACCTGGATGGAGTTCCAGGCTCCTGGCTTTGGCCTGGCCCAGCCCTGGCTATTGGGGCCATTTGAGGAGTGAACCAGTGGATAAAAGACCTCTATCTCTCCCTTTGTCTGTGTAACTCTGCCCTTAAAATAAATAAATAAATCTTTTTAAAAATCATAAATACAATTTTAAAAAGGTAAAACTACTTAAAGAATTGCTTCCATAGGTTTAACCCCGGGGAACATGTGTTTGCACAGAGACAGTTCCCAACGATCAGAATTTGGCACAGAGATTGCTCACATAAGATAAAATTTCTTAAGAAATCGGTAATTTCGGTTAAATCTTGGGAAACATCTTTTGAAACAAAAAAATTTCACAAAAATCATTCTCAACAAAGATCAAAACAGGAAAGTCTACTAACTGGAAAACAAGGAAACTGTTGGCACAATTCCTCAAGTTGTCAGCTGAAGGGGACTGGGCTGAGCTCACGGATAATCTCAGGACTGCCCTGAAGACCCCTTGCCCAATAGCCATCCCTTTGAAAAAGCAGCCCCTATCGCCTTAGGGGCCTCCCGTCTGTCTCCCTGAGCTTTGATTGTCCTGCCAGCTTCCTCCTGCCTTAAAAGAGTGTCCTTTTGCTTTAATCTTGTTGCTGTTGCTGTTGTCTGTAAGCCTCTTTCAGTTCTTTGTCCGAGATCCAGTAGAACCTTCTCTACGACGGTCTCTCAGCTCCAACATCAGGCCCATGTGCACTTCCATGTGAAATCTGGTGTCGGCACATCAGTGCAGCAGGAGCCCCACCCCTAGCACACCTCCAGAACCTGCCCAGGTTGCTCAGCCTCCGTCCTCCCCCAGGTGACTGCTGGCCTGTCTACAGCGAGAATCCTGTTGTATCAGTTCAGCCAGTATCCGCCAGTCCCCTGATGTGTCCTCTGAGTGATTTTCTGTCCCCTGACTCCCACCCTGCTCCTCCTGGGCTGTAAATCCTGCCTGCCCTTGGTGTATTTGGAGAAGAGCCCAATCGCTGTCCTCTGCAAGACCCATTGCCGTGGTCTGTGTACTGAATGCAGTCTTCCCTACTGTGCTTTAACAAGTGTCGGCAAACCTTTTGTTCCCTTGGCACTTTAGAGACATCACGATGACTTGGGGAGACTGCTCTGACTTGTTGAATAAAGCAAGACTCACAAGTGGGCACCATATGCTTTTCTATAAAATGACGACTGAAATCTATGTATTTTTATCAATACATGGCTACATGAGCATAGAGAGAAGCGCTGAGGTCCGTTTGGATTCGGAGGAGCAGTGGTTTACTGTGTAGTAAGTCTTGGAGTCAAGGCCGCTTTCATCATTCTCACATCTCTGTATTTCCAGGCCCACGTCTCCAGTCGTCTCCTTCTTGTCAATAGCAGAGCTGAACAGTCTTGACCTCTGTGAACAGTTCTCTTTCCTTGCCCTTTGTGACACCACTGTCCAAGGTTGGCTCCCCTCTCCCTGGTTGTCCCTTGGTCTCCCTGAGGCTCACCTGCTTCTCCTGCCATCAAATAGAGGGAGGGTTGTTTTTCAAGACATGGTTCTGGATCTCTTCTCCCGTTTTACATTTCACCTAAGTGACCGCTTGCATACCCCGAGACATCATCAACTTTGAAAAGTGAAATTTAGAGGTGGCTGTTTGACGCCACAGTGAAGACGCCTCTTGGGCTGTCCACATCTGATATCAGAGTACCTGGACTTGACTCCTGTCTCCACTGCCAGTTACTGCCTCCTGCTAGTGCACACCTGAGGGGCTTACATGGTTCTGATGTGAGAGACCCAGATGGAGTTCCTGGCTCCTGGCTGTGGTGGGCATTTGAGGAGTGAACGGAACCAGGGGATGGAAGATCTCTCTCTGGGCCTTTCAAGTAAAGGGAGAAAAAAAAATTTTTTTTTTTTTTTTAACTTCAAAAAGATGGAGCCAGCACGGTGACACAGCCAGTTAAAGCCCAGGCCTGCAGCACCAGCATCCCATGTGGGTGCCAGACCGAGTCCCTGGCTGCTCCACTTCCTATCCAGCTCCCTGCTACCGTGCCTGGGAAAGCAGCAGAAGATGGCCCAAGTCCTTGGACCCCCGTATCCATATGGGAGACCAGGAAGAAGCTCCTGGACCCTGGCTTCGGATCAGCTCAGCCAGCTGTTGTGGCCACTGGGGGAATGAACCAGCAGATAGAAAACCTCTCTCTGTCTTTACCTCTCTCTGTAACTCTTTCAGATAAATAAAAAATAAATCTTTTTTTAAAAAAAGTTTTAAAAAGAAAGTTTACGTCTCTTGGCAGTTGCGTAGCTGCTGCAGGCTGGGCTGGACGTCTTCTCCACAGATCTCTGAGGATCTGATTTCATTTAATTTTTTCTTTGAGTATTCTTTTGAACAGGATTATAAACCATGGTCCATCATGTTAGCATTCTAAAGCTGCCCGAACAAATCAGCACGAAGGTAGCTGCTGAAACTGAGCTGCTTGCCATCCCACACGTGTGGAGGAGCCACGGCTGGGGCAGGCGGCTCTGCCAGTGTTTCTGCTGGGGGCCTCACCAGGCAGGAGTTCGCTTCCAGGCTCATCCAGACTGCCAGCAGATTTCATTTCCTCCTCAAGCTTCCCCTGGGGCCCCTTCCTGTCCAACCCAGCAACCTTGGGGCAAACCCACCTCATGCTTCCAGTTTTCCAAGAGTCTCCCTCTGCCAGATCTCTCTGACAGCCTCCCTGATTTTAAAGGCTCCTGTGGTTACACTGGGCCCACACACACAGCCCAGGGTAATGTCCCTGTTTCACATAATTTTTATGCTAATTTTAATGAATTTTTAACAGATTGAATATGAGTTGTAGATACAAGTCTTATATTGATATTCCTTAACTCCCCTCTCCCTTCTTCCCTCCTTCCACCTTTTTATTTTTAGTTTTTTTTTTATTTTAAATTTACATTGCAGTAAAACAGCTTAATACTTCACCAAATAAGAAGTTTAACAAGTAAAAAGCAAAATGACTGTAGTTTAGTGGGAATATAGATGATGGCTATAAACAACAATTGAATGGAAAAATGACCTCCAAAAGATAAGTACCATGTGTTTTCCCTGATCTGCAGTAAGTATAATAGAGTACAAAAAAGTGTAATGTATAATTATTTGTATTCTAATCTGCATAAAAATTATTCTTGTGCATAAACTGTTGAGAGGAAATGGCTTAAAGTGTAAATGAACTTATTATTATAACCACACAAGAAATATTTACATGTTACATTGTCATTGGTTCTATTTCACTGAAAGAAACTATGAATGACTAATTGACCAAAAAAAAAAACCCCTGTGTGTGGGTGTGATGTCCATATTTCAATTTCAGGTCATTGATAAACCTAGTTTTGTCTGCATGGTCACTTTTGTAAATAAGTACCACGACCATGGAGTAACACTGAGAACTGAAGGTCACAGGGACCAAAATTCTACCTCCTGCATCCATGGGTGGAATTCAGCAGTGCCATGAATTTGGATGATAAAACAGGAACCTCTGTATTTTCATAGAAATTTACTGCTCCATGGGGCTGGCACCGTGGCACAGTAGGTTAATCTTCCGCCTGCGGCGCCAGCATCCCATATGGGCACCGGTTCTAGTCCCAGCTACTCCACTTCCAATCCAGCTCTCTGCTACAGCCTGGGAAAACAGTAGAAGACGGCCCAAGTTCTTGGGCCCCTGCACCCACATGGGAGACCCAGAAGAAGTTCCTAGCTCCTAGCTTCAGATTGGCCTAGCTCTGAACGTTGCGGCCAACTGGGGAGTGAACCAACGGAAGGCAGATCTGTCTCTGTGTTTCCGTCTCACTGTCTGTAACTCTACTTCTCAAATAAAATGTTTAAAATTAAAAAAAGAAAAAGAAATTTACTGCTACGTGCCATTTCCTCCATACACGAAGGTTGACAAGTCCACAATAATAATTGCGACAGTAACTTTGTCACCATAACGTTAAGTCGCAAGTATTTTTATATTAAACTAGAGCTAATATAGATAATTTTAAGATACTATTTTTATTCATCAATTTGAAATCAGTTCTTAAGTCTGCTCCTAGATCTTACTTGCTGTGTCAATAAAGAAAAGCACATGATATCACATTTGTTATTTTGGTGACTTGTATGTTGAGTTAATTTCAGTTATAATCTTACATGCTTTATGCATTCAAAAACATTATTTTGAGGAGGAATCCATGCACTCTACCAACAGCCAGAGAAGTTTCTGGTACAGAAGCAAAGAATTCCTGTCATGTCCTGGTTGACATTAGGTTACTACCATTTCTACATCCCAGTCCATATAGATGGAAAAAGATAGAGGAGTTTCAGAATAAACCATGCCCTTAGTCAGATTTGCATACAACATCTACTGCCATGTCATGTTTCAGAAACAAACTTGACAATATCTAGCTGTAAGGGAGGCTTGATTATAATTAGTTACAGTAAGGCAACTTCATTCAGAGTAACTTGATATCAAAATAAGAATTACCAACATGAAGGGGAAACAGATTTTAGGGACTAATCAAACAAAGAAAAAACAGACTAATGATGTCATTTATAACATTAATTAATAGGCATCTTTTGTAAACCAATAGTTTTTGACTATAGGAATGCTAATGTTGCCATGTACTTTTCATTTTTCTTTTTTTTAAATATTTATTTATTTATTTGAAAGGCGGAGCTACACAGAGAGAAGGAGAGAGACAGAGAGCTCACTCATCCACTGGTTCACTCCCCAAATGGTTGCAGCAGCCAAAGCTGGGCCAGAGGCAGGAGCCAGGAGCTTATTCTTGTCTCCAACGTGTATGGCAGGGCCCAAGCACTTGGACCATATTCCGCTGCTTTCCCAGGGGTATTAGCAGGGGGCTGGATTGGAAGTGGAGCAGTGGGGACTCCAACCAACATCCATATGGGATGCCAAAACTGCACGCAGAGGCTTAACCTCCTACGCCACAGCGCCGGCCCCATGCACTTTTCTCAAACGTGTTTTATAAGGTTAGTATTGTGCTACAGGCTTGATGCAAAGACCAAACACCTGTGGAAACCAGGACCACCTCAGCCTATGCAAAGGAGGCAGGAGCACATCAGTACCAGTGTAGGTGTGGGTACGTGGGAGAGAGGTCAGCAACTCCATTCCACATGGGAGACACAGGAGAAGCTCCGGACTCCTGGTTTCAGATTGACCTAGATCCAGCGGTTGCAGCCATTTGGGTAGTGAACCAAAAGCTGGAAGACCTCTTTCTCTATAACTGCCTCTCAAGTCAATAAATAAATTTTAAAAAGAAAAAGAAATGCTTCTGTCCGTAAGTCCCTAACAGACTGATTATACTATGTAATCTTGGCTTTGGATGCTTGCTTTTGTCTCATGTCCCCGTCTGCCTTTGGTGTCCAGTTCTCCCATGTCAAGATATTCTGAAACAATAGGCATTAAACTGTTTTGCATAAAAACCTCTTTCAGCTGTATAGGAGTGGGGTGCATATCAGACTTTCTGGTCGCAGATCTCTCTTGGGCTTGGGTTTGTTTTTGTTTGACCTGGGTGGTTATTAGGCAGGCACTGGAAAACACCTTGTCCTAGCAAGTTTAAACCCTTTACTCCACAGGTTGTTCCTAGTGAAGTGTGTGTATTAATTCATGTAACTATTGCAGAAAACCCCGTGAGTTAAGTATTACTGTTACCTCCATTTAACAGATGAAGAAACTGTGCAGAGAGATTAAGAGGTTTCCCCTAAGGTTGTGTAGCTAGTAAACCCCAGAGCCAAGATCCAAACTTCAAGGTCAAAGGAAAACCTAGGTGTTACAAATCGCAAGAATCCCCTCTGCTCCTTAATCACACAGACAGCTTTCCCTTGTTTATTTCCTCCTATAAAAACCCTAGGTCAAAGGTGTTTGATGTAGTGCTTAAGACAACAGTTGTGAGACCTGAGCCTGGATCAAGGTGTAACTTTTAAATTAGGCCTCCATCTTGTAACCTGGGCCTGACCAGGCCCTGAACCCTAAGCCAGAAGCTCCTAAAAGTAAATAAATGAACTCCCCTTGTGATAAACTCTCATAGCAACAGCCAATTAACAGATAGCAGAGAAATACCTAGAGTCCCTGGTGTCTTCTCAGGGCAGATAAGGTGATTGATAACTACCTGAGACCCTGCAGTTTGGCAAGTACACCCCAGCAACTCGGATCCTATACTTGGGCCATCAATTCAAAAGGCATCAACCCCAAAGCCATCCAACCACCTTTAGTAGGTCCGTTCCCGCCACTGGATGCACTAATCAATTCTAGGAGATGTCCTTTGAATTTCCCACGGGCTGAGATGATTTGCTAAATGGTACCATGATGTATAGAATGTCTCTGAAAACTCTATAAAAACCCTGTTAACTGAAGGGTCGGGGCTCTCAATTCAGACCCGCTGCGTCGGTGTTGATTGAGAGTCCAGGCCCGGACCTGTAATAAAACTCTCCTGTGCTTTACAGTGGTATCGGCTCCTTGGTGGTCTTTGGGGACAACTGAGCTGGGCATAACATTGTAAGAGCACCTGTCCCACATCTGACTGCCTGGGTGGGAGCTTCTTACCAGTGCAAGTGTGGGAGGTCAGTGATGGTTCAAGTAGTTGTGTTCCTGACACCCATGTGGAAAACCTGGATTGAGTTCCTGGCTCCAGGCTCCAGGCCAGGCTCAGCCCCACCCAGTGCAGGCTTTTGAGGAGTAAACCAGCAGATGGGAGCTCTCTTCTGTCTCTCATATAAATAAATATATATATATAAATATCCAAAATAGAAATACAAACTGTTGATCTGTTTCCTTTTCTTCAATAATAATCTTCTGCATTAATGTATGTGTTCCATACTACAGTGATCTGAAAAAAAAAAAAATGATCCCCTATGCATGTCTTGGGTGCACTTTCTTTCACACACTTTAGTGAAAACATGCTCTGACTCCTACCCTATATTGTTGCTTCTAAGATCAGCAGTCAGTAGCTCCACGCTCCAGGCTCCTCTTAATAGAACTGCAACTTACTAGAAATGCAAATTTCCGGCCCCATCCCAGACCTACTGAATCAGCAGTTTTGCAGGTGTTGTTTTTCAGTCTCTTTTTTTAAAATTCTGAAAATTTATTTGAAAGAGAGGAAGAGAGGCAGAGAGAAAAAGACAGACAGACAGAGGTTGATTCCATCTGCTAGTTTACTACCCAGGTACCTGTATCTGTCCCACTGGGCCAGGCTGAAGCCTGGAACCTGGACCTCAACCTGAGTCTCCCACTTGGGAGCCAGGGACCCAAGCACCTGAGCCACTTAAGGTGAAGAATTCCATGCAGGCAGGACAATGAGCAAAGCAAGATTTATTGAAGTCAGAGACTCCTGCCGCAGCATCAGGGGTGGTCCGAGAGAAGACTACCCTAGAGCTTGCCCACCTAGGGTCTTTTAAGCACAATTCAGGGGAAGAACAGAATAGCAGTTAACAATGAATCAGAGGGCGGAGGAGGAAACCTAACAGCAGGCCAGAATTGTAATCCTGTCTAGCCTGCTGGTGATAAAACAAAAAAGGCCACCAGAGGGTTGGGATAAGTAACTTAGTTTTTCCATCTCCTTTTAAAAAAAGAATTCATTTTAGTTATTTGAAAGAGTTATACAGAGAGAGAAGGAGAGACAGAACCATCCATGATGGTTCATTCCCCAAGTAGCTGCAACAGCCAGAGCTGAGCTGATCTGAAGCCAGGAGCCAGGAGCTTATTCTGGGTCTCCCATGCCGGTGTAGGAGCCCAAGGACTTGGGCCACCTTGTACGCTTTCCCAGGCAATAGCAGACAGCTGGATTGAAAGTGGAGCAGCCGGGACTGGAACTAGCACCCATAAGGGATGCCGGCACTGCAGGTGGTGGCTTTACCTGCTATGCCATGGCACCGGCCCTCCATTGTCCTTCTAAAACTGGAAACTCGGGTCTGGCACTATGGTATAGTGGGTTAAGCCACCGCCTGCAGCGCTGGCATCCCTTATAGGTCCCAGCTGCTCCACTTCTCATGCAGCTCCCTCGTAATGGCTTGGGAAAGCAGCTGAGGATGGCCCAACTGCTTGAGCCCTTGCTACCCATGGGGAGACACGGAAGAAACTCCCGGCTCCTGGCTTCAGCCTGGCCCAGCTCCTACCTATGGCAGCCATCTGGGGAGTGAACCAGCAGATGGAACATCTCTCTCTGTCTTCTCTGCTTTCCTAATTCTGCCTTTAAATAAATGAATACATCCAAAAAAAAAAAAAAAAAAAAACCAGAACAGAGGAGTGAGATCAGATTTGTCTTATTAAAGGCAGCTTCTGGTGAGAAGCATGCATGTTTTTCGCTCTTACCGGAACTTCCCGTTTTCTCATACCAGTGGGGACCTGAACCAACTACCTGTCAGCCTTCTAACTCGTTATAGCATCACCTGCTGCATACCCAGGTATTACGGACCAGAGACTGAAGGCAGCACTGGAGGCTTATTACGAGTGTGGACTGGACAGGATTCACATCCCAAGTGGCAAGCCCCGATTTTAGCTATTCTTTGTTTTTATACCCACATGAGGAAGTTACAGTGGTAGGGTTGTTCCTTGAGGCATCTAAGCATACAGAGAACCATCTCAAGCATACAGTAGGGCTTTATGTAAAAGCAAAGTATTCCAGGAACTGCTGACAGGTGTGTGGCTGAACAGTGCAACAAAATGTCCCTAAAAAGTCCCTGAGCCGATAGTCCTTGAAGTTGGCTGCAGTAATGGGCATCGTACCCTGTTAATGCTATCATGTAGGAGTCGGTCAGAGATTTAAAAAAACAAAGCAAACAACAAAAAGCCACTATCGCGATTAGTATTAGCAGGAGACAGCCTATAGCAAGCCTCCAACAAGGGTATGTGCATAGAGCATAATAAAAACCAACATAAGTAACTCCATTTTATTTTTGTATTTTGTTTTTAAGTAATTTGTCTTGAACAGCATAATGATTGAATAAAAAAGGGGGAAAACATGTTGAGAGTAGAATTGAATGCCCACATCTGCAAAAACAGCTACAACCTCAGTGACAGGAGCTGATGTCTGCGAATGCTAAGAACAGAAAAATAACTTAAGACTTGAGAAAAATGAATTAAGAAGAGCATATTGGGCCGGCGCTGTGGCCTAGCAGATAAAGCTGCCACCTGCAGTGCTAGCATCCCATATGGGCACCGATTGAAGTCCTGGCTGCTCCACTTCCAATCCAGCTCTCTGCTATGGCCTGGGAAAGCAGTAGAGGATGGCCCAAGTGCTTGGGCCTCTGCACCCATGTGGGAGACCCAGAGGAAGCTCCTGGCTTTGGAGCAGCCCAGCTCTGGCCATTGCAGCCATTTGGGGAGTGAACCAGTGGATGGCAGACTTTCTCTGTCTCCGCCTCTCTGTAACTCTGCCTTTCAAATAAATAAAATAAATCTTTAAAAAAATTAAAAATGTGAATAGGACTGGTCTCAGAGCTGATGCCTTCACCGTTTGCCTCCTATAAGCTGTGACGCCCCTGGTTGGTCTGAATGCAGTCTGAGGCCAGACCAGTGCAGCCCCTGCCCGGTAGGAAGGAAGGTCTCTTTGAGGCCACCCTCCGCCCTCTCTGCACTCAACTTCTGCTCCCATGCTTGCAGCTCTTCTACAACCCAGTAGCCACCTACTGTGGGAAACAGCCGCCGAAATTGTGGGAAACACTCCCACCTGCCTAAACTCAAAGAACGGACTTGGACACAAAGTACAGGAAAACCAGGCTTTTAACAGTGGCCTTGAAAGATTGGGTGTTTGGGAGGCAGGCACAGTGGGTGTAGTCCCAGCAGGCAACTTATTTTCCTAGCATGCAGACCCCTCCCCCATTTCCGCACTGGCTGAGTACTATGGGTTACAGTCTTCCCAGAGGTTACCTAAGATTTATTATTTATAAGACAGTCGCTTCTCCCCCTCCTGTTCGTTTCCACCTCTGAGAAATGGCTCACTGGCTCTATGTAGTTGACCCTTCCCTATTTTTTGATTATACTGTTTTTTCTTGGGGGGGGGGTGGAGTTCAAGTGCATGAGCTTTGTGGCTGCTACATCAGCAAGCTGCTATTCAAGCTGGCTACAATAATTTCCAACTCAGAGCTAAGCTTTTTGAAAATAAACCATGTTTTTACTTCTCCCACTACTGTTCATGCAAACTGAATTCAGTGTGTTGCTTGACTGGATTATATGATTGATCCATTGGTTTACCATTGGATTAAGAACTTGCCACTTGCCTCAGTTACTCACGGACACCCCCAGTTTCCTTGGGTTTCTTAGGCCCTGTGACTTCCTGGAGTTGTTGATTTGACTGGGATGATCAATAAGGCATGAGATTGTGGAGAGAGACAAACTGTGACTTGGGTGACCAAGTAAAGTTTCTCTATCAGGACGGGGCACGTGAGCAGGAAGCTGGAATCGGGAGTGGAGCCGGGACTCGAACCCAGGTTCCCGGTGTAAGCACAGAAAAGCGAGGAGACAGAACAAGGACTCACAGCCAGAATAGTTTTATTCAGAGACAGACCAGAGAGGGGCTCCCTCCTAGTGAGCATGCAACAGAAAGCCAGCTGGGAACACACAGCAGGGAGGGAGTGGGCTCGCACAGACTGGTGGCTTATATAGCTTAGTGGATGGGACGGCTTGGGAGGGGCTGGGCTGGGCTGGGCTTCTGAGATAGTGAGTAGAGCCTGGGATGGAGAGAGTGGTGTGGCTGGTGAGGGTCTTAGAGTGGGGGGAGCCGGGGCTAATGGCTGGACCCTTCAGATGGGGTTTGGCCGACGGTCCTAGCACGCAGAGCTGAATCAGCTGAAGGGGACCGCAGGGAACTGGGGGACTGCTGCTGTAAGACCCCGAAAGGTGTCTCACAATTCTACCGACCCCAGAAGCACAAATTCCACTCCAATCGATGCAAAAAACATGAGGAAGTTTATTACATTTGCGCAGATGGGCCGTCTCTAAGCACAACAGCACCCTCTGGTGCAGTGCGAGAAGAGAGGCCCCGATTATTAACCGCACAGAGTATTTAAGGCTTAAAACCACAACATTAGCATATCTCCACAGCATTACAAAAGATCACAAGATAAACCACAGTATGACAAAACAAATCACAAGGTAAAGGGTTTTTCCAGGGTAAGGGAACAAAGACCTTGAGCAAGCACAAATACGGGGTCATCGGGTCATCGTGACCAAAAACTTAACATAGCTCCTAAAATAATTATCACATGCTCCATTATCTCATAAAAGCATTAACACATTCATCACATGCTACAAGTTCAGTTATCTTATAAAAGCATTTTGCAAGCCCAGCTAATTTGCACAGAAGCAGAACAGTATGCAGTTAGCTCACAAGCAACTTTATTTTTAACCTGCCCAATTTCTTTTACCCTTGTTAACATTGTTTTAGGGTCTCACACTGCCAGTCGCGCAGGTGACAGGCCGAAATAGCTCTAAGGCTTTTGTTTCTGACCGCTGTGCCAACATTCTGATGCAAATAGGAAGCGAGAGGCTCTTCTCGCGGGCGGCGCGGCAGCTTTCTCCGGAGCCCGGGGAAAGTGCTCCGCTCGGCCGGCGGCGCGGGCCCCGGGGCCTGAGCGCAGCATCTGGGCGGCACTAGGACCGGGAGCGGGGCCGCCCGGCGCCGCACGCCCGGGGCGGGGCTCAGCGGTGAGGGAAGCCGGCCCGGCTGCCCGGCCCGCCCCCGGAGGCGGACCCCACTTGACTTAAACTCCGGGGCCGGGAGGCGGCCGCCGTCCCCCCGCCCGCCGGCCGGGGCTGCCCTGCGCGTCCGCGGTAAGTGGGAGGCCGGGTGCCGCGCGGAGCCTCGCGCCTCCGGGGCCGGCCAGGCGGGGCGCCGCGGGCCGGGGCCCGGCGCGCTGGCAGCCGCGGGCTTTTGTTCTGCGGCGCGGGGCGAGCGGCGGCCGCGGGCAGCTCCAGGCCCGGCGCCCAGCCCTCCGCGCCCTCGGGCCGCCGCCCGCCGCGGTCGCTGCCTGGCGGGGACGCAGGGGCGGCGGGGCCCGAGAGGACCCCGAGCCCCGGGCGGGCGCACGCGGTGTCGCGTCGCGGCGGACCGCTCCCTGTCGCTGGAGTGGCAGAGTGGGGAAAAGAGAAAAGGACCAAGAAACCCCCCCACACCTTTGTTTTCCTGTCTGTGCGTCCCCGCCCCTGTGCAGCCGACCCCGGGGCGCGGGCGCTCGGCTCGCGGGTGCAGGCGGCCGTGGGCGCGCCCGTGCGGAGGAGCCGGGGTCCCCGTGCGCGAGTTCGCGGCTCGGGCGGCGTCCCGCGGGATGCGCGCTCCCCGGGCGAGCGGGCTTTCGGGGACTCGCTCGGTGGGCCTCGAGCGCCCGCCTGCAGGAGGGAAAGCAGGTGATGTGTGTCTGCTCGGCCGCGCGAGCCGCTCGGCAGCTGCGGTTTTCTGCAGAGCGTGTTGGCTCTCAATCAGGATGGAGTTGCACGGAGTGACGTTCCTCCCTGCCCCCTCCAGCCCCTGTCGCCGCGTTCCCTTTCATGAATGCAAAAGGAACATCGTTGAGATGAGATGTGATGGCACCTGGAGAAGTAACCTAAGGGAATGGCGTTTTGAGCCCAGATCTGGCTTCTGTCCCGTTCTTAGCACCCGTAAGAATGCAGTGTGTTTACTGTGCTTTTAGGGCAACCTTAGGGGACACGGCTGCACAGTCATGTCAGGCAAACGCGTTAGCTAGCGGGTCCTGCCGCCGATCATACAGTGTTGTTTTTTTTTTTTTTTCTTACTAGGAAGTGTAGACACTGTGTGGACTTAGACTGGCACGTTTGCAGGGCAATGGAAACACGCTTACTAGAGAAGAGTTCTAGTTGAAGGTAAGTGTGATTTAATTCCCTGACCATTCCCTCTCAGCGAGTAATTTATCTGTTGTGGAATAAAATGATTAACCCCACAGATCAACACCGGTTGAAAATTAACCACAGGACACAATGGAGGTGGTGTTACTGCTGCAGGAGGAACGGGGTAGTTGGTGTGGTGCGGAGGGTCCAGCCCTTCAGCGCAGCACCCTGAGGAAGGGGTTGTTGAGGGGGGGGCAGTGGCTGTCGTGGAGTGAGTGGTGGGGGAACCAGGCCCGTGCAGGCCGAGTGATGGTCTCTGGGCATCCACCCTGCAACCCCTTGCTGTGCCACCTTGGGAAGATGGGCCCCTCACTCTGTGTTCTCATCTGTAAGAGAACGGCAGCACCCACCTAGCTCATGGGATTGCTGAGACAAGGCACGTGGGTTTCATACACAGAACACGCTTAGAACAGGTCCCGGTATGTAGTAAATGCTCTGTCCATCTTAGCTTTCCTCATCAATGGGCAGTGTCCCCCTCCACCTGACAAGCTTACACTATCTTGCAGGAAATTCAGTGCACTCATCTTAACCAGATTCTTGAGCTGTGTGTTGGTTAAGCCATCACTGTAGATGCTGCAGGGTCTTTTTATTGGAGGGGGAGGTGGTCCTTTTGTTAGGAAACACCAATTACTTCTTGGCCACACACGGTTTTGCCTGCAGCCCTGTTGGAAGCACAAAGTGCCCGAGTTGTGGCGTTGTGTTCTGAGGAGGTTTGCTTTTCCTGGTTACCTTCTGGATTATCAGCGTTTTACTTGGGCAGCTCTTGTTTAGGGAATTGATCTAGTCCTGTCTGCAATGTTTCTTTAAAGGTAAATTTCAAGAATCTTTGTTTTGTCTAACCAGGCCAGCCTCCCACTCGTCCCCACCCCCAACTATTCCAGAAGACACAGAAAGCATTCAGTTTGAGATAAAGGAAGAGCCGCTGACCAGCCCTGGCCATAGAAATGCAAGTTAAAGTTTCAGTGGTAGAATCCTTGAAAGAAGGAGGAAGTAGTCTAAGGAACCTTGAGAAATTCCAAGAGCATTGTTGTGGGCGGCCCTGCCCTAAGTACTTGCAAATGCAGGGCGCTCAGGGAGGCTGGCCTGCAGAGGCTAGTGTGTCCATGAGACCAGAACCATGCGTCTGCTGCTCTTGTTTGAAACCTCCCAGCATCTAATGACAACTTAGATTCTCCTGGGATGGATCGGATTACAAGGCTTCATTTATAAATAAACTCTTGTGGTTAAAAATTGCAAAGTGTGTTTAAAAGAAATTGTATTGCCCAATTAAGTGTTAAGAAACAAAGTATAGTCAGATGGTGTGTGCATTTTTTGGGGGGAGGGGGTAAGCCCCAAGGGAGAAGTTATTCGGTTACGTAATTTTGAAGTTGTGAATGGAACCAGAATGTGAATCTGAAGGAAAGTCTTAAAGACTTGGAACAGTATCTGTGACCTCCGCAGAGATGATAGTAGATCCCTCAGCCCTCCCCCCACTGGGCGGTACCGCCCTCTCCAGATGTGTATCTAATTGGCTGCAGGAGGCTTGGAGCAGGGCTGGCCTGGAGCAGGGCACACAGCCGCAGGCTCCTCTCTCCACTCTTCCGCTTGGGGGTATCTGTGCTCTAACAGGGATGTGCTGGATTTTTTTTTCTCTCTTTTAAATAAGACTGAGACAGGTTTCATACAACATGAGTTCATCTAGTTTACACTCAGGGTATGGTTTGGTGATTTTTAGTATGTTAGGGTTTTGCGGCCATTAACCCTGTGACCTGAAGAATGTTTTCTTAACCCCCAGAACTAGAATCTCCTGGCTCAGCGGTGGTAGTGCCCCATCCTCCCCCACCCCAGCCATGTCTGGGCAGACCCTGATGTAGTTTCCTGTGTCAGTCAGTCTGAAATCATAGAATATTTCGTCTGCTGTGGTTGTCTCTCCCCAGCACAATGCTTTCAAGGAATATACGTCATTCCTTTTAATTGCCAAATATTGCTCCATGGGCTGTATCCCAGCACGTTTTGTTCATCTCTCCGTCAGTTGGCAGACATCTGAATGGTTCTCCTTCGGGCTGCTGTTAAGAAGGATCGAAAGGGATTTAGGTACCTGTGCATTCAGCTCTGTTGGGTCAACACCAGGAGTGGAATTCCTTGGCCATGGAGCTGTGGGAGCCTTTGAGGAGCTGCCAGACTTACCCAGAGTATGCGTGTGAGAGTTCCAGCTTGTGCACATCCACACCAGCACTTCCTTCTTTTAATGTTTGTTTTCTTCTACGTGAACAGCAGAACAACAGAGTGCCTGCAACAGTGAGGGCTGGACCAGGCCAAAGCCGGGAGCCCAGAACGCCTCCTTGGTCTCAGATGTGTGGGTGGCTGTTACTCAGTACCCGTGCCGTCACCTGCTGCCGTCACCTGTGCGTGAGTGTGACAGCATAGGAGGCAGCACTCCCCGCGTGAGGCGCTTCCAGCACAAGCTGGATCTCTTCCCAGTGCACCCCCAGCCACTTGGCTTCCACGTGTAGAAGTCCTGGTGATCCTGAGGTGGCATCCCACTAGGGTTGTGACTTACATGTTCTTGGTAGTGAAGTTCTGCCTCTTTTCATGTGGTATCTACCTGTTGTCAAATTGTGAGAGTTTCTTTTAGGAGTTCTTTTTAAAAATAGTTCCTCTCTCTCTTTTTTTTTTTTTTTAAGATTAATTTATTGACTCGAAACTAGTTACAGAGAGGGAAGGAGGGAAGGACGGAGGGGGAGAATGAGAGAGAGCTAAAGGCCACTGGGTTATTTCCCAGATGCTCCCAATGGCCCCCCAGGCTAGCCTGGCTGAAGCTGGGAGTCTGGAATTCCATCCTGGGTCTCCCACAGGGGTGTAGAATCCCAAGCACTGGGCCACCTTCTCCTTTCTCAGATACTTTAGCAGGGAGCTGGATCTGAAGCATAGTAGCTGGCACGTGGACCAGTGCCCGTGTGTGATGCTGGGGTCATAGGTGGTAGCTTAAACCGCTGTGCTACAAGGCTGGCCGCAGCCTCTTTCCTTATTAATGACCATAAATGTGAGCTTATTTCTGACTTCTGTTCCATTAATCAGTGTATGCCTTTTTTAAAGATTCATTTGAAAGGCACAGTGACAGAGAAGGAGAAAGAACGTCCATCTGTTGGTTCACACTCCAAGTAGCCCCAACCACCTGCTGTGGGCCAGGAGCTATGAACTCCATCTGGGTGTCCCACTTGGATGCCAGTGACTGAAGTAATTGGCATTGTTCAATGCCTCCCCAGGCCCAGTTAGTTGGATCAGAAGTGGCGCAGCCAGGACTTGAACCAGCTCTGCCATAGGGAATGCAGTGTCCCAGTCAGTGCCACAACACCGGCCCTAGTCAGTGTATGTGTTACGAAAGTACTACAAGACCTTGTCAACGGTACTCAGTTTTGACTTGGGAGGTGTGGGTCTTTCCATGTGCATTTTAGGACCACATTCTCAATCTGCAAAGGTATTACGAACTTCTGAGTAGGACTGCACCAGATCTGTAGTCCTGTTTGGGCAGTGTTGCCTTTTAGGTTTTAGGATGTTGTTATGTCCCAGTAAGGCGAGGAGGCGGCTGGTTAAGGAAGAACAGGCTTTTCTTGTAGACAGGACAGCAAGACTGACACTGAGACAGCGAGTGGGCCAGGGGCCAGTGGAGTCTGCAGAGCGGTCCAGCGTGCCTGGACAGAGGGTGGGGCCTTTGAAGTCAGGCTCCCTTCTGCCTGGGTGGTGGGCAGTTGTATTTCTGAACTCCCATCTGGGGAGGGTGGGTCTGATAGGACAGAAGACCCCCTTGATGTTTGTGAAGCTGGTTGTTTATGCTGCCTGTTGCTATCAGTGGCATCCGAGGCAGTAAAATCCCACCGTGTCCTTTCAGGGTTCAGATGTGAAGTTAACTATCTCTGTGTCGCAATGGCCTCGTAGTCCTAATTGCCGTCTTAACAGAATTGAGTTTTTCTACCTAAGAATACAACTGGCTCCCACTTATTTGGATCTTTAGTGTCTTTCAGCAATGTTCTGTGATATTCAGAGTTTGAATTCCACTTTTGTCAAATTTATTCCTAAGTGTTTTATTCCTCTTGATGTTACTGTTAGTGGAGTTGCTAATTTTCCAGATTAAATATTGAATAGAAATCCAGTTGGATTTTGTATATTGGTTTTATACTGTACAACAGGGTTTTTTTTTAAGATTTTATTTATTTATTTATTTATTTGAGAGGTAGAGGATACAGACAGTGAGAGAGAAACAGAGTGAAAAGCCCTCTTTCCACTGGTTCACTCCCCAAATGACAGCAACGGCCGGAGCTGCGCTGATCCAAACCCAAGACCCAGGACCCAGGCCCCTGGGTCTCCCACATGGATGCAGAGGCCCAAGGACTTGGGCCATCTTCCACTGCTTTCCCAGGCTCCAGCAGAGAGCTGCTGCTTAACGTGCTGTGCCTCAGCGCCAGCCCCAACTTTTCATCTCTTAAGGCCTCTTTGAGTTGTCTCCTTATCGTTAAGCCCGTGAGTCTGTTCCCTTTGCTATCTCCCTTGGGTCATCCTTGGATCATTCTTGGAAGTCTGGTTCTGTGTGATAAGTCCTTCGCTGATGTCATTGAGCTTAACCAGACCTCTCCATTTCATATTTCACAATGCAGTCACTCTGGGCAACGTTCTTCTCCGTACACTTGGGATGGGTAAAGGCTGATGAGAAGGTAGGGCTCCCTAAGGAAGCAGTTTGCCAGGGCTTCTGTAGCCAGCCTAGTGGAGTTGTACAGGGTGTAGAAAAGAGGAAGCTGGCGTGGGCATGGTGGCACATGGGCTTAGACCAGTGTTGGGACACCACCTGCGACCTATGTCACAGTGTCTGGGCTCCAGTCCCAGTCCAGTCCTGCCTCCAGTTCTGATCCAGCTACCTGCTAAAGTCCATCAGAAAGACATCAGATGATGGCTGAAGTACTTGGGTCCCTGCCATCTACATGGGCAACGCGAATGGGGTTTCTGACTCCTGGCTTAGGCCTGGTTCAGCTTTGACTGGGAGTGAACTAGTGGATGGAAGATCTGTCTCTCTGATCTATTTTCCAGAAAAGAAAACTTTAACAACAATTTAAAAAAGATGGAGGAGGAAAAGGAAATGGCCTATAAGATGGCCCTTGTTCAGGCAACGTGCATTTTCATTTTCATTGTGTGTTTTAAATTCTGACTCTGACTGGTTTCCCTTTTTTGTCTTTTTTCTTGTAAATACTTATTTATTTGAAACATGAAAGCTGGTTCACTCTCAGATGTCCGCAGTAGCTGAGATGGGTCCAGGCTGAAGCCACAAGCATTGAATGACATCCAGGTCTCTCATGGGGATAGGGGCCCAAACACTTGGGCTGTTTTCTCTGCTGCGTTCCCGGGTGCTTTAGCACGAATCTGGATTGGAAGTGAAGCAGCTGGGATTCAGGCCAGTGCTGCCGTATGGAATGCAGCAGATCGGCCTCCTAGGCCATGTTGCCAGGCCTTCACTGTGTTTTTGTTTTTGTTTTTGTTTTTTTTTTTTCGGACAGGCAGAGTGGATAGTGAGAGAGAGAGAGAGACAGAGAGAAAGGTCTTCCTTTTTGCCGTTGGTCCACCTTCCAATGGCCGCTGAGGCCGGTGCATCTCGCTGATCCGAAGCCAGGAGCCAGGTGCTTCTCCTGGTCTCCCATGCGGGTGCAGGGCCCAAGGACTTGGGCCATCCTCCACTGCACTCCCGGGCCATAGCAGAGAGCTGGCTTGGAAGAGGGGCAACCGGGACAGAATCCGGCGCCCCAACCGGGACTAGAACCTGGTGTGCCGGCGCCGCAAGGCAGAGGATTAGCCTGTTAAGCCACGGCGCCGGCCATCACACTGGTTTCTTACAGTTAATTTTCTTTGGCTGAATGGAGGTCTGACCCTTTCTCATTACATTGTTGAAAGATAAATTTGCCTGGAACATTCTCTGAGAAACAGGTTTAAGCAAGTAAACTGCCTCAGATTTTTCTGATTTTTCTTTGTCGTTATTACTGTGTCTCATTCCTTGCTAATTCATATACACATCTTTTTTTTTTTTTTTTTCCTTTTAAGATTTATTTATTTATTTGAAAGGCAGGGTTACAGAGAAGGAGAAGCTGAGGCAGAGAGAGAAAGGTGTCTTCCATCTGCTGGTTCACTCCCCAAGTAGCCGCAGCAGCCAGATCTGTGCCAATCTGATCGAAAGCCAGGAGTTTCTTCCAGGTCTCCTACATGGGTGCTGGGGCCCAAGCACTTGGGCCATCTTCTACTGCTTTCCCAGATGCATTAGCAGGGAGCTGGGTCTCTTAGCTGCACCCATATGGGATGCTGCCATCCGTGGCAGAAGCTAAATCTGTTTTGCCACAACTCTGGCCCCATGTATCTGTATTCTTAAAGAGTTTTGTTTAAAATATCCCGGTAGTTTCGTTGTGCTTTCTTTCCTAAGCTTGATATCATTGTAACACTGACTTCCAAAAATTCAGTTGGGTGAAGTTTGTTCATCTTCTGTTTTGGAAAAGCATGTATCGTTGGTCCGAAATTTTAAAATTTTTCGTGTGATCCCCCAATGAATCTGAGCCTGTGTGTGTTTTTTGGTGAGTAACGGTAGTGGTGTGGGATTCTCCACGAGGCAGGACACGGAGGCTCTCAGCGGGAAGCAGTGTGTATTTGTGCAGGCACTGGTCAGTGCACGTGCATCCGCAGGCTGAGCCAGCAACAAAGGAGGGCACTGCCTCCTGTGCCCCTTCACAAACAACTTACGTTCCCCCTTTCGTGTTCAGTCCCTCTGTCTGCTTGTATGGTTACGTGTGTTCTGACTGGATGCTCTGAGGGCTGCAGGACGGAGCCGGGCAGGTGTACACTCCCACTGCTTTGGCTCTGTGTTCTTCCTCTACTCTCTGAAAGCCCCCCTCAGCCCACGTTCCTAAAAGCCCCTACCACATCGCCCCTTCCGCCTGTTCCCACTTAGAGTTGACTTCCTCTTGCTTGTGTTCTGAGAGTTGACTTTCTCTTGCTTGTGTTCTGAGAGGGGCCTCTGCCACGTGAGGACAACCTGATTGACTTGTGGTAAATAAAGGAGACAGTGAGAAGCTGTGGTTCCCTCACGAAGCTGCCTGTCCAGTGGTTTGGGAGGGCTTTTGTTGCGAGTGTTAGGGGCATATCCAGGATGCAGGATGTGCAGGGGAGGGGAAGTGGAAGACCGCTTCCTGCTTCCTGCTCACGGACACAGCTTGTTTACTCACAGCAGTCTCGGTCCAGCTGCCTTCCTGTAGCTTGGGCTTTCCCTAGTCTCCGGAAGTCCGTGCCGCCCTGCCCCCCATGCAGTGCAGGAAGAGCTCTCCCGGAACACCCCTCAGGAAGACACTCCGGGGAGTGCGTGCTCAGAACTGGTTTCAGATCCTCGCCCTGATCTACTGCCCCCCTCCTGCAGGAGATGGATCTCTGGCTGCTTTCTCAGGCACGCTAGCAGGGAGCTAGATCGGAAGTGGAGCAGCCGGGACTCAAAGTGGTGCCCATTTGGGATAGCTGCAATGCAGGCAGCAGCTTTGCCCGCTACTCTATGGCTCTGGCCCCTATTGACAAATAATTCACCAATCAAGAGATTGGAGTGATTAGGCTTTTGAACTTGGAGTTTGTTCAGCTGCTGTCTCAGCTGGTAAAACAGCCTCCGAGTAAAGGTTTCTGGAATTTTTCTGGGCTTTCTAATTGGCCCTTATCTGTCTCTTGCCTCAAGATCGTCGATAAAGGGGTGGGGTTGGGGGACAAACCAAACTACAAGAGGATTTTCCCATGTGCTTTTCTCAGCTTCTGCAGTTAACCCTTAGCTATCTCTTGCCTTAGTTGTATTCCTTTGTAATTTTATGTTACAGCTAAAGATTGCTAACACCCCTATTTCATCCCTGATTTTATTGAGTGTTCGCTTTCCTTGGTTGGTCTAGCTAAGTAGGTATCAATTGTGACCTTTTCAAAGACCCAGCTTGTGATTTGGTTGTTTTTCTCTGTTATTCTCCCTGCTGAAGTTTGACAGCAAAGAAATGCAGTGTGGGACCACAGGAAAAGAAGAGCCCGAGGGAAGTCCGGGGAGAGTCCCGGATGGGCTGCGAGACCCTAGGCACGCGCGGTCTCAGGAAGCGGAAGCGTGTGTATGCCTCAACAATTGGAAAGCAGCACTAGTTTGCGTAGGTTATGTCAATAAATACTTTCATTAAAAAGTGATGGCTTTTTAAATGTTAACAAACAATTATTGGAAAACTACAGGAGCCTGATTATTGAGCTTAGTGAGCAAGATGCTGCGTGAGAGGCTGCATCCTGTGTCACAGTGTCTAGGTTGGAGTCCCAGCTGCCCTCTGGACTCGAGCTGTCTGTGTCCACCCTCGGAAGCAGCAGGTGATGGTTCAAGCCCTGGGGTCCCTGCTACCCATGCAGGAGATGCAGGTAGAGGTCTGGACTCCTGGCTTCGATCTGACCCAGCCATGGCTGTTGTGGGCATTTGGGGGCTGAACCAGTGGCTGGAAACTCTTGCCCCTCTGACTTTCAGATAAAATATAAATTAAATGAATTTTTAGCAATTCAGAGTTTAAACTTGGTGTTCAGGTATTTCAGAGAATGTGCCTCATTGAGCGAACGTGGAATTCTGCTAGAAATCTAGGTTTGTGGATTCGGTTATCCGGAGACAAGCATTGAGCCCTTAGTAGCGCTTTCAATGCAGTAAAGTAGGTGTCTCTCTTCAGTTGATAGTCACCCTCATCTGGGAGGTGTTTCTCACTCTGTTTCTTGCTGTTTCATCCTAACTGTAGAATGACTGGCTTCCGCATATGACAGCATGTTAGGTCCCCTTTCATTCAGTTTTGTATTCAAGTCTCTGTGTGCTTTTGTTGTGTGTGATACTAATACTGCTTATTCCTTACAGGCGTTATTTAATAATGCTGTCTGCTTCGGGATTATCTATGATAGTTCAAGACTGACAGTATTAAGGGAGCTGATTGGTTGACAGTTTCTTAATTAAACTATGTGCTTTGCATTGGGTGGATACAAAATCATTTAAAGTAATTTTTTAAATAAATAGTTCTTTAGTTTTCATGAGATCCTTAAGAAATTGGACTGAGTAGTTAAATTTATCGCTCCTTGCAGCCATTCCCTTTAATCTTTCCCCCACTTTTTTTTTTTTGTTGTTGTTTTAAAGATTTTATTTATTTAGAGGTAGTTACAGACAGTGAGAGGGGGAGACAGAGAAAGGTCTTCCATCTGCTGGTTCACTCCCCAAATGGCTGCAACAGCAGGAGCTGCGCCGATCCAAAGCCAGGAGCCAGGAGCTTCTACTGTGTATCCCACATGGGTGCAGGGGCCCAAGGGCTTGGGCCATCTTGTACTGCTTTTCCAGGGTGTAGCAGAGACTTGGATCAGAAGAGGAGTAGCCAGGACTCAAACCATTGCCCATATAGGAGGCCAACCTACTGTACCACAATGTTGGCCTCATTATATAAAGTTTAAATCTCAAACCTTTGAAACCTAAAGATGACTTGGTAAGGTTTTTTTTTTTTTCAAATATAGAAAGTTCTCCAGGGGCCCGGTTGGTGGCTGAGTGGGTTATGTTGCTATGTGAGACATCTGCATCCTTATGGGAGTGCCAGTTCAAGCTCTGGCTGCTCTGCTTCCCATCTGGCTCCCTGCTGGAGAATATGGAGAGTCAGAGAAAGATGGCCCAAGTTCTTGGGCCCCTGCATCCCTGCTAGGAGACTCATCTGGAGTTTCTGGCTCAGCTTGCAGTAAGTGGAAGATCTCTCTCTGTCTCTCTCTCTGTCACTCGGCCTATCAAATAAATTTTTAAAAACCTAAAAAATAAGTTCTTTAGATGATAAAACATCGCCTTTTATTTGTCTCCCTTTCTTTTGTGTCTGCCAGAACAGTTGGTCAGCACAATACTTACATCAAAAGAGTTCTCGATAATATATTTTTAAAACTTGTTAATTCAAAAGGCAAAGTGACAGGGAGGGACAGAGACAGTAAGGGATCTTCCATGTGCTGGTTCACTCTCCAAATAGCTGCAACAGTCCAGGCTTGGCTCAGAAAAAGCCAGGAGACAGGAGCTTCATCCGGGTCTAAGTGGATGACAAGAATCTAGTTGCTTGATTGTCACCTGTCGCATCCCTTGATTTGCATCAACAGAAAGCTGAGATCTGGACCCTGATTGAAGAACTGAACTCAGGCAGTCTCGTATGGGACACAAGGGCATTTGTGGTTGTCATTTTTGTCTTAGGAGAACTTAGATGTTCTTAGGGTTTATGTAACCATCCTTAACTATTTTGACAATATGATCTGTTGACTTAAGTTTCTCAGAAAACATGCATAAACATTAAAAAGTTAAATGGAAGGAAACGCTACAGAATTTATTCATCAAGCAAGTATTTACTGACGGACGAGCGGTGAGAATATCCTGGACAAAACCCAGTCCTGGTGCTCCTGGAGCTGCCGATCGGTAGAAGTGTAGTACACACCACTCTGTACATGTACATACGGGTGATTTACGATGGTGCTTCGAAAAGTGTGGGGAAAAGGGGCATTAAAAGGTAAGCTAGTTTGATGCAGAGACCATTCGAAGTTCATGCATTTTTTATAGTGTTTTCCATGAAATTTGTGAAGACTCCTCCACTCTGTCATAGTAGTTATTGTTGGGTTTAGTACTGCAACTTTATTGCAAGACTACATATTGTGGTTGGCATCATGGCGTAGTAGCTGAGCTGCGGCCTGCTGTGATGGCATCCCACATGGGTGCCAGTTTGTGTCCTGGCTGCTCTACTTCTGATCCAGTTCCCTGTTAATGTGCCTGGGAAAGCAGTTGAAGATGGGGCAGCTTCTTGGGCCCCAGTGCTCATGTGGGAGACCGGGCAGAAGCTCCTGGCTCCTAGCTTCAGCCTGGCTCAGCCCTGGGTGTTAGGGCCATTTGGGGAGTCAGTAAGTGGATCGATCTCTTTCTCTCCCTCTTTCCCCCTTTAACTCTACCTTTCAAATAAATAATAAAAAAATAAATCTTAAAAAAATAAAAAGACTACATGTTGAAATTGTTAATTGTCAGGGAAGTAAGAACAAATGAGGGTGGATATTAGAGTAAGCTTATTTTTATGTTTCTTTGGTACAGTAAAACAGGGTAAATTGGCAGTGTAGTAGCTGTCCATCCTGGCTGGTGATGATGCGAGAATCTGTGGTTCTGTTTGGTGTTGTGTTGGGACCATGCGAATGCAGAAGGGCAGGCAGAGATTCAGTTTACTGAGGCTAGAGCACCCTCCCACCTGAGGGAGGCGTTCCAGAGGAGGGTTGTCGTTAGGGAGACGTTGGATCCTTTGGGCCGTGTGGAAGCTTACACAGGGCTCTGCAAACATGTTGGTGTTACTGGCAAGTCGACACGTGGAGTTGGACAGGTGCAGCTGTAACAGCATCCTCTTTTGCTGTCGGCTTCTCCATCTCGTTTTTGAGCAGTGAGGCATTTTGTTCCAAGTGTGTCCCCCTGCACTACAGGCCTGCGTCTCTGTGTCTTCGTCCCTTTGTGTCCCTGACTATGAACCTCAGGCCTCCGCCGTCTCCCCTCTCTGTCACTAGGTGCTTAACTGCCCTGCCCCGTGCACAGACCATGGAGTAGGGTAAGGAGCGCTTTGGGCAGCAGTGCAGAGCCCCTCCGGAAAGGTTTCTGTGAAGATGGAGAGCTGAGAAAACGTGGGCGCTGGGGAGGTAGTTAACTGTGCTCTTGTGAGAGCTCTAATGTAGACACAGGGTGAAGCCAGGGATGAAGGAGAGGGGAATGGGACTTTGTTAAATCTTTAAAAATATTTATTTATTTATTTGAAAGAGAGGGAGATCCTCCATCGGCTGGGCCAGGCCAAAGCCAGGAGCCAGGAGCTTCATCTGTGTCTCCCATGTGGGTCCAGGGGCCCAAGCACTTGGGCCATCACCTGTTGCTTTTCCCAGCCCTTTAGCAGGAAGCTAGATTGGAAGAGGATCATGCGGGACACGAACCTGTGCCGATATGGGATGTTGGCGTCTAAGGTGGCGGCAGCCTTCCCCACTATGCCATTATGCCAGCCCCTGTTTGTTTATTTGGAAAACAAAAGAAGGCAGCCACAGAGAGAGTGCCCATCCCTGGTTTACTCTACAGTTGTTATCAACAGCCAGGACTGGGCCAGATGAAAACTGGGAGCTGGGAACTCAATCCATGTCTCCCATGTGCTGGCAGCAACTCCGTCATTGGAGCCTTTGCTCGCTGCCTTCCAGGGTCGGCATGAGCAGGAAGCTGGAAGCTGGGACTTGAACCCAGGTACTGCAGTGTGGGATGTGAGTATCTTAACTGGTGGGCTAATCCCTGCCACAGGTATGGGTTTATTATTATTTTTTAAAGATTTATTTCAAAGAGTTGCACAGAGAGAGAGGTCTTCCATCCACTGGTTCACTCCCCAAATGGCTGCAACAGCTGGAGGTGAGCGAATCCAAAGCCAGGAACTGGGAGCTTCTTCCTGGTCTCCCACGTAGGTGCAGGGGCCCAAGCACTTGGTCCATCTTCTGTTGCTTTGCCAGTTCATGGTAGAGAGCTGGGTTGGAAGTGGAGAAGCTGGGGCTCAAACCAGTGCCCATGTGCCCACTACGCCACAGGACCGGCCCCAGGAATGGAGTTTTTAATGTTGAAATTTGATAGGAGATGGGCCACTTTTGTCATTGTAAGTGCAGTTTTGATTTATGAGTCTGTTTCATGCTTTCTTGGGGCAGGTAGATGACAGAGGATGCTGTTTGTTGAAGGAAGTGTGCCGGAGATGGCGTGCTGGGAACCAGGAGTACAGAAAAGGAATTAAACAGTGGGAAAAATAAATCAATTTTAGTGTAAGTCAGAGTTCAGTAAAACATGGTAGACTTGTAGGCAGTGTTTTTAAAGTTAGGCTGATGAAGTAACATTAGCTTGTGGCTTTTGATTTTTTCCCTCAGAAAACTTGAGCTGTTACCTGCACATTTTTATAAAAGTTATTTGAAAGGCAAAGTGAAAGAGGGAGTGACAGAGAGGAAGAGATCTTCCATCTGCTGGTTTGCTCCCCCAGTGGCCAAAACAGCCAGGGTTGGTTCAGGCCAAAGCCCGAAGCCCAGAACTCTGTCCAGGTCTCTCCCATATAAGTGGCAAGGCCCCTGGTGCTTGAGCCATCTTAAGCTTCTTTCCCAGGTTGGAATCTGAGTAGCCAGGACCCGAACTGACACTCAAATGGGATGCCGGCATTGCTAGGGGCGGGTTAACCTGCTGTGCCATGACAGTGGCCCCCAGAGCAGACTCTTCTGTTCAGCTGCAGTTGATCTTGTCCGGTGAGCACCATCTGTGCCACAGGTGTGGGTGACAGGTGAGTGCCAGCCTTGCCACTGGTGCGGGTGATGGGAGGTGTGCGGCAGAGGCTTCAACCAGAATTGATAACCGGACCATAAAAACCGTGCTGCTTGTGATCTTTATTACGATAGTTTCAAAAGTTCCAGCAGCGCCTTCCATCCCAAAGTAGGGACTGCCGACTTGGAGACAGGTTATCCAGCCCTTGGATTTGTAGTGCATCATGCATTTGTCTCTGCTCTACTCTGGGCAGTTGGACTTGAGGTCTCGTTACCCTTGAGTAATGTCAGATTCTTTCCAGGGTGGCTGCAGCATCTTCACAAACCTCTGTTCCCCATTCATCCCCTCGCTCTGTGGAGTTCCAGGTGCTTTTATTTTATGATCAGTTTTTTTTTTTTTTTTCTTCTGTGTCAGCAGAGAAGGAGAGAGAACAGAACTCCCAAGTTACACATATGGGACGATGGCATCCCAGGTGGCAGCTTAGCCTATTGGGTCACCATGCCTGCCCGTTTTGGGAGTATTTCTGTTGTGTCAATTTAGGTTTGCAGTTTTTGTTTCTTGTACATCATGCATTTGTCTCTGGTCTGCTCCTAGGAGTTGGACTTGAGGTCTCATTACCCTTGAGTAATGTCAGATTCTTTCCAGGGTGGCTACTTTATATCACAGACCACTTGCTGCTCCTATCACCGTCAAATTAGAGTTGGGTTTTACTCTGCTTTCTTGGTATTGTCAGTTGTAAAGCCTTCTGGTGTTAATGAGCACTTTTCAAAAAAGTGTCTGGTTAAGTCTTACTCTGTCTTACTCTGTTTTATTTATTTGAAAGAGTGAAGGGGACAGAGAGCATGCGAGCGCACCTGCCTTTTCCTGGTTCACTCAGAGCGAGCGAGAGCCTGCCTTCCCTGGCTTCACACCTTAAATGGCTGCAACAGATGGGGTGGGGCTGGGCTTGCTGGAGGAAGCAGCTCATCCTGATCTTTGGTGGCTGGAACCCAAGTACTTGAGCCATCGTCTGCTCTTTGCCCCGTGCATTAGCTGGAAGCGGGATTAGAAGTGGAGTAGCCAGGATTCCACCTGGCACTCGGATAGGAGATGTGGGCATCCCTCCGGGCAGCAGCCTAATCCACTGCACCCCAGTGCTTGCTCCAAGTCTTAGCCTAAGTTTGTTTGGTCTACATTTTCCCAAGACATTGTCTAGTCCAGATATGTAAGCTTTTGTTACACCATAAAGTTTGTGGAAGTAGTTTATTTTGATACAGATGTTTTTCATGGTACAGAAGTTTAAATCGTTGCATCCTCGTGTGTTGTGTGTTTTCTCATTCAGTGACTTGTTTTTTCACTCCCTTAGTGATGTTTTGGAGTAAACAGAAGTTGTTAATTTTGATGTATTCCATGTTGTGATTTTTTTCCCCCTTACAGCCAATGTTTTTTGTGCCATTTCACCACATCTTTCTTGGATGTCCACTTGACCCAGGACCATTCATTGAAGATACCTGTTAACTACCTTTATAATAAGTCAAATGTCCAGAAAAGAGATTCTTTGTCCTTCTCGTCCCCTGTTTTTTGCATTTTCTTTTATTTTTAGAACCAGCTGAAACATTTCTACAAATCCTTTTGGAATTTTTATTGGGATGGCATTGAATCAGTATGTGAGTTTTAAGATAATTGGCATCTTTAATATTCAAATTTGTGAACATGGTATGCGTTTAACACTTAGGTCTTTGCTAATTTCGCTCCTGGACTCATAATGGGGTTGTCTCTTGGTTATCCCATCATAATTAAAAAAAAAAAAAAAATGCATGTAATACACCTAAGCTACCAAACATCATACCTTAGCTTAGCCTGCTTAAAATATGCTCAGAGCACTTGGTTCATCTTACAGCTGAGCAGTAGGTGGCACGAAGCCTGTTTTATAATAAAGCATTGATTGTCATTGTCCTGAAAATGCCGGCCGCTCAGTACCCCGTGGAGTATCCGGAGTTTACCTGCTGAGCACATGCGTGGCTGGCTGGGAGCTGCAGCTGCTCGCTGAGTGCTCTGCTGAATATTGCTGGCCTGGGGGGACATCGTGGTTCCCACTTACAGGACCCTGTGTTGATTTTGCACCATTGTAAAGTCACAAATTTTAAGTCGGAGCCATCTGTGTTTAATTTTATATGTGTTTAATTTTATTACTGCTGGTATGTTTCTATACTGACCTTGTTTCCAGAGATTTTAATAAATTGTGACAGTATAGCCAAAAGATCTGTGGATTGTTTTGGATATTCTATATAGCATTTGACGTTGGTTTGATGTTTTCCTGTCTGATTCTTACTTCATGGATTTTTTTTCCCTATTATTTGTTCTTGCTGTAAAATTTTTAGCTGCCATTTATCACTATTAGGGGAGTTTCTTTTTATCCTTAGTTTGATACTATTCTTTTGTTTAAGAAAATTGTGACTTATTTTTACTTACTTGAAAGGCAGAGTGACGGAGAGAGGGAGGGACAGACACAGAGGCAAAGGTCTTCCTTCTGTTTTTTCAGTTCCCAAATGGCTGCAGTAGCTGGGGCTCACCCAGGCTAAAGCCAGGATCCAGTATCTCCAACCAGTGCTGATGAGTTGCCAGCATCGCAGCAATTGGCTTAACCCACTGCGCCACAAAGCCAGCGCCAGAACAGTTGTTCTTGTAATGAATGGGTGTTAGGTTTATCAGAACTTACCTTGCACATGTTTGTGTCTCTTACCACTGGGCTACTGGGAATTAGTTTTAGAATGTAAAACGTGTTCCCAAAATGAACGCTTCGTCCTTAGGTGGGGTTAGAATGCTCCCCTAAGGTGCGCAGACCTGGAGATGCCTGTAATGAAGTTTCTGAGGATGCTCTTCGTTTGGGTCAGTACTGGTTTGGTGTAATGTTCAAGGAGTTTGTCCATTTCACTTAAATTTTATATATATTGATGTAAAGTTACCACAATACATACTTTACATTTTAATGACCAAAGCATGTAGTGGTAGCCTCTCTTCTCAACTGTTGTATTTTTCCATGATTTTTTTTTTTAAAGATTTATTTATTTATTTGAAAGTCAAGAGTTAAACAGAGAGACGATAGGCAGATATATATAGAGAGGGGTCTTCCATCCACTGATTGACTCCCCACGATGCCCGCAACGGCCTGAGCTGCACTGATCCAGAGCCAGGAGCCGGGAGCTTCTTCCGGGTCTCCCATGTGGGTACAGGGGCCCAAGCACTTGGGCTATCTTCTACTGCTTTCCCAGGCCATAGCAGAGAGCTGGATCGAAAATGGAGCAGCCAGGTCTCGAACCAGTACCTAAATGGGTTGCTGGCGTTTCAGGCCAGGGCATTAACCTGCTGTGCCACAGCGCCGGTCCCCTTTCTCCATAATTAATGTTGTCAGGGGTGTGTTGATTTTTTTTGTTATTCTTTGTGAAGAGCCAACTTGTAACATACCTAATCACTATTTTTTTCTATCTTAGTTCACTCTACCTTACTTCCTTTCCTTGAATTAACTTGTTCTTTTTTCCAATAAATGTGGAAAGTATTTCAACTCTTTTTTTTCAAGTTTACTTTGACAATTATCCTGTTACAAGTTCATTACTTGTTTTTTTAGCTATTTGGCAATTTTCAAGACTATAATTTAGATTAATTCCACTGTAGATTAATGGATTAGTCTGAATGATTTTTTTTAACTAATTACTTTTTGGAAGGGGAGAGAGTGAATGAAGTCTGACTCACTGGTTCCTTCCTCAAATGTCAGGCACATCCCAGCTGTTCCAAGAGCTGGGAACTCATTCTACTTCTCCCAAATTAGTGGCAAGAATCCCAATACTTGAACCTTGACCACTGCCTCCCAGGGTCTGTGTTGTTAGAAAGGTGAAGTTAGGAGCTGAGACTGAGTATCAAGCCAGGCACTGGGATGCAGGATGCAAGCATCCTGAACAGCATCTTAGCCACCAGGCTAGATGTCCACCGCCTAAATTATTTTAAATCTGAGATTATTGGTAAAAATTCTGTTGTACTTGGAAAGAATCTGTATTTTGTAGTTGTTGGGTGTAGTGTTAATGCTTAATTTTTATATTCTATTCCCCCCATCATTTAGTTAGAATCCATTTTTACATATGTCAGTGTACTGTTAATGAAAGTGGAATAAACTTCATCTTTTTTGGAAGACAATTTGTTACACTTTATCAAAGTACTTTTGATGACTTCTGACACAAGATTTCAGCCCTAGGAATTCCCCAAAGGTTTAGCCCAAATAATGTAAAAGTAAGGATGTTCAATGTCAGGTAGAGATTCTTTGGTTGGGTTGGGTTTTGTTTTGTTTAATTTAATTGTTTTAGATTTATTTGAAAGGCAGGATGAAAGAGGGAGAGAAAGTCTTCCATCTGCTGGTTCACTCCTCAGATGGCCACAACAGCATGGTTTGGGCCAGGCAGAACCCAGGAACTAGAAATTTCGTCTGGGTCTGTCAGGAGAGTGGCAGCATCCCAAGTACCAAGGCCATCACCTGCTACCTTGGCAGACAAGTTATCCTGGAGCTAGACTGGAAGCCCAGCAGCCTGGACTCCATGCAGCATTCCCATGTGGGATGAGGGCCGCCTAGGTGGTGACTTAGCCTCTGTGCCACAACGTTGGCCCCAGTGTCAGATAGTTGATAAGAGCAAAACTTAAACCAGGTGTCCATCACTTGAAGACTGGTTAAATGGTAGTGTGAACAAGCCGGCGCCGCGGCTCACTAGGCTAATCCTCCGCCTTGCGGCGCCGGCACACCGGGTTCTAGTCCCGGTCGGGGCACCGATCCTGTCCCGGTTGCCCCTCTTCCAGGCCAGCTTTCTGCTGTGGCCAGGGAGTACAGTGGAGGATGGCCCAAGTGCTTGGGCCCTGCACCCCATGGGAGACCAGGAGAAGCACCTGGCTCCTGCCATCGGATCAGCGCGGTGCGCTGGCTGCAGTGCGCCTACCGTGGCGGCCATTGGAGGGTGAACCAATGGCAAAAGGAAGACCTTTCTCTCTGTCTCTCTCTCTCACTGTCCACTCTGCCTGTCAAAAAAAAAAAAAATAGTAGTGTGAACAAACAGTATTCCTCTACATTCACACTGTATTCCTCATTGATTTGAGAGTTACAGGCAGAGGGAGGGAGAGACAGAGAGAAAGGTCTCTGCGCTGGTGCTGGTTCACTCCCCAAGCGGCCACAATGGCTGAAGCTGGGCCATTCTGAAACCAGGAGCCAGGAGCTAGGATCCAGGTCTCCCACGTGGGTGCAGGGGCCCAAGCACTTGGGTCATCTTCCAGTTTTTCCCAAGGCCATAGCAGAGAGCTGGATAGGAAGAAGAGCAGCCAGGACTCAAACTGGTGCCTGAATGGGATGCTGGCGCCACAGGCAGCTTAGCTTACTGTCTCACAGTGTCAGCGCACATGTTGTACTTGTAATACCACCAACCAGGTGGCCTGCAGTTCAATTCTAACTGAACTATCTTCCTGGAGTCGATGTCAAATCAGACTGGGACTGAGTTCTGCAGCCTGTCCTTACATGTGACTCCCTGACGATACGTTGGGGATTCTCCTGATACCCCTCCGAGGGCTTGGGAGTGTGCAACGTTGGTTCTCAAACCTCAAGGAGATGCCATGCTGGCATTTATTCTACAGGATGTAGCCCTGGAAGAGCTGGATGGAAGGTATGCTTAGGGCAGGGCACTGCAAGGTAGGGGTACTTCCTGTGTTCTCTGCGCACGCCCCCTCCTGCCACCAGTTTGTTCACCGGCCTTGAGTGAGGCTCACTGAGCGCATCTCATGTAAGAGCTTACTTAGCCTTTAGCTTTCCCCTCCCTTTATGGAGTGGAGCTGGAAGCTCCAGCCCTGAGCTCACAAGTGTTGCAGCCCCACCCTGGGGCTGTCCAGCCCCATGTAACTCCTCAACAACATAAATTCAAGTGTGAGGTGGAGGCGCCGCTCTAGAGTAACAGAACCACCGTGGTCACTTGGGAAAGGCAGGCGTTGTAGGAGCTTCGTGCTTGGGGCCAGAGACAAAGACAAAGTCGTTTTCTTGGTATGCTTGTCACAAGTGCCTACTGTCAGGTGGCTCGACAGGGCTTAAGGGTGACGTGTCGGAGCACGGGGAAGAAGGAACACACGGACACACGACTGTCTTTCCAGTGAAAGGTTGTTACTGCCCACACCAGTTCACACTAGGGCTTCACTACTCTGCATACCAGTCTATATAGTTATATTCATTAATCCAGACCATAACACACACCTAGCATCAAAGCAGTCTCAAGCCAATCCAACTATAGTAATATAAGTGCAGCAAAGCATATGGCATTATTCTTAATCATAGGGTTGAGGCACATGCCTTCATATTACACGTGGCTAATATCTATAAATGCTGCGTTCTCAATGTTCAATTCCTGGTCATGACAAGTCCAGAGTACGAAGTCTCTGTTATCACTCAGAGAGACGGATCTCGGAACAGTCGCTTCCAGGCAAAAGTTGTAGGTTCACTGTCACTCTGGGCAGTAGGCTCCGAGTTCCCAGGTGGACAGCAAGGTGAGGAGTTGGAGAGGTGCCCTGCGGTCGGGTCTGGCAGCAGGCTGAGAGGTGTCAAGGTGTGGGCTCTGATGGAGTTTGGTCCTGTAGCCACCTTGTGCTGCTACAGAGTAGCGAGCTGGCTTTTCAGCTCCAGGTACCCCAAGATCTAGCGGTTCACACATACTGGGCCACAATCCCCAAGGGGATGGAGAGCGGTGGAAAGAGCTCTCCTTTTATCCTTGCCACTCCAGGGGAAAAGGCCCCTGGTGGGGGTCCAGGGGTCAATCAGTGCCATTATGGAATTTCCGGGCACCATCAGCTGTGTCCGGTGCTGTCAATCACTGTGCTATTATTGAGGGGACTTGGAGTTATTGTCCTTAGCAGTTACCATACAGTCCAGAGGTGTCTGTTCAGTCTGATGGGGAGATGTTTTTCTTTGCAGACACTAAACAGCATAAATGATGTCATCAGCTCCTAGCTTAGCATAAGTAACTCCATTCTTTCTTTAGCTTGTTTGTGGTTAGCGGTGCTCTGTAACCCATTTGGGACTACCATGAATTTCTCCATGGTCCACCTCTTATTAGTTGTTGGATAAGCGGTGATCCATGACCTGTGTTTGGGATTCCTGTGGGATTCCCCACAATGCTGCAGGTGGTAGACCCGTAATGTGCAGTGTTGTGCAGGCAGTCAATTAGATGGTTGGTTTATGTGTAATGAAATGCAGTATCCTGGGTATAATCAGTAAATACAGGCAAATTGCAGACAGTGTATTTGATAGGATTCTATTCATTTTAAAAGATTTTGCTTATGGATTAGTTTTTTTTTTAAGGATTTAATTATTAGAAAGGCTGGGTTAAAGAGAGGCAGCGGGAGCAAGAGAGAGAGGTCTTCCATCCTCTGGTTCACTCTCCAAATGGCCGCAGCAGCCTGAGCTGGATCCAGTCAAAGCCAGAAGCCTGGGGCTTCCTCTGGTTCTCCCACGTGGGTGCTGGGTCCCATGAACTTGGGCGATTTTCTGCTGCTTTCCCAGGCACATTAGCAGGGAGCTGGATGGTGAGTGGAGCAGTCAGGACTTGAACCTGCACCCATAGGAAATGTCAGCACTGCAGGCAGCTGCTTTACCCACTGTGCCACAGTGCGGACCCCATGTTTACTGTTTGCTTATGCCTAGACATTTGTGAGAAAGATGGGTAACATCATATGTATACTCCTGCCATTTCTTAGCTATGTTTTGGAGTCCTTTTTTTTTTTTTTTTCTTCTAATAGTGAACATGGCTTATTTAGATTATAGAGCTTGTTGAAACAAGTGAAAGCAGGGACTGGCATTGTGGTTTTCAGTGAGTTGGACTGTTGACTGTAGCACTGGCATCACGTAGCGGAGTACCAGTTTCCATCCTGGCTGTTCCACTTCCAGTTCAGCTCCATGCTGATGTACCTAGGAGGGCAGTGGAAGATGGTAGTGTTTGGGCCTCTGCCCCCCATGTGGGAGACGTCACTGGAGTCCTGGTCTGTGGGCTTAGACCTGGCCTGCCCTAGCCGTGGCCACTGCAACCATGTTGGGTGACAGCCAGCACATGGAGAGGTCTCTCCCTGTCTCCCTCCCTCCCTCCCTCCCCATCACTCTGCCTTTCAAATGAATGCTTGTTTTTAAGTGAAAGCAGAAAGTGATTGCTACTTAAAGAGCTGATGACAGTTGTGTTGTGGAATGAATTCCTGTTGCACGATCCAGAAATTTGATTGACAGTTGCCTCATTTGTGGTTGTGTCCTCATCCTTACTGTTGCCGTTCCTCTCGCCAAAGTAAAGGTGAGACTTGTCTAATGTGCATTTTCAGTAATTAGGACAAAGCTACTAATTTTCTTACACATTCTCTCTAGGAAAAAGCAGCGTTTCAATAAACAATCTTTATGTCTTGCAGATTCTGATGCTGAAAACAACTGGCTTTCAGATAGCTGCTGCTGTGACAGAGCAACCATGAATTGGAATGCAAAACCAGAGAGTGCGCCGTTACCACCACCGTATTCTAAAAGCCAGCCTTTTCTGCAGCAGCCCCTGATGAGCCAGCTTCTGAACAGCTCCCAGGGTTCTGTCGGCTACCCTGGAAATCAGGAAGCATGCATGTATCCTGGTAACTCCAGCTCTGTGTCACAACCGCTGCTGAGTATCCAGAATTACAAGGCACCTCGTCAGGTTCCTATTCCTGATGTGTATAACAGGACAGTGGTGACCTCACAGACTTTGGTAGAAAGAATGACATTTGCAAATGTCAAAGGACTCAACCAGCCAAGTCATAATTTGCCAGTGTCTTCAGGAGTTACGCAGAATGTGTGGGTGACCTCACCCGTGAGGGTTTCTGTGCCCTCCCATTCCGGGGCCAGTGCATCTCATCACTCTGGCCTTGGAGCTGGTGCGTCCAGCGTGCACGGACTGCAGAGCCAGCATGTGACAACGGACACCTATTCCATGCACCTGCAAGGGGTCCCTTCAAATTCTGGAAGAGGTCCTGCTGGCTTTCAAGGAAATCAGGGACTTAGCCAGTGTTTGTCAGAGCAGCAGGTTGATTGGTCACAGCAGTATGGATCTAATAACTCAACTTACCCAAGTTATAGGCCACTTCCCAGGCACCACAGTTACTCACCGCACAACTTCTTGCAAGATCCTCCTGTTCAGAAACAAAACCTCGAGCCACTAGTCTCGTTACAGATTGTGCCATCTCCGACGTTGCAAGTTAAAAATCTCCCAAATCCTTCTCTGACTTCACAGCCAAAGCAGACGGCAGCTACACCATCCTATCACTGTGCTGCTCAGACCGAAAGAAGACTCCCCCCTCTTCTTCCCCGGCCCCCTCCCCCTCCCCCTCCCCCTCCCCCTCCCGCTCAGCCTCCCCTTCCTCCTGCTTACCTCTGCAGGTACACGAGTCAGCCTTCGCCAAGCACTCAGCCTGTGAACAGACTCTTGTCTGTGGAAGTGCCCCAGAGTCAGGAGACGTACCCACCCGGCATGCAGAAAGATGCTTGTAGAGGCTTCCAACCGCAGTGGCAAAACACCAGTGAGAACGTCACCCCAGGTGGCAAATTCTGTGGCTTGAAACTGAATACCAACGTTAAACAACCTTTCAATGAGCCAGTTAGACCTTCTGTGCCTAGTGTTCAGGCCGTTGCTGAGAACAATGAAGAGAAAAGAACTGATTCTTGCAGTTCAACGTCAGATCCAGTACTGGACACATATATCACAAAAGAAAAGCTAGTGAGAGACATTAAAACTTTGGTAGAAATCAAAAGGAAATTTTCAGAACTTGCAAGGAAAATTAAAATTAATAAAGATCTTTTGATGGCAGCAGGTTGTAGTAAGATAACTAACACTAGTTACAGTGAACCAGGTAAAAAATCCGAATTGCATCTGAAAGAAACGGCCAAGATCCAGCCCAGTCCGCAGCCTACCCTGGTAGCTCCGGAGGGCTCAGGGGGTCACCTGGCAGCCGTGGGACCTGCCGAGGACACAAGGAGAACACACTGCAGGGTGAATCCCGCCATTCAGGAGATCAACTGCAAGGAGTTGGATCAAGTCAGCTCTGTCTGTGTACGGGAGTTGGCAGTGCCAGACCAGGTTCACGATCTGAAAGTTCTGAAGACACAAGGTGCAGCACCGAGTAGCACCCAGCCTCCATCAGAAAACTTTGCTGCTGTCGAACAGGATACCCCAGCCGTTTCTGAAACCATTTCTGTCCCCCAGACTGTGCCTAACAGGGCATATGTACATCAAAATAAGCTACTTCTCGATTTACTCACACAGAATGAGGAAACTCAGAGTAAATTATTAAAAATTGCCCCACACATGATTCAGGATTCTAAAGCAAACAGTTCTGAAGTGAACCCAAATACCCAAGTCACAGATAACCAATTGACTTTAAAAACAGGAGCAGTGCCAGGTATTTCTAACGTAAATGCTGAGGCTTTGGGAAATTCTCTCTGCCCTGAACGACAGTCTTCCTCAGAAGGAATACTTGGGCCGAGTCAGTGTTCTGTGGAATTGTTGGCAACTTGTCTCTCTCTCTGGAAAAAGCAACCGCCAGAAGCTGTGGAGGATGAACAGTCAGGAACAAGCAGAAAAGCGGTTGGAATTTCAAAGCCTGTGGAAGTCTGTGTCAGGGGTTCCGTTGCAGGAAATTCTCAGAACAGAGTAAACGCACAAGAATCCGTTGTGTCAGCACTACTGCAGAACCATGAGTCTACCAGCAGTAATGTGACAAAGGGAACAGAACTGCAAGTTGCTGTAGTGACACCCTTAATTCTTTCGGATGTGAAGACCTTGTCTCAAGTCAAAGAAGTGACCCCTGACACCTCACCTGACGTGGTGTATCCAGTCATCAAAGAAGGCAGCGTTTGCAGCTTGCAAAGTCGCATGGCCGAAAACCCCAGACTGCCGGCTGCTTTGAAGGTTGATGCTGTTGGACCAGTGGCAAGTACTGCAACATCAACCAAGATCTTCCCACTGATGGAGAAGGAAAAGCACAACGAGGCAGCCCCTGGCAGTGTAGAAGGCACACCAGCTACCGATAAAGGAGGGGCCAAACCAGAACTAGGCATCCGCTGTCCTCCCACTGCCCAGGAGACCTCGTTTGAATGGAGCGAAAGTAGTGCTGTGAGTGACATGTTGCAGATTGACAGCATCTGTTCCCTTGTGGAAGGTGATACCTCTTACAATTCCCAAATAGCAAAGATATTCAACTGCTCCCCGTTGAGGAAAGTTGAGCCACAGGAACTTTGTGTACCCAGTCAGGAAGTGACCAGTAGTAACCAACAGAAAGAACAGCTAGATCATACTGCTGAAGATGATGGCTTTGATTTTCAAAAAGATAAGCTTGTACAGGGTGCAGATGTGTCCCCCAAAGAAGTCCGTCCACCAGAGCCCCTGCGACGTCCAGAACTGTCGTCTTCTGAGCTCCTGGAACCATGTGGAGGAGTTGCAAAGACCAGCAGTTTGGAGCATGCCAGTCAGACAGAAAGCACAGCGAGCGAAAGGTGGTGTCCAGCTGCTGCCACACCGCAAGATGCTTGTCCTCGGGAAACTGATGCAGTTGGCAGATTTTCTGCCCAAGATCCCCCAAGCCATGAGCTGGATGATGATAAAACACCCGTCTGGTACCTACAGGACCAGCTGTCAGAACTTTTAAGACAGTTTCCCTACGGCATTGAGGCTCTGGGCACACGTGAATGCTGTGTGCACAAACAGATGACGCCTGGGATCTCAGACTGCACTTGTGAGAAGACCACTGAGGATGGGGACTCCAAGGACTCAGCAGACCGAATACAAATCACAGTGTTGAGCTCAGAGCAGATGAAAGAATTATTTCCCGAACAGGATGAGGAGCCACCTGATGATGTTGGCAGAGTGACAGAAACTGAGCAAGAGGAGCCTGTCACAGAAACAGGGAACCCAAGTGACCTGGAAACACCTGCCAAAGGACAAAGGAGCGATTCTGTGACCCTGGACTCAGAAAAAGACAGCGTCTACTGCTGTGCCTGGGGCTGGCTCTCCATGGTCTATGAGGGAGTGCCCCAGTGTCGTTGTGATTCCATTAAGAACTCAGTTCCGGTGGAAGAGAAAGGCAGGGATGGGGGTCCTCCTCTAGAGACCACCAGCTGTAAACAGAGTGAAGGAGCCTCTGCTACGGATGCCCCTGTTACTATATTGGACGATCTTCCCAGTGATCCAAACGTGACACTGACTCCTGGAGAAGAGAAAGGCAATCTTCCTGAAACACAAGGAAACAATACAAAAGATCCGGACAGAATGAAGCAGGGTACCCCAGTGTGGACAGCAAAGGAAGACATTGATGAGTTTTCTCCTAAATGTGATAGGGACGATACAAAAGATAGGTCTCAGTCAAACCAGAATGACTCCACCAAAGGTAGATCTCAGTCAAAACAGAAAAACTCACCAAGGACGGAGCAAGAACCCAGTGGTCAGTTTTCACCTGGATGTGAGAACAGCAGTACAAAGGGCGTATCCCAGTCAAAACAGGGTAGCTCACTGAGAGCAGAGGGAGAATCATCTGGTCAGGGTTCCTCCAAGTGTGGCAGCAACAACCTGAAAGACAGATCCCAAACGAAAGAGAAGGGTTCGCTAAAGACAGAGCTTTCAGCTAGATGCGATAGCAACAACACAAAAGGTGCACCCCATTCCAAACAGAGCAGTACCTCGCTAAGGACAGAGCAGGACCTCGCTGGGCACGGTTCATTCAAATGTGACAAAAAGCCAGATCCTTTGCAAAGTCACAAAAAGAAAAGGAAACTGAAGTTCCACGAGGTAACATTTCACTCCACTAACAAGATGACGGCATTCTGCGAAAAAGCTTTTCAAGGGAACCTGCGCAAGAAAACACAGACCCCTGGGTCAATCAAAGCAGCGACAGGTTTTGTGACACACAAAGATCAGTGTAGCAGGGGTGGTTCTTGGATGCAGTCTGTGTCACCAGAGAAGACAAAATTGAAATTCAAAGCAGGGGGCTCCAGACTCAAATATTTGGAGAAAAGGAAGTTGGACGTAGGGCACGTACTGGATAATGAGGTAAAGAAGAAGAAATGTGACGGGCAGGAGCAGAACAGACATGTGGGAAGTGCACCCTCATCGTGTGACACTACATCCAACACACATGAGAGAACCAGTGTGAAAGACAAGACGGCAGCGCCCACTGCTACGTCCTCAGACTTGAAGCATGGTTCGTCCAAATTTAAGAGAGTGATAACGGCCAAGGAGTATTTACAAAGGCAGAAGCTTAAAGAAGCAGTGGGTAGTAAGGCGCCTAAGGAAATAGGTGAGAAAGGTGTGCCAAGTGAGTCTGGACACACGACACCCAACAGGCCTCAGCCGCTCGCGGGGAGCTGCGGGAAGTCAAGCGAGAGACACAGTAGTGGGGGGTTGGCCTTCAAAGAATCGTCAAATACTTCCGCAAGCCGTAGCAAAAACCTCAAAAACCCACATCCTGAGGAGTCTAAGACACACAGCATCTCAAAGAGCAGTAAAGGAAAAGCTGATGGGAAGCAGCCGGACAAAACGTGCGTGGACAAAACCAAACCGGACAAAGAACTGACCCATGTAAACAGTGATGCGAAATTCGGCCCTGTGCCTCCCCAGGCAAAGGATCAAAGGAAATCGTATCTGAACAGAGTCGCCTTTAAATGCACTGAACGGGAAAGCATTTGTCTTTCCAAGTTGGAGAACTCACCCAGGAGGCTGAGTGATAAGGAGCAAAGACAGGATGATAAACCTGCAGTGAAGGAGGCCACAGAAAAGCTGAGCATGCTGGAGTTCAAGTTATGTCCAGATGTGCTGCTGAAGAACACGAAGCCCGGGGAAGAGCGCAAGGATCGGAAGCCTCGCGTGAAGGAGCAAGCCCCTGTGCAAGGTCCAGTATGATTTTCTGGGTGTGAACGGCACTGCTGAGTGGCAGGTTGCTGCGCGGGCTGGCACCACTGCCCTCCGTGTGGCTGGGAAAGACGCAGGTGCTTCACGCCATAGCTTGGTGTTCTGGGTTCACGTCTCACGGGGCATCTTGGGCGTTGTGCTGTTCATTGGCCTTTTACTATACATTGGAGTGAATTAGTAATAATGACTAGACCTTTATAAAGTTGTAAGGCTTGTCGGATACAGATTACTCAGGACCAAGAAGGCTATAGTGTGAAAAATACCTCAAATCGTTTTAAGAGCCTTGGTTTTGTCATTTTTCTTTTGCATTTATAATGCTAAAGTAACTTGGTCAGTTTGAACCTTGGTCCTAAATATTGGGAGATTTGTAATGATACTTAGTATGGAAATCTTTCTGTTCCTGTACATGGTAATGGGTCAGTTTATTATTATTATTTATTATTCAGTGACTGTTACCACTAAAGTTACAGTGGTAACGTCACACCTGCTCACTGTGGATACTGTCCTGGGTTAAATGATATCTCTCGGGTCCATGAGTGCCAGCAGGGTAAATGGTCAGCTCAGTGCAGTGCAGGAAGGGAGCGATGTGCTGAGGGACACGATCAGAAAACTAAAGGGCTTGAGTCGAAATGCTGTGCTTTTCTGAATATGTCTGTAGAAGTGTGTGAATTTGTAGGACAAATGTACATTTTTGTGGAAAGTCATAGTGATGTGTGCTTTGTAGAAAACTGGTGATTTAAACAGGCCCTTTCATTTGGATCCTCAGGATCTGAGGCTCATGTGTATCTGGAGCATCAGAAATGGGTATGGCACTGCAAGTTGCTTCCCATCCCCTGTGCTCTTAGATAAAGTGCGATGCCTTGGTGTATTAACCTCGCAGGTGGGAGGTTGGTATGCTTTGAAGGCAGTTTGTTGTCTGTTCGATTTTGAGATGCTTAGTGCACTTGTAACTGGAGAAGTCATTTTTTCAGGTTCCAGAAGGGTTATGTGATATGTGGGTACACTGTGTCTACTACCTTCAAAGATCTGTTTTCAGCTTATGTGATTTTGTTTGGTAATAGTACTGGAGAAAATGAATACCAGTATATAGATATCTGAAAATAAATATTTAAATAGTTTCAGGAATAAAAAGCACAAAAGAAGACTGGTTAAAATGTGTAACTACGAAGAAAAGAATGCAGGAAGCCAGCCAAGAAATAGGTAAAATCACCATCTATTTAAACCTTTAATTTGCTTCTCTACCGATCTCATATACATTGTATTTTGATGATACAGTTGTGAAGTGTAATTCTTATCCATGTTCTTTATCCAGTCATTAAGTGTTAGTGTGTCTGAGTGTTAAGACCTTCTCTTGTTCTGTGCTGTGGGCTTGAAAGCTGAGATTTATTTGAATAAGAAACCTTCCTCATCACAGTCAAACAAGAGACTGGCAATTTGTCCTGTGTAGGACCAGACTGTATTTGAGGTTTTCTTAGTCATTTGGTCCCTTAGCTGGTGATTCATTTCTGACACTGTGTTGAGAAAGGGGCTATAGTTAATATGAGTGTAGGTCATTTCTAATGAATCTCTGTTGACCAAAATAGGGAACAAGCTTGAGTTGGCCTGCCAGCATTTACCAGCCCTTCGATGCGCCAGTGGGCTTGACAGTTCATTTAATCATCCAAACATGTTGATTAACACATTACCAGTTCATACATGAGCAGTTACTTCATTTAACTTAAGTTACATCAATAGTGACTCAACTAGGGATGTGAATCCAGTCCCCCCGTATTTCCAATTCCATAAGGCATGGCATCTGAGGGTTTTGTTTTTGTTGTTGTTTCTTTGTTGTTTTTAAATACTTATTTGTAAGAGTTACATAGAAGGAGAGGCAGATCTTCAACCCACTGGTTCGCTTCCCAAATGGCTGCAGTGCTGGGCCAGGCTGAAGCCAGGAGCTTCTTCCAGGTCTCACATGTGGATGGCAGGGGCCCAAACCCTTAGGCCATCTTCAGCTGCTTTGTAGTGGTGCCACTTGAGTATTCCGAGGCTTGTTGGGGGCCAATGACTGGGAAGGAGTGAGGAGTACACTAAGGATCAGGCTGAGAACAGGAGCCAGCCGCCTCTTGAAGACAGATGCCACAAGTCCCCCAGGACTGTGAATAAACACAAGATTGGCATTTGAATTTCACAACAAGTATTGAAGGGTACATGTGGCAAGGTGGAATCATCATTCAGGGTAAGATAGACATGAAGAAGCTCCAGATTCCATGGAAAGCCGTATAGAGGCCAAGTTTTCATTTTTAGTGTTGACCGAAAACATGACCCATCCAGGTAGAAAGAGGCAAAGTAAGCAGCAAGTAGATAATCCAGACTCCTCATAGAAGGATGGTGGGAGGCAAGCTGATTCAGACAGAGGGAAAAGTATGAGATAATGGCTCCAAGTAATGGGGTTCTGTTAGGGAGAGTGAACTGACTTCCCCGCTCCTAGCTTCAGACTGGCCAGGCACCACCTGTTTTGATCATGTGCGAAATGAATCACTGGACAGGAGCTCTATCTGCCTGCTTCTCTACCTTTTAAATAGAAAAGAAAAAAGAAAAAAAAAAAAAAAACTTGGGGGAAAGGCAAGATACCTTGCATGGGCAATCTGTAAAATATAAATATACAGCCAGAGTGTACACAATTTCTGCTTACACTCTTGCTCCATTTGTTTTTAAATCCCTAGATGAATTTCCCTTTTTGATTGGAGAGAGACCCACAAGAGGAGGCGCTCCATCCACTGATTGAATCCTCAAATGGTGGAATGGCTGAACTGGGGTGAAAGGCAGGAGCCCAGAACTCAACCCAGTCCAGGTCTCCCATGTGGGTGCCAAGGACCTATTTCGTTAAGTCATCACCACTGTCTCAGGGAACACCTTATTGGTAGGAAGCTGGAATCGAAAATGGAGCCAAGACTAAAACCTATGCAGTCCAGTGTGAGACACAGGCATCTAAGGAAATGCACACCCCTTCTGTCTGAATTTTGATTGATTTTATATTGGTCACACCTGAGATTAAGAGTAACAGTAAATAACAAACTTTTGTTTCCTTAGATGTTAATCCAAGACTCTGCAAAAGAAGCATCAGTGCGCTTGGCTTTGAGACTCTACAAAACCCTGCGAAAGATTCGAAAGCGATGTTTCAGACCTACAAACAGATGTACCTAGAGAAGAGGAGCAGGAGCCTGGGTAGCAGCCCTGTGACGTGAACACCGTGAGTGCCGCTGGGAAAGCGGTGGCTTCTGTTCAGAGTGTCTTGCTGGAAATACTCGGTCTCCACAGGAAAGATTACTTGGTCAGAATTTGTTTACCACCTAGGTTCTGTGCTTCGTTGAATTAGCTTAATGAAAATGGCTTATGACCTTTGGGTAAGCAAGCGTACGTGGATGGTGTCAGTCAGGGAAGCCATAAGGTATTTGAACTTCTACCTGAATCAAGTTTACCATTATTTCAAAAGGCTTGCGTGTGCAAATCTTACTTGGAAATGCTGACGTTAGGTCCATCTTGAGGGAGGACTGTCACTTACACTTTGGTTTATTAAACTGTAGTTGTACATACATTTTTTTTTCTAAGCTCCATTAACAAAACTTATTTTTCAAAAGCTCACTGTGAATGTCAAAATATATTCTTAAGTATTTTATATCTAATTGTAAACTTTTTTCCAGAAGTCTTGTTTTCTACTTGTTAAAACTGAACGCAATTTTTGGATAATGTTTTGACATTACTTTTCATACTTGAAATAAACATTTATTTTTTAAAAAAACTAGATCTGAAATCTTACTGTTTGAATTTCTTTGTGGTTTCTTACCCTCACAACAGGTCACACTGTAGAAATATTTTAAAGTCTGAAGTGAAAAGCTGTCAGTAGGTATTTTCAGATTACATTCAGATAAGAAGATAGGAGTTTCACATTCTGGAAATTGGAGATCTTCTTTGTCCACTAGGAAAGCATTGATTATTATAAAATAATGCTGCACAGGATGCTTCAAAAAGTGGGGAAATGGAATTAAAAGGATAATTTAGTGCAGGCTTTTTTTTCCATGTTAATTTTCATCTTACTTGGAAGGCAGAGTAAGTTAAAGTGAGAGAATTCAAGAGGAGAGAATGTATTAACATCTACTGGTTCATTCCCTTAAATGTCCCCAACAGCTAAGGCAGTGCCAGGCTGAAGCCAGGAGCTGGGAATTCAATCCGTGTCTTTGGGGGTGGCAGGGACCCTACTGCTTGAGCCATTATGCCCTGCCTCCCAAGAGTGGACTTCAGCAGAAGCTTGAATTGGGAGTAAAAGCAGAATTCAAACCCAGGTACTTTGATATGGGATGTAGGTGTCTAGGGCAGCAGCGTACCTGTAGTGCCACCTACTTAATGCATATGACTTGCGTTTTTAAAACTTCCAGAAGTGAGCATAGTGGCACGGTGGTTTCAGGTGCTCCATGGGATCCCTGCATCCCACATTGGGGCACCTGGGATCAAGTCTCACCTTCATCTGTGGTCCATCTGCCAGTGCACAGCTCAGGATGCAGTGGGTGATGGCCCTAGTACCTGTATCAGTGCTGCCCACCTTGCAAACCCAGACAGAGTCCTGGGCTCCTGCCAGCTTTGGGTTTTGTGGGCATTTGAGGAGAGAAGCAATGGTTAGAAGATATCTTTGCCACTCTGCCTGTCAAATAAATTTTAAAAATTTTAGAACTACAAAGTGAAAGCTCAATTGTCAGTAGAACCACGCGCAAAGTGAATTACGGCTTCAACTTGGATATTGCAACCAGTCATTAGGAAAACAGCCGCGCAGCTTCTGGGGATATCTGACAACATACATGATGAGTCCAAAGGGGCACTGGAATCGTTTGCCTTTGTGCACCCAAGGTGGCATGTAAGTTTGTGAGACTTTTTTCCCCCACATACTTCTTGATAGACAAAGTGTACAAGCAGGTGGGAGACTTCAGCAGTCCTTAAGCATTAGATTTGTAAAGCTGTGAAGCAACGCTGGTTTTTTTTTTTTTTTTTTTTTTTTTTCAAGAAAATGTTACATGTGCAACCATATATTAGTATTTTCATTGAAATGTCTTTAAAATGCATTTTAAGTTCTTGGAGACTGGATAAACAGCCTTTGGTATTCCTCAGTTTTTAATGTTCTTTTAAAAGGAACAGAGTGGGGGTGCTGCATTGTAGCATGGTGGATAAAGCTGCCACCTGACACTGCCACCCCATTTGGGCCAGCTTGAGGCCCAGCTGCTCCACTTCTAATCCAGCTCCCTGCTAATGGCCTGGGAAAAACAGCAGAAAACACCCCTGCCACCCATATGAGAGACTGAAATGGAGCCCCTGGCTTCATGCTGGCCCAGAGTTGGCCTTTGCAGCCACCTGGGGAGTGCAGTAGTGGATGGAAGGTACATCTCTATTTGTGTCTTCCTCTTTCCCTCTGTGTAAGTCTCTGAGAATAAATAAATCTTAAAAAAAAAATATCTAATGGGGCACAGTGTTGGCATGGCAGTTTAAGCTACTACCTGTGGTGGTGGCACCCTGTATGAACACTGGTTTGAATCCTGGCTGGTCCACTTCTGATGCAGCTCCCTTTTAATGTGGCTGAGAAAGCAGCAGTAGATGGCCCAAGTGCTTGGACACCTGCCACCCACGTAGAAGACCCTGATGGAATCCAGCCTCCTGGCTTCAGTCTGGCACAGTTCCGGTTATTGCTATCACTTGGAGAGTGAACCAGCAGTTAAAGACATCTCCCTCTCTGTCTCCGTCTCCCTCTACCCCTTCTCCTTCACTCTCTGTTCCTCTCTCTGTCTGTAACTCTGCCTTTCAACTCTGCCACTTAACAGTGGCAATACTGATGTTTTGTTTTTGTTTTGTTTATTTATTATTATTATTATTTTTTTTTTGACAGGCAGAGTGGACAGTGAGAGAGAGAGACAGAAAGAAAGGTCTTCCTTTTTGCCATTGGTTCACCCCCCAGTGGCCGCCGCAGCCGGCGCACCGCGCTGATCCGAAGGCAGGAGCCAGGTGCTTCTCCTGGTCTCCCATGCGGGTGCAGGGCCCAAGCACTTGGGCCATCCTCCACTGCCTTCCCGGGCCACAGCAGAGAGCTGGCCTGGAAGAGGGGCAACCGGGACAGAATCCGGTGCCCCAACCGGGACTAGAACCTGGTGTGCCAGCACTGCTAGGCAGAGGATTAGCCTGTTGAGCCATGGCGCCAGCAATACTGATGTTTTACAAACACAGTCAGGTGGAGTTGTTGAAACTTTGATCATTGCTGAAAAGTCACCCTAAATGTTTAAACACTCTTAAATTATGCAACCCATTTAAAGTTGACATAACTGCTCAGTAAAGTTAAATTGGCTACTCAGCTTACTCTTTAATTGCTACATTGTAAGAGCAACAGAGCCCTCAGGAGAAATGCATTGTAAGGAGAAGTGGCAGACACCTGAAGAAGTGGCTGTAGAAGGAAAATAGTGATAGATTTGAATTAATTTCAGAGGAAATGAAAACATCATGGATTAGCATATTTTTTGCACCTTATCTCCTGGAATCCAATTTGCAGACACTCGTTTTCATACCTAAAACATGAAGCTTTGTGGAAAGCTCGATGTGGGACAGGCTTTAAGACTGAGTGGAGTCTTAGAAGCCGCCCCTTGAGGCAGTGGGAACCAGGCACAGTGTTAGGAGGAACCATACGAAAAGAAAACGAGGTGTCATAACCTTGAGCCAGGTCGATGCCGCCTCGTGCCTGTCTGTATCCAGGTGAAACAACTCAAGACCAACTACTGGACTTAGACAATTTATGTTCTTACAGAGAAGAATTCAGGACTTGTAAATATAAATAATGTTGCATTGTTAACACCATCTCCAGGTCTAAAGGAATACATTGCAAGTTCAATTTCATCTAACTCTAGGTATTTAAAGAGAGCTAAGAAGGATTTAAAGCTCTTCCATGTTAAGTTTAGGCCAGAGAAGACAAGACAGAGTATGATTGAGCATTGCATTTCAGCTATAGTGTTTCCTATTGACTGTCTCATCAGGACCCAAAAGTCCTCGGAATAAGGAAAACCTGTGCTGGGTTGCCAGCTTGCTTTCCTCCAAAATTGGGAGATGTCGCCATCAGGGAGTAAATGCAGCTTGAAGAAAGCTTTGCTAGGGGCTGATACCAGGTCAAAGCTAACACTGTAGTGATAACATACTACAAACATGGGTAATAGTAAGCTACAGCTTAACTGGCCAGTAGGCTACCCATGAGCCACCTGTGGCAGTTGAGCACTGGAAGTGATCTGGTCCCAGTTCAGAAGGAAGTGTAAGATCAGCTGTGTAGGTTTGACATGGGGGAGGGGGAGATGGAAGAAGGGAGAAGAAAGAGGGAGGAATCTTGTTTGTCTCACCAAGGGGTGAACTGCATTGGCCTCATGACTGAGGAAGAATATAGGGCAGATAGTGAAGAGTTCTGGGACATGTTACCTTGTATGTATTCATGTGAATCTCAGAATTGGCAGGTAGAGTTCTCATTCAACAAGGAGGAAGACTCTCCACATTAGAAGACAGAACGGAAGCCATCTCTGATTGAGTCTTACAGCCTTTCCCTGTGATTCGTGTTGAAATGCAATACCCTGGGAAATTTTATGTACACATACAAATAAACATTTTAATATTTATGAAGACATCTCTGTAGATGTCTACAATTGATGTGCTGCTGCCTTCCTCTGCCCTGTCATTCCCAGGAGACGTTAAGTTGCCGAAGGCTCTTGCAGTCACAATGCCTTGTTGTCATTGAGGTGAGGGAAGGGTCTATCCATGGTGTCAACATTCTACTAAGATAAAACTAACAGTTAAATCTGAGTTACGGTACAAGGATCAAGCCATATATCAACTTATTTTTAAGAGACATGAAGGTGCAAAATTCCATGGAAAAATGAAAGTAAAAAATAAGTTGCGCAAAGAAAAATTTGCAATCCAGGCATAATACAGTTTTCATGAGCTTTTTATTTTTTAAAATATATCTTGTTTCGGTTTTTAATATTCAGTATGGCTCATAGATAAAATTCAGAAAATAAAATATTCACTCTTTTCCTCTCCTTTCTTTTTCTCATTCTTTTCCCTTTTTGTTTTTTCAGTTTTTCAGGTAACATTATAGGCAAGGGTTTTGTCTACTAAATAAAGAGTACGAGTAAAAACAGACCCTAGTTTTTAGAAATGCAGGCAAGAGCCATAAACAATAATCAAATGGAAAGATGACCACGTCACCCTTATATAGTAAACTTTGTAGTAATCAAATCATTGAAACAGTAGTATGCCATTTTTTTATTAATTGTTTGAAGGAGTTAAAGACGGAGAGATAGAGCTTCTGCCCACTGATTAACTCCAAAGATGACCGCAACAGTGGGGGCTGGACCAGGCCAGTGGCAGGAGCTAGGAGTTTTCTTGAGGTCTCCCATGTGATGCAGGAACCTAGACACTTGGTCTATCTTCCAGTGCTTTCCCAGGCATATTAGCAGGGAAAGCTTAGCCCACTGTGCCACAGCCCAAGACCTGGTATAACATTCTTAACCACTGGTTTGACAAAGGTATAAAAGTTTGGCAAAACTGTATTTGCAGCAATACTGGTAGGGACATTGGCTTCTTTTTTTTTTTTTTTTTTTGCTCCCACATAAAAGGAAGAACCTACAGTATTTGTCCTTCTATGTCCTGGTCATTTTACCCAACATGATATTTTCCAGGTGCATCTCATTTTGCTACAAATGGTTGCATTTCATTGTTCTTCTGTAGCTGAATGATATTCCATTGTGTAGGTATAGCACATTTTCCTTCCTTTATCCAATGGTGGGGGCCTTGGTTGATTCCGTATTTTGGCTGTTGTGAACGATGCTGTTATAAATGTGGTGCAGCTATTTCTTTGTTACAACATGTTCGTGTCTCAGGGATATACCCAAAACTGGATTGCTGGATTATATGGCAAGTATATTTCTAGTTTTTAAGGAAATTACTGTACTATTTTCCACAGTAGTTCCTAATTTACATTTCCAGTGACAGTGTATAAATGTTTCTCTTTCTGCACATCATCACTGGCACTTGCAATTCTCTGTCTTTTTTATTTTAGCCACTCTGACGGGGTGAGGTGATCTTATTGTGGTTGTGATTTGCATTTCCCTGATGGCTAGTGATGTTGAGAATTTTTTCATAATATTTTGGCTGTTTGTATTTTTCTTTGGAGAACTGTGTGTTGTTGAAGTCTTTTACCCATTTATTAACTATGTTGGTTGTTGAGCTTTTTAAGTTGCTGATACATTCTGGATATTAATCCTTTGTCAGGTAGCTTGAAAATACTTTTTCCCATTCTGTTGGATGTCTCTTCACTCTTGATAATTTCTTTTAAAGAAGCATCTGAGTTTGATGTAATCCCATTTGTTTAATTTTGTTTTTGTTGCCTGTATTTTAATGGATCTTGTCCAAGAAGTCATCCCCTACACCAATGTCTTTTAGTGCTTCCCCTATAGCTTCTTCTAGCAGTTTTATAATCTTAAGTCTTAAATTTAGGTCTTTGACCCATTTTGAGGTTTTTTGTTTTTTGTTTTTTTATGGTGAGATGTAATGTATCTAATTTCATTCTTCTCCTTAAATATATATATTCTGCAATATGTATATTGCCAGCAGCATTTATTAAAGAGATTATCCTTACCTCATTATATGGTCTGGGCACTTTGTCAAATATCAGTTGGCTGTATGTATGTAGATTAATTTCTTGGATCTTTATTCTGTTCCATTGATTCAAAGTATCAGTTTTGAGGCAAGTACCATGCTATTTTAATTACTATAGCTTTGTAGTATGTTCTGAAGTCAGATATTGTGATGCCTCCAGCTTGAATTTTTTCCTCAATTGCTTTGGCTACTCTGGATCTTTTGTGATTCCATATGAATCTTAGAGTTGTTTTTTCTAATTATTTAAAGAATGTAGTTGATGTTTTTATGGGGATTTCATTGAATCTTTAGGTAATATAGATAATTTAATAATATTGATTCTTCTAATCCATGTGCAAGGAATTTCTTCTAATCCATGTGCAAGAAATGTCTTTCCAGTTTTTTGGTCCTTGCTGAAGTTTTTCAACAATGTTTTAAAATTTTCGTTGTAGAAATCTTTGACTTCTGGGATTCCAAGATGGCAGAATAGGGAGGGAGCTTACTGCTCCAGTATAGGGGAAGATAGTTTTAAAAAGTGGAGAGAGTGCAATCTTAGGGAAGAGTAAACGAGAAAACTGCAGTGGAAACTGTGGGGAAGTTATAGGGGTGCTGTGGGTCTGCATGGATTGTGTGCACATGCACCATGTACATGGACGGAACACAGAACCCCAGCAGCCCAGAGCCTCAGCACCACCTTTGGCAACTGTGGTGAGACCAGACTGCAGCAGCCCAAGCCACTGGTGATATAGCTGCAGGGGCCTGGCATGAGTCTGGCTTGGAGTCCTCTGGGGTATGTAGCTGCCAAAATAGTGTTTCACTCTACAACCTCTCGACAGTAGCGCCCTGCAATTGTTGCATCAGGGCTGGTGCCATTTTGGACATGCATAACAGCTGTGCCAGCTTGTGTCTGTATGCCCTGCAACCAGCTGAGAGGAGATGTCTGAGACTAGCTAGAAGGATTGCTGGGGCTGGGCACCCATGGGGGACTGTGAGGAGCCCCCAGCCTCCAAGCATGTAATGGGCTTAGGCTGCCTGAGAGGAGTACCAATAGGTGACTGGCTCTGTGAGTGTCTCTACCTCTCTGGACAGGATGGACTGGCAGGACAGAGTGGATACTCTTTACCCCATCACTGTGCGAGCCTTGTGTACTAGGACTGTGGAAATACTGTGGCTGCATGGGAGGGTGTGGGGGGTATGGCTGAGTCTCTGGTCAGGTGCTGTGGGCAGCTCCACACGCTCAGTGCTCCCTAATTGCCTGCGGTGGGTCATTGCTGTGGCATTCACACAGTGAGGATGGCACAGATCCTTTGTGTGGTTCTCATGGCAACACAGATGAATATTGCACCCACTGGGGCTAGCACCTGGGTGTTGGTTGCTTTAGAGAAGAAGAGGTAAGGACAAGATTATGCCAATAGCTCCTCTCTGACTAAAAAAAAAAATTTACCACGCCCAACTTTGATGTCACTTTGGTTATTCCCCTCACCCTGAGCCACTGAGCAGAGCTCCCTGGCCACAGCCAGCACATGGTTCTGGGTATTCACTGAAAAAGCAGACACTCCACTAAGCCATAGAGCCATAGAGCCATAGCCCAAAGATAAAAGCATTTGGGAGGGGACTGGCGCTGTGGTGTAGCAGGCAAAGCCACCACCTGCAGTGCCGGCATCCCATATAAGCACCAGTTTGAGTCCTGGCTGCTCCATTTCTGATCCAGCTCTCTGCTATGGCCTGGGATAGCAGTAGAAGATGGCCCAAGTCCTTGGGCCCCTGCACCTGCATGGGAGACCCAGAAGAAGCTCCTGGCTCCTGGCTTTGGATTGGTGCAGCACCAACCATTGCGGCCAGTTGGGGAGTGGACCAGTGGATGAAAGACCTCTCTGCCTCTCTTCTATCTGTGTAACTGAAATAAATAAATAAATAAATAAATAAATAAATAAATCTTTTTAAAAAACCATCAGAGGGGAAAAAAAGTGTCCCCACAAATACCTAAAAATAAATGCAGAATTTCAAGAAACAATACGGAAGCCAATCTGACACCCCTCAAAGAAACACAGCAATACTTCAATACTAGAATGTGAAGAGGAAGTACTTGATGAAACGCCAGAATGGAATTTTAAAAATTACTCAGAATAACTCAAAAGTAATCAGAAGCAATTCCATGAATTAAAGAAGTCCATACATGACATGAATGAAATTTTTCCCCATGAAATTGAGATTTTAAAGAGAAAATAGGACAAAATATTAAAAATGAAGGATTCAATAGAAAAAAATAATAAATGGAGTGGAAAGCCTTAACAGAATCAATGATGCAGAAGAAAGAATATTCAGGTTGGAAGACAAATCTCCAGAAATTTTATAGTCAGGCCACAAAAAAGAAATTAGAAAAATTAAAAGCACTATTGAAGATTTATGGGATATTATCAAACACCCCAGCATATTTGGTCTTAGAAGTTTCTGAAGGTGTGGCAAGAGAGAATGGATTAGAAGGCCTTTCTAGTTAAACAATTACCAAGAATGTCCCCAGTTTGGAGAAAGAAAGGGATGTCCAAGTACAGGAAACACATAGAACTCTTAATAGAAATGACCAGAGAAGATCTTCACCATGACACATTGTAGTCAAACTTTATTCAGTAAACCATAAAGAAAAGATTCTACAATATGCATAATAGAAATGCTAGATTATTTTCAGAGGATCGCCAATTAGACTCAAAGCTGACTTCTCATCAGAAACCCTGCAGGGTAGGAGAGAATGGTACTATAACCTGCAAAGCTCTCATGAATGAAGGTGAAATAAAGACTTTCCATAACAAACAAAAATTGAAAGAATTTGTCGCCACCAATCCAGCCTTACAAAGATGCTAAAAGATGTGCTACACACAGAAACAGTCATCACTATGAAAGAAGGTGAATGCAGAAAATCCCAATAAAAGCACATAGGAAATCCAAGTAAACAAAAGTAATATTTATGGAAAAGTGGCAGGGCCAAGTTGTTACTTGCCAGTAGCCACCTTGAATCTAAATGGCCCCAACTCTCCAGTTAAAATATACAGACTGGCTGAATGGGTTAAAAAACAAGACCCATCAATTTGCTGCCTACAAGAAACACATCTCACCAGCAAAGATGCATGCAGACTGAAAGTGACTAAAGATAGTCCAAGCTAACAGAAACCAAAAAAGAGCTAGTGTAACCATCCTAATATTAGACCAAATAGAATTTAACACTAAAACTGTTAAACAAAGAAAGGCACTAGATGATGATGAAGGGATAAATTCAACAGGAAGGTCTAACTATCATAAACATGTATGCACCCAATTATAGGACACCTGGCTATTTATAAGAAATGTTAATGGATCTAAAGAGATACATAGACTCCAATACAATAGACATGGGGAATTTCAATATTGCAGTTTCAGCAACGAACAAATCACACAGAAAATCAGCAAGGAAACAATAGAGTTTATCGATACTATAGACCAAATGGACCTAACAGATATTTACAGAACTTTTCATCCTATGGATGCAGAATATACATTATTCTCACCAGTGCATAGAACTTTCTAGAGGATAGACCACATGCTAGGCCATAAAGCAAGTCTCAGCAAAGTTTTAAAAATACCATGCATCATCTCGGACCATAATGGAATGAAGCTGAAACCAACAACTCACGAATCTCTAGGGGCCGGCACTGTGGCATAGCCAGTAAGTCCGACACCTGCAGTGCTGGCATCTCATAAGGGCACCAGTTTGAGGCCCAGCAAATCCACTTCCAATCCAGCTCTCTTCTATAGCCTGGAAAAGCAGTAGAAGATGGCTCACATGCTTAGGCTCCTGCACTAATGTGGGAGACCCAGAAGAAGATCCTGGCTTCGGATCAGTGCAGCTCCAGCTATTGCAGCCATTTGGGGAGTGAACCAGTGGATGGAGAACATCTCTCTCTCTCTCTCTCTCTCTCTCTCTCTCTCTCTCCTTGCCTCTCCTCTCTGTGTGTAACTCTGACTTTCAAATACATAAATCTTTAAAAAAAAAAATCTCTAAAACATATGCAAACACAAGGAGACTGAATAATATGCTCCTTAAAGAATAGTGGATCATAGAAAGATCAGAAGAGAAACTAAAAAATTTCTGGAAACAAATGAAGATGACAATATAGTGTATCAAAACTTTTGGGATACAGCAAAAGCAGTGTTGAGAGGGAAATTTATAGCAATTGGTGCCTAAATCAAGAAATTAGAAAGGCACCTAATAAATGAGCTGTGAGTGCATCTCAAGGACCTAGATAACACACCAAACCCAAAATTAATAGGAACAAAATAATTAAAATTGAGTAGAAATAAAATTGAGATAAAAAATACAAAGGATCCATGAAATAAAGAACTGGTTTTTTGAAAACATAAAATTGATAAACATTGACCCAACTAACCAAAAACAAGGGCAAAGATGCAAATCAATGTTGAAAAAGGAAATGTAACAACAAATACCACAGAAATAAAATGAATAATCAGGAAACACTACAAAGAGCTGGATGCCAACAAATCAGGAAACCTAGAAGAAATGGATAGATTCCTGGAGAAAGACAACCTACCAAAATTGAGCCATGATGACATAGAAAACCTCAACAGACCAATAACCAAGATGGAGATTGAATCAATAGTAAAGACTGTCCCAAGAGAGAAAAGCTTAGGACTAGATGGCTTCACAGCTGAATTGAACCAGACAGTTTAAAGAAGAACTAACTCAGTTCTTTTCAGGCTTTCCAAAAACAATTGAGAGGAAGGGAATCCTCCCACACTCCTATGAAGCCAGCATCACTTTAATTACAAAACCAGAAAAAGATACAACAGACAAAGAGAACTATAGGCCAGTTTCCCTGATGAACATAGACATAAAAATCCTCAAAAAGTCCTAGCCAATTGAATCCAACAAAACATCAGCAAGATCATTCACCTATATCAACTGGAATTTATCCCTGCTATGCAGGATGGTTCAACATTCGCAAATCAATACATTTGATACACATTAACAAACATGAATAAAAACCATATGATTATCTCAATAGAGAAATCATTTAATAAAATACAACATCCTTTCATGATGAAAATTGTAGGCAAATTGGGTATAAAGGAACATTCCTCAAAATAGTTAAGGCAATTTTTGATAAACGCATGGCCAGTATCTTACTGAATGGGGAAAAGTTTGAAGCATTCTCACTGAGATCCAGAACCAATGTTGCCCAATCTCAGCATTGCTATTCAATAAATTCCTGGAGGTTTTAGCCAGAGCCATGAGGCAAGATAAAGAAATCAAAGGGAGGGTCTGCTGCTGTGGCACAGTAGGTTAATCCTCTTCCTGCATCACTGGCATCTCATATGGGCACCAGTTCTAGTCCTTGCTGCTCCTCTTCCTATCCAGCTCTCTGCTGTGTCCTGGGAGAGCAGTGGAAGATGGCTCAAGTGCTTGGGCCCCTCCACCTGCATGGGAGACCTGGAAGAAGCACCTGGCTCCTGGCTTCAGTTCAGTGCAGCTCTGACTGTTGCAGCCATTTGGGGTGTGAACCAGCAGAAGGAAGGCCTTTCTCTCTCTCTCTCCCTCTCATTGTCTGTAACTCTACCTCTCAAAGAAAGAAACCAAAGGGATACAAATTGCAGAGGTGGAATTCAAAAATTCTATTTACAGATGACATGATTCCAAATATAGAGGATCCAAAATACTCCTCTAAGTGACTATTGGAAGTCATAAAAGAATTTGGTGAAATGCCAGGATATAAATTAACACACAAAAATCAGTAACCTTTGTATGTAGATAATGCCATGGCTGAGAAAGAAGTTCTAAGATCAATCCTATTCACATTAGCTCTCAAAAAATTAAGTACTTTGGAATAAAGTTAACCAAGTACATAAAAAAATCTCTGATGAAAACTATTAAATACTAAAGAAAGAAATAGAAGACATTAAAAAATGGAGAAATCTTCCATGTTCATGAATTGGAAGAATCGACATAAAAATGTCCATACTATCAAAATCAATTTACAGATTCAGTGCAGTCCCAAACTACCATCAGCATTCTTTGCAGATCTAGAAAAAAAATTGATACTAAAATTCATATGGAAACACACGAGACCCCAAATAGCTAAAGCAATCTTATACAACAAAAAGAAAGCCAGAAGCATCACAATATCTGATTTCAAGACACACTATAGGGCAATTATCATCAAAACAGCCTGGTATTGGAGGAAAAAAAGATGGATAGACCAATGGAACAGAATAGAAACTGCAGAAATCAATCCACACATCTACAAACAACTTATCTTTGACCAGATAGCTAAAATCAATCCTTGGAACAAGGACAGTCTCTTCAACAAATGGTGCTGGGAAAACAGGATCTCCAAGTGAAGAAATATGAAGCAAGACCCCTACCTTACACCTTACACAAAAATCAACACAAAATGGATGGAAGACCTCAATCTATGACTGAAACCATCCAATTATTAGAGAACATTGGGGAAACCCTACAAGACATCGGCATATGCAAAGACTTCTTGGAAAAGACCCCAGAAGCACAGGAAATCAAAGCCAAAATTGACAAATGGAATTATATCAAATTGAGAAGCTTCTGAACTGCAGAAGCAAAGTGAAAAGGCAACTGACAGAATGGGAGAATATATTTGCATACTGTGCAACTGATAAAGGATTATAGCTAAAGGATTTATTTCCAGAATACATAAATAGTTCAAAAACTCAACAATCTAGTTAATAAATGGGCAAAGGACTTGAACAGACATTTTTCAAAAGAGTAAATCCAGATGGCCAACAGACATATGAAAAAAGTGTTTAGGATCACTAGCCATCAGGGAAATGCAAATCAGAAACTACAATGAGATTTCTTCTCACTCCCATTAGAAGGGCTTTTCTGTAGAAATGAGCAAACAACATATGCTGGTGAAGATGCAAAAATGGTGCCCTAACCCACTGTTGGTGGGAATGTAAACTGGTACAGCCATTGTTGAAGACAGTATGGAGATACCTTAGAAATATGAATATAGACCTACCATATGACCCAGTCATCCCATTTCTAGGAATTTACCCAAAGGAAATGTAATCAGCATATGAAAGTTATCTGTACTCCCATGTTTGTTGTAGCTCAATTCACAATAGCTAAGATGAAACCAACAAAGGGGTCAGTCAACTGAAGAGTGGATAAAGAAACTATGTTATATGTACTCCATGGAGTACTACACAGTAATAAAAAAAAAAAAGCCTGTTGTTTGAACAAAATGGATACAACTGGAAAGCATTATACTTAGTGGAATAAGCCAGACAAACACCATGTGTTTTCCCTGAACTGTGCTAACTAATAGAGATTCTAAAAGGTAGTCTATAGAACTGAAATTGGCACTTTGTGATGTGATATCTTTGAACAGCCATTGTCTTGACTGTTGAGGAACAGGGGTTTTTTTTTTTATACTATTTGTTGAACTCTTTACTTTAGTGTATGATTACTCTTATGAATATATAATTAATTGAAAATAGATCTTAGTAAAAAATAAGAATGGGAATAGGAAAGGGAAGAGGAAGAAAGGTGAGAGTGCAGGTGGGAGGGAGCATAGGAAGAGAAGAATCACTATGTTTCTAAAGTTGTATATATGAAATGCATGAAGTTTGTATACCTTAACTAAAACATTTCTAAGGTAAAAATAATAAAGCATTAAAAATACTTGAACAGTTAAGAAAATCTTTCACTTCTATGGTTAAATTTATTCCTAAATATTTGACATTTTTGTGGCTGTTGTGAATGAGATTTCTTTCTTGCTTTTTCTTTCAGTGTGCTCATATTAACATAAAAAGCTGCAGTTTATTATGTTTATTTTGTAATCTGCAACTTCAGTGAATTGGTGTATCAGTTCTTAAAGGCTTTTAGTGGAATGTTCAGGTTTATCCTTGTGTAAAAACATCTAGTCTGCAATATATTTTGACTTCCTCTTTTCCCAGTTTTTATTTTTTTAAGATTTATTTATTTGAAAAAGTTACAGGGGGAGGGAGAGAGAGATTGTCTATCCACTGATTGACTTCTCTGCGGGCTACAGTGGTTTCGGTTGGGCCAGGCTGAAGCCAGGATTCAGGAGCTTCTTCCATATTTCCCACGTTGGTGGCAGGGGACCAGCACTTGGACCACCTTCTGCTGGTTTTCCAGGGCCATCAACAGGGAGCTGGATCAGAAAGAGCAGCTGGCACTTGAACCACTGCATATATAGTAGGTTAGCATCATAGGCAGTGACTTTACCTGCTACACTGCAACACCCGCCTCTGACTCCCTCCTTCCCTCCCTCCTTCTCTCTTTCTCTCTCTCTCTCTCTTTCTTTCATATTTACTTATTGATTTAAAGCACAGATTTACAGTAAGGGAGAGACAGAGATCTTCCATTTGCTGGTTCACTCCACAAATGGTTGCAATGGCCAGGTCTGGGCCAGGAAGTAGCTAGGAGCTAGGAGCTTCATCCGGGTCTCCCATGTGTTGGCAGAGACCCAAGCACTTGTACCATCCTCCACTGCTTTCCCAGGTACATTAGCAGATAGCTGTGTAGGAAGCAGAGCAGGTGGAACTTGAACTGGAGCCCATGAGGGCGCAGTGGCGGCCCTCCTGCCCTTTATTTTTTGTGCTCCCTACATGCTCTTGCTAATCCTCCCAGTACTGTATTGAATAAGAATGGCGAAAGTGAACATCTTTGTCTTGGTCTGGATTTGGGGGGAAATGCCTTCAGCTTTTCCCCACTCATGCTGATACTGGCTGTTGGTTTGTCAAATACAGCTTTATAATTTTGAGGTTTGTTCCTTGTATACTTAATTTGTCGAGGGTTTTTATCATTAAGTGCCATAGAATCATCGAATGCTTTCTCCACATCTATTGAGATGACCATATGGTTTTTGTTCTTAACTCTGTTGATGTGATTTATGACGTTTTCTGATTCCCAAATGTTGAACCACCCTTGCGTCTCGGAGATAAATCCTATTTGATCGTGATGTATCATCCTTTCCATGTGATTTTGGATTTGCTTTGCTTCTGTTTTGTTGAGAATCTTTGTGTTCATCAAATCTTAGTCTGTAGTTTTCATGTTGTCTTTTTTTGATTTTGATATCATAGTAATGCTGGCCTCGAAGAGTTTGGTAGAGTTCAAGCCTATTCAGTATTTTGAAATAGTTTGAAGAGTACTGGAGTTAGTGCCTCTTTAAATGTTTTCTAGAATTTAGTAGTATCGCCTATTTTTTAAAGAATTATTTATTTGAAAGACGTAATTATAGAAAGAGGTAAAAGGGGCTGGTGCTATGGCGTAGTGGGTAAAGCTGCCACCTGCAGTGCCGGCATCCTATATGGGCGCCTGTTGGAGACCTGGCTGCTCCACGTCTGGTCCCGCTCTCTACTGTGGCCTGGGAAAGCAGTAGAAGATGGCCCAAGTCGCTTGGCTCCTGCACTCACGAGGGAGACCCAGAGGAAGCTCCTGGCTCCTGGCTCTTGGCTTTGGATCAGCGCAGCTCTGGCCATTACAGCCAATTGGGGAGTGAACCATCAGATGGAAGAACTCTCTCTGCCTCCCTTTCTCTTTCTGTGTAACTCTGTATATATTTGAAAGAGGTAGAGAGAGATAAAAGTCTTCCATTCCACTGGTTCACTCCCTAAATGACCGCAATGGCCAGAACTGAGCTGATCCAAAACCAGGAGCCAGGAGCTTCTTCTAGGTCTCCCACACAGATGCAGGGGCCCAAAGAGTTGGGCCATCTCCTACTGCTTTCCCAAGCCATAGCGTAGAGCTGGATCAAAAGAGGAACAGCTGGGACTCGAACCAGCACCCATATGGGATGCCAGCGCTGGAGGCTGGGGCTTTAATGCACTACACCAGAGCACCAGCCCCTGATGGAAGACTTTTGATTACTGCTTCAGTCTCATTGCTTTTTATAGATCTGTTTAGATGGTCTGTATCTCTTGGTTTAATATTGGTAGGTTATGTGTATCCAGGAATTTACTCATTTCTTTGAGGTTTTCCAGTTTATTAGCATGTAACTTTTTTTTTAGTAATTTCTTATGATTCTTTGTATTTCAGTTGTAATGTCTCCTTTTTCATCCCTGATTTTATTTGAGTTTTTCTGTTGTTTGTCTGTCTAAAGTGTTGTCAGTTTCATACGACTGTTTTTTTTTTTTTAAACAATTTATTTATTTGAAAGGCCGAGTTAGAGAGAGGGAGAGTCAGAGAGAGAATCTTCCATCTGCTGGTTCACTTCCCAGTTGGCCACAGTAGCCAAGGCTGAGCCAGGCCAAAGCCAAGAGCCAGGAACCAGGAGCTTCATCCAGGTCTCCCATGTGGGTGCAGGGTCCCAAGCACTTGGGCCATCTTCTACTGCTTTCCCAGGCCATAGCAGAGAGCTGGATGGGAAGTGAGCAACCAGGAGTCAAACCAGCACCTGTATGGGATACAGGTGTCACAGGCAGCAGGTTAACCCACTGAGCCACAGCGCTGCCCCCATGGTTTTTCTCTTTTATCTTCTCAAAAGAAAAAAATTTTTGTTTTGGTGGTTTTGGTTTTTTGGTTTTTTTGTTTTGTTTTGTTTTGTTTTTTATTTTTTGGTCTCAATTGCTTTTATTTCTGTATTGACCTTTTTCATATCTTGTCTCCTGCTGATTTTGAGATTTTGAGTTTCTTTGTTTTTATTTTTCTTTTTTTTAAAGATTTTAACGCCTATTTTTGTTTTTCTTTCTTTCTTTTTTTTTTTTTTTTTGACAGGCAGAGTGGACAGTGAGAGTGAGAGAGACAGAGAGAAAGGTCTTCCCTTGCCGTTGGTTCACCCTCCAATGGCCGCCACGGTTGGCGCGCTGCGGATTAGCCTAGTGAGCCGCGGCGCCAGCCTTATTTTTGTTTTTCTAAGCCTTCAAGATGCATCATTAGATCATTTATTTGAGACAATTTTCTATTTTTTAATGTAATCACTTAATGCTATAAACTTCTCTTTTAATACTGCTTTTGCTATATCCCACAGGTTTTTTAAAAAAAGATTTATTTCATTTATTTGAAAGAGTTAGAGCAAGAGGTAGAGACAGAGAGAGAGAGAGAGAGGTCTTCCATCCACTGGTTCACGCCCCAATGGCTTCAACGGCCAGAGCTGAGCTGATCCAAAGCCAGGATCCAGGGCCTTCTCTGGGTCTCCCATGTAGGTGCAAGGGCCCAAGCACTTGGTCAATTCTCCACTGCTTTCCCAGGCACATTAGCACGGAGCTGGACTGGAAGTGGAGTAGCCAGGACTTGAACTGGCGCCCATATGTGATGCCAGCACTGCAGGCTGGGGCTTTAACCCAGCATGGCACAGCAGCAGCCCTTGTCCTGTAGGTTTAAATACATTGTGTTTAAATTTTCATTTGTTTCAAGAATTGTTTTGATTCCTTTATAACTTCATCAGTGACCCATTGATCATTCAGTGTCATGTTTAATTTCCATATGTTTATGAGTGTTCTATTGTTCTTGTTGCTTTCTAGTTTTAACTGCTTTGTGGTCTGAGAAGAAACATGATATGATTAAAATCTTTTTAAATTTACTGAGACTTGGAGCCCCTGTTGTGGCATAAGAGGTAAAGCTACTGCCTACAATGCCAGCATCCCAGAAGGGCACCGGTTCATGTCCTTGCTGTTCCACTTCTCATCCAGCTTCCTGCTGATGGCCTAGGAAAAGCAGCAGAAGCCCAAGCGTTTGGGCGCCTGCCACCCACATGGGAAACGTGTGAAAATGCTGGCTCCTGGCTTCACCTGGCCCAGTGCTGGCTACTTTAGCCATCTAGGGTGAGAACCAGCAGATCGAAGATCTTCTCTCTGTCTCCCTCTGTCTCTATAACTCTGACTTTCTACATAAATAAATAAATCTTCTAAAAAATAAATTTCCTGACACTTGACTTGTGACCTGGTAAATGGTGTAACCTAGAAAACATTTCATGTGTTGCTGAGAAAAATGCATAGTTTGTGAAATGTCATGAAAATATGTGTTAACTCCGTTAGCTCCGTTGTATGGTTTAACTCCCATGTGTCTTTATCAGTTTTCTGTCTGGATGATCTGTCCATTGATGCTGTATGGTGTTGAAGCCACCCACTGTTGTTACATTAGAGTCTGCCTGTCTGTTTAGGCCCAGTAGTATTTGCTGTTGCTGGATATATCAGTGTGGTCTTGGGGTGGCTGCGTATATATTTATGATTGTTTTATCTTTCTGCTGAATCAAACCTCTTACCAAAACACAATGTCCCGTTCCCCTTTTTCTTTTTGCAGTCTTTGATTTAAAGTCCGTTTTATCTCATATGAGGATAGCTACTGCAGCCCTTGTTTGGTTTTCATTTGACTGGTGTGTCTTTTTCCAGCGCTTCTCTTTTGGTCTGTGTGGATTTTTGTGGAGTGAGTTTCTTGTGGAGCACTGAGTGGGGTCTGGGTTTTCTCTTTTTTATCCATTCAGCCAACCTGAATCTTCTGACTGGTGAATTAACCCGTTTACATTCAGGGTTAGTGTTGGTAGACGAGAACTAACACTTGTCATTTTCTTGATGGGATGCTGATTCTGCCTGCTGTGTTGGTGAATTTGGCGATGTTGTGTGTTTTTGTGGTGTTTACTTCTAACAAGGACCCCCTTCAGAACTCCCCGCGAGGCTGCTGGTGAATTGTCTCGGCTTTTGCTTTTCTGGAAAACAGCGTATTTCTCCTTCACTTCTGAAAGATAGCTTCATTGGATATTTACTGGTTGGTTCACAGGTTTTTTTTTTTTTCCTGTTTAAGACCTTGACTGTATCAGGTCATCCTGTTCTGGCCTGTAGGGAAGTCTGCTGTTAGTATACTGGGTTTTTCTATGTAACTTGATACTTTTATCTTCAGGAGTCTCTGCTTGTCCTCAGCTTTTGACAGCTTGAATACAACATGCCTTGGAGAAGAGCTGCTTGGTGGAGGCTGCTTGGAGTCCTTTGAGCTTCCTATATCTGAATGTCCGTGGCTTCCTCAAGAGTTGGGAAATTTTCAGCTATTATTTTATTTAGCAGGTTCTCAGTGCCTTTTTCCTTCTCCTTCAGGAATACCTCTGATAGCAGTGTTTGGTCATTTGATGGTATCCCATATTTCACATAGACTTTCTCCATTCTTTTTCATTATTTTCTCTTTATTCTTGTCTGATTGGGTTATTTTATAAGTTTTGTCCTTGAGATCAGAAATTCTTTCCTGTACTTGGTCCATTCTGCTGTTAAAGTTTTCAGTTACATTTTTATTTCACTGATTGAAGATTTCTTAACCAAAATTTCCATTTGGTTCTTTTCAGTGATTTCTATCTCATTAGTAATATTTTTCATTTTGGTCAGTTATTGATTTCCTCATCTCTTTTTTTTTTTTTTTACGATTTTGCATATTTGAACGTCAAAGTTTCCGAGAGAGAGGGAGAGAGGGAGAGACAGAGAGAGGGAGAGAGAGAGAGGTAACTTCCATCTACTCATTCATTCCCCAGGTTGTAATGGCCAGTCCTGGGTGAGGCTGAAGGCAGGAGCCAGGAACTTCTTCCAGGTTTCCCACATAGGTGGCAGGGGCCCAAACACTTGGGCCATCTTCTGCTTGCTGAGGCTATTAACAGGGAGCTGAATTGAAAGTGAAGTAGCCAGAACACAGACTGGTGACCATGAGGGATGCCAGCATCATAGTGGTGGCTTTCCCTGCTGTATCACAACATGGCCCCGGTTCTCCCGTTTTTGAAGCTGTCTGTATTTTATCGCAGACTGTCCTTGCAGCCAGTGTTCTGAATTCTGTTTCTGGCACTTCTTAGGTTACCTTCAGTTCAGGATCTAAATCCAGAGAGCAGTGTGTTCTCCTGGAGGTGTCATGCTGCCTGGCTTCCTTCTGTCTCCTGTGTCCCTGCGTGATGTCTGTGCACCTGATGTCTCAGTCTCTCATTTGTGGAGGAGGTTTTATTGGAGAAGAGTTTGTGCTCTGGTTGGAACGCAGGATATCACTTGGCTTTGTGCTCTGGCTTTGGTTCTGGGTGAGCCCAGAGGTGTGGTCTCCGAGTGATTTCTTTTGCTTTAATCACTGTCGGTTGTGTCTGTGACACAGTGGTCTAGTCTGCTGCGGTTTGTAGGGCCAGAAGTGTGACTCTGAGATGAACGTGGGTTTACTAGGGTGTGTGTCCTAAGTCCACAGAGAGTTTGGTGTGAACCACTCTGAGGATTGTGATAGCCAGGAACACCTTCTTGATGATCCTGGGGCCTGGGGCACCAGTTGCTGTGGTTCTACGGCCTGTGATGTGGATGAGGTCCCTTCCTCGGGTTCTGTTAGGAGCATGCAACTGATGCTGTGCTTCTAATACCAGCAGCCATGGTCCCGGCACTGGGGGATGCCAGCTGAACCCTGCTTCAGTCCTGCAGGGTGCCTCAGGGCGTGAGGAGATGCTGCTGTGGAAGGTGTGACTCCAGAGGGGTGGAACGCAGGTAGGTCATTCCCTGTGTCCACCAAGTAGATCCCGGTGAGACTGAGGGAGTTAGGATTGTTATGACCTGTGTAGGGTTCTGTGGGGTCATTCCCCAGGTCTCCCAGGGTGGCAGTTTTTTGTTTTGTTTTGTTTTGTTTTTAATGAGCTGTTGCTGGTGCTTGACCCCAGAAGCCACTGGGAAACCCCCTCCGCCCCCGATCACATAGAGTGAGCGAGTGTAGTTCTGGGGCTAATGCCCCCAAGCTCCCACAGTTTGAGGCAGGAGATCTGTTCTCTGCCCTGCAGTTGGCCTTGACCGCGGCTCGGATGGCTTCTGGGAGCAGCACAGCAGATCCTGCTTTCGGCTTTGTGTAGCGGAGTGTGGCACTCCAGGGGTGGGGGGCAGTGTGGCTTCCCGTCTCAGAGCCGAGCAGTGGCTGCATCCCCAGTCAGTTCCCTGCTGGAGTACAAGCCAGCAGACGCCTGGAATCCTCTCAGTGGGAGTGCCGCCCTGGGCAGGCCTCGGACCCCGTTTCTTGCTGTCTCACAGAGTCTTCCTTCTCTGTGGTCACTTCCTGCCTGAGAGTCTCTGTCAGTCGGACCCCTGGAAACGTGGTTCTCCCTCGGGTTTCTTTCGTGTCCTAGAGCGACTGAAGGCCATGTGGCTGCACCTGCTCAGCCACGTTGGATCACGCCTGGCTGCCGAGGTTTCCATCTTCCTTGTTCTCGGAAGCACGTGGAGGTCTCCAGAACTGCACCATTTCACGTCTTCTCTTGTGTCCAGGTGAGGGCCCCTCTGAGAGGGAGCTTCATGGAGATATACCAAGGGCAGGTCCCTGGGGGCCTCCGGGGAACAGAGCTCCCCATGAGCTCTCTGAATATCCCTCCTGCATCGTCCTGACAGATGATTCCTTTTCTATACTACTTGTTAGGGCTTTCTTTTGAAAGTTATTTTTAAAGTGGTTTTGTTTTCATTTTTTTATTAAAAATTTTTTTTAGATTATTTGAAAGGCAGAGTCAGAGAGAGATTGTTCCATCGGCTGGTTTACTTCTCAGGTGTCTGCAGCCAGGGCTTGTCCAGGGCTTGCCGTCTGGGTCTCCCATGTGGGTGGCTCAGGTCCAGTCCCTTGGGCCATCCTCCACTGCCTTCCCAGGCACTTTGGCAGGGAGCTGGCCTGGAAGCAGAATACCCGGGACTCGGTCTGCCCTCCAGTGTGGGATGCTGGGGTCACAGGCAGTCGCTTGACTCGCAGTGCCACAGTGCCAGCTCCTTCACAGCCTTTGTAAAATTTATTTTTGTTTTTGTATAAAATAGGGCTGGCTGCATCCCATGTTGGAGTGCCTGGGTTTGAGTCCTGGCTCTGCTTCTGATTCCAGAGTCCTGCTAGCGTAGATGCTGCGAGGTAGCAGATGATGGGTCACCCCACGGGAGACCTGGAGTGAGTTCCGGGCCCCTGCATTTGGCCTGGCCCAGCCCTTGCTGTTGGGTGCTTTTGGGAAGTGAGCTGCTCTGTCTCTGCCTTTCCAGTCAATAAATGTCTATAAGGGTCAAAGGTCAAAACTATATAACTTGAATCTTGGAGAACTCTTTCCCTTCCTTATCTCCTCCACCGTGTTTCCCAGCGTACCCCACAGGTCCCCTATAGGTACCGTCCTCTTTATTGTCCACTTTATTTTCCCTATGCTCCCTCCCACCCCCAGTACAGCCAGTATGTGGGAGCTTCAAATTGTTGACAGAAAATGGAATCAAAAGGTTATGGTTCCAAAAAACATTGAAATGAATGCAAATATGAGATCTTCAAAATGTTCATGAAAAATGCATATCACAAAAAAGGCCTGCATGTATTTCAGAATTTTTTTTTGTAGCAAAATTATGTTTCAATTCCATTTTCCCACAAGCTTTTAGGAGTACCTTCATAAGTATGCAAATTCTTACTTTCACTTCCTCACTTTTTTCACTTACCAGTATCTCTGTTTTCAGGTTGAAGAGATCTTCCCCATTTTTGTTTGCAGCTCATTCTGTGTCTCTTGTCTTATCTAGTCTTGTTTGGATACGCATTTAGGTTGCTCCCAACGTATTTCCGTTTCAGTAATATCTCCACGGATGAGTGTGTGCGTATGTGTGTTTCCTGTTTGTGGAGTTATTTGGAGAAATTCCTAGAAAATCGCTGTGCCGCAAGAGGAATGCCGCGATCGTGACGTCACGCACGGTTGTCCCGTTCTCAGTGCAGGGCAGTGATGCGTGATAGCCGGTGTTCCGAGGCTGTACGGCCTTAGGCTCCACAAACATGGGGATCAGCCTTTTTCCCTGATGTGCTGAGGACTTGGGGGGTATTAATAACACGCTGAAGTTCCGTGTTCGTAGTGGGGAGAGAACTCTCTGCCTGTCTATGCCATCAGAGTCCACGTCTGTGGCTGACCCAGTTTGGTGACTGTAAGGCTACGACCGTGGCGATCTCCATGGCTTTGCAGGGTGCCAGCTGCTTTTCCTGGGGGCCGCCTGCAAGGCAAGAGTCTTGGACACGTTAACCCACACTCTTCCCACTCGAGTCGACGGTTCAGCGCAGGAATGGAGTCAGACTTGTACTTGGGCCATTCTGGTATTCCCAGACAGTGCATTATTTTCATGGGTGATGTTTCAAAGTAGATGTTAATGAACCAAACATCTGAAGTTCAGTTTGATATCTTTACCATTTCCCCTGACTTTTGCACGAGTGGAGTGTTTTGTGTTTCTGGGAGAGAACAATACTTAAAAAAAAAGAAAAAAAAGGCGAGAAAACCACCCTTGGCAGCCATTGAAGAGCAGCCGGCAGAAGCTAGCGTGTGCTCTTGCAGACCCTGTGGTCGTCTCCGTTCTCATCCACATCCAAATGCCCACAAAGGCCAAGGCTGGGAGGGAGGGAGGTTAGAACTCAACCCAGGTCTTCCATACGGATGGCAGGGATCCACCGACTCGAGCCGTCTCTTACTGTCTCCCAGGCTGTGAGTTAGCAGGATGGTGGATCTTTCCTATGGAGGAGCTGGGTAGTTACTGTTACTGATGCTTTGCATCTGCAGTACCCCCTGTTTATTCATTTAGTAAAAGTACATTTATTCATTTTAAAGTCAGTTACAGAAAGAGAAGGACAGAGAGAGGGGAGTCTTCCATCTACTGGTTCATTCCCCAAATGGCTACAATAGCCAGGGCTGAGCCAGGCGGAAGCCAGGGACCAGGAGCTTCATCTGTATCTCCTACCTGAGAGTGGCAGGGGTCATTTCCATAGCCTTCCCGCTGCTCAAGGCACTGCATTGTCTGGCTCCTGCCTGTTCACGTCTCTGCACTCCCCGTCTCTCTCTCTCTTTCCCAACACCCAAGCCTTTGCTCTGGTCCTTGTATGCCCTGAATTCTTGTGGCACTCAAGGCTTTCACACTTGCAGTTCCCTTCCCTTCCTGGGCACATTTTCCCACTGCTCTTGGTCTGTACTCTCTCCTGCTCCTCTAATCCACACCTTCTAGATTTTGGCGTAAATAGCATTTCCCAGGACGGGTTCCTGGCTGCCCAGCCTGGCTTGTCTTCATGCTTTGCTCATTCCTTTGTGCTCTGCCTTCTCCTTCACGGCACATACCTACCCACCTGAGTGTCCGGGGCTTCTCTGGGCCGTCTTTCCCACGGGGCTGAGTCCTGTGAGGCCCCTTGCTCCTGTGCACCCGCAGTGCCCATCCCCCCCCCCCCCCCCCGCACGTGCTCCAGGGATCTTTGTGGAGCAGATGAATGAGTCTCCAAAACTCCTCTGCACCAGGGGCTGGTGTTGTGGCACAGTGGGTTAAGCCACTGCCCATGATGCCAGAATCACCTATGAGCACTGTGTGCAGTCCCAGCTGCTCCGCTTCCAGTCCAGTTCCCTGTTAATGCACTTGGGAAAGCAGAAGCAAGTGCTTGGGCCCCTGCATCCGCCTGGCCCAGCCCTGACCATTGTGGCCATAAGAGAAGTGACCCAGCAGATAGAAACTCCGTGTGTCTCTCCCTCGCCCTCCTCCTCATTGTCCTCCTCCCTCCTTCCTCTTCTCCTTCCTTTTCCTATTTTTTCTCTTCCTCCTCCTTCTTCCTCTTCCTCTCCTTCCTCCTTCCTTCTTCCTCTTTCTGTAACTCTCCCTTTCAAATAAATAAATCTGAAAAACAAAAACAAAAACCCGCATCTGCTTCCCAGTGCTTTTTGTCAGCATTGTCCTCTCAATGTAACATTTTTTGAAACAACTGACTGCTTTCCCATGCTGAAGTTCTGATGGGTACTTACTAAGACAAGTCCTTTTCCAGTTCAGTATGGGAAATATCGTCACCTGTTCACCCAAAGGATGGACTTGGATGCAGGAAGTGCAGCAGGCGCACCTGTTGCAGGTAGAGCGTGCAGTTTGGCTCTTCATTGGCTGAGTACTGTGGAGTGTACAGTCTTCCTGATGTCACCTAAGTGCCATTGTGTCCTTATGAGATTGTCTCCCTCCGCCCTTCCTCTCTTATTTCTCAACACCAGTACTTTGTGGTTCCTTCTGCTGCGTCGGCCACTCCCAACATCCTGTCTGCCTGGGGACTTTCCAGGTACATGAACTTTGGTGGTTACCACATCTGAGTTATTTACGCAAGCCCCAAGAACCGCGGTGGTCGCTATACCTCTAAGCTATCCACTCAATTCAGCCAGCAGTCATTTTCCATTTCTGTGTTGAAAATGGAGCTCTAGATGTTTTCTTACACTCAACTACAACTACATTTAGGTAGGAAGTCCTGGAGCAGTATCAGGAAACATTCTGGACTTTTTTTTTTTTTTCCTTAAAGATTTATTTATTTTAAAGTCAGGGTTAGAGAGATGGAGAGAAAAAAGAGAAGGAGATCTTCCATCTGCTGGTTCGCTTGCCAGATGGCTGCAATGGCCGAGCCAGGAGCTTCGCCTGGGTCTCCCACGTGAGTGGTAGGGGCCCAAGGACTTGATCCATCTTCTGGTGCTTTTCCCATGCCATTAGCAGGAAGCTGGATCAAAAATGGAACATTGCAGACAAAACCAGTGCCCGTAACGGATACCAGCACCACAGGAGGTGGTTATACCTGTTGTGCCACAACCCTGGCCCCTCTAGACCTTACAGCATCGCATTGCAAAAGCCCCTCTGGGTGAGAGATTCTGCAGTGGATTCTTGCCTCCCTGGCTTGTCATCATGGGTGCTCTCTTAGCAATATCCCCCACTGCATGGTGCCTGCATGTGATTAAGGAGCGGGTGGGGCCTCTGGAAAGCCCTGAGGTGCTGTGTCATGCATTGAACTGGAGAAGTATTGGACTTCATCTAAGTATCCGCCAGCGTGGGAGGAACAAAGTTCTGCAGGAAGTAAGACAGCGGCCGTGATCTTGGGGAAGTCAGGATGTAGCAGGAAGCAGCAACTGGTTTCTTTTTAAAAGATTTATTTGTTTGAAGGGCAGAGTGACAGAGAGATCCTCCATCTGTTGTTTCATTCCCCAGTGACCGCAGTGGCTGCAGCCAGTCTTCCACTGCCTTCCCAGGCGCATTAGCTGGGTGCAGGTGGAGCAGCTGGAACTCAAACCAGCACTCCCATATGTGATGCTAGTATCACAGGCAGCAGCTTCGCTCCCTGCGCTGCAACACTGGCCTCTAGGTACTGAGTTTTAGAACTTAAGTCACACTTTATTTTTAAAACATGTTTGAACAGGAAAAAAAAAATAAGGAAACCTTCTGTGCATCCCATTGTACTACTTTACATTTAAGATTCTTCTTCTAAAGTCTCTTAGTTTTAAAAAATGCATTTAAGTAAGATCAGAGTCGGCGAACTCAAAAGGCCTCCATAGCCTTGGCAACTCATGACAAGAGCCTAGGGTGATTACTGACGCCATAAACAAGAGTGTCAATTTGTTAAGTCAACAACTGGAGTCACTGTGCACTTACTCCTCATGTAGGATCTCTGTCCTAAATGTGCTGTACATTGTGATTTAATGCTATAACTAGTACTCAAACAGTATTTTACACTTTGTGTTCCTGTGTGGGTACAAATTGTTGAAATCTTTACTTAATATATGCTAAATTGATCTTCTGTATATAAAGAGAATTGAAAATGAATCTTGGTGTGAAATGAAGGGGAGAGGGAGCGGGAGAGGGGAGGGTTGCGGGTGGGAGGGAAGTTATGGCGGGGGGGAAGCCATTGTAATCCATAAGCTGTACTTTGGAAATTTATATTCATTAAATAAAAGTTTTTAAAAATGCATTTAAGGGGACTGGCGCTGTGAGGTATGAGGCCAAGCCTCCGCCTGCAGTGCTGGCATACCATACAGGAGCTGGTTCCTGTCCCGGCTGCCCCTCTTCTAATCAGCTCTCTGCTAATGTCTGGGAAAGCACTGGAAGATGGCCCAAGTGCTTGGGACCCCTCACTGGTATGGGGGACCTGGAAGAGGCTCCTGGCTTCAGATCAGCCCAGCTCCAGTCGTTGCAGCCATCTGGGAGTGAACCAGCAAATGAAAAACCCCTCTCTCTGTCTTTCCCTCTGTATCTCTGCCTCTCAAACAAATAAAATAAATCTTTTTAAACATGCACTTAATATTAAGATCTCAATATGAACTGTGAAAACTGCTTGACTCATTTAAGTCCACGGGCGAAAAAGTGATAGCGGCTAAGGAAATGCACCAGATGGAAGTGGACAGCATCTTCCCAAAGTTTTCTGTGAATATATTTTTTTCTTTGTAATTTGAAAAAAAAAATACAGAAAAGCACAAAGAATAATATAACCAACACATGGTGGAGAAATGGAGTTGACTACAGAATCTCCTCCCAACCAAAGGAGCCTCTTCCCAAAGACAGGAGCCAGGGAAGACAGTGTGATTACTGAGCAGGCGTTAACTTGAACGTGACCGGCAGTCGCAGGCGTTCTGAGGCCGTGGGACAGAAGGAGGTCTCCCTGTTCTACAGCAAGGCAGACACACCTGTACCACGCGTGCCTTCTCGGGATGGACTGAAGGGCCCTCACATACAAGGAGGCAGCACCCCTGGGCCACACCTCGCTCACCCTGCACTCACCGGCTTTGTTCACTGGTTTTATACAAAGAAAAACAAACCTTTCAGATGTGCGGGAGAAGAGGCTGCGCTGCTATCTGGAGCAAACTTGCCTGCATGCGGAAGTTGGACTCTTGTCCCACAGGCCCCCAGAGGAAGGGGCGGGGGCGTCCTTGACGGTCACACTGGCGTTTCAAAGCGATCGCAGGTCCTGGGTTATAAAGCTGGCAAGATTCACGTCCATCCCAGAGGGGCAGAGAAACAAGGAAAGCTTTCAGAAAGGGGTGGGGTGGATCTCTTTCGCTTTCAACAGGGAGAACTAAGGCTTGGGTTTAAGCTCTTTATTTGCCCTTACCCAGAATTTACAGATGTCGCATTCGGTTGTGTTCGCTGAAACTTTCTTAGTGAAGTTCAGATCCCATCTGTGTCAACCTCAGACTCTCACTTCTTCCCCCGAAGCCACCCCGCGCTCCCCACCCCCCTGCCTAGGCGGCTTCGTTCCTCTTGTGGCTTTGTCGCTGTCGTGCACTTCGTCTCTACAGTTTTCAAATTAGCAAAGGTCTCTTGAAGGGTGTGGCACATAGACAGTTTCCTGTCCCCTGTGCCCAGCCTGGAACAACAACGGAACCACAGATGGGGTGCCCAGCAAAGAGAATCCCACCGCACATTGTGATGTGTGGGGCCCAAACTCCTGCCTGGGAGTGAGGAAGAACCTTGACTTTGCTCCAGGGATCCCAGCAAAGAAATGAGTCATCCGCTGAGGGCTGACAGTGCCGGAAAGCCCTGGCCACGTGGACATCTGTCCTGCTCGGAGGCCTGGGCGTTGCTCAGGTCTCTGCACACCCCCCTCCTGGCCACTGGGACGTCCCCCAGGCCTTGTGCTGAAGTCCAGCTGGAAGGTACCCAGCCTGGGGACCAGCGTGTGTGTGGACGTAGCCACAAATAGCAATAGGAAGAGCTTGAGCAACAGGTGCGGGTGGCTTGTCACTTACCGAGAGGGTATTACTGCCATATAAGGACAAGGAAGGTTCTGTCAGCAAATGGATGGTTAGGAAGATGCAGAAGGCCAAGGCCACACTGTGGTCCTCAGCCTGTGCCTCCCCTGACGTCCACGTGCGCCAGGGCTGTGTGCTCTCTGCCTCATGCTGCCGCTCATCCCCTGGACTCAGGGACCCTGGGCATCCCCAAGGCCTGTTCAGGGGCCTCACAGATCAAAACCAGTACACAATAGTACTGAGTCGGGATTTGCTTGCTTCGTTTTCTGTTCTCATGAACGGAAGCTGGAGTTTTCCAGAGACCACATGTGACGCTGAAGGCGTGAGAGCCCCGCTGTCTTCAGCAGGCTGGACTCCAAAGAGATTTGCGGAAGTGTTACCCAACGGCCGTCTTCTCAGTGAAAACTGGGGGCGGACATTGGGAAAGCACAGTGTGGCTTTTTATAAAAATTTGCTGATTATTGTTTGCGGCTGCTATTTATGATATGCATTAATACTTCAAAGTTCTTAGTTTTCATTTATAATACAGTAAACACAAATAAATGTAAACCGCAAAGCAATGTTCACTGCAATCCTCAACAATGTGCTTCTTCTCTTTGAGGGGCAGAGAACTCTCATCTGCTCGTTCCTTCCCCAGACGCCTGCTGGAGTTGGGACTGGGCTGCACCAAGCCAGAAGCCGGGAACTTAGTGTCCTGTGGGTGGCAGGGACCCAACCACCTGAGCCATCACCACATAGCAGTCGGCTGCGGCCAGGAGCCAAAGCCAAGACTCCACCTCCAACTCTGACGTGGGATATTGGCGTCCTAAACCAGTATTCTGTTAGGTCCAATGACATCCCTCTCAACACTTTTTTCAGTATGAATTATGAAAATGCATCAGAATGAATTTTTCCTGAGCCTAAAACATCAGAGAACCGCTGCTAACACACCACATGCTTTTGTGCTTCACTAACGGCACAGCCCTTCCCCATCCACCACAGGTTACAAATTTTATTTGAAAGGCAGACAGCGTCCATCTGCTGACTCCCTCTCCAGATACTCAGCTGAGATCAGCAGGGGAGGAGCCTCCTCGAGCCAGGAGCCGGGAACTCGACCCACATCTCCCCTGGGGATAGCAGGGAGCCATGTACTTGAGCCATCTCCTGCCGACTTCCGGGTACTCATTAGCAGGAAGGTAAAATCAGGAGTGGAGCTTGGACCCAGGCACTGTGACACGGATGTGGGCATCTCCAGCAGCATCGTAACCACTGCCCCAATGCTCGCCATGACCTCCGGTTTTGAAGGTCAAACATTTTAAGTAGCATGGAGTGATACAGCTTACCTTAAAAAAAATGGTAATGAACCAGGTAGATGCTTGTTTTTCTTGAAAATTGTAAATGGGCTGACCGGTTTTCCCCCCTTTTCTCTCTCCTCTTACTGTTTCCCACCTACATACATCAGTGACTGAGGTGGCAGGGTGACCACTGGGTCTGCTGCAGCAGGTGAGCTCCGTTAAGCTGTTTCTAAATCTACCACTGCGTGGTCTCGGGTTGCCACAGGTGCAGGCCCTAGAGAAGGGATTTGAGAGCAAGTCATGGCTCCGGGAGCTGAGCTCAGGAAACCCTGGGAGGGAAATGGCAAAGTGAGCCTGAACGGACAGAGAGCTGACGTCCAGCCGGCTGCGCCGTGAGTAACCGTAGCTTAATCCGGCCGGGGACTCAGGGTTAGGGCAACGCATGATTCAGAGTTGTGTCATGGGATGGGTGAGGGAGCTGGGATATTAATACACCAGCCGCCTTCAGCCATTGCTTCTGCAGGGCTGGGGGGAGGGGGAGCGGAGCGGAGAGTGTTTAAATTCCAGCTGCCAGGGAGAGCTTTGACAGCTGGAAGTCAGCCAGGCGCCGGCTCCACGGTGAGGAGAAGGGACGGGCACCGCAGGGCTTCCCATCCTGAGCTCCTTGTGGTTCCGCAGGCGCGGAGGAGCTGGGATGATGGGTGCCAAGGTCTGTTGTGACGGCAGGTAGCAGTCGAAGAGGGAGACCCAGCACGGGGAGCTGTTGGAGCCTGTCACCTCTGTTTGGTGGGAACTTGCCATCAGAAGATGGGTGGGCCAACGCCGCCGTGGGAAGGGGCGTGACTTCAGAGGCTGTGGCTAGGCAGCCAGGGAGCCCCTGACCCGCTGGGGAGGGGGCAGGGCTGGCTTTCTCCATCCCAAGCTGGCAGTTGCCGCCCAAGACCCTGGGCACCAACTCACACCTGACCCCGTCTCTTCTCTACCATCAGACTTGGCACTCCGCCAGCCTTGGAGCCCCTGCCAACACACACGAGCCACAGGCTGACCTATGCCGCCTGCACAAACCCCCTCTCACGTGCTCCGTCTCTGTGTCCTTCCGTGGATCTAACTCCTTTCTTCTCGTCGCCTGCCACCCAGCGTGTATTTTCTTTGTGCCGACCATGCTTAGCTTCTCACTTGACCTGATACTGACGCACTAGCTCCTCATGTCGCCAGCCGTCTGGTGTGGCTCCTCCATCTAGAAAACACGGTGGCTGCCCCAGCTTTGGACAGAATGGGCCCTCCCCAGGGCTCTCCCAATCACAGCTCAAGGATCACCCCACCTGGGGTGCATTCCCCCACCCTTCCAGGGGGTGCTCAGGGGACCGCACCTCGCAGATCCCGTTACACAACCTGCACGCTGTTGGCACAGCCTTTCAAACCCTATCTGGTGACAGAGCTGCAGGCAGTGGTTGTACCACCCCCACTCCGGGAAACGGGAGCTGCTTTGAGGCAGCAGGTCCACGTTTACCTCTCTATTGCTTCTGACCCTTAGAAGATGCTCAGAGTGTGCGAAAAGAAGTTGAGTGACATCCTTGATGCAAAGCCTCATTTGAGCTTTCTGAGGGATCTTCGTAACATTCCTAGACAATGCATACGATGAGGGAAGCAATGAATGGATTGGAAAGCATTATTTTAACACCAAAATGATTATCTTTTAATTCCATGTTCTTTCTGAAGTTCCCTCGTATTCAATACAACGAAAGATGAAGAGAGGGATTGGTGGTTGTCTGTGCAACGCACAAGTTCCAGTTATTTTGAGCTGAAGCTTGTTCTGTTTGGTTGTGGATCTGTGTCATTTGAAAGCTTGCACACCCTCCCTAGATCTGCCTTAAAGGGTACTTGTGAAAATCAGTTCTCTCCCTCCTCATGAGTGAGGTGTTAAGGAAGCAATCACTAGAAGTGCCGAGACTCGCTCAGGTACTGATGCCAGGGTCGGGGAAGGGACTCTATCTGGTCTCCCTTCAAACCAGTTTGGCTTTCAGTGTGTATTTGGAGCACAGGCCAAGAAGTACTTGAAAGCCCAAACTCAGCCCAACAGATGGCTCCCAGTTACCAGATCTTAGCTTCTCCAGGACGAGTTGTGGTCGCTTGAATAGAACCCTCAGGGGTCTCCTGGCCCTCAGAGCAGTCAACCAGGAGTCCTTGGAGCCCTGGCAGGACCTCCCTAAGAGGTCTCAGGAATACAGTTCCTCTGGGATCCCTTAAATCTGCAGGGCCCTAGAACTTGGCTTTGGGGAGCCACATCTCACCCTTGCCCCACATTTAAGCGGTGTTGCCCTGAACAGTTTAATTAAGGTCAGCTGGGATGGGCTTGGTAGCCCAGCACGTTGCACATGGACCCTCTGCTGTGCTCTCAGAGCAGCATGTGAGCAGCTGTGCTGTGAGCAGAGCACTCATATAAATGGGAAGCACCATCTGCCTGCCTTTTCACAGTGCTTGCCAGGCGTCCCCCAAGCCACACCTCCCGCCTCGAGGACCGCAGACGCACACAGTGCATCCAGCCCTGACTGCTGGGGATGTCGGACTCTCTGAGTTCTAAAGCGATGGAGAGGCAGGTACTAGATGCTGATGCTACCGATTACCTGCCAGGTGTGCTCACACGTCTAAGGAGTTGCACAAAGCCACAGGCTACCTGATCAGGGGTTGGTTAAATGTAAGTGGAGAGGACTGAACAGTCTGACCTTGATTGGAGGAGCGTCTGGACACTCCTGCTGTAACCCCTTAAGTCCCAGGTTTTCAACTATGTGAATATTTCAGTGAGAGAATATTCAATTCCAAGTCACCATAAGTATATTTATAACTCAATTTGAGTCTTTATAGGTGTTCTATCTGCAGAACAATGGAACATAAAAGGTTAGTAGTTTCATTGTAGGTTTTGTAAATACATACAAGGGTGCCTCATGGGAAAACTTAACGGACGTGCAGGTGTAGGGCCCTACAGTGGAGTAACCACTTAGAATGCATACATCCATGTTGAAATGCATGTTTCAGTCCTGGTTAGTCGATCCACATCCTGCTTCCTGCAGATGTACACCTGGGAGGTAGCAGGTGATGACTCAAGTGCTGGGGTCCCTGCTGCTCAGATGGAAGGTCCAGATGGAGTTCCTGGCCCAGCTGTATATGTTGCAGGTATCTGGGGAGGGAACCTAAGATGTTAAATCAATCAATCAATCTCTCTCTCTCTCTCTCTCTCTCGCATAAATAACCGCTTTCTAAGTTCTTGGAGAGTAGAATTAAAACAAGTTTATCTTTGGTGTAAATAATTTTTGAAATCTATGCACAGTTCTTTTCACAATACATATTTTCCATGAATTTTCTGAAGACCCTTCATATGCATGGTTTTGAAATTTTTTTTTTCATCAAAATAAAACTTGGGGGCAAATACTTGGCTTAGTGGTTAAGACCCCGGTTTATCACATCCTATATCGGAGTGCCTGGGTTCAAGTCCAGTTCCACTCCAAATTCTAGCTCCTTGGGAGGCATTAATGATAGCTCAAGTAACAGTTCCTGCCACCCACATGGGAGACCTGGGTTGAGTTCAAACTTGAAGCTTCAGCCTGGCCCAGCCACAGCTGCTGTGACATTCGCAGAATGAACCTGCAGTTCAAATAAATAAAAATAATGAATAAATCTTTATTAAAAAAAAGATTTTATTTTATTTATTTGAGAGAGCTACAGACAGTGAGAGGGAGAGACAGAGAGAAAGGTTTTCTTCCATTGGTTCACTCCCCAAATGGCTGCTATGGCCAGCGCTGCGCTGATCTGAAGCCAAGAACCAGGAGCTTCTTCTAGTCTCCCACACGGGTGCAGGGGCCCAAGGACTTGGGCCATCTTCTACTGCTTTCCCAGGCCATAGCGGAGAGCTGGATTGGAAGAGGAGTAGCAGGGACTAGAACCAGCGCCTACATGGGATGCCAGTGCTGCAGACGAAGGATTAACCTGTGCCATCACGCCAGCCCCTGAACAAACCTTTAATTCATTTTCCCACAAACTTCTTGGAGGTCCCTCATATATATTGTGTAAACCTACAACCATTTATGTATTAGATTAATTTTTTTACCATATTCTTACTAAGTGCAAGATATTTTTTTTAAAACGTTTATTTATTTATTTGAAAGGCAGAGTTAAAGAGACACAGAAACACAGGCACAGAGACAGAGGTCTTCCATCTGCTGATTCACTCCCCAGATGGCTGCAACAGCCAGAGCTGCACTGATCCAAAGCCAGGAAGCCAGGAGCTTCTTCTGGGTCTCCCATGTGGGTGCAGGGGCACAAAGACTTGGGCCATCTTCTGTTGTTTCCTAGGCCATAGCAGAGAGCCAGATCTGAACTGGAGCAGCTAGGACTTGAACCAGGGCCCATATGGAATGCCGGCACTGCAGGCGGCAGCTTTACCCACTGTGCCCCAGCACCAGCCCCCATTTGTTTTTTAAGATACCATTTATTTATTTGAAAGGGAGAGTTACAGAGATAGAGAGACAGAAAGATCATGCACTCCCCAAAAGGCTACAAGGGCCTGGGCTGGGCCAGGCTGAAGACAAGAGCTTCTTCCAGGTCTCCCACATGGGTGCAGGGGCCCAAATACAGAGCCATCTTCCACTGCTTTCTCAGGTGCATCAGCAGGGAGCTGGATCAGAAGTGGAGCAGTTGGGACTCAAACTGACACCTACATGGGGTGCTGGTGCTGTAGGTGGAGGCTTAACCCACTATACCACAAGCCACCCCAAGGGCAAGCTCTTTTAAAAAGTCCTTAATGAATGAAAAATTAAGTCTGAAACTGAGCTTCTCAAGAAAGCTCTTGATGAATGTGTAAATAACACAGAATATTTATCAACATTTGCTGGATTCAGTGAAGGTTCTGGTAGTACTTGGGGCTACCTGGAAAACACAAGACCCGGTGTGGCCCGAGGAGGATCCGTGTCTTTCAAACACTCCTAGACAGTTCCTTTAGGAAACCTCTACCTGCGCTGTGGGGATCTCGTGGATTGGATCCAGGTTGGTGTCTGCAAGAAGAAAACAGATGAGACCAGGCAGTAAAAAAGCCCCCAGCAGCAGGACCCCGCCGTCGGGGGCTTCCGGTCAAGGGGTGTCCATGATGCTCCTGGGGGTTGGTTTGCACAGGTGCTTGGGCCCGAAGCTGACTGGTTTTTTGCACTTCTAGCTGTTGCTGCTCAGGAGAGGACTTGTGATACCCTTTTTTGGTCTTTGTTTTTTGCAAGGTCCTCACAAAAAAAAGTTTTTGGATGTTATTTTTGTGGTTAGGCTGGTTGGGAGTGGGGCACATCTGGGCCCTCAGTGTTTAATGCCACATCCTGTTCCACGAGCATAAACATGCAGGCAAGAGGCTGTGAAACAGAATTTTGATCAGGGACAAAGGTGAGTTTCAAGATAGTCTGTCTGTTCTCCTATCTCTACGGTCTCAGGACCCCTGTCACGTAGCACATGCAGGCACACAGGAGAATTCTCTCTTCCCTGGGAAGTGGACTTTCCCTTTAGACTTTGTGATAGCCCTTCTTAAAAATAATTAATTTGAAAGGCAGAGTTAGAAAGAGGGAGAGACAGAGCTCTTCCGTCCACTGGTTCACTCCGGATTCAGCCCCAGCGGGCTAAACTGAGTCACAGTGCTGGTTCCAAGGAAGGAGAAAGAGTCTACGAGACTGTTGTCCATGCCACTGCTAGGCTGTGGTCTTGGTGGGGTTGGGCTGCTCTAATAAAATATCATGGACAGAGCAACTTGGAAACAGTAGAAATTTATTTCTAACTGTACTGGAGGCTGTAACCTGAAATCAGGGTTCCCACATGGTTAGGGTCTGGTGAGAACAGTCTCACAGGTCGCCGCCTTCTCATTGTATGGTGCCATGGTGGAATGAGGGCCAAAGAGCTCTCTGAGGTCCCTGTGCTGAGGACACTAATCCCCGTCCTGACGGCCAACCCTCGTGAGCTAATTATTCCCCAGCTCTCAACTACTAATCCCATCTCACTGGGTGTCAGGACTTCAACACATGGGTGAATCGTTCAAACTCCTAGAGTTACCAGTGACATGCTGAGCTAAGTCAGCATGTGTCCTGCCTTATAGTGAATCTAGGAACATACTGTCTGTCTTCAACTTGGCAAAATCCAGTTCTTCAGTATCTTTTCTCCATTACAAGAAAATTACCCTACAAACAAATTGGCTTAAAAGGTGTGATATCAGGCAGGTGTTTTGTAGGGCAGTGCAGGGATGTCCCAGAGGATTTTCTCTGACATTGAGATCTCGAAGTCCATCATCTAGGATTGTCGCTACAGGGCTTGGCTTACCGGTGCTTCTGAGTAACCCCAGCAGCTTTACTAATTAGTGCAATGAATAAGTGTGTTTTTAGTTGATGGCATTAGTGATGTCCAAGGAAGGTGGATTGGTTGAAACATTTTAGAAATCCATCCATTCTTGTGTGAACAGGGCATAAGAATCTAGAGTTCTGGAAGCCTACAGCCCTAAGGATGACGTCTAAGTCTTGTTCACTGAACAGCTTGCCTCCAGCCTTTGGTTCAGAGGATTTGAGATTCTTGAGGCTGATGCTCATCCTGATGTCAGCATAAACATCTCCACTGGGTGTCCAATTCACCTGAGACAAGAGTTGATGCAAGGATACGGCTGTATTCAGAGACCAGCAGTCTTGTGGTGTAGCAGGTAAAGCCCCTTGGAGTGTTGGCATCCCATTGGGCACCGGTTTGATTTCCAGCTATTCCACTACTGATCCAGCTCTCTGCTAATGCACCTGGGAAAGTAGTGGAAGATGGCACCAGTACTTGGGTCCCTACACCCACGTGGGAGACCTGGAAGAATCTCTTGGCTCTTGGTTCCTGGCTTCAGTCTGGGCCAGCTCTGGCCATTGCGGCCATTTGGGGATTGAACCAGTGGATGAAAGACCTTTCTCTCTGTCTCTCCCTCTCAAATAAATAAATACAAATATTAAAAAAAAAAAATGACTTAAAAAAATCCAAATGATGGCCGGCGCTGTGGCTCAACAGGCTAATCCTCCGCCTTGCGGCACTGGCACACCGGGTTCTAGTCCCAGTCGGGGCACCAGATTCTGTCCCAGTTGCCCCTCTTCCAGGCCAGCTCTCTGCTATGGCCCAGAAAGGTAGTGCAGGATGGCCCAAGTGCTTGGGCCCTGCACCCGCATGGGAGACCAGGAGAAGCACCTGGCTCCTGGCTTCGGATCAGCATGATGCGCCGGCCGCAGCAGCCATTGGAGGGTGAATCAATGGCAAAAAGGAAGACCTTTCTCTCTGTCTCTCTGTCTCTCTCTCTATCCACTCTGCCTGTCCAAAAAAAAAAAGAAAGGACTTTTTTTTTTTTTTTTTAATAGCTGAGTAGCACTGCATAGTGTATATATCATGGTGGAGTCTTAGGCACGTTCTCTTCTCCCGTTGTTACACGGTTGGCATGGATGGCACACAGGTTGCTGTCTTCAACAAGGCCAACCAGATAGGCCACACACATCTGCAAAGCACCAAGCACCTGCACTCTGCAGCAGATCTGTTTTGAAGTCCTGAGCAGTTTCTCACACCAGAAGCTGGAAGGGGAATTTGTAAGTCAGAAATTCTGTGGACTTTTTTTTTTTTTTAGATTTTTTTTCTTTATTTGAAAGGCAGAGTTATGGGGTAGGGGAACAGGGGAAGAAAGATTTTCCATCCATAGGTTTACTCCCCAAATGGCTGCAATGGCTGGAGCTGGGCTGATCTGGGGCCAAGAGCCAGGAGCTTCCTCTGGTTCTCCCATGTAGGTGTAGGGGCCCAAGCACTTGGGCCGTCCTCTGCTGCTTTCCCAGGCACATTCGCAAGGAGCTGGGTTGAAAGTGGAGCAGCTGGGACTTGAACTGGCAACCATATGGGATGCTGGCATCTCAGGCAGTGGCTTAACCTGCTACACCACAACACTGGCCCCTGAAACATTTCTTAGGAGAATTCTCAGGTCTTGTGCCTTCATCACTGTAGGTATTTGAATTTGCAGGTTACTTCCTGTATTTGCCAGCTACTTCCTGGGTGCTTGCCCACAGGTGGATTTGTGGTCGGCTGCTTTGTTGAAGCCATGGGATAAAGACTTACTCCACTGCCCTGTGACTGGAGCTCCGGCTCTAGACAATAGTTGCAATGCAGGGAACTCAATTGAAAGGTGTCAGCTCTAGACCAGCCAGTGGTGTCAGTTAAAACTACCATAGTGGTAGCAGGCGCCACGACTCACTAGGCTAATCCTCCGCCTGCTGCGCTGGCACCCCGGGTTCTAGTCCCAGTTGGGGCGCCGGTTCTGTCCCAGTTGCCCCTCTTCCAGGCCAGCTCTCTGCTATGGCTCGGGAGTGCAGTGGAGGATGGCCCAAGTGCTTGGGCCCTGCACCCGTGTGGGAGACCAGGAGGAAGCACCTGGCTCTTGGCTTTGGATTGGCACAGCGCGCCAGCCACGGTAGCCATTTGGGGGGTGAACCAACGGAGGGAAGACCTTTCTCTCTGTCTCTCTTTCACTGTCTAACTCTGCCTGTCAAAAGGAAAAAAATTTTAAAAGCTACCATAGTGGCAAATTCCTTCCTTACCTGAAGGCTTGCTGTTGCCTTCTCCCTGCATTCAGTCCCTGGATTCCTTAAGCAGGTGTTATTTTTCTGTAACATACCTTGTGATTGGTCGGCAGATCAGCCATGAGCTTTTATTCATTTGACTCTGAATAGGGAACTGGAGCGGTGTTCTCTTTATGTTTGCTTATGTGTGATGAGTCATGAGGCGAGAATGTGGGAAAGAGAGGCTGGGTGTGTAGGAGCTGCATTGTTTCTATCTCTTTGCAAATAACTGGGTGTTGCAGGGCACAGGGGAGTGACTTGCTAGGGATGACTCAGTCTGCCAGAAGGATCCTCCTAGGTGGCCCTGACCTGTTCCTCCAGCTCTTCCAGTGTAAATTTTTGCCAGTCTCCAGGATCTAGACCGCTGGTTCCCAAAGTACGGTCTCCAGGCGCACAGCATCGGCCTTATCTGATCTGGGGAGGATTCTGGAGAGCCCTTGGTCCCAGAAGCTCTGGGGCTGATTGAACATGTTGCTCAAGCGTTCTCTGTGACTGGAGGTTTGAGAAGCACTGGGCCAGAGCGTGCTGGTTCTTCTGGGAGTCTCTTCATGGTTGCCCTCGTCGCCTGCTTTGTCTATGCCCAGCAGTCAGGATTTTCCAAGACTGTTCACAGAAGTCACTTGTCTTAGTGCTGTGCGTTTAAGGGATAGGGTCACAAAAGAGGACCCACACATAATCTTGGGGTTGAAGTCACGAGTAGGAAAGCATGGGCGTTCTTTTGAATCTTGAACAATGAATTGGACAAGGCTCAAAAGGCAGTGTAATGGCAAAAGTTTCCTACGAGAAAGTTTGGTGCCAGTGCCATGGCACAGTGGGTTAAGCCGCTACTTGGAGTGCCACCATCCCACATTGGCAGCAGTTCAAGTCTCAGCTTCTCTATTTCCAATCCAGCTCCCTGCTAAGGAACCTGGGAAAGCAGCAGAGAATGGCCCAGGTGTTTGGACCCCTGCACCAACATGGGAGACCAGATGAAGCTCCTGGCTCCTAGATTTGGCCATTGCATTGCAGCCATTTGGAGAGTGAACCAGCGAATGGATTATCTCTGTCTCTGTCTCTCCCTCTCTCTGTAACTCTGCCTTTCAGATAAATAAAATAAATCCTTTAAAAAAAGAAAGTTCACTCCTTGAGAGGGTGGGAGCTGGCCAGTAGATCAGAGACATTGGCAGTGGTGGAGGTATTGGGTTAAGGACTCTGTTTATAAAAAAAATTTTTTTAAAGATTTATCTATTTGAAAATCAGAGCTACAGAGAGAGAGGAAGAAAGAGAGAGAGAGCGAGCTCTTGCATCTTCTGGTTCACTCCCCAGATGGTTGCCATGGTCAGGACTGGACCAGGCCAAAGCCGGGAGCCAGGAGGGTCATGTGGCCTCCCACACGCGAGGCAGGCACCCACCACTTGGGCCATCTTCCTCTGCTTTCTCAGGCACAGTAGCAGGGAGCTGGATAGGCAGTGGAGCCAAATGGGATTCCAGCGTCACAGGTAGCAGCTCTGCTTACCTCACCACAAGGCTGGGCCCTGGGAGAAGGGCTCTTAATGAGAATGGGGTTTACCTACATGAAGTGCAAGCCACCCGGCCGTTACCATGTCTACACATACAGCTTTTACGTGAATGTTCTCACACCTATACCTTAGCTTTAAAAAAAAAAAAAAAAATGATTTATTTATATGAAAGGCACTGTTACAGAGAGGGAAAGAGAGGCAGAGAGGGAGCGAGAGAGAGATCTCCATCTACTCGTTCACTCCCCAGATGGCTGCAGTCAGGAGCTTCAGCCGGGTCTCCTACATGCGTACAGGGGCACAAGACCTGGGCCATCCCCTACTGCTCTGCCAGGCATGTTAACAGGGAGCTGCATCAGAAATGGAGCAGCCAGGATTCAAACCAGCACCCAGAGGGATGCTGACACTGCAGGTGATGGCTTAACCTGCTGTAGCATAGCGCCGATTCCTGTTTTAGCTTTTTTTTTTTTTTTTTTTTGACAGGCAGAGTTAGACAGTGAGAGAGACAGAGAGAAAGGCCTTCCTTCTGTTGGTTCACCCCCAAATGGCTGCTATGGCCGGTGCACTGTGCAGATCCAAAGCCAGGAGCCAGGTGCTTATCCTGGTCTCCCATGGGGTGCAGGGCCCAAGCACTTGGGCCATCCTCCACTGCACTCCTGGGCCATAGCAGAGAGCTGGCCTGGAAGAGGGGCAACCGAGACAGAATCCGGCGCCCAGTCCGGGACTAGAACCCGGGGTGCCGGCACCGCAGGTGGAGGATTAGCCTAGTGAGCCGCGGCGCCGGCCTACTTTAGCTTTTAAGAGAAGATTTTTACAAACCTCAGTTTTGCTGACAGGGAATTCGTCCATCAAGGAATGTGAGCTGCGGGTTTGGTTGGCTCCTGTCTTACCTGTTTAAACTGGGGCTTCTTTTTCTCAGTTTCTCCAGTAATCTTCATCCATCTCTTGCCCTGTCTTCTCCAGTTAGCCCCGCTCTGCCTCCTGCCTCCAGGCTGAGATGGACAGAGATACAGGGAAGCAGAAGCAGTTGCTCTCGGCGAGTTTTGGAATCTGCTTTTCTCCGCTTCCCCAGTTCACCCTTCACTGTCTCCTTCCTCGGCCCCATGAATCAGGTTTTCTCCAGGAACACTCTCAGCATGGAGTAGGTGAGCAGGTCTCACGAACACAAAGTCTTAGACATTCACGTCTGTCTGGGAGGCAGCAGCAGGAGTGCAGTGGTGACCCAGCTCTGTGTCTTGGAGTCCTGGAGGGGCACAGGTGGGAGCTGAAGAAGGCTGCCTCAGTTTGCCTTTATCAAAGCCGAAGTTTATTTTTAACTTTTATCCAAAGGGAGGGAGAGAGAGAAAGAGAGATTGATCGATCTTCCATCTGCCAGTTCATTCCCCAAATGGCCCCAATAGCCAGGGCTGGGCCAGGCTGAAGCCAGGAGCCTAGAATTCCACCCAGGTCTCCTAGGTGGGTGCAGGGGCCATCTTCCCCTGCCTTCCCCAGTGCATTAGCAGGGAGCTGGGTTGGAAGTGCAGCAGCTGGGATACAAAGCGTCGCTCTGATTTAGGATGCCGGCATCCCAGGCAGCAGCGTCACTCACTGTTCCAGAACTCTGTCCTCCACTCCCTTTTCTATCTGTTATCCTCTGTGGAGCAGTGCTGCAAGTTCCTCTTTTAGATAGGGGGATTGAAGGTCGGACACAATGAGCTGCCCCTGTACTCGCTAAGCTCCAGGGCCCAGGCTCTCGTGCCCTTCCTGGGACAGGAGTGTTCCTATCCCAAGTTGTTTATCTTCTCCGGTCTTCTTGAAGCTTCTCGCTGATGAAGCGTGGCTCTTTCTCATCTCTGAGTTTTAGCCTGAAATGTCACCTAGCCTTCTTTAACCACCATCCTGTTTCGGGCAGCCCTCCCCTTTCATTCTTTAGAGAAGCACTTTGTTACTTTTTTTTTTTTTTTTCCTATCTAGCATTTAATACGGTTTGTCATGAGCTATTTCCTTTGTTCAATGTTTGCAGTCTATTCCGCTGTTGTCAGAGCTGCAAGTGTGAAACCATGGATCAGGTCTTTTTGAACCTCAAGCAATAAATTGGATGAGACTCAGACAAATAACAAGTGTAATAGCAAAAGTTTATCATAGGAAAGAAGCTCCCTCCTTCAGAGAGCAGGAGCAGGCAGCAGATCTGACCCTGTCTGAGGTCCCTAAGTATTAATGGCTTCTCTTTTATAGGGGTGGTTAGGCACTGGGTGAAAGATCCTTAATGAGGTATGGAGATTATGTACCTGTGCAGGCACCCTGGCCATTGTCCCCTCTGTATACACAGCTTTTGAGTGACGATTATTGTTCCTGTATGTTAACTTCTAAGTGAAGATTTCTCCAAACTGGCAGTTTCTGACAATGTATCGGTCGAGGAATTAGAACGCTGTGAGCCATGGGGTGTGCTGGCTTCCTGTGCCACCTGTTTAAACGGGGAGTCTCTGTTCTGTTTCTGCACGTAGTCCACAGCCATCTCGTGCCTCGACTCCTCCACTTGGCCTTCTCTGCCTCCTGCCTCAAGCTCGACAGAGGCAGAGACGTAGGAAAGGAGAAACAGAGGCCCCGAGTTGTGTGTGGGCTTGCTTTGTTCAGCTCTGCCAGTTAGCCCTGCCCTGCGCCCTGCCTCACCCTCACTTGGCCTCTGTGCTTGGCGATGGAGGCTACCTGAGCTGTCCTGTTCACCTGGGCTCTGCAGAGCTGGTGATTAGTAAATACTTGGTGGATCAGTGACTGAAGCATCCTTGTCCACGCTCTCACAGGACCTCAGAGAGACCCAGCCTCAAAAGAAACTTGCACAAGAGACTCGGAGGGCTCTGCTTTACCATCGTGGGGCCTGGAGTTAACTCTGACTTCTGAAACCTGTGTGCTCTGGCCTCCGAGTGTACGGTGTGGGGGTGGGGCAGGAGAGGGCAGGTGCTTTGTGTGTCCCCTTTATTTATCAGTGTGTAGAGGGGAGAGGGGAGTGTTGATGCACATTTCGTGAGTGAACTAGAAGAATGGGGGCCCCTGCCAGTTGCACATTGGACTGGCCATAAATCCTGGAATCTGGACTCTGTCCAGTCATGCTGCACAAAACACTCATTGTAAAGAGAAACTCAGGACAGCTTCGATTTGGGTCAAGGAAAAGAACTTCGGGAATGCTGTGTATGACTCATCTAGAGTGAGTTGTGAAGGGTGGAGAAAGTGCACCATGGTGGAACAAGGCAGGCGCGTGTCCAGCCCTTCGCTCGTGCTGTCCCCTGAGAGTTTTGCCTTGGAATTTAGGGCAAGAAAATTCCCGAGTTTCAAACCACTTGAATTATAATTTGATGTTACTGGTTTGGATATTTTACTCAATTGTAGATAAAACACCCAGCGAGGTGGCAGACAGTGCGGTATCGTAGGTTAAGCCTCATTTGGGGCTCCCACATCCCACATCGGATCACCTGGAACTGAGTCTGGCCTCTGCTTCTGCTTCTGGTTTCCTGTTGATGCACCCTAGGAGACAGCAGGTGATGGCCCAAGTGCTTGGGTTCCTACCACATCCACCTGGGTGATCCAGGTGAAATTTCTGGCTCCTGGCTTTGGCCTGGCCCAGCCGTAGCTGTTGTGAGCATTTGGGGAGTGAATGTCAGAAATGATCGTGGTGTGTTTTCATAAAAGACAGCCTATTGCAGGCGTGATTGTAGGCGTCAGTAGCATGTGGGAGAGAGAGCTGCGAGAACCTCACAGCAGGTTGACTGTTGAGCCTGCTTGGCAAACTGTGCACCACTTGTTATCTTTGTAACCTTCAGCAATTCTGTAATCTCTAACAACCAGATGTCTGGTACACAGTGCTCTTGCCTCTGAGTTCCTGGTATCCTGATGATACCACGGTGTAACCCCCACTTCCCCTGTCCTAAATCAGCCCTGTTACCCCTCCTCCACTCTGCCTTAGGTAGCCTCTCAGGTGTAGATGGCACCTCCCAAGTTTCAATGAGAAATGGGGGAGAGGAATTCTGCATGGCGGGGATCAAAGGAGCGGAGTTGCTGAGGGTGGTGCCTGCTTCCACCTCCTGCTCGCTGCTCCCAGTATCAGGTATCAACAAACACCTCACTTTCCGCTTCCTTTATGCTTCTGAATCTAATCTCTAGTAGGTCGGTGGTCTCAGGTGGGCTCACTTCCCACAGTGAACCAACATATCGAAGATATCATTCTATCCACCCCCATAAATAAATAAGTCCTTTTATTTTTTTCCCACAAATTCCCTCCAGGTGTCAGTCAGCTACAGGTAAGGAAGCACCCTGCTCAGGAGCCCCTGACGTCCCAATCTGCCAAGCCCTTGCTCAGTTGCTCTGTGATTGGTGAAGTCAAACTGGACGCAGCATCTGCCCCGAAGGTGCTTTAACTCCAGTGAATTAGCAGAATGGACAGGGGCAGCGGGTGCCACAGATGCCCAGGAAGCCGGTGTGCAGGCCTTGAGTGACACTGAGTGACAGCTCATTCACATCCTTCTGCATGTGGGGCGTGCAGTTACCAGGGGGGACTTTAGCCTGAGCTTAGGGAGACCAGGTTTCTTGCTTCAAGTCTAGCTCCAAGTTGCCCTGCAGCATCAAGAAGCTCACTGAATGTCAACAGCCTGGACGTTTTCTCATTTGCAAAAATGCAGGAGCTTGGTTTGAGATGTTCTTCAGAGACGCCTTGTTTTTGTCCAGACCTAACTACTCGTATCTGTGTATAGAAACAAGTGACATGTTCTTCTGCGTTTGCGTCTACCTCCCTTAAGTCCGGTGTTTGGTGTGTTTTGTGGAGGCCTCACAGTTACTCACTGCTGTGGTTTGCAATGATTTGGATGCCATTTGCCTCCTAAGGAGTCATGTACTGGGAGGTGGTGGAACCCGGAGGAGGTGGGGCCTCTTGGGAGTCATTAGGTCCCTGAGGGCGCTGCCCTCAGAAGGAATCTGTGTTGTGCTTGTGGGACCCTGGGGGGCTCTCCTGAGGGGCTGTTATAAAGGACCCAGTCTTAGAGAGGGCATTTGGCCTGGTAGGCCGCTGGTCGAGACACCTGCGTCCCGCATCTGAGTACCTGGACTTGACTTTGACCGCAGTTCTGCCTCTCCATTCCAGCTTCCTACTCACGCAGGCACTAGGAGACAGCAGGGAGGGCTCAGGTGACAGGGCTCCTGCCACCCACTAGGAGACCTGCCTTTGGTCCCCCGCTCTGTGGAGGGTTGTTGGAGGTGTTTGCAGAGTACGCTAGCACATGGGAGCTCGCTGTCTCTTTCTCTCTCTCTGCTTCTCAAATTAAAAGATAAATAAATAACAATATTTTTTAAAAACCCAGAGGAAATCTGGCAGGTCTCTGCCTCCTGTCTCATTCGTTGAGTTTGCCCTCTTGCAGCTGCTGTCTTGACACGATCCATCATGTGACAGAGCCAAGGCGGCCTCACAGCAGCTGAGCCAGTGCCGGTGCCAGGCCCTTGAACCACCAGAAGGCTGCTTGCCTGGAAGCAAGAGAAAGGAGCAGAGAGTGATAGTGCAGTGAGGTCTGGGTTCCCAATGCCAGGTCTGAGCAGCCAAACCCCACACATGAGGACCATCAGTGAAGGACCCCAAATCTGGGAATCCAACGCGCTCGGGTGGTCGCCCAAAAACCCAACCTCCAGACCAGAAGATGCAAGAGCAAGAGGATTTTTATTAGGCGTTTGCGCAAACGGGCTCCCCAGCACCACAGGTGGTCGAGAGAGCGAGAGAGCCCCAAGCAGGGGTTACAGCAGTTTTTAAAGACAATAGCCACCTGATTAATATATGTATGTGGGGCATTTGGTGATTAGCTATTTTGAAGGGCAAACTCTTGTTGCGATTTTAGGGAGGGAAGGGGTAAGTTTATACAATGGTCACAGAACCTTATTGCAACTCTTTTCCGGACTTCGGCAAGTGTTATCGCGTGAGACAGTTACACAGAGCAGTTTCCCAAGGTTATTCTGCAGGCAGGTGGAGACACAGTTATTTTAAGGGATGTCTACTGTCAGCAGCTAAACTTTTTAACCCTTTACTATAATATTATTTTAATATTTACTTTTAGCAGGGGTCTTACATCAGGAGTGTCTGTGGGTGGAGGAATAGAGAGGATGGCACTCGATCTCAGGGTCTGGGCTGCTGCTGCCTGAGGTGCTGAGTGTTCAGTGGCTTCTTTCCCTCTTGCCTCAAGTCATTGTTAGGAATTTCCCAGGCCAGTTCTCAAAGACGTACAGTCCACGTGAGAACCTGGGCCACACACACTTGCATGCATGCCTAGGTGACGGAAGCCATCGGTAGCTTACACCATTGCACTCTGGTCTTTTATCCTGTTGTTTCCTTTGTTGTTGGGTTGTCGGCGCCCAGTAGCAGTTGGAAAGGGCTGGTGCAGGGTACAGGGAGGATGGCTGGCAGCTGTCTTTTCTTGGATCCGGCTGTGGGTTGCGGAGCCAGATGCTTGTTATTCTCTTCCAAGCCCTCTAAGTAATCTGCCTTGGGTCTTGTGACAGTGGCGGGGGAGGGGGGGTGTGGTGGTGGTGGTGGTGGTGGAAGGGGTTTATAGGGAGAAAGCACATTCAACTCGGCCTTGTCCTGGGGTTCAGAATGTGGGGGGTATGCCCTGAAAAACCAGGAGTGTTGGTGTTCTGTGGGAGAGGCCTGGGTGTATAATTTTTAAAAAGTGAAACAATTTAGAAATGTAGTCTCCTCCTGCAGCATCAGTAATCTGTTACTGAAGATTGGTTGTTCTGCGAAGGACAAGTACTCCCGCAAGGAATAAATGCAGGCAAGATGGAGAATGAGCTGTAATCCGTAAGGTTCGGGGCTGCATTTTTATACTACAGGGACATAAAGGGGTGGTGTCTGGGGCGGAGCTTAATGGAATATGCAAAGAGGTGGAGCTTCCGGCGGGCTCAAGCACCTCCTGTTTCTGTGTCCTTTTCTGGGAGTCTCAGAAGTGTCGTAGCAGGTGCATCATGGGAGTGGAAGTGTCAGCCATGGTTATGTCATTATAATGACGTAATAGGCACTGTGGGGATGCAGCCTGCAGACATATTAGATAATTCTAGCTGGCATTGGTTCTGGGTTTTTTTTTTTTTTTTTTTTAAGATTTGTTTATTCTGGCATTGATCCTAAATTGCAACATAGAGGAAGCTGCAGTTTCTGCTATGCAGAAGAGGGTGGGGTTTGGCAATACACTGGAAAGGGATTTGGATGGTGCAACTGGAGCTGTCACACAGCGGGTCATGCAGGGCTGCTAGAGGCTGGGGCTGTCACACAGCGGGTCATGCAGGGCTGTAGCAGGCTGGGGCTGTCACACAGCGGGTCATGCAGGGCTGTAGCAGGCTGGGGCTGTCACACAGCGGGTCATGCAGGGCTGCTAGAGGCTGGGGCTGTCACACAGCGGGTCATGCAGGGCTGTAGCAGGCTGGGGCTGTCACACAGCGGGTCATGCAGGGCTGTAGCAGGCTGGGGCTGTCACACAGTGGGTCATGCAGGACTGCCACAGGCTGGGGCTGTCACACAGCGGGTCATGCAGGGCTGCCACAGGCTGGGGCTGTCACACAGCGGGTCATGCAGGGCTGCCACAGGCTGGGGCTGTCACACAGCGGGTCATGATGCAGGGCTGCCACAGGCTGGGGCTGTCACACAGCGGGTCATGCAGGGCTGTAGCAGGCTGGGGCTGTCACACAGCGGGTCATGCAGGGCTGTAGCAGGCTGGGGCTGTCACACAGCGGGTCATGCAGGGCTGCCACAGGCTGGGGCTGTCACACAGCGGGTCATGCAGGGCTGCCACAGGCTGGGGCTGTCACAGAGTGGGTCATGCAAGGCTGCCGCAGGCTGGGGCTGTCACACAGCGGGTCATGCAGGGCTGCCACAGGCTGGGGCTGTCACACAGCGGGTCATGCAGGGCTGCCACAGGCTGGGGCTGTCACACAGCGGGTCATGCAGGGCTGCCACAGGCTGGGGCTGTCACACAGCGGGTCATGCAGGGCTGCCGCAGGCTGGGGCTGTCACACAGCGGGTCATGCAGGGCTGTAGCAGGCTGGGGCTGTCACACAGCGGGTCATGCAGGGCTGTAGCAGGCTGGGGCTGTCACACAGCGGGTCATGCAGGGCTGTAGCAGGCTGGGGCTGTCACACAGCGGGTCATGCAGGACTGCCACAGGCTGGGGCTGTCACACAGCAGGTCATGCAGGACTGCCACAGGCTGGGGCTGTCACACAGCGGGTCATGCAGGGCTGTAGCAGGCTGGGGCTGTCACACAGCGGGTCATGCAGGGCTGTAGCAGGCTGGGGCTGTCACACAGTGGGTCATGCAGGACTGCCACAGGCTGGGGCTGTCACACAGCGGGTCATGCAGGGCTGCCACAGGCTGGGGCTGTCACACAGCGGGTCATGATGCAGGGCTGCCGCAGGCTGGGGCTGTCACACAGCGGGTCATGCAGGACTGCCACAGGCTGGGGCTGTCACACAGCAGGTCATGCAGGACTGCCACAGGCTGGGGCTGTCACACAGCGGGTCATGCAGGGCTGCCACAGGCTGGGTCTGTCACACAGCGGGTCATGATGCAGGGCTGCCGCAGGCTGGGGCTGTCACACAGCGGGTCATGCAGGGCTGTAGCAGGCTGGGGCTGTCACACAGCGGGTCATGCAGGGCTGTAGCAGGCTGGGGCTGTCACACAGCGGGTCATGCAGGGCTGCCACAGGCTGGGGCTGTCACACAGCAGGTCATGCAGGACTGCCACAGGCTGGGGCTGTCACACAGCAGGTCATGCAGGACTGCCACAGGCTGGGGCTGTCACACAGCGGGTCATGCAGGGCTGTAGCAGGCTGGGGCTGTCACACAGCGGGTCATGCAGGGCTGTAGCAGGCTGGGGCTGTCACACAGCGGGTCATGCAGGGCTGTAGCAGGCTGGGGCTGTCACACAGTGGGTCATACAGGGCTGTAGCAGGCTGGGGCTGTCACACAGCGGGTCATGCAGGGCTGCCACAGGCTAGGGCTGTCACACAGCGGGTCATGCAGGGCTGCCACAGGCTGGGGCTGTCAGACCTCGGCTCTTTGCTGCTGGCTACCTCCCTGGCTTCATCGTCTGCACATGGAAAGGAACAGAAATGATTCGCCATCTCAGTGAGGCCAAGTAGCACCTACACAAAGGGACACTGCTCAGTCCTTACAGAGAAAGGAATTCTGTCACTGGTCGGGTGCCAGTGAGTCCTCCGAGGTGTAGACAGAAGCCGGAGATGTGGGGGGCCCAGTGCTTTGCTTCTTTGACCTAGGTGGGACCCTGACGGCCCTATGGGAGAACGTTACTGAAGAAGCGAGTTGATTTTCTACAAAGTCAAGGTGAAAGATCAGAATTGCAGTGGGAGGCAGGTGAGAACTCGAGAACGTGCAGGAGTGGATCTGAGCCCCGGTGTGTTGGGGAGACAGGATGATGTGTTTTCACAAAAGGCTTGGCTGCATAGGGAAGACGGGAAACTCTGGTGTGGACAGAATATCCAAGACCACCAGCGTGAGGTTCTGATCCAAGATTGAATCAAGTGCTGTCTAAGCAATGTTGCAAAAAATTAAACCTCCAGAGAAGAGGGGTCCCTTCGCTCAATTCCAAAATGGTACACCGAACAGGTTTCTGTTAGAAGAAGCGGCAGCTTGGAAAAAATGTGTTGACTTATTTGAACTTGATAAAAAAAAAAAAAAAAAAAAAAGGCAAACCTTTGTAGCAGATCTGCAGGCCAAGTCTTCAGGTTTTCTCAGAGGGCTAGTCAGCTCTGAGGTCTTTCCTGCTCGGTGGGACTAGAAGTGTTGGCCAGGACATGTGGAAAGTGTAAGACTATTTATTTCTGAGACCACCCTGGGAGACAATGACCATGAACTCTTCACAGACTGGAGCACCATGCCCCACAGGGTGACGGCGCCTGAGGACACACACAGGAGCCATGAGGAGCTCTTCTCCTAACTGGGGCGAGAGGGGTCCCTGCCAACAAGCCTGAGTCACTGTGGGGCCACAGGTACCCCTGCCCCCCCCCCCCCGGGTCTCTGCACTGTCATGTCTGTTAGCCTCACTTGTCAGAGACACGGGCCTCCAGCTCCAAGGCCAGGAGCAACATGGGGGGAGAAACGCCTGTAAAGAACTGCTCCAAGGGTTGCCCAACAGATCGCCTCCCTAACCCGGCCTGAGCCTCACCTGGAGAAGCAGAGCAGTCATAGGCACACAGCTGTGCCTGAGGAATGTCCAGTCATTCTAGACACAGGAAGAGCGAAGGCGCTTGGACCGTCCCTGCCCATCAGTCTTGTGGGACCCCACAGGTGTTCACATTTGCACCCCTGCGTAGAGACCAGAAAGGGTGATTTTGTGATGTGACGAAGGGCAAGACAGTGGCAGTGACCATCTGGAGTCCACAGTCCAGAGGCGCTTCCTGGATGGAAGTCCCACCTGTGGTGAGCACCCTGTCTGTCTTCCAACCACTTCCTGTTGGGGAGACGCTGACCTCAGCATGGCCCGCCCATCCGATGGTGGTCCAAGTGACCGCTGACCCCAAGGCCAGCCTAGAACTCAACCCGGTCTGTGTTTGCTACGCTTGGTTAGCTTTTATGCAGCTGTCAAGGTGGGAGATCATAGGAATCAAAACCCTAAGGGGGAGCTCACCCCGGCAAACTGGCCCTTCCTCCCAGAGACTGGCTCCGATCCCAGGTCCAAAGACCAGTGGATCAGCGGAGCCTGGGTGGTTGCAGGAATGGGAGCTGTACCTCACTGCTGCTGGGTCTCCCAGGCCCCCTGCCCAGACTTGGCACAACCTGCACCCCCTACTTCCTTCTACATTCTGCAAGTTCTTTGTGAAACTGTAAGGAAATTCACAGGCCTCGCCCAGAAGGCGGTGGAAAAGAGCTGTCCAAGAACACTACCTCCGTCACTTCACGGTCTGGAAACTCTAGGACCCATAACCCGCTGTGGGCACTTCCGGGAGCTCCACCTGAATCTGAGACCCGGGCAGCCCTGCCGTCCTACACCGCCCACTCTCAGCCCCTACACCCTCCCAGCCTAGAACCAGTGCCAAGCTCACAGGGAAACCTGGCTCCCGCCAGCCCTCCTGGCCCCTGTGCCTGGAATGAGGTCAGGTGAGAGCGAGAAGCTGCCGTGGACCCTGCCACACCCACATCACCACCCATGACGTTGATGTTTCTCAGTGAGTCCCAGGACGCAGCCATCCAATGCCCTCTTAACCTCGTTGGATTTTGCAGGTGAGACTATAATGACCACGTTGAAGTGACTTTGTTGTTAACTAAAAAAAGAAGAGAAGGAAATGCTGTGTTTGTGACAACACAGACGAACATGGAGGACTGAGTGAAATGACGCGGGCAGAGAGACAAACACGCCATGACCTCACTTTCACATGGATCTGACCGAGCGGAACACATGGGAGCAGAGGGTAGGATAGTGATTACCAGAGTTGGGGGTCAGGGCGTGGGGGGGTGCTGCAGGTGCAAAGCTTCAGTTAGAGCAGGGGGCTGCACTGGCTGACATCTGCTACACAGCATAGGGACCACGGGGAATGATGATGTCTTGTGTACCTCAGGTTTGCCAAGAGGGGAAATCTCAAATGTTCTTGCTAGAAAAAATAAGTATGTGGGGTGATCAATATGCTAATTAGATTGTGTTAATCATTCCATGCTCTATACGTAGTTCACAGCATCACTTTGCACCTACCACATTGAAGGCACTGCAAAAAGTTCATGGAAATGCATATTAAAAAAAAAAAAAACACTTATATGAAAGCTAGAGTGACAGAGCAAGAAAGAGATGGAGATGGATAGAGATTTTTCCAACTGCTGATTCACCTGCCAAATGTCCACAACAGTCAGGGCTGGACCAGGCTAAAACCAGCAGCCAGGGCTCCATCCAGGTCTCCCACTTGAGTGGCAGGAACCCAAGTCCTTGGGTTGTCATCTGCTGCTACCAGGTGCATTAGCAAGAAGCTGGATCTGAAGTGGAGGTGGGGGGGGCCACTGCTGTGTCATAGTAGGACAAGCCTCTGCCTGCAGCACCCACATGGCATGCGGGTGCTAGTCCCGGCTGCTCCACTTCCGATATATCTCTGCTAATGCCCTGGGAAAGCAGTGGAAGACGGCCCAAGTGCTTGGGCCCATGAACCTACATGGGAGACTGAAAGGAACTCTGGGATCCTGGCTTTGGATCAGCTCCGCTCCGGTCATTGCAGCAATTTGGGAAGTGAACCAATGGCTGGAGGACCTTTTTCTGTTTCTTCCTCTCCCTGTAACTCTACCTCTCAAATAAATAAAATCTTAAATTTAAAAAAAAAAAAAGTGAAGGTGGGACTTGATCCTAGGTATCCCATGTGACAACTTAACCCACTGTGCCCAAATGACTGGCCCATTTTAGCTTTTAAGTGAACATTTCCACAAACTTTTACAAGTAGCCTTGGGACCAGCACTGTGGCACAGTGGGTTAAGCCACTGTAGTGCTAGCATCCCATATGGGTGCCAGTTAAAGTCCTGGCTGCTCCACTTCCAATCTAGCTCCCTGCTAATGTCCTGGAAGAGCAGCAGAAGATGGCCCAAGTACTTGGGCCCCTGCACCCACTTGGGAGACCTGGAAGAAGCTCCTGGCTCCTGGCTTAGGCCTGGTCCAGCCCCAGCCATTTTGGCTAATTGGGGAGTAAACTGGTAGATGGAAGATTTCTCTCTCTCTCTCTCTCTCTCTCTCTCTCTCTCTCTCTCTCTCTCTCTCTCTCTCTTTCTCTCCCCCCTTCCCCATCTCTGTATTTCTGCCTTTCAAGTAAATATATAAATCTTTAAAAAATAATAAAAGACTATAATAAAAGTAGCCTTGAATATTCAGTAAATAAAAGCCAACCCAGCAAACACACGGCCTACAACTCCCCTGACTCCCTCCAGGATGTTGCCACTCACTCCCACCCCTACCCCCATCCCCACTCCCACTCCCACCCCCACCCCGACCCCCACCCCTCCTGCTCAGCGGAGTCTGGTTCAGGCTGTGTCTGGCCTCTCTCCTCTGTCACGGTAGCCTTGGGTAGAACCGTCTGTGTGTATTGAACTTTGCTTGGTGCGTTTTTCTTTGACACAGTCAGTGGTCCTGTGTTACCTCCCTTTATCACACTCAGCATCACAATTTCCCAAAAGTGTAACCAAGATTCAGTTATTTACCTCCAAAGCATAAGGTGCTGTAACAAAGCACCACAAACTGGGTAGCTGAAAAAAACAATTTTCCTCTCTCTACCCTGGACGCCAGGAGTGCAAAGTCAAGGTGTGGGAAGGACCCTGCTCCCTATGAAGGCACTGAGTTCGGACCTGCACCATGCCTTTCTCTGAGCTCTGGATACTGCTGTTAGATGCTCAGGTTCCTGGGCTCGCAGACACATCTGTGGGACTGCTGCCTGCGACACCACAGATGCTCCTCCCGTCACTCTGTCCCTGCGTCTCGTCTGCCATCTGGATGGCACCAGTCTCTAGGGTCAGGGCCCACACTGTTTCAAGTGTGACCTCATCGTCCCTTACATCTTAATTGCATGTGCATAGATGTTCACAGGTACCAGGCTCCAGGCTCTGACCTGTGTTTCTGGGGGGGTACAGCACAACCCCAAGAGCTGTGAAGACACAGCAGGCGTCTGCACTGACAGATGCTCTTCCCGCTTGATCTTGTTGAGAACTGTGATCCGTGTAGGGTGTCAACGCGGACCTCCCTCTGCAACTGCGGGTTGGAAACGTTGTGTGGAGGAACACAGATGCCCTGGGGAGCTTGGACGCTGGAGATGAGGAGGCGTCGGTTCTGGGGCGGGGCTTGCCTGGGACGCGCTGGGTGGGTGAGGAGCGGTCCATCTCCACATGCACCCTTGACGAGGTGATGGGTGAAGCTTCCTCAGAGAGAAGCCACAGATGGCTGGAGACACCGCACACAGGCCAGGAGACCTCGTGTGTCAGGCCATGCTACAGGGAGTGCACCCCTCCACAGATGGCAGCTCCGCACAGGTGCCTCTGCCGTAGATGTGACTAGAGAGCAGGGGACAGACTGGGGCTAGAGCGCAGCTGGGGTGAGTGTGCAGAAGGCTCAGGCAGCGGAGCAGCGAGTGTTCCCTCCGTGCTTAGCCAGCTGTCATCCCAGCACGCCGACGATGACGAAGGATGGAAGGCTGGAGAGTCTGTGCTGGGGCCTCTCGCAGGCACACAGAGGGCTCGTCGTGAGAGCTGCAGGAATCGTGAGCCAGTCTCATGGGAGGGATGGGTCTTCCAGCAAAAGGGGAGGGGCAGAAACGCAAGGCTGAGGGCAGGCATTGTGGTCGCAGGCTACGCCACTGCTTTGGAAGCCCGCTTCCCATTCTGGAGCCCTGGTTGGGATCCCTGCTACTCTGCTTCCAATCCAGCCTCCTGCTAATGTGACTGAGAGGCAGTGAAAGATGCTCCAAGTGCTTGGGCCTTTGTCACCCATAAGGGACACCTGGTCAGAGATCCTGGCTCCTGGCTTTAACTGGGCCCAGACCTGGCTGTTACGGCCATCTGGGAGCTGAACCAGTGAATGAAAGATCTGTCTGTTCCTCTCTCTCTGTGACTCTGCCTTTCAAATAAAAATAAATGAAAAAGAAAATTCAAGGTTGAGGAAGGTAGTTCTTTGTCCTTGCTGCTTTCTGTGGGCACAGGGCTCAGGGCCAGGCCGGCAGGGCTCCATGGCCTGGACAAAGAGGGACCCCAGTGTCACTGAGTGAGGGTTGTCACTTTCTGTCTTTTTTTTTTTTTTAAATATTTATTTCATTTGACAGGAAGTAGGACAGAAAGAGACAGGCGGAGAGCTCCTATTAGATGGTTCACTCCCCAAATGCCAATGACAGCCAGGGCTAAGTCAGGGCAAAGTTAGGAACCTGGAACCTTGGTGGCAGGAAACCAAGCACTTGAATCATCACAGCTTCCTCCTAGGGTGCACATTAGCAGGAAGCTAGAATCCAGAGGAGAGCCAAGACTTGAGCCCAGGGACTCCAGTATATGGAATGCAGGCATCCTAGTCACCATTGTAACCATTAGGTAGGCCTAATGCTTGGCCTGTTGCAGGAGGTGACCCATTGAGGCCAGTGTCACCGGTGGTGAAAGAGATAACCAGAGCAGTCAGATAGAGTAAGTAGAGTTAGATTGACTGAACACACTGTAAGGGAGCAGCGGGCGGGATAGCCGGAAGCTAACTGCTGCTTACAGACCATAATCCCGGAGCCATATATATGACAGCAGATTGCCACTAGTGAGGGGCTTTCCCACCACCAGGTGCTTCAGGTGGCCTCTACACACACCCTGAAGGATGGACAACAATAAACATTTCGGTGAAGGTCTTGTCTTCTGCAACTGCTTCTTGCTGGACAGAAGTGTTGCGTTGGCCCTGCCTAAGGTTGTTGGTCTATAGGGATTCAGGGTGGCCCAGTGTCCTGGCTGCAGGGACACAGCAGGTGATGGAGTCTCGGGGAAGAGGTGGTGATCTGTTCTGGAAATATCCACCCACGTTATCCAGTTACTCGGGGGGCAGTAGGTGGCCTCATCTGGAGGAATTTGATGTTGAAGGAGTCAGTATCCTTGTTATATTGCCATTTTGAAATAGATGTGCTATATTACGGAGGAGATGGACTCAGTTTGTTCAAAAGAGGAGGCCCAAGAGTTAATTTGAGAGGAGTGGTTTTAGAGGAATCTCCAAGGACAGCAGAGAGGATGGAAGCCAAGGTCTCCATCCAGGGACTAGAAAACCTAAGCCCAGGGTCTCTACTGCATGCACTCTGTGAGGATGCTTTTATTTATTGCGTTGTGGCATGGCAGTTAAAGCCACTGCCTGTGATGCTGGCCTCCCTTGTGGGCACCAGTTTGAGTCCTGGCTGCTCCACTTCCAATCCAACTCCCTGCTAATGTACCTGGGAGAGCAGCAGAGGATGGCCCAAGTGCTGGGGCCCATGCACCCATGTGGGAAACATGGCTCCTGGCTTTGGCCTGGCCCAGCCCCTGCTGTTGTAGCCATCTGGGGAGTAAATCAGCAAATGGAAGATCTCTCTGACTCATTCTCTCTGCCTTTCAAATAAATAAATAAATAAATAAAAACATATTTTCTTATAAGATTTATGTATTTTATGCCTTTGTGACCTGCTCACACCTTCTGTGCTTTTCTTACACCGTTTGCTTTTGCCCTTTTTCTTTTCCAGTCCAGAGTAAGCCAGTCATTCTATTTTGAGACAAAAATTTCATATAGAATGCGTTTTCTTTATCCCCAAACAACTCTCTTTCTTTCTTCTTCCTTTTTTTTTTTTTTTTAAGATTTACTTATTTATTTGAAAGAGTTACACAGAGAGAGGAGAGGCGGAGAGAGAGAGGGGCCTTCCATCCGCTGGTTCACTCCCCAACTGGGCGCAACGGCTGGCACTGTGCAAATCCGAAGCCAAGAGCCAGGAGCTTCTTCTGGGCCTTCCTGGAATAAATACAAAGGCCCAAGGACTTGGGCCATCTTCTACTGCTTTCCCAGGCCATAGCAGAGAGCTGGATCGGAAGTGGAGCAGCCAGGACTTGAACTGGTGCCCATGTGGGATGCCGACACAGAAGGCAGTGGCTTTACCCGTTACACCACAGCACCGTCCCCTTTCCTTCTTCTTCTTCTTTTTTTAAAGATTTATTTTATTTATTTGAAAGACTGAGTGATAGAGGGGGAAGGGGAGGGGTAGAAGGAAAGGGAGAGGGAGAAAGAGAGACTTTCCCATCTGTTCACTTCCCACATAGCTGGGTGGTGGAGCTGGGCCAGGATGAAGCTGTGAGCGGCAGGGGTCCAAGCACTTGTGCCATCTTCTGCTGCCTTTCCAGGGGCGTCAGCAGGGAATTGAAACAGAAACAGAGCAGCTGGGATGCAGCCATTGCTGCAGGATAGGATGCCGGCATCGCAGGCAGCAGCCTGGTCTGCTACACCTCAGTGCCAGCCCCTCTCTTTCCTTCTTAACCTTCCTCACCAGGAATACATTCTTAGGCTTTTAGCTTCCTTTTTTTCTTTCTGTCTGCCATATCTACTGGTTCCTTTAATTTACACTTTGAAATAATCCTTTAAAAGTCTCTGAAGATACAAACCTGTCAATGAGTCAGTGTAGACTTTCACTTAATACATAGAACACATTCGTGTGAATGATGTGTTCTTAGAACCTTTCCTGGCCAGCAAACCCAAGCACAAATGTACAGGCAGAATTAATCAAAGATGTATACACAACATTGTTTCAATACGGGCACAAGATGGGAAAACTTAAGTACTTAACAAAGACAGATCTCTGGCCAGAAGTGGCGGCACACGGTGGGCTGCAGGCACTGTGGCAGGCTGCCCAAAAGTGAGCTAGTCTGTCTGCGGTGTGTCATAAATGGCTGCCAGTCTCAGAGTCCTCAGCCAGCCTTGGGTGACAGTGTCCTGCTTCTTGAAATGTACACCATCGATCATTTGATTTTTTCCCCATCGTTTGAGTCACTACTCCCAGTCCTATTCCCGGTTTCTCAGACACGAAGTGGTCAAAGAGCTTCATCCGCACCTCCCTGGGAGTGCTTTGCTTTGTATGGACTCCAGCATTAGGTGTGAGAACACCTAGTAGCATATGTAGTCAGCATCCTTTTTTGAAATGGGGGAGCTCTCTAGAGACTTTAGTTCTAGAAGACTCTTTTGCAACAGTTACTATTGAAGAAATATTAAAGATAGTAGACCCCCCTCTCCCTATTTCAAAAGTTTTACTTTTTGATTTTACCCTTCATTTTTAGAGCAACCTTTGACCTGCTTTCTAATTTCTGGCTCAAAGAGGGCCGAGGCCTGCTTCTACTGACCAGGCATAATGGAGCCAAGGCAGGAAGAGATAACATCAGAATGTGGGAAATGGCCCACCACAACCTGTTTGCCTCTACAGGCGCCCGGTTGGTGAAACACAGGAGCAGCCTCCTCTCTGTTCTTCGTGTCTGTTCCTAAAATGTTTAACTTAGGATTTATTCAGCCTTGGGAAATGTATGGTGAGAGCGACCCCCGCCCTCCCCTGCTGTAAATCTTGTCTTTGCCTGAGGTTATCTGTACTTTGCATATGTATACCTTGTCAGCTTGTGCTTGTAAAACGCCCTTATCTCCTTTGTGAACCTAATGGATTAGCTTGAAAGGCCCCAAGTAACTATAAAAAGCTGATGTAAATTGTACTTAGGGTCGCTCGCTCACATTCAGTCCAGGGCAGACTTAGATTTTTTTGTTTTTTTTTTTTAAACTGTAACACCTAATCTTCCGAATTTAAGGGACCTAAGCAGTGGCAACTCCATTTGCTCACTGCCTCACTGCAAGGCTGGACACTGTGGTAGCGAGGCACAGTGCAGGATTTTAGATATGCCAGTGTCTCAGCTGTACCAGGTTATGACACGGACAGAATCCTAGTGAACTCATGCCAATAATCACACTGTCACAAAAACCCCAAAATCCTCACAACAGCTTTTTGAATTTTAGAGGAATTATGTAGTGGGAAAGGTAAACATTCCCATTTCTGGACATTCTCTGGACAGAGAGAGACAGAGAGGTCTTCCATCTGCTGGTTTACTCCCCAGTTGGCTGCAACAGCTGGAGCTATGCCCAACCAAAGCCAGGAGCCAGGAGCTTCTTCGGGGCCTCCCACATGGGTTCAGGGGCCCAAGAACTTGGGCCATCTTCCACTGCTTTCCCAGGCTATAGCAGAGAATTGGATCAGAAGTGGAGCAGCCGGGACTCGAACCAGCACCCATATGGGATGCAGGTGGTGGCTTCACCTACTACACCACAGTGCCCTCCCTCTCAAAAATCTTTGAGAATGTCCCTGGGTCCTCTCTTTTCAACAAGATAACTTTCATGGCTGATAACAACACAGTAGGACCACAGAACTCTTATACATTTTATATAATCTCTACAATAGTGGCAGCAATAATGTAGCCAGTTAGGGACCAGATTCAACTAGTTATTAAGGGATCGCTCAAATATTGCAAAATAAGTAGATACCCAGAAACGATCTTCACTCTTTCAGAGGTACGTGGTAGTATTCGGCAGCGGGTTGCTATTAGCTAGGGTATTCCAGGTAATCCAGGTGGACCTCCACACGCCCATACTTCTTGTCCTTAACCTCTTACATTTACTCTTTTTAGAAGTGGTTTTGTTATCTTTACAGAATGGATCTCACAGTTGTGGGATGCTGCTGCCACCAGGTGGTGGTGCCCATGTAGTGCCCACCACGCCTCAGACGTCCTGCAGCCTCCAGTGGGCTGTGTGGGTTCCGATTTTGTGTGGTCCCTGGAAAGAAGGGAAAGAGGAGACAGGGACCGAGCTGCACAGGGAACAACCTCAACAGAGACAGGTGCTTTCTGGATGGAAAGAGGAGCGACACTGTTCTTGGGAAGAGACTGCTCGCAGGGCACGTGTGGGGCTGGGCTCCCGTCTGGCTGCAGAGGGAGCTTGCTGCCTGCGGGAAGTAAGGGGCTTGTCCGAAGCCACTGGGAACTTTCCTCTCCGCTGTTTCCCAGGGTGCTTGAGAGGTCACGAGCGGACCTTGCGCAGAGTAGCGGGTGCTCTTCTGGCGGGAGGGACGAAGTGGGGGAGGGTGACACTTTGCAAGCCTTATTGTCCTTTAGTGGGTACCCCAGGAGTGTTACGGGAGAAGCAAAGGGTCCTTGTCTTTGTGCAAGAGAGAATTCAGGTGTGAGACAGAGAGCAGTGGGAAGCAAAGCAGCAAGGTTTATTAGGGCAGGGACATCCGTAAGAACGGATGGGCGCCTCTCCAGACAGAACCTGAGAGAGAGTGTGCAGTTCACATTTAGGTAGGGGCTTTTAAGGGGATGGGTCTTGCCTTCCTGCCTTTCCTCTCCCCTTCTCGTTCTTTTCCTCCTGAACAAGGACTTGTTGGGTATAAATATGAAACTTCCTTTCTGAATTTCCCCCTGAAGTTGTCAGACAGGGGAAGCCTGGCTGGCATTGGCCAAGGGGGCTTCTCTCCAGGGTGCCCGCCTTAGAGGAAGGATGTTTATCAGGTAGAAGGGGCAGGACCCCCTGGAAGGTCATCAGGGTCCAGGCAGGACTTTGAAGTGCAGATACTGGGCTGCACCTGGAAACAGGTAGAAGGGCCAGGACCCCCTGGAAGGTCATCAGGGTCCAGGCAGGACTTTGACATGCAGATACTGGGTTGCACCTGGGAGGTTATGGGATGACTTTGAGATGCAGATGCTGGACTGCTGTAGATGTCAATTCCTTAGGCCCTTGACACACACACATAAGCTCATTTCTGACTTCCTACCTAACAGGAGTGTGCAAGAAAACTCATGGGATACAGAAAGAAAACACTGTCTTATTTTATTTTGTCAAAATGGCAAGAATTTAAATTTTCATGATACTGCAACATGGCTTCCCACTGGATTCCCCCTCCGAATCCAAGCCCCCGTCTGTGCCGCCTTCTCAGGCAAGAGCTGCGCTGCGCACGGTGGCGGTTTTCCTCTGAGCTCCCCGTGAAGCAGCACACAGCAGGCTGTGAGTGCCTGGCAGGGGCAGAGAGGTGATCGCCCACTTCCTGCTCCATCTGTACACAGAGGTCAGGAGGACACTGGCCGTGCCTGGGCCAGAAGCCGGAGCCTCACAGCAGTGCACACACACAGCTGCTTTGCATCTCCAAGTCAACAAGGGACTCCACAGTTCTAGACCTTCCAATCAGTCATAACTAGCAAGAGAACCATGGAGCCAGCACTGTGGCATAGTAGGTTAATGCCCTGGCTTGAAGCACCGGCATCCCATATGGTCACTGGTTCAAGTCCCGGCTGCTCCTCTTCCTATCCAGCTCTCTGCTATGGCCTGGGAAAGCAGTAGAAGATGGCCCAAGTCCTTGGGCCCCTGTACCCACGGAGACCTGGAAGAAGCTCCTGGCTCCTAGCTTTGGATCAGTGCAGCTCCGGCCGTCTTGGGTAGTTGGGGAGTGACCCACTGGGTGGAAGACCTCTCTCTCTGTCTCTGCTTCTCCTCTCTCTGTTTAACTCTGACTTTCAAATAAATAAATAGTTTTTTTAAAGAGAGAACCTTGACAGCACTATGGCCCTCCAGCCAAGTCCAGCCCATGTGTTTCATTAGCGAAGTGTGCTTGAAACCCAGCCACACACTTCATTCACTGTGTGTGCTGGCTTGTGTGCTCCGAGGGCAGGCTAAGCAAGAGGAGCCATCTTTATGCATCCCTGGTTCCACATCTTTGGATTCAACCAACCCCAGATGAGAAATACTTGGGATAAATAAATTGTGTGTGTACTGGACATGTACAAACCTTTCACCCTTATTCTGTAGACAACACTGTGCAACAACTACTTAGATGGCATTTGTATTTTCTAGGTGTCACAGGTAACCCAGCGGTGATTGAAAACATTCAGGAGTATGTGCTGTGCAGAGCTGTACAGACATGCTGTCACTTTTCGTGAGGGACTTGAGCGCCCACAGGTTTTGCGTTGTGGGGCTCCTGTGAGTAATCCCCTAACCCCACAGGAATTCTGAAGCCCACAGCCACAGAGCCTTCACCATGTGCTGCCTGCACCTGCACAGGTGGTTTGTCAGGCCCTGTCCTAGGCAATCCTTGAGTGAGCTTTGCCCACATGTGATGGTGAAAGGCTGGACTCCTCACCTTTTTGTGCCTTATTTCCAAGTTTTGGTTAAGTTTTGAAAACTTTTGGTGTATAGTTTATCTCTGTTACCTTCAGTTAGACCATGTAGTTCCAATGCCCTAGGTTTCAGTTGGATCAGAGTTTTTGGACCCCACACTGTGTCCAGGGAGATACTGAACACAGCCCCGTCTCTTTCCTGTTGGGGTAGGAAGTCCCCAGGGTGAAGCAAAGGGTTGCTTTCCTGAGGGGAGTCCTGGGCCGGTCTGAGAAAGACGAGCGAGGAACTTGAATACCAGAGGGCAAAGGACAAAGGGAATTGATCCATCATAACTACTGCTGGAGGGGAAAGTTCGCATGTGAGCCTCAGCGTGTGACAGCAGGCAGCCCCGGGGCACTGCGTTCTCCTTTGCCCTCCCTCTCTGATGAGCCCTGAGCCGTCAGCCTGAGCTCTCCCTGCTGACTCAGCGGTGCAGTCAGCTCTCCCCTCACACAGCCCACCACACCCAGGCTGTCCCCGCTCCTCCCAAGCTCTCTCCCCACCATCTCGGCAGCTCAGCCTCAGTCCAAACCCCCTAAGTCACACTCGCCCACGCTCCCCCATCTCAGCAGCCCAGCTTTGGCTTGGGTCCCCCGTGGCCCTTCCCAGCCCCCCTGTGCTGGTCTCTGTCCCTGGGTGCCTCTGCTGGGAAGGGCGCCCCAGGCTTAGTCTCTGGATAAACCTGACCTGGCCGTGGCTTCCTGCTCTGTCTCCTCTTTCCATACAGAACTGACTCTGCTCCACAGGGTTTTGGAAAGCGCTCCAGCGAGTCTTTGGATTATAGAAAAAGAAAACCGAGGTCCTATTCTGGAGTGGAGGCATCTCAGGCCGCGGGAAGTGAAGCTGGTTTCGGTCAGCATCGTAGAAGCTTGCCTTCTTATTGTGCCTTCGTTCAGTAACATGTGCAACACCCTTTTCACACATACTGAATTACACGCACCATATTAAACAATTAGTACAACACTCAAGTTGAAAAAAAAAGGCATACTTTATGCTAACAGTAGTATCTAATTAATTTGCATATGTCTGCGTTGGAAGCACCCAGCATACCAGAAGCAGCCACTGAACACAGAAGGGACCCAACTACCAAAGACAAAGGAGGAATCCAGGATTACCTGGGGTAGGGGATGGGGTGGTTGGAGGGCAGAAGGAGGGACAGGGCAGTGAGGCTGCCCTGAAGGCACCTGGACTTTCTCAAGAGAAGTTAACATTCCAGGCATTCCGACAAGGGACACTCCTGGGTTGGCTGGCGGGACAGGCCCCACAAGGACCTTTTAACAACTCTGTTTACTACCCCAGACACTTGGGGTGGCCATCAGGGTCACCTAAAGGGCAAGTGGGTGGTGACAGCCCCTGCAGCGCTGGGATGGGGTCACTAGAAGGCATGAGGAACACTGACATGTGGGAGAGGGGGTGGGGGTGGAGGTTGGGGTGGGGGTCAGGAAGGCCTCTGGACTGAACAATGAGAATGGCATGGGTACAAGTGCTTAGGAAACAGTGATGGGGCATTTCCAACTCAAATATCACAAACATTATGCTAATATGTAAAAATCATTTACATTTAAGCTCAGGTATTTATAAACAGTTTTTAAAAATCCGCTATCACTATGTGTGGAGGGATACTGGAACTGTCACTGTGTGTGGAGGGACACTGGAACTGTCACTGTGTGTGGAGGGATACTGGAACTGTCACTGTGTGTGGGGGGACACTGGAACTGTCACTGTGTGTGGAGGGATACTGGAACTGTCACTGTGTGTGGAGGGACACTGGGACTGTCACTGTGTGTGGGGGACACTGGAACTGTCACTGTGTGTGGGGGGATACTGGAACTGTCACTGTGTGTGGAGGGACACTGGAACTGTCACTGTGTGTGGGGGGACACTGGAACTGTCACTGTGTGTGGGGGGACACTGGAACTGTCACTGTGTGTGGAGGGACACTGGAACTGTCACCGTGTGTGGAGGGACACTGGAACTGTCACTGTGTGTGGAGGGACACTGGAACTGTCACTGTGTGTGGAGGGACACTGGAACTGTCACTGTGTGTGGGGGGACACTGGAACTGTCACTGTGTGTGGAGGGACACTGGAACTGTCACTGTGTGTGGAGGACACTGGAACTGTCACTGTGTGTGGAGGGGGACACTGGAACTGTCACTGTGTGTGGGGGGATACTGGAACTGTCACTGTGGGGGGGGACACTGGAACTGTCACTGTGTGTGGGGGGACACTGGAACTGTCACTGTGTGTGGAGGGATACTGGAACTGTCACTGTGTGTGGGGGGACACTGGAACTGTCACTGTGTGTGGAGGGACACTGGAACTGTCACTGTGTGTGGAGGGATACTGGAACTGTCACTGTGTGTGGGGGGACACTGGAACTGTCACTGTGTGTGGAGGGACACTGGAACTGTCACTGTGTGTGGAGGGATACTGGAACTGTCACTGTGTGTGGAGGGATACTGGAACTGTCACTGTGTGTGGGGAACACTGGAACTGTCACTGTGTGTGGAGGGACACTGGAACTGTCACTGTGTGTGGAGGGACACTGGAACTGTCACTGTGTGTGGGGGGACACTGGAACTGTCACTGTGTGTGGGGGATACTGGGACTGTCACTGTGTGTGGGGGGACACTGGGACTGTCACTGTGTGTGGGGGGACACTGGAACTGTCACTGTGTGTGGGGGGATACTGGAACTGTCACTGTGTGTGGAGGACACTGGAACTGTCACTGTGTGTGGGGGGATACTGGAACTGTCACTGTGTGTGGAGGGACACTGGAACTGTCACTGTGTGTGGGGGGACACTGGAACTGTCACTGTGTGTGGGGGGACACTGGGACTGTCACTGTGTGTGGAGGGACACTGGAACTGTCACTGTGTGTGGAGGGACACTGGAACTGTCACCGTGTGTGGAGGGACACTGGAACTGTCACTGTGTGTGGAGGGATACTGGAACTGTCACTGTGTGTGGAGGGACACTGGAACTGTCACTGTGGGGGGGGGACACTGGAACTGTCACTGTGTGTGTGGGGGATACTGGAACTATCACTGTGTGTGGGGGGACACTGGAACTGTCACTGTGTGTGGAGGGACACTGGAACTGTCACTGTGTGTGGAGGGACACTGGAACTGTCACTGTGTGTGGAGGGACACTGGAACTGTCACCGTGTGTGGGGGGACACTGGAACTGTCACCGTGTGTGGAGGGACACTGGGACTGTCACTGTGTGTGGGGGAACACTGGAACTGTCACTGTGTGTGGAGAGACACTGGAACTATCACTGTGTGTGGGGGGACACTGGAACTGTCACTGTGTGTGGAGGGACACTGGAACTGTCACTGTGTGTGTGGGGACACTGGAACTGTCACTGTGTGGGGGGGGACACTGGAACTGTCACTGTGTGTGGAGGATACTGGAACTGTCACTGTGTGTGGAGGGGGACACTGGAACTGTCACTGTGTGTGGAGGGACACTGGAACTGTCACTGTGTGTGGGGGGACACTGGAACTGTCACTGTGTGTGGAGGGACACTGGAACTGTCACTGTGTGTGGGGGGACACTGGAACTGTCACTGTGGGGGGGGATACTGGAACTGTCACTGTGTGTGGGGGGACACTGGAACTATCACTGTGTGTGGGGGGACACTGGAACTGTCACTGTGTGTGGAGGGACACTGGAACTGTCACTGTGTGTGGGGGGACACTGGAACTGTCACTATGTGTGGGGGGACACTGGAACTATCACTGTGTGTGTGGGGGATACTGGAACTGTCACTGTGTGTGGAGGGACACTGGAACTGTCACTGTGTGGGGAGGGACACTGGAACTGTCACTGTGTGTGGAGGGACACTGGAACTGTCACTGTGTGGGGGATACTGGAACTGTCACTGTGTGTGGGGGGACACTGGAACTGTCACTGTGTGTGTGGGGGACACTGGAACTGTCACTGTGTGTGGGGGGACACTGGAACTGTCACTGTGTGTGGAGGGACACTGGAACTGTCACTGTGGGGGGGGACACTGGAACTGTCACTGTGTGTGGAGGGACACTGGAACTGTCACTGTGTGTGGGGGGACACTGGAACTGTCACTGTGTGTGGAGGGACACTGGAACTGTCACTGTGTGTGGGGGGACACTGGAACTGTCACTGTGGGGGGGATACTGGAACTGTCACTGTGTGTGGGGGGACACTGGAACTATCACTGTGTGTGGGGGGACACTGGAACTGTCACTGTGTGTGGAGGGACACTGGAACTGTCACTGTGTGTGGGGGGACACTGGAACTGTCACTATGTGTGGGGGGACACTGGAACTATCACTGTGTGTGTGGGGGATACTGGAACTGTCACTGTGTGTGGAGGGACACTGGAACTGTCACCGTGTGTGGAGGGACACTGGAACTGTCACCGTGTGTGGGGGGATACTGGAACTGTCACTGTGTGTGGAGGGACACTGGAACTGTCACTGTGTGTGGAGGAACACTGGAACTGTCACTGTGTGTGGAGGGACACTGGAACTGTCACTGTGTGTGGAGGGACACTGGAACTGTCACTGTGTGTGGAGAGACACTGGAACTGTCACTGTGTGTGGAGGGACACTGGAACTGTCACTGTGGGGGGGGACACTGGAACTGTCACTGTGTGTGGAGGGACACTGGAACTGTCACTGTGTGTGGGGGGATACTGGAACTGTCACTGTGGGGGGGGGACACTGGAACTGTCACTGTGTGTGGAGGGACACTGGAACTGTCACTGTGTGTGGGGGGACACTGGAACTGTCACTGTGTGTGGAGGGACACTGGAACTGTCACTGTGGGGGGGGATACTGGAACTGTCACTGTGGGGGGGGACACTGGAACTGTCACTGTGGGGGGGGACACTGGAACTGTCACTGTGTGTGGAGGGACACTGGAACTGTCACTGTGTGTGGGGGGGATACTGGAACTGTCACTGTGGGGGGGGACACTGGAACTGTCACTGTGTGTGGGGGGACACTGGAACTGTCACTGTGGGGGGGGACACTGGAACTGTCACTGTGTGTGGAGGGATACTGGAACTGTCACTGTGTGTGGGGGATACTGGAACTGTCACTGTGTGTGGAGGGACACTGGAACTGTCACTGTGTGTGGAGGGACACTGGAACTGTCACTGTGTGTGGAGGGATACTGGAACTGTCACTGTGTGTGGGGGGACACTGGAACTGTCACTGTGTGTGGAGGGACACTGGAACTGTCACTGTGTGTGGAGGGACACTGGAACTGTCACTGTGTGTGGGGGATACTGGAACTGTCACTGTGTGTGGGGGGATACTGGAACTGTCACTGTGTGTGGAGGGACACTGGAACTGTCACTGTGTGTGGAGGGACACTGGAACTGTCACTGTGTGTGGGGGGACACTGGAACTGTCACTGTGTGTGGGGGGACACTGGAACTATCACTGTGTGGGGGGGGATACTGGAATTTCACATGGGCTGAGGAACCATGTTGCATTGGGAGATTTTTCTGCACGTTGTCTAACGTTCCCCCGCCCCTCCCCCCAACACGCACACTAAATGACATTGGTGCCCACGGAAATCCTGCTACCCCAGTCTCCATCAGCCTGATGAGGAAATTTCCGAATATGTCTAAATTGTCCTCTAGGGGGCAGTGCTGCGAGAGTGGAGAATCCCTTGGGGAAAGGTTAGGCAGTGTGATCTTCTTGCCTGGGATGCAGCTTAGGGGTAAGGAGGAGTGGGGCCAAGGGAGAAGAGGGGGACAGAAGGATATTTTGTCCTCTTGCTGTCCTGGGGAAGCTGCAGTGTGGGTCTTCCACATAGATGGGTGGCTAAGGTGACACCTGACACCTTGTGCGTTTTAAATTTTCCTTGATCAATGTGTGTGGTATAGAAAGCTGTAGTCAAAAACACTCCCCTATAAAATAATGACATGCAGGGGTGTCTGTATCTACATGTGGGTGTACTAGAGCACTTCAGAAGGTTCATGGAAAAAGCTTTTGACAATACACAATTGACATTAACTTTTAAAAGACCTCTCTTACATATATTTCAAGTTTTTTTGCACCACAATAAGTGTATCATTTCCATGATCTTCTTGAAGTCTCCTCATATGAGTGTCTACACATACATGTATACCTTATGTATTCACACACACATAGGATCATCACTCACCAGGTTGCAGAAAAAGTAGAGACAACCACTAAGGAGAGGAGAGAAGGTTTAAAAAACAGAATAAACAAACCTATGGCACATCCTTCCATTTTTGCTTTTAATGATTTATTTATTTATTTGAAAGGCAGAGATACAGAGAGAGAAGGAGAGAGAGAGAGAGAGAGAGAGAGAGAGAGAGAGAGAGAGAAACTTCCGTCTAAAGGTTTACTCCCCAAATGCCTGCAACAAGCAAGATCAGGAGACAGGAACTCCATCCAGGTCTCCCAAGTGGATGGCGGGAACCACGTAGTTGAGTCATCAGCCACTGCCTCCCAGATGCACCTGTATGAAGCTGGATTGGAAGCGGAGCAGCTGGGACTAGAACTGGCATTCCTATATGGGCTGTGGGCATCCCAAGTGGCAGCTTCACCTGCTCCGTCACAGTGCTTGCCCCACTGTAGCCGCTTTTTAAAAACAATGAGGCAAATCGGTTCATCTGTCCTGAAGAATATCCTCAATGGCAGCAAGGCTACAGAGAAATAGAATTTTTAAAAATATAAGTATTAAACCAGGAGGAAAAGAAAGCTAGGCATCAGAAGCAATGGGTGGCAGGCCTATTAATGGCTGATCTGTACAGTGATCTGCCCTCAAGGAGACCCAACAGGCCAGTCCACTGCAGTGGCTTTCAATGTGGTAAGCCTGGGCTTCAGCAGAAGTCAGCTTGTGAAGAGCCCTGGCAGCTCTGCCAAGAGTTGGATCACTGGAAATGGACCTGCCCTGGAGTCGAAGGATGCCCAGGTCAGAGCCACAGATCTTATTGGCTCTAAGCTGAAAAGCCCTTCACTCAGCCCAACTTCCAAAGTGACCACTGCAGCTGAGGGTGTGGTCAAGTAGGGTCAGCAACATTGCAGGCAGAACTGTAAATTTCTTGTTAGAGATGCCCCCTGCCTTTACCTGGCCAGCTCTCCTCCCAGGCCAGCCAAGTAATGAAAGTCAACAGAGTGCCTTCCCCTAGGAGGTTCACACCTCCCATAGGATATACCCCATGTGAAGAGATAGATAGGTCTGGGCCTCTTAACTTACAAGGCCTAAAGCCCACCAGATTATTATCAAGCCCCTTCTATCAGGTTCTATTTGCCTCTCAATCAGAAAACTTCATTGTAGCTTAGACAGCACCTTTCTTAGCTCCTCTAATAATGACTCTGTCCTTTGTTCTAGACCCTGTCTAGCGTACTTGGGCCTCATTCCTTTGTAATCATAACCTCTACCACCAATGGCTCTACTCCCAACCTGTGTGTACTGATGGTCCTCTTCCCCACTTAATGCTGTATAATTGTTCAAACCTGGTTAATGCCACTCTTAGGATCATTGGTTACTATCCTCACCCTGTCTTTTATGATCTTGTCTAAATATGATCAGAGTCGGCAAACTTGGGAGGCTTCCATAGCCTTGGCAACTCATGACGACAGCCTAGGGTGGTTACTGGCGCCATAAACTAGAGTGTCAATTTGTTGGGTCAACAACAGGAGCCACTGTGCACTTGCTCCTCATGTGGGATCTCTGTCCTTAATGTGCTGTACATTTTGATTTGATGCTATAACTAGTACTCAAACAGTATGTTTCACTTTGTGTGTCTATGTGAGTGCAAACTGTTGAAACCTTTATACTAAATTGATCTTCTGTATATAAAGAGAATTGAAAATTAATCTTGATGCAAATGGAAGGGGAGAGGGAGCGGGAGAGGGGAGGGTTGCGGGTGGGAGGGAAGTTATGGGAGGGGGAAGCCACTGTAATCCATAAGCTGTACACTGGAAATTTATATTCATTAAATAAAAGTTTTAAAAAAATAAAAAAATAAAAATATAAGTATTATATACATAGGGGCCGGCACTGTGGCGCAGTGGGTTAAAGCCCTGACCTGCACTACTGACATCCCATAGGGGTGCCAGTTCATGTCCTGGCTGCTCCACTTCCTAGCCAGCTCTCTGCCAATGTGCTGTGAGCATCAAATGAGACGGCGTGCTTATCCTTTATCCAAGATGCCTGATATCAGGATTGTTCCAGACTTCAGGGTTTTTCCAATTTTGGAATGTCTGTATAGGTTCTCCTGCCAGTGTAATGGCCAGAAAGCTTTGAATTTTTGAGCATTTCAGATTTGATGGTTTTGGATTACAGGTGTTCAATATGCAAAATGTTTAAAATCCCTGTGATATACATGGGATACCCTAAACCTTTGAAATATTTAAAATCCCCTGCAATAAATATAATCCTGCATATATTAAATACATTTAATAAATATTATATAATTAAATAAATATAATAAATACTTAACCCTGCAATAAATATAATCCCCTAAAGCAGTGCCTAGTCTTTATTTCTTCCAGAAAGTTTTGTTCAGCCAAAAGATGGCAGCAGAGGGAAAAACTGTAGTCTGGTAGTCTGCAGGCAGCTGCCTGGTGGTGGACTGTGATGCTGGCAATGAGTTAACTTTAAATCCAGGTTCTAGTCTCCTGCAGAGGTAGCAATATTAAACAGAGACTTGTGTGCAGAAAGACACATAGTTTGCTTGGCAGTGAGGGAATAGGCATGCGTTCACAGCAAGTGTGGGCCCTCTATACAGAGAAATATACAACATGAGTGGGCCAAAGAGTTCCCCATCAACTGGGGAGAAAAGAAACCGAAAACAGTACCTGTGCGAGCAGGAGGATGGGAGAGGGGAGACACTCCATTCAGGCACCAAGAGACAGGCATGGCACCTGGAAGTGAGGTCTAAGGCATAAAGAGAGAAAATAGCAGTGGCATTTTTTTATCTTTTAGATTTATTTTATTCATTTGAAAGAGTTACAGAGAGATGGGGAGGGACGGAGAGAGGTCTTCTATCCACTGACTCCCCCAAATCATGGCAGCAGCCAGGGCTGGGCCAGGCTGAGGCCAGGAGCTTCCTCCAGGTCTCCCACATGGCTGGCAAGGGCCCAAGCACATGAGCTAGCCTCTGCTGTTTTCCCAAGTGCACCAGCAGGGAGCTGGATGGGAAGTGGAATGGCGAGATTGGAGCTGGTGCCCATATAGAATACACCTTGCAGGTGGTGGCTTGACTCATTATGCCACAATGCTGGCCCCAGCAGTGATACTTCTAAGCAGGGTCCATGGTGGAAACAGAGTGCTCTCCTGCCTTCTGCTTCCTTTTATCTTCTATGTGCCCAGGTCCTGGATGTAACAGATGCATTGTGGGAGGGCAGGCACCTTGACTGACAAGTAGAACGGCATCACCCAACTCCCCCCAACTTGTGCCTGAGCTCCACAGATCTAACTAGATGCATACCTATTTCTAGCTCCGCAGACCTAACTAGCTGCCGGCCTATATATCCTATATCAATGTGAATTCACCTGGTTCACTACTGCGTCTCTATCAGAATTTATCAGAGCTGTACATATTCTGAATCGTGACATGGCCAACAGGACGATCTTTAATACGTGGGAGCTTGCATTTTTAGTGTTATGATAATTACTCTTGTAATCACATGAAGTTTTCACACGTGTCCATCATTCAGAAGACTTGATGACAAAGCCAGGTCACTTGTCCTGCAGAATGTCCTGAGTTCTGGCCTGAGGAACACTTCCTTCTAGTGTGACTTTTTCCTGTGTTCCCAATGTTTCCTACAGGCTGCAGACTTGAATACATTGAGGCCCAAGTGTTTGGTTATTTTAGGACAACTTCATGTTGCATCACATTCCAAACGCACTATCTGGTTGTTGGTTTTTGGTGGGTGCTAAGACGGGTCAGCAAGTTCAAGTGGTGGCAACCTAACCCCTGTGCTGTATCTAGTAGACCATTGTTTGAGTCATTTCATTAGGACTTGTAAATGTTGAATTTCTGATTCTGCACTTATTATCTGGAATTATTCTGTATAGAATTCTTAGCTATATAGACTGCTTGGTCTCCAGGAAATGCTATTAATGTTGGAAATGCAATATAATTTCTCAGTTATTGCCCTTTCATTTTCAATTTTTTAAAGATTTATTTATTTGAAATGGAGAGAGAGAGAGAGAGAGAGAGAGAGAGAGAGAGAGAGAGAGAGAAACTCTCTCTTGAACGGCCACACGGCTGGAGCTTGGCTGGTCTGAAGCCAGAAGCCAGGAGCTTCTTCCAGTTCTACCATGTGCGTGTAGGGCCCATGCTGTGCTGCTTTCCCAGGAGAATTAGCAGGGAGCAGGATTGGAAGTGGAACAGCTGGGACTCAAACCGGAGCCCATATGGGATGCTGGTGCACCATAGGTAGTGGGTTTACCTGCTACACCACAGAACTGGCTCCCGTTTTCAATTTTTATGGTAATATGACTAGCACTCTTCAGTCCATTCAATCCGTTTTTTTTTCCCCTCTGTTCATCTTCTGTTAAAAAACATATCATGGGGGCAGGCGCTGTGGCACAGCAGGGCAGGGTGCTGCCTGGGATGCCTGAATCCCACATCAGACTGAGTTAGACTCTCGCCTTGCTACCAGTTCAGCTTCCTGCTAGTGAGCACTCTGAGAGGCAGCTCAGTACTAAGTTCTTGCCAACCACAAGGAGACTTGGACAGAGTTCTTGGTCCTGGCTTTGGCCTGGCCCAATCCTGGCTATTGTGGTCATTTGGGGAGTAAATCAGTGGATGGAAGATTTCTCTGTCTTTCTGTTGCTCTACCTTTCCAATAAATGAATAAACTTTTTTTAAAGAATTAAAGTGTGTATTATGTATTACTCATGTTAACCAACTGGAATCATAGTTCTTCTCAGTGGTCACGTCATTTACCTTGGACCCGGGGGAGCCCCTGCAAGCCGGCTCGTGGGTGTCATCCCTGCTTTCTGGCACGGGGAGCTCTCCCAAGTCCTGCGTGTCCATTTTCTGTCCCAGATCTGGGCCAGGCCTCATGCTTTTTGGTGAGAAACGGTATTTATGTATGTATGTATGTATTTAAGATTTATTTTATTTATTTGAAAGAGTTACAGAGAGAGGTAGAGACAGAGAGAGAGAGAGGTCTTCCATCCGCTGGTTCACTCCCCAGATGGCTGCAATGGCTGGAGCTGCGCTGATCCAAAGCCAGGAGCCAGGAGCTTCTTCTGGGTCTCCCACGTGGGTGCAGGGGCCCAAGGACTTGGGCCATCTTCTACTGCTTTCCCAGGCTATAGCAGAGAGCTGGATCAGAAGAGGAGCAGCCGGGACTAGAACTGGCGCCCATATGGGATGCTGGTGCTTCAGGCCAGGGCTTTAACCCGCTGCGCCACAGTGCCGGCCCTGAGAAATAGTATTTAATTTTGGTCATTTTAATGGAGGTGTGTGGCTTTTCATTGAGGTTTCCCTTTGCCTTTCCCTGACGGCTAATGATCTGAAGCATCCTTCCGTGTGCTAATTGACCCCGCATGTATTTTCTTTGGTGAAAGAGTGAGCTTTCACCCATTTCTATAAATGGCACCATCTTTTCATCAGGCAGTTGTAGGAGTTCTCTCCGTAGTCAGAATTGAATCCCCCAGCCTGTACATGGTGGATTCTTCCCCCATCCCTGGCTTGTCTCTGTTTCCTTCATGGTGTCGGTCAGTGAACAGAAGTTCGACATTTTGATGAAGTCTAACTTAGTGGTTATTTCTTTCATGATTTTGACTGTTTTGTTTTCTCAGATACCTTTAACTACTCCAACGTTGTAAAGATATTTCCCCTCTATGTTTCCTAGAAGTTATTTATGATTTGGTTTATCATGCACTCTGAATTAATTTTTATGGGCAGTGTTAAGATAAAGATTTAGGTTTATTTCTTGAACAAATTTAGGTTTATTTCTTGAACAATTTTATATATAGATTTATTTTTTTAAAAGATTTAATTATTTATTTGAGAGAAAGAGTTACAGATAGAGAAAGTGAGAGAGAGAGTGAGGTCTTCCGTCCACTTGTTCATTCCCAAATGGCCACAATGGCCAGAGCCGCGCTGATCCTAAGCCAGGAGCCAGAAGCTTCTTCCAGGTCTCCCACTGCTTTCCTAGCCATAGCAGGGAGCTGGCTCAGAAGTGGAGCAGCTGAGACTCAAACCGGTGTCCATATGGGATGCCAGCTCTGCAGGCGGCGGATTTATCCACTATGCCACAATGCAGCACCCCTTACTTTCTTTTGTTGTTTAAAAATTTATTTATGTATTATTTGAAAGGCAGAGTTACAGAGAGAGAGAGAGAGAGGTCTCCCATCCACGGGTTAACTCCCCAAATGACAGCAACAGTGGGAGCTGTGCTGATCCAAAGCCAGGAACCAGGAGCTTCCTCTGGGTCTCCCACGTGGGTGCAGGGGCCAAGGACTTGGGCCATCTTCTACTGCTTTCCCAGGCCATAGCAGAGAGTTAGATTGGAAGTGGAGCAGCCGAGACTCGAACTGGTGCCCGTATGGGATGCAGGCTCTGCAGGCAGCAGCTTCACCTACTACTCCACAGCACCAACCCCTGGCTTTTTTTTTTTTTTTTTTTTTTTTTTTTGACAAGCAGAGTGGATAGTGAGAGAGAGAGAGACAGAGAGAAAGGTCTTCCTTTTTGCCATTGGTTCACCCTTCAATGGCCGCTGCGGCCGGTGCATCTCACTGATCCGAAGCCAGGAGCCAGGTGCTTCTCCTGGTCTCCCATGCAGGTGCAGGGCCCAAGCACTTGGGCCATCCTCCACTGCCTTCCCGGGCCATAGCAGAGAGCTGGCCTGGAAGAGGGGCAACCGGGACAGAATCCGGTGCCCCGACCGGGACTAGAACCTGGTCTGCCGGCACCGCAAGGCGGAGAATTAGCCTAGTGAGCCACGGCGCCGGCCCCCTGGCTTGTTTTTAATTGGGGCAGAGGTGCAGTCTGATTTGCGGTAAAGAGACACAGTGTGTAATGATCAGCTCAAGGCAATTGGCATATCTGTCACATCAACTATTTATCGTTTCTTTGCGTTGGGAACATTAAAAGTCTTACCCAGTAGTTACTTTGAAATACACGATTCATTGTTGTCAGCCATAGTCCCCCTGCAGTGCTTTGGGAGGTTAGAAGTTACTCCTCCAGTCCAACTGTAGCCCCGTGCCCATTAATCATTCTCTCTCCTCCCTTCCCTCCCCTGCACTCTTTCTGGTTCTGGTAACAGCTATTTTATTCTTTATTTCTTTGAGATGAAGTTTTCAGCTTCCACATATAAGTGAGAGAATGTGGTAGTTTGTGTCTGACTTGATTTGCTTAACACAAAGTTCCCCTGTTCCATCCATCTTGCTGCAAATCACAGAATTTCATTCCTTTTTTGGTGAACAATGTTCTGTGTATCTATGCCACGTTTGCTTATAAATTTATCTGCTAGTGGACACTAAGGTTGATTCAATATTTTGATTATAAATATATTCAATATTTTGGCATCATTTTAAAAAACCAACTGGAAATGGGCAAGTGGCCTAGTGGTTAAGACATTGGTTAAGGTGCTTGTATCTCCCCCCAGGGTACCTGGCTTTGATCTCTGCCTCCTGCTTCCCCAAATGCAGATATGAGAGGCAGCAGTGATGGCTCAAGTCCTTGGGTTCCTGCCGTTCATGGGAGGAACCTGGATGGAGCTCCTAGCTCCTAGCCTCGGCCTATCCCAGTCCCGGCTATTGTAGGCGTTTGGGGAGTAAGCCAGTGAGCGGGAGCTCTTTTCTCTTTCTATCTTTCTCAGTTTCTTTGTCTCTTTGCATCTTGTATTTTTAAGAATATCAGCTGATCCCTTATCACATATGTATGGGTTTATCTCCATATTCTGTTTTGCTGAGTTACGTATCTTCCCTACGCCAATATAAAAATATCTTGTTGATTGTCGCTTTACAGAAAATCTTGAAATCAGATTATATATCTTTAAACTTTGTTTTCCTTCTTCAAATTGTTATTTTCTTTCAATTTCCACGATAGTTTTAACTTATAAATATCTACAAAAGAGACTCCTAGGAATTTGATTGGGATTGGATCGAATCTACAGATCAATTTGGGAAGCATCGACATTTTAGTAATAGCAAGTGTTTTTACTGATGAACGTGGTATATCTTTTTATTTATTTAGGTGTTCCTTTAATTTCTCTCAGCAATAGTTTGTAGATTTTCTGTTTTTTGAAAGAAAAGCAGAGTGACAGGGAGAGAGAGAGCTCTTTCATCCGCTGGATCATTCCCCAAATGTCCACAGCAATCAAGCCTGGTCCAGGCTGGAGCCGGGAGCCAGGAACTCCAGCCAGATCTTCCACGTAGGTGGTAGGGGCTCATGTACCTCATCTACTGCCTCCCTGGGTGCTCGCTGGCAGGAAGCTGGATTGGAAGTGCAGAGGAGCTGGGACACAAACCAAGCGCTGGGACGTATAGGATGTAGGTGTCCCAAAGGGCAGTACCTATTCCAAGATTTAGTGTTTTTTTTTTTAATTAAAATATTTCAAATTACTTTATATCTTGGATGTTCCTATAAACAACACTCTTTTTTAAAGACTTATTTATTTATTTGAAAGTCAAAGTTACAGAGCCACAGGGAGAGACAGAGAAAGAGATCTTCCATCTGCTGGTTCACTCCCCAAACGGTCACAACAATCAGGCTGGGCCAGACTGAATCTAGGAGCCTGGATCTTCCTTTTCTCCCACATGGGTGTCAGGGTCCCAAGCACTGGTGCCATCCTTTGCTCATTTCCCAGGGTCATTAGTAGGGAGCTGGATCGGAAGTGGAGCAGCCAGGACTTGAACCAGCACCTACATGGGATGTCACAGGCGGCAGCTTTACTTGCTGCACCACAGTGCCAGTCCCATGGGTAACCATTTTCAATCAATCTTCCATTGATTCATTCTGTAAATATAACTAAATATTAAAAAAATATTTTTTGAGGACAGCATTTGGTGCAGCAGTTGAGGTTCCACTTGGGAGGCCTGATCTCATATCATAGTGCCTGGGTTCAAGTCCTGGCTTTGCTTCCAATTCCAGCTTCCTGCAATTAAATGCTCTGGGAGGCAGCACATGACGAGTCAAGCAGTTGGATCCATGCTACCTATGTGGGAGACCTGGACCAAGGCCCAGGCTCCTGGCTGCAGCCAGATTCAGCCCCAGCTGTTGTGAGCATCAGAGTAAACCAGCAGATGGAAGATTCATATTCTCTCTCTCTCTCTCTGCCTTTTAAGTGAACAAGTAATAAATTTAAAATATTAAAAAATTTTTTTGAAAATTAATTTTAGAGGCGGGGGACAGAAGAAGAGAGAACTACCATGTGCCCTTTCACTCACCAAATGCTACCAACAGCTGAGGCACAGAAGCCAGGAGCTGTGAACTCAATCCAGGTGGCCCACGTGGCGGGCAGGAACCCCATTACGGAGCCATTGCTGCCTCCTGGTGTCTGCATTACCAGGAATCAGATGCTATACTGGGGTGTAGGTGTCCTCACTGGCATCTTTACCACTAGGCAAACTGTCTTCCCTACAACCAAATATTTATTTATTTACATGCGTATCTTCGCTCTTTTAAATTTGTTTATTTATTTTCATTTTTATTTGACAGTGAGAGAAAGAGAGAGATCCATCTTCCATCCACTGGTTCATTCCCCAAATGCCTGAAAGAGTTAAGGCTGAGCCAGGCTGAAGTCTGCAGTCTGAACTCATGCTGGATCTTGAACACAGGTGGCAGGGACCCAAGTACTTGGCCCATCACCTGCTGCCTCCCAGGGTCTGCACAAGCAGGAAGCTGGATTAGAAGCAGAGGAAGGGCCAGTGCTAGGGTGCAGTGGGTTTAAAGCCCCAGCCTGCACCAGCATCCCATATAGGCACTGGTTTGAGTCCTGGCTGCTCCTCTTCCAATCCAGCTCTCTGCTATGGCCTGGGATAGCAGTGCAAGATGGCGCAAGTGCTTGGGACACTGCACCCACATTGGAGACCTGGAGGAAGCTCCTCGCTCTTGGCTTCAGATCAGCTCAGCTCTGGCTGTTGTGGTCATTTGGAGAGTGAACCAGCAGAATGGAAGACCTCTCTCTCTCTCTCTCTCTCTCTCTACCTCTACCTCTACCTCTACCTCTCTACCTCTTTCTGTAACTCTGTCTTTCAAATAAATAAAACAAATCTTTCAAAAAAAAAAAAAAAAAGAAGAAGAAGAGGAGGAGGAGGAGGAGCTGGGATTCAAATCAAATCAAGCACTCTGACATGGGATGCAGGTGTCCCACTGGGCAGCTTAACCACTGCACCGAAAGCCCACCCCTGCATGTGTATGGTTAGTACCTTTAGCATGGGCCACGAAGAACTGGTATGTTGGGCCACAGCATAAACACATTTGTAATTTGGCTAGATATTCACAAATTCCCCTCTAGAAGGCCTGAAATATTTGCTTTCCTACCAGAAATGTCTAAAGGAGCCTAGTTTGCCCACAGCCTTCCTAACAGAATATGTTTCGCATTTTGGAGCTTTGCCACCAGATGAGTGAGAAATGGCTTTCCAACATGATTTTTAGTTTGCATTTGGGAATATTGTTAATGCCACAGATTTTGCCTTTGAACAGGGATTGTTGATCCTTCAAAAAGGGAATGGTCTTTATTCCAGGAATTTGATGTTAGGGTTGGAGCTGAATTTTTGAGCAACAATCAGTTAGTTACATGTGAATTACACATTAATTAACTTAAACCCAGTGACTATTTCATGGATAAGTCAAACGCATATTTCCTTTGTTTTTCTGCCACATGATTGACAGCTGTTTTAGCAATCATTAACACTCGCCTCACTAGCTGGGAAGGTGGTTAGTGTAAAAATGTCATAAACTTACCACCCCCCAACCCGATTCACTGCTTACTCCGCATCCCGTTAGTTAAATAATAATCTTCCCCTGGGTTGTTGATTTTAGTAACGCGTGTTGATTCTCTGCCACCTTGGAAACGTGTTGTCATAGCTACACAGGCCCTGAAAACCCAGGCTCTAGAAGACGGTGTGGTGAGTGGAGTGGCCACATGGTCGTTTACGTGAGGAGCTGCACTTCTGAACTGTTTTTCATATCCTCATTCAGTTTTTAAACTAATTTATTTTTACTTTTTTGAGAGGCAGAGAAAGGGGGGGGGGGGGTGGTCTTCCATCCGATGGTTCACTCCCCAATTGGCTGCGATGGCTGGAGCTACTGATCTGAAGCCAGGAGCCAGGAGCTTCTTCCAAGTCTCCCACGCCAGTGCAGGGGCCCAAGGACTTGGGCCAACTTCCACTGCTTTCCCAGGCCATAGCAGAGAGCTGGATGTGAAGTATAGCAGCCAAGACTCAAACTGGCAACCATATGGGATGCCTTGATATTTGTGACTAAGGTCACTGGATTAGAAAGGGCCTCAGTCACTGGCAGGAACGTGCTTACAGGCACGTGGTTTAACTTGGACGACAGCAAGCCGGGTCCACACTGTAAGGAGTGTGACAGTGGCATGGCAGTTCTGTTATCACTGACACGGGTCCCCAGCTCTCTCGCTCTTCATGCATTCCAGTGACCAGACAAGGGCCCTTCTTTGCTGGCGTGAAGTCAGGCTCCGAAAACCCAAAGACTCCGAAAACCCAAAGCAGAAGCAGAGAAGGTGGGGGGAGGGGAGAGGTGTGTGAAGGAGCCTGCAGCTAACTTACCCTGTCCCAGAGTCAGGGTGGCTCTGGACGCCCTGTGTGGGGGTAGGGGGCCCCCAGGGGCCCGGGCACCGGCTCCTGGAGCTGTTCAGGTCTGAGCATCCTGATTACGGAGGAGACTCCTGCAGGAGACATAAAGCTTCCCCTGTAGACGTCAGGCCCCTGAAGACAGGGATCACGCCCTGCACACCTGCGATCCTGGCCTTGCTTTCCTCCCCGGTCACGGCGCTGCCACCGCAGTCAGCTGTCGCCCAGGTCAGTCATTCCTGTCTCCTGACACAGGAGAAGCCAGTGTCTTCCCTGAGGGCAGGGTAGACTGAATCTCGTTGGGGCAGTGTTGTAGTGGGGCAGCTAAGCTGCTGCCTGCAGTGCCTGCGTCCCATATAGGCACTGCTCCACTTCCCATGCAGCTCCCTGCTAATGCGCCTGGGAAAAGCTGTGGAAGATGCCCCAAGTGCTTGGGCCCCTGCACCCATGTGGGAGACCCAGATGAAGCCCCTGGCTCCTGGCTTCAGCCTGGCCCAGTGCTGGCTGCTGCAGCCATCTGGGGAGTGAACCAGCAGATGGAAGGTTCTCTCTCTCTCTCACTGTGTGTGTGTGTATGTGTGTGTGTCTATAACTCTTTCAAATGAATAAATCTTTATAAAATAAATAAAAGAAAAATAAATCCAACTTGATTAGTGGGTCTGCCTGCCTGAGTCCAGGCTTAAGTCGAGACGGGCGGCCTGCTCACTCCACAGTTTCTGGGTCAGTTTAATTGAAAGGGATTGTTTATTTTTAAAGTTGTTTTTATTGATTTTTATTTATTTGAAAGGTTTAGGAAAGAGTACTTCTGTCTGCTGGCTCACTCCCCAAACGTCTGCAAAAGCTAGGGCTTGGCTAGGCTGAAGCCAGGAGCCTGAAGTCAGTCTGGGCCTCCCACGTGAATCACGGGACCCAAGTGCTTGGGCCCGCATCTGCTGCTTCTCAGGTGTGTATATTAGCAGGAAGCTGGATCAGAAGCAGAGCTGGGACTGGAAGCTGGGTGTGCTGACTTGGGGTGTAGGCTCCTGAAGCAGTGGCTGAACCCCTTGCACCACATTGCCTGCCCCTGAAAGGGACTTCTATTAAGTGCCCGCTGGGAGGTGGGTCCTGCCATGCTCAGCACTCTTAGCCTTCTCTTCCTTGCTGGTGCAGTTGGCTCGGTTCCCTGCAGTCCCAGTTTGGTCTCATGTGCTTTCTCGCGGTTCCCAAATCCACAGTGGTACCATAATTTTCATAGCAAGTTTGGCCAGTGCCCATGGACTCTTCTACTGAGGTCCTGGTCGATTAGAATCAGTTTCACTATGGATTCCAGTCTAGATCAAATGCAGTCATATCCCCCTTTCCAACTCTCTTTATCTTACACACACACACACACACGCACATGTACACGTACACACACTCCTTTAGATTTCCAAAAATTTAAGACGCTGCAGGGAGGTGTTTGGCATAGTGGTCAAGACGCTGCTTGCAATGTGTGCGTCCCAGATTGGAATGCCTGGGTTGGAGACCTGGCTCTGGGCAGGAGACAGCTAAGGGTTAACTGGGGAAGCTGAGAAGCGTGAATTCCAAAAGTCTCTTCCGATCTCAGTCTGTGTTTCCTGTTCCCTGTGTTCCCTCCCTTATCCTTGACCTTGAGGCAGGAGACAGAGAAGGGCTAACTGGGAAACCAAGAAAAAGAAACTGCAGAAAACCTCCTTGCTTAGGGACTGTTTTCACCGCTAAGACAGCAGCTGAACAAACTCCAAAAATTCTAAAAGCCCACTTGCTCTAATCGCTTGATTGACAAGCTATCAATACATTGCAAGCTGAGAGCATCTTGACTTCGATGCTGTAGGTATGGAGGGGATGACAGCCAGGTGGCCTGCAGGTCAGAGGATCTCAGCACCACAGTAAGGGCCCCTCCCGCAACAGCCTCCCCTCCATGTACAAGACACAGCCACCGATGCCTTAGGGGCCTCAGGTCTCAGTCTCCATCTGAGCTTTGATCTGTTGGCCGGCTTCTTCGCTCCTAAGAAGAGCACTTTCTTTTCCTTTGCTGTTACACCTACCGTCTGTGTCGGCCCCGTTCAAGTCACTGTCTCAGGTTCAAAAGAACCCGGTCCCCACCTCCCTGTACTTGACTCCTTCTTTACTTGCAGGTAGCTCTGCTCTGCATTCCAGCTTCCTGCTCATGCACACCCTGGGAGGCAGCAGGTGATGCTCAAGGAGTTGGGTCCCCACCACCCACGTGGGAGACCTGGACGGAGTGCCTGCTCCTGGCTTCAGCTTGGCTGCTCCTAGTGCTTGTGAGCATTTGCAGGTGAACCAACATAGGGAGGTTTTTTCTGACTCTCTGCCTCTTAAATTAGACAAAGTAGGGGTTACAGCATTAAGATCCTGTCTCACTTTGGGAATTGGTTCTGTTACCAGCACGTTTTCTCAGTTCTGGGTCATTTGCTTGTGTGTTTCCTTCTAGCTCTCTTGCGGGTCACGACAGCTCCCAGCAGGTCTAAGGCCAGGCCTATATGTGCTTGTGAGAATAACTCCTCTTCACAAGGACTCCAGGGATGAACAGCTAAAAGACAACCTGGCTCTGTCACTCTGTCCACACAACTAACCTGTCGTGGTATTTTAAAATATTTATTCTTTATTTTTATTTGAAAGGCAGAGTTACAGAGAGGCAGAGGCAAAGGGAGAAGAGAGAGAGGGAGAGGGAGAGGGAGAGGAAGAGGGAGAGGGAGAGGGAGGGAGGGAGGGAGAGAGGTCTTCCATCTGCTGGTTCACTCCCAGATGGCCACAGTGGCCAAAGCTGGGCTGATCCAAAGCCAGGAGCAAGGAGCTTCTTCCAGGTCTCCCTCATGGATGCAGGGGCCCAAGCACTTGGACCATCTTCTGCTGCTTTCCCAGACCATAGCAGAGAGCTGGATCAGAAGTGGAGCAGCTGAGACTCAAACCAGCACCCACATGGGATGCTGGCACTGCGGGCAGCAGCTTTACCTGCTACGCCACCATATCATGGTGTTTAAAAGAATTATTGTGTTCCAGTGATTTCCTTCCCCTTGCTAATAATTTATCTCAAGTGGCACTTGACCCATTTATGGCAAGTGAGATGTAAACAGAGCTGACTGGGAGGGATTTCTTTTCTGAAAAACACGCACAGGCACCCAAGGCAAAGCTCTTGCTCCCTCTCCCTTCTTACCAGCTCAGGGTGGGTGGGGAGCATGTGGGAGCACCAGGGGCAGCCCCATTGCCACTGAAAGGTGACAGCAGGGGACAGAAGCCAGCAGGCCCAGCACAGCCCAACAGAAAGAGAGCTGCCTCCCTGGGGGCACAATCGGCAGCTGACAGCAAGCCTGCCCCAGCCCACCTCTGCACTTGATAGGGGAGAAGAATCCTTGCTTAGCCTTTAGGTCTGGAGTTGGGTTTTCATTTCCTTGCCAAAGCAGGCGTTGCTGACTTGTAGGTAATTTTCTCTCGTTAACACAACAGTCTGGTCTTTTTTTTTTTTTTTTTTTTTTTCATCAGTCTGGTCTTATTTACAGGCATTGTCTCATCTAGCTTCTTGTGAGCTCACAGCCATGCATTCCTGATCCAACCCTCTGTTGGAACTTTATTTCTCAATGCCACACCCTAGTTCACCTGCCTACTTGTGCTGTCAACACACCGTTTTCTCTCCACAGCTCTGTAGTCTGCTCCAACATGAATATTACATTATATTTTGAAGGATTATTTGTTTATTTTAAAGGCAGAATTACATAAAAAGAGGGGGAAAGAGGAAGATTAATCTTACATCTGCTGGTTGATTCCCCAAATGGCTGCAACGGCTTGGGGCTGGGCTGAGCCCAAGTCAAGAGCCTAGAAGCTCATCCAGGTCCCCGACACGGGTGGGAGGGACCCAAGGTCTTTGCCATCATCTGCTGTGTTTCCGGGTGCAGTAGCAGGGAGCTGGATCACAAGTTCTAGGGGAGCTCACAGAATTTCCTGCAGTGCCAGCGACAGGGATTTCACGTTTATTTGAGAGGCAAAGAGAGAGAGATGGACAGAGCTCCTATCTGCTGGTTCATGCCACAAAGGCCTGTAATGGCCAGGCCTAGGCTTAAGCTTTTATATAAGCTTACAGAAATATCCATGGCCTTTTTTTAAAAAAAAATTATTTCCATTTTATTTGAAAGCAGTGAGACAGAGAGCACCCATGTGGGTGGCAGGGACCCAAGTACTTGAGCCATCATCTGTTGCCTCCCAGGGTGTGCATTAGCAGGGAGCTGTATGGGAAGAGGAGGGGCCAGGACTTGAACCTGGCACTCTGATACAGGATATGGTGCCTAATGCCGGCCACCCCCCACCCCCAATACTGCTTGTATTGTTTTTTACATACTATGGTGATCTACTGTAGAGAAGTTGGATACTTGGTTATTTTTAAAAAAACAAAACAAAAAGCCCATGTGAAATTTGCCTCTGGAGAAACATGGTCAAGGGAAGCATCTTCTGCATCCACGCGAGTGGGTGGAAAAATCAGCCCGTGGGAGGTGCCTTCTGCACTGCTGGGCGCTTACACAGGATGCTGGATAAGGGCACGCCCACCCGGCCCTGGGAGGTCTGGCTGAGCTGGAAGGTGGGGCCACCTTCCACGCACTCCTGCCCAACACTTTAGGAATGGGCACATTTTTTTTTTTTTTGGTAGCAATAATGGTCTTTAATTGTCAGAAATAAATGTTTTGCACTAGTCTTACCATTCACCATGCTGTTAGAAGTCTGTAATGCCCAATACATAACTGTAATTTGAAACTCAAACAAATCCTCAACACACAGAAACCCACACTTGAGTGCTCCACTTTAATATCCTAAGCAATACAGAATTATACACAAGATAGAAGAGAAGACATCCCTCTAACCCTCCCTTAAATTAAGAGGAGACACACAAAGTGCACATGTTGCATTTCAATTATGTCAAAAGACAATACAAATCTGTTGGTTAAGTACATCTCTGTTCACTGAATAATACATGACTCGCCTTCTTTCCAAATTATTATATTTTAAAATCTTAGATTGCTAGTGCCAGGTAATGGATTAAATAGTGCCTAGGAATGGGCACATTTTAACATCTTAAGAAAAAGCCTGTAAATTTCTTTTTTTTTTTTTTTCTGTGCTGAACCTTTCATTGGTTTCCCCTTCTAAGCGCAGTGTTCGGTAGTTCAGAAGCACGAGCCAAGCTGACAGGCTGTCCTGTAGGCTGTCAAGGGCACTGACAAGTGACAGGAATACGGCTTTTCCTGCAGGGTTCTAGGTAGTTGTCCGCCCCACTCCTCAGGACGGTGACAGCACGGATGTCCTTTCAGGGCTGGGGGACACCCAGAGGCAGCCTGAAGGCTTCCTGGCCGACGCCCTAGAGCGAGGCCCCTCTTTGCATTCAGCACCGCTCTGCTCAGATAAGCCGCCAGTCTCCCTTTGACAGCGTGTCTCCGAGAAGGGTGGCAACTGTGCGAAGAAGCTGTCACCACACTGTAGCATAGCACGTCCACAGTCTCAGATCCACAGAAGTCGCAGATCCCATGCCATTTGCTGGCCATGTTCATTCGGGTGCCTACACTGGGGTTGTCCAAACCAGTTGTTGTTCATGGTTGTCCCAGAAGAGGAACTGGATCTCTGCAGAAGTGCGTGGTGTTCATGAAGTGGACTGTGGAGTTCCTTTAACCCGAGCCACACTGTTCGTATTGACCTCATCTTGTAAGATAGGAATTCTATGCTGTCTGAGCAGGAATCCCAAGACTGAAAAGTGAATGGGAAGCTCCATGTAAGAACAGAGGAGTCTGGCCGGCGCCGCGGCTCACTAGGCTAATCCTCCGCTTTGCGGCGCCGGCACATCGGGTTCTAGTCCCGGTCGGGGCACCGGTCCCGGTTGCCCCTCTTCCAGGCCAGCTCTCTGCTGTGGCCAGGGAGTGCAGTGGAGGATGGCCCAAGTGCTTGGGCCCTGCACCCCATGGGAGACCAGGATAAGCACCTGGCTCCTGCCTTTGGATCAGCGCGGTGCGCCGGCCGCAGCGTGCCAACCGCGGCGGCCATTGGAGGGTGAACCAACGGCAAAAGGAAGACCTTTCTCTCTGTCTCTCTCTACTGTCCACTCTGCCTGTAAAAACAAAAAAAAGAACAGAGGAGTCTATCCTGGGAACTTCCTTGTGGGGCTCCAGGTCCAGGCAGCAGGTGGTCTGGGCAGAGCTGCAGCAAGGTTTACCCTGCACAGAACAGTGCAAGACGCAAGGTTTTAGATATTTACCAATCAATGGGGACAGAGGATTTCTATGGACTTTTTGAAAACTCCGCATATACATGGATTGCAAGGTGTTTTCCACCAAAATAAGCCTCTCCTCTAATTTCATTTTCCAGGAAGTTTTCTCAGCACCCTCATGTTTCCAAGTACTTTGGGGATATCTGTGGATGAAATGCCCGGCTGGGGTCTTTCCTAAGAGGTCGATGCTGTTGTTGGAGAGCGGGGCCTGACTCTTGTCATCAGCACCATGCCTACCGCCTGACCCAGGTGCATTTTCACCCACTGCGTGAATTAACCCCCATTCCCACCTGCTGGGAGAACAGTCATTTCTCTAATTTTTCCTAGGTTTCTGCACAGGGGATTTGTTTAAATGAAAGCAATGTGTAGTAACTAAGAGTTAAAGATGAGGAGGAAAGAGAAAGCAGGTCATTGGGAGGAAAAATAGTCTTAGAAGGCTGGGTCACAAGACTTGATGGGTAGATGAGAGCTGCTTTAGCTTAGAGCAGGGGATCAGCAAATGACCACATCAGGCCAATGCCTATCTCTGTAAAGTCCATGAACCAAAAGTAGTTTTGTACCTTTAAATATTTTATTTATTTAATTTCGTTTTACTTGAGAGAGAGAGAGAGAGATCTTGCATTTTGCAGGTTGCTTCCCAAGATGCCTGCAATAGCCAGGGATGGGTCAGACTGAAGCCAGGTTCAACCTGGTTCTCCAGTGTGGTGGCAGGGACCCAGGGACGGAGTCACCACCAGCTGCCTCCCAGGATGCACAGGGGCAGGAAGCTGAGACCAGAAGTGCAGTGGGACCTCAGCCAGCATCCTGACATGGGGTGTGAGCGCCCAAGCATTGACCGTAGCACCGCATCAAATGCCCACCCTTAGTTTTCACGGTTTTTTTTAATGGCCAAAAAATAATGATCAAAGAAGACTGATATTTTGTGACAAGTAAAAATGATAAGAAATGGAAAAGTCAGTCTCCATGTGTTGGGTTTTATCAGTGCCCAGCTGTTCCACTTGCTGAAGTGTAAGCTGTGCCCACTTTCACACAGTTTAACAGACGCATTGAGTTGTGACACAGATGGTGGAGTGTACAGAGCCCATGGTGCTTGCTGTCAGGCCTTTCCCAGCTACCAGGTTCAGAGGCTACAGGGTTCTGAGTGGTTTGTTTTTTTTTTTTGTTTTGTTTTTTTTTTTTTTTTTTACAGGCAGAGTGGATAGTGAGAGAGAGACAGAGAGAAAGGTCTTCCTTTTTGCCGTTGGTTCACCCTCCAATGGCCGCTGAGGCCGGCGCATCGTGCTGATCCAAAGGCAGGAGCCAGGTGCTTCTCCTGGTCTCCCATGCGGGTGCAGGGTCCAAACACTTGGGCCATCCTCCACTGCCTTCCCTGGCCACAGCAGAGAGCTGGCCTGGAAGAGGGGCAACCGGGACAGAATCCAGCACCCCGACCGGGACTAGAACCCGGTGTGCCGGCGCCGCAAGGTGGAGGATTAGCCTGTTAAGCCATGGCGCTGGCCTCTGAGTGTTCTTAAAGGTTTATTTATTTATCTATTTATTTGAAAGAGTTACACAGAGAGAGGAGAGGCAGAGAGACAGAGAGGTCTTCCATCTGCTGCTTCACTCTCCAGTTGGCCGCAACGGCCAGAGCTGCACCGATCCAAAGCCAGGAGCCAAGAACTTCCTCTGGGTCTCCCACACAGGTGTAGGGGCCCAAGGCCTTGGCCCATCTTCTACTGCCTTCCCAGGCCACAGCAGAGAGCTGGATCGGAAGAGGAGCAGCCAGGAATTGAACCGACACCCGTATGGGATGCTGGCACTGCAGGCAGCGGCTTCACCTGCTACACCACAGCACTGGCCCCACATACATTTTTCATAAGACACACTTTTCATGAACTTTTAGAATACTGCTTGTGTGTATGGATTTCAATACTTTTCTGAACCAAAATAAACTTGCCTTTAAACCCCATTTTCCAGGAACATTTTGAAGCATCTTCATATTAATGAAATATGAAAAACACTGGGCAATTGGCTGTGGTTTTCTGCGTAAAATGTAGGTGCTCATCGAAGCTCCTGTGATGACTGTAATATCCCAGCTTTGCCTGTGACTTGGACAGAGGCCACAGGGATGAGTCAGTTCATTCCATAAAGCTTGAATCTATTTTGCTGAAAGACAACAACTGAGCCACATTTATATCATCCTTTAATAACCCAACAGTGAAAAAAACTATAGATCTGGCCCCTTTTCCGAGAACAAAGTTCACATAAACTACAATTTCCTTTTATATTTATCTGAAGCAAGAGTCGTCTTCTTTTTTTCTTGCTTTTTTTCTTCCTTGATCTCTAGAGGTGAACACTGAGTTCTGGAAAGGTTTAGAGCTTAAGCCGAGCACAGCCACACCTGCTTTCACACCTAGGGCTTGACGTTTAAGGCAAGTCTTGCATTTCAGCATCTGCAGAGTGAGGATGATGGCTTTGGCGTCACGTTCCTGGGGCTGTGTTGGCATCAGGGGAGAGGTAGTAGCAGAGGGTGAATTCCTTTACCAGTGTGTGCAGAGCTGGCTGCCTGGCGGACCACGGGCAGCTGGACTCTGCACCTTGAGTGCCGTGGCATGACCAGGAAGTGGCTCCAGACTCACAGGTGCATCCTGGTCCTCCTTTATCCCCTGCCTAGCAGGTATGGCTGTGGACCACTGACGGAGCTCCTCCAGGGAGGCCCCTAGAGAGTGGCTGATTCCTGCCTTTTGCCTGACTGTGGCCTAAGGACCCCAAAGTATGATAATCTCGCTGTGGAACCATGTGGTACATTCATCGACATAATTCTTCCTTAGTGTCAGGTGTTTCGTCCTTACATTCTCTGATTGGGTATGTTGCCTGTTGGGTGACAGCCCTTGAACCTTCTGTCTTGCCTAGGTGAACCTAAATTATCTAAGATCCCAGACATGCAGGCTTTGATCCTCCTTCCCCCTCTTCCCATCTGTCATTGCTGGGAAGCCATGGGTGTCTCATTGTCCTGCGGCCCCAGCTTGCCCAGGGCTACACTGTTTGGATGTGTAGATTGGAGGATAGGGAGTTAACACCACCAAGTGGCCTTCCTACAGAATTTCACCCTCCAAACTGCGCTGTGTCAGTAATAAAAGTAGCATTAGAGGCTTTTCTATTTGCCTTATTCCTTGGAATTGTTTCTGAGTTGGAAACCAGGTGGGAAGAGAGACACTGTTTGCAGGTCCCTCTCAAAGACTTGATGAAGAGTCCTTTTCTGGAACAGTCACACAGGAAGAGGAATGAAATGAATATCGAGGCCTGGAGTCATAAGTCCCAGCAAAACATGACTTTTACACACAGGAAGAGGAATAAAATGAAATGAATATTGGGCACAATTGCTAACTGACCTACTTTGGTTACATAACTGATCTATCTTGATTTGGACTTTTTGGACAGGGCTCAGCAAATGCCCTTAGTGAGAGCTGGACTGGAGTAGCTACTTCTAACCCCCCACTGCCAGATTGTAATGAACGAGTTTCTGACAAAATTAGGCCACCTTGCACCGACATTTATTGGGTGTGCACTTGTTCACAACCAGACACACACCAGTTCCTGCGGCCTGTCCTGGGTCAGTCCCTGACCTGTTAGTGCGGTTCCTTCGTGAGAGGGCTCATTCCGCAGGCAGAGGGTCAGCATCCTGGAGGCAGGCTGTGGTTCACTGCGTTGCTATCCTCAGACAACAGAATCTGCTGGATCTGTGGCTGGGAACAGGAGGCTGAGCCTCGTCGTTTGGTGCCGTCGCTTGGGGAGCAGGCCCAGAGCATCCTAGATCTTTCTACTCTGTTCTGCAAGGGTGGTATAGATACTTCACCCAGTTCCCTGTCTGGACCACCACCAATTTTTACCACCGAGAGCTCATTTCTAATCTAATAATGCTAATGGACAAGGTCTCCAGGGAGGTGATTTGGCCTAGTGGTTAACACCCATGTTGGGATCTCCACATTCCATACTGGGGGGCTTGGGTTCCAGCCCTGGCTGTACTCTTGATTAGCTCCCTGCTAATGAGTACCCTGGGAGGCAGCAGATGATGGCTTCAAGAAGATGGGTTCCTGCCACCCACAGGGGAGACCTGGATTGAACGCCTGGCCCCAGGCATTTGGGAGGTAAACCAGTGGATGGGAGCTCTCTGACTGCCTGAGTTTCTCTGTCTCTCAAATACGAAAATATTTAAAGACAAAACCAAAGTCTTTAAAACAAAGCAAAGTTCTTACAGGCCAAGGCTGCCAGCCAGTCTTCTGCAGGGCTGCGGGAGTTTCTTAGAGGTTGCTGAGTCATCTACATGCCGCGTGCGTCACGCATGTGCTGGGCCACAGCCTCTGCAGTGGCAGGTGGTGTGCTCACTGCCTTTGCACACTCAGTCATACAGGCTTACACCCTCTTACTGCCATATGTGGAGCAGAGACACACTGATACGTTTCCCATTTTCACACTCATTTGCACTCCTATGAAGATAAGGTAGAAAACAACTCAGTGTTTTCCATGTGTTGCTTGATCGCCATTTTATTATTCTTTTTGCCTTCCCTTTCAAAGCTGGAACATATTTTTTATTATATGCTGTTAGTGGAATGATTCAGGGTTTATCCAATGCCTCCTTCCCATTCCCCCTCAATTGTAAGTTCTCCTCAGGCCAAATAGTAGCCGTAGTTTAATTTCGCACAGTAGGCTTGGTTTGAGGTCATTACCACGACTACTCTTCATGGAGTCTGTTTCTCTTTCTCTCTTAATCATTCTCTCTCTCTCTCTCTCAATCACTCCCCCCCCTCCCCGTCTCAAAGTCATCATATTTTGCACAGGCTTCGAAGATGGTAATCTCTATTCCCCCAGATGAATGAATCCATAGGAACCCAAGTCATGCCCTGGTGAGCTCAGTGGAGACACAGGGGAGTGAATCCCTGCAGGCTCAGGTGTATCCCACAAGTTGTGGTTTGCATCTACAGCATTCGTCTGTGGAATCCATCCGAGAGAGCCAACTAAGATACGGACCCAGGATTGTGAAGGAAACAGCAGTAGGCATGGTTTGATGGTCTTGGGGCTCAGGGAATGGTATTTTCCAGTATGGAATGTTTTTGGCATACTGAGTAATTTTACATAAAGATAAGTAAAAAGTCTTAAAAGTATTATTGATTAAAATTTTAGTGCCGGCGCCGTGGCTCTCTAGGCTAATCCTCCGCCTAGCGGCGCCGACACACCGGGTTCTAGTCCCGGTCAGGGCACCAGATTCTGTCCCAGTTGCCCCTCTTCCAGGCCAGCTCTCTGCTGTGGCCAGGGAGTGCAGTGGAGGATGGCCCCAAGTGCTTGGGCCCTGCACCCCATGGGAGAACAGGATAAGCACCTGGCTCCTGCCATCGGATCAGCGCGGTGCGCCGGCCGCAGCGCACCGGCCGCGGTGGCCATTGGAGGGTAAACCAACAGTAAAGGAAGACCTTTCTCTCTGTCTCTCTCTCTCTCTCACTGTCCACTCTGCCTGTCAAAAATAATAAAATAAAAATAAAAATAAATAAAATTTTATTTAGGGGCCGACTCCATGGCGCAGTAGGTTAATCTTCCTCCTGTGGCGCCAGCATCCCATATGGGCACTGGTTCTAGTCCTAGCTGCCCCTCTTCCCATCCAGCTCTCTGCTATGGCCCGGGAGGGCAGTGGAGGATGGCCCAAGTGCTTGGGCCCTGCATCCACATGGAGAATGGGAAGAAGTACTCGGCTCCTGGCTTTGGATCGGGGCAGCTCCGGCTGTTGCGGCCATTTGGGGAGTGAACCAACAGAAGGAAGACGTTTCTCTCTGTTTCTTCCTCTCACTGCCTGTAACTCTACCTCTCAAATAAATAAATAAAATCTTTAAAAAATTTATTTTATTTGAAAGGCAGAGATAGAGAGACAGATAACTCCCATCTGCTGGTTTAGTCTTGATTTGCCTACTGTAGTGGGGGCTGGGCGGGGGTAGGGTGAATGGGGAAGAACATCTTGATGTTGCTCTTGTCCCGAGGAGTTTCTTTTCCAGGAACCCCAGGCCCACAGCATAAAGTAACCACCACCTGTGTGCAACCCCCAGGCTGAAGGAAGCCCACGGTGCCGTCACCAAAATTCCCTAAAGATCAGGGTATGGCTGATGGTTCAAAGGGAGGCCATGAGCATCGCTGACCAACCAGGAACCTGGGCACGCACTGAACATGCAGCTCTCAACACAAACTTTAATCTGACAATCCGTCAGGGAGCCCAGGAATTAAACAACAGCTACCTGGTTCCTAGTTCTGTGCTGTGTGATAAACACCTTCTTCCACAACCCTGGTGTCAGCGATTGGCTTGCTGTGCATTGAGTGAGCGGACCCGGTTTCGGTTTTGGGGGTTCTGTAGCAACTCCAGCCAGTTTTGGGTGTGTTTTTGTGTTCTGTATCACCACTTCCAGGTGGGCAGCATTTGCTGCACTTGTCCTCTGCGCTCTTCACTTGTACCAATTGCTTCAGCAGTGATGTTTGGAGACGTGAAGAAGCAATCACCAGTAGTGTTTCCTTCATGGGGCTCATTCTGAGTGCCTTGAACCTTAAAATTCACTCCTAATTTGTGGAAGTGCAGGTTGGGAACTGTTTGGAGATAATCCAGATTCCTGGTCCTTTTTATTCAGGTCTCTGATGAGCTCCTGGTCAAACTGAGGGCAAAGCCTGAATAAGTGTGCAATCAGGTAAGAAAAACCTCCTGAGTCTCCTATACAATGGGAAATGGCTAATTTAGTTGTCAGGCCAGTTCTGTTCCAGGCTGCCCCCTCTCAGGATGTGGCCACTGACCAAGAGGAACTATTCCTATCATACTATTTGTGAGTCTTGAGTTCTTTTTTTTTTTTTTTTGACAGGCAGAGTGGACAGTGAGAGAGAGAGACAGAGAGAAAGGTCTTCCTTTTTGCCATTGGTTCACCCTCCAATGGCCGCTGCGGCCAGCGCATCGTGCTGACCCAAAGCCAGGAGCCAGGTGCTTCTCCTGGTCTCCCATGCAGGTGCAGGGCCCAAGCACTTGGGCTATCCTCCACTGCCTTCCCGGGCCATAGCAGAGAGCTGGCCTGGAAGAGGGGCAACCAGAATAGAATCCGGCGCCCCAACCGGGACTAGAACCCGGTGTGCCGGCGCCGCAAGGTGGAGGATTAGCCTGTTGAGCCACGGCACCAGCCAAGTCTTGAGTTCTTATAGGTCCACTCATTTTGGGAGCTTGGGTTGTTACCTTCAAAGTCTGTGCAGCTGTTGTTTCAACCCGCAGCCCCTCTCTTTGGGCTGTGATCAGTGGATGACAGCAGGAGCAGCCTTGTGGGACCAGGTTAATAGGCCTTGACACAAGCAGGCTGGCCAGGGCCTACCTGAATGACGTCATCAAGTTGTCGTAGGCATCGAATGAGCCTGGGACACAGTAATTGCCCAGCAGATGTTATCTGTGATTACCGCGGACCACACACACCCTACTAAGTGTGGTTCCAGCATTGCCCTTTTTGTGAAACCACCCTGGCACCTCTCACTAGCACAGATATCAAAAGTCATCATAGGAGGCTGGTGTTGTGGCACAGTGGGTTAAGCTGCCGCTTTGTGACACCGCACATCTCACATGGGAGTGCTGGTTTGAGTCCCGGCTGCTCTGCTTTCAATCCAGTGTCTTGCTAATGTATAACCTGGGATGCAGCAGGAGACGGCCCAAATATTTGGGTCCCTGCCACTCCAGATGGAGTTCCTGGTTCCTGGCTTTGGTCCCACCAGCTCTGGCTGTTGAAGGTATTTGGGGAATGAACCAGTGGATGGAAGATCTGCCTGTCACTGTCTGTCTGTCTGTGTCTCTCTGTCACTCTGCCTTTAAAATAGATACACAAATAAATCTTTTTAAAAAAATCACTGGAGTTGCTCAAAACTTTCCACCTAGCAAAGATCTCACATCTTGGTCATCTCAGTTGATTTTTATAACTAAACTGTGGAGTAATACATGTATTATTTTTCTTTTAAATTTTATTCCTTTATTTTTACTTCATTTGAAAGATAGAGAAAGAGGGACAGATACAGATGGAGAGATCCTTCCATCCACTGGTTCACTCTCCAAGTGCTTGCAATTGCCAGGACTGGGCCAGGCTGAAGCCAGGAGCCAGGTCCTCACATATGTGGTACCTGCTACCTCCCAGTGTGAGCATTGGCAGGAAGCTAGAATTGGAACTGGAGCCAGGACTCAAACCCGAACACTCTGATATGGGATGTGGGTCCCCAAGAGGTAGCTTTACTGTGCCAAATGTCTATATATTGTTATTAAACAGATACCATTATTACTATTATCTAACATATAACAAAACTGAAGCCCAGTGGATTTGCGACTTGATCAAGGCCACTCGAGACGTGAATTCAAGTCTCGTGACCTCCTGTTTACTCAGCATTTCGGTAGACAACATGACTTGTAGTTCTTGGTCATTCATTGAGGAAGTGGCAGAGGAGAGAAGTTCTAACACAAGTTGATGAACACCATTTACTAGCCCTAAGGCCTTGAGCTGGGTGCATAACCCCCCTAAGCCTTTATTTTCTCATCTGTAAAATAGGAATATTGTCTTAATACCCTCAATCTCCCTATTGTAAGGGTTAAATTAAATGATGTATTTAGAAATCTTAGAATAGGGCCTAGTACACATGGAAAGCCAAGACACTCTGGAAAAAAAAAAAAAAAGAAGACGACCTAAATGAAAGATCTCTGCGAGTGAGATCCCAGTGGAAAGAACGGGGCCATCAAAGAAGGAAGTACCTTTCTCTGAAGGGAGTTCCACTTTGACTATGACCCTGTCGGAATAAGATTGAAGTCGGTGAACCCTAAAGGCTAGAGCCTAGGGAGATTACTGACACCATAAATAAGAGTGTCAGATTGTTAAATCAACAACAGGAGTCACTGTGTACTTACTTCTCTTGTGGGATCTGTCCTTAATGTGTTGTCCAATGTGAAGTAATGCTATAACTAGTACTGAAACAGTATTTTTACACTTTGTGTTTCTGTGTGGGTGCAAACTGATGAAATCTTTACTTAGTATATACTGAATTGATCTTCTGTATATAAAGATAATTGAAAATGAAAAAAAAAACTTGGTGTTAAAATGGAAATTGCATAGAAAATTAATCAATTTTTAAAAAAATATCATGTAGGATCCCTGTCCTTAATGTGCTGTACATTGTGATTTAATGCTATAGCTAGTACTCCAACAGTATTTTTCACTTTGTGTTGCTATGTGAGGGCAAACTGTTGAAATCTTTACTTAATATATACTAAACTGATCTTTTGTATATAAAGAGAATTGAAAATGAATCTTGATGTGAATGGAAGGGGAGAGCGAGTGGGAAAGGGGAGGGTTGCGGGTGGGAGGGAAGTTATGGAAGTTATGGGGGGGAAGCCATTGTAATCCATAAGCTGTACTTTGGAAATTTATATTCATTAAATAAAAGTTAAAAAAAAAAAAAGAATAGGGCCTAGTACAGAGTAGCATCCAAGTTTTTTGTTTTTTGTTTTTTTTGTTTTTTTTTTTTTTGATTGTGAGAAATAAGGAAATCCAGGCCTTTATTTTGTAATACAGAGGCCATCCTATGGCTGTAACCCCATTTGCTACTCCACAACTTTTGAATGTTTATCACTCTAGGAGCAAAGTCATTATTTTTTAAATGTTGAGGACGGGTGTTTGGCACAGCCGTTAAGATACTGCGTGGAAAGCCTGCATTCCATATCAGAGAACCTGGGTTCAGGTTCCAGCTCTGCCCCTGATTACAGCTTCTTAACTAATGCAGGCCCTGGCAGGCAGCCTGTGCTTGGCTCAAGTACTTGGGTCCTTGCCCTCCACAATGGAGACCCAGCTTGAGTTCCAGGTTCCTGGCGTTGGCCTGGCCCAGCACCAGCTTTTGCAGGCATTTGGGATTTGGGGAGTGCACCAGTGGATGGAAGCTCTCTGGGTCTCTCTGTCTCTGTCTCTGCTCCAATGTTTGGGTAAAGGACAAAGGAATAAAGCTTTGAATACCAAAGGCTTGAACCCAGCATCCATCACCCAAAGAGTAGCCGCTCTTTTGTTATGTCTGAGGCTGTTTGGCACTGTTTGGTGTCTTGGCACCCTCATGAAAATGGGCGAGTGTGTGTAGGGACCTCATTAGCAGAGACTTAGAAGAGGAACTAGGGAATGGTTATGGAATGTGCTTTGTGCTTAAAACACAGAAAAAAGCAAAAATTCCAAAGAATTCCAAGAGAAGCTAAAGAGTTGGCACTGTGGTATAGGTTTAAGCTCCCACCTGCAATGCCAGCATCCCATATGGGTGCCAGTTTGAGTCCCAGCTGATCCACTTCTGATCCAGCTCCCTGCTAATGTGTTTGAGAAAGCAGCAGAAGAGGGCCCAAGCGCTTGTGCTGCTGCATCCAGATTGGAAACCTGGAAGAAGTTCTGGACTCCTAGCTTCAGCCTGGCCCAGCCTTGGCCATCGCAGCCATTTGGGCAAGTAAACCAGTCGATGGAAGAGCTCTCTCTCTCTCTCTTTAACTCTTTCAAATAAACAAATAAAAATAAAAATATAAATAATTTTTTTGTAAAAAAAGAGAAGAGTAGCTAGGAGGTTGATTTATATGTATAAAGCAGTGCCAAAGCATTTAAATTCCCTCCCCCAGCTATAAGGAAGCTCTTAAAATTGAAGCGATTATAGCAAATCCATTGGTTTGACTTGGTTTACCAAGTCATCTGTGTAAGGTGGTTAGTTAGCTGTGGCATTGGCTGGGTTTCCATGGCTGCAAAAATAATTACTCTTCTGCCCACAGTCTTTGCAACAGAGAAGTGTTTTATTAGGATATGAAAATCACTTGGTAATTCAAGGAATTTTATTTGAAGCTCAAGAACAAAACACAAGGAGTAGCTGTGTTCCTGGAATTGGGCGTGTTTTAAAAGGACGAGAAGAGAGACAGAGCACGGCAGTGTTCCAGAGACTGTGTGGCGTGTGTTTTGCTTTAGGATGATGGCTCCGTTCTCAGGAAGTGAGCTGGCAGCTCCCTCCGCGGGACCCACCTGCAGCCTGCTCACTGCGAGTGTGTCCTTGGTCACCTCTGCTTCCTCCATGACTGACTCCTCCGGAGCTCTGTGTCCCAGCTTCCTCCCCACAGACCACCAGAGATAACAACAGACCCCTCCCCCCACTTTAAATAGATGAAAGGAAGACATAGAGACCCCAGTGGGAAACAGCAAGAGAAGAAATACACATGATAAAATGAGACTGAACCAACAGCGTTTAGCACTGCAACCTCTCTCCAGGGGCTGGTTCCATAGCATAGTGGGGAAAGCCGCTGCCTGTGTCGCCAGCATCCCATGTAGGTGATGGTTCGAGTCCCGGCTGCTCCGCTTCCCATCCAGCTCCCTGCTAATGGCCTGTGATGGTGCAAGTATTTGGATCTCTGCCATCCACACCGGAGACTCTTCTCGAGTTCCAGGTTCCTGACTTTGGCCTGGGCTAGCCGCAGCTTTTACAGGTAAAATCTGTTTGCCAAATTTTCATACCAAAAGCTCGAATCCAGAATCAACCACCCAAAGACTAGCCACCCTTTAAGTGAGTTATGTCTGAGGCCATATGACACTGTTTGGTGTCTTAGTACCCTCATGAAAGCAGCCCAGCACTGGCCTGGGGCTATGCCAGGCCAAAGCGAGGAGCTAGGAGCTTCTTTCAGGTCTCCCATGTGGGTACAGGGGCTCAAGCACTTGGGCCATCTTCTGCTGCTTTCCCGGCTCATTAGCAGGGAGCTGGATCAGAACTGGAGTAGCCAAGACTCGAATGTACACCCATATGGAATGCCAGCGCTGCAGATGGCAGCTTAACCCACTACACCACAGGCCACAGTCCTGGCCCCTACAATAGTTTCTTTTCAATTATTTTAAAATTTCTTTCAGTGCTTAACCATGAGCTGCCCCAAGCCAGAGGTCTGTCATCAGAACTCCTCCAGGCAGACACTATTGCTCCCCGAAGCGCTGATGGGAGGAGGAACTTGCCCCAGGGCACAGAGGCAGGAAGTGGCTCTCATTCCAGAGCCAGGCTCCAGACCCCAAGGCCACTGGGTCCTTCCAGACCAGACTGAAGGTGCCGGGCAGCATCCTGAGACAGAAGATCCTCCCAAGTCTTCTGCAGGGGACAGGCACGAGACGGGCCAGGTGGGAAGCCAACGATACGCACCTGTTGGCATATTCAGTTGCTAAAAGTGGGCCCCAGTTTGAGACCTTCCAGTGGACTGTGGATGGAGGGAAATCTGACAACTGCACACCTCACAGGACCCCTGAGACAGAGCAGACCAGTGTCTCAGGAGGGGAGCACCTCTGCTTGGTGGTGACATGGGCCAGGCAGTGAGGCAGGGACAGACAATGGAGCTGAAGGTTCCCAGCAGTCTCTGTGCCTCAGCCCTGCACTGCTAGCAACTCCACCCCCTTCCCTGCCAGGTCAGCACACCACTTTCCCATGATGCACTGGAACATCCTCCATCATGCATGAGACCCCATAATGAGCCCGTGTCTGCTGAGCTCCATGTGGGGACGCCATAAGACCTCTCCAGGGATGATTACTCACGCTGAACCCTGTCCAAACTGCACCCCATCCATACGTTCAACTAGGGAGCCACCCCTACAATAAAGGGGGTGACTGACATGGGGTACCAGTGATCTTCCTTGTGGGGCTGCCACACTCACCTCTGAGTGTGTACTGTTCCCTCTAATCTCTTTAAAGAAATCCTGTTGCTATTCTTGTACTTTATCTATGCTCTGCCTTGAATTCCTCTCCATTCCCACAACAGTGGGCAGATCATACATAAATTTATTTTATTTTATTTTTTTATTATTTGGGTATGAGATATGGGTGCCTTTTTTTAAAAAAAAAATTTTATTTATTTATTTGAAAGGCAGAGTGACAGAGAGACAAAGGCAAAGAGAGACAGAGGTCTTCCATCTACTGTTTCCTTCCCTAAGATGGCTGCAATGGCAGAAGATTCGTTGATCCAAAGCCAGGAGCCTCTTCCAGGTCTCCAACATGGATACAGGGGCCCAAAGACTTGGGCCATCTTCTATTGCTTTCTTAGGCTACAGCAGAGAGCTGGATCGGAAGTAGAGCAGCTGGGACTTGAACCGGCACCCATATGGGATGCTAGCACTGCAGGCGGCAGCTTTACCCACTATGCCACAATGCTATCCCCCTGACACAGATTTATTTAGGCAGAACACAGAAGGGCCTCATCAAAGAGACTGAGAGTGAGCTAACGGGTGACGTCTCAATAGCATCCCCATGTAGACAAGACTTGAGTCTTCCAGCTTTTCTCATGGCCTCATGGCCCAAGGTCAGAACAGAGTAAAGGCTGTCAGGGTGCAGCACAGGACCTCACTCTGGACCTGTGAGAGGATTAGAGGGAGCCTGAGCATGAGCGGCACCCAGTCTCCAAATAATCCTCATTTCAGTAACATTGCGGGGCAGGGTGGGGTGAGACTGAGGTGGTGCTGTCCAGCAAGTGCCAGACTTCATTTTTACTGTTTTGTCAAGGTTTTTTTTTTTTTTTTTTTTTTTTTTTTACAGACAGAGTGGACAGTGAGAGAGAGAGAGACAGAGAGAAAGGTCTTCCTTTGCCGTTGGTTCACCCTCCAATGGCCGCCGTGGCCAGCGTACCGCGCTGATCCGAAGGCAGGAGCCATCCTCCACTGCACTCCCTGGCCACAGCAGAGAGCTGGCCTGGAAGAGGGGCAACCGGGACAGAATCCGGTGCCCCGACCGGGACTAGAACCTGGTGTACCGGTGCCGCAAGGCGGAGGATTAGCCTGTTGAGCCACGGCGCCGGCTCTTGCATGTTTTAAGGACCTGGATTGGAGGTGTGATGGTGAAAAAAGTAGAATAGGAAATGATCAATTAGGTAGCTATTTGCTTGAGAGGCAGAGAGAGGAGAGAGAGAGAGAGAGAGAGAGAGAGAGACAGATAGACAGACATGTACAATGGCTGGGGCAGGTCAGGGGCCAACCCTGGGAGTCAGAACTCAATCCAGGTCTTCCACAAATTTATAGTATTAAAGAAATGGGGTGGGATGCAGAATTTTGAGAGGACTTCAAAAAGTATGTGGAAAACAATTAAAACACAAGGTTTTGGCTGGCGCCATGGCTCACTTGGCTAATCCTCCACCTGTGGCACCAGTACCCCAGGTTCTAGTCCCGGTTGGGGCGCTGGTTCTAGTCCTGGTTGCTCCTCTTCCAGTCCAGCTCTCTGCTGTGGCCCGGGAGTGCAGTGGAGGATGGCCCAAGTGCTTGGGCCCTGCACCCGCATGGGAGACCAGGAGGAGGCACCTGGCTCCTGGCTTTGGATCAGCACAGTGCGCTGGCTGTAGCGTCCATTTGGGGGGTGAACCAACAGAAGGAAGACCTTTCTCTCTGTTTCTCTCTCTCTCACTGTCTAACTCTGACTGTCAAAAAAAAAAAAAAAAAAAACCAACAACAAAAAAACACAAGGTTTTGTTGCAAAAAAATTTTTAAACCCATGCAGTTTCTTTATAATATGCATTTTCCATAAACATTTTGAAGACCTCTCACATATATAATGAATAATCTCAGCAATGTTTAAAACATATGCAGGTGTGGGCCTGTGGCTTGTGGTTAACTCTCCATTTGGCCTGCCTGCTTTCCATACCAGAGTGCCTGGTTCGAGAACAAGCTTCTTTGCCTCTGATTCAGCTTCCCGCTAATGCGCATCTGGTGAGGCAGCCGGCTAAGGTTCAAGTCCTTGGATCTCTGCCACCCATGTGGGAGACCGAGATGGAGTTCCAGGCTCTTGGCTGTGGTTGGCATGGGCATTTGGGGAGTGAGCCAGGGGATGGAAGATTTCCTTCTGTTTGTCTCTGCTTTTTTCTCTCTGTCTCACTGACTTTCAAATGTAATGAAACCAAATTTTTAAATAACTTGTTATATGTAGGAAGGATTCTTCAGTTTTCTTTTAAAAATTTATTTGCCTTTATTTATTTGAAAGGCAGAGGGAGGGAGAGAGAGAGTATCTTCCATCCATTTGTTTATTTCCCAAATTCCCACAATGGCCGGGGCTCAGCCAGGTCAAAGCCAGGAGCCAGAAACTCCATCTGAGTCTCCTGTGTGGGTGGCAGGGGCCTGATTGCTTGTGCTGTGCGGCCACCTGCGGCCTCCAGGATGCTTTAGGAGGAAGCTGGATTAGAAGCAGAGTAGGTGGGACTCAAACCGAGGTATGTAATATGGGATGAGAACGACCCAAGCGGTAGCTTAACCCACTGCACCACAACACCCACCCTGCTTTTCTTTTCTTAATATAGCATCTTCTTTTCTTTTTCACACTTGAAAGAAATGGGAGCAGTGGAAGGAGGAAAGGCGTTTTCTGGGTGGCTGGAACACCTCGGAAGGAGGTGCGAGTGCCGAGTTGACGATTGGCTGGGTCCTCGGTACGACTGGCCATCAGGTGGAGGTGAAGGAAGAAGAACGCGGGTTCTGTTTTTATTCAGTTCCTTTGGAGGGTACACATGTACTCATGTGGGGAAACAGGCTGGGGCAGAGGGGGACAATGGGCAGGCTTTCGAGAGGGGCCTGCAGACCCCCACAGGCTGATTCCTGGTGTTACCATGAAGAGGGAAAGCCCACAGCGAGGAGATGTCTGTGCTGGCCAGGCTTGGGGCTGAGTCCTCATTCCCTGTCTGTCACCCCAGGGTCCACCCCAGTTTCTTCTCACAGCGATAGACAGGGCCTTGCCCCTTCCTGCACTGCCCCACTGGCAGCCTCTGCTGGACCCCTCATTCCTTACCCTGGAGAAGCAGCCTCGGCACCATGCCCAGGACATCACTGTGGCCAAAGGGGTGAGCTCTCCTAGCTCCTTCTGTTGAGGCGGGTGAGGCCGAGCTAGATGAGCTGGGGGTTGTTACAACAGGTGTGTGCATGTACATATACCCCCCTGCACACACACACAGTACTGGAAGGAGTTAGACTGCTTCAGGGACCCCACCTCTTTATCCTATCTGCTCCTTAAATATGGATGTTGCCCAGGATCTATGCTTAGTCCTCCGTTCTCTTCATCCTGCATACTCTTCTTGGGCTGTTCCAGCTTCCACACAACTTTCCATGTGCCTTAAATCTCAAGTCTCCACAATGGACAGTCTACTAACATCCAAGAAACACTTCTAGTTTCTCACCTACTAGCTTTAGATCGTCACCTTTGTTTTTTATTCCCTAAATCTTTGACAACTATTGCTCCATCATGACACGAAGGGGCCTGGGGGTGGTAGGGGCAGATGTCTGGCACACACTGAGATGCCTGCATCCCATATTGGAGGGCCTGGGTGTGAGTCCTGGCTCCATGCTGGCTCCAGTTTCCTGCTAAGATCCTTTGTGGGAAGCAGCAGGTGAAGCCTCAAGTACTTGGGTCCCTGCCACTGAAACCGGGGACCTGGATTGAGTTCTGGGCTCCTGGCTTTGCCTGACCAAGTCCTGACTGTTGCGGGTATTTGGGAAATGAGCTAGCAGATGGGAGACTTCCCTCACACCTTCTCTGCCTTTCTGATAAAAATAAATTAATATTTTAAAAAAGAGTTTAAAAAGCTACCACATGTGGGTGTTAAAGTGGGACCTCTCCCACCTAGTCCTCCCAGCAGGGGTCAGGGACCCAGGACCCTTCTGTCTTATTTCTCAGTCTACTTGCCTTTCATTGTCAAAATTATTTCATGGGCTAGGACGACACTTGGAGCTCTGGATGCTCTGCCTGCATCCCAGTCGGTGGGGAGAAGGAGGTGAGAGGGGCATACCTCCTCGTACCAAGGACACATGCTGGGTGCCCCCACACTACTTCTGCCTAAATCCCACTAGCCAGATCACAGCCACTTGGCCAGTTGATTAACTTACAATTTAAATGTGTGCTCATTTATGACATGACCATGTGTACACCTAGATGCTGGGGGTTCTATCGCTATGGAAGAGGAAGGGGCATCTAGGTGGAGATATTAGCCATGTGCCTTACTCCACGATTTAACTCATCAGCTGCTTCCTTTTCCGTATTCTCAATTTCCTGGGCTCCTGCCCTCCTGCACACTCTGCTTCTGGACTGGTGCCACTCCCCACCCTTTTATTCTCACACTTGAGCCTTTGGAAAAAAGTGCACGGCCATGTGGCTTATAGTGCCTTTGGAAATTTAGATTTTCACACTTTAGCTGGGCTTCTGATTCAGCTAGTGACCAAAATTTATTTGAAATAATCCCTATAATCCTTGATCCATAGCACCTTAGAAGGCCTTGGATACGTTTCTCACTGTAGCTGCTAGCACAGTTTGATCACTGAAGTTGTTGCCGAAATAAGAGTTCTGGGGAAGAAGAACTGGTGTTCTCAAACAGATGTCTCAGAACATTGCCTCTGATCAAGAAAATCAGGGCTGGTCAGTGGACAAGTCCTGAAGAAATAGCACTCAGTAGTCAACATTTTTTTCATCTTCTTTTAAGGAAAGAGTGAGATTAGCCTGTTTACTGAGTGTGGCACAAATGCTTCTGGTATTTATTGAAAATAAATGGAGGATGGTTTAATATTGAAAAAGGAAGTAATGGTATGCGAGTGTTCCCTGGGTAAGTAAACACTGATGACAAAAATAGAAACATGAAGAATTCTGAAGGCATCGCCATTAACAAAGCAAAAGCAAAAGCAGCCGGGAGGAACAAGTATTTGGTCCAGCAGTTAAGATGCTGTTTGGGACACCTGCATCCCATATCAGGAAGCCTGGGCACAGCTACTGGCTCCGTTCCAATTCCTGCTTCCCACATGTGCAGACCCCAACAGGTAGCAAGTGATGGCTCACGTAGTCTGGTCCCTTTCACCCACGTGGGAGACCTGGGGTTTAGTCTGGTCCAACCCTGGCTGTTGCAAGCATTTGGGGAGTGACTTATCAGATAAAACATCTCCCTCTCCCTCCCTCTCTCCCTCTCTCTCTGCTTTTCAAATAAGATTGAATAAATGAATAAATTAACAGAGAGAGATGAGGGGTGGTGGTGTTTATGACACTGGTATCCCGTATCAGAGTGCCCATTACAGTCCTGGCTGTTCCACTTCTGATCCAGCTGCCTGCTGATGCTCCTGAGAAGGCAGTGGATGGCAGCCCAAGTGCTTGACCCTCTGCTAACCATTTGGGAGACCAGAACAGAGTCTCTGGCTCTTAGCTTCTATCTGGTCCAGATCTGGTTATTACAGACATTTGGGGACAGAAGCAGTAGATAAAAAAAAAAAAAAAAACAAACCAAACAAACAAACTCTGTGTCTCCTTCTTCCCCTGCATTCCAAATAAAGAAATAAATCTTTAAAATAAAAACAGATGGAAAAACACAACCCCAACGTAAACGGAGTACCTGAAGAATACAGTGCCTTTCTAGGGGGGGGGGCAGGGCTGCCCCTGCAAACACAGAGACTACTAGAGGCTGCTCCTCGGGGCAGAGAGCATCTACTGACTCCCCTGGCCTCCTGTACAAAACACTTTTGATTGATGAGCATCTTACCAAGAGGGGGGGGGGGGCAAATGTCAGGTGAGGTGGCAGAGCTGGGAGAGCTCCCTGAACAGGCACCAGGGAGCGTGGCACACAGGGCTCAGGAAATGCCCCAGGGAGAGGGTAGCAGCAACCTTTAGGGGTGCTGCCCAGCTGGGGACTGCGGCAGCAGCTCCCAGGACCTGGAGACCAAGTCCTTCCCCAGAAGGCGCTGACCACGTGTCTCCCTTGAGGATGCACCTGCAGGTCTCAGAGTGTGAGGATTTCCTATCAGCGGAGCACCCCACGTTCTCATTGCAAGGTCTCCCCTGGGTGCTTTCAGGGGACATGGCACTGTCTATCCACTTCTTGAATTTATATGTAGCTTCAATGCAGTATAGTTTGGTGTTGCCCTCTCTGTTCTACACAGGCTACTCTTGTCATTGGCGCCCACCTCCTTGTTGCCAGCTGCAGGGTGTCCCACGTGGCCTTGACCTTGGGTGGCTCTGACCTGGGGCTTATTCCCTCACTCCCCAAAGGCTCCCTCTTTGGTTCCCTTTCAAATGCTTCCTTGCTCCAGATTTTCCTCCCACTGCTGACTGGTGCCTCTAAGTTTCTTTGCTAGTTTTTCCTTTGCAACCCAGCCTTTCCTAGGGGTACCCTAGGGCACAGTACCCGGCCCCTACTCTCCTCTATTTATGTCCCTTCTTAAGAATCCCATCCATTTCCAGGGATTGAAATACCCTCAAGTGCTAATGATTTCCAGAGGGAAATCGTTGTACCTCCCAAGAAGTCTCAGCTTACTTCTGGCCTCACATCAAGTCATCTGCTTAACATTTCTATTCAGATGTCTCCAAACCTTGTATGTCCAAAACAGAATCCTCAGTGTCTTCGAACCTGGCCACCTCCTATGCTCTTCATCGAACTAAATGATAAACTGTCTTCCCAAGTGCCATGCTGGGAAATTAAATCTTGTTCTTGATTGCTTTTCTCCTGCCTATGCCACATCCAGTCTCCAGCCAGGTCCTGCGGTTCTGTCTTCCCCACATCTTGAGCCCCTGCTGTTCCCGCCATCAGCTCAGCCCAGGCCACCCTGTTTCTTCCTTGACAATCATAGCGGCTCCCAGAGGCGACTTCACTTCTATCTTTGGATACCGCCAACATTTTCTCTTGCGTGCAGTTCTATTAAAAACATTTTTAAAAAGATTTAGTTATTGTGGTCAGAACTGTGGCATAGTAGGCTAAGCCTCCACCTGTGGTGCTAGCATCCCATGTGTGTGCCTGTTCCATTCCAGGCTGCTCCTCTTCCAATCCAGCTCACTGCTTATGAACTGGGAAAGCAGTGGAAGATGGCCCAAGTGCTTGGACCCCTGCACCTGAGTGGGAGACCTGGAAGAAGTTCCTGGCTCCCTGATCCTGGCTTTGGATCAGCTGAACCCCAGCCACTGCAGCCATTTAGGGAATGAGCCAGTGGATGGAAGACCTTTCTCTGTCTCGCCCTCTCTGTCTGTAACTCTACCTCTCAAATAAATAAAATCTTTAAAAAATTTTTTTGATTATTTATTTGAAAGAGTTACAGAGAAGCCGGCGCCACAGCTCACTAGGCTAATCCTCCGCCTTGCGGCGCCGGCACACCGGGTTCTAGTCCCGGTCGGGGCACTGATCCTGTCCCAGTTGCCCATCTTCCAGGCCAGCTCTCTGCTGTGGCCAGGGAGTGCAGTGGAGGATGGCCCAAGTGCTTGGGCCCTGCACCCCATGGGAGACCAGGAGAAGCACCTGGCTCCTGCCTTTGGATCAGCGCGGTGCACCGGCTGCAGCGCGCATACCAAGGCGGCCATTGGAGGGTGAACCAATGGCAAAAAGGAAGACCTTTCTCTCTATCTCTTTCACTGTCCACTCTGCCTGTCAAAAATAATAATAATAATAAAAAAAGAAAGAGTTACAGAGAGAAAGAGAGATCTTTCATCTCCTGGTTCATTCCTTACATGGCCTCAACCAGGGCTGAGCCGGGCTGAAGCCAAGAGTCTCAAACTCCATCTGGGTCTCTCTCATGGGTGGTAGTGGCCCAAGTGCTTCAAGTGCTTGGGTCATCTTTTTTTTATTTTTATTTTTTATTTTTGACAGGCAGAATGGACAGAGAGAGAGAGAGAGAGAGAAAGAGAAAGGTCTTCCTTTGTCGTTGGTTCACCCTCCAATGGCCGCCACTGCCGGCGCGCTGCGGCCGGTGCACCGCGCTGATCCGAAGCCAGGAGCCAGGTACTTCTCCTGGTCTCCCATGGGGTGCAGGGCCCAAACACTTGGGCCATCCTCTACTGCATTCCTGGGCCATAGCAGAGAGCTGGCCTGGAAGAGGAGCAACTGGGACAGAATCCGGCGCCCCGACCGGGACTAGAACCCGGTGTGCGGGCGCCGCAAGGCGGAGGATTAGCCTGTTGAGCCACAGCGTCGGCCAACTTGGGTCATCCACTGGTTTGTCAGGCACATTAGCAGGGAGCTGGATCAGAAGAGGAGCAGCTGGAAACTGAACTGGGGCTCAGGTGGGATGTGGTGTCTCAGGTGGTAGCCCAACCTACTGCATCACAGAGCTGGCTGCAGTTGTGATTTTCTTAAAATAAAAAAGAGGGCTGACGCGGTGGTGGAGCAGGTTAAAGCCCCAGTGGGCAATGCCGGCATCCCATGTGGACGCAGATGCAAGTCCTGGCTGCTCCGCTTCCAATCCAGCTCTCTGCTGTGGCCTGGGAAACAGTAGAAGATGGCCCAAGTGCTTTAGCCCTGCACCTATGTGGGAGACCTGAAAGACACTCCTGGCTCCTGGCTTTGGATTGTCCCAGCTCTGGCCATTGTGGCCATGTGGGGAATAAACCAGCGGATCGGACTCCTATCTCTCTGTCTCTACCTGTCTCTGTAACTCCGTCTTTCAAGTAAATAAAAAATAAATCTTAAAAAAGAGAAAAACTAAAAAAAAAAAAAATGAAGTTATTTCGTTTTCTAACTAAAGAATAATCAGAGGCCCCCTGCCCTTAGAACCCCAAGTCCTTATTCTGACATGCAAGGGGGTACCAGGCCCGTGCTCTCCCCTGGGCAGCCTGTCTCTGTGGGCCTTGGGCCAGCTCCCTGGTGCTAACGAATTCTGAGCTTGTCTGACTTCCATCCTTTGTACTCTGCAAGGTCTTTTTTGCCTTAGGGTTTTACGCACGTTGCTCCCTCTGCTTGCAGATAACAGGAAAACCTTTCTTCAGCGGACTCTGCACTGAGCATTCTTACCTTCACCTTGCCCTTGCTTTTACTCAAGCACTTTTTAAAAACACGTGTACTACTTATTATGAGCCAGATAACATTCTCTTCACTGTCATTTTATTAGATTAAATGACTATCCCCTTTAAAAATTTTTAATTTGTTTTACTTATTTTAAAGGCAGAGAGGGATGGAGAGAGTGGGAGGGAAGGAGAGTGGGAGGGAAGGAGGGAGGGAGCGAAGGGGAGAGAGAGAGAGAGAGAGAGAGAGAGAGAGGCTCTTGCACCTTATTCTCCAAGCACCTGCAACAGCAGGATTAGGCCATGCTGCAGCCTGGAGCTGGAAACTCAGTCCAGGTGTCCCACGTGGGCGGCAGGAGCCCTGCCTCTCAGGGTGCACATTAGTAGGAAGCTAGAATCAGAAGCGGAGCCTGGACTCAACCCAGGCAATCCAGTAGGAAGTGCAGGCATGCCACATGGTGTCAGCTGCCTGCCAAATGCCTTTCTGAGGGAGAGGTGACCACAGCACCCGCAGCTAGCAGGTGGTAAACTCGGATCTGACCCCAGCAGACCAGTTTTTAGTCTCAACCACGCTGCTATATCCTGCTGTCAGTGTCGTAATTTGGAATCATTCTAGTACTTTGTCCTTTCGGTTTTTGTTGTTATTGTTCATTTTGTTTTGTCTGTCCCTCCCAGAACTTAACTGTGACCTCAGGGACATCTCACTGGTCATTTACCATTGTGCCTTGTACAAAATGAATGCTTAATAAACGTCTGTTTAAGGAGTGAATAGATGAGTGATAGCAAGAGAAATCAGTACTCCTGTTCACTTGACAAGGCTGGTCAGGGGTTGGCTTGAGTTAGCAGGCCACAAAATGTGATTTTTCCTAAACATTTGTAAGTAAGTGTTCTGTAAGCAACTGGAGGCTCCTAGAATAAAGAAGTATAAGGAAACCTTGCTTTGAGGAGTGGTTCAAGAACTTACTTTCTGGGGTGGAAATTTGGTGTAGTAGTTAAGTTGCCGCTTGGGATGCCTGCATCCCCTATCAGAGTGCCTGGTTCAAGTCCTGCCTCCTCTGCTTCCCATCCAGCTTTCTGTAACGTGCACCCCAGAAGACAGCAGGCGATGGCTCCAGTGCTTGGGTCCCTGCCACAGAGCCCTGGATTGAGTTCCTGGCTCCAGGCTTTTTCAGCTGTCTCAGCTCTGGCTGTTCAAAGCATCTGGGGAGAAACAGCAGAATAAAGATTTTTCTCTCTCTGCCTTTCAAAGATAAGGAAATAAAAATTTAAAAGCAGAAATTATTTTCTACATACTTGTCATTGATATATATATATACACACACATACATATTTATAATTGGTATACATGATTATAGTAATCTGCAGAAATAGAGGGGCATGGTGTATGAGGAAGTAAGCACTCCTTCATGTTAAATACCTACATATATAGTTGCTTAGTTCAATGTTGAACTAAACAAGTTATTCTTAAAATTATTTATGCATTTATTTTTACTCTATTTGAAAGGAGAGAGAGCGAGCGAGCCATTGGTTCATTTCCCAAATGCCTGCAACAGAGCAGCCAGGGCTGGGACAGGCTGAAGCCAGTAGCCTGGAAACTCCATCGTGGGTGGCAGGGACCCAGGTATTCGAGTCACCACCTAGTGCCTCCTAGGATATGCACTAAAGGAATGCTGGATCTCAAGCAAACTACCTGTGACTTGAACCAGGCACCGCAATATGGAATGTGCAAATCCCAAACAGAGACTTAAGTCTTTGTGCCAAACACCTGCCCTGAATTCAGCAAAATCTTAAAGTATTGCTGGATGTGCTTGGATGAAGTCGGACTGAAGGTATTAACAGAAAGGCATCTGTCAGAAAAACGGGGCAGGATAGAGCAGAGAGAATGGGCAGCATGGAAACTTAGACAAAGGAAAATCACGGAGCCCAACTACCGTCTCAGTCCTCGCCAAAACAAAGGGGGGGTCCAGGCAGTGTTTTCCAGCCTGTGGCCCCTTTGGAGGCTATGCTGAGTGCTGGCATGAGCAATGGCCAGGGACTTCCCTGGATGAGGCCGGTGAGGTGAGGGGGAGCAGGTGTCATCAGCAGTGGGTGATCCTTCCTGAGACAGAGGATAGAGGGGAGCAGAGGAGGGACTCTCAGCTGCAGGGGTGGGGCGATGCGTTCCTGGTCACCCCCTATCTGTAGGAGGTCAGAGTTCATGGTGCCTGCGCATTTCGAGTGTGTTCTTTGATTTATCGACTTCTTAGGTGGGATACTCACACGAGAACATACTGCTGGGATGCTCAGCACTTGGAGGGGCTCTTGTGCCTTTTCTGAAGCAGTGCAAATCGTCAGCAGACAGCCCGCTGGGGTTGCTCATTTGCCCCCTCCACACCAGCAGCCTCTGCTTTAGTAAGAAAACTCCGCTGTGTGCTGAACACATTCTGGCCGCTGAGACAGCTTGGGAAGAAGTCCCCTGGAGAGCAGGCAGGGGCTAGTTAGACCCAGTGGTCACCCGGGCATGCTGAAATTGCTCCTTTTCCTTGTTTCTTTATTTCATTTTTAATTTTCATGTTAATGAACTTTTAGCAGATTCACTATGATTTGTAGACACGGGTCGAAGGACGTAAGGAATCCTTGCTTGTTCTTGGCTCTCATCTCCCCGGGTCTCTCCCACCGCTCCTACTCTGCTCTTTGTGCCTCTTGCTCATCGCCCTCACACTACTCCCGAGGCGTTCTCCGGGGAGCTCTCAGGGGCCTGAAAAGCTGGGTTGCTGAGTTTGTGTCGGTCATGTGTGAAGACCAAGTCCACGGAGGGATCCGTGCAGGGCTCTGCAGCCGGGAATCAGGTCATCAGTGGTCTTGCAGAGAAGGTGCTCATGGGTCCGGACTGAACGGCTGCCTGATCCCGCACACATCAGCCCTCCTTGCCTTTCTTCTCCCCTTACAAATGGGGAGGGGGGTCCTGGTTCCTGCCTCAAACAGTTGTTGGGATTGGAAAGAATGGTGCGGCAGACCCAGAAGCCAGCCTGCACGTGGTCCAAGAACTCTTCAGCTCACATGTTTATTGTAGGGTCTTGCTGATGCCTTATATGGGGAATTTCGTGCTATTTTCCTTTACTGAGCAATCAGAGGCCGATGGCACTGTGACAGAACTACCATTGGGGTTAAGAAGTACAGCTTCTGGAACCTTACGGGCGCCTGCTGCCTGGCGCTGCTTTTCTGAGTCGATTGATCTTGGGATAAGATGGGCACAGCGCGCCGGCCAGCCCGGAGGACCAGGCCGGACCGGAGATGGAGGAGGGAGGGCAGAAGAACGGCAGGGGGGAGGCGCGCACCTCGGAGCGCGTCAGGCCTCGGAGACGTCGCGGTTGTTGGGTGAAGCAGGCGGGGAAGGCTGCGCGGGCGCCCACCGCGGTAGCCTGGCTTGCTTTTCTCTGGAGCAGGCGCCCACTCCGGGCTTTCCCGAGCTCCAGAGGGGACGCCCAGGTCACCCCCGGGGGCTTGGACGTGCGCCGGGACAAAGCCGGTAGGGAACGCCCGCCCCCCACCCCGTGCGCACATCCCGCCGCCCCCGCCCCGGCCCCGTGCGCCTTCCAGGCGGAGCAGCTGGCGGCGGCCCCGCGCGCCGGCGGGAGGCGCCTCGGGAGCGCCCGGCCGGTCCCGCCCCTCCCCGCGCGCCGACTCCACGCTCCCCGCCCCCTCCGGCGGCGGCGGCAGCGGCGGCGGCGGCCGGGCGGGACCGGAGGGCGCCGGGAGCGCCTGCATCACTGGGCGCGGGCTGCAGCGCCGCCGGAGCGAGCAGGTGCAGCGAGGCGCGCGCGCCGCGGCCGGGTGCTACCGCAGTGGCGCGGCCGGGAGACATGGCGGCCGCGCGCCCCTGAGGACGCGGAGCCCGGAGCCCCCCGGCGCCCCGCCCGGGCCATGCGGCGCGGCCCCTGAGCGCTCGCGGGGGGCCGGCGCCCCGGACGCGGCCGTGAGCGCCCGCCGCGACCCAGCATCCGCGCGCGCGCGGCCTCGGCTCCCCGGACGCGCGGCTGCGAGCGGGCGCCGCACTCTGCCTGGCGTCCCCGGCGGCCTCGGCCGGCTCGCTCCGCCGCCGCCCGTGCGCCTCCTCCGCCTCGCGCGCCGGGGCTATGGCCGCGGCCGAGGCGCTGCAGACGGCGGACCAGTACCAGGCCGAGATCGAGCGGCTGAGCAGGGAGCTCACGGAGACGACGCACGAGAAGATCCAGGCGGCCGAGTACGGGCTGGCGGTGCTGGAGGAGAAGCTGGCCCTGAAGCAGCAGTACGACGACCTGGAGGCCGCCTACGACGGCCTCAAGCAGGAGCTGGAGCAGCTGCGGGAGGTGAGGGCGCGCGGCCGGGGCTGCGGCTGGGCCCCTGGGTGGGTGGGAGAGGCTGGGGCGCCCTTTGTTTTTCTCCCGAGAGGAAGATCACCCACGAACCGAGTCGCGGGCTGGAATGTGGGGGGGCCGTGCCCGAGGGGCGGAGAGGTCGGAGGGGTCCCCGAGGGCGGCGTTGGAACGCGCGCACCCAACTTCTCCGTTCGGTGTCGGCTCCGTGCCGGTGACCGTGACTGTCCCGGGTTTGCGCCCCCGGACGCACGGTTCCGGATCTGCGCGAGGTGCCTCGGGCTTTGCGCCGGCTGGGAGAGGGAACTGTGGTGCGGAGAAGTCTTGAGCAGTTCGGGTCGCCCGGGGCTGGGCTGGGCGCTGTGGCCCCTCAGGTCGTTGGGCTTAGGGAGACGTTAAAGCGGCTTTGCTGCCCGACCCAGCCGCCGTGGGTTTGCCCCTGAGGCCGGGGAACCGGGAACTCCCCTGCGAGTGCTCCCGGGGCGCCTCGCCTGGCGGGGGGCCGGGTGGCCCTGCGTGTCCGAGGAGGCGCACGGTGTGGGGATGGCGGTGGCCAGGAAGCCAGAACACCGCACGTCGTGTGTCCTCCGTGCTGTTGGAGGAGCGCCGTCTGCTTCCCCTGGTCGCTGAGGCGCTGGGGGTGGCGGGGAACTGGCCAGGAATGCAAATGAATATACACAAGTCTGTGTTTTAGGCGCCTGTTGGCATTTTAAAAGCTAATTCTGGTTTGACATACAGTGTTCTCAAAATCTTTTCTTACAAGGTAAGTTTTTTTTTTTTTTGGGGGGGGTGTCGTGTGTTGTTACAGTTAAAAAACATGATTTATAACCTATCCAACACCCAGCCTTCTAAATGAGTACATAATACAGTAAGCATTTATACTTTCAGGGATGCCTTTTTTTCCTTCTGATGTCTAAATACCAAGAAATTGATGTAGTACATGTGCTTAAAAACCCAAGTGGAAATTAATTTTTATGTATCAGGCTGTAAATGTCTAGTCTGCGCTTTGTTTTGTTTTTTAAACGTGCGCTGTTCTCAGCAGCGGCTGGATTTGTTTATATTTTCCAAATTGGATTAGATCTTGGTCTGACATGTCTCCGTGCCGTGGCGGGAGCCACTTGGAGGAAGGCGACAGGATGAGGACTGTAATTCTTGGAGCCGTGTTGCCGCTGTCTTCACCTATCCACGCTGCTTGGCGGAGCGCAGAGCAGTCAGTGTGAGGGCATCACCTTCTTGGTGCAGGAGGGGTTTCATGTGCCTGGCCTTGCTGCTTGACTTCAGCTAGGGAGTCTGTCCTTGCACTTCCCCTGCATGGTGAACCTTGCTGCACTTGGCTGTGGCATTTGGAAGGCCACAGGCTCAAGAGACCAGAAATCTATTATTTATTTACTTCAAATAGACACACAAAATGGTTTGTGTTTGTCACTGATGACATGATGATTTGAAGCATATACACACCATGGAATGGTTAAATCTATCTGATGGTTGCAAATGTGTTACTTCCTAGTCATTTACACAGTGAGAACACTTACCCACTGTTTGCATCTTTTGAGAATACTGTGTAGCTTCATTAACTACAGTTGTCTTGCTGTGCCATGGATCTCTTCAACTTATTCCTCCTGTCAGAGTGAAATTATGAATCCTTGGACTAATACCTCCCCACCCCTCCTCCACCCAACCACCCCAGCCTCTTGTAACCTCCTTCCCTCCGTCCTTCCCATCTTTCCTTCTTCGACTTATTTCAAAGGCATAGAGCGAGCGAGCGAGCGAGAGCAGGAGAGAGAGAGAGAGCTCTTCTGTCAGCTGGGTCCAAGTGCTCACAACAGTCAGAGCTGGTCCAGGCTGAAGCTAGGAGTTGGAAACTCAATCTGAGTATTTCACACGGGAGACAGGAAGTGAGGGTAGAACTTGATCCGGGCGCTTAGATGTGGGATGGGAGTCAGTACCTGCCTCTGACATTTTCCTAAGAAAACTGGAAGTGCAGAAAGTGACTAGTATAGGGGGAGGCATTGTGGTACACTGGTTAGGGCTGCCATGTGCAGTGCTGGCATCCCTAATACCAGTGCTCCTGTTTGAGTCCCAGCTGTTCTTCTTCTGATTCAGCCCCCTGCTCATGCACTTTGGAGGCCGTGGATGATGGCACGGGTACTTGAGTCCCTGCCACCCATGTGGGAGACCAGGATGGAGTTCTTGGCTCCTGATTTCAGTCTCACCCAGTCTCAGATGTTGTGGGCATTTGGGCAGTGAAACAGTGGATGGAAGATCTCGTTCTCCCTCTCCCTCTCTCTGTCACTTTGTCTTTCAAATAAATAAATTAGCTAGTCTTCAAAAACTATTAGTTTCATTATTAGTACTGAGAAAAATGAGGAAAAATGTTTTTTAGGAATAATATCTGTGGTTTCTTAATGCAGAGTAATGAAAATATCATAATTTTTCTTTTTTAAAAAATATTTATTTATTTATTTGAAAGGCAGGGAGTTACAGAGAGACAGAGAGAGAGAGGCAGAGAGAGAAAGAGAGAAATCTTCCATCTGATGGTTTACTCCCCAAATGGTTGTAATGGCTGGAGCTGCACCAGTTTGAAGCTGGGAGCCAAGAGCTTCTTCTGGGTCTCCCACATGGGTGCAGGGGCCCAAGCACTTGTGCCATCTTCTAGTGCTTTCCCAGACCATAGCAGAGAGCTGGATCAGAAAAGAAGCAGCCGGCAGTTGAACTGGCACTCATATGGGATACCGGCACTGCAATTGGTGGCTTTACCCTCCTCCTCCTTTTTTAAAAAGATTTTTTTTTTTTATTTACTTGAGAGATAAAGTTACAGACAGAGAGAGGGAGAGAAAGAGAGATAGATCTTCTATCCACTGGTTCACTTTCCAAATAACTGCAATGGCCGGAATTGAGCTGATCCAAAGCCAGGAGCCAGGAACTTCCTCTGGATCTCTCATATGCATGCAGGGGCCCAAGGATTTGGGCCATCCTCTGCTGCTTTCCCAGGCACATTAGCAGGGAGCTGGATTGGAAGTGGAGTAGCTGGGACTCAAACTGGTGGCCAAATGGGATGCTGGTGTTGCAGTCCAGGGCTTTAACACGCTGTGCCACAGCACTGGCTCCCATAATTTTTCTATAAAAATATATAATTTTTAAATAAAAATTTTAAGTAGATTTTGTTCTATATGGTAGGATGCTGATAATAACTACTTAGGATTATTCTTGCCAAATGGTACTTATTTATATGTACATTTTGAGCTGCATTTAATATAAACAAACATATTTAAGTTTTCTAATAAACTGGCTAAATGCAGTTTTATGGAAATATATTTTAGAATAATAACGACTGTACTTGATTATTTGATAGCAGGACTTGCAGCTTTTATGCTGTTGATGTGATTTGTACTTCAGTTGGATTATCACTTAAATGAGCTAAAGTAATGTTTTCTGTTAGAAAAATAAATCTACCATATTGGTGCAAACTGAGGCCTTCAAATGATGGTAGCCTAAAGAGGCCATTTTTGCAAAATGTATTTTGTGAGTGGCCTGATTTCTTCATGATCATGTTTATGTAGTACATGATGTAGTACGGTACCTATGAAATCAGGCATAAACAAAAGCTTTGACTTATTCTAGGCTCTTTCAGCAAATATGATTCACAGGCCAGTTTGTGGGAATGTGAACAGAGGACCACTGCCCCGAATCCGCGGTAGGCATTGCTGGTTCGCCTGTGGCAACCTGGCTCAGGCTTACCAGGTGGCTCTGTCTCCCAGAGTGAACAGCTAAGGTGTTGCCGCCTCCCTTCCCGGCTGGGTCCTGCTCTGACAGTAACAGAGCTGAGTCATGTGCCTGAAGATGTGCCGAATCAGGGGGAGGGATTCATTCGTTTTCTTGTGACTTCTTCCGCCAGCCCAGGTGCGTTTTGTCCTGCCTGCTACTGTTTAGGGCTTTGCCTTGAGCCTGATGACGCGGACTGCTGCCGTTCTGCTCGCAGAGGAGCAGACTTCCCAGGAAAACACTCGGACCTGAAGGAAGGAAAGGGCCGTGGCCTTTGCCACGCGGCGTCCTGCAGGCAGCGTGTCCCTGGAGGGCTTGGGCAGCTTTGTAGTTTCACAGACGGTACCTGCTCTTCAGCGGCCCGGAGGCACCTGTGCCCCCGTAGTGTCCAGGGCCTGGCTGGTGCTGTGTCTGGGATGTGTGTGACTCAGCGCCGAGTGTCTGTCACTCAGGCCAGAGTAACATCTGAGAAGAGTCCTAAAGAAGCGTCCGGGAATAGCTTGAAAACTAAAAATATCCATGTCATGTTTGTTTATTTATTTATTTTTTTAGCTTGGTAAATGGTTGCAAAATGCAAGTTGCAATGTAATGTGTAGTAGAGTTTAAAAGAGCCCCTGGAAAACAGGTGACTCAGCATTACTGATGGCACTGAGGGGAAGCTGGGCTGAGAGCTTCGGGGAGTGAGCAGTGAGCGCCCAGCAGAGTCCCAGGACCTGAGCTCTCGTCCTGAGCCCTGACCCAGTGTGGACAGCTTTGTGCTTTCTCGGGGTGATGGATAAACACTGGGTTCACCCGTACACAGGATTAGTTTTTCTCTCGTGTGCTTAGGAAGATTGTTAGCTCCTTTCTCATCTGTGAATTCTAAGTCAGAAAATCATACAAGGAAAAACCTGCAGATTACATTTCCACTCTATGAATAAACATGAAGAGGAAACTAACACTTTATCAATTCACTTAAACTATCATTTAACATCTTTCATATTGCTTTTCAAGGAGAAATGCTTATATTATCACATTAATGTCAAATTAGCTTAAAAATTCAAAATGTGTCATCATATACTTTGGAAGCTTTACGAACAACCTCAGCAAGCAAACTCAGTTACTTTCAATTCCGTCTGTTTTGTTTTTGAGCCAGTTGCTAGTCTTGAACCATCCCTCCTTTTAACTTAAACTCAAGCTGCCATCAGTGGTAAGTTGCTTCTCTCTCAGATACCGTTTTGCAAGGTTGTATCATCTTTCATCACATTCATTGTGTGTTACATGGACGTAAAGAGCAGACAAGTTTGACAATTAGAGTTTGTTTCTCGCAGATACTCTTCCCCATCATTACTTTCAATGCACTTGTATTTAGTGCATTCCTAATTTGAAAACATAATTGCTTCTGTGTTGAAATAAGTGGTAAAGGACATTCCTATTTTTAAAAAAGGTTTTTTTTTTTTTTTAATTTATTTGAAAGGCAGAGACACACACAGAGAAGGAGAGTCAGAGAGAGAGACAGAGAAAAATCTTCCATCCACTGGTTCATACTCCAGATGACTTCAGTGGCCAGATCTGGGCCAGTCTGGAGGCAGGAGCCTGGAACTGCATCCGTGTCTCCCATGTGGATGACAGGGGTCAATCATTTGGGCCATGTTCCACTGCTTTCCCAGGAGCATTAGAAGGAAGCTGGATTGGAAGCGAAGCAGTTGAGACTCAAAACTGTAGTGCTTATGTGGGATGCCAGCATTGCAGGCAGCAACCAAACCCTGTGTGTCACAATGCCAGCCACAGGACTTTAACCCAGCCTTGTACCTGGGACTGAGGCTTTGAAGGAGGGGAGGCGCGAGGGGGTCGGTCAGAGTCTTACTGTTCAGCACCTCACCACAGTGAATGACAAGTCCAGCGGGACAGGGCAGGTGAGCCACTGGGAGAGGGCAGCGGCCACACCTTGTCCTGGGAAAGGAATTGAACAGTGTCTGTGTTAGCTGTCTTTCATCTTATCTCACTTGATCTTCGAAGTTAGTCAGAGGCCTATTGCACAATTTTTGCTGATAAGAAAATAAGAAAAAGGAAAAGTTGTTGTACTGTATACAAGGCTGGTGGAAGACTGGGTGGTTTGCATGCCCTGTCTCTGTGCGAGGCAGACACCGCTCATACTGGGACTTAGAGAGCTTAAGATCCCTTCTTAAGGCTGCAAAACCAAGTGATAGACGTGGTTCAGGGAGAAGCCCACTTTCTGTTCTCTGCGCCATATTCCTCCAGGGGATGAAAAGTCTCTGCCAAAGCCACTGTGGAGTTTAGAAGATCCTGGTGGTGGCCACAGGGGCTGAATTAAAGCTGTGTGGTGGGGCAGGCAGTGGCCGTAGGGATGGTGAGGAGGGGACAGTCTGTGGCCATGTATGACGTTGGCACGGCACTGTATTGGATGTGCCTGGAGGTGTAACGTGGGCGACCGAGCCAAGCTCAGGTCTTCTCAGGATGGAGAGGAGGTGGTTCTTTTTGCAAAGGCAGCTACCATGGGGAAAAGCAGTTTTAGAGGGTCAAGGTCATGCCAAAGGTGTATGAACACTTTTAGGAAATTTTATTTGAGAGGCAGGGGCAGGCAGAGACAGAGAGCATGCAAGGGCGATGGAGAGAGCTCCCACCGACTGGCTCGGTTCTCAGATGCCTGCAGTGGCGAGGGCTGGGCTGAGACTGAAGCCGGGAGCTGGGAACTCAGCGCCTGTCTCCCGGGTGGGTGGCAGGGACTCAGTGACTCAGCCATCAGCGCTGCCTCCTAGCATGCACTTTAGCAGGAAGCTGGAGTTAGGAGTGGGAACCAAACATGGAGCCCAGGTCCTCTGGGGATGCAGGTCTCCTAACGGATACCTTGACTGCTGGGCCAAATGCCCACCCCCTGAGTACTTTTAATTCGTGTTTTCTTTGGAAGGGGCATACATTACATGACAAATCCAAATGCTGACATCTCAGTGTAATAAAACAAATGAGTAAATTGTGCATTTGCCATCTTATATGAAACTAATTTCTAGCATATGGGATATATGAATAGTTTCATAATGTTTTCACCAGTTAATTTGATTGTGTTCTGAATTAGGAGAAATGCAAACTAATAAGCAGAGGACTAAGCAGCTGGCTAGGCCCAGTGAGGGTGCAGAGGGCAGCCTCCATGGGAAACCAGTCCCTGCTGACCCTCAGGGTTGCCTGACTGGGGGCAACAGCATTTGCCAGTCTTTGAGTGATTCTTGGAGGTGCATCGGCACTTTGCATTTCAGTTGGCCTTTTTCTGTTTTTGGTCACAAGAGTGCTTGTTAAGCATTGCAATTGGGTACTTAGGACAATTTCTTACAACTCTCCAAGGTCGAGAAAACCACATACAAATGAATTGTATCCCACTTCTTTCCTCCCAGTCCTGTCTCTGTGGTTAACATGTTGGTGAGCATTTTTTTTTTTCATTTATTAAAGTTTTATTTAATGAATATAAATTTCCAAAGTACAGCTTATGGGTTACAATGGCTTCCCCCTTCCCATAACTTCCCTCCCACCTGCAACCCTCCCCTTTCCTGCTCCCTCTCCCCTTCCATTCACATCAAGATTCATTTTCAATTCTCTTTATATACAGAAGATCAGTTTAGTATATATTAGGTAAAGATTTCAACAGTTTGCCCCATATAATAACACAAAGTGAAAAAACTACCATTGGAGTACTAGGTATAGCATTAAATAACAGTGTACAGCACATTAAAGACAGAGATCCTATATAATATTTTTTTAATTAATTAATTTTCTATGGTGAGCATTTTTTTATACTTGTTCTAATTAACTTTGCACATATTGTTCCTGCGCTTTTGTTCTTCTCAAAACAGGATCTAGCCACGTATATCACTCTGTACCTGGTGTTTTTTAATAGTATGTCCTTTTATTTTATTTTGTTCTCTTTATTTGTTTGAGAGGCACAGAGACAGAGGCAGAACTCTCTCCACTGGTTCATTCCCCAGATACCTGCATTGATCCTAAGCCAGGGTGAGTCAGGGTCCAAAGCTGTGCACCAGGCACTAAATCCAAGTCTCCCATGTGAGTGTCTGGAGTCATCATCACTGCCTCCCACGTCTGCATTAACAGGAAGCCAGAGCTGGTTGTCGAACCCACGCATTCCAGGCATCTTAAGCACCAGGCCAAGGTCTGCTCCTGGTCTGGCTTTTTACACTGCACTGTGTCTGGGAGAGAGCTGAATTTTGAAGAGACTGATTGAAAAAAATTAACTTCATTTTATTTGAAAGGAGGAGAGAGAGAGAGCGAGAGAGAGAGAGAAAGGACTTCGATCTGCTTGATTATTTTCCAAATGCCTTCAATAACCAGGGCTGGGCCAGGCAAAAGCCAGAAGTCTATAACTCCGTCTGTGTCTCCCACCTGGATGGCACAACCCAGGTGTTGGAGCCATCACCTGTTGCCTCCCGGGATGTGCGTCAGCAGGAAGCTTGATTGCAGTCATAGTAACTGGGACTCCAGCCAGATGCTCCGGTAGGGAATATGGGTGTCCCATGCAGTGGCTTTACTTCTGCACCAAATAGAGGCCCCAAGATACTGATGATTTTTTAAAATGTTTGTTATTTTCATGTACTTAAAAGGCAGAGTGACACACACAGAGACAGAAGGAGAGAGAGAGAGAAGAGAGATCTTTCACCTGCTGGTTCACTTCCCAGATGCTCTCAACAGCCTGGGCTAGATCAGGCCAAAGCCAGGAGTCCAGGACTCCATCTGGGTCTCCTATGTGGGAGGGAAGGTGCCAAGACATCACCTGCCGTTCCCCAGGGTGCACATCAGCAGGTAACTGGGTTAGGAGCTGAGTAGCCAGGACATGAACTGGCCCTCTGATATGGTATGTGTCCATCCTAAGTGGCTACTTAACCTGCTGTCCCACAATGCCAGCCACTTACCACTGATAATTCAAGTGTGGGGAAAAAATGGGACTGATAAGAGAACTACAGAGCACTGGGGAGCGGGGGTGACCCTGCGAGTAGGGGTTGGGAAAGGTGGTCCGGGTTGGGCCGAGGATAGCCTGGGTGGTAGATGAGGGGCAAGAAGTGTGGGGTGTGGGGGTGAATGCAGCTGCCCTGTGGCAGGCCTGTGTGATGATACCAGGGCAAAGATGGAGAGCTTTGAGGGGGAACCGGCAGTGCCTCTGCTCCTTGTCTCGCTGGCTGGTCGTGGAGGTCCATTTGTCAGCACAGCGCTTGGCTGCCTCCCAGGGCCAGCAGGAGCGGGTCCTGCAGTGTGACCACATCCTGTCGGTGCCCGGTCTTGGGGAGAGGCCAGGATGACTCAGGCACTTGGACCTTATTATCTTATCCCATCTTTGTCCTCTGATCGAGATTTGAGATCGTCGATGAGGATCCTATCCAACATTTCCGATTCAGCGTGCGTGCTGGAGCTGGGCAGGAGAGGGAACGGAGCTGGGGATCGTTTGCAGAGGGGTTCTTGCTGCTGCAGTGGAGGGGTTATAAAAGGAGCAACTGACACCTTATCCTCCCGGGATTTGTCACATTTTCCACAAAATTAAGGTGTTGGAATGATCTCTGATTTTTACTGGCTTTAAATTTCTGAGATGCTGTGTTTTAAAGCTACTGATGTTGCTTATTTAGCTGCCTGCCCTTTGATTTTCTTTTTATGATTTATTTATATGAAAGGCAGAGTTACAGAGAACTATTGATCATTCTTCTGTTATGTTGGTTCACTCTCCCAATGGCTGCAACAGCTGGGTCAGGGCCAGGCCTAAGGCAGAAACGTGGAACTGTGTCATGGTCTTCTGTATGGGTGCCACTGGGCCAAGCACTTGGGCCATCTTGCACTGCTTTACCAAGTGCACATGCAAGGAGCTGGATCAGAAGTGGAGCAACCAGGACTCAACTTGGTGCTCATATGGGATGTTGGTGTCACAGGTGGTGGCTTAACCTATTGTACCACAATGCCAGCCTGTACCCTTTGATTTTTTTTTTTTTTTTTTTTTGGACAGGCAGAGTGGACAGTGAGAGAGAGAGAGACAGAGAGAAAGGTCTTCCTTTGCCGTTGGTTCACCCTCCAATGGCCTTCGCGGCCGGCGCGCTGCGGCCGGCGCACCGCGCTGTCCGAAGGCAGGAGCCAGGTGACTCTCCTGGTCTCCCATGGGGTGCAAGGCCCAAGCACTTGGGCCATCCTCCACTGCACTCCCGGGCCACAGCAGAGAGCTGGCCTGGAAGAGGGGCAACTGGGACAGAATCCGGCACCCCGACCGGGACTAGAACCCGGTGTATCGGTACTGCTAGGCGGAGGATTAGCCTGTTGAGCCACGGCGCCGGCACCCTTTGATTTTTATATCCATTCTGCTTTTCCAATAGTGCAGAATAATCCTGCTTGCTTGTACTGATTTTACCTGGTCTTTGGAGAGCTGTTCTCCACTGTTTTCTGTGTTTTTCTTCCTAGAACCAGCACTCATATGGATGTCCCAGGCAGCAGCTTATCCCACTGTGCCACAGCACTGGCCCCCAGACTGGATGCATTTTGAAGCTGTATGATTGCATTGAAGGAGGTCTGCAGACTCAGTCTTTGTTTTCATGTGTGCACACACATGCACATACACAGACACACATGCATACATGGACAGACATACATGCATACATGTGATTATATGTTTTATTATTTACAGCTAGTCCAAGTCTTCTAGTCTGAACTGTCAATTATTCGCATCCTGTACCAGTCTGAATTTTTCTTTTTGCCTCAGATTGCCTGTTACTTCTTGTTTGGTCCCACTTATTCACGCAGACATTGGTATCCAGTGGGTACAGTGTTGGCCACCATGCCATTTGCAGAAGATGGAGGTGAGCAAGGTGCACCATGAAGCTGTCTATGCAGAGCTTATGTTTCAGACCTGGAAGAGAAGCAGTAAACACACACACACACACACACACGCAGCTCCGTGGTGAGAAGTGCTGTGAGGGAAGGGCCAGAGACTGGCGGGGGAAGGTGACACTGGCCGGGAAGAGTGTCCTCAGGCCAGGTCTCCTCCAGTGGGTGGCATCTGAGCCCAGTCCTGCATGCTGAAAAGAACTCAGTCCTAATGGAGACTGGGGAAAGTGGTGTTTAGGAAGGGGGACAGGTGCAGAGATCTTAGAACCCTTTTGTAGTTGTTAGGGGGGAAATAATTGATTATGCGGCTCTGTAAAAATAAGCATTCAGATCCGAGAAATACTTGTTCTCTTAGGTAGCTGTATTATCTTTGCGTTGTTCTAATGTTCTGTTGGGTCCTGCTGTTGGAGCTGCTTGAGCAGAGCCTAGGTTTCATCTCCCTGAGGTCTTCTCAGAAAAAGGGTAGAAGCAGACTATGTGGCTGGATCCCCTGGCTGATTGATTTGTAGCTCCACTGTGCTCGAACCCCCATCCCAACTCCCCAGGACACTTCAGTGGCTCACTGGAGGTGGAGCCTGCCCTCAGTGTTCACCCCCTCCCCCTACAGACACGGCGAGGCTGGGAGCAGTTTCCAGCTCTAGGCCTCCATGTGAAGAAAGCAGAGCTGGGAATGCATGAACTTACATAAGCGTCTCTATTTTCCAGAAATAAAGACCCTGTAAAGCATTCAGAAATTGAGCAGATCATTAAAAACTTAACTGCATTAGACAGAATACAGTGTTACATTAACTGCATTTAATGTTCTATTTTTGAGGTTTGTTTGAAATTTCTTTTTAAAAGTGATTTGTTTCTCTTGTTGTGTGTGTATTTTGTTTGCATTTTTCTGTTTTGGAGTTGATTATGCCAGCTTTACAAGATTGTAAATGGAATAGTAGGAAAGAGTTTCTTTGTGCAGTGGATAACTTAGCTGTTCTTTTTGTTATATACGCTTGCTCTTTTCAATCATTTTTTTAAGGAGAAAAACACTACTCTAAATGTAATATTTAAATGCTGTGTTTCCATCTTTAAACTTAGAATGGAAAATAAGAAACCTGTTTACACTTACGTGAACACAGTAACAGTAGCAATTTCCTTAAGAATGTTTTGCACAGTTGGGCATGGGACTGCAGTAGAGATTGTCTTGTATCCTGCAGACTGATAGGGAATCAAATGTCGCTTCTGGGGAGCCCTGAGCCATGCATTTTTGAAATTCAAAGAGGTTTATAATATAACATAGATGAGCTTTCCTGATAAGGGTCACTGCTGGCTGTTTTCTAGATGGTTTTCTTTTCTTTCTTTTTATTTTTTTTAAAGATTTATTTATTTATTTGAAAGGCAGAGTTACAGAGAGGCAGAGAGCGAGAGAACGAGAGAGAGAGAGCGAGAGAGGTCCTTCATCCACCGGTTCACTCTCCAGATGGCTGTAACGGCCGGAGCTGGGCCATTCTGAAGCCAGGATCCAGGAGCTTCTCCTGGCTTTTCCACGTGGATGCAGGGGCCCAAGGACTCGGGCCATCTTCTGCTGCTTTCCCAGGCCATAGAGAGCTGGATCGGAAGTGGGGCAGCCGGGACCTGAACCGATGCCCATATGGGATGCTGGCGCTGCAGGTGGCAGCTTTACCTGCCATGCTGGCCCCTAGATGGTTTCTCTGAGTCTTTCTGAAGTTGACCTCAGCCCAAGGTTACTAGAGGAAGACAGGATGAATTTGGTCTTCTGCATGACTTCTTTTGTTGAGCTGGACATACTGCTGCCTTGCAGAGTTCTCTCTGATACCCAGCCTCTTCTAACATTTCTTTCTTTTTTTTTTTTTTTTTTGACAGGCAGAGTGGATAGTGAGAGAGAGACAGAGAGAAAGGTCTTCCTTTTGCCGTTGGTTCACCCTCCAATGGCCGCCGCGGTAGCGCGCTGCGGCCGGCGCACCGCGCTGATCCGATGGCAGGAGCCAGGTGCTTATCCTGGTCTCCCATGGGGTGCAGGGCCCAAGGACTCTTCTAAACCACACACTGGCTTTCTTCCTGCTCAGTCTGGTGTGTCCAGACCCTTCAGCTCGAAATCTCACCAAAATGTTGTTCGGGACACTTGGCCTGGCCATCAGGATGGAGGTCCTCGTTTCAATACCTGCTTTTGGTTCCTAACTGCAGCTTCCTGCTAATGCAGACAGTGGGAAGCAGTGGCACAGGCATAAGTGGGGTTTGTGGCACCCACATCTGAGACCTGAACTGAATTCCCAGCTCCTGGTCCGTCTCCAGATCTAGCCATTGTGGACATTTTGGGGGTGAACTGTGGAATGGGAGCTCCCTGTTTCTGTAAGTTTGCTCCTCAAAACAACAGCAGCAACAACAAAGCTTAAAGAAAATAACAATTAGGGAAAAGAAAAGAAATAACATTGTTTTCCAAGACCAATTATAAGTACCTTTTGACTTTTTTGAATTTTTTAAAAAAGTGGACAGAGGTCCTTAATAAATGTTGGAACTTGAGGACTAGCTGTGGCTTACTGATCTGCTTCTAGTGGCCCCAACAGCAGGAAGCTCCTTTTTGGCAGCATTTTAAAATAATTCAGAACTAGAACCCCACTTCCTGTTTTAAAGGAAGATTTGTTTATTTATTTGAAAGGCAGAGTTACACAGAGAGTATCTTCCATTTGCTGGTTTACTCCCCAAGTGGCTACAGCAGCCAGGACTGGGCCAGGAGGAAGCCAGGGCAAGAAACTTCATCTGGCCATTGAAGCCATCTGGGGAGTGAACCAGCGGATGGCCTTTGCCTCTCTGTAACTCTGCCTTTCAAATAAATGAGTAAATAAATCTTAAAAAAAGAAGCAGCAGCAGCTGCTTCATCTGGTCTCCCATATGGGTGGCAGAGATCCAAGCACTTGGATCATCTTTCACTGCTTTCCCAGGCACATTAGCAAGGAGCTAGATTGAAAGTGGAGCAGCTGGGACTTGAACTGGTACCCACATAGGGTGCTGGGGTTGCAGGTGATGTTTTAACATGCTACACCACAATGCTTGCTCCTAAAACCCTTTCTTAAGAGAATTCTCAGGCCTTGTGCCTTAATCACGGTAGGTATTTCCAATCAGGTTTTTCAATCCAGGTCATGTGTTTCTTGTGGCCAAATGAACGATGTATCTTTGTAAACTGGCTTGGACACACTTGGATACATTGTATCTGTGCTGCAGTCGATCTTCTAGCTCCCAGCCAACACGAATGAAGTGAATGATGATCATTCATTCATCGATTCACTCACATACGTCATTGGCAGAGGAGGAGGAAATAGTGTTTATTTGTAAGTTACTTATATGCTGTTGAGAGCTACAGAGAAGAGGAAATTTGTGTCCAGTATTTTACTGGAAAGCAAGGTTGTGGACTTCAGCATCAGAGCAAACTGTGAGTCCCTTAGTAGCTCTGTGATTTAGGCCACACTGAGCGCGTGGAGCGTCAGTTTCCTCCTCCTTGAAGGGGAGGAAGTGTCACTGTCAGTAGTCGGGAAGCCACACAGGAAGCCTTCAGGATGGAGCCTGTTACACGAAGAGCTGTTGAGTGACGGCTCAGACGGCGGTGATCATCAGAATCAATAATAACAGAAAGGACTTGGCTGAGCTGGATCAAATGCAAGTTCAAGGGATCAGAGGACACTGCCTGACCGGCAGCTTTTGCAGGGCTTTGAAGAGTGGTTAGGGATTTCCAGGGAGAGGAGCAGGACCGGGTCCTTTCGGAAGAGGAAGCAGCGGGAAGCCCAGGGAGGAGGTGGGAGGTGAGTCTGAGGGATGGTGTGGGCCAGCCACGGCCTCAGCACAATCAGCTGAGAGCCAAGTTCCGGGGCCTCTGGGCAGGTACCTGAGCTAACTTGGGGTCTGTGTGTAGCTGCAGCCTCCACGACCCCTGGTCGGTGTCCAGGTTTGTGAACCAGACAGTGGCAGCTTCCCAGTCTTAGCCCTGGTGCCGCCATGTTGCCCTATTGGCCGGTCAGTCTGGGACCTCCGTACCCACTGTCCTTCCACTGCTCCTCATGGCCCCAGAAGCTCACACAGCCCTCTGAGAGCCACTAGTGCCCTGCGTTCCTGTCTTAGCCTCTGACTTGGACGTTGAACCCTGTGTGCGCTTGACTGTTCCCTTGCCCGCTGCATTTGCTGACGAGGATTCCTGGCTGTCTTCCTGCTCTCTGTTGTCTGTTCTCCCAGTTGCCACTCAGATTCATCCTCCTCTTTGCTTCTGTCTGGGACAGGGTCACCACTGAGGTCAGGAGCTCCAACCTTATTCTGTTTGCCCTGGGAAAAGCAATGAAATGTCAAAGCGTGGGAACAACATAGTTAGCTTCCTGTTTTAAAATTGCGATTTTTGACTTAATTTTGGCAGTGCTGTGGTCTAGGACCTTTGACTAATCTTCCTGTTGGTGACAATTAAAAGAGATGGGTGAAATATAAAAACCAGCCCTTAAAATGCATGAACGAATGGCTACTTATTAAGGGTGTTAGAAGTTAAAGCTGAGTCAAAGCAGAATCCTCAGGAATGGGAATTTAGTGTGGAGGTGAAGATACAGCCTGGGTCGCCTGGGTCCTTGTTTCACTCCCAATTCAAGTTTCTGGATAACACACACCCTGGGAGGTAGCCGGTGGGCCCCTGTAAACCACGTGGGACATCTACATTGAGTTCCCAGCTCCTGGATTCAGTCTCAACAACCCCAGCTGTTGTGGGCATTTTGGGGAGTGAGCCAGTGGATGAGGGATGGATGTGTGTGTGTCTTATCTCTCCTTTTCAAATCAATAAAATAAATAGGTGAAAAACTTAAAAAACAAAACAAAAGTAGAAGCAGGCGTTGTGGTGGCATAGATTAAGCTGCCACTTGGGATGCCTGCATCTCATATCTCAGTGCCTGGTTTCAGGTTTCTGCCCCTACTTCCTGTCCATCTTCCCACTAATGTGGATGCTGGGAGGCAGCAGGTGATAGCTCAGGCACTTGGGTCCCCGTCTAACCACATGGGAGACCTGAATAGAGTTCTAGGTCCTGATGTCTGCCTAGACCAACCCCAGCTGTTGCATGCATTTGAGGAATGAACGATCAGATGGAAGATTCTGCCCTCACCCCACTGCTCTGCTTTTTGAATAAAAGAAAAAATACAAATAAAAGCAGGCACCTGGGAAGTAAGCAGTGCATCCAGCCTGACTTTTGCCTGTGTGCATTTGCTGAGTCAGGTGGAACGGAGCCACTTAGCAAAGAAGAGCGAATACAGAGTTTGGAGTCCCCCACGTTGGGCTCTGTGGAGCACATCCCAGTGGTAAGGGAGGATTGGATTAAGTGTCCTCTTCCATCTCCAGCTGGGGCCACGTGAAGACCTGTGTGCCTTTCCCCAGACTCCCGTCCCTCCAGCTGGCTGTCACTGAGGTTTGCAGACTGTTCCCACAGTGTGTGTGTGGGTGTGTGTGTGTGTGTGCATGCGTGTGAAATCCCCACAGTGTTCAGGTCAGAGCTGAGCCGAGCGTGCTCCCAGGTCGGTCATGCCTGCAGCATGTGTGGCAGGCAGTGCAGCTTGCTCTGCAGAAGTGCAGCAGTCCAGCGTCAGGGCCGGTGTGGGAGAGGCACTGCGGAGGCTGTTCTAACAACAACGAGAGCCTACAGTGAAAAAGAAAATCACAAACTACATCATGAGCAAGGCCGCAGCGGGTCCACATCCTTGCCTGCCACCTTTCATTGTTGTCTTTGGTGGCGAGGCGGCGCCGATCTTGTCCTTCCTTGGCGTTGCCCACCTGTGGCAGGTGGGAAGGGCCGTCTGCTTGCAGGTGTGGTTTGCATCTGGTGACGGCCGCTGAGGGGGGCATCTTCCTCCGTGTTGACAGACATTTATGGCTGCACATCGCTGAGATGCTTTTTCATTTGCTCTGCCCATTTTTCTTTCTGATTGATATTTTCATTTGTTATTTTTGTTTATTTAAAAGGCAGGGGAGTAGAAAGACAAGATGGTCAGACAGATCTGCTAGTTCATTGCCTGAATGTCCTCAACAGCCAGGCCTGGGCTGGCCCAAAGCTAGGAGCTGGGAGCTCAACTCATGTCTCCCACATGGGTGACAGGGTTCCAGCTACTCGATGGACCCAGCAGAACCTGGACTTGAACCCAGGCACTCCATGCAGGCATCCCAAGTGGTGCCTGCCCTGTCTTGCCCATTTTTCCAAGGTGTTGTGTGTCTTTTTCTTACTGACTGTGGGAGTCTCTTTGCCTATGTCCTGTGTACTTGTGTCTGTTGGGGGTCTTTTTCTAGTCTGTGGCTTATCTTTTCATTCTCTCTGTGATGTCTTCTGTTGAAAAGAAGTTCCTAATTTTAGTTTAGTTGAATTATCCTCTTTGATGCTTATAGACTGTAGTTTTTAGCTGGCACCACGGCTCAATAGGCTGCGGCGCAGGCACACCGGGTTCTAGTCCCGGTCGGGGTGCCGGATTCTGTCCCAGTTGCCCCTCTTCCAGGCCAGCTCTCTGCTGTGGCCCGGGAAGGCAGGGGAGGATGGCCCAAGTCCTTGGGCCCTGCACCCGCATGGGAGACCAGGAGAAGCACCTGGCTCCTGCCTTCAGATCAGCGCGGTGTGCCGGTGCTGCAGCGGCCATTGGAGGGTGAACCAACGGCAAAAGGAAGACCTTTCTCTCTCTCTCTCTCACTGTCCACTCTGCCTGTCAAAAAATAAATAAATAAATAAAATTTTTAAAAGACTGTATTTTTTATTATTATTTCAGTAGTTGTTACTATGAGGCCATAAAAACATTCACCTTTATTGTTGTCTCAATATCTTATGGTTTGCCTTTTTAGTATTTTTTTTTAATTTTATTTGAAAGAATGACAGAGAGAGAGAGAGAGAGATATGTCTTCCATCTACTGGTTCACTCCCCAAAGGTTTCTAATAGCCAGGGCTAGGCCAGACCAAAATCAGGAGCTTGGATGTTCATCCAGGTCTTCCAAGTGGGTAGCAGGGTCCTAAATACTTGAGCCGTCTTCTGCTGCTTTCCCAGGTCATTAGCAGGGAGCTGGATAGAAGCAGAGCAGCCAAGACTGAAACCTTAGCTCTGATGTGGGATGCTGTGGTGTCCTAGGTCCAGCCCCTTGTGGTTTGCCTTTTACATTTAAATCCTTAATTCTCCCCAGAACTGATAGTTGTTTTTGGTGTGAGGAGTCTAATTATTTTCCGTAATTTTCTCCCTATGAAACTTGGACAGCCAGTGATTGCAATACCTCCAGTTACTGATCCATTCTTCTTTCGTCCATTAATCTTTTTAAAAAAGATTTATTTATTATTTGAAAGTTGAAATTACAGAGAGAGAGGGGGGGAGACAGAGAGATTTTCTATCTGCTGGTTCATTCCCCCAAATGACCTGGTCTGGTCCAGGCTGAAGCCAGGAGCCTGGAATTCTAGTTGGGTCCCCCATGGGGGTAGCAGGGACCCAAGCACTTGGGCCATCTTCCACTGCTTTCCCAGGTGTGTTAGCAGGAAGCTGGATCAGAAGCAGAGCAGCCAGAACTCAAACCAGCACCCATTTGGAATGCCAGCATTGCAGGTGGCGGCTCAACCCACAATGGCACAAGGCCAGCCTTCCCCACCCTGCTTTTGTTGTTTTTGAACAAGCATCTGTTCAACTTAAAATATCATCTGAAATCTCATATTAGCAGCAGCTCTATAAAAACCATTCCTTTGAGTATTTCCCTTTAGTCGTAGTTGTTGGAAGAATACGTTTCTCTTATTAATTTCTCTATTGGACTATGTAGATATAAATAATATTACAGTAACATAGAATTTAAAACTTTTATGAAGAAGGTTCAGGTGAATTAAGTTGGAATTATTTGCTTTTTATCACTTTGTATTATTTCATTTTCAGTATTGTGAAAAATGTAATTGTTTCACCTCTTACTTTAAAAAACCATTAGTAGTGTGATTTGTGTTCAGATAATTTTAAACTAGTATTTTTTCCTGTATGTGAATGGCTTAATTATATGTTCAAGCCAAAATATTGGAGGTTTTTTCCCTTCATAAGATGAACATATATATGGAAGTAAAAGTATTTTTTGAAGATTTATTTATTAATTGAGAGGCAGAGTTACAGAGAGGCAGAGGTGGGGGGTCTCCCATCCACTGTTTTACTCCACAAGTGGCTGCAATGGCTAGAGCTGTGCTGATCCAAAGCCAGAAGCCAGGAGCTTCTTCCAGGTCTCCCATGTCAGTGCTTGCCCAAGGACTTGGGCCATCTTCCACCACTTTTCCAGGCCATATCAGAAAGCTGGATTGGAGGTAGGGCAGATGGGTCTTGAACTGGTGCCCATATGGGATGCTGGCACTGCAGGTGGCAGCATTACCCACTACGGCACAGCACCAGCCCCAGCCCCTGTAAAAGTACTTTTTTTAAAAAGATTTTTTTATTTACTTGAGAGGCATAGTTACAGTCAGAGAGAGAGTTCATCCGCTGGTTCATTCCCCAGGTGGCTTTAATGGCTGGAACTGTGCCGATCTGAAGCCAGGAGCCTGGAGCTTCCTCTGGGTCTCTCATCTGGGTGCAGGAACCCAAGCACTTGGGCCATCTTCTACTGCTATCCTAGGCCATCAGCAGGGAGTTGGGTCAGAAGTGGAGCAGCCAGGACTTGAACCAGTGCTCATATATGATGATGGTGCCACAGGCAAATGTTCAACCTTCTATACCACAGTGCTGGCCCCTAAAGTATTTTTTTGAAATTTATTTTATTCATTTGAAAAGCAGGGTGATGAGGGACTTGGGGAGAGACTGATCTTCCATCTAGGGGTTCACTCCCTAAGGCCCTCACAAGGGGCCTGGGACTCTATCTGGGTTTCCCGGCGGGTACCAGGGGCCCAAGCACTTGGTTCATCTTCTGCTGCCTCCCCAAGTGCATTAGCAGAGAGCTGGTTTAGGAGTGAAGCAGCTGGGACTCAATGGCTATGTGATACTGGATGCAGGCCTCTCATTCGGGGCTCAACCTACTGTACTGCAATGCCTTCCGCATGCATTGTTCTTTAACATGTCTTTCCAGGGTTCTATACATTCAAATAAAATCACATCTTAAAATCTAGGTGTAATCCCACGCATCTCACTTACTGCTTGTCTCTCAGCTCTATTCCTAGCTTTGGTTGGAACCTTTGATTTAGCACTCTCAAAGTGGCTTTTCTTTTTCTTAAAGAAAAGTTACCATTATGTTGTATTATTTTCAACTCTTCTTGGTCTGAAAAATGTGCTTGTGGGTGTTTTTGATGGATACTGTGTTCATTTTCTGTTCCTGTGGAGGCAGGACTTGCTCTTCGCCACATAAAGCTGCCACCGCCTGCTGGCCCCTGTGACCATCAGGGGCAGGCTCCCCACTGCCCTCCCGACTGTCAGCAGCAGTTCCATGTTTACTCCGAGGTTGATGACAAATACTGCTCTTGGAAAAACCTCTCTTTCTTATCTTTTTTTTTTTTTTTTTTTGGACAGGCAGAGTTAGAGGGAGAGGGAGAGGGAGAGGGAGAGGGAGAGAGAGAGAGAGAGAAAGAGAAAGGTCTTCCTTCCATTGGTTCACCTTCCCAAATGGTCGCTGCGGCTGGCGCACTGCGCTCATCTGAAGCCAGGAGCCAGGTGCTTCCTCCTGGTCCCCCATGTGGGTGCAGGGCCCAAGCACTTGGGCCATCCTCCACTGCCTTCCTGGGCCACAGCAGAGAGCTGGCCTGGAAGAGGGGCAACTGGGACAGAATCCGGCGCCCCAGCCGGGACTAGAACCCGGGGCACCAGTGCCGCAGGCAGAGGATTAGCCTAGTGAGCTGCACCGCCGGCCTCTTTCATATCTTTTAAGAGTTAGATGATGACTTAGGATGTTTCAGATTTCCCGTTGCAGTGTAGAAGAAAACCTTGTGCAATGTTAAGAACAATACCACTGCAGCAAGGGAAGCCGGGCAGAGGAACGTGTCGCTAGTGATGATGGTTAATTGACACTGTACTCCCAAACTGAAGATCTTAGAGAATTCCTGTTCCTACATAAGAAATGACAGTACAGACATTTACTTATTTCACCTGCTATGTACTTGGCATTGTTAGGTGGGAAGGACACAGAGTTCCTGCCCTCAGGGGAAAACTGATCTTACAGAACACACTGCTGAAGCCAAAAAGGTGGGAGAGAATGAGGAGAGAGGTGCCCAAACCCAGGATTGCAGCCATTGTTAATTTATTAGGGACTGTCAGCCTGAAGCGTGTCCTGAGCAGCTGCAAGACGTGAAGATGGCTGTGCCTTGATGCAGAAACAAAGGTTTATAGACAAAGAGGGCTGTGGCCACCCAGAATGTACTTGGGCTTTCTCAAGGAATGTGAGCATTTTAGAGGTCAGATAGGAGACATTCTGGGCACAGGTAAGAGCCTTGAGTTGCCTTAGCAACTTTGTTAGTCCCCTAGTATTTGGGTCACCTAGAGGTCGGGCTAGCGGCCATTATATCCCAGTGGATCCCAGCAGGTGGGTGGATGGACAGGTCAGGGAGTTAGCAAATCAGTCAGCAGTTCTAATGACACGTGCTAAAGAGTAGGTAAAATAGAACTCAAGAATGACAAGACCGCAGGGGTGCAGTAGAGGAGGGTGTTCTAGAATTTCCAGGGCCAGGCACGGCCTTTCAGAGGAGGGCATCTTGGAGCGGAATCCTGGGTGGTGAGCAGGAACAAGCCGGGAAGGCATGTCCGTATCCCAGGGTGAAGACCTTGCGGCAGGAGTGAGCTTGGTGCTAGGGCAGTGGCATGGATGTCACTGGCCTGTTGGGTACAGCGGTCCTTTGTGGTGCAGACTCTGCTGGGCCTTGTGAGACCGTGTGGCTCATCAGGAGGCTAGCGGTTTCCCTGGCCCCAAATGCTCCGTGGCAGTGGGGACCCAGCTCTGAAGCCGTGGTAACTGCAAAGACACAGTTGCACATTCTAGACACCCCCTCCTACCTCCCCCCTTGGGGGGCAGTATGGCCCCCAACCCAGAGTCCCATGCTACTGGGGGAAGAGAGGAGCAGGTGTGAGAGAGGACTGTGGAGAGGTGGTCGCCAGCAGGCTCCTGAGTCTGCATTTTACCGGGAGCAGAACCCCGGTCACTGTGATCTGGTAAGTTCACGAGCATCCCTATGGCTGTTACTGCGGACCGGACAAATGAGCCATGTTGGATGTTGCTGCACGGGTTCAGTAAGCGGCAGTGGAGGCTGTGCTCCGTGAGCCTCTGCTAGGCGTTGGGAATGATCCGAGTTAGGGTGGTCGGAGGGTTTGCGAGTTCTCTGGATGTGAGACACAGAGGAAAGGGAGAAATCTGGGTGACTCTCTGGTTTCTTTCGAAGGGGCTATAGCAAACAATGTGAAAGAATCAAGTGATCAGAAGATATGAAATGAAGGAACAAAATAATGTTTCACAGTTAAATTTAGGAGATGGAATATATTACATGTTTTATTAAATTCTTATGGATCTCAGTTTTTGGTGCTTTCTTTAAAAATAATTTACAAATGAATCTGGCAATATGTTTGTTATTTGGAAAGGGTTCATGGCATTGACAGGAAAATAGGCATCATTCTACAGTTCTCACCCTCTGTGAGGTGATTTACTGGACTTCAGTTGGCTCCCTTTCATAATTCACATTAAGGGCACAACTCATTTCCTAGTTTCTATAAGAGAGATACAGCGTTGCCATCTTTCTTTCCATAGGGTCAAAAAAACCAGCCCCATTCCTTACTAAAATGGACGTCGGACTTTTTTAAACTGAAGAGTTAAAGTAATTATTTCTGGGAAGTAGCAGGTGCATTCCAGATCAGGAACATGGAGGCTAGGCCAGAAACGTATCCTTAAGCTGGAATTCAAGTGAGAAGTCTGAGTGATGGAAGTAACAGCTTCCTTTCTCCCAAGTCTCCACCAACTCACTTATGTCAAAGGATGTGTGGGTGTCGCCGTAGCCCTGGGGGCCAGCAGGCAGGTGTGCTGGACCGGTCAGAGGCTGTGCCATCTTTGCCTGTGTTCACAGATGCCGTGCAGGATGGGACAATGACTGCTGGCTCATTGCTTCTGGAGTCCCCTGTTCTCCGTGTAAGCATCCAGGGACCTGAAGGTTGCAAACACAAGGCTCAGTTGGGAGATACGGCTTCCCTGCTGGCTGAGGGGATGCTTAAGCAGAAGTCATTGAGCTCCTAGTGGGGATGTTGAGTTCAGGAGTCTGGTTCTTGATGAGTTTGGATCACGCCATGCTCGGGTGGTCTTCAGCACCAGGACTCTGTCTCCTTCTGCACCGGGTGCCTGTCTCCCTCACTGCTCAGGAGAAATCCAGACATGGGGCTGGTGTTTGGAGTAGTGGTTGAGACCCTGTTTTGCATGCCTGCCTCCCATCTTGGAGTGCCTGGCTTCCAGTCTCACTCTGCTTCTGATTTCTCCTTCCTACTCATGCATACTTGGGAGTCTTGGATTGAGTTTCTAGTTCCTGGCTTTGGCCTGGCTCAGTCCTGGCTGTTGTGGCCATTTGCGGGAATGAACCAGCATGGAGTAGAGCCCTGTCTCCCTGCCTTTCAAATAAGTGAATAAGAATATATCAGTCAAGTCACAGTAACAACAGCTGTGACCGTCCTGCGTGAGTTCTGCAGCGACTCCTGACTGTTGACCCTGCAGGAGCAACGCCACAGAGAGCAGCGCTGGTGACCACCCCGTTTTGTCTACAGCAGACCGGGCCCCACGCTCAGAATCCATTTGTGACTCAGCAACATCTTGTTTCCATTACTGCTTTTTCAGGAGGGATCCACACATAGAAATCTGGGTGTAAGCCACTCAGAGAACGGCAGGGTTCCGTCAAGTCCTGGTGCTATGTTCCCGTGTGGCGTCAGAGGGCTGGAGTGGAGCCCTTTCCCTTAGAGGGGACATGAGTCTCCAGTGCGCCCATGCCCGTGCTGCCTCTTGTGCAGGTTGGCATCTGCCTCCTTCGTGGACGGCGTCTGCCGCCTACATTTGAGTTTGACTTCAGATTGTCCTGCTGATGCTCCTTCAAGGGAAGAGAAATAGAAGAGAAAGCAAAGAGGAGAAAGGAGAGGGGCAGAAGGGTTCAGGTGCGTGACGAACCCTGGACCTGGGTTGAGAGCCACCCAGAGTTCACTCCCTGCTCTGCCTCTTGTGTCTCAAAGCCTCTGTTTCCTTGTCTACTGAACAGGAATAATACACAGGATGGATGTTATTATTATTACTGTTATTTATTTGAGAGGCAAAGGGACAGGGAGAGCTCCTACCCACTCCTTCATTTCCCAGATGACCCCAGTGACCACAGCCTGGCCAGGTTGAAGCCAGGAGCTGGGGACTCAGTCTAGGTCTCCCACATAAGTGGCTGGGTCTCAACTACTTGAGTCATTGCTTGTTGCCGCCCAGGGTGTGTGTCAGTGGGAAGCACCTGTCAGGAGCTAGAGTCAGGTCCTGAACCCAGTCACTCTGATGTCGAACATGGTGTCTTAACCATCAGTCTAAACACCCACTTCCTGATGGTTTTTTTAATTAATTAGTTTTATTTAAATGTTGGACATGCACATGGATCTCCCATCTGTGCTGGTTCACTCCTCAAATGCCCGCATCAGTTGGGGTTGGGCCAGGCTGAAGCCAGGGGCAGGAACTCCATCCAGGTCTCCCAAGTGGGTGGCAGGGACCCAAGTACTTGAGCTGTCACCTGTTGCCTCCCCTGGTGTGCATTAGCAGGAAGGTGGAATTGGGATCAGAGCCAGAACTTGAACCCAATATGGAATGTAGGTATCCCAAGTGGTATCTTTTTGTTTTTTTTTAAGATTGTATTTATTCATTTGAGAGGTAGATTTACAGATAGAGGGAGAGACAGAGTATGAGGTCTTCCACTTGCTGGTTCGCTCGCTAAATGGCCCCAACAACCAGAGCTGAGCTGACCCAAAGCCAGGAGTTTCTTCCAGGTTTCCCATGCTGGTTCAGGGGCCCAAGGACTTGGCCCATCCTCGCTGCTTTCGCAAGCCACAAGCAGAGAGCTAGATCAGAAGAGGAGCATCCGGGACACGAACCAGTGTCCTTATGGGATGCTGGCACCACAGGCAGGGGCTTAGCCCACTATTCAACAGCGCTGGCCCCCACGTAGTATCCTAACTGCTATGCAAGAACCTGCCCCTGCTGCTTGCTTTTGAGTGGCAGGAGCAATTGGAAGTCCATGTCTTAGTGTGCTTTTTGTTGTGTTAACTAAAATACCTGAGCAGAGCCATTTGGCCAAGGGATGGTTTATTTCATCCTGCAGTTTGAGGTTACAGGTTCTGGCCGCCCCATAGTCCAGCATCTGGGGGAGGCTGATTATGGTAGATTCAGTGACGTTGATGATGTCATGAGCCAAGAAGGAGAAAAAGATCTCCCACTGGTCCTGCCTGCACCGTCCCTGGATCAGGTTTCCACCCCCGATCAATCAACCCTTAACATTAAGATGTTAGTGTTTAAGTCGCTGCATGAGGTTTGAAGAGACAAATCTTGCTGTGTCTGCAACAGTCCATCTTCAGTGCCGGTAAGCAGATGCTTCTCTGTGCTCGTGTGAAACGTGAGGCAGCTGTAATGTTCTGGGGTTCTGTGAGTGCTGATTTTCATGTCTGTCTCCTCCGCCAGACTCTGTGTCAGATCCAGCTTCATGTCTCCAAGCACTTCTTACTTACAGATCTATTTTTTATTTATTTATAAATCAGAATTACAGAGGGAGAGGGCGAGATCGATTGGTCTTCCATCTGCTTGTTCACTCCATGAATCGCTGTAATGGCCAGGGCTGAGCCAAGCCAAAGGCAGGAGCCAGGAGCTTCTTCCAGGTCTCCCACATATGTGGCAGGAGCCCAAGGACTTAGGCCATCTTCTGCTGCTTCCACAGGCTGTTAGCAGGGAGCTGGATGAAAAGTGGAGCAGCCTGGACTCGAACCAGTGGCCATGTGGAATGCTGTTGCTGTAGACAGTGGATTAACCCGCTGTGCTCAGCGCCAGCTCCAGCATGACTATTCGATGAATAAATAAATTAATGAGTGAACTGTGAAGTGGGAGGGGCGAGACAGGGAGGGCGGATGACTGCTTCTTGTTTCCTCTCCCAGGGATTCTGTCTGCCCGTCTAGGCCATCTTTAGTGCCTGGACCACTTTGTGCCAGGGTTGGACATTCTTTTTTTTTTGTTTGTTTTTTCTTCTTTTTTCTTTTCTTTTTAAGTGATTGAAATAGAGTGTACATACCAAGAATTGCACATAAGTGTTCCAAGCAGTGAGTTTTTGCTCTTCTGAGTACATTCATAACCAACACCCAGATTAAGAATGAAGCATTGCTAGTACCCCTGCAAGAGTCCTCACTATTCCCCCCCCCCTTTTTTTTAATGTGGGAAAGAAGGATACATCATCATGTATTTGGTATGATTCAGTGAGGCAGTATTTATAAAGCAAGTGATACAACACCCACAGGCTTTTATACTCTGTATTAACTGCCACAAATAAGAGGGAACTTGGGACACTTGTCTTTTTCTTTCTGGCCTGTCTCAGTTAACATAATGATCCCCAGTTGCATCAACTTTGTTGTAAATGTCAGGATTTCATTCTTTTTTTTTTTTTTTTTTTTTGACAGGCAGAGTGGACAGTGAGAGAGAGAAAGGTCTTCCTTTACCGTTGGTTTACCCTCCAATGGCCGCTGTGGCTGGCACGCTGCAGCCAGCGCACCACGCTGATCTGAAGCCAGGAGCCAGGTGCTTATCCTGGTCTCCCATGTGGGTGCAGGGCCCAAGCACTTGGGCCATCCTCCACTGTACTCCTGGGCCACAGCAGAGAGCTGGCCTGGAAGAGGGGCAACCAGGATAGAATCTGGCGCCCCGACTGGGACTAGAACCTGGGGTGCCAGTGCCACAGGTGGAGGATTAGCCTATTGAGCCGCAGCGCTGTCCAGGATTTCTTTCTTTTTCATGGCTGAGTAATACTCCATCATGTATATATAGTACATGTTCTTTTTTTTTTTATTTTTATTTATTTATTTATTTTTTTAATTTTTGACAGGCAGAGTGGACAGTGAGAGAGAGACAGAGAGAAAGGTCTTCCTTTTGCCGTTGGTTCACCCTCCAATGGCCGCCGCGGTAGCGCGCTGCGGCCGGCACACCGCGCTGTTCCGATGGCAGGAGCCAGGTGCTTCTCCTGGTCTCCCATGGGGTGCAGAGCCCAAACACTTGGGCCATCCTCCACTGCACTCCCTGGCCACAGCAGAGAGCTGGCCTGGAAGAGGGGCAACCGGGACAGGATCGGTGCCCCGACCGGGACTAGAACCCGGTGTGCCGGCGCCGCAAGGCGGAGGATTAGCCTGTTGAGCCACGGCGCCGGCCAGTACATGTTCTTTATCCAGTCATCAGTCGATGGACATTTGGGTTGATTCCATATCTTAGCTATTGTGAATTGAGCTGCTGTAATTATGGGAGTGCAGGTAACCCTCATAGGCTGCTTTCATGTCCTTTGAATGTATTCCCAGGAGTGGGAGAGCTGGGTGGTATAGTAGATCTGTGTTTAGTTTTCTCAAGAATCTGCGTGCTGTGGTCCATAAGGGTTGTACCAATTTGCCATCCCACCAGCAGTGCACTAGGGTACCTTTTTCTCACATCCTCACCAGCATTTGTTATTTATTTATTTATTTTTTACAGGCAGAGTGGATAGTGAGAGAGAGAGACAGAGAGAAAGGTCTTCCTTCTGCCGTTGGTTTACCCTCCAGTGGCCGCTGCGGCCAGCGCATCTCGCTGATCCAAAGCCAGGAGCCAGGTGCTTCTCCTGATCTCCCATGCAGGTGCAGGACCCAAGCACTTGGGCCATCCTCCACTGCACTCCCGGGCCATAGCAGAGAGCTGGCCTGGAAGAGGGGCAACCGGGATAGAATCCGGTGCCCCAACCGGGACTAGAACCCGGTGTGCTGGCGCCGCAAGGCAGAGGATTAGCCTGTTAAGCCACGGCGCCGGCCAGCAGTTTTTGTTTTTTGATTTTTGGAAGATAGCCATTCTCATGGGGATGATGTGGTTGTTATTTGTATTTCCCTGATGGCTAGTGATCTTAACATCTTTTCATGTGTTTGTTGACCATTTGTATTTCATCCTTCAAAAAATGCCTGTTTGTGTGTTTTGCTTAACTGGATTGTTTTGTTGTTGTTGAGTTTCTTGAGCTTCATATGTGTATTTTGGATATTAATCTTGATCGGAGGCATAGTTTGCAAATATTTTTTCCCATTGCATCAATTGCCTCTTTGCTTTTTAAAAAATTATTGTTTATTTGAAAGACAGAATTACAGGGAGAGGGAGAGGGAGAGAGATCTTCCATTCACTGGTCTACTCCCCAGATGGCTGCAATGGCCAGAGCTGAGCTGGTCTGAAGCCAGGAATTTCTTCCTGGTCTCCCAAGAGTACAGGGGCCCAAGCACCTGGGTCCTTTTCCACTGCTTTTCCGGTTCATAACAGAGAGCTGGATCAGAAGTGGAGCGGCCAGGAATCAGACTGGCACCCATATGGGATGTCAGCTTGGTGGGCTTGGGCTTTAACCTGCTGTGCCACTGCACCAGCCCCGCCTCTTTGCTTTGTTAGTTGTTTCCTTTGCTGTGCTGATGATTCTCAGCTTGATGTAATCCCATCTGTCTGGTTTTGCTTTTATTGTCTCTGCTTCTTGAGTTTTACCCAAGAGGTCTTTGCCTGTGCCAGTGTCTTGTAGTGTTTCTCTGATGTTTTCCTCTAGCAGTTTGGTGGTTTCAGGTCATAGGTTTAGATCCTTGATCCACTGTGAGTTGATTTTTTAATAGGGTGTGAGGTCGGGGTCTTAATTCAGACTTACACATATAGAGATTCAGTTTTCCCAGCATGATTTGTTAAAGTGGTTTTTGAACATTCTTAGGAAATTAAGAAGGCAGTACCTTGCGACAGCCAGGTTCTGTTAGCATCTTTGTTATTAGCTTTCTTGTGACTCCAGAGGCAGCTGTTTTACCTGGATCTGGAACTCTCTTTCAGGTCAGCATACCTCTGGTTGTCACTGAACACACTGAATTTTAACATTAGTTGTCTTATAAACAGGTTACTTTGCTTTTACAACCCAACATAGGACTCTTAAGTGTTTGCTGTGGTAACGTATCCCTCAGATGCATATTTTTTTTTCCCAAAGAAGCCTTTTATTTAATGAGTACAAATTTCATAAGTACAACTTTAGGAATATAGTGATTATTCCCACTATACCCACCTTCCCACCCTCACTCCATCCCACCTCCTCCTCCTCCTTTCCCATTCCTAGTCCCATTCTCCATTAAGATTCATTTTCAATTAACTTTATATACAGAAGACCAACTCTATACTAAATAATGATTTCAACAATTTGCACACACATGCACACACACAAAACTGTTTGAGAACAAGTTTTACTGTTAATTCTCATAGTACACCTATTGTGGACAGACGTCCTTCATGGGGAGTTAGTGCACAGTGACTCCTGTTGTTAATTTTAAGAATTAACACTCTTAGCTGTGATGTCAGTGATCACTTGAGGCTCTTGATACAAGCTGCCTCAGCTATGGAAGCCTACACAATCTCCATCAGTATTTAGATAAGGCCATAAGCAAAGTACCAGTTCTCTCTTCCTTCAGAGAAAAGTACATCCTTCTTTGATGACCACTTTTTTCCACTGGGGTCTCACAGAGATCTCTCATGTAGGACATTTTTTTTTTTGCCACAGTGTCTTGGCTTTCCATGCCTGAAATGCTCTCACGGGCTTTTCAGCCCGACCAGAATGCCTTAATGGCTGATTCTGAGGTCAGAGTGCTATTTAAAGTGGTTGTCATTCTATTAGTGTGCTGTGTGGACTGCTTCCCATGTTGGAACATTCTCTCCTTTTTAATTATATTACTATTATCAGATGTTTGATTTTATTTATATGATCAGATGCATAATTTTTCAAGAAGGCAAAAAGTCACAGGCAAAAGGGACGAAGGGGATGTGTCTGGTGGTGAATGTCCTGCGGGTCTCTTGACCTTTTTTCTGGCATCACATAAGCCTTTGGCATGTGGTGTTGCTGTGGGCAGCTGGACCCCCAGCTGGGCTTGTTCCTAGGTCTTGCCTCCAAGTGTGAAAGAATTCAAGGAGGAGACACAGCGGTATATAGGAAAGCATGATTAATTGACAGGGGCACACACTCCAGTGGGAGTGTGGGCAGCTCCTCTTCATGAGGGAGGAAGAGCTGCTGCCCCACCAAAGTTGAGTTCATCCTTTTATAGGGTTGGGGGTGTGATGGGGCCCAGTGGATTAGGCTGCTGCCTGCGCAGCTGACATCCCATATTGGAGTGCCAGTTCTAGTACCAGCGGTTCCATTGCCAATCCAGCTCCCTGCTAATGTGCCTGGGAAGGCAGCAGAGAATGTCCCAGGTGCTTGGGCCCTTGCCACCCATGTGGGAGACCTGGATGGAGGTCCAGGTGCCTGATACAGCCTGGGCTGCTGTTGATGTTTCAGGAGTGAATTAGCAAGTGCAACCTCTCTCTCTCTGTCTCTGTGTCTTGCTTTCACCCTCTCTCTCTGTGCTCACTCTCTCACTCTGTGTGTCACTCTGCCTTTCAATTAATTAAATAAATACATACAAACATACGTAGGTACAACAGGTGTCATGCCCTGGGCAGGGGCTAATTGAATATTCAAATGGAATAGGGTTTGGGTGGGGCTTGAGGACTGCTTGCTTCGCATCCTGTTTTGGGGATCTTGGACGTGTCATGGCTTCTCCACGTGGGGCTGGAGCATGTACGTGGACATCTCTGGGAGGGCATCATGGTGTCTCCTGTGCGATGAGGGGTCAGGCTCAGCTGCAGGGTAGGGGGTGGCTGTGCAGCACCTGCAGCCCTCCTGGATTGGCCGGGAAGGGGCTGTGGCTCGGATGCTGCTGGCATCTCTCAGCTGCAGCCAGTGTCAGGCTGTTACTGTATGGTGATGCATACTGCATCTGATTCAGTGGCCTCTTCTGACTGCTTCCCAGCAGCAGGGCTCTAGGAAGTGCTCCAAACTGTATCAGGAGGCCTGGATTTTAATTCACGTTGCCAATTTACTGGTAACCAAGGCAAACATTTTTATTCAAAAAAATCGCTAAATCATGCTGGCTGCCTATCCTACGTTCTGTGCCAGATGGTTAATATGCCTTTGACAACACCCTCCACAGCTATGCAGTAGACATTTTTGTTATTTTCATTGTATAGGTGAGAAAATGGAGGCATAGAGAGATGAGAATTTTTCTAGTGTTCAAAACAAAACTTGTATTTTTTAAAGATTTATTTATTTACTTCAGAGGCCTAGTTAGAGAGGGAGAGAGATAGAGAGAGAGGTCTTGCATCTGCTCATTCACTCCCCAAATGGCTGCAATGGCTGCAGTGGCTGGAGCTGAGCAAATCTGAAACCAGGAGCCAGGAGCTTCCTCCAGGTCTCCCATGCAGGTGCAGGGGCCCAGGCACTTGGGCCATCTTCCACTGCTTTCCCAGGCCATCAGCAGAGGGCTGGACTGGAAGTGGAGCAGCCGGGACTTCAACCGGTGTCCATATGGGATGTCGTTGCCGCAGGTGGAGGCTTAGCCCACTACGCTACAGCACTGGCCCCAAAATAGGTGTTTTTTAAAAAGATTTATTTATTTATTTGAAAGTCAGAGTTATACAGAGAGAGAGAGAGAGAGAGAGGTCTTCCATCCGTGGGTTCACTCTCTAATTGGCTACACTAGTCCGAAGCCAGGAGCCAGGAGCTTCCTCCAGGTCTCCCACATGGGTGCAGGGGCCCAAGGACTTGGGCCATCTTCTACTGCTTTCCCAGGCCATAGCAGAGAGCTGAATCGGAAGTGGAGCAGCTGGATTTCCAGCCGGTGCCCATATGGGATGTTGGTGCTTCAGGCCAGGGTGTTAACCCACTGTGCTGCAGTGCTGACCACAAAAATGTATTTTTAACAATGGCCCTGTAGTGCTAGAAGTGACAAGTAGGACTTACGCAGTGCTGGCTATGTGTCCAGCAGGTCTAAGTGCTTTACGTCTATCAGTTCATTCAGACTCAGTGAGCTGTGCACTCTGGGTTCTGGAGCTTTTTCACATACCCCTAATGCCTTTGATGTAGGTTTTACCTGGCCTCAGGAACTTCCTCAGCTGGCCCTTTGTAAAGAGGGGGTGACACAGGGTAAGGGACCCTGAATCATGTCCTTCAGATGCCCATAGAGTTTACAGCTCAGTGCTGGCCTCTGTTCTCAGAGCTTCTGCAGGCACTCACAAGCCCCGATCAAAGAAACTAAGGCCCAGTCCACCCTTAGACCCCAGCAGACTGGAGCCACCTCTTTGCCTTTTGAAAAGAAACACCCAGGCCCCTGCCACTGACCAAACAAAGGAAGTCCATGTGGTCCGTAGACCTTTCAGAGGCCACACATGAGTTTGTCATGCACTGCTCGTCCCCGACTCTGAACCTGACACCCTCGGGGAGTCTGGGAAGTGAGCACTAGCTGCCCCACTCCTTGCTCTGTGGTTAGTAATAAACACCCGTTCTTTGTCTACCAAAAATGTGTACTTACATGGACACAGGTCTGTATTCATGGTCTGTAAATTGTCAGTTAACTCCAGATGGCAGGGGCGGAATATTGTACATTGCTGCACAGGAATGAAGAATTTTCTGATTTGAGAGTTTTTAACCATTAAAGTGACCAGGGAGATGCAGAAAAGCTATGTGCGCATCAGCATCATGAAATGGCGTGATGCTAATAACTTGGTCCTTTCGTAAGCACAGTTGAAAATTCAGTTTCCTTAAAATGTTTGAGAATTTCTTCCATGTTATTACTTAACCATTGTCACCACTTCCTAATTTGAGAGACTCGTGATCTGTTTTGTGCCATAGTCTGTCTGGTTGCTAAGGTGATGGCTTTAAAAATGCTGTTCCTGGTGCAGGCATTGTGGTGTGGTGGGTTAAGTCCCCACCTGCAATGCTGGCATCCAATATGGGTGCTTGTTATAGTCCTGGCTGCTCCACTTCCCATCCATCTCCCTGCTAATGCACCTGGGAGAGCATCAGAAGATAGCCCAGGTAGTTGGACCCCTGCACCCATGTGGGAGACCTTGATGGAGTTCCAGCCTCCTGGCTTTGGCCTGACCAAGTCCTGTCTCTTGCAAGGGAGACCCTCTTGGAGGGTCTCTCTCTGTTTGTGTGTGTGTGTGTGTCTCCTTCTTTCTCTCTGTAACTATACTTTTCCAAAAAACAAATAAATCTTTTTTTTATTTAAATAACGTTGCTACTGTTGGTGCTGAATTAGATTCCAGTGCACTGTCCCTGTGTGTGAGTCTGGATTTCTTACTTGGACTTGCTGTGGTTCTGTAAATATGTGTGTATGTTTTTAAGGCCCTGGTTTTATGGTTTTCTTTGTACCTGCAGCATGATGAAAGACAGTTTTAGGCCTCCAGTTAGATCAGAATTTCAACCATATCCATCAACTGGGTGACAAGCTGCTGTAGCCTGTTTCCTGTCTGCTACACACTGTCAGGGCCTGGTAGTTATTGCTGGTGGATTCTCACATTAAAGATAGCTTTTGCAATTGCATATGGCAGGCACAGAGCTTTAAGAAATACTGATACTAGAAAACTTGTTGGCGAGTGTCCATTTCCAGAATCTTCCAGAAGATCTCATAGCAAATGGGGAGCGGCAGAGCCATCTGTCCCTGCAGATCAGGGGAGCTCAGCAGCCCTGCTCTGTCTTTGTAGTGAGCGGTCTTGCTGGGCTGTAATTAAGCCAGCAGCGGGGGGCCTTGGTGTTGAAGGGGCCGCCTTTGTGCTCCAGGCCATGTTATTTTGGGGTGGGTAATTTTTTTTTCCTGCCTGGGTCATGATTTAGCAGCAGGAACTTCTGGGCTTCTTCCAAGAAGCCATGTGTTTCCCTGAAAATAAACAGCGGATGAGTTCTTGCTGGAGATTATAAGAAACTGTTAGATAAAAGATGTTCCTTTTCTCTTGTTTGAAACAATGCTAAGTGTTTATCAGTGTCTCTCCAATGAATTGTTTGTTTCATTGGCTTCCTTGGGTGTGGCAAAGATGGATCTTTTTCCTCCCATGGTAGAATAATTTTAGAAGAATGCAATATTTTAGGCAGTGCCCAGTGGTCAAATGACTCATCTTGCATTTGCTTGGTGCCTATGCTGGAGTTGGGTGGATACAGAGGTTAGTAGGGCTCCTGAACTGGATGGCGCAGACACTCACCAAGTATCCTGTTTCCCTGTTGGCCCAGAGGAGCAAGGTTTCTGTTAGACAGAAGAAAGGAACTCAGGTCTAATGCAATGCATGGCGACTTTAGTGAATGTAATCTGCATTTCAGAGTTGCAGAGGCAGATTTTAAATGTCCACTATTGTGTTGATTAGCTTGAGTTAATCACACCATTTTATATAGATAGATAGATATAAACACACACATATATATCACTGTATGCCATACAATTTGTATATACATATATAAAATTGTCAAATAAAAAAACAAAAATATATCTTTGGAAAATATTTTGTTTCTTAGAAACAAAATGGAAAGAGAAAGATGGAAAACAGAGAAAAGAAAACAAGAGAGATCCACTGGTTCATTCCCCAGTGGCCGTGACATCCAGCCTAAGCCAGGCTGAAGCCAGGATACAGGAACTCCATCTGGGTTTCCCATGTGGGTGGCAGGGGTCCAAGTACTTGGCCATCTTCTGCCTTCCCAGGCACATTAGCGGGGAGCTGGATTAGAAGCAGAGCAGATGGGACCTGAATCAGTGCTCACATGGGGTGCCCGTGTTGCAGGTGGTGGCTCAAGTGCTGTGGAGAATACTGGCCCCTGGCATTGGATTTGCATGTCCCTTATTCCTTTTTCTTACTCTCATCTTCACAGCTTACGTTTTCTCCTGCAGCCACACCTCCCTCTGCCCACCGTTCATCACCATCCTTCTCACCCCTGAATGCTACACTCAGCCGTCTGCCTGCCTGCCTGCCCTAAGTGCGGCTTCCTGCTTCTTTATGGAAACAGAACCGACTTCCTAGCTCTTGAGCTCTTCCTAGCTCCATGGCTTAGTGCAAAGCAGACCGGGCAGTGATAAGACGAGGTGCAGGTCTGTAAGTCGAGGGCGGAGGTCCTGCCATCCATTAGTTATAGGCATCATTTCAGCATGAGATGTCTGGGTGTCCAGTCCCGGGTCCTCCGTTGTCCAGGAAGCATCTCACGGTGTTTATTTTCCGCCTGTGATTGCTGTGAGGACTTATTAGGCACTTCACAGGATGACATAGATGCGTTGGAAAAAGCTCAGGTTACTGACCCGTACACACAGGAATTGCAGATCTCCTGCCTTCTTGTTTGTTTTTCATGTTTATTTATGAGAGAGAGAGAGAGGGAGAAAACATGAACACTCCCCATCATTGGTATTCATTCTGAAAATGCCTACAACAGTGGGGGCTGGGCTGAGGCCAAAGCCAGGAGCTGGGAACTCAATCCAGGTCTCCCTCATCCTTGATCCATCACCTGCTGCCTCCCAGGGTCTATATTAGCAGGAAGCTGGGGTCAGGACCCAGGAGCTAGAGCCAAGCACTGACCCCAGCTACTCCAGCGTTGGACATGGGTGTCGTAACCAATAGACCAGATGCCTGCCCCCGCCTTCTTTTAGAAAATGCTCTTTCTTATTGACGTAAAGTGTAGCATGCCAAAGTTAAAAATTTTAAGTTCCTGCTCATGCTGAACTATGAGCTTGGCCGTGGTATAACCATGATACATCGCCAGTCAGGTCCTGGCCTGGGCTCCTTTGTGGGGTGGAATGCTGGCTGTTAGTTTCTTTGGGCAAATAAATGACAGTAGTTACATCTCCGCCTTCTCACAGTGTGCATGTCACATGGTTCGCGTGTGTCTATATAGAAGCAGAACCAGAAAGAAAGCGACACTGATAGCTGCCGTCAGCAGCACGGAGGGACCAGAGCAGGGGTGGCTCCTGCTTCCACTCACACTTTGTGGTTGAAATCTGGCTTCCCGGGCCCAGGAAGGAGAGCACTCTGGCTAGCGTGACACTAGGCCCTCCTGATGCTGCAGCGACCCCTGAACTCGGGGGTCTGGTAACCGCACGAGGGCATGAGCATCCGGAGGCACAGCTTGCTGTGTGTCTTTGCTGGAGCGCTCCCTGTCCATTGCCTTTGGCATTCCCTCTATGTACACCCAGTCTGCTCTTTGGAAGTACAAATTTATGAGTTACACAGGACAGAGGGTTGACGGTCCTGTTTAATAAGAACTCAACTTAAGACAATGATACTATTGTTCAAGAACTTCTGTGGTTTGTTCACAGTGTATATTTCTGATTTATTGTTTTACCCTGCTGACTGCCTTTGCCCAGGTTTTTTAAAAGATGTATTTATGGGCGGCTGGTACCCAGACACCACCTGCAAGGCCAGCATCCCATATGGACACCTTTTCCAGTCTTGACTGCTCCACTTCCCATCCAGCTCCCTGGGAATAGCAGTGGAGGATGGCCCAAGGGCTTGGAGGTCCAGAAGAAGTTTCTGGCTCCTGGCTTTGGCCTGGCCTAGCTCCAGCCATTGCGGCTGTGTGGGGAATGAACCAATGGATGGAAGACTTCTCTCTCCAAAAAAAAAAAAAAAAAAAAAGTATTTATATAGTGTCTGCATTGTGGTGCATTGGGGTAAGTTGCCACCCACTGTGCCAGAATCCCATAGGGGTACCTGCTGTTGCACTTCTCATCCAGCTCCCTGCTAATACACCTGGGAAAGCAGCAGAAGATGGCCAAGTACCTGCGCTGCTGTACCCACATGGGAGACCTGAAGGAAGCTCCTGGCTCCTGGCTTTAGCCTTGTCTAGCCCTGGATGTTGTGGCTATTGATGAGTGGACCAGCAAATGGAAGATCTGTGTGTGTGTGTATGTTACTCTGCCTTTCAAATCAATACATCTAAAAAATTTATTGAAAAAAGATGTATTTATTTGAAAGAGAGACAGAGAGGGAGGGAGGAAGGAGTGGGGTTGTGGGGTGAGAGGTGGAGGGGCAGGAGAGATGTCAAGATCTTACATCCACTTGCTCACTCCCTAACAGCTTAGCCAGGCAGAAGCCAGGAACCCAGAACTCCATCCAGGTCTCCCAGTGAGTGCAGGGGTTCAAGCACTTGGGCCATCTTCCGCTGCTTTCCTAGGCACATTAGCAAGGAACTGGATGGGAAATGGAACAGCTGAGACTCAAACGGGTGCTCTGATGGGGAATGCCAGTGTCACAGGTGGTGCCTTAGCTCTCTGTACCACAACACCAGCCCCTGCCCGATTTGTTGTGCTTCTGTTACTACCTAAAGTGGCGGAAATACAATCCCGTCTTTGTAATGTCTAGGAACAAAACTCATTCAGAGGCCTCCCCTTTGGACAGAGCTGCACTTCCTCTGGTCGCCTGTCCAGAAGCACCTGGCTCGGGTTTCTCTCTTGTCCATCCCCACTTCTGGGCCTTGTCCTGCGCACTGGTCCTTGGCTCTCGGCAGCGCCTGACACACCATTGATGATCAAGACGTGTTTGCTGAATGAGATAAACAGAGTCTCTTTTTTTTAAAAAAAGGCCTAGGTCTCACCCGAGTTTGGCATTTTTCTGAACAAAAGAGAGAGAGTTTTCTAGGGAGGAGAATTTACCATGAGATGCAAAAAAGGCAGGACAGTCAGTTCTGTGAGCTACATCAGCAGGAGGTCCACTGCGGGCAGACATGCAGTTAAGGCTTTGGAGAGGTCAGGCTAGGGTTAGTCACACTGAAGTTTTTATTTTTTAGGTCAAGTGATGACACGGTGGCGGCGTCTGTCTCGAGCTAACGTATTAAAGAGAAAGGAGGTGCAGTGTGTGGCTTTCAATGTAACGCATTTGGAGAACTCTCGTTACAAAATGAGAGCAAACACCTTCACTGAAGATGGGGATGCACACTGACTGGGATTTTTTACTCGGATGTGCACACACAGAAAAGTTTGTTGGTGAAAATTGCAGTCAGGGTAGGTGTTGTGGCGCAGAGGGTCAGGCCACCACTTCAGATGCCGGCATCCTCTGCTTCCAGTCCAGCTGCCTGCCAAGGCTCCTTGGGAGGCTGCAGATGATGGTCCAGGCATGTGAGTCCCTTCCATCCACATGGGAAACCAGGATGGAGTTCCAGGCTGCTGCTTCAGCCTGGCCCAACCCTGGCTGTTGAGGGCATTTTGCAAGTGAACCAGTGGATGGAAGGCCTTGTCTCTCCCTCTCCATCAGTTTCCCTCTCCCTCTTTCTTTCCCCTCCTCCTCCTTTCTCTGTTACTTTTCCTTTCAAATTAATAAATCAGTGTTTTTAGTTTTTTAAAGATTCATTTACTGGGGCTGGTGGTATGACGTAGTGGGTAAATCCACCGCCTGCAATTCTGGCATCCCATATGGGTGCTGGTTCAAGTCCTGGCTGCTTTACTTCTGATGCAACTCCCTGCTGTGGCCTGGGAAAGCAGAAGAAGATGGCCCAATTCCTTGGATTCCTGCACCCGCATGGGAGACCCGGAAGAAGCTCCTGGCTCCTGGCTTCAGATCAGGGTAGCTCCGGTCATTGCAGCAAATTGGGGAGTGAACCAGCGGATGAAAGACCCCTCCCCCCCCCGGTCTGTCCTCTCTGTGTGTAACTCTGACTCCAAAGTCACAGTTAACACATAGAGAGGGAGAGACAGGGAGAGAGGGATTCCATCTGCTGGTTTACTCTCCAGATGGCCACAATGGCTGCGGTGGGCCAGGCAGAATCCAGGAGCCAGGAGCTTCTTCTGGGTCTCCCACCAGGGTGCAGGGGCCCAAGGACTTGGGTCATCATCTACTACTTTCCCAGGCCACAGCAGAGAGCTGGATCAGAAGTGGAGCAGCTGGGACACAAACCAGTGCCCATTTGGGATGCAGCACTGCAGATCCTGGCTTACCAGTGCTGTACCAGTGCCAGCCCCCATGCTAAAATTTTAAAACTCCACACGTATGAGGAGGTCTTCCAAAAGTTCGTGAAAAATGTGTAATGCAGGTGAAGCCACCACTTTGAGTGCCAGCATCCCATAGTCTGAATACAGGTTCGAGTTCTAGGTGCTCTGCTTCTTGCCCCGCTTCCTGCTAATGTGCCTGGGAATTCAGTGGAAGGTGGCTCAAGTGCTTGGGCCATTGCTATCCCTGTGGGAAACCACGATGGAGTTTCTGGTCCTGGCTTTGGCGTGGCCCAGCCCTGGTTCTAGTGGCCATTTTGGGAGTGACCCCCATGGATGGAAAACCTGTCTCTCTCTGTCTCTCCTTCAGTGTTGTGAATATCAAAGTTCTGGTACCCAAATAAGCTTATCCATCACCCTCTCCCAGGCCAAATCTTCTTTTTTAAAAAAATCATTTGAAAAACAGTAAAATAAAGGAAGAAAGGGAGGGCAGAATGGTGGGGGGTGGTGACAGGAGAGAGAGGGAGGAAGGGAGAGGGAGGTAGAATGATACCTTCCATTTGCTGGTTCACTCCCCAAATGTGCACAATAACCAGGGGTGGGCCAGGCCAAAGGAGCTTCATCCAGATCTCCTATGTGGGTGGCAGGAACCCAAGTGTTTGAGCTGTCATCTGCTGCCTCCCAGGTACACCAGCAGGAAGCTGAGTTGGAAACCTGGAGTAGCTGGGGATTGAACCAGGCACTCTGATGTGGGATATGAGCATCCCAAGTGGCAGCTGAAGTTGCTGTGCCACAACACTTGCCCTACAAGCTCATTTTTTAATTGCATTTTCTTGAATTTTTATTTTTGTTGTTTGAGAGGTCGGGGAGAGGGGAAGAGAGAGAGAAAGAGACAGAGACAGAGAGAGATTGACTTTCCATTTGCTAGTTCACTCTCCAAATGCCTGCAATGGCCAGGGCTGGGCTGCGGTGGAAGCTGGTAGCCAGGAGTGCAATCCAGTTCTCCCTTGTGGGTGGCAGGAACTCAGTTACCTGATCCATCATCTGCTGACTGCTTGTGCCTGTGTTGGTAGGAAACTGAATCAAGAGCCATAGGAAGCCAGGAATCAAACCCAGGCACTCCACTGTGGGATCTGTGTGGCTTGACTTTGTCTTAACTGCTAGACTCAATGCCCGCCTCAGATTATACCTTTTTAGATGCAAGAATGGTATGGTCACATAGCCCCTGGCCTCATCTACACTGAATAGAGAATCATCAGGACATGTATGAAATCATTCCGCTTCTCGTAAAAGCACTTGGTAATTGCTTTCATTAATCAAGGCAGGTTAATATGCTATCTACTTGCATAACTGTCAAAAAATCTATCATCTCTAAAACCTTGTATTTAGCAAATTAAACTCCTGTTTCCTTCATGGAGATTAAGATTCAAATATTAATCCAAACTACTCAGATTCACTTCCTTCCCTTCCCTTTTCCTGATAACATGAATTCTACACCTCTACAGCAGAGAGCAAGGCTGCATTATTTGTCACCCCACAGGCCAGAGCCATCCTCTGTTAAGTTCAAGTATGATGTCATCCGTTGACTTTGATGGACAGATGCCAATGCTGTTATTATGGGCGGGGCACTGCCATTGCTTTTTGCCTAGGGAAGAGCTGGTGGTGTCCTGATGGTTGACAATGGACTGAGGCTTAGAAGGAGACCCGAATTTCTTGAAAGCAGGATTCTTTAATTCTTGTCAGTGTTTTGATCAGTACCAGCATGCATATATTATCTCTGCATTTTTTAGCACTCTGTGTTGGACTCCTACGTGCTGTAGTCTTGGCTTTTGAGGGAGAGCGAGGGAGGGACGAGGAAGTGAAGAGCTGGGTGCTGAGTCCGTTCCTGCAGGGCCCAGGGCTGTGCGTCTCCAACATGAGCAGGCAGCCGCTGGCTCCCATATGAGATGAGGGTGTGGATCTGACAAAACCTGGTAGGAGAGGGGTCAAGGGGAGGCCTGGAGAGATTCATCTTTGCTGTAGTGTTTATGGCCCATGATTCTGCTGCTTTCTGTTGGTAGCTCACTGAGCACCAGTGAAGTTGTCAGGTACTGGATTAAGTCTGTTTATTACGTGGGCGATCCTGAAAATCCTTAAGCTGCTCCTGGCAGTAGAAGGGGGAAGGAGGCGGGCGGCGCTAGAATAACCATCATCCTTTACTAGGCTGATAATATGCAAATACCTTTGGCTCCTGGAGAAACAAACTGTATACTGAGATGGCAGGACTTTAAAAATATTGTATTTATTTATAGAGAGACAGAGCTCTCATCTGCTGGTTCCCTCCCCAAATGCCTGCAGTAACTCCCTGGCTGGGGAAGATGCCAAGAACTGGGAAGTTCATCCAGGTTTCTCACATGGGTGTTAGCAATCCAAAGCTTGAGCCACCACTGCTGCTTCCCAGGGTCTGCATTGGCAGGAAGTTGGAGTGAGAAGAGCTGAATATTGGATCCAAGTGTTATCGGAGACATACCCCTTTGTGAGCCTGAAGATTCTTGCCTAATATTCACAGAAGAATTCTGAGTGCTGGCATAAATGAATGGTGCAGCGTGATAAGTTTTAAGCTTTTTGTTTAGGAGACAAATGCATAGGAAAGTGAGGGCCCCTCCTGAAAGAGAGAGTGAAATCTGGATTCATACCGAGTACCAAGAGCCAGCCATGTGGAGGAGCATGCAGGCCAGGAAGCAAGGAGTGGGTGGCCCAAAGGCCACGCACATCGAGGGTACAGGGACAGCAAGCAGGTCCAGGGCAAAAGGAAAAAAGGGCCAAAAAGGTTTAGGCCCACTGTGTATCAGGCCTTTTATCCACTTCCAAAGGGGAGTGGCTAATTACCCTGATTGGTAATTAGGTAGGGGCACGCGGTCACACAAGGGCATGGTGAAGGCGTGGCCTTCCAGCTCACAGACCTGATGCATTTGATCCTGTATGCCTGCCTACAACACAGGCACTGTGATACGGGATGTGGGTGTCTGTCCCAGGTCGTGGCTTCACCTGCTGTGCCACAGTGACTGCTACAGGATCTGGTGTCTCACCTGCTGGGCTAAGCTGCCCTGAAACAGCAGCTTTGGAGCTGGCTCTTAGAGGACCTAATTGATAAGAATTTGATGATAAGTTCGATTTGAGTGGTTAGCGGGAGGAAGTTTCTGTGTGTGTGTGTATGTGTGTGTGTGTTTAAGGCTGTACTCTTCCGAGGGTTTTAAGGAGAACAGCTTAGGATGAAGTTGCCAGAGGCAGCAGATTGGTTTTCTGTGCTGTGTACTTCAAAAAGTTTACAGGAAATGGACTTAAAAAGGTTAAGTTTGGGGGCTGGCATTGTGGGGTAACAGGTTAAGCTGCCACTTGGACACCCATGTCCTGTATCTGAGCACTGGACTGAGTCCTGGTTACTCTGTTTCCCCTCCAGCTCTGCTGATGTGCCTAGGAAGACAGCAGATGATGGCCTAAGCACTTGGGCCTTGCCATCCTCCTGGGAGACATGGATGGAGTTCTTGGCTCCTGGCATCAGCCTGGCCCAGCTCTTGTTATGGTGTGTTGTGGCCATTTGGATAGTGAATGAAAGATCTTTCTCTCGCAAATAAATAAATATGTAAATCTTTTTTTAACTAAATGTTTTGGAGCAAAAGATTTTTAAATCCATGCTGACAAGGTGTCTTCAAAAAGTTTATGAGAAATGCATGTTAGTTGGGAAACAGTCCACACAGCAGACTCATAGCATGGCAATTGCTTTAAGTTAAGTAACACTCTGACCTCACAATCAGCCCTTAAGGCATCCTGGTCTGGCTGAAAAGCCTGCGAGAGTATTTCAGGCATGGAAAACCAAGACACTGTGGCAAAAAATGTTCTACATGCATGAGACTCCAGTGGAAAGAAGTGGCCATCCAAGGAGGTGCTTTTCTCTAAAGAGAGGAGAGAGCTTCCACTTTGCTTATGGCCTTGTCCAAATACTGACGGAGTTTGTGGATTCAGAAGACTTCCGTAGCCTAGACAGCTCATTTCAAGAGCCTCAGGTGGTCACTTACATCATACATAAGAGTGTTAATTGTTAAATTAACAACAGGAGTCACTGTACACTAATTCCCCATGCAGGAACTCTGTCCTCAATGAGTTGTATTGAGAGTTAACTGTAAAACTAGTTTTCAGGTTTTTGTGTGTGTGTCTGTTTGTGCAAATTGTTGAAATCTTTACTTAATATAGAGTTTGTCTTCTGTGTATAAAGTTAATTGAAAATCAGTCTTAATGGAGAATGGGACTGGGAAGGGGAGAGAGAGGAGTAGGAGGGTGGAACTGTGGGTGGGAGGGCTGTTATGGTGGGAAGAATAACTATATTGCTAAAGTTGTAATTATGAAATTTGTATTCCTTAAAAAATAAAGAGAAGAATTTGTATTCCTTAAAAATTAAAGAGAAGACCTCATGTTAGGAAAAGCTATGCAATGAATAGCATTTTTTCCCCCAGCATAATAAACTTGACTTTTTAATTTCATTTCTTCTTGACATTTAGGAAACACCCTCATACTTAACTGTCGTGATGATACAATTATAGATGCAAGCACTCCTCCATGTACAAGTAGGAGTCATGTGATCTGTGTCTTCACCTGTTCTGAGTGGTCAGCTCTGCTCACGTGGGGCTGGGAACCAGCCTCCGGAAGGTTTGGGTGGAAGGCTTTCTGAGAAATTCTTTCTCCTGGATCTCTTATTGGACTTCAAAGATGAAGTCCCCTCTGCTTGTCTCCTACCTTACTGGTGCTTAGGATTTGGTATCAGAAACATTGTAGACTTGGGCAATCTCTAGAGGAGGCTTAAAAATAACAAATGACCCCCAAGGCTGGGTGGGTTTTGCTCAGGTGAAAATCATTTTCATAGAGTGTTTGATTTAGTGAGAGAGAGAGAAAGTTCTGGTCAATACATAAGGTGAGAAAATTTTATTTTTTCTACCAGACACTTTGTAGGTTTTCTTTTTGGGGGTGGTGGTGGTGGTGGTGTTAGATTGACAACACTGTTGACATGTGCAAGAGTGCTTTGATTGTGGTAGACAAATCTGCTAAGTGTAAGTCAGTTGCATTCTTAACCAGCTGTGTTAGCAACTATGTATCAGCAAGTGTTGCAAAACTGCCTTGTGGGAGGCCCTGTACTGGGTGCTGGATATGCAGGAGTCCTGACCTCAAAACACTTAGAGTTGAGCAAGAAAAACAGAATCAGATTTCCATATTTCTAGTTATAAGTGATTTGTGCTTGCAAATAAAGACTCTCATAACCCATTTAGTTTTCTCATTCACTTTTCTTCTTAATAATTCCACCAGCATAAATTAACAGGTTTTTGTCAGGCTTATTTAGCAACCAACCTTGCAGTTTTCCCTCGCACATTATTAACAGTTACCTGTTATCTGTGCACCAGTCATGCCTGACGTCCATGATAGCTTCCAGATTTTCAACTTGGGGAAGCAGGTGGATGCTGATACTGTGAACTCAAATACAGAGAAAAGATTTGAGATTTTTGTTAGAGAAAGAAAGCAAGAGAGAAAGCTCCCATCCACTGGTTAACTTCCTGGATGCCTGCAGTGGCCGGGGCAGGGCCAAGCTGAGCTGGGACCTGAGACATCCATTCAGGACCCACACACTTGGGCCATCACCTGCTGCCTCCCAGGGTGCCCAGTAGCAGCAAGCTGGAATCAGGAGTGGAGCTGGGCCTTGACTGCAGATATTTCAGTATGGCTTGTGGGTGTCTTCAGAGATATGCCAGATGCTCACCCCAGACTTGAGATTTAGAAAAAAGTGATTGAACAGATGCCATAAAAAGGAGCCACTGCCAGGGGCTGATGCTGCGGCATCATGAACTAAGCTTCTGCCTGTAACACCGGCATCCCATGCCAGTTGGAGTCCCGGCTGCTCCTCTTCCAATCCAGCTCTCTGCTCTGACCTGGAAAAGCAGTAGAAGATGGCCCAGGTGCTTGAGCTCCTCCACTCAAGTGGGAGACCTGGAAGAAACTCCTGGTTCCTGGATTTGGATCAGCCCAGCTCTGGGCCCTTGCAGCTACTTGGGGAGTGAACTAGCAGATGGAAGACCTTTCTCTCTGTTTCTTTGCCTCTCTGTAATTCTACCTCTCAAATAAATAAATAAAATCTTTAAAAAAAAAAAGTGGAAGGGGAAACTGCTATCAAAGCGGAAGTACTGAGTGGGCAGGTACAAGTGTACTTCTGCAGTTCAGGAATGACTACTGAAAAAGCCAGAAAATTATCAGTGAGGAATGTTAGTATGTGTCCTGCTCTACTTATGCACTGCGGTTTCAGGTCATCATATCTGAGTTGTTTGTGAATGGGGTTGCGTAGAGGAAGGAGGAGAAGAGATGTGAGTGGAGTCCTAGCGAGCACAAGCCCGCAGGGCCAGCAGAGGCAGGGGGTGCTGTGGGAAGGGCCTGGGGTGAGCTCAGAGGGCTACATGCAGGATCAGGGCTGAGGGACGCATGGAAACCAACCCTGGGTGCTCCCAGGACCTAGGGGCCAGCGCTGCAGTGCGGCCAGGCAAGATCCACCCTGGAAGGCAGCTGGATTGTCACTCAGAGGTCAGGTGGCTTGTGGTGGTGCTATCCCCTTAGCCACTGTTGGGGATGTTTGGTTTTTTGTTTTCTGAAATATGAGAATTTATTCTTAATATATTTCCGGCATCAAAGTTTATGATCTTGATCTTTCTTTGTTGCCTTTGTATAAGGCAGAAAGAGGCATGTTGGCTACTCTGACATTCGGAAAGCAGGCGCCAGGAATGTCGCTAACACCGCGGCCTGATCAATCAAATCTGTGAAGCAGAACGTCATCCTTTTCTCAGTCAGGTTCAAGCAGCTGTCACTGGACACAAAGGCTGTGATTTCCTGCCGTTCTCGATCGGCTGGACGCTGGCACGGTTCCTGATGGCAGAGCTGGACTGTTTGACTTCCCCTGCTTTCTGCAACATCATTTCCTTGGCGTGAGAAGCACCTTTGAAGGGGTTGACCTTCAGGGCTGTGTCCACATAGCTTTCCTGTCCTGCTTCTTAGCTGCTTCTGGTCCCACCCATGACCAGAAGAGCACTTGAAAAAGCTTTTTCCGATGTTCTAGCCACATAAAGAATTACACAGTAACTTGATGTAGGCAGAAATGCACAGTTACGGTGGGGAACTTGGAAACACAGCATAAGGTAGTACTTGAAGGGTCACAGTAGACAAGAATCCTGGCGGTGTGTAGACCACAGCACTTGCCTGTCCTGCCAGTGCAGGCCTGAGTGAAAGAGTACTGTGGACATTTGACTTGTTATCAGATGGGAAACTTCCTTTTCCTTAGTAGCTGAGCTTAAACAAGAAAAATTTCTAGGTTATTTAAATTAAAATGATCTGTGATTAAAATAATTGACATTCAGTATTTCACTGCTTACTAATTTTTTAAAAGTATTTGAGGAGCAGAGAGAGAGATTGATTGATTGATTTACAGAACTTCCATTCACTGAGTCACTCCTGAGATGCCTACGGCAGCCAGGGCTGGGCTGAAGCTGGGTCTTGGTGCTTTTCCCACGTGCATGGCAGGGACCCAGTTACTTGATCGATCACCTGCTACCTCCTGGGGTCAGCATTAGCAGGAAGCTGGAATCAGGAGGTGGGGCAGAGCATCTTAACTGCTGGGCTATACACGTAGTCCTCCCCATTTTTTTTTTTTTAAATAACATCTACTTCAGAGTCTGTGTAGATCACTTGAAAAAGCCTTTTCCGATTTTCTAGCCACATAAAGAATTACACAGTAACTTAGTGTGGGCAGAAACACACAGTTATGGTGGGGAACTTGGAAACACAGCATAAGATAGTACTCAAAGGGCCAGAGTAGAGAAGATTGCCCACGAGGCAGGGCTCTGGGTCAGTGGACTGTGACCATTAGCCTGGGGAAAATGCTAGTGTGTGTGTCAGGACCGCAGCTGTCAGAGTGTAGCAGAGAGAAACGGCAGCGCTGGCCGTGTGCAGCCAGCGTGGGGCAGGGAGGGCACCTGCTGGGGCCCTGCAGGGGTCAGCCTGACCGGCCCGGCTGTAGAGACTGAGACTGACCACTGGGGTTTCCTGGGCCTGATGTAGGCACACTGGCATCAGGCAGATCACGACTCGATTCTGATCCCACGCCCTCCGCGGCAGACGCCTGCCGTGCTGGCTTTCTGGAGAGCCTGCCGTGCTGGCTTTCTTGAGAGCCTGCCTTTGGGAAGACAGTGTGATTTCCTGTGGAAGTCCTTCTCTGACCTTTCGGCAAGGATGTAATTCTCACTGTGAGATAAATGTCAGTTACGGTTTTGTGGGTTCTGTCTGTGAGCAAGAGCGTCCTCGAGTCTGAGTGAGCCTGGCCTGGGAGGAAGCTCCCAGTCCGTGGGTGCCGGCCCGAGTCGAATGGTTGAATCCTGCAGGCTGTGCTCGCTGCCAAGGTTGCCTGACAGGCAGGTGTGCAGCTGCTGGCCCGCTGGAACCCCTTTGTTCCACCACGACGCCTTCTGCTGGGAGCTTTCATAGGTTGCTGTTGCTTTTCTGAAAGGGATACAATTTCATATGCTAAGAGTTCCGTGACTATAAAGTAGACAGCAGCCATTACCTACGTGCAGAGTGCAGCGACATTTGTAGGCATGGTGGGCGTGGCTGTGATACTTCTGGATTTCCTTGTGTTCACTGATGGGAGCAGCCATTCCTGGGCTGCCCGATCCTCTGAATCAGGGACCCTGCTGCCGTCAGCGTGTGTCAAGTACAGAGCGTGGCTACGTTGGCTTGGACCTTGTGATTGATGGCAATGATACAAGTATCTTCTTGTGTGCCATATCTGATTTGGTTATTCCTGTAATTTTGCTATAAGTCACACAACCTAACAATCTAGCCTGTCTTTCCTATGTTTCCATGTGTATTATAAAAGGAACCATATTTTTTCTATGGTCAGCAAATAGATATTGCTAAATTTGTCAAGGAAGTGTTATCTTAAAATGACCTGCAATGCAGAGCGAAGTTGAAGCTTTGGCTATTTTAGGTGAAACACAAAAAAGAAGATGAGTGTGAGTGTGTGAAAGATGCACAAGGAGATGAAGACAAAACACTGACCCCATCTGACTTGGAAGGATTCTGGCCCTGTGCCCCGGAAAAGGAAGAGGAATCAGTTCGGGATTCCCTGATGGTGCCCGTCCTAGTGCATGGAAGGACACAGGCCAGCTAACCTGCTGCCCGCGGTTCTGGCAGCTGGACGTCAGTTCTGGGTAACAGCGCACTCCGTGTGCCGAGGGCTCGCTGTCCACACCCACCCTGCGGAGGGGCAGGCAGGCTGTGTCCTCACACTGGAATCCTTCTCTTATTATCACATCGGGTAGCTGGTTCAGCAGGAGTAGTGTCGGTAGTTAATTTTGGCTGGTTTGACGGTTTTTATCTAGGGATGTGAGAAAAAAGCAAGTTTATGTTTTCTTTTTATGAATTTTCTTATTTCAAAGGTAGAGTTACAGAGAGAAGGAGAGACAGAAAGAAAGATCTTCCACTGGTTCAGTCCCCCAAAGGACTCAACAGCTGGGGCTGAACTGAAGCCTTAGGAGGCAGGAGCTTGTTCTGTGTCTCCCATGTGAATTCAGGGGCCTGAGCACTTGGGCCATCTTCTGCTGCTTTCCCAGGCCATAGCAGAGAGCTGGATCAGAAGTGGAGCAGCTGGGAGTCAAAGCGGCACCCATATGGGATGCCGGCACTGCAGGTGTAGGTTTAGTCCACTGCATCACAGCGCCGCCCTCCCTCACTGGGTTTCCTTGTGCTCAGTGACAAGGGGACCTTCCAGTCCTGTGCCTCCCCATCCTTTGAATCAGGAACCATGCTGCCATCGAGCTGGATCGGAAGGGGAGCAACCGGACTCAAACAGGCACCCGGACTGGATGCTGGCACTGCAGGCGGCAGCTTTACCTGCTACGTCACAGCGCCAGCCCGAGGCTCCACTCTGTTTTAAGTGGCGGGTGGATGAAGGCGGGATTAAAAGGACTGGCCTTGGGGACTGAGCAGAGAGAATGCAGTTCTGAAGAACACCTGGGCAGGATCCTGCTCTTCAGCTGTACACAGGCCCGTGTCCACATCTGTGAGCCAGAGACAGGTCACTTCCAGGGCTGCTGTGTTACACACCTTTGGGGAGTAGCGATGGACATGGCACCCCTGAAGTTATGCAGTGTGGCACAGCAGTGACCTGGGGTGGGCCTGTGACACCGGTGTGGGTCTGATCATCTGACATCTTGTAAAGCTCCTGTTGTAAAAAGTAGCACCTCGTTTGCAGGCAGAGAAGGCGCACAAGACTCACTGGGGCATTTTCTTGTCATCCTTACCGCCCTTCCTTCTGTCTGAAGTAAACTGCACCATGCATCTCAGCCACGCTGGCACATCTCTGTATTTCAGTAAATACTCGGAAAGAAGTAGGATCCACTGCATTCGTCGTCGTCTTCTTTTTTAAAAGATTTATTTTATTTATTTGTAAGAGAGTTACAGAGAGAAGTAGAGACAGAGAGAGAGAGGTCTTGTATCCACTGGTTCACTCCCCAGATGGCTGCAATGGCCGGAGCTGCGCCAATCCAAAGCCAGGAGCCAGGAGCTTCTTCTGGGTCTCCCACTCAGGTGCAGGGGTCCAAGGACTTGGGCCATCTTCTACTGCTGTCCCAGGCCGTAGCAGAGAGCTGGATCAGAACTGGAGCAGCCGGGACTTGAACTGGCGCCCATATAGGATGCCAGTGCTTCAGGCCAGGGCGTTAACCCACTGTGCCACAGCGCCGGCCCCATGTTTGTCTTTTGTGTACGCACCCAGACAGATGGCAGTGGGTTTCTGGGAAACAGTACCAGAGCCAGTTGCCTGCAGAGGTGACTACCTTGATGTCTAAGAATACTGAGATTTACGTGGCCAGAAACGTCTGCACAAAGCCATAGACAGCGTAGCCCGTTCCCAGCCGAAGTGTGGCTCCCAGCTCCCCGCCTGTTCCTTGTACAGAGCGGCAGCCTCTAGTGATGGAGTCTGGACAGCTTCCAGCAGGAGACAGTCGCTCCCTTCCTTTGCAGTCTGTACCTGGCGCCCCTGCTGACTCTCCGAGCCCCTGGCTGTGTGCCTGCGTGCGCGCCAGGTGCAGCTCGTTAATTGCTTGTATACACTGTGATCCTGGGATTTCGGGACAGCCTTGCCTAAATCGGTTACATTTTTCATTCTTCTGAGAGATGTGTGTGTGTGCCTCCCCAAGCACTATACATTGCCCAGTGTTTATTGAAAAACAAAGTGAGCACAAGGTCGTGTGCCCAGGGATCCCCAGGCCTGCCACTCGGCACTGGGATGACTTTGTGTGAGGCTATGACAAACACCATCAGAGCCTCTGGAGTCTGTGAGACACAGAGAGGACCAGAAATGTCAGGGGAGGCACCCGAGCTGGCAGAAGGCAGGAGAGCAGAGCCTGAAAGCTACTGAGGAGAGTGCCCTGAGTCACGGCGGGAGCTGGGGGGAGCAGTTGTGGCCAGGTGGCACCCCCGCCGCCTGCACTTTCCATACTGCCTCGGATTTGCCTGTCTGTATCTGCTGGCCATGGTGGAAGATGCTGCGCCACCCACAGTTCTCAGGCTGGGTCTTCTGTTTAAGAATTCAACAGAGCCCAGTGCATTCAAGTCCGAACCTCAGCTGCCGGGATGAGAGAAATCGATGAGCTGCCTGGAGTCAGGTGTTTGCTGCCAGTCCATTCTGCTGTAACCATGGAGGCAGATGTGTGCATGTGTGTGTGTGTGCGTGCGTGTGCGCGTGTGTGTGCATGTGCATGAGAGAGAGAGAGAAACAGGGCTGTGAGACCCAGCACTGAAAAAACAGATAATTGCGCAGTGTTGAAACAAATTTTCCTATTTATGGATTTATCTCTATAATCATACTTATTATTATTTTAAGGAATTGAAAACCACCTACTGTAGCAGTAATAGGATCAAAGAAATACACAGCCACATATGGCTAGATTTATTTCTCATCTGATGCCTGAAGCTGAGAGAGGGTTGTTGAGTTACATCCCAGGAGCTCCAGCAGTCCAGCTGCTCTTTCCAAGTAGTCCACAGGCTCATGGAAGAAAAGACCCAGAAGACCCAAGATTATTGAGTCACTGTTTGTTGATCAGCTCTGAAGTCTTGGAATCAAGACTTATTCAACTCCAGGATTTTCCTGGCAAACTTCTCCAACTTCATTATGGACCTTCTTTTCTTTTCCTTTTTTTTTTTTTTTTTTAAGACAGGCAGTTAGTGAGAGAGACAGAGAGAAAGGTCTTCCTTTTCTGTTGGCTCATCCCCCAAATGGCTGCTACGGCTGGCGCTGCGCTGATCCGAAGCCAGGAGCCAGGTGCTTCTCCTGGTCTCCCATGCAGGGCCCAAGGACTTGGGCCATCCTCCACTGCCTTCCCTGGCCACAGCAGAGAGCTGGCCTGGAAGAGGAGCAACCGGGACAGAATCCGGCGCCCCAACCAGGACTAGAATCTGGTGTGCCGGCGCCGCAGGCGGAGGATTAGCCTAGTGAGCTGCTGTGCCAGCCAATGGACCTTATTTTCTATAAAGTCAGTATTTTTTTTCTGATGCTGAAAATTCTGGACCACATACTTCTTGACCCCTCTTCTCTCTCTGGGCCCCCATACGCTCTCCTCTCCCTGTCTCCCTCTCCCCTCTCTTCCTCCAGGCTCACTGAGAGCTCCTTGTCTCCCCTCTGTGAGGAGGGGCTGGGTTTGGATCGTGGCCTCTGTTCTTATTTTCTACCTGTTTCATAGGTTTTCCAGGGTCCTGTTCTAGGGAGACAGGTCCCAACCTTAACCTCCAGCAACATTCCCATCATTTTGTCCATGCCAGAAAAATTCTTCCACTCAGCTAGGCCTGATATGGGGCCCTGTCTTGGATGCTTTCTGTCTCTCCAAGCCTGGTATCCCTTTGTTTTCCTCTTTGTGACTCCCCATTACTGTTCCATGAACACAGAGCAGGTTCTCACGGAGAACCTTCTTCACTTTTCCCCTGCAGGTTTTTTTGTAGGGTGCAGTGATCATAGCTAGGAATCACACCGGAACTTCTTAATGATTTGCAAAAGATAGATGCCTTGGGTTCTGTTAGGATTAGATTTTCTGTTAGGGCCTGAAATTTTTTTTTTTTTAAGATTTATTTATTTGAGAGATGGAGTTACAGACAGAGAGTAAGGTCTTCCATTTGTTGGTTCACTCCCCAAATGGCCGCAACAGCCGGAGCTGTGCTGATTTGAAGCCAGGAGCCAGGAGCTTCTTCTGGGTCTCCCATGTGGATGCAAGGGCCCAAGCACTTGGGCCATCTTCTGCTGTTTTCCCAGGCCATAACAGAGAGCTGGGTGGGAAGTGGAGCAGCCATAGCTAAAACTGGTGCCCTTATGGGATTCCTGGTGCCACAGGTGGAGGATTAACTCACTAGACCATAGTGCTGGCCCCGGGCCTGAAAATCTTGACAAATATAGGCAGGGTCTGTACTGGGGGCTCCTCAGTGGATCTGCCATGTGTCCATGACCAAGGATCACCGCCCTGGTCTTTGCTGCCCTCTGGTCACTCATCATCTTGAGAGAAGTTAATTTTTTATGACTTACTTTACTTTCAAAATGATGCAGAGTGATAGAGAAAGAAGGAGAAACACAGAGAGAAAGATTTTCCATCTACTGGTTCTCTCTCCACATGGTTAGCAATGCTGGGGCTGGGCCAGGCTAAAGCCAGGAGACAAGACCTCCTTTTGTGTCTCCCACGTGGATGGCAGGGGCCCATGCACTTGGGCCATCTTCTGCTGCCTTCCCAGGAGCGTTAGCAGGGGGCTGGATTGGGAGCTGAGTAGTGGGACTTGCACTGGTTCTTGGGGAGAGCGATTCTTTAAACACCCCTGAAATGCTTCCTTTGCCGGAAGCCACCTCCTTGCCTGGCACATGAAGCTCATCAGTCTGACCGATGCTCACTTGCTCTCTGTGTGAGCCCTGCCCTATGGACAGCCAGTGTTTGCTTTATGTGCCACATGCATGCTCACTTTCATGACTTTGCTGGGCTCAGTAGCGGATATCTTTTTTTCCCTCGAGAATCACTTTCACCAAGCATTCCCAGAGACTATAGCTTGTGTGGGTCTTTCGTCTTGCGCTTCTTGTTCTATGGTGGCTTAAATGGTTGGGTCACAGTTACCCATAGCCCACATGGGAGACCTGGATTGAGTTCCTGGCTCGTGGCTGTATCCTGGCCCAGTCCTGGCTGTTGTGGGCATTTGGGGAGTGAACCAGCCGGTGGGGCCTCTGTGTGTCCATCTGTCTCTGTCTGCTTCTTGACAAACCAAGCCAAACACCACCAAATACATTTGCTCTTATCGTCTGTGCTCTTATAATCCAGTACTTGATTCTGTCCTGTGCTATATAAATGAAATATTTTCTATCAGAGAAGATTTTCCATTTCTTAATGCTAGGAAAGTCTTTGGTGTCCAGCGCAACCTAGCATAGCCTGGTTCTCCCAGTCAACTTCGTTGTACTTTAAGTAGTATCTCCATTGATGGGTTGTACACAAAACTCCCAACTCTATCCTGTATCCAAGAAAATGACTTTGACTGGTGATTTCCTCTGACTTTAACATGTTACCCCACATTGTCTCTACAATTAGGCAGAAAAATGACACATCTGAGAAGTCAACCTTTTTGCTGTTCTTTCTTTGAAAGGCTGCTATTTAAAAAACAAAACTATTATTTTTTTAAAAATCCAGTATCTTGAATGGCATTTTTTTTTTCTGTTAACATATTTTAAAATGTGTTTAGTCCCCAGTGCAGATAAGGCCCTAAAAGCACATGTGGATTTCCTCTGCCTTGGTGCTCCATCAGCCAGTTAGCATCCCGGCACATCATTGCAAAGGCACAGCCATCATTTACACTCCTTATTACCCAGGGGACATTTCAAACTGTGGCCGAAACGCATCCATCCCTGGCATCACCATCTGTGAGTGGAAACGCCATAAGGTGGAGAGCAGGAATCTAATTGATATGCAGAAAGGGAAATTTCTGCTGTCCAGATACACAGATTAAAATTCAACCTTGGTAGGCACGCGGTCTCAGCTAAATTTTTTATCATAAGTGTCTGGCTCATGAGCTCATTGTTTTAGGAGAAATACAGCCTTCTTCTCCATCGAGATAAGAACATTTCAAGGTCAAAGTGGTATCCTCTCATGCATGTTTTATTGTAGAAAATGTGAAGTCTCCAGAGGAAGGAAACTGTATAAAATACAAGGAAAGAGCTGACTGTTGTTGCTACAAAGTGGCAGTCTTGCACATTTCTGTTGTTTTCAGGGACCTCAAAATTCCTGCCAGAAAAAAAGATAGGAGATGCCTTATTTTAGTATTTCTGCTGTTGGGCCAGCTCCATGGCGCAGTAGGTCAATCCTCTGCCTGCGGCACCGGCATCCTCTATGGGCGCCAGTTCTAGTCCTGGCTGCCCCTCTTCCAATCCAGCTCTCTGCTATGGCCTGGGAAAGCAGTAGCAGATGGCCCAAGTGCTTGGGCCCCTGCACGCACCTGGGAGACCGGGAGGAAGCACAGTTCTGGCCGTTGTGGCCATTTGGGAAGTGAAGACCTTTCTCTCTGTCTCTCCCTCTCACTTTCTGTAACTCTACCTCTCAAATAAATAAATAGAACCTTTAAAAATATTTCTGCTGTATTAAAGGAAGAGAAACAACACGAAGCTCAACATTTGTTAATATGTTAAGATATATTTGCTTACATTAATTGAGTTTTATAACAGAGACTTCAAATCTGTTAAAAATGTCCCCACCTTCATTGTGACACACAACACCTGAAGGAGTGCTCTGATGCTGCCTTGCCACAGGTGCCAGGCCGTCCAGAGTGGCTGCTCCAGGCCCACGCTGACTTCAGAAAAGGTGTCACTGTGTGCAAACAAGAACCCCTGTCACATGGGGTGGAGTCCTGAACCCGTCCTATTCACAAAGAGAGGAGCATTCTCCCAAAGTCTGTCCTGGTGGCTGGAGACCAAGCCGCAGCTCCTGTCAGTCCATGCGGGCTGTCCAGTTTCTGGAGAGAGATGCAGGCCTTTCGACAGTAAAACTGCACTTGGAGCAGGTTGCACTTGCTGGGTGTTCGGAGTGGGGTGATGCCGTGGCAGGAGATAGCCCACCGCGAGCAGCGGGGGATGTGGGGATCTCTGTGTGGGAGGTGCCTGTGCATGTCCTGTCTCTTCTGGTGCACACACAGCGCCGCCTTCTCCCTGCCTTGGATGGGCTTGCTCTGAGCCCCTCGGGTGTATTAACACAGGGATTGTGAGCTCAGGCTCAGAGCTCTGCATTGCGCAGGTCCAAGTTAGCCTGGCAGGAATAGGGGGGAAGCATGGCAGAGCTGGGGTGGCCGAGCCCTGTCTCGCAGGAAGGACTCTGTAAGCAGCATTTGAGAGCTGCTGGGACTGGACACCGACATTGTTTCCTCCAAAATTCCAGTAGATTTTTTGGTGTTCTGGGCCCCAGGGATTTACTACGCTGTTTTCTAAAGAGCTGTTGACTGCCCGTCAGGTCTGCATTTGGAAAGAACGCGTGCTGGCCCTGGTGTGACCACAGCAGATGTGTGTCCTGCAGAGCTGCTCCTGACACACCCAAGAAGGCCACCTGCCTTCTGTGACCTTGGTAGCTCATTTGCAAATTACTTGTGATCCACTGTTTGAATTTTCCTCTCCAAAGAGGGAAAATTCTGGAGACTTGTATATGTATCTGATACATGCACACACATGCAAATCAGAGAGCGTACCCAAAAGTCTATGGAGAGATGGAATGAAAAGAGTTTATTTTGGTACAGGAAAATTTCGAAATCTATGCATACAAGGGGGGTATTCAAAAAGTTCATGAAGGGGCTGGCGCTGTGGCATAGAAGGTTAAGGCTACCGCCTGTGGTGCTGGCACCCCATGTGGGCGTTGGTTTAAGTCCAAGCCGATCCTTTTCTAATCCAGCTCGCTGCTAGTGCACCTGAAAAAGCAGCAGAAAATGTCCTAGATATTTGGGTCCCTGCACCCACGTGGAAGACCTGGAAGAAGCTCCTGGATCCTGGCTTTGGGCTGGCGCAGTCCTGGCCACTGTGGCCATTTGGGCAGTGAAGCAGTAGATGGAAGATTGTCTCTCTCTTTCTCTCCTGGCCCCTTCTCTCTCTCTCTCTCTCTCTCTCTCTCTCTCTCTGCCTCTGCCTCTGCCTCTGCCTCTGCCTCTCTGTAACTCTGCCTTTCAAATAAATAAATACACCTGTAAAAAAATAAAATAACGAAGTAAGGTGCTGCTTCACAACTGGAATCTTTAAAAAAAAAAAAGGTGCTTTTGTAATCAAGCTGATCACGTTTCCCAGCGAGTCCATCGTTTGATCCTCACAGTTGTCTCCTGGCCTTGGTGTCATCTCACATAATCATGAACAGAGCGGCGGCGTGGGGGCAGAGGCAGGCCCACAGCCCAGGCTCGGAGCCCCTGCCTGCTGCGATCTTTCATTTTGTTGCACAAGAGAGAGAGGAGTGGCCTCGAGTTCAGGCTTTGAAGTGTCTCATTCCTGAGTTGGTGTCGAATAGTCCCTGGGTAGTACGGGATGTTTAAAAGCGTGGCTTCTGTAGTCGGAGTCTGGGGCTTTGAGTTCCGGAGCTTTCCTTTGTTCAGCTGCATGCATGAACTTGGGCAGACTCCTTAGCATCTCTGCCTCAGTTTCCTGGTTCATAAAACATGTGTGTTAATAATAGTGCCTGCGTCATAGGGTTTCGTGATTTGTCTAGCTAGCTACCCACCTACATATATTTATATGTAGTTTTCACCCTCTGTCTTTGTAGAAATGTACATAATATGTATAATCTATACATATCCACATACACATATTTATAGTCACAGACACACAGATAGATAGGAAATGAGATAGTAAATATAAAACACTTTGAACTGTAGCCTGACATATAGTTATGATACGTATGTGTTAATTTAATTATTATTTTTCTAGTCCCCAAAGTCTGGTTTTCATAGGGTTAAAACATCATAAAGTTAGATGTTAATTGGCACAGCTTTTGAAAATATTAGATATTGATTCTGCAGATGAAATACTTTAGAATTGCTTTATCTGTCATGGCTTTGAGTCTAGGTTCTGATCAGAGATGAGCACTTCAGGCCTGCCTCTGTACATTGATTTGAATTTCAGTTTTTATGTTTATGCCTTTAAGAATGTGCGTTATTTTCATCTACTTAAAAGGGAGAGAGAGAGAGAGAGAGAGATATCTTCCGTCTGCTTGTTCATTCCCCAAATGGCTGTTAATTGTCAGGACGTCAGGACTGGGCAACACTTGAGCCAGGAGCTAGGAACTCCAACTGGAGCTCCTAGTGGCTGACAGAGGCCCCAGCACTTGGACCGTCATCCGCTGCCTCCCAGAATGCTTTAGTAGGAAGCAGAGTGGCTGGGACTCAAGCCAGAGCTCTGATAGGCAATGGCAGAATCCTAGGCGGTGACTTAACACACTGTTCCACGATGTCCACCCCAATACCTCTTCTGTGTTGACACAGACGATAGTGAGGGAACTAGTCCTACTCTTTGGGGTATTAAAAAATTTACCTTCTCTTGAAAGGGTAAAATATTAGGACTGGCGCTGTGGCAGAGGGAGTAAAGCCCCAGACTGTGGCACTGGCATCCCATACGGGCACTCTGGTTCGAGTCCCAGCTGCTCTACTTCTAATCCAGCTCCCTGCTAATAGCCTGGGAAAGCAATGGAAGATGGCCCAAGTGCTTGCGTGGGAGACCAGATGAAGCTCCTGGCTCCTGGCTTTGGTCTGGCCTAACTGCGGCTGTTGTGGCCATTTGGGTAGTGAATCAGCAGATGGAAGATCTCTTTCTCTCCGTCTCTCTCTTTCTTTCTCTAACTCTGCCTTTCAAATAAATAAGTCTTTTAAAAAAGAAAAAGAAAGGGTGAAATGCCGATGGGAGTAAATGCAGGTGTATTATTGCTGCTCATATTTTTGGACAGCATTAACAGATTTTCAGACCCTGCCTAAGCAGTTTAGGGGTCTGGGGCAAGAAGGCGAACGAGAGACGGCATATCTTACATCTGCAGATTAAAGGTGGGGAATCGGGGTGCCCCTCATCTTCTGTGGTCTGGAAGCAGACTCTGTGCACCATACACAGAGGATGGCGGCGGGGCTTCAGACCTCGGGCCGCCTCATCCCGGCTCCTTCATCTCCCCGGCACCACTGGCAGCTTATTCCCAAGGTGGTTCTCTCTCCCCCTCTGTTCCCTGTCTTTCCTTGGCCAAAGCCCAATTAACTGTGCCTTAGAAATCTCCTTTTTACTTATGTATGTACCTTTAATTTTTTTTTCTTTCTTTCTTTTGTAAAGATTTACTTATTTGTTTGAAAGGCAGAGAGAGAGAGAGAGAGAGAGAGAGAGAGAGAGAGAGAGAGAGAAAGAGAGAGAAAGAAAACGAACTTCCATCCACTGGTTCACTCCCCAAAGGCTACAAGAGCCAGGGCTGGGCCAGGCTGAAGCCAGGAGCCAGGAACTCCATCCATGTCTCCCACATGGGTTGCAGAGGCCCAAACACCTGGGCCATCATCCACTGCCTTCCCTGGAGCATTACAACTTAATTTGTTGGGTTCCTGCCACCCACATGGGAGATGTTTCCTCCTTTCAGCCTTGGCTGTTAGGGGCATTTAGAGAGTGAATTCCAGATGGGAACTTCCTCTCTCTCTATCCCTCTGTGTGTTGGTTCGCTTCTCAAGTAAATTAATTTTTACTAGAACAGGTTAACTGAGACTCTAGAAGCAATATCTTTATCTTCTGTCTGGATGCCTTAGTGACACAATATTTAATACTGCTCATAATCTTTTCAGATCCCACAACGAAAATGATTTGACTGTCGTCATATATTCAGATTCATCTAAATCCATTCTCTCACATCACTTACTGCCCCCAGCGTGGGCATGGCAAAAGATCTGAACCTGAGAACACCCCTTCCTAATCATTACCCATCATAACTTCAAACGGAGCGATGACATGCTGTATAAGGAGCAGAGGGAGCTCGCGGTAGAAGAGCATTAGTGAGATCAATAGGACTCAACCAGAGATGGCCTCCATTAACGGGATGTCGATATGGCCCGTCGCTTTCCACGGCCCTGACATCATGACTGTGTTTTCTCCCTGAGACTCCGGGAGAGAAGAGCTTTGCTTACCGTAATCGCTGCGCTGCCGTCACTGCCAGGACGAGGTCTTCTTGGCTGTTTTGCGTGGTCATCACTACTGGTGTCAGCCCGTCTTTTTTGGTACCTAACCCCTGATCCTAGCTTACCCCAGTGTGAGTGTTAAGGTCAGTAAACTGGACACAACTTGCAGTAAGCTGTGGCTTCTAGAAATCGCTGGTGGTCGCCGCTGCTCAGAGAATAAAATGAGAGCAGGCAGAGCTTCAGTCAGATTATACACACAATCAGGTGTTACGTGTCTTGTTAACGTCTGATCCCCAGCTATCCTGGGAGCTCCTTACCAGCAGGGGTGTGGATTTTGTCTGCTCTTGTCTTCCCATCACCTGGTATGATAGAGTGGGTGGCAGCTTGAGGGCACTGAGTGAGTTTCTGAGTGTGTTTGTAATTTTGCACGAAGTTGTGGGAGCTGTCTGCCTTGGAGCTTCCTGGGCCAAGGGCCTGGTGAACAGACCCCATGCTCAGGAACCTGCCGATACCACTGTTGCTTCTAGAACCACGCTGGGCAAATGAGAGGCCCTGACCGCACCCTTCCACAGCCAGGCAGTGAGGAAGGAAGGGACAGCTGGCGGCCCTGCTCAGCGACCGCAGAGACCTCACACAAACAGCCCTACTTCTGGCTCACTTGTGCCTTTTGGTCCTGCGTGAGTGTGTCTGCTCAGTGTACCCCGCCCTTAGAAACCTAATCACTGAGGAGTGTGAAGTGTGGTTGTTAATACCCCAGCCTCTGCTGGAGAGAGCGCTATGAGCGCTACTGTATCCGCGCCTCCGCAGTTTTGAACGCTCTTTGGAAGAATATAATATAGGCAAAGATTATTCAATGCCAAATATCAGTTGCCATTTGTAAATAACCGGTTGTGGTTAAGAGTAAGGCTTTAGGGGCCGGCACTGTGGTATAGTGGGTAAAGCCGACGCCTGTAGTGCTGACATCCCATATGGGCACTAGTTCGTATCATGGCTGCTCCACTTCCCATAAAGCTCCCTGCTATGACCTGGGAAAGAAGTAGAAGATGGCCCAAGGCCTTGGGCTCCTGCACCCACATGGGAGACCCAGAAGAAGCTCCTGGCTCCAGGCTTTGGATCAGCACAGCTCTGGATGTTGCGGTCAGTTGGGGAGTGAACCAGGAGATGGAAGACCTCTCTCTCTCTCTCTCTCTCTCTCTCTGTGTAATTCTGACTTTCAAATCAATCAATCAATCTATAAAAACAAAATAAAAAAAAGTAAGCCTTTAGTGATGCATCCTTTTCCACCTCTGTGGACCAGTTTCCGTATCTGTGAAATGGGTGTGATCTTCCTTCAAAACATGACTTGTAGGAATAAGTGAGATGACAAAAATGATATGTCTAGCTCTGTACCTGTTAAACTTAATACCAGTTGAAATGTCATAGTCTTTAGTTCTAAAGTTAACATATTTACTTAGAGAAGAGTAATCTGCAGCTCACAGGTATTTCTTGCAACTGTAGAATTCTAGAACAGGGATCGTAGGTTTTGAAGATTTTTCTAGTATTTCTACCTGTTGCAATGAGCACCACATCTGAACAGCCCCAAACGAAGACTGAGTTTTCCTGTGGTGCTTGCCTCGGCGTGCAGGAGCAGTTTCTTTGTTTCCTGTTTCCTGTCCGCTTCTCACTCTCTGATGTGCCAGGGAGGCTGTATTACGTGCTTGGTGTTGGGATGAACAGGGACCCCTGCTTTATTTGGGGGATAGGCATTCTTGCTTTGATATTTTTAAGATTAGTGTGTGCTCCTTGTGGAGAATTTGGCAATCAGGAAGTAGATGGAGAATGATACTAAATTACCTGTAATGACGCAGTGATAGGAAGCTGTTGGTAGCAGAATGCTATTTTTCCTCCCAGTTTTTGCTGCATAGTTTTAAGAAGATGTTCATCTTGGCATCTTGCTTGTTCACTCAGGACTGCAATGTTAGTGGGTTTTCGTGTCATTCAGTTTCCTCTGAGGGGTGGGCATTTGGCTCAGTGGTTAAGGTACCGCTTGGGATGCCTGCGTCCCGTGTCAGACAGCCTAGGTTCAAGCACTGACTGTATTCCCAGCTCCAGCTTCCTTCTCTTGTAGGCACTGGGAGGCAGTAGTGATGGCTCCCTGCCGCTCATGTTGGGAACCTGAGTAGAGATCCCAGCTACTGGCCTTGGCCTGGCATAGCCCTGGCTGGTGCAGGCATTCAGGGTGTAAACCAGTGGATGAGAGATCTCTGTCTCTGTACGAGGATTGCCGTCTCTGCTCTTTCAATCTTGTAGTGGTATCTTTTGAACATAGATTCTAATGGTCACCAAATACCCCATGTGCCTCTTTATCTTTCTAGCTTCCTGGTTTGTCGGGTTAGAATTGTCAGACAATGGTGTTAGGCAGTGGCCTGTGAACACAGCACACAGGTGCCACTCTCGGGCCTCTGCAGCCAGGAGCTGTTGCATTTCCTTCACTCCTCCCCTTGCGCCAGTGAACTTGGAGGTGGCATTGTGGTCTGATGGAGGGGGGCCGTCAGTCTGTTTTCAACTTTTTCTGAGTGAAATTAATGTTCATCGACTTAAATCATTGAGACCCACAATGTTGAAGCAACTTCTGTTCTTTTCCTGATGGTTTGCAGAGTGTGTCTTGTTTTCTAATGGTGTTGATTTGCTGTTACACTGTTTTTCAGTCTTTGCCATTTCAGCCCCTGGACTGTTACTCCCCATTTCTCCTTAGTGTGCTAACTAGTCACTTCTTTCTACACAGAGAATGCATCCGAATGCATGCTTTGAAAGTAAAGAATAAGGAAAGTTTACTACTTTGCAGTCTGTTTTTGTCTCTTTTCTGTTTTTTACTTACATCAAACTCGTCCCTCTTTCAGACTGCAGAATTTTCCCTGGGTGGTGCAGAGTGGACGGACCGGGAGAGCTCCCTGCTGCTGCAGAGACTGGGAGGGAGGGTGGGAGAAGAGGGCTCGCGGGTGCCTTCGCTTGGTGTGAGGGTCGGAGGGGAATGCACTGCCTGCAGGCAGAGTGCCCTTCTGTGGAGCCTTGGTGCGTATAAGACAGATTGTTCTTCAAGGGCCCTGAAGGACAAAAGAGAATCCATTAACCCTGTGGGCAGAAATCTGAGGCTCGGGAAAATCATTCACTTGGCAAGAGGGACTTTAGAAGGTCATGGGTGCCAATTGTCAGTGTTTGTGTTCTTCCTCTAAATTATTCTTAATGAGCTCCACAGCAGCTGGGCCTCCAGTGTAGTGAGATGGCACAGCGGGGGCTCTGGGGTGTGGTGAGCGGACACCACCCTGCTTTGGCTGAAGTAGAGGCAGGGCTCTTGAGAAAGATCCAGAAGGGGACCGTGATGAGCTGGACGGAGTTCTCCCGGGGAGCCTGAGGAGTATTCACAGAACTGCAGTTCAGGTGCAGTGAAGGAGGAAAGTGAATTGGGCGCGTGGGCGTCGAATGGAGTGTTCTGAGAGGACAGCCTAGGTGACTAAGAGAGATCTGTAGAGACTACAGAGTCTGCTGTTCAGATGTGTGTAACAGTATCCGAGGGGCAGGTGTTCTCTGCGGCTGTTACGATGCTACGTGGAACTCCCGCGTCCCCTGTCGGAGTGCCTGGTTCCAGTCCTGGCTGCATTCCCAATTCCCTCTTCCAGCTAATGGGCACCCTGGAAGGCAGGAGGTGATCACTGCCACCCATGTGAAACCTGGATAAGCTTCCTGGCAGCCCAGCCTTCTCTGTCGTAGGCATTGGGATGTGAACCAGTGGATGGGAGATTCTGTCTTGTGTCTCTGTCAGTCTCTGTGTCTGTCTGTCTGTCTGTCTCTTTCAAATAAATAAAAACATAAATAATTTTTAAAAATGGACAGTATTTGAGCTGACATTGTTGTCAAGAGGATGTGGAGTACTGGTCAGACGACGGAGGCTCCGCCTCAGCCTGATGGACAGCCTGACTGATTGGCAAATGTGCGCGGATTCCTCTAGGTGAACCCAAACGCAACCAACCCAGACACCTGGAAGCTGCAGAGCAGTGCATTCCCTGGGGGAGTCCTGGGGGCTCTTTGTGAATGGGAACCTGTGGATAATCTTGGCAGAGTCGTTCCTGTGAATTGTGAACAAGGCCCTCTGCAGGGAACAGACCAGGAGGTTCCTGAGACGGCGGTAGGTTTTTGTCAGTGGCAGTCATGCTTAATCAGGGGCAGTTTCTCGGCCACCCCTGCTCCTACCCCAGGACGTTTGGCAGTGTGGAGACATTTTCATCATCGTAACTGGGGGACACGCTGGCACCCAGTGGGCCGAGGCCAGGGTGCTGCCCACCACCCAGCAAAGCTACAACAAGGAGTCTTCCACTCCAGTCCCCAGTGGGAATGCGGCTGAGGTTGTGGAGCCTCGGGAGAGAGAGAGAGAGCAAACCAGGGAACCTGACTTGATGTGAAAAACGAGACAGAAGCTGGAAGAAAATGAAACTAAGCTCGTTTGTGAAGTGGCTCCCAGGCCCAACCCCGAGGTGGGTGATAGACAGGGCGCCTGCCTCACTGAGGTTGTGGGGTCAGCAGTCGCTGCAGTCCTAGCTGGCCGAGGATAAACTTCAGACCTCCCTGAGCCACAGGGACCGAAAAAGGAAGAAGATTAACAAGTTCTTGCCTTGTTGGCTTCTGTGAAACTCACGTGGGAAAAGGTGAGTAAACAAGTGGACTGGTGCCAGGCAGGCTTCAGATGCCCAGTAAATGGTAACCAGTGTCAGTGCAGAAATAAAATCGAAGAGGTATCTGCAGATAAGGCTGCTGCCTTCAGTGCCAGCATCCCATATGGGCACCGGTTCGAGTCCCGGCTGCTCCACTTTCTGATCCAGCTCTCTGCTATGGCCTGAGAAAGCAGTGGAAGATGGCCCAGGTCCTTGAGCCCCTGCATCCACATGGGACACACAGAAGAAGTTCCTGGCTTTGGATCAGCACAGCTTTGGCTGTTGCAGCCATCTGGGGAGTGAACCAGCGGATGAAAGACCTCTCTCTCTCTGCCTCTGCCTCTCTGTAACTCTACCTTTCAAATAATTAAATAAATCTTAATAATAATAAAAAAGATGTCTACACCACAATGTTTGCATTGGTTATCGCTGAGAGCTGCAGTCCGAACGTCCCCAGCAAAGCTGCAGCTGCAAGTGAACCCCACTGCCAGAATTCCCAGGGTGGAACGCGGCGTCTGGAGGTGAGCTCTCTGGGAGGTGGAGGACGTTCCTGAGTGACAAGGGTGAGACTCGAATCCAAGGATCTTCTCCAGGAGAGGAGAGCCCGGAGTCATGTGATGCCCGACGCTGCCGTGGGCTGTGCCGAGGGTCCCTCCCCGGCAAGCTGGGCCTCACCAGAAGTGGCTGCCAGACCTGGAGCTTCCCAGCCTTCGGCCCCGTGAATCAAATAAATGTTTGTTCCTCAGCAGTTACGCAGTCTGTGGTTTGAGTGCAGCGACAGAATACGGGCTGGGACCCTTGGTGGTGGGTTTTAGCTTTGTTTCCTAGATTATCTTGACGATTTTTCAAACTGCAATATATGTTACTTTTATTTATTGTTTAAAAAAGATTTATTGATTTATTTGAAAATCAGAGTTACAGATATAGAGTGAGAGACAGAGAGATCTTCCATCTCCCCTGATGGCCACAATGGCCGGTGCTGGGTCAGGCTGAAGCCAGGAGCAAGGAGCTTCCTCTGGGTCTCCTACATGGGTACAGGGCCCCAAGCACTTGGGCCATCCTCCACTGCTTTTCCTAGGCTGTTGGCAGGGAGCTGGATCAGAAGTGGAGCTAGCAGTGGGGACTCAAACTGGTGCCCCTATGGGATGCCAGTGACACAGGCGGTGGCTTAACCTGCTACACACAGTGCTGGCCCCTGTATCACTTTTATAAGAAAATAATAAACTGTTTAACATCAATTCAAAAGGAAGTGTCAAGTTCTGTGTCACAAAGTCTAAGTTTTCTTCTCTTTTTCAGAAAGCTAGGTTATCCATATCACAGAACCATCAGATATTTGCAGCTGCTGCCTAATTCGTGAATGTGGAAAGCTGTGACTCTGTTACTGGAAAGAAATAGAAATGAGAAAATGGTTTTGACTTATAGATGTTATATGAGAATTTATAGTATATAAATACAGATTTTTATATTAAAATATAAATATATGTCATCAAATGTGAATACTTCAAAAAGTTCATGGAGAATAGAATTAAAAGATAAATTTGTTTCAGTCTAAAACATAATCTTTTCATAATACACATTTTCCATCAACGTTTTGGAAAATCCTTATATCTTTAAGCTTAATCCTGTAAAACACTTTGTTTCACTAGATAACTCCCATTCTCTGACAATGCTTATTACATAATTTATTATTTTGCTTCCAACTTTGCTTTAGACATCCTGAAATTCTAAGCTAAGTTTTACACTCATCAAGGAAATGGTATTGACTTTTAGAATTGGAATGTTTATTTTCTCTGTTTCTTCCCAATTTCCCCCTATTTTTATCATTTCCTTTCCATTTTGTTATATGTGCCTCTTGGTAAGCTGTCTGAGATGCTTTGTGGAGTGAGGCAAGATATAAATTCAATAAATAAAATATGACTGAACCACTTATGCACAAAATCTTCTTGGGACCGAGCCTAAACATTACTTATATAAAAAGATCTGATTCCCTCCCTCCTTTGGGAATATTGTTTGCTTGCTCCCTCACATCGTACTCTGCTTTCAAAAGGTTCCTGAATTTTCGTTAACAGAAGGCTAATGGGTCTAGATTCAGCAGGTCAGGCTGCCATTGCAAAGTGTGGCCGTGACATAGAAGGGTCCACGCCTGCTTCCTCTGGCTGAGGGTCTTTGCAGCTGAGCAGAGGTTAGAGGAGCATGGTGTTCTAGGTTCTGGAGCCACATCTGAGATCTGCTGGCCCAGTGCTTCCCTGCCTGGGTGATGCTGGTGATGTTGGGGGACAGTTTAGGTTGTCACAGCTGGGGCGGTTCTGCTGGTGTGTGGGGTGGAAGCCAGGGCTGCTGCTGAATACCTTTCCGTGCCCAGGACAGCCCCACACCCGAATGGCAACCCTGCCACAGCTGTCACACACATGATACTGGGCAGCTTTGTCCACCTGCCTTTGGGGAGTGTGGAAGGATCAGTTTCCCAAAGAGGGCGATAAGCCCGGCAAGCTACAGGTGACTTAGAGTGTCCGAGCACCGGATCTTTGGTCAGAGGGGATCAGCCAGGTTGGTTTGATCCCAGGCCCCTGGTTGTACAGAGATGAATGACAAGGCTCATTCACCGTGAAGCCTGAATCTTATGAGAAATAGACTTGCAGAAGAGCCGCCTTGTTCTTGTCTGCTGAACTTGTGCTGGGATCTCTCATCTTGACACGTTTGTGGCTGAGAAAAGACTTCCTAGAGAAGAGCCAGTAGACGTTAGAGTCCAAGGCCTCTCCCCTAGACTTAAAGTGGATCCAGCTGAATTCACCTTGTTCTCTCAGCCCTCACCTTCCTCGGTGGTTCCCGCAGTGCCAGATGTGTTCAAGGTGGGAAGAACTCAAGACTCGGACCTCTTGTCTCCTGGCTGTGTAGGAGGGTCTGAAATGTTTACTATAATGGGACTTTAAATGGATTTCTTAAAAGATTTATTTGAAAGGCAGGGGATTAGACGTGGGGGGGAGGTGGATCTTCCATCTCCTGGTTTACTCCTCAGATGCCTGCACCAGCCAGGGCCAAGCCAAATGAAAGCCAGGAGACCAGAGCTCAGCCTGGGTTTCCCAGATGGGTGGCAGGAACCCAGTTACGTGAAGCATCCCGGCTGCCACCCAGGGGGCGCGTTAGCAGGAGGCTGCAATCTGGAGAGGAGCGGAATCTAACCTGGGTCCTCCTGTATGCATCTCAGATGGAGGCATCTCAGGCAGGGTTGTAACTGCTATACTGAACGGCCACCCCCAGGGTTTCAGGAGTGACCCTCAGAAGTTCTGAAGGGAGTAGGATGGACGTTTGTGCATTCATTCCTTTGTGTGCTTCCCCTGTGCCAGGCGTAGTTTCACACCTGGGGACCCTCTGCTGAGTGAGACCGAGTGGTCTCTGCTGCTGGAGGGCTTGCATTCTAGATATTAATTGTATTGACCTCAGTGCCGTGCCATGCCCAGCGCCAAATCACCCTGCATCCCATTCTCATCTTTAACTAGGCATTGTTTAGTTGTTAAACCTGCAGGTGACAGCATCACCCAGGTAGCACAAACAGCATAGAAAGCCTGTGTTCACCACCCACTCAGCAGCTCCCAGCTGGCTGCCCACGGCTCCTGCTCAGTGTAGGCACGGCTTTAGCCGATCACCCTCACCAACTTCTGCTTGGTCTGAGAAAAGCTGCTGTCTACTTGCTCATCAGCTGTCTGTGAGAACTTTACCTTACATCGTCACTCTGGTAAACACTCTCTAAAAGAAGAAAAATTATCTGCTAGAGTCCTGCACACCTACTTCTAGCTTCCTTTTGAGGCGCAGTAGCTCAGAGACTGATACACCACTTCCTAACCGGATTCTCTTCAACCTTTCAGCAGTGGGTAGGCAGCTGCTTTTCTCTGACTTTCCTCTCTGAAAAGTTACTCCAACATAATATCATTGCCAGATATATTCCTCATAGGCTTCTCTAAGAAATGGCGTGCTTTTGGAGCTCGACAATACTGGTTGGATTAATGAATGTGAGCTCTTTAGGAACTGCTGACTCCACAAATGGTCTCTTTATAAGATCTGCAGGAACAATTTTCATATTAAAACAAAAAACCAGTCTGCTTCTTCCCACAGCCTTCACATAATGATCTGGAACATATTTTAATCTTGTTTATGGCAGAAAGAAAAAGGCGTCATCACATTTTTCCTTTGGGTGTTCATTGTTTGCCCCTTGTTCATAGGAGTTCTTTGTCTGTGGTGAATGTCGCTGCTTTGTCTGTGCTGAAAATAGCTTCCCCTTCTGTCCTTGCTTTCCTCTTGGCTTCATTTATGTGTCTTTTGCATTGCAGAAATGCAAGATGGCCCTACAGCCCAAGCTTTCTATTTTTTCCTCTGTAGTTTTTTTATTTTCTGTTTCATATAAAAATATCTACCAGATCCCTAAGTTATATAAGTATTCTGAAATTTCTTCTCAGGTTTTTAAATTCGATTTTCTAGTTAATCACTGGAGCAGGTCCTTATTTTCTTCTGGTTGGGTAGCCCATTTGGTCACACGCTTGAATTTTCCGGCCCTCTGGAGTGAGTGACCCCTCTGTCTGTGTTCATGTCCGCCAAGGTTTCCTGTTCTGCTGTCTGCTCTGTTCACAGGCTGTTGTCCGTGATGTCTGAACTCATTGTCTTTAGTGGGAATTAAGACAGTGAAGACCTCATTATTCTTGTTTTTTTTTTTTTTACAGTTTCCTTGTTTATTTCCAGATTTGTATTTTTCAGTATATGTAATTATGAATCATTGCATTCATTGAGCTCCAAAAGCTCATTTGGAGTCTGACTGGAATGAATCTTCTGATTCACAGGAGTGGAATGTGTTTTTATTCATTCAAACTTTTATGCTTTTTAATCTGCTTTTATTGTCTTCTTCATACAGGATGCATACCTTTCCTAAACATTTTGTAGTTTTTTAATACATGGTATTTAAAAATGTTACCCTATCTGCTTGACTGTTACTGTACAGATAGGTTATTAATTTTCTAGTGTATTGTCTACTTCATAGCATTTATTGTTGACCTTCCTGGTCTGTTTCCTGTCTTGCATGTAAGCGCAAGGTGGACTGTAAGTCCTTGCTGTCTGTGTTTGTCCTACATCCCAGCAGGCTAACTGAATGAATGGATGGATGGATGGATGGATGAATGGATGGATGAATGAATGGATGGATGGATGAATGGATGGGTGAATGAATGGATGGATGGATAGATGGATGGATGGATGGATGATGGATGGATAGATGATGGATGAATGGATGGATGATGGATGGATGGATAGATGGATGGATGGATGGATGAATGGATGGATGGATGGATGAATGGATAGATGGATGATGGATGGATGGATGGATGAATGGATGGATGGATGGATGAATGGATGAATGGATGGATGAATGGATGGATGAATGGATGGATGGATGATGGATGGATGGATGATGGATGGATAGATGATGGATGGATGGATGATGGATGGATGGATAGATGGATGGATGGATGATGGATGGATGGATGGATGAATGGATGGATGGATGGATGATGGATGGATGGATGATGGATGGATGATGGATGGATAGGTAGATGGATGATGGATGATGGATGGATGGATGATGGATGGATGGATGATGGATGGATGGATGATGGATGGATGATGGATGGATGGATGAATGGGTGAATGGATGGATGGATGGATGGACAGATGGATGGATGGATGGATGGATAGATGGATGATGGATGGATGACGGATGGATAGATAGATGGATGATGGATGGATGGATGATGGATGGATAGATGGATGGATGGATGGATGATGGATGGACAGATGATGGATGGATGAATGGATGGATGGACAGATGATGGATGGATGGATGGATGGATGATGGATGGATAAATGATGGATGGATAGATGGATGATGGATGGATGGATGATGGATGGATGGATGGATGGATGATGGATGGATGGATGATGGATGGATGGATGATGGATGGATGGATGGATGGATGATGGATGGATGGATGATGGATGAATGGATGGATGGATGGATGAATGGGTGAACGGATGGATGGATGGATGGACAGATGGATGGATGGATGGATGAGTATGCAGAGTCCCAGAGGAGTCAGTGATCTTCTCTGCTTCCCCTTGCCTTCCTTTGTGCTGGCGTTTCTAACACGCACCCAGCTTTTACATCCTTAACTGACTGCTTTAAATAAGTTGGGATAGTCCCCATATTTTCTTAACTTTTTAAAAGCAACTTCATTAGAATAAATTTTATATGTCATAAAAAATCCATTTAAGTGCAGATGTCGTTAGTTTTTAGTAACTATTAAGTGGTAGAACCATGGCTATAATCAGATTCAGAACATTTTTACCCCCTAATGGGGTCCTTCATGTCCATTTGTAGTTAATTCCTGTTTCTCTCCTCACCTGCAGCCTCAGGCCACCATCAGTTTACGTTTGGTTGTTGGACATTAGGCTGTTTCCACGTTTTGCTGGCTGTGAGTGATAGGAGAAAGCTCAGGAAGTTTCTGGCGGGGCGGGCGTTTGGTGCAGTGGTTCAGATGCCGCATGAGATGCCCGCATGTCATATCAGGTGTCTGCCTTCGAATCCTGCATCTGATTCTGGTTCCTGCTTCCTGTTAGTGTGAATCATGGAAGGCAGCAGCTGAGAGCTCAACTACTTGGGTCTCTGCCACCCATATGGAAGACCTGGATTGAGCTCCTGGCTCCTGGCTCTGCCTGGCCGATCCTGACTGTTGTGGGCACTTGGGGAGTGAACGTGCAGATGGCACATCTCCCTTTCTGTCTTTTTTTTTTTTTTTTTTTTTTGACAGGCAGAGTGGATAGTGAGAGAGAGAGAGACAGAGAGAAAGGTCTTCCTTTTTGCTGTTGGTTCACCCTTCAATGGCCGCTGCGGCCGGTGCATGGCGCTGATCCGAAGCCAGGAGCCAGGTGCTTCTCCTGGTCTCCCATGCGGGTGCAGGGCCCAAGGACCTGGGCCATCCTCCACTGCACTCCTGGGCCATAGCAGAGAGCTGGCCTGGAAGAGGGGCAACCGGGACAGAATCCAGCACCCCGACCGGGACTAGAACCCGGTGTGCCGGCACTGCAAGGTGGAGGATTAGCCTGTTAAGCCACGGCGCCGGCCTTCCCTTTCTGTCTTGTTTTCTGTCTTTCTACCTTTCAAATAAGTAACAGTTTTTTAAAAGTTTATGGAAAAATGGAATTCAAAGATAAGTATATTTTGGTGCAAAAATTTTGAAATCTGTACACATGAGAAATGTTCATGATCATATCAAGTACATATTCTGGAAGAACTATGCATGATTTTCAGTTGTTTCTCCACCAAGATAAACATTATCATTTAATTCCATTTTCCATGAGCTTTTTGAAGTGTCCACATGCTGCTGTGAACCTCACATAAAAGTCTGCGTGGGCGTAACTTTTCATGTCTCTTCAGTAGGTGCCTCGTAGTGGAATTGCTGGTTCATTTTATGTTTTTTTTTTTTTTTTTTTTTTTTTTTTTTGACAGGCAGAGTGGACAATGAGAGAGAGACAGAGAGAAAGGTCTTCCTTTTTTCCTTTGGTTTATCCCCCAATGGCTGCTGCGGCTGGCGCATGGCGCTGATCCGAAGCCAGGAGCCAGGTGCTTCTCCTGGTCTCCCATGCGGGTGCAGGGCCCAAGTACTTGGGCCATCCCCCACTGCCTTCCCGGGCCATAGCAGAGAGCTGGCCTGGAAGAGGGGCAACCAGGACAGAATCCGGCGCCCCAACCGGGACTAGAACCTGGTGTGCCGGCGCCGCAGGCGGAGGATTAGCCTAGTGAGCCGCGGTACCGGCCCATTTTATGGTTTTTGAAAATGTCCCAAACCATTTTCCCAAGTGGCTGCACCTTCTGTATTCCCAGCAGCAGGGAGTGCAGATAACAGTTTTTCCTTCCTTAACCCTTCTCCCGATTTCTGCGTATTTGAGAAGTGTTGTTTATACTGCGGTACACTTTACATATGCTAAGGTGCTCACGTCTTGAGCATACAGCTCAGTGGGTTTTGACAGATGTAAACGTGCATGTCCATAGCCACCAATGATTTCTGTCACCATTGATGAGCACTGTTTATTCTAGAATCTCATAAACCAAATCATTTAGTGTGTAGCCTTTGGCATTGGCTTCCTTTGCTCTGGGTTTCATCTTTGTTTTTGCGTCGATCTCAGTGTCTCTCTGTCATTTCTGTGGATGCAGCACTTTTCGTATGTTCAGCTGGTGGCAGGCGTTGGAGCAGTTTTTAGTTTAAGGTTATTAGGAAGAAAGTTGCTACTTAATGTTTCTGTGGACCTGATTCCGTTGGTCTTGTAAGAATACCCCACAGTGTAATTGTTAATCGTAGGGTAGTTGTGTGTTATTTACTGATTTTTGTCTGATGCTCAGTCACCTTAGAAAATTCTTAAGGATCATAGTTTTGAAAATATCATGTCTTTTATTTTCTGTACAGTTTTACAAATTGCTGATGTATCTAATTTGATCTTTATGTGATACTCCTACTGGTTAATTTTCTTGTGCAGAATCTCTGAGATATTCAGTAGTATCTTAATACTAACGGGGATATTTGGCATTCTTGTTTCTGAAATGGTTTTGGTTCATTATCATGTAGTGTGTTTTTGCAACCTTTGTCATATTTATAAAGGTTTTTTTATTTTCTTTCCTTTTGCTTAGTTACTGAATTTCTTTTTTTTTTTTTTTTTAAGATTTATTTACTTATTTGAAAGAGTTACATAGATAGAGAAGGAGAGGCAGAGAGATAGAGAGGTCTTACATTCAATGGTTCACTCCCCAGATGGCTGCAACAGCCAGAGCTGTACTGATCTGAAGCCAGGAGCTTCTTCTGGGTCTCCCACGTGGGTACAGGAGCCCAAGGACTTGGGCCGTCTTCTACTGCTTTCCCAGGCCATAGAGAGAGCTAGATCAGTTGTGTAGCAGATGGGATTCAAACTGGAGCCTATGTGGGATGCCGGCACTGCAGGCGGCAGCTTTACCCACTACGCCACAGTGCCGGCCCCTTACCGGCCCCTTAGCTACTGAATTTACCAAATATATTGTGGAAATTCATTTGCTTTTCCTCCTTAATTGTTGCATAATAAATTATATTTATAGATTTCCTGAAAATGAACTCTTGGCATCCCTGAAATAAATCTTTAAAAAGAGCTAAGGTAGGAATAGGATTCTATTGGAAAGGAAATCTAAATGATCCACAGACATGAAAAGATACTCAGCTTTAGGTTCAGTCTGGAACATGCATATTGAAACAACATTGATATACCTCTTCTTATCCGTCAGGGAAAAGCATGATGATCCTCAGTGCTGAGAACGCAAGAAAAGTACTTACCAGAAGGAATATGAATTGTTACAGCCTTTGGGGAAAACTGATTGGCCAAATATTTAAAAACTAACAGTATGTGTAGTTGTTAGATCATCAGTGTCATTGATTCAAGTGTAGGAATACAATAATTGTTCCATATTATTCTGTAAGAGAAGAAATAGAAAACCATGAAGCCCATCAGTACAGCAGTGAACAAAACCTATGTCATGTACTCATCATGGAATTTAGCCAAGTAACAAGAAGAGCAAATTAGAGCTTGACTTACTGATCTGGAGGAGTTTCTTAGATTTTTTAAGAAATACATTTATTTATTGAGATGGAGAGAGAGAGAGAAACGCTCTGTGTTCTGCTGGTTCACTCTCTGTAAGCCCTCAGTGACTGGGCCTGGGCCAGGCTGAAACTGGCTGCTGGGGACTCCTCCTGGTCTTCTAAGTGCTTCCCAGTGTCTGCACTGGCAGCATGCTGGGGTCAGGGACTAGAACTGGGACCTGAACCCAGGTAAGTCCAGTATGGGCCGTGGATGTCCTAGCTGGCAGCTTAAATGCAAGGCCAAATGCCCGCCTCTGCTTTTGTTTGCTTGTTTGTTTTGTAGTGAAATGAGTGAGTTGGTTAGAAATGTACCTAGTATAATACAGGTTTTATAAGACAATCAGGGGCTGGCACTGTGACAAAGCGGGTAAAGCTGCCACCTGCAGCACCAATATCCCATGTAGGCACTTGTTCGAGTCCTGGCTGCTCCACTTCTGATCCAGCTCTCTGCTATGGCCTGGGAAAGCAGTGGAAGATGGCCCAAGTCCTTGGGCCCCTGCACCTGCATGAGAGACCTGGAAGAAACTCCTGGCTCCTGGTTTCAGATCAGTGCAGCTCTGGCCATTGTGGCCATCTGGTAAGTGAGCCAGTGGATGGAAGACCCTTCTCTCTTTCTACTGCCTCTGCCTTTCAAAATAAACAAACATATAAAGTCTTTAAAAAAAAAAAAGGCAATCACTTGTGCACATGTACTTGTTATCCTGTAGCAAAGGAAAAGATTCGGAAGGTGTCCACTGGAATGCTGATTTCCTGGCCCGAGGAGTGGACATGGCTAAGAGTGGGGTGGAGGGGTTGAGTTGACCAAGAAAAGGAAGGAGATAGAAGAGAAAGAATAGAGAGATACACATGTATATTGGAAAGGAAATTAGTATTTTTAAAGATTTGTTTATTTATTTGAAAGGCAAGCTTAGAGAGAGAAAGACAGAGGGAGAGATTGATTTGATTGATTCTCCATCCTCTGGTTCACTTCCCAAATGGCCTCAATGGCCAGAACTGGGTCAGGCTAAAGCTACAAGCCAGAACTCCCACACGGATGCAGGGCCCCAAGCACTTGGACCATCTTCCACTGCTTTTCCCAGGTGCATTAACAGGGAGCTGCATTGGAAGCAGAGCAGCCAGGACTCAAACCAGTTCTCCTAAGGGATGCTGGCATTGCAGGTAATGGCTTAGCTCACACTGTCACAGTGCTGGCCTCCAAGAGGAAGTTATTTTATTAGAATATGAATATTTACGTAAAATAATATTTATTGCAAGAACTTAAATAATGAAAAAGTTTGGAAACAGCATAAAGATTAGCTTAAAGAAGTGATTTGTACCTGTTGAGTGACATACATTATTTAGAATGTATATTAAATGAAAATTGAAATTTTAAGAGAGTATGTACACTGCCACTCTGTTTTGTGCCAATGTGAGTGTGTGATCATAGGCATTTATTGCTTTTGTCTTTCATGTGATGGGGAAAAGGAGCAGAAGCTATTTCTAGAAGTCTGACTCACTCAAACACTTATAGACATACTCTCTAAGTTGTACTTTTCTTGGGATAGCTGTAATTTAGTGAGATTTCATCAGTGCCTTAATTGAGTGGCAGGCTGATTAGGGGCAGGAATCCTTTCCCAGCAGTCTGTGTGTCACCCTCACGACTTGCAGTAGTTTTGATTCACATCAGGACATCACCATTGCACACGGCCTGCAGAAGAGAAAGGGGGCAGCATTGAAGAGCTCAGGACATGAGCATTTAGAAAGAACAGACCCCTTGGGGGACCTGGGAGAAGCTCCAAGCTCCTGGCTTCGGATCAGCCAGCTCCAGCCATTGCAGCCATTTGGGGAGTGAACCAGTGGACGGACGACCTTTTTGTCTCTGGGCCTCTGCTTCTGTAACTCTGCCTTTCAGATAAATAAATAAATCTTTTTAAAAAGAGAGAACAGGCCCTGAAGTATTATCCCCTGACTTCAGTGCATGGTCCTTACCTGGTACAAGGAGACAGCCTGGACCACCGCTCTGGCCGCGAGGGAAGCAGCAGTTTCAAGGAAGAGGCAGCCAGCCAGGTGGGGCAGGGCCAGGGCTAACCGGGCAGCAAACCTGGCCGGGTTTTCAGAGGTCAGTCTGGGATTTGACTTGATCAGAGTTTGACTGCCTTGGCTTTTGTGTGACCTGGAGCCTCTGTGCCGGGGACGTGCTGGCCAGGGGAGCTCCATGGCAGAGGGAATCTCCCCAGTTAGCAATGTGGGAACTCAACCACTACCTCTCGGTTCTAAGTCATCTCTCAATTTGTACGATAGCTTAGTGACTGGCTGGGGAGGCAAAAACTGGCACTCCCTGTCCCCTAATTAGAGAGTGACTCTGTTCCTGCTGCTGGCCAGGACCCCCCCAGGCCGGTCATCACTGCGGGGGTCCCTCTGTCCAGCACCCTCAGCAGTGGTGAGCGAGGCCCCGTGGGACATTCACACCTCATTTATCAGGAGCAGCTGGATTTTCTGTGTATCCTAGGACAGGTGGGGGGCATGCAAGGCATTAACCAAAGAGGACATGCTGCATGGGCGCCTGCCGCACGTTCATGGGGGAGATGACATGAAAAGATGTTTATGGGTGCAGAAGCTGTTGGAAATCTGTGCACACAAGGTGGCGGGGGTAGGGTGGGTCCAGAGAGTTCATGGGAAGTGCACGCCGTGAAAAATGTGCACCAAAATAAACTCACGTTGTAATTCCATTTTTCCGTGAACTTTTGGAAGGCCTGTCATATTTTGTATTTTTTTTTTCCCAAGGCTACTGAGAGATCCGCATGGAAGAAGGTGTCCCGGAGAGGGCTTGCCCTCCATGGCAGAGGGAGCCTGCCTTGTGTTTTTTGCGTGTGCCCACTCCGGAAATCATTCCAAGAATGCACTTGCATTTAAAATAAACGATCAAGTCAATTTCCAGAAGCAGTGAGCATTACAAAGTGGCAAGCTTGTGCTGCTGCTGTGTTTATGAGTTGTATTAACTGAAGTTGAACCTGACAGGAAAATATTGATCCCTTCTTAAAGCAGAGAAAACACACTTGGAGGTCGGTTGTTTTTCTCCCTGTTATGCTACCATCTAACGTGGTATGCTGACTCCTCAAGGAATCTAAACTGCTTGCTTGAATCCTCCTGTGCTCAGTTGACTAAAACTCTGGGAAGCAGCAGCTGTGTTTTCTTGCAATTGTGGTGCCTGAGCGAGTGCTGACAGAGGAGTGACACACACTGGTACATTTTGGAGTCCTTTATTGCCGGCTGCGGGCTCATGCCAGAGAAGTCTCGACCCCGAAACTTAAAGCAACAGGATTTATTAAGGCAAAAACCACAAGGAAGGGAGGAGGGAATACATGATAACTAGGGTCAAGCTGACCTAAGGCCTCTGCAAAACTAGTACCAACTACAGTCTTCACATTAATCCAGGTGCCGCCAATGTGGTTTAAGCGATCATGCTAGGGAGTTTGTATGCTCTGCCAAGGGGGATGCAGTGGGCTGTCATTGTCCGAGTACTGTTATTGTCTGAGTTTTCCATCATGGTTTCAGACCAGAATCTCATGGTGGGAGGTGCATTCTCAAGATGGAGTCGCGGGTGCTCTAAAACGGAGTCCCTGCTGTCAAGGTGCTACTTCACAATACTGCAGATTTTTGAAAATTGTGTGATGATGGCATTGTCGGCTGAAGTCATTCCTGCCTTTGATGTGGCGCTACCGTGGGTTTGGAGCCCAGGCCTCACCCTGATGCTTGGTAAAGAACCAAAGCCCAGGGCAGTGCTGTGGCACAACAGGTTAAGCTGCCACTTCTTCCATCCCCTATCACAGTGTGGATTCCAGTCCAGGCTCCTCTGCTTCCTATCCAGCTCCCTGCTGCTGCGCCTGGGAAAGCAGTGGAAGATGGCCCAGATGTGTGGGCCCCCGCGCCCACATGGGAGGCTGAGATTGAGTTCTGGTCTCCTGGCTTCGGCCTGTCCCAGCCCAGTGTAAGCCCTTCAGCTGAGCAGACAGTGGACCAAACGGAAGCTAAGTAGGCGAAGTCTGTGTGGCTGTTGCAGGCATCTGGGGAGTGAACCAGTGGTGGGAACATTTCTTTCTCTCTCTCTCTCTCTCTCTCTCTCTGCCTTTAAATTAGGAAATTTAATTAAAAAAATTTTTATTTCTATTTTTTTTTTACTGTAGCTTTAGAGGAGTTTCAGGATGAGATAAGAATAAATATTTTAAATTCTGAAAGTTGAGATATTGTTTTTTTTTCCACAGTGAATCAGAATTGAATTTGGGGATATTTTTTACTTTGGAGAGATGCATAAAATAATTTAAGCAGTATTCACAGAAAATTCCACTTTTCCCCAATTTATCCTATTTACGGCTATGGCGTGTACTATTTCGCTGTACAAAGTAAAAACAGTTTATTCTTGGACTTGGTTCATTTTCTAATTAACCCTGGAAATCACTGAAGGTTACTCTCAGGAGCCGTTATTTTGTGTATATAAATGCAGAACAACATTTGTTTAATCTTACGCTCTGTGTCAAAGATCACATTGAAAAGTACTGTATATTCTAAGTGCATTTTCAAATGCAGCTAAGCTAATGATCCCACTGGAAAATGTTATTTCTCCTTCACTGGTGTGTGACATGCAATTAGATTTTCTTAGCAACTCTTGCTTATAGTTGGAATTTACTTGTGGTTCCAGCAGAGGAAAACATTGAGCTCTGTAGTTTTAGTGCAATTAAATTCTTCTTCTGTCTGGACCTCATCAGTGCAGCAAAGGCGAAACCTGAGCTGGATGGCTGTATGCGGCGGACAGCAGGGAAGACGTGCACGGAGCCTGACCCAGCTGTGGGAGTGATGGCTCTTAGTGGCATGTTGTATCCAAGACAGATGTCACAGCAGCTTTTAATCAGCTGCTGGAAATGAAAAACTACCAGGGTATGCTTGGTCGGTGTACCTAAATTCATTCCGTGTCGGATCAGTAAAGGTGAAACTGGGCACTGCTCCTTATGCACCACGTTCCGGAAGCTGGAGGTGCATAGCTGCCTGAATCCTTCTGATTTTGTGAGGAGGAGGAAAACCTGACGTCCGCTGGCACAGACAGCCCTTCTGCTTCGTGTTGTAGTTTCCTGATTTTTTCCTTATCTGTAAGTTTCTGTCGGAGCAGGTGATTTGCTGGCAAGGGCAAGGCTCTTTGCAGTCCCCACTGTGTGACAAACACGCACTGACAAGAGGAGATTTGCAGCTTTTCTATGCATGAACGTTTTGTCATTGTTTGAGATTTTCAAAGGGTTGAGCATTTTAAAAAATATGTATGTATTTTCCTCTTTTGTTTCAAAGGCGGGGTTGGAGAGAGAGAGGAGGGAGACGAGAGAGAGGCAGGCAGGCAGAGACAGAGAGATCTTCCAATCAGCTGGTTTGCTCCTCAGATACCTGCAACAGCCAGGGCTAGGCTAGGCTGAAGCCAAGAGCCGAGAACTCAATCCAGGTCCCCTCTGGTGGCAGGGGCCAAGGCATTGGACCATCTTCTGCTGCTCTCCCACATGTATTAGCAGGGAGCTGGATTGGAAGGGGAGTGCTCCGAACTGTAACCGGGTATCCAGTACACAATGCAGGAGTCCCAAGCAGGGGCTTAACTGCTATGCCCAGTACCCACCCCAAAAGGTTGAAAATTTAAGAATTCAAAACATTGTTACCAATTCTCAGGAAGTTTGGGGACTCTTGTTTATAGAACAAAGGTGACCCAAGTGCCTGGGCCCCTGCACCCATGGAAGAGACCTGGAAGAAGCTCCTGGCTCTTGGCTTCTGTCTGTCCCAGCTCTGGCCATTGTGGCCATTTGGGGAGTGAACCAGCAGATAGAAGTCTCAGTCGCCCTCTCCCTTTCCCTCTCCCTCTCCCTCACTCTCTCACTCTCTTGTTCTCTGTAACTCTTCCTTTCAGTTAAATAAATCAATCTTCAAAAACAAACAAACAAACAAACAAACAAAAACTGGGGCTGGTGCTGTAGTACAGCAGGTTGATGCCCTGGCCTGAAGCGCCGGCATCCCATATGGGCACCAGTTCAAGACCCGGCTGCTCCACTTCCCATCCAGCTCTCTGCCTCTCCTCTTTCTGTGTAACTCTGACTTTCAAGTAAAAAAAAAAAAAAAGACGTTGTTGCTGTCAAAATAAATAGATGAATAAAAACTTAAAAAAACAAAACAAAGAAACAACGTTCTGTGTCTGTCGGGCTGGACAGTCTGTGTTCCCCAGCCTCATTGCTTTGGGCCTCTCAGCTGTCCTGCTGTTCGTTGGTGCCCGTGGTCAGAGCTACTGAGGAAAGCTGTGAAGGTTTCAGCCGTCTGTGGGGGGAGCCAGTGCAGGGCAGGGCCTTGCAGGGCGAAAACGTTTATTGGTTTGATTTCATGCCACAATGATTGCTCAGGAGTTGACTGTAACTGTTACATGGAAGGCGACTCTTTCCATCCTTATTAAAGACCTAATGAGAATTTGCTTAAAATAACATCAAAGGGAGTTAGGAAAGTGAAACTTAGGATGTAAGTAAATGAATTATGTCTGCGTTAGCTTTCAATTTCTTTTTACAAAACAAATCTTTTATTGATGATACATAATAGATGATACACAAGTTTCATTCTTCTATAATTGTATCTGCTATCATTCAATTTAGATATATTGTGTAGGCAGTGCTAACAATCTTTTCCTTTCAAAAGATTTATTTATTTATAAGTCAGGGTTAGAGAAAGAGAAGGAGAAATGGAGAGAGAGAGAGAGAGCTTCCATCCTCTGGGTCACTCACCAGGTGATCACAACAGTTAGAGTGAGGCTAGGCTGAAGCTAGGAGCTGGGAGCCAGGAGCTTCATCTGGATCTCCTTTGTGGGTAGCAGGGGTGTCTCTTCCACTGCTTTTCCCTGTCTATTAGTAGGGAGCTGGATTGGAAGTGGAGCAGCTCCTATATGGGATGCTGGTGCTGCAGGCAGTAGCTTTACCCAGTATACCACAACGCTGGCCCCACCAACAATCTTTTCTTTTTTTTTTTCTTTGTCTTTTCTTTTCTTTCTTTTTTTATTTTTTTTATTTTTTTTTTTACAGGCAGAATGGACAGTGAGAGAGAGAGGCAGAGAGAAAGGTCTTCCTTTTTTGGTTCACCCTCCAGTGGCCGCTGCAGCCAGCGCGCTGTGGCTGGCGTACAGCGCTGATCCAAAGCCAGGAGCCAGGTGCTTCTCCTGGTCTCCCATGCGGGTGCAGGGCCCAAGGACTTGGGCCATCCTCCACTGCACTCCCTGGCCACAGCAGAGAGCTGGAATGGAAGAGGAGCAACCGGGACAGAATCCGGTGCCCTGACCGGAACTAGAACCTGGGGTGCCGGCGCCGTAGGTGGAGGATGAGCCTGTTGAGCCATGGCGCCAGCCACAATCTTTTCTGTTTCTTTTCTTTCTTTCTTTTTTTTCCAATCATCTTGGAATAATTGATTCTACATACAGGGTACAATGTATTTTGCTACATGTATACGATGTGTGTTGCTCAGAGCAGGGCTGTTGACACTTCCACCTCTATCATTCTGAATGTTTGGAGTCTTTGAGCTTCTAGTTCTTCATAAAGTAGGCGGTAGGTCGTTGTGAACCATAGTCACTCTGCTGTGCACACGACACTGGAGCTCCTGTCTGTGTTTAGGTTGCCTGCTGTCCAGCTTTCCTCTCCCCACCCTCCCCACCTCCCCTTCTTTCTCTGTCACTTCCTGTTCTGCTCTCTTCTACCTTGAACTTGTGCATGTGAGAAAGAACATGCAGTAATTCTCTTCTCTGTGTGGCTTGTAACATCGGACAAAATGTCCTCCGCTTCCATCCATGTTGCCGCAAACGACAGGCCTTCATTCTTTTTATGGCTGAATAACACTCCCTTGTGTTTATATGCGCAACACATTTCTTTACCTGTTCTTCTTGTTGATGGACACCTAGACTGATTTCCATATCTTTGATATGCTGATTTTATTTTCCTTGGGTACATACCCAGAATTGGGGTAGCTGACATCAGATGGTAGATCTATTTTCAGTTTCTTGAGCAAAAATCTGCTGCAGATCTTGGCTGTACTAATTGAGGTTCCCTCTGACAGGGTACAAGGGTTCCCTTTGCTGTGCTTCCTGGCCAGCGTTTGTTATTTTTTGCTCTTTGGATAGCAGCCATTCTGAGTGGATGAGATCCTGTCTCTTCCTGGTTTTGATTTGCATTTCCCTGATGGCTCATGATGGTGATACACTTGTTGGCCATCTGGATTTCCTCTTTTGAAAAATATCTCTTCAGCTCATTAGCCCATGTTTGCACTGGAGTTCTTGTTTTGTTGTTCCTGAGCGGTTTTGACTTCCTTCTATATTCTAGATGTGGATTCCTGGTCAGATGGGTGCTTAGTTATCCCTCCCCTCTGGGTTACTCTGCAGACTGTCCTCTGCAGTGTAGACGCTTTGTAGTTTGATGTACTCCCATTTGTCTTGTCTTCTGTTGACTATCTCTTCAGGATTTTGTCTTAAAAAATCTTTATTTATGACCATGTCTTAAAGTGTTTCCACTGCAGCTTTAGGCCTTATAGTTGGCCTTTTTGAACCATTTTCAGTTAATGCTTGTATAGGAATCAAGTTTCATTTTTCTCCATGTGGGTACCCAGTTTTCCCAGCACCATGTACTGGAGAAGGTGTCCGTTCTCCAGTGTGTTTTTGGCACCTTTGTTGAGATTCATTTGGCTGTGAGTATGTGGCTGTATATCTGGAATCTCCAGTACTGTGCTATCTTGGTTACTGTAGCCCTGTAACAAGCCCTGAGATCAAGTGTAGCAATGCTTCTGGGTGTTTTTTATTTTTCGGTTTTTGAGTTTTTTTTTTTTAAGATTTTTTTTTTTTTTTTTAATTTGAAAGGCATAATGACAGAGAAAGGGAAGGAGAGAGACAGAGATATTTTCCATGTTCTGGTTCATTCCCCAAGTGGCTGAAATAGCCAAGGCTCGGCCAGGCTGAAGCCAGGAGCTGGGAACTTCATCCTGGTCACCTATATGGGTGGCAGGGGCCCAAGTGCTTCAGCCATCCTCCGTTGCCTTCCCAGGCACATTAGCAGGAAGCTGGATTAGAAGTGGAGCAGCCAGAACCCATCCAGCACTGATGTAAGATGCTGATGTCACAGTGCCTGTGCTGGCTTCACACTCCAGGTTTGTCTTTTGGCTCGAGATGGCTTCAGTTATTTGGGGTCTTGTGTGCTTCTGTAAGATTTATTTATTTACTTGAAAGGCAGAGTTAGAGAGAGGGAGAGACAGAGAAAGGCCTTCCATCTGCTGGTTCACTCCCCAAATGGCTGCAGGGGTTGGAGCTGGGCCTATCCCAAAGCCAGGAGCCAGGAGCTTATTTGGCTACTTGGGCCATCTTCCACTGCTTTCCCCGGCACAGCAACAGGGAGCTAGATCGGAAGTGGAGCAGGTGGGACTAGGACGGGTGCCCATATGGAATTCTGTTGCTGTAGGCAGCAGCTTTACCTGCTACGCCATAGAGGTGGCCCCTGAACTTTTTTAAAACTTTATTTGAGAGGCAGAGAAACAGAGGCAGAGATCTCCCATTCTCTGGTTCACTCTCCAAATGCCTATAATAGCCAGGGCCAGGCCAGGCCAGTCAGCAGACAGCCAGGAACTCCATCTGGGGATCATACATGGGTGGCAGGGAATCAGGTGCTTCAACCAACATCCATTGCCTCCCTGGATCTGCATCGACAAGGAGCTGGGTCAGAAGCAGTGTAGACAGGACTTGAACCCGGTACTCCAATGTGAGAGGTGGGTGTCCCATCTAGTGACTTAAGCTGCTGTACCAAATTACAACTCAACATAGCACATTAAACAAAGAAAGCATTTTTGGGCAAGGTATTTGGCCTAGTGATTGGATTGCCTCTTGGAACCCTACACCCTATACTGGAGTGCCTGTATTTGGGTTCTGGCTCTTCTTCTAGGTCCAGTTTCTGCTGAAGAACACCCTGGGAGGCAACAGTGATGACTCCAATACTTGGGTCTCTGCCTCCCACGTGGGCAACCCAGATTGACTTCCACACTGCTGGCTGTGGGCTGGCCCAGCCCCACTGTAGAGGCATTTGGGGAGTGAGCCTGTGGGTGGAAGATCTCTGTCCGTCATTGTCTCTTTTCTCTGTGCCTTTCAAATACATTTAAAGCATTTTGAACCCCGAGTATGCTTTCAGTGTTATGATCAGACTCATGTTTAGCTTCAATACCTTGAGTACAAAACAGCAAAACTGGATTAAAACCCTCTCTTGGAATGTTTTACACTTCATACAGAAAGTAAACCAAAGCTGTTAGACAGTTAGTTGCGAATACCATCCTTGTGTTTTCTGACAGGTTTCGGGGGCTGGCCCCTGGCCTGGTAGTTAAGATGCCTGGTGGGGTGCCTGGGTTTCATGCCTGACTCCAGCTTCCTGCTGATGCACGGCCTTGAAGGCGCTAGTGATAGCTCAAGTACTTGGGTTCCTGATACCCGTGCGGGAGACCTGGATTGTTCCCAGTTCCTGGCTTTGACCCGGCCCAGCCTAGGCTGTTGCAAGCATTGGAGGAGTAAAACCAGGAGATGGGAGCTCCCTCTCTGCCCCCCTTCTTCTCTTTCTCCCTCTGAACTGAACACATTTTAAAAATAAAGTAAAGCATTCTTCTTCGTAGCAGCCAGATGCTGCCACCCTGTGCGTGGCCGAGTTCCCACACCTGCTGTCATCTGTGGCTTCCCGTTGCTTCTCTGCCTCTCCTCTCCATGCTTAGCTGTGTTCCTGGCCGTGAGTAACACCTCCTCCTGCCACTGCCATAGTCGCTGCTGATGGGGCGGCCGTAGCCACTTGGCCCGACACGGGGGCCAGAGCTCGGGTTCCCAGGCTCCCTGGCCTTGTGGGTCCGAAGTTTGAAGGAGGATTTTTTGGTAACTGCTAAAACCATGGTAGCTTCAACCCTTCCCCGAGTGCTTTCATTGTTCTCCAATCCATCCCGCTGCTGCCGTATCCACTGCCACCAGAGCTGCCGTGACCACAGCTGTCATTGCCACCCAAACCAACTCCACAGCCACCACCGAATTTCGGAACCTCCTCAGCCCCCGTGGCGGGGTGCGGGGCTCACCGTCCCCTGCTTGCACAGGGCGTGTGGGACTTGCTGTCGAGGCCGGTCAAGGTGTGCTGTTGCTGGGTGAGGGTCTGTCCGTGGAGGAGCGGTCCTCAGACGCGGCAACAGCAAAGCCCCTGTTCCTGGCCCTGCCTCCGGCAGCCGTGACAGCTGTCGCTTCAGCTTTCCCACACTGTCCAGAGTCATCTCGCAGGTGGTGGTCCTCACTGTTGCACTTAGTGGCACCCACGCGGGTTCTTCCCCACAGCGAAGTGGGCGCCTGGGGCTGGAGGATCTCCTTGTCTGTAATCCCACAGCTCTCCCATGGCCTTGTGTGGCCTCGAATATGTGGCTGTGTCCACCTCCCCTGCGGTCGCCTACAGGACAGACTCACAGCCCTGGAGCGCGTGTGCTTGGTCACTCGTCACTGCACAGCCCGTGAGCGTCTCCATTGCTGCAGACTCCCAGCAGTTGCTCCACAGCCCAGCCCTCTCACTAGCTTCTGCGGTGCTGGGCCCCTCAGAGACCCTGGCCCAGACGGGAGGGCGGTGGGGACAGGGACTCCCAGGACTCTTCCCTGGCAGTGTCGTGGCACAGACGCTCGACTTTGGGAATCTTGGTTTTCAGTGTTTTGTACAAAGATTAGGACACCCTACGGAGACATCAGGTTCGTTCCCGTTAGCTGTGTTCCTGCAGAAACACCCTTGTGGTTTCCTGATGGTGCGTGCGATTCCAGAAGGTTGCTTCTGGACTGGTTGCTGGGAACACGCTGTGTGTGTGAGTTCTGTCTGGATGACTAGAGACAGGGCCTAGCGCGGAACACAGGCGCCCAGCCACACTGCAGGAAGTCCTTGGCTTCCATGTCCTCGCCTGCACCCGGGAAGCAGCGGCTCTGCCACCTCCCAGCCACGGAGAACCCTTCCCCATGACCTGCGAGGTGATTTCCCGAGACGTCCAAGGCAAAGGGGATCACTTTGTCCCATTCTGTAGCGTGCACAGGAGCGTGTTATTAACCCCAAGCAGCTCTTTATCACGCTTCTGCAGGGCCTTGTGTGCTGTGCTGGTTTGCCTCCTGGGTTATGATGTGGTAACAGCCAGCCCCAGCATTCCAGTGGCTTCCAGCAGCCGAGGTTGCTCCCTCGTGCCGTGCTCAGACGTCCACTGTGGGCAGCTCAGTGCTCTCCGCGACCACACTCCTTTCTGGAGTTTCTCCTTGTGAGTATCAGAGATTTCAGAGTGGACAACCTGGCCGTGGGCTTCTGCTTAACTCTGTGTTAAATTTACGAGAGGACTGGGACTCTGGGAACTGTTTATAAAGTTCTTGTAAGAGAATGTCTACATTTGTCTGTAAAAAGTTAGTTATTTGAGGCCGGCGCCGCAGCTCATTAGGCTAATCCTCCGCCTTGCGGCGCCGGCACACCGGGTTCTAGTCCCAGTTGGGGCACCGATCCTGTCCCGGTTGCCCCTCTTCCAGGCCAGCTCTCTGCTGTGGCTAGGGAGTGCAGTGGAGGATGGCCCAAGTCCTTGGGCCCTGCACCCCATGGGAGACCAGGAGAAGCACCTGGCTCCTGCCATCGGATCAGTGCGGTGCGCCAGCCACAGCGCGCCTACCGCGGCGGCCATTGGAGGGTGAACCAACGGCAAAAGGAAGACCTTTCTCTCTGTCTCTCTCTCACTGTCCACTCTGCCTGTCAAAAAATTAAAAAAAAAAAAAAGTTAGTTATTTGAAAGGCAGAGTGGGGGTTTCTTTAAAAAAAAAAAAAAAAGGCAGAGTAGGGGAAGAGATGTCTCCATTCCTTGTTTAACTACCCCTTTGCCTAATAGCTGAGGCTGGGCCAGGCTGAAAACCAGGAGCTGGGAACTCAATCCAGGTCTCATGGGGGTGGCAGGGACCTAACTACTTGAGCCATCACCTGCTGCCTCGCAGGTTATGTGTGTGTGCGTCTGCTTTTCGTTACTTTAAAATAACTGGAAACCTGGAAGGAAATTCTGTGGAGCCAGCTGGCTTATCTGAGCTCACAGTTTGGGTTACAAGATGCAGTGGCCCGTAGTTGGGCATCTGGTTGATGGTGTGTGTGGAGGCAGGATCACACTGTGAAGCGGGAAGTGGATTGGGAACATCTAGGATGATCTTGAGTTCCAATAGTCCAGCTTCTCATGAGAACCACCCTCCACGGGCTCACCCCCAATGGCCCAAGACCTCCTGCAGGCTCTGCTTCTTCGATGGCATCCTTGGATCATGTCTGCACCCTTCACCCGTCAGCCATGGACAGCAACACAGCAGAGTGTGCTTTAGCAGGAAGCTCTAACGGGGAGCAGGTGCAGGCACTCCAGTGGGGGATGTGGACATTTTCCGTGGCATCTTAACTGCCATACCAAATGCCCAGCCCCATTTCTCTGTTCAAAGAACTATTTCAACTCGGGAGCTGAGGGATATATTAAAAAGAATATCGGATTTAGGAGGCAAAATGTCTGGGCTGTGTTGTCCACTGTCTCACTGACTGTGTGCATTTGGGCAGATAATTTGACCGTCTGCATCTCGAGTTCTTCTACGAAAGACTTACAGGGCCTGGAGTAGTCACTCACCTCTGAAATTCTGCACATGGAGAGCCTTCTGTTTGAGCCAGGTTTTCTCTCCTTAACTGCTTGTTATTCACACCTGGAGTGTGAAGTATTACAATGAAGTCTGCCCGTGTCAACATTACTTAAATCTTTGTTCCAGGAAGATAAGACAGTAAATTAATAAATAACTCCACTGTTTACTTTAGGAAAAGCTTGCAAATCAATTTATCAGGACAAACAGTTTGCTCATCTGGGCAAACAGCTCTCTTACAAGAACCGTGTATTGCTCACCTGGGCAAACAGCTGACAAGCATGTGGAGGAATGACATTAGGCGCTGTGGTTATGAAAATGGGTTGGCCGAAATGCTGATTTATTTTACTGTCTAACTGGGAGTAGAGTATCTTACTCTGTGAAACTGGATATGTGCCCTGACTAGGGTGCATCTCTGCCTGGTTCGTTTGTTGATGAGGTTAATTATACCAAGATTAGTGATGTCCTGGACACTGGTTTTGGTATAAAAAGTTGGGCGAGGGATGGGTGCTGTGGCGCAGTGGGTTAAAGCCACAGCCTACAGTGCTGGCATCCCATATGTGCTCCAGTTTGAGTCCTGGCTGCGCTTCCAATCCAGCTCCCTGTCAATGCACCTGGGAAAGCAGCAGAAGATGGCCCAAGTGCTTGGGCCCCTGCACCCATGTGGGAGACCGGGAGAAGCTCCTGGCTCCTGGTTTCAGATGGGCCCAGTTCTGGCCATTGTAGCCTTTTGGGGAGTGAACCAGTAGATGGAGGACCTCTCTCTCTCTGTGTCTCTTCCTCTTAACTCTTTCAAATAAATAAAATAAATCTTAAAAAAAAAAGTTGTACAAGTAAAACCAATTTTTCTATGTCAAACATCATTTATAGATTTATATCAGTAACATTTGCTTGTGATATAGATTCTAAGACATTCATTTTTCTGTTAAAAAATACAGTGTTAAGGTTACAGGTTAAAGCCTTCGTGTTTTTTTGTTTGTTTGTTTGTTTTTGACAGGCAGAGTGGATAGTGAGAGAGAGACAGAGAGAAAGGTCTTCCTTTTTGCCGTTGGTTCACCCTCCAATGGCAGCTGCAGCCAGCGCATCTCGCTGATCTGAAGCCAGGAGCCAGGTGCTTCTCCTGGTCTCCCATGCGGGTGCAGGACCCAAGGACTTGGGCCATCCTCCACTGCCTTCCCGGGCCATAGCAGAGAGCTGGCCTGGAAGAGGGGCAACGGGGATAGAATCCGGCGCCCCAACCGGGACTAGAACCCGGTGTGCCGGCGCCGCAAGGCGGAGGATTAGCCTGTTAAGCCACAGTGCCGGCCTAAAGCCTTCGTGTTTTAAAGGTACAGAACACTGAGGTTCATGCCATTGCTTATTCAACATTTAAGAGCTGTGTATTTGACAAGAAACAGAGCATGTATTCATTTAGACTTAAAGCTCGAGTTTATCTTCGTTGCTTAAACATTCTCTTCACTATGCTCTGAAGACTACCTGCACCCTAAGTTCTTGAACCATCCTGTGTCAAAGTTAGTTTTCTCAAAATTCCTCCCTGTGTACCTTTCACCTTAGTGGACGCTGCATGAGCACGTTGTCAAGAGTACAGTTTTTATCCCTTTATGAACCTGGATGGAAGCACTCTGTCCTTACGGCCACAGTTTGATCTTAGGAAGTTCAGCCGAGGGCTGAAGGCAGCTAGTCAGGGTCTGGAGTTGGAGCTCAGAGTGCGCCTCAAAGGAGAGGTAACCCTGACAAAGACTCTCAGGGAGCTGACGTCTCTTTGACAAAACCATTTTCAAGTGTGGACTGAAAGTGACACTGAGGTTCTTAGTTTTAAAAAGGGATAGATTAGCATGCAGAGCGGACAGTCTTCTCCTAAGCCTCACCCACAGGTGCCTGTCTTTCATATTCTCTTTCTCTCTCCCCCCTCTTCTTTCCGTCTTCTCCCTCTCCCTGCCCTGTCAATACTGGAATTAATATCAGTTCAGAGATGTGATGAGGCATAGAATGAAATCAAAAGGAAGTGTGCAGTAGGTTGAGAGTTAAATAATATCTGAAAGAGCAGCCATGTATAACCAAGTACCTGAAATTTAGTTTATATAGTAGAAGAAAAAGTTTTAAAAATAACGATAACTAATCATGTGTTAATATAAAAAGATGTAAAATATGCCACTGTTGGTATAAAGTGGAGGGAGAAGTGGAAGTGAAGCCTTTTTATATGTGATTGAGGTTATCATCCTAAAATGGAATGTCATAGCTAAGATGTTTTACATAAGACCATGGTAACCACAAGGAAAGAATCTCTAGTATAAACCCCAAAATGTAGAAAAGGAAACTAAAGCATTTTACTACAAAACAGAAAAAAGCAGCACCATTGGGAAGGATGTGGTATGATGGGTTATGCCACTGCCCGGGTGCCCACATCCCAGGTAGGAGTACCTGGCATCCAGTCCCACCTCTGCTTCTCATCCAGCTTCCTGGAAGGCAGCAGGTGGTGGCTCAAGTACTCGGGTCCCTGCCACCCACGTGGAGACCTCTCTGGAGTTGCTGGCTTTTGGCTTCAACCTTACCCAGTCCTCGTTGGTGTGGGCATTTGGAGAGAGAACCGAAACTGCTCTGCTTCCAGTCCAGCTTCCTGGTAATGAACCTGGGAAGGCAGTGGAAGATGGCTCAAGTACGTGGGCACCTGCTGACCATGAAGGAGACAGGGATGCAGCTTCAGGCTTCTGGCTTTGATGTGGTCCAGACCTGGCTTTTGCAGCCATCTGGGGAATCATCCAGCAGATGGAAGATTCTCTGTCTCTCTCTCTTCCTTTCAAATAGATAAATAAATATTTTTTAAAAAGAAAGGAACGAGAAAATAATCAGAAAACAAGGAAATGACAAGAGTAAGTAGTTAACTATTGATGATCACTTTAAATATAATTTGACAAATTGTTCCAACAAAAGATAAAGAATGATTACATTTATTTAAAAAAAAAAAAAAAAAAAACAAGATCCAGTAGTGTGCTGCCTCCCAGAAACTAACCTTTGTCTTTGGGCACACATAGGCTGAGTGTAAACGGATGGCTGTGCACCCATGTACCACAGATGGCACCTCAGATAGACTGCTGGTCAAAATCTGCCCCAAGAGGAAAGGGTGACTGTAAAATAGTAAGAAAGAAGGCAGTTCATCCGGAGAGCCAACAGTGGTAAACAAGCCTGTGCCAGCGCTGGAGCTGTGCAAAGGGAATGCAAGCAGCCATCGCTGCTGCCTCCCAGACCTGTGTTAGCAGGACACTGAGGGGCAGGAGCTGGAGCCGAGAACAACCAAGTGCTCCCATGTGGGACCCAGGTGTCCCAGCTGGGTCTTAACTGAGATTTCACTCATTTTTTAAAATATCTGCATCTCCAATTCCAGTTCCTTCATCCTCCCTATCACCTGAAGCCGTTGGTGGGGTATGAGTTAAAACTGCAGTATTTGGGCTTGTGGAAGAAACATTGATTTTATTGATTGCAAGAAAAGAATCTGCTTATGCTTGATTTTTTCTTATAATTAGGCTCGGAGGAAGAACCCAAAAATCTTCATATTTTCTTAAGGACAAAAGGGATCCGTGTAAAGGATGGGCTAGCCAGCAGGGTGATGAGCATGTTCCAGGAGAGACACAGTTGAGCTTCTCATGGGAACCTGTTACAGACGGGCTGCACACTTTCATGGTGACAGCCCGCAAGTGCGCCTAAGATGGGAAGGAGTCTCCGCCCAGCGTGACTTAGGGTTCAGATCCTTTGTGTGGTGAGCGTTCCCGGTCCTCACCTTTCTCACGTGCTGTGAGTGACTTTCTGACCCACAGCTCTGAGTAATAAGCGCACGTCACATTTCTTACAAATCAAGTGAACCACTGTAAGGCTTTGAGGGAGAGGACCAGGTATGAGTATCCTTAATAAGCCTTCTTTGGGGGGATGATGTTAGGCTCTATCTAATCTGTCTACGGGAACTTCAAAAAGTGGAAAATGGAGTTAGAAGGTGAGTTTATTTTGGTGTAAAAAGTGTGTGAAATGCATGTGTTTTTCCTGGTAATAAACACTTTCCATGCGTGATTTGAAGATCCCTTGTACATATGTTCATCAGTGCCCCAGGAATAACGCAGAGTCATAGTCAGGGTCAGGGAGGGGCGTTGTCCTCACTGGGGACCCGAGCCTTGATTGAGTGCCCTGCTGTGTGCCATGCCCTTGTGTGGTGCCATTGTGGGTTAGTCTGCCTCTCCCTGCAGGGTCAGGGAGGGGTGTTGCCCTCAATGGGGACCGGAGCCACGATTGTCTGAGCGCCGTGTGCGGCGTGTGCGGTGCCCTGGCGCGTTAGTCTGCCCCTCCCCGCAGGCTTTCTTTGGAGCGGTTGAGAAGCATCCCTGAACCTCCTGCCTTCTTCCCCCCTGCTCCCTGTTAGTTCTTCAGACAACACAATGTTGGCCCTCGACTTTCCTGGCGACCAAGGAACCCTCTGTCTGTCTCCTCCCTCCGAGGCCCTTGCTCATCCCGTCTTTCTACTTCCCTCTCGTCGTTTTGCTGTCAGTCATTTCCTCAGACCAGCGTCACAGAGGAGTCCTCGGGACGGTTACTGGGTCTGTGGCTCTGGACGAGGTTCTTTGATTTCTCAGGATCATTTTTCCCTTTGACATCTGGGGCCGAGTTGCTGACTTCCGCTTGCCTGCACCTTTATCGAAACCCCCGTTTCTGTCCCAGTGTGTGCTCTGATTATTACCATCCTGGGGGGGAGAGAGAGAGAGAGAGAGAGAGAGAGGCGGACGTGAATCTCAGCCCAGGGTGAGATGTGTAAATGGAACACAGAAAAGAAGTAAGGATTTAGAACATAATTTTTCTTAAAAAGGTGTATTTATTGACTTATTTGAAAGGCAGAGTGGTAGAGAATGAGAGCGAGATCCATCCATCTTCCATTCCATTTGCTAGTTCACTCTCCAAACAGCTGCAGCAGCTGGAGCTGTGCTGGGCAGAAGCCAGGAGCCCGAAACACCATCCGGGCAGGAATTCAAGTACTTGAGCCATCACCTGCTGCCTCCCAGGCACGTTAGCTGGGAGCTGGGTCAGAAGTGGAGCTGGGGGCTCGAACCAGCACTCGATACGAGATGTAGGCATCCCAAGCGTTGGCTTAACCCACTGTGTCACATCAACCCCAGAACAGAGTTCACTGAGCTCCTGAAAATCTCTGGCAGTTCATTAGACGTTGAAAATTCAACACAACGTCACTTAGGATTAGGGTTCAGCCACACTGAACATAAATGGAGTCCGGGCCGTGCCGCAGTCACCGGGGCCCAGGTTCCTTCTCTCAGTCTTTGGTCCCATCCTCAGTGCTGGCTTACGTGCCTCAGTCTCCCTGTGGTCACCAGGCGCAGTTGCTTCTCCATCCATCAGGTCCGCGTTCCAGCCCGAAACAAAGTGAATCGGCGAGAGCAGCATCAGTTCACGGGAAAGGACTTCCCCAGCTTCCATGCAGCGAACCTCCGCTCGCGTTCCTTGCCCATCGCTGGGGGGCAGAGAAGTCAGGAAACCCGGCCTTTAGGTGGGAGACCCTGTCAGCCCGCGCGGCAGCAGCTTCTGTGGTGAGGAGGGGGAAGACAGGATACTGCGTGCAGACCAGAGCGAGGCACCTGGATGGCGTTTCGCTCTCCCGGAGCCTCCACGAGCTCCTGTTCCACACTGCCGCTTGTCGTTTATCTCATGGGTGTTTCTGCGGAGGGTCCTCGTGCTGGGTTCCTGCCTCCATGCTACAGTTCCCAGGAGAGTGAGGATCTGGGCGCTGGCTTTGCACGCAGGCCCTGACGCTCACCGTTAACCTGTACGCAAAATGGGGGATACTGTGACCTGTTACTGTGAGTAGTGATTTTAGGATGACCTCCAAGTGCAGGAGCAGGTTGTATGAGGACAGGGTGTGCCATTAATTCACTTTGTCAACCAAGAAGAATCCACGGGCCAAATACAGGGCAAGCACACTGCTGGTCAAGAAAGGTTTTCCTAGGGTGGTGGTGTGGTGTAGCAGGTTAAGTGGCTGCCTAGGATTTCCCCATGTGAGTGCTGGTTCGAGTCCCAGCTGTTCCACGTTTGTTCCAGTGCCTTGCTAATGGCCTGGAAACGCAGCAGAAGATGGTCCAAGTACTTGGGCCTCTGCCATCCACGTGGGAGACCTGGATGGAGGTCCTGGCTCCTGACTTTGGCCTGGCCCAACCCTTGCTGTTGTAGCCTTTTGGGGAGTAAACCAGTGGATGGAAGATCTCTCTGTCCCTTCCTCTCACCTTGGAACTCTGCCTTTCAAATAAATAAATAAATATTTAAAAGAAAAAACCCTCTTCTCTTCCTATTAATTAATAATAAAATCTGTCCTCCTACAGGCTAGTCACAGCTGAAATGTAAGACTGTCTAAGCTGTACTAGTAATTCCATGTCAGTGCTACTTCTTGCTAATGACTGAGTTCAAGAATGGTCCCTTTTTCCTCTCTGGTTTGGTTTTCATAAGAGCCTGCTGTGTTTTTTCTTCTGGAAAAGTAGAAGGGAACTTCTAAAATTCATGGAAAAAGGAATTAAAAGAGGCTTACTGTACAAAAATTTTTTAATCCATGCAGAGTTGATTCACACTATGTATTTTCCATGAATTTTTTGAGGATCCTGCCTATGAAGTGACCTTTGTCCTGAAATAGAATCTCCTACTACGGTTCTTTTTTTAAAATTTTTTTTTTTTAGATTTATTTATTTGAAAGTCTGAGTTACACAGAGAGAAGAGAGGCAGAGAAAGGGAGGGAGGGAGGAAGGGAGAGAGAGAGAGAGAGAGAGAGAGAGAGAGAGAGAGAGAGAGAGAGAGGTTTTCTATCTGCTGGTTCACTCCCCAGTTGGCCGCATGGCTGGAGCTGTGCCAATCCAAAGCCAGGATCCAGGAGTTTCTTCCTGGTGCCCGACATAGGTGCAGGGGCCCAAACACTTGGGCCATCTTCTGCTGCTTTCCCAGGCCATAGCAGAGAGCTAGATTGGAAGTGGAGCGACTGGGGCTTGAACCGGTGCCGATATAGGACGCAGGTGCTGCAGGCTTTAACCTGCTAAGCCACCACACTGGCCCCCTACGGTTCTTTCTTGTGCTGAGCCCTGCAGTGGAGCCGTTTCCTCTGTGCTGCCCCCTTCCCTGTGAGGATGGCATGGAGGCCTCAGTGTCCTTGAGTGGAGCTGAAGCCTCCAGCCGTCCTCGTCCAGTGGGGTGGAGGTGTGCCCTCTGACCTCCAGCAGTTGGGCACCTGCTTGCACAGACAGTCCACGGGTGTGTGCTGGAAAGGGGAGGTTGGCAGGAAGGAGGGAAAATCAGCAAAAACCCAAATAAACAAGAGCTCTGGAGGAGAGATTTGATTCTTAGTTGGGAAAAAGGAATGTGACATTTATTAATTTTAAACTTAGAGACCCAGAATATAACTTATAGTGACTTAAAAAGTAATTTTCTTTTATGTATATTTCAATGGCAAAGACACTCCTTGAATAACAGCCAAGGAAAACTATTTTATACAGGCTTTACCTCTGTATTTTATATGTGTTTGTTCAGACAGGGTGGAACTGGGGAGCTGGTGTCCTGGCACAGCAGGTTTAGCTGCTGCCTTTGACTCCAGAATCCCATAGAAAGTCCTGGCTACTCTGTTTCCTATCCAGTCTCCTGCCAATGCACCTGGGAAGGCAACAGATGATGATCCAAATTCTTGGGCACTGGCACCCCCATGGGAGACCAGGCAGGAGTTGCCCACTTCCGGCTTTAACCTGATCCACACTTCACACTGCTGCCATCTTTTGAGACGTGAGCAGGTGGATAAAGGATCTTCTCTGTTTCTATCGCTCCCTCTGTCTCTGTTGCTCTTTCTTTGAAATCAATCAATCAATCTTTTTTTTTTTTTTTTTAAAGAAGTAGAACTATACCAAATCTGGAGAATTTCTTTCTGGTGGTAGTACTCAGAAATGCGTGTGTTTCGGTTTGTGCCTGCATAGAGGAGTTCTAGTAAGCAGGCAGTCTTCCGAGTTGCCTTGCTGAGCAGGTGTATTTCTCCCTGTGGTGACTCTTACAGTCTCTGTACTGGATGGTGGCTGCAGTCAGACTAGACAGCGTCCAGGGCAGGCGGGGGAAGCTGATGAGACCCTGCAGAGCAACAGCGACTGTTAACAGGAGTCGTGGGACGGTTGTGTCTGACGTTTTGGGTCCCTGTGTCTCTTGATGTGTGTCACCCTGCAAACAAAATAAAAACTCGAAAGCCACTGAAGGCTAAGGGAAGATAGCCTGGGGAACTATTGGCCCAAACAGGGGATGCATCTTTTAGGATGAGCCAAGTTCACTGAGATAGAAGACCAGATCTACTGTGCGTCCTACACCCTGCAAAGACTAAGTGTTCAGGACCTCTGGGGCCCTAGGAGGCCATGGTGGGGCAAAGATTTGGAGAAACTTGAACTTGCCTGAAGTTGTAGGGTTGGGGAGGAAAGGTGATACAAGGGTTTCTGTTTTGTTGTTTGTTTGTTTTGTTTCTTTTTGGTATTACTTCTGTTTTCTTTAGTAGTCGAATGCATGAATATTACATACACAAAGAAAATAATCCAGGTTTTATATATTCATTGACTAAATTTCAACCTAAATATGATTTTCTCCTTTTGTATTGCATAGTGTTTGCATTTATAGATTGCCATTAGATATTGTAGCGATGACGTCCAACTTGATACTGACACTTTAGATTTTTTAAAAAATCTAATGAGTGGGGCTGGTGTTGTGGCACAGTGGGTTAAGCCTCTGTCAGCACCATTGGCATCCCATATGGGCACCAATTCTAGTCCTACATGCTTCACTCTGATCCAGCTCACTGCTGATTGGCCCAAGTCCCTGGGCCCCTGTACCCATGTGGGAGACCCAGAAGAAGCTCCTGACTCCTGGCTTTGACCTGACACAGCCCCAGCCATTATGGGCATCTGGGGAGTGAACCAGCGGATGGAAGACCTCTCTTGCTATCTCTCACTTTCTTATCTCTCTCTGTGACTCTGCCTTTCAAATAAATATAATAGATCTTTTAAAAAAATTATGAGTGAGGTTGAGAAGATGTAGGGTGCCCCTTCTTAGGGGATGTCTGTTCACTTCAGTATTTGTGGACAGCAGTGAGGCATTATGGGAAAGCCTAGACATACACATATCTATGTCAATATGATTTATGGCTGACTTGACCCTCGACTTCAGCAGAAAAGGAGTGGAACATTAGATTGTGCGAGGAGAATTGATTATTCATAAAGAAAATAATTAATATAGACCTGTACTCATTCCATCCACAAAAGTCAATTTCAGGTGAGAGCCTTGAATATAAAAGGCAAAACTTTTTAACTTTTAGAAGAAATGTGGGAGAGCTTTGTGAGCTTGGGAGAGTGGTGGGTTTATTTTAAAAAGCAGATACCTGAAGGATGGGGAGAGGGCAGGACCCCAGACCACTTGAAGGTCAAGGATGTTGCTTCATCAGCAGATAGCTGTGAAGGGGGGTGGGGGGTGAGGCAACCAAACAGGAATGAGCACTGGGGAGTGAGGAGAGAGGCCCTGAATGCCGGCTGAGGCGCTTGCTTTCCATGGAACTGATGGATTAGCCCAGGAAGAGATAAGCGCTCTGAAGGAAACCTTAACATAGAAGCTGCGCTCAGAAGCCGGAACTTGACTGGTTAATGAAAAGCCCAAGACTTCCCCTTGTTTGGAGTCAGGGAAATGCAAATGAAAACCACCAGGTGAGGTCAGGACACATTTTGGGAGGTCTGCATCCCACCTTGGAGTGCTTGGTTTGAGTCCTGGCTCTGCTCTGGGCTAAAGCTCCCTGCTAATGCACACCGTGGGAGGCAGCAGGAGATGGCTCAGGTATTTAAAGTCTACAATTTGGTACATTCTGAAATACACCTGTGAAGTCATCTGCCTAACAAGGGAATGAACAGATCCATCACTCCCAAAAATGTTTCTTAGTCCTTCATCACCCATAACACCATACTTCTGTCCCCTCTGATCCATATCAACCATTAATCTGCTTTCTGTCACTCTAGATTTATTGTTTGTTTGTTTATTTGAAAGGCAGAATTACAAAGAGGTGGGGGTGGGAGGTCAGTCGGTCTTCCATCTGCTGGTTCACTCCCCAAGTAGCTGCAACAGCTGGTGCTGCGCAAATCCGAAGCCAGGAGCCGGGAGCTTCTTCCAGGTCCCTCACATGGGTGCAGGGGCCCAAGGACTTGGGCCATCTTCTACTGCTTTCCCAGGCCATAGCAGAGAGCTGGATTAGAAGTGCAGCTGCCAGGACTCAAACCGGCACCCATATGGTGCAGCTCTGCAGGTGGCAGCTTTACCTGCTACACCACTGTGCCAGCCCCTCTGTCACTATAGATCCGTTTGTTTTCTCAGTTCACATATAAACAGAAATGGACAAAACATGCTGTTGTGTGGATGGTGTCTCTGACTTAGTGTAAGGATTTGCAGTTTAGCCGTGCCGGCGTGTGGCTCAGTAGTTCATTCCTTTTTCTTGCTGTTGTATGGATGTGTCACAATCCATCTGTTCCCCTGTTAATGAACACTGAGTTTACACTTTCTGGTTATCTCAAATAAAGCATCCATGAACCTTTGTGGACAGGTCTCTGTGTGGGCACATAGCTTTTCCCTCAGTCAATAAAAACTAGGAAATGTAATGGCTGCTTCACAGGGTAGGCATAAGCTTGTAGTAGTTCATCTTTATTGCGTTTTACAAAAATCATTGGTTTGCCAAAGTTCAGGAATAAAACTCTCCCTTTGCCAAAGTCTTTTTTTTTTTTAAGATTTATTTATTTACTTGAAAGTCAGAGTTACACACAGAGAGAAGGAGAGACAGAGAGAGAGAGGTCTTCCATCTGTTGGTTCACTCCCCAGTTGGCCGCAATGGCTGGAGCTGCGTTGATCTGAAGCCAGGAGCCACGAGCTTCTTCCAGGTCTCCCACATGGGTGCAGGGGTCCAAGGACTTGGGCCATCTTCCACTGCTTTCCCAGGCCACAGCAGAGAGCTGGATTGAAAGTGGAGCAGCCGGGACTCGAACCAACATGCAAGTGCAATGCTAGCACTGCAGGTAGTGGCTTTACCCACTATAGCACAGCACCACAGTATTTTGGAAAGTACCAAATTAGTGGACATGCACAACAGTGTTCATAGCTACGTTGTTTGTCATAGCAGAAAACTGGAAACAAACAAATCACATGTTTTCAGACCAGATTACTGGAATAAGGAATATTTATTTACTAGGCCATAACAATGGAAATAGGTGAGTTACAGCTGCGCTAATCAAAATGGAGAATTTGTAGGAATCTAGTGTTGGGTTCAAAAGCAGGTTGCGAAGAATGCCTGCAGGAGGATTCCATTCTGTGAATTCCAGCAGTGAGCAGTATCCCACAGTGCATTGTTGACAGGCATACACGTGAATGGTAAACTGTAAAGAAGATAACAGGTGCCGAGTTGTGGGCAGTGTTAACCTGCGGAGAGGCCGAGGGTGTGAGGGACGCCGGGGAAGTGCGGGCAGCAGTGTGGCAGCTGAAAGGCCTCGGTCTGTTTCCGACACCCCAGAAATTCGTTTTGATGTTATGTTTTGTGCTTAGGTCTTAGCATTCATTTTCTTAGTGTATATTCAATATATATCAGCAAATTTAGAAAAATCTTTGAAAAGTTAGGATGGGAACTTATAAAGCAATTCAGAAAGTAGCCAGATATAAACCATCAATGTTAGAAGAAAATCCTGACTGTGAGTAAATACATATTTGAATTATAGGCCATTAGATATTATACTGGGACAAATTAGGGGCACTGAGCCAGGTTATCAGGGAGTATTTAGTTAAGAAGTACAGAGGGCCGGGCATTGTGGTGCAGTGGATTAAGCTGCTTCTTGGGGCGACCACATCCCACATTGGAGCCTCTGGTCTGAGTCCCCACTACTCCATGCTTCCTGTCCAGTTTCCTGCTAATGTGCCTGCGAGTTATCAAGGCCCAAGTCCTTGGGTTCCTGACATTCATGTGGGAGACCCAGATGAGTTCCTAGCTCCTGGCTTTGGCCTGGCCCAGCCCAGGCTAATACAGGCATTTGGAGTGAATCTCTGTCTGTCTGTCTGTCTGTCTCTCTCTCTCTCTCTTCCTGCCCCCATCTGTCACTGTGACTTTCAAATAAATAAGTAAATAAATAAATATATATATTTTTAAAAAGTATAGGGCCGGCATTGTGGCCTAATGAGTAAAGCCACTGCCTGCTATGCCAGCATCCAATATGGGCACCAGTCTGAGTCCTGGCTCCTCTGTTTCTGGTCTGACTTCCTGCTAACGCATACCCTGAGAGGCAGCAGGTGGGGCTCAAGTGCTCAGGTCTCTGTCACCCATGTCGTAGACACAGACTGAGTTCTGGGTGCCTGACTGTGGTGTACGTTTAGGGAGTGATCCTACCGATGGGAGTTCTGTGTATCTGTCTTTCTGTTTCTCTTTCTGCCTTTCATATAAAATGAAGATAATTTCTAAAGAGCTAGAAACCAGATTCTTTGCTGATATAAATCTTGAGACATTTCTGTTTGTGTTTTACATTTGTAATGGCTTCGGGGGAAAGAGCCACATCAAGGCTCCTGTCCACTACGAGGTACCGTGTGGGTAGCTGCTCCCCTAGGGAGATCCGTGACCTCAGGGGTCCCTCAGGAGACCCAGGAGAACCTTGACCCCTGTGGGGTCAGAGCTGAGACTTGCGAAGGAGGGGAAGGAGGCTGACCGATGCTGAGTGACCATTCATGCTCCAAGGCCTCCTGCTGTTTGCTTTATACCTCTTCTCTGATACCCTTACCTTTGAAGACCAGGCTGTTCTTACCTTATGGTAAACGTTGTTACTCTTGTCTTATACAGGAAGTAACTGAGGTATAGAGATTGCAGCCTTTGCCAAAGATTTCAGAGCAGGCATGCTTAAACCCAAAGCACTTCTTCCTGCTTCTGTTGGTGTTGAGCGCTCCGGAATTTGCACAAAGGGCTGTTCCAGGTGACCTGTGGGTGTCCCCATCTGAGCCTCGCAGCATTATGACGTGGAAGCTGCTGTTGTCTCCACCTTACAGACGAGAAAACCGAGGTCTGTGTTGAGTGACGTGCCCAGTGTCCCACAGTTCAGGAGCCCGCACTCTGCACCCTGGAATGGCAGCTGCCGTGCAGGGTCAGACTTGACCTAACTGTTGGCGAAACCTTGCATCTCCCAGTAGCCTTTGAGCTCCGTGAGCCATGGGAGCCTCTTTTGGCCAGGTGCTTCTGGGCTGCCCGTGCCCAGTGAGTGCGTCTCTTCAGGTGGGAGCTTGCTCTAGGATGCCCTGGGGCCTGGGGAGTGACCCTCAGCCAGGGCTAGCAGGGTGAGCCAGGTTCTGCTTTGTGCTGTCTCAGATCCTGTGGGTTCCTTTTTTTCCACCGAATGAGAATGAATCCTTAGAAGAACTTTCAATCCTCCTCAGCCCTGAAACTCTGGCCTGTAAGTGTACATTTGTTAAAGCTTAGTTTAAAATGATCACTAAACAGGGGCCAGCGTTGTAGCACACTGGGCTAAGCTGCTGCCTGCAGTGCCAGCATCCCATGTGGGTACTGGTTCAAGCCCCAGCTGCTCCACTTCTGATCCAGCTCTCTGCTGATGCACCTGGGAAAACAGTGTAAAATGGCCCAAGTGCTTGGGCCCCTGCCGCCACATGGGAGCCCGGAAGAAGCTCTTGGCTCCTGCCTTCAATCTGGTCCAACCTTGGCTGTTGAGGTCATTTGGGGAAGGAACCAGCAAATGGAAGATCTCTCTGCCTCTCTCTCTCCCTCTGACTCTGTCTCTACAACTCTACCTTTTGGATTTAAAAAAAAAGTCACTAAACATCGTTTTGATGTTTTGATAATTCATTTTTGGTGGGATTATCACTCATATCCTTGCTTTGTTAAAGTGTTTGGAGCAGATTAAAATAAGAGAAACCAAGACAGTGGGATAAATACAATGCAAATTCAAAATAGTATAGAGAAAATAAGAGGCAGTTCTGTCCAAAATTTCAGTTATTTTAGTTACTGCTATTGAGTGATTCTTGCCGCATTTCCTGGCAGTGGTGGCAGCAAAGATACAATTGGTCAAATAATTTTTGTTCAGTGTTCCGAGGGCGTGAACTGGTTCTTTAGGGAGAGTGGGTTACACTGACAGGCCACTTGCCCACCCTGTCCTTCCCTCCAGTTAAATTCTGTTGAAATGGGAAGTGCTTGCTGGAGCTAAGGCACTGTGGTAGAGACTTGCAGGCCTGGCCGTGCTGCCCTGCTTGCTTGGCAACATTTAAATTCTAGCCCTGGCCTGGGGCAAGGCCAGGCTCTGGGCCACGTCCTGCTTGCCCTCTCTCCGTACCTGTGTTGCCCTCTGCCCCTGCACTGTCCACCATGGTAGCCACCAGCCATAGGAGATTGTGGGCACTGGAGCTGACAGTGAAACCTCAAACAGTGTCTTGAATGCAGATGCTGGGTGCCTTCAGGTCCAGGCTCCCAGTTGAGTCTTCGCGTAACTCGCTGAATTGGGAGCAGGATGGCCAGAACTACAAGATTCTCACCTCTGGCCTCATGAGGTCATTTGTTCTCTGCTAGTACCATGTTGGAGGCCAGCCTTGAGTCGAGGGGTTCAGTTTAGGGGAATCCCAGGTCCAGGACAGAAGGTCGCTTCCGCCCATACAGCCTTCAGGCTGACCAAGGTCCCCTTGGCCATCACAGCAGCCAGGTGACGTGCACAGGCAGCTCACGCAGAGCACCTGTTGCTACCACGTCCTAGTCCTAACCGCTAGGACAACATCCACCCCATGCTGATTTTAATCATTGTTTATTTGAGGGGTTTGTGAAGCATTGCTGTAGTTCTGAGAGTCACAGCTGTATGGAGAGGCCAAAGACGTACTCGGAAAATGTCTCTGACCCTCGTTCCTCTGTTTTTCTACTCGTTTCCTGTCCACCTATGGTAACCAGTTTCTTAAGTAGACATGTGTGTTCTTTTTTCTTTCTTTCGTTCAGATTGAGTTATTTATTTGAAAGTCAGAGTTACAGAGAGAGAGGGAGAGAGAGGGATAGCTTCCATCCACTGGTTCACTCCCCATTTGGCCATAGTGGCTGGAGCTGGGCCCAGCCAAAGCCAGGAGCTTCTTCCAGGTCTCCCATGTGGGTGGCAGGGCTCCAGCACATGGGCCATCTTCTGCTGCTTTTCCCAGGCCATTAGCAGAGAGCAGGATATGAACCAGCACCCATATGAGATGCCAGCATTGCAGGCAGCGGCTTTACCCACTACCCCACAACACCAGCCCCTCACATGCTGTTTTCTACACAAATGGCTTTGCACTGTCTTTCTGTGATAATGGCCTTTGCCAGTGCTGTCTGACAGTTCTGTTTCTTCACATCGTTGTTGAGAACTGGTCTGCCAGTCACTGCTCATGTATTCGAAAGCTAATGAAACCACTCTTTCCTTTCTTGGAAAATACTTGCGGGATTTTGTTTCTATAATGAAGGTGACAACATGAATTTTGATGAGTTTATTAGCTCTCAACAGCCTATTAATAGGATTTGTCTAAACTGATAAAATGAAGCAAGCAGCAATGTTCTGCAAGTTTTTTTAACTCATTATATATTTTTTGCAGGACATTTAAAAATTGTGAATCAACTTTGAATTTTTTCAGACATCAATTAGAGCTGCTAGACTGTTATGTAAATAAATGACATGTTTTTGTTTTTGCTTTGGGGGTCTTTCAGGGTAGCTTTTCTCATGTACAAAACTGAGTAGCGCCTTCTGACTGTGGATTGTTTCATCGTGCACTGTTTTGCTTCCCCAACTCCGTAGGCGTTTGGGCAGTCCTTCTCCATCCACCGGAAGGTTGCTGAGGATGGCGAGACCCGGGAGGAGACGCTGCTGCAGGAGTCGGCGTCCAAGGAGGCTTACTACCTGGGGAAGATCCTGGAGATGCAGAACGAACTGAAGCAGAGCCGGGCTGTGGTCACCAACGTCCAGGCCGAAAACGAGAGGCTCACAGCTGTCGTGCAGGACCTGAAGGAGGTGAGCAGGCCAGCCACTTCCCCACCGGAGGTCTGCGGGGGGCCGGGGGATCAGCACGTTCACCCCGCAGGAGAGAGGAGTAGAACGTTCGTTCGCTTTCTTTACAGCGGCTGTGTGAAGCAAGTGGCTGGTTGCACTGACGCTGCATATTTTTTTCTGCCTTAGTGGTGGAATGCTGGCTTGCTCTGAGTTGAGTTTTTTTTTTTTTTTTAAGAAGCAAAGCTTTGGTGTGTTGAGTGCTTGGGAAGAGGCCTTGCTGTGTCTGCAGAGGTGTTGAGAAAATCGCCACCTTAGCACTTCCTCCCCTCACGTTTACCTGTTTTAGTGCAAGGAGGAGAGGAATGGAAAGGCTGCAGGCCTTGTGCCGGCGCTAATTCCAGAGCAGCGGTGTGGGCTGTGCACCCTTCTCCCTGGGGAATGAGCCTCAAGAGGATTATCCTGAGAGTCTGGCTACGCACATCCCCGCATGTTTTCTGGTTGTAGAGAAAGCAATAAATTGCAGGCAGCCGAGACTGGGTCATGGCATCTCCACGAGGTCCTGAGCCTTTCCCCTTTCCTGGACTCAGGGTTCTCTCCAGCTTCTCCCAGGCGGCAGTGTTTTCAGAGTGGCTGAGTCCCTCTTTAGGGAAGCTGTGGTGTTTGGAACTGGGAGAGCCAAAAGCACCTTCGTCATCCAACGCCTTTAAAAGCAGCGCCTTCCATTGGAAACTGCCATTGAATCATTCACCGTGTCTTTCATGTAAAAGCTGTAGGAAAGGCACAAATGTCCTAAAACTCCAGCCATTGAACACCCCCAAAATTAGCTGGAGGAGTTGCTGTGGAATCCCCAAAACTGGATCCACTTGCCGGTCACGCAGGAAGCCAGTGATTGACACTGGGGTGATGGGAAAAGCAGCCGTTAATTGCAATGCACAGAGCAAGGAGCTGGGCAGCCGGTGCTCAGTTCTCAGATTGTCCTAGGGAGTGAAGGTGGTGCCGCTTAGAGTTCAAAGCTGGGAGTGAGCAGTGTGTGAGCTTCTGGTTGGTCCACAGCGTGTGGCCTTCCTTTGATTGCTCAGTGGTGGATGCCAGCGTGTCTGTTTTGGAATGACAAAGATGGGCTGCAGGCTTTCTGGGTCTGAGGGTGGACTGGGGGTTAGTTTCTTTGGTCAGGGCCCGTGAGTTCTGCAAATACTCTGAGATGAAAAGCCAGTGTTGAGTTGACCCCTCCCTGGGTAGTTCAAGTCTTCAAGATTCAGGCTGTCTTGCCCTTCTGTCACTGTGATAAAGAACGCCCCAGAGCTTGTTAAAATAGTTGCTACAGAGCCAAACTGACTCTACTCACTCAGCCTGCAGAACAACACTCACTGACGTCGGAGTGGTGGAAGAGAGGAGTTTATTACAGGGTGCAGTGCAGGGAGCAGGCAGCACCGCTTTATTTCTGGGTTCCCATGGGGTGCGGGAGTGAAGGTTCTTAGAGACTGAGGTTGGAGCTGAGAGTTACACTTTCATCTCCTATGCAACTTCCTGGTTGGTCTGCAGTGTTTGTAGCGAGATCGTGTCCTGTAGGGAATTTTGATGATAGCACAGCGGCCCCCGGCAGTCTGGGGGAAGCTACTTTTGGCTCAAGGCTCCAGACAAGACCAAACATCAAGATGTTATTTATTGGAGAAGCAGATGACCTCATGGGTCTGGTGACGAGAGGACCTTGTAGGTCAGCAGAACCATGTTCTCAGCTCAGTGAGTTAACTGTAGCATGGGATCTGATGGTGTCCAGCACCTGCCTTCAGGGCTCTGGACAGGGGCTTGGTGTTGGCTCCCTTCACTTCACAAGATAATCTTTGCAGAGGAACTGCCACTTAAGGCATCAGGATGAGTGGATCAGCTGTTCTCCTACACCTGCACAACGGGAACCGACTAACAGGGGCCAGGTCTGCAGCCACGGAGGCCCATTTGGGCATTTTAGTAATAGAAAAATGTGGGATGCAGAGACGGTTCAGGGTGCCACGTGAGAGAAGCGATCCACTCGTATCCTTTCTTGAAGTTAACAACATACTGCAAACAAGGTTGCACTACTGTGAGAGCCAGCTTGTCTGAAAGTCCTGAAATGTAGTCAACAGTGGCACTTAGACACTCCCACACACCGTGAACTGACAGAACCTGGACAGGTTTCTGCTGGACCCGCCTTGTTATTCTTGGCTGTGAGCCTGCTGGAGACCCAGAAAGGAGCCAGCCTAGCGTAAGCAAGTGTTGGGTGTGAGAACACGAGGCCATTCAGGACACCCTGCCTTGTTTCCCTCCGGTGCAAACCATGAGAAACCAAGCTGCTCTGCGGTTACTCATCCGATGCATCGTTTCGTGCTGTTGTTTTTGCCGTCGCTTGCCTGCCTTTGGGGTGCCAGACCCTTCTCCTCCCAAGGAGTTGCCGTTCGCCTTTCTACCTGCAGAGGCAATTGACAGAGCATCGCACTGACAGGCGTGGTCTGCAGTGCACATGCTGGTGAGTGCACTTAAGATAAGCTCACTAGGCTGATCATCCACCTGCGGCGCTGGCTCCCTGGGTTCTAGTCCCGGTTGGGGCGCTGGATTCTGTGCCGGCTGCTCCTCTTCCAGGCCAGCTCTCTGCTGTGGCCCGGGAGTGCAGGGGAGGATGGCCCAAGTGCTAGGGCCCTGCACTTGCATGGGAGACCAGGAGAAGCACCTGGCTCCTGCCATCGGATCAGTGTGGTGCAGCGGCCATTGGAGGGTGAACCAACGATAAAGGAAGACCTTTCTCTCTCTCTCTCTCTCTCACTGTCCACTCTGCCTATCAAAAAAAAAAAAAAAAAAAAAAAAAAGATAAGCAGGAATTCATTAAAATGCAGATGCAGGTGGAGAATTGATGGAAACACGAATACTGGGCCCAGCTCACAGACTGTGATTCAGTAGATCCAGGATCCCACCAAGCTACACTTCTGACAGCCCAGGCGATGTGGCGTCACTGAATTGGAGACCACACAGGGAGACTGCAGATGCAGGTTTTGTGGCCTCCCTGATGCAGAAGGAGGGAGCATCAGGACACTCACGACGTGGGGGCTGTGATATGCGCCTTGGTCTCCAGAATGATTCATGGGGCTGGAATCGATTTTCTGTACTTTCCATAGTTGGTTTGCAGTAAGAGGATCACCTGTTACATCCGGATTTATGGTTTTTTTTTTAATCTGAAACAGCTCAAGTCAATTTAGCCTGTAAATGTGTTCATCAGGTTTGCCAGGCCACTGAAATAAACATAAGCAGGTTGACAGTTCTCTGGTCTTCGAAGTATGCAAAACGTCCTGGGTGGTCATCCTGACCGGACGACAGAGGATCCATGGTGTTTGCATCCAGGTTTCAAGTTTTGATGCAGCTAATAGAATTATTAGCGTTAGGAACTGGAAACCTGCTGCAAAAGGAGAATGGGAATAAATTGTGGTTTGAAGATATTAAATGGAAATCTCAGTTTCAATTCAGATTTGCTTTTATTGTAGGCTCGTGTTTTTATTGTTGTTCTCTGTGCCTCGACTAGTGCAGATCATGTAATTTAGCTGACATGGTGGACCAAGAGAACAGGCAAGGATAGCCTACCCAGAAGTGTAGCAGTCATCAGCCTGACAGATGCTGTAGAACTCAGAATTTAGTTAATGCAATTGTGTTTATTTACCAAAAGGGGTCACTTCTTTTAGTAAGACTGTGGCTCCTGGCAAAGGTGCTGTGTGCAAATGGTAGCTTTCCACATATGCTTATGTGTGTGTGGGAGGGGGGGTATGTGCTTGTGATTCCAAGCCCAGCTTCTCTTCAGTACATGGAGTTTCAGGAGAGTGTTAGGAAATCAGTCTTCTAACCTTAGCTCTCCTAAGAGTTTATTGTTTTCATGGCATTTGCAATATTGACTTTAAAGTTCTGTTGGTATACAATAAACACAAGTGTTAATAATAACGTTCTGCATCTTTTGTAAAAATGTTGTTTGTGAAAGATACTGTTGTTCATTATGTAGATCTTTGTTCTTAAGCTAAAGGCACATTAGATAAATGTCTCTAATTGTTAAAGTGCTCCTTGTTATTAAATACAAAGTTGATTTGCTGTCATTTTCACCAGGTGGCCCTATTTCTGCCCTCTGCATTTATTTATTTTTTATTCTTCAACGTACACAGCAGAAGAGGTGGCTTATTGCACACGTGTTACACTCAGCCACGACTGAGAACAGAACTGGCGTAGAAAGCCAGCAGCCCAGGGCGCAGGGCTATGAGGGACTGTCTAGGTGTCAGCAAGGGGCATCTCACAGGTAGTTTCAGCGATCCAACAGCAAGGGACATTTCAGATCCTTTGAGAGACAAGTCGTGGGTAGTAGCGGGCAGTCCAGGTGCTGTCCCCAGTACCCCGGCCTCTGGCCATCGCGGGCACACACGCCAGTGGTGTACTTCGACCTCTGTCTCATGTTTCCCTGGCGCTTCAGCCTCACATCTGCTTCTTCCTCCACTTGGCTCTCGTGGCCTAAAGGATTCCAAGCAGATGGTGCCAGAGCACAGAGACCTTATTTGAAAAAACAAAAACAAAAACAAAAAAGCAAAACCAGTTTTCCTAGTCCGCTTGAAAGTTCGAACCCAGACACAACAACACCCTCAACTCTTTGTCTCCTGCCTTTCAGGCTGAGCAGATCTAGCTGCCGTGATGCTTGCTCACGTGACGTGGCTTCATACACTGACATGCTGTTCTCTTACAGATGGTGTCTGCTTTTAGCATCATTCACACTATCACTTGTCTTCACTCCTGTTGGAAATCCTTGGAAATTTGGGCCACTGGACCTGGGGATTTTTTTTTTTTAAGATTTATTTTATTTATTTGAAAGTCAGAATTACACAGAGAGGTAGAGATAGAGAGAGGGGTCTTCCATCTGCTGGTTCATTCCCCAGATGGCCGCAACGGCCAGAGCTATGCTAATCCAAAGCCAGGAGCCAGGAGCTTGTTCCCAGTCTCCCACATGGGTGCAGGGACCCAAGCACTTGGGCCATCTTCCACTGCTTTCCCAGGCCACAGCAGAGAGCTGGATCAGAAGAGGAGCAGCCAGGACTGCCCCTGGGTTTTGGCTTCTCAAGCTTTCAGCTTTCGGTTTATTAACTGGATCTTCTCTTCAGTCCCCTGAGCTCTCTGCTTTGCTTTCTGTGAACCAGATGCTACTTAGGGGCCTGGGAAACATCAGGGACCCCGGCCCCAGTGGTGTGTGATTGTCGTCAGTGTTGAAAGAACTAAATGTGTCCAGAAATTGTTTCCTTCCACTCTTTGGCATCTGCAGCTTTGCTTTAGACTGTACCTAGCATTTTGCTTAGTCATGTTGCGTTCCTCTAGAAACTGTGGATTAAATGCCACACGTTCAGCCACCAGCACTTTGGTTAAGGTGTTCGGTAGGTAGATAGTGTGAGAGCGGCCTAAGGCGAACAAAGCACAGTGTGTGGCAGCCTCTAGCCCCCGTGGAAGCACCCCAGTGTTTTACGCAGCAAAGCCCTGGCCACTCCCCAGTAACTCTATAGCTGGTCTCAGCCTTTCCCCCCGAGAGAGCTCCTCTGTGCCCAGTACCAAGGGCTGCCCTGTCTGCTAGCACTGGTAATACAACCTGGGGAGGAGTTTCACCTGTTTCACACCCAGCAGACCCTTTGTCCAGAGGGAGCGGGGAGGATCGATGGCGGGAAGAACCGGACCCCATACCCTTATAAGCCGCAGTCTGAATTCAGAGTGCAGGATCAGCTGTTTCCTGAGATGCCCGCCTGGCCTCTCACGCGTCTTTCAGCTTTCTGCTCTCAGCTCCCAGGTCTTTGCTGAGATGCCTGCCTGGCCTGTCCGGTGTATTTTCGCCGTTAGACTGTGTAACCTTGCTTGCCGAGTCTGGATGGCTGGGCACTCTCGCAGATCTGTTTGGAGAGGTGCCCAGCCATTCTGATGGATGCCCTACCCCAGTCAACCTTGCTACCCGGCTTACCACTGCTCTGTGTCTCACACCTGCATTCTTTCTTGTGTGAAGACTGGAACCTCTGTTCCAGCCATGTCTGCTAACAAAGGGAGAGCCCTTATTCTGCTCTCTAGAAATGTCGTTGTTTCTGTGTGGTGCACTGATAGTTCAGACATAGTGAGAAATTAGAAATCGGGAAACCTGAGTTCAGATCCTCACTCAACCATGTTACTAGCTGTGTGGTTGAATTTCTCGTATCTCCTATAAATACTTTTATAAGAACACTCACCATACTCCTTATGTTTTTTTTTAAGATTTATTTATTTATTTGAAAGGCAGAGTGACAGAGAGAGGGGGAGAGAAAGAGATCTTACATCTGCTAGTTCACTCCCCAAATGCCTGCAGCAGCCATTGCTGGGCTAGGCTAGGCCAGGCAGAAGCCAGGAGCCAGGAACTCCATCCAGGTCTCCCATTTGGGTGGCAGGGACTCAAGTACTTGGGCCATCACCTGCCACCTCCCATCTGGATTGGACGATGGAGTAGCTGGGACTCAAACCAAGGCGCTCTGACATGAGATGCCTGCACCGCCACGTGGTGGCCCAACCTGCTGTACCATAACGCCCGCCGTCCCCTGGTTTGATGAGGATAAACTGAGATATTTTTAATGGAAGTGCTTATAAAAAATAGAGAACTGAGGAAATGCGCCTGCTCTGCTTGTCCTGTGCACACACCAAAAGAAAACCAAGCCTTTATTTAACGTCCAGTGGGTGAAGGAGGGTTGCTGTGTGGGTGCTGTTACATTACTGGTTAACAGCTTTTCCCACCTGGCTAGTCCTTGAAAGGAATCTGTGTGAATACTCAGTGCAGCATCTGTTGTGCTGACCCACGACCTAAGTTACGGGAAAACTGAAACTTGTTGGATGCATCTGCTATATCACAAAGTATTTCTTACAGCCTCTGCTGTTTCTGCCCAGGGAATTGGTCACTGGGAACTGGGTTTACACACAGCTGAGTGAAGTGGACGTTGCCGCTGAGTGTTAATTTTATGTCCTGGGAAGTCTTGTCCTGCATGTAGTTGCAAAGGTGTGTATTTTCCTGACATGGCCCGGTTTCCCGTCTGCTGCCTGTACTTGTTGGAAATGGACTTTTCCTCCTTCTAGAATGAAACAAAGCACCCAACTGGGAAGAATTGTCATTGTTTTTAAGGTGGTTTGTATAACTCAGAATAGTAGCAGAGCTTACCTGTACTGAGAGCTTAACCATGTGCTGAGATAATACTTAGTGCTTTTTCTGTGCTCAGTACCTCCTTGAGTTCTCTCAGTGAACCTGCCAGGCACCTGCTGTTTCTGTCCCCCCTTTACAGTGGGGCTGGGAGAGACCAAACCTCTTCCTTGTACTGGAACCCCAACCAGGCAGACTCACGCCCATGGAGCCCACCTGCTGGTTTATGAGTTCACAAGAGAGAGCTGTCTTTCTGTTGACATTTGACTGTTGCCTGTAGCCTTGTCTGTATTCTTGTGGAACTCTGACCTTTCTACTTGGCCGTATAGAGCTGTTTTTTTTTTCTTTTTGACAGGCAGAGTGGACAGTCAGAGAGAGAGACAGAGAGAAAGGTCTTCCTTTGCCGTTGGTTCACCCTCCAATGACCGCTGCGGCTGGCGCGCTGCCGCCGGCGCACCGCGCTGATCCGATGGCAGGAGCCGGGTGCTTCTCCTGGTCTCCCATGGGGTGCAGGGCCCAAGCATTTGGGCCATCCTCCACTGCACTCCCTGGCCACAGCAGAGAGCTGGCCTGGAAGAGGGGCAACCGGGACAGAATCCGGTGCTCCAACCGGGACATAATCCGGTGCCCCGACCGGGACTAGAACCCGGTGTGCCAGCGCCGCAAGGCGGAGGATTAGCCTAGTGAGCCGCGGCGCCGGCTCCGTATAGAGCTTTTTGTTGGGCGAGGGGTTGAGCCTGTGATTGTGAAGTAAATTGAAAATAAAAAAAAGTTTCTTTCCAAACTTGAATATTCCTATTGATTAGAAATTTGAAAGCAAAGTTAAACAAAATGAAGACAGCTCATTTTTGCATAATTGGAATCTGAATGTGCTTTTGGGAAACATACGTATTTTTTCTTTTAGGATTTATTTATTTATTTGAAAGACAGAATTACAGAAAGTGGGAAAGGCAGGGAAGAGAGATCTCCCATCTGTTATTTCAATCCCCAGATGGCTACAGCAGCCCGGGCTGGACCAGGCTGAACCCAGGAGCCAAGATCTTTTTCCAGATCTCCCTCATGGGAGGCGGGGGCCCAAGCACTTGGGCCATCTTCTGCTGTTTTCCCCAGGCTATTAGCAGGAAGCTGGATCGGAAGTGGAGCAGCCGGGACATGAACCAGCACCCATATGAGATGCCAGCATTGCCTATGACAGGTTACCCAGCTTACCACAGCGCCATCCCCATTAGCTGGTTTTTAATCGAGTTGTTTTCCTTACCTGAGTTTTGAGAATTCTTGATATATTCTGGATACGAGTCCCTTTGTCAGATATGTGATTTGTAAATATTTTATCCCAGGATGTGGCTTATCTTTTCATTTGTTTTAAAGATATATTTATTTATCTGAAAGAGTTACCCAAAAAGGAGAGAGAGAGGAAGACAGAGAGACAGAGAGAGAGAGAGAGAGAGAGAAGTGTTTCATCTGCTGGTTCACTCCCCATTTGGCTACAACGGCTGGAGCTGTGCTGATCTGAAGCCAGGAGCCAGGAGCTTCTTCCAGGTCTCCATATGGGTGCAGGGGTCCAAGGACTTGGGCCATCTTCTGCTTTCCCAGGCCATAGTGTAGAGCTGGATTGGAAGTGAAGCAGCCGGGACTCGAACCGGCACCCATAAGGTATGCCAGCACTGCAGGTGGTGGCTTTACCTGCTACACCACAGCGCCAGCCCGCTTTTCATTTTCTTAGAAGTGTCTTTTGGGAAGTAAGAAGTGTTTTTATTCTGATAGAGTCTAATGTGTAAAAGGTTTTACTACGTGGCTCATGCTTTTGGTGTCAGGTTTAAGAATCCTCCCCATCTCCATTTTACAAAGATTTTCTACTATATTTTCATCTAAAAGCTTTATGGTTTTTCATTTAAATCTATGATTAATTTTGAGTTAATTTTTTATAAGCTATGAGGTTTAATTAAATTGAGGTTCTTTTTAAAAGCGTATGAATGTCTAATTATCTCAGCACCACTTGTTAAAAATTGATATTCTTTCTCCACTAAATTGCCTTTGCACCTTTGTCAAATTCAGTTGGCTGATTGTCGTACAGAGCTGTGCTCGCTGCCACACTGTCATGATGAAATCGGATCGGTACCAGGAAGCTAGATCATTGGGCTTTGTAGACCTTTGGAAGGGGTTTGGTTTCAGCTTTGAGCAAAATGGGGAGCTGCTGGAAGTGTCGGGCCACAGAGTGACGCGACTTTATTGGGGTGAGGACGGGAGTGCGAAGTCACTGAGTTGTACAAATATGAGGACAGGACCGTGGAGCAGGGTGACAGGTGGAGGGGAACAATGACTGTAGCCTGAATGTGGTCTGAGAGTGAGGCCAACATAGCTTTCTACTGGCTCAGCTGTAGAGAACGAGACTGGGAGGAGGAAAGAGAATTCTGGTCCAAAGCCTTTAGCTTGGAAAACTTGACAATGGAATTCTCTGCTGAGCTGGGGAAAGCTTCAGCTAGAACAGGTTTGTTGAGGGCAGATTACAAGTTCCATTTTGAACATGTGAAGTTTTAAATTTCTACTAGAGCTCCAAGTATAGACTTGGTGGGAGAGAATGGCCCGGAGTTCAGCAGAAAGATCTGGGGGCAGAGGTACAAGTTCTGGAGTTGGCATCAGACTCAGTGCTATTTCAGGCCCCGGTGCTGGTGAGATCAGCCAGGGCAGAAGAGTGGGCGGAAAGGAGAAGGGGGCCGAGCGCCAAGCTCTGAGCCACCGGGGCCGCTGGAGGGGGAGGGGATAAAAGGGTAAAAGGCCGAGGAACCCAAAAATAATAGGGAGGTAGGAAGGAAATAAGGAGAGCTTGGTTCCTGGAGGCCAGATAAAGAAAATGGGTGTGGAAAGGGGGCAGTCCACAGTGCAGGTGCTGCTGGCCGGTCAGAGAGGCAAGGGGCTGGGTCCACCCCTGGGGTCCTCGGCCGCCTCCATGAGAGAGGTTTCCGTTGCATGGTGGGAGCAAAGCCTGGTTAGAGTAGGTTTAAGAGAGGATGGGAAGGGAAGCCCTGAGGACCGGGAGTAGAGACCGGCTTTCCATGAAGTCTGTTTGTAAAGAGGAACAAATAATCGAGGAGGAAGCTGGGGATGAAACGCGCTCCAGGCCATTGTTGGCTTTCCCTCTTTTTTCAGATGGAAGAAATAACTGGCCCCCGGCCCGGGAGAGGAGGGGACCTTGTTCTGAAGTCCAGGGAAAAAGCAGACTGCCCAGGGCAGCTGATGTCCTGGAGTGCAGGAGTGGGGTGGAAGCTGGTGCAGAGTGCGGGGTTACCGGTCACCTGAGCAGGGAGGCTTCCTGAGTGGTCACCCCCATGCGTGTGTGCAGGTGTGGCCCACAGGTGGGTGGGGGTGGGGGAGGCTCCGTGCAGGCCCTGCCTGGGCTTGGGTTTCAGCACTGAAGCAGAAGGTGGGGGAGGTGCCGGGCTTTTGAAGAGATGGAAGTGAGAGTTTGCTCCTGGATAGGAATAGAACATCCCTTTAAAAAAACAATCTCTAGGGCGTGGCTTAGGACACCCATGGCCATGTCAGGGGGCCTGGGTTCAAGTCCTGGCTTCTGCCTTTTTCCAGCTTCCTGGTGTTCTGCCTACTGAGAAGCAGCAGGTGATGGATTAAGTACTTGGGTCCCTGCAGCCCATGGGCAAGAGTCAGATTGAGTTTGTGGTTCCTGTTCTCAGCCTTAGAGCAGGCTGCAGTGGGCGTTTGGGAGCAAACCAGCAGATGAGAGAGCTGACTTTCTCTGTCTCTGTCTCTCTCAAATAAATAAGTAATTTTTTTAAAAAGGGAGTCCTAGAAATCGAGAGCATCCATATGGGTACTGAGAATTCCAGAGTTTAATTCCAGATGTTGACCATGAACTGAAGTCCTGGTGCAGTGGGGGAGACCAGCAGTGCTGGACAGTGCAGAGTGAGAGGTCACACCCAGGGGCTAGCTAGGGAGCAGTGAGCAGGAATGCTTTGAGAGCAGCCCCGGGAGCAAAGGCACGTATGTCCCACGTCTGGGTCCTGGGCTGAGGGCTTGGGAGAGGGCTGCAGGGGAATGAAGGTTCTGTTGAAGCAGGCTGAGGCGTGCGTTATGCATGTCTGGAATCCTGACGCCCACTGATGCCTGTGAGCCCAGAGTCAGTGGCGATCGATCTATCATAAAATGCAGGCATTGTTGTTGTACGGGGGACAGTTAATCTCTGTGTTTAAGGAATCGATGTCTTTTTGCTATGATGTGAGATGCTGATAAATAATAAAGCAGCTTTCTGGTAGTGCTCAACAATGATGTCAGGTGATCTTTATTCCAAAATATCTTTTGCCTTTTTGAGGTTATATTGGAGCAGTAATAAGGAACCTGGATCTTCATCATCTTGCTCTGTGGGGAGAGACCTGAAGAATTAAAGCATATTTTAAATATTCCCAGTGTCCACGTGTTGTGTAGCATTTAGACACAGCTTCAGAGTAGTGCTGTTTGGATTGTGACTGTTTTGTTTCTGCACTGGGCAATGAGAAGGGGCATAAACCTCTGGCCTGAGGTGACAATTACATCAACTTCCTGTGCAGTAGCCAGCCATTAAAGCCGTGCCAAGTGGAGAATTAAATAGGAGGCGCAGAGGAGGTCAAGCTGAAGTCAGAAACGGCGAGAGAGCGTTGCTCGGGACATACTGCCGGAATGGCAGCTCCAGAGCTGACCTCAGTTAAAAAAAAATCCGTTTCAGGAGTCATCTCACACTGTCTCCTTGCCTTTCTGCAAGGTCAGTAAGTTCTGATCAGTTACCATTCGTCATTTCCAAGTAAGAGGCCTGAAAAAGGCTTCTGTTTAAAAGGTAGAAGTGGGAGCATGTCGTGAGCGTGTGGAAGAGGTTTCTGCCCGCCCTCCCTCCCTTCCCTCCTCCCTGTCAGTCACCAGCTTTCCACCTTCTGGAAAATGATAAAGATCCATGCACAATCCATTGTGTGCACCTTGATTCTTGGGCTAAAAATAGCTCAGTTCAGCTTCACGCTTTTCCCTCCCACCCCAAGCCCAGGTTTTGCAGCCCGGGAGGAAGGAGTGCCCAGTCAGCGTTTCAGCTGGATGCTTACTGGGCGATTCTAATTTTTTTTTTACATCTTAACCTCTATTTCCAAAGAACATCCTGGTTGGCAGGGCTAGCCTGATTAAGATTCCCTTCAGGTATTGAATTCTCCGGAGGGAATTGACAGCTCAGTCTCACGATCGAGGGTACTGAATCTCCCCGGGACTTGATTTCTTGAAGGTTATAGGAAACCAATACTTGAGCAACTGAAAGAGTGAGCTTAGTGATGTCATAGTGAATTTGGATGTATATCTAGAATTATGCTTTTTAATGTTCAGTCAACAGATGTTTTGAAAAACAAATGTACAAGATGTTCAAGAGTTCTTCCAGGGGCCGGCACTGTGGCGTAGTGGGTAAAGCCATCACCTGCAGTGCCAGCATCCTACATGAGCTCCGGTTCAAGTCCCAGCTGATCCACTTCTGATCTAGCTCTCTGCTATAGCCTGGGAAAGTAGCAGAAGATGGCCGAAATCCTTGGGCCCCTGAACCCGCATGGAAGACCTGGAGAAAGCTCCTGGCTCCTGGCTTTGGATTGGCACAGCTCATTCCATTGTGGCCAACTGGGGAGCGAACCAGTGAATGTAATACCTCTCTCTCTCTCTCTGCCTCTCCTTCTCTCTGTGTAACTCTGACTTTCAAATAAATAAATCTTAACAAAAAAAAGGGGGGGGGGAGTGTTTAGTGTACTGTTAAGATGTCGCTTGGGATGCATGTACTTTATTTATTTACTTGAAAGATAGCATTAGAGAGAGAGATCTTCCAAGCACTTTTTCACTCCATAAATGGCTGCAATGGCCGAACCTGGACCGATCCAAAGCCAGGAGCCAGAAGCTTCTTCCGGATCTCTCATATGAGTGCAGGGGTCCAAGGATTTGGACTATCTTTGGCTGCTTTCCCAGGCACATTATCAGGGAGCTGGATCAATAGTGGAGCAGCCAGGACTTGAATCAATACTCCTTTGGGATGCTGGTGCCACAGGTGGTGGCTTTACCTGCTATACCATAGCACTGCCCCCTACCCCAGCTTACTTCTGATGCACACCCTGCGAGGTAGCAGGTGATCCAAGTGCTTGGGGGGCTGCCACCCATGTAGGAGACCAGATTAAGTTCCTGGCTCCTGGCTTTGGTCTAGGGCTCTTGGGGACTTTAGTGGAATAAGCCAGCAGATAGAAGATTTCAGTCTTTCTGAGTCTTAAGTTAAAAAAAAAAAAAAGGATGTAGTAATTAAAGTTGATACCAGTTAATATTGAATCAGGGTTGCTCACTGCTTAATGGTCAGTACAGCAGAGCAAGGAGAAAAAATTTTATTCAAGTGGCCACGTTGAGGAGGGTGGATATTGTGATCCCAAATATGCTGGTCCCCACTAGTGAGTCATCAGGGAGACTTTCCAAGGAGAAAGGGTAGGGGGGTGTGGGAGAGTTGGGGAAGGAAGTGGGTGTAGTTGATGGTCAGGCAGGTTTCCCGGGTGGGTTCTCATGGTCACCCTGACACGAGTTAGGTGGAGGCTTTTTGGTGTGCAGCTTGTCTGTCTGTAGCTGGTGATCATAGACGTTTTCTTTATCTGAGGTCTGCGGTTCTAGCCATTTCCCTGCAGTTAGCTGTGACATTTTAGATAAGCATTGTTTATCTGCGGAATTGCACAGACCCTCTAATGAGCCCCAAGATTGGCAGCTAGCCTGTGAAACAGGAAGGGAAGATGTATCCAGTGTGGTTACCAGGTGAGGTAGAAGTTGGGTACCTGCACAGAGAAGTGGCCTCTGCGTGTTATCTGGGTAGCCAGCGATTGTGTAGTTAGAATGAAGGATGTAAAAGAACAACTGCGTCAGGACGGCAGGTCCCCTGTTGTCCCCAACAGTTAATGACAGTGACCCCGAGACTTTGTTGAAGAACACCTTTGAAACTGGTTGGAGCAGTCCCTTTGGAGCCCCTAAAGCTGAGTGTGTCTGCCAGCCTGTGTGCTGGAGAGCAGGTGCTGAGATGAGACCACACCGGCCCCTGGGTGAGCAAGAAAGCCCTTTCTGTGTGGTGCTGCACAGGGTGAGGAGTCAGGTGGGTCTGCCTCAGTTCTAGACTCCTGCGGGCATTAAAGACGGCGACTCTTCAGACTGAAGTGGGGAGTGGGCACGGGTGATCAGGGCGAGGAGTCAGGTAGGTCTGCCTCAGTTCTAGACTCCTGCGGGCATTAAAGACGGCGACTCTTCAGACTGAAGTGGGGAGTGGGCACGGGTGATCAGGGCGAGGAGTCAGGTAGGTCTGCCTCAGTTCTAGACTCCTGCGGGCATTAAAGACGGCGACTCTTCAGACTGAGGTGGGGAGTGGGCACGGGTGATCAGGGCGAGGAGTCAGGTAGGTCTGCCTCAGTTCTAGACTCCTGCGGGCATTAAAGACGGCGACTCTTCAGACTGAAGTGGGGAGTGGGCACGGGTGTCAGCTGGCGTGTGAGCCTGTGGTTGGGTCACAGTGCGTGTGACCCTGCTTCGACTCACAGGGACCAGCATGTCCGTTTTGAACTGGGAAAGGGGGCTCCTGTGTGTCTGGGGTGAAGGGTAGCTGGGGTCTTACTCTGTCTGCTCAGGGCCTGTGAGTTCCTGGGAAGCTGAGTTGTGAACGAGAAGAGAAGGGCCCTCGGAGTCGTCGTTGTCGCTCAGGGTCTTGGCTGGGCCTTACCCTCTGTGGATTTAGTGAGTCCCTCTCTGCCGAGGAGCTGCAGGTTGAGGGAGAGACACTGGGGCCTGATAAAGTCTTTGTCAAAGGCATTAGGGGCAGGCCCTCAGCCTCTACTGGGGGTGATAAAACGATGTAGCATGTTCAGATCAGTGCTTGCCAGTGAGTTGTGGTTTTGCTGTCCATTTTATTATCATCTCTTTAAGGAGTCTTTTGCCATGGAGCAGTCCCCGAAACTTGTTGGAGAGGTTGCTGTGTGACCTGCAAAAAGGTTTTGCTTGCCCGGCACACAGAAAACCAGGGGTTCTGGAAGGAGGGAGACTTTTATTGTAGAATGCAGACCTCAGAGGCCCTGGATTCCCTGAGGGCGTAAAGGAAGTAAGTCTCACGGTGTAGAGTAAGTCAGCAACAGAAGTCACTGTGTACTTACATCCCATGTGAGATCTGTCCTTAATGTGTTGTCTAATGTGCAGTGATGCTATAACTAGTACTGAAACAGTATTTTTGCACTTTGTGTTTCTGCGTGGGTACAAACTGATGAAATCTTTACTAATTATATACTGAATCGATCTTCTGTACATAAAGATAATTGGAAATTAAAAAAAACCTGGTGTTAAATTGGAAATGGCATAGAAAATTAATTAATTTTTTTAAAAAAAATATTATGTAGGATCTCTGTCTTTAATGTGCTGTACACTCTTATTTAATGCTATAACTAGTACTCCAACAGTATTTTTTTTCACTTTGTGTTGCTATATGGGGGCAAACTGTTGAAATCGTTACCTAATATATACTAAACTGATCTTCTGTATATAAAGAGAATTGAAAATGAATCATGATGTGATTGGAAGGGGAGAGGGAGCGGGAAAGGGGAGGGTTGTGGGTGGGAGGGAAGTTTTGGGAGGGGGAAGCCATTGTAACCCATAAGCTGTACTTTGGAAATTTATATTCATTAAATAAAAGTTTAATTAAAAAATACATTTAAAAAAATAAAAAATAGAAAAAAAACAAGAGGTTAATTATGGAAGAATTTTGCAGGGCAGGTTGCATGAGTTACTTTTAGGAAGTAGTTGCTTAGCAACTAGATGGGAAGGGCAAGGACACCTTAAGCTAAGGGCTGGAGGCTGGCAGGCTGGGCCCTGCTGATACCTTGCGTCTGCCTTTGAGATACTTTATACGGGTTCGAGTTCACTTTTTGAACTCTCCCCTCCCCCAATTGCCATACAGTTAAATACAGAGCAAGAAGATTTTGTAGGGTAGGGTTGAGCTTGGGAGGACCACACCATGAGTGTTTTCATGGCGCCAAGCACCAGTGTTTACCCCGTTGGGAGCTGTGCACGTGTTGATTTTGTGCGGTTGCTGTCACAAAGCACTACATATTTTGTGGCTCAAAACTCAAAAACCGATTCTTTTCTAGACGTGGGGGCCAGAAGTCTGCAGCTTACTGGGCTCGGTGCAAGTGTTGGTGGGGAGCACTTGGTTCCTCCTCCCGCCTCCCTCCAGTGTAGCTTCTAGAACTGCCTTTGGTGGTCTTCCGTCTTGCACAGCTGCAGCAGCACGGCACCTCGTCTTGGGGTCGTTTTGCCGTCTTCTGTGCAGATCTCCCACCACTCCCCTCTTTGGGGACGCTGTGAATAGATTTAAGATCTGCCCAGGTCATCCAGGGTCATCTTTCCATCTCAGAATCCTTCATTCAATTGCATGTGCAAAGTCTTTGTTCTGTTACTGAAAGCTTGGTTCCTGTCCCCGGTGCCAGTTCAAAATAATGAGGACAAGGTTTGGGGATGAAGGAAGGAATGTTTAGTCTGTGCACAGATGAGCAGGGAGCAGACAGTGGTCTGAAGGAACCCTGCCTGCTGGATGAGAGTGTTTGGGGTTTTTAAAGAGGCTGCAGGGTCCGGTGCTGTGGTGCAGTGGATTAATGCCCTGGCCTGAAACGCCAGCATCCCATATGGGCGCCAGTTCAAGACCTGGCTGCTCCACTTGTGATCCAGCTCTCTGCTGTGGCCTGGGAAATCAGTAGAGGATGGCCCAAGTCCTGCAGCACCGGCCATTGCCACCATCTGGGGAGTGAACCATTGGATGGAAGACCTCTCTCTCTCTCTCTCTCTCTCTCTCTCTCTCTCTCTCCCTCCCTCTCTCTCTCTCTCTCTCTCCCTCCCTCCCTCCCCCTCCTCCTCCCTCTCCCTCTCCTCTCACTGTGTAACTCTGACTTTCAAATAAATAAATAAATCTTAAAAAAAAAAAGAGTCTGCACTCTCACCCCCACCCCCCAGCCTCTGGTTTGGGGCTTGCTGCTGAGGTTTGTACTTTGTTTATTGCTTCTGCAGAAGAAGTTGAGATAAGGAACAAGGCTGTGGGCACCCTAGGACAGGGGCAAGCAGAAAGCCAGCAGTGCAGCCCTGAAACATCAGCAAGTTGCTCTGCTGGTGTGATGGCCAGGTAGGCTACGGTCAGCCTGGGAGCTGCACGCAGGTAGGAGCTACACACAGATGGTAGCTGCTTTGTGCCCCAGACCTGGGATTCCCCTAACTGGAACCCTTCCAGACAGTACTGGCCCCCAACATTGTTACCTCCTGAGTCTGGTGGGCTGTCCCACTGTGTCAGTGCAGGGAGGTAAGGGAGGCGAGTATGGCCGGGAGACTATGACCGGGAGACTGGTGTCTAGCATTTAGTGTAACACCACAGGTTCCAGGATATCCTGGGGGCCATTTCTCAGACTGCGCCACCCCTCACCCCTGGAAATGTATGTCCCACAGCAGTAAGAAGAAGAAAATTAAAGAGGAATAGGAGATAGTAAGTGTGCAGCTTTGGCTACTGGTTAGTTCCGTATTCCATCTTGATCTGTGGGAGGCACGTGCTGTCAGAACAAAGGGGGCGGATATGTGTAAACTTAATAGGGTTCGGAAGAGTCGGTGATACCCATCTCATGCAGTGTGCTCACCCATTCATTGATTCTGCATTGCGCTTTCTGGCCGGGGCCAGTCAGCAGAGGAGGGCGATGAGTCACTCCAAGGTCAGACAGTGTTATTACCCTCTTATTGTGATGGGCAAATCCACCATTAAGCTTCAGATTCAGAGAAATACTATTGCGTTGGCAAATGCTTTCGATGTGTACGTGCAGAGAGTCATATGTATCCACTATTTTCCAGGCTCTGTGGCAAAGAGAAATGGAAATGTTGTGTTGCATTTTAATTTGCTACAGAAATGTTTTCTGTGGCAGTGACCATTCCCTAAAGCACCTGAGTGTGCCAGCGCGGTGTCTGACACTGCTGGAAACAGTGGCATGCATAAGGCATCGTCTGCCTGCCTGAGGCTGCTCCGGGCAATGAAGTGGGTGTGTGGTCCATGCTCCCCATGGGCTGCGCCTCCCAGGCTAGCTGCCTGAAATCAGAAGGCAACACCTGACTGGTGTCCTCCAGGTGCACAACCCGAGGCGTGCTGTGGGAACCTCGAAGGGCCCCACCCCAGGTCTCTGCAGCCCAGGGGACACCCTGTTAGACTTACTGTCAGGTTCTTTGTGTATCGGATTGCTCCTCTCTGCCAGCCTTGAGGTTGATGAGTTCTCTGTGAGCATCCTGTGAGCTGTGCTCCTGATGTGAGAAGTGGGCGGAGGTCAGGATTAGGGAAGTTGAATTTGACAAGGATTCTCATCACTAGCTTGGTTGAAAGCGCTCTGCTCTGCTCCGGGTACTGCTGGAGACGGACTTTACCCAGCAGATTCCTCCTCCATGTCAAGGGGAAGAACACTCACACCTGCCCTTTTTAGAGTCTTTAAAAGAAGTTAGATGACCAGGAAATTTTATTGAATGCAAACAATGTAACATTTTATGTTAAAGAAGATGCACAAGGGAAAATTAAAGAGTTTGTTGCAAGTTTGTTAAGACTTTGCAAATCATGGTAGTTGGAAGCTTTGCATTTCATTTTTAGAGCTAAGTACAGATTTTGTGAGTGTGTTCATCTCCTTATTTGCCACAGTGTGACAAACACTGGTTATGCGCATGTTGACAGAGTAACCTCAGACAAGTGGAGCTTCCTCTCTGTGCCTCAGTATTATTGTATCTGTTAAGTGGGAATAATGACAATACCTGTCTCATGGGAGTGTTTGAGGATTAGATGACTCCTTACCTGTGACACACCTGGAACTAGACCAGACACGGAGTTAGCACTGAGTCAGTGTTAACTCCTGTATATTTCATAGCTGTTTAAAAATATATTTAGGCTGGCGCCGTGGCTCAACAGGCTAATCCTCCGCCTTCGGCGCCGGCACACCGGGTTCTAGTCCCAGTTGGGGCGCTGGATTCTGTCCCGGTTGCCCCTCTTCCAGGCCAGCTCTCTGCTGTGGCCAGGGAGTGCAGTGGAGGATGGCTCAAGTGCTTGGGCCCTGCACCCCATGGGAGACCAGGAGAAGCAACTTGCTCCTGCCTTCGGAACGGCGGCCATTGGAGGTTGAACCAACGGAAGGAAGACCTTTCTCTCTGTCTCTGTCTCTCACTGTCCACTCTGCCTGTCAAAAAAAATAAAATCAAATAAAAATATATTTAGGAATATTTCTTTTTTAAAAAAGTTTATTTATTTGAGAGGCAGCTTTAAAGACAGAGGGAGAGAGAGAGGGAGAGAGAGAGGTCTTCCATCTGCTGGTTTAGTCCCCAAATAGCCACAGTGGCTGGAGTTGGGCTGACCCAAACCCAGGAGCCAAGAGCTTCTTCCGGATCTCCAATGTGCATGCAAGGGCCCAAGGATTTGGGCCATCTTCCAATGCTTTCCTAGGCCATTCGCAGGGAGTTGGATTGGAAACAGAGCAGCCAGTACTCGATCCAGTGTCCATATAGGATGCTGGTGCTGCAGGTGGAGGCTTAACCTAATTTATCATAGTGCCTGCTCCAGGATTATTTCTTAAGGATTCTGGAAGTAGAATGACTGATCAAATGGCACAGGACTCTTCTCCTTTTAAAGGTTATACATGTAGCTATATTGCTTTCCAGTAGGATTAGGCCAGTTTGTTCCCACTAGTAATAGAAAAAAATTCCTATTTCAAAAAGCCCTGGTGAGCACTCAGCTTCCTGATCCTTTTCAGGTTGCTTCTTGGGAAGGTAAATAGTGATGGTTTAGTGTCGATTCATAAGGTCATTGAGGGTGGCATGTGGTTTACCTTGCCCATCATTGTGCCCTACAGAGCTTGGTATAGAATGTATATATATATATGTATATGTATATATAATAGACATCCAGGAAAAAAAGTGAGTGAAATTTTGCTGCTCTCATTAATTTGTGGGAGAATTAGTGTATGATTTAATTATTAATGAATAAATTATTTATATTGCATTATTTTTGCATATTTATTAAGTCTCACTGATTCTGTTATTTATGTGTGTGTCGATACATTATTGATTTTTCCTTAATCCTTTGCTGTGTTTGCTGGTTGGTTTTGGACTTTTACTCTTGACTCCCTGAAGTTTCTGTTTTTAATGGACTGGTTGTTTCCTGTGTGATTCTTTTCATGGTTTTAGGCATAGAATGCTTTCTCTTCTTCCCTTCACCTGTCTCTGAACTATAAAATTTAAGGCTTCTTTCTGTTTTTATGATTTAATTTTTACTTTAATGCTTTAGTGTCTGTGAGATTTAGTTTGGTGTGTAGAACAATGTGGGGGTTTAAAGTAAGAATTTTCCTGGGACAGCTTGGCACAGCAGTGAGGTCATGGCCCAGGACGCCCACATCCCTCATTGGGCTGGGCTCCTTGCTCTGCTTCCCTTGCAGCTTCCTGGCGATGCACATCCTTGGAGGCTGCAAGGTGATAGCTCTCGTACGTGGGTCCTGGACACCCACGTGGATACCCACATTGAGTTTGGGCTCCTGGCTTTGGCCAGGCCCAATTCCAGCTACGGGGGCATTTGGGGAATGAACCTGTGGGTGCAAAATCTCTCTCTCTCTGTCTCTTTTTGTCACTTTTCTTTTCAAATTCAGAAGATTTAATTTAAAAAATTTTCCCCAGTGGCTAAGTGTCACAGCATCATTTACAGTGTGGTGCACCTCTTTTAATAAGAGTAGTAGATTATTATCTGTACTAATTGTTTTCAAACTTAGGAGAAGCAGTTTAAGTAAGTGAATCAGAATCAGTTACAATCTTTAAAAAGGATATTTTTACTAAGTTGGAGAACAAGAGAGAAAACAAAGAATTAGTAAAGTCATTTTCTTTTTTTATTTTAAAAAATTATTTATTTTAAAGACAGAGTTACAGAGAGAGGTAGAGACACAGAGAGAGAGGTCTTCCATCTGCTGGTTCACTCCCCAGTTGGCCGCAATGGTCGGAGCTGTCCCGATCTGAAGCCAGGAGACAGAAGCTTCTTCTGGGTCTCCCAAATGGCACAGGGGCCCAAAGACTTGGGCCATCTTCTAATGCTTTCCCAGGCCATAGCAAAGACCCGGATTGGAAGAGGAGCAGCTGGGACTAGAACCAGCGCCCATATGGGATGCCGGTGTTCCAGGCCAGGGCTTTAATCTGCTGTGCCACAGCGCCAGCCCCAGTAAAGTCATTCTCAGCTCAAGGGAAGAAAATGGGCATATTAAGTATTTCTTACAATATAGAACTTTTGCATCATTCTTTAAAACATGATTTACAAGCTTTTAGAATTGCTGTAAATCTTGGGGTTTAAGGATTATATTTCTGATGAAAGTCTCAAGACTTTCCTTTAAATATCATAAAAAGAGAACAGTGTGAAAAAATTTAATTTTATTTTCCCCAACCTGATTTGTCTGTAGTAGGTTTTGATTAGCTTCCCATAGTATAAATAATTTAGTAGCTTTACGTTTCTTATCAGCTCCAAGAAGAGAATTACATATCAGGAGTCTTCAGAAAGTTCACAGAAAATATGTATTATTTAAAAAATGTGTTATTTTGGCTGGCGCTGTGGCTCACTAGGCTAATCCTCCGCCTGTGATGCCGGCACCCCGGGTTCTAGTCCCGGTTGGGGCGCCGATTCTGTCCCGATTGCTCCTCTTCCACTCCAGCTCTCTGCTGTGGCCTGGGAGTGCAGTGGAGAATGGCCTAAGTGCTTGGACTCTGCATCCACAAGGGAGACCAGGAGGAAGCGCCTGGCTCCTGGCTTTGGATCCGATTGGTGCAGCGCTGGCCGTAGTGGCCATTAGGGGGGTGAACCAACAGAAGGAAGACCTTTCTCTCTGTTTCTCTCTCTCACTGTCTTAACTCTGCCTGTCCAAAAAAAAAAAAAAATGTATTATTTCAATTTTTGCACCAAAATAAACTTGTACTGACATATCTGAACAGTGTCTAGTTTGAGACACTAAGAGGGATAAGACAGCACTTTGAAAAGTGCCCCGTTGGGTTGGCATTGTGTCACAGTGGATAAAACCACTGCCTGCAGCACCATCATCCCATATGGATGTCTTTAAAATAAAAAAAAAAATTTTAAAAGCCCCATCAGAGAATGATAAAATTGAAGAAAGAACAACCATCAAATTTATAATGATGCATGAGTATAGAGGAGTGGTAAAATCTTTGATGCTTAATGAAAAATTAATGGGGACCATGCCCCCCCCCCCCAAGAAATCAGCAATTCACAAAATGGATAACTCATTTTTTAAAGAGTATTTATATATTTAATTTTTTGAAAATAAAAGTAAGAGACAGAGATCCTGCATCTGCTGGTTCACTCTCCAAATGGCTGCACCAGCAGGGCTGGGCCAGACCTGGCCAGACCAGGATCCAGGAGCTGCTTTGGTCTCCCACATGGGTGCAGGGGCTCAAGCACTTGGCCATTTTCTGCTGCTTTCCCAGGCACATCAACAGGGAGCTGATCAGAAGTAGAGCAGCTATGACACAGACCGACACCTGTACACCACAATGTCAGCCCCTGCATAACTCATTTTACAATGTGGGGAGATGATGTTGAAGATGAAGCCTGTGGATGGATGGATAGGTGGATGGATGGGTGGATGAATGAGTGGATGGTTGGTTGAGTGAGTGGGTGAGTGGGTGGATGAGAGGATTGGTGGATGGATGAATGAGTGGGTAGATGGATGGATGGGTGGATGGCTGGATGGCTGGATGGTCAGTTTGTGAGGAAAAAATCCTGTTGGTACCATAATTGAAGAAGACCAGTGATAGCGATCAGAGCAACAGCTAACACCATAGGCCTCTCAGTTGGAATGAGAGTCAGCTTTTCCTTCTACAGATTTATTTATTTATTTCTTGGAAGGTGGTGTGATAGAGGGACAGACAGAGAGATCTTCCATCTACTTGTTCACTCCCCAAATGTTTACAGCAACCAGGCTGAACCAAACCAAAGTTAGGACCCGAACCTCCAGCCCAGTCTCCCATGTGGATGGCAGGGACCCAAGCACTTGGGCCATCTTCTACTGCTTTCCCAGGCACATTAGCATGAAGCTGGGTCTGAAAGCGAAGCAGCCGAGACATGGACCAGCACTGCGATGTGGGACGTCCGTGTCACAAGCAGCGGCTTCACCTGCTGTACCTCAGTGCCAGCTCCTCAGCTCATATTTTTTTTTTAAAGATTTTATTTATTTGATAGGTAGAGTCACAGACAGTGAGGGAGAGAGAGAGAGAGAGAGAGAAAGGTCTTCCTTTCCGTTGATTCACCCCTCAAATGGCCGCTTCGGCCGGCGTGCTGTGCTGATCCAAAGCCAGGAGCCAGGTGCCTCCTCCTGGTCTCCCATGTGGGTGCAGGGCCCAGGCACTTGGGCCATCCTCCACTGCCCTCCTGGGCCACAGCAGAGAGCTGGACTGGAAGAGGAGCAGCCGGGACTAGAATCTGGTGCCCATATAGGATGCTGGCACTGCAGGTGGAGGATTAACCTAGTGAGCCACTGCACCGGCCCCCTCAGCTCATGTTTTAACAACTCCTTATGTACAGGACAATATTTCAGAAGTCCCAAGGAGTTCAGCCCAGCATCCTCCTTGGATAGCTACACGCTTCTGTTTTTCTTTTGTTTCTATTTTTTGGTGGCTCTCATTCATTTTCCAGATTATCAGTGTGCCTGTATTCTTGACAGGAGTTCAGAAGACTAGCTTTGGCTTTCTTTTTATTTAATTTTTTTCTTTCTCTTTAAATTGTGCTAATTTAGTATCTCTTCTGGGAGTGATTTTACAAAATCACTGTGTGTGTGTGTGTATGTGTATTCTGTCTACCACTCCGCCTCTCAAGTAAATAAATTACAAAAAGAAATAATTAGTTTAGCTGTCTATAGGGAAGAAGAATAATTTTTGATCAGCTGTTAAAAAAATTTAGAACTCCTTTTCATATGCTTTGTCTAAAATGAAATATGAAAACCAGTCATTTTTACAAGCAGACATTGAAAAAGCCAATACTATCGGCGCCGTGGCTCAATAGGCTAATCCTCCGCCTGCGGCGCCGGCACACCGGGTTCTAGTCCCGGTTGGGGCGCTGGATTCTGTCTCGGTTGCCCCTCTTCCAGGCCAGCTCTCTGCTATGGCCCGGGAAGGCAGTGGAGGATGGCCCAAGTGCTTGGGCCCCTGCACCTGCATGGGAGACCAGGAGCAGCACCTGGCTCCTGGCTTCGGATCAGTGCATTGCGCCGGCCACAGCAGCCACTGAGGGGTGAACCAATGGAAAAAGGAAGACCTTTCTCTCTGTCTCTCTCATTGTCCACTCTGCCTGTCAAAAAAAAAAAAAAAAAAAAAAAAGGAAAAGAAAAAGCCCATACTACATTTTTTTAAGAAAATTTTATTTATCTGAAAGAGTTAGAGAGAGAGGTAGAGACAGAGAGAGAGGTCTTCCATCTGCTGGTTCACTCCCCAGATGGCTGCAATAGCTGGAGCTGCACCAATCTGAAGCCAGAAGCCAGGAGCCAGGAGCTGCTTCTGGGTCTCCACTGTGGGTGCAGGGGCCCAAGGACTTGGGCCGTCTTCCACTGCTTTCCCAGGCCACAGCAGAGAACTGGATCAGAAGAGGAGCATCTGGGACTAGAACGGTGCCCATATGGGATGCTGGCACTTCAGGCCAGGGCTTTAACCTGCTGCACCACAGCGCTGGCCCCAATACTACATTTCTTTAGTATTTGAAGCAGAGAGCTACAAATGCTACAATTCCTAAAAACCTCCAGTCTCACTTTGTTCTCTGCTAACAGGTGCTTGGTATGAAAGGCTCTTCTTAAGGACGTCTGACCTGGTGTCTGTTTCCCTTCCTTCCTAAGAAGATTGGAGGAACCCCTCCATCCATCACATCGTCACAGCAGGCTCTTCATCATCATTGTCTTGGGCTCAGCCTTGCCTCCTGTTGCCTGATTCCCAGGACGCAGGCAGCTGCCCTCAGTGTTCAGCACAGATCCTGAGGCTGTCACCACAGTTACCCGCTTTGCTACCTGTTACTCTGCTCCTGTCAAATCCGTGGCTAGCAGATCCTGCATGGACGTAGCTCAGGTGACGTGCAGTCCGTCCGTGCCTCAATTTTCCCTTTAGTTTGCTCCTTGTCTTGTCGGATCACTCCTGCTGGGCAGTGTGGCGTGATATTTTCAGTGCTGGGTAGCTCCTGCATTTCAAACCAGGCCCCCACTGTTTGCTTTCTGTGGGATCTTCACTAGATCTTACCATCTTTCTGAGCCTCAGTTGTCACGTGTGTAAGGGGGATGCAAAGACTACTAAATGGGTATATTTCTCTCGAAAGTGAATAGTCTTTTTAAAGTGAGATACCTAGAATTGTCAGACGCCATTTCCTTTTTTACTTATTTGCAAGTTGACTTTCTGGTATGAAGTAAAGAGACTGCTTGGGCTGGAAAGCAGTGCCCGCTGGTCTCCAGAGGGGTAAGTAAGAGCTTGGGATCGCTTGGTTGGCCTTTTAGTGCACAGCTATCTCCCTTCCTTCCCAGGATCGCCACATAACCAGCAGAAAGATGGGGGTGCGGGGGGGGGGGCAGTCATTAAGACAAGGATTGAATGTCTCTGCCTCCAGGAACGACACTGTGTTAACAAGGCAGGTTTCTACCAAACCCAGAGAACAGCAGCCTGTTTGCACTTCTCTGCCGATTAGGCAGAATTGTTAAAGCGTCCTTAGAATTATTTGTAATTTTCCTAGTTTTACTGCTGTTGCCTTCTTTCTCTCATTCTTCTGCATCCCTCACATGTTTGTTGATCGCCGTCTTTTTTGCCAGATACTGGCTTAGCATGAGAAACCTAGCCAGAAAAAAGACAAAACTCTTGTTCTATGGAACGCACATTCCAGCGACTGAGATGGACAGTAAACGTGATTACCATTTGCTGTTGTGCGTCACTTGGGAAACCCTCCAGGGGGACTGGGTTTCTGTGTTGGGGGTGGGAGGGTGACATCAGGGTCTCTGTTTTAGTCCTGTTTGATTCAGGATGCCATTGCGACATCCGAGTGGAGAAGACAAGCAGGTGACTGGAGACGGGTCTGGAGATCAGGGTGGAGGCTGAGGCTAGACAAAGACATTTGGAGGTCATCGGTGAACAAATGACCCTTAAAGCAATAAGAGAGGATTTCCAGGGCTGACACTGTGGCGTAGAAGCTTAAGCCTCTGCCTATGGCGTTGGCATCCCATATGGGTACTGGTTCTAGTCCTGGCTGCTCCACTTCCAATCCAGCCCCCTGCTAATGAGTCTGGGAAAGCAATGGAAGATGGCCTGAGGGCTTGGGCCCCTGCATGCACTTAGGAGACCCTGATGATCCTCCTGGCTTCTGGCTTCAGCCTGGCCTTGCTCTGGCTGTTGAGGCTAATAGGGGAGTGAGCCAGTGGATGGAAGATCTCTTTCTCTTTGTAAATTTGCCTTTCAAATAAATAAAATAAATCTTTAAAAAAAAAAAAAAAAGGATCAGGTAGCCTCAGACACGTCCAGCTACGCAAGTCGGTGCAGAAAAGGAGATGTCATTAGGAGAGAATGAGTGATCCGGGGAAGTCCTGGAGACAGACGTGTGGAAGCTGAGAGCTGGTGACAGACGGAGGTTGCTGATGATGGATGGCTTTTCCCTGCGGTGACGGGAACCACGGCCTGAAGGGCAAATGTGAGGAAATGGAGAGACAAACGCGACTGCTCGGACATGATTTTCCCCTAGACTTATGTGCGCCTTTAAATACCAGAGGTATACTCAGAGCTAGCAGGAGAGCAGAAACCGAAGCTGTTACAGTGTTGAGAGCTGGGGCCTGGTGGGAGGCTGTTGGGCCCTGGAGGTGCTACCCTCAGAAAGGCATTCTTGCAGGAGGGTAGCTACGGAAGCTTGCCTTTGGGTCCAGTGGCTGTGTCTGCCTCCTGGCTCACCATGCAATTCCACCTCCACACATGCTCCCCTATTGCCACCTGCACAGGAGCCAGACCAGTGCGGCTGCCTGATCTTGGACTTGAACCTCGACCTGCCCTATGGCGACCTTTCTTTCACTTAAAAGCTGCTTGCCTTGGGTATTTTGTTGCATTAATAAAAAATTGACTGATATAGCAAGATCCACAATTCACATCAGGATTTTACTATGAAAGGCAGTGAGGGATGTAGGTAGTGTTTGCTGTGGTGGTCATTTGAGTTAAGGGGAGATGTGTGTCTGTAAATTGGTGATCCTTAAGGAAGGAGAAGTCTATGCGGAAGGAGACAGAGAAGAGGGATAATTCCAAGAATCCTTGGCAGGTGAGGCCTGCTTGCTTGTTCTGTGTATAAATGAAAAAGAGACCCTAGACTCTAATGCTGATTTTTTATTCAAAGACTTATTTATTTATTAGAAAGGCAGAGTTGCAGAGGGAGGGAGAGAGGGAGAGGGAGAGGGAGAGAGGGGGGGGGGGAGAGAGAGAGAGAGAGAGAGAGAGAGAGAGAGGTCTTCCCATCCACTGGTTTACTCCCTAGATGGCTGCAACAGCCGGAGCTGCATCAATCTGAAGCCAGGAGCCAGAAGCTTCTTCCAGGTCTCCCATGCAGGTGCAGAGGCCCAAGGACTTGGGCCATTTTCTGCTGCTTTCTCAAGACAGAGCAGAGAGCTGGATCCAAAGTGGAGCAGCTGGGACTCGAACTAGTACTCATGTGGGATGCTGGCACTGTGGGCAGCAGCTTTACCTGCTATGCCACAGCTCTAGTGCTGATTTTTAAAGTCCAGATTAGAAGAAGATGGGGAGGGTATGAGAGCGGGGTTGGGGGAGCCGGGGAGCCTGCATGTTATTTAGTACCAGGCTTCAGTTTGTTGGTTTGTCTGAGAGTTTTTTTCTCTTCTGTTTCCCATTCAAGAAGAGAGGAGAGAATTTCTGCTTGGGTTTTCCCAGAGGAAGGTGAGGAGGATCATGTTGTTTGTTTTGGTTTTGTTTTGTTTTGTTTTTGTTTTTGTTTCTGTGGAAGGTTTAAGGTTTTGTTTTATTTTTAAGATTTATTTATTTTACTTGAAAGGCAGGGTTAAAGAGAGAGAGAGGTCTTCCATCTGCTGGTTCACTCCCCAGTTGGCCACAATGGCCAGAGCTGTGCTCATCCAAAGCCAGGAGCCAGGAGCTTCTTCCAGGTCTCCTATACAGGTGCAGGGGCCCAAGGCCTTGGCCCATCTTCCACTGCTTTCCCAGGCCATAGCAGAGAGCTGGATCAGAAGTGGAGCTGCTGGGACTCTAACCAGCACCCATATGGAATGCCGGCACTGCAAGCGGCAGCTTTACCCACCACGCCACAGCACCAGCCCCCAAGCATCACGTTTTGCTGGGTAGGGAGGCAGCTGTTCCCAGGTGTCCCTGGCAGCACTCCAACCAGCAGGAAGTGCTGCTGCCTGGAGAGCGGCTTCCTGGACAGCACCGAGGGCCTCAGGAGCCCCGCAGTGGATTTTTCTTGTATTTATTTTTTTTTAAGTGTATTTGCTCAGTGTCAGCCTTCTACCCAAGTTGCTGCATAATTACAGTTTGTTCGCTCTTACACACAAGCGTCTTCTGATAATGCCCACGCCTGCCGAGTGAATTCTTTGTAGCACAGCTTTGGTTCCCTGGAATGCCGGAGCACGAGTCCTGGGACAGGGACTTGGCAAGGGAATCGAAGGGATTTAATAAAACTGCCCTGGAGGTTGCCGTACCAGACCGTTTCGTCTCATGACTCGTTCCTTGAGATCCAAAAGGGGGAGAAGAAACGCTGGGAGAGTCTGTGTGTCCGAGAAGCCAGCCGCTGGGCTGGGCAGACGTGGAGGTGTGTGACTGCTAACTCCACTGCCTCGTCTGCCTTGCAGCAAGTGCTGGGCAAAGGAAAGCTTGCCGCCGGCACCGCGGCTCACTAGGCTAATCCTCCGCCTGCAGCGCCGGCACCTCGGGTTCTAGTCCCTGTCTGGGCACCGGATTCTGTCCCGGTCACTCCTCTTCCAGGCCAGCTCTCTGCTGTGGCCCGGGAGTGCAGTGGAGGATGGCCCAGGTCCTTGGGCCCTGCACCCCATGGGAGACCAGGAGAAGCACCTGGCTCCTGGCTTCGGATCATCGTGGTTGGGGGGTGAACCAACGGAAAAAGGAAGACCTTTCTCTCTCTCTCTCTCTCTCTCTCTCTCTCTCTCTCTCTTTCTCTCTCTCTCACTCATTCACTCACTGTCTACTCTGCCTGTTAAAAAAGAAAAAAAAAAGGAAAGCTTGCCTTAGGGCCAGCACTCTGGTGCAGCAGGAGCAGCAGGTTAAGCTGCTGTCTGTAACGCCAGCATCCCATATGAGCACCGTTTTGAGTCCTGGCTGCTCCACGTCCAATCCAGCTCCCTGCTGATGTACCGGGGAATGCAGCAGAAGATGTCCAAGTGCCTGGGCCCCTGCCTGTCCTGTGGGAGACCTGGATGAAGCTCCTGGCTTTGGCCTGACACAGACCTATCTGTTGGGGCCATTTTGAGAATGAACCAGTACATGGAAGATCTCTCTCTCTCTCTCTCTCGCTCTCTCTCTCTCTGTTTCTCCCACTCTCTGTCACTGTGTCTGTTAAATCTATTTTTTTTTTTAAAGTAAAGCTTGTCCTACTCCACATTAACCACAAAGAAATTCTCTTTACACATTGAGTCAAACCTTCTTGAAGGTGTTGAGTACAGGACGAAGTGATTAAGATTGTGCACTGTACAACTCAGTGTCAGCCTTCTACACAAGTTTCTTTCCACATCTGGGCTTTGTTGCTTGCTGTGCGTGTGCACCTTGGGCTAGTAACTCCTTTGTGTCTCGTAGAAATGGGGGTGTCGCTAGCACCTGCCTCAGTGGGGTTATTGTGAGGAAAGGATGCAATAGCGGAGTGATGCTGGGACATAGGAAGTGTCGCTAGATGTTGGACTCTTTGATCCTGAGCTGTTGGTCCTGACAGAGTCCACAGAACAGAGCAGGGGTAGGCTGGGTCTTGGGCCAGATACAGCACGCCTCAGACGACCCCTTGCTGCTCCATCCGGGCACCAGTCTCAGCATGTGGGCGGTTCCTCCCACCTTCCATCCACCTGTGCTCAGTACTGCTCACTGAGTGCGTATTTCATTCACAAAGGTGACCCAGCCCTTCTGGGAAGCTTGTTTTGAGGTTTCTGAGCGCTGCACGGAGCTGATGCCGCCCTGTCCCCAGGGAGCCCCAGGGCGGTTGCATCCCAGCGCTCGGTGTCACAGGGCGCTGCAGCCGGCCTCGGAGCTGTCATCAGTGCTGCAGCCACTGCACGACAGAACGCTGTGAGCATCTTGCTGTGTTTGTGGGCTCTTTGTGCTGCTTTTCCTTTGAGCTAGTGGTCGGTACGTTGCCCATCTGTTTTCTGTTGTATGTCTTAATGATGCCCAGAATTACGCTGGCTGTGAGGGAAACCCAGCCCCTGCTTTCAGACTGGCTCCATTCATGATCTGAACTCCTTCCTTGAGGTGACTTTAACGCCAGTGGACGTGCCTGGTGGTGTATTCCATTTCCTCCCTAACAGCACTCAGCATATATGCCTTTAATTGGCAGTTACTCAGGAAGGACCACGGATGATTATTATTATTATTTTAAGATTTACTTATTTATTTGAAATGCGGAGTTACAGAGAGGCAGAGAGAGAGGTCTTCCATCTGCTGGTTCACTCCCCAGTTGGCCGCAATGGCTGGAGCTGTGCTCATCCTAAGCCAGGAGCCAGGAGCTTCTTCTGGGTCTCCAACATGGGTGCAGGGGCCCAAGGACTTGGGCCATCTTCTACTGCTTTCCCAGGTCATAGCAGAGAGCTGGATCAGAAGTGGAGCTGGATCAGAAGTGGACTTGAACTCGTGCCCATATGGGATGTCGGCTCTGCAGGTGGCAGCTTTACCCACTACACCATAGGGCCGGCCCTAGTGCAAAACTTTACAAAGTGCACACACAAATGCAGGCTGGAGACATTATTCCAAAGTAGTACCCTGGAAATTCAGAATGCAGAAGGCAGAAGGTACATAAACACTTCCTATGGAGTTTCATTAAGTGTTAAATGATGGCACCCACTCCCTGCCCTCCCCTTCTGAGTTACTGTAGAGCCATGATGCAAATCAGCTCCTCAGAGTCCAAGAATGAGGCCTCCTAGAAGTTTTGTTTTTCTTGTTTTTCACTTTTTTTAATAGACCTGGAACACAGGTACAAGAAGCCCACACCTTTCATTGTTTATCCTGTGGACCCTGAGCTGCTGCTCGCGGACCCCGAGCTGCTGCTCTTCCACCAGAGTCTTTTTTAAAAAAAGATAAATAAATCTTTTGTTTATTTATTTGTTTGAGAGGCATACAGAGAGGTCCCCCACCTGCTGGTTCACTCCCCAAATGGCTGCAGTGGCCAGAGCTGGGCCAGTCTGAAGCCAAGAGCCAGGAGCCAGGAGCTTCCTCTGGGTCTCCCGTACTAGTGCAGGGGCCTAAGCACTTGGGCCATCTTCTGCTGCTTTCCCAGGCCTCTAGTGGGGAGCTGGATTGGAAGTGGAGAATCCAGGACTCTAACTGTTGCCCTTATGGGATGCCCTTGCTGGAGACGGAGGGTTAGCCTACCACGCCACAGCACCAGCCCTGCCCGCACCCCCCTACCCCCTGAGTATTTCCTAATATTTCCCTAGATACATAGGGCGGTAGCGATTGTGCATGCCAGCACCTTTAATTCATGTGTTTTGTGTAATTTCCATCGAGTGGCAGAGCCAGCTCTTTTGTGGGCAGGCGTCACCACCAGTCTCGCCCATCCCCAGCATCCAGACAGGTGTGTGGTACTCACGGATGCTCGGTGAGTATCTGCTGACTGAACCAAGTAGGGACGTGCCACGCCTTCCCAGGTGCCGTGTCTTGATGGCCTCACCTGTAGCATCTGTGTGGGAATCTGCGCGCAGCCCGAGCGAATAAATAGAACACAGACCTCCCCCAGATCTCCCCTCCTCTGTTCAGCGTGTAGCTCTCAAGAGCAGGGCCTCTCTGTGTCACTGTCTCCATCCATTGGGACAGCCTCATCGTCTGTCTCTCCCTCAGTCGAGCCTTTGAATCAGATGAATGAAATTTGGGCACGGCTTCTGGAATCCAGTGAATACGATTATCTGGTTTCTCTCTGGGGCAATTAGGGAGGCCTAGTGAACCACGGGTGACGTTGCTTAAAGAGCATTCCTGTTACTGTGCTCCTTGCTTAATGACTCTGTTTCTTCTCCGGGATCTCTTGAGGCTTTTTTTTTCCTCCCAGAGCAGCAGCATTGAGTAGGGTGCACTCAGTACTTTCATTGAGACTCACTTGTCCTTTCTGGGACTCGGTCCTGGCCACGGTGCCAGAAGAGAGCTTCAGAGGGTTTGTGGAAGATGGAATTACAGGATAAGTTGATTTGGGTGCAAAACAGTATTTTGAGATCCGTGCCTCGTTTTGTTCACACGGCGTGTTTTCCTCCAGCTTGTTGCAGACTTTTCCTGCTGGTCTGCTCGGGCGGCCATAACTACGCATCACAGACCAGCGGCTTCAGCTGCAGAAATGTGTTCCTTGCACTCCTGCCGGCTGGGATGCCTAACGTCAGGGTGCCTGCCGATCGGGGTCCTGGGAGGACCTGCCTCTGGTTTGGAGCAGCTGTGTTCGCGTGTGGCCTTTCCTCTGTGCTTGAAGGGGGAGAGAGAGAGAGACAGAGAGAGAGAGACACACACACAAAAAGCTCCCCGGTGGGTGCTAATCCCATCAGACCGGCACCTCCAGCCCCCTGTCTCCTCCCAAAGGCTTAGGGCTTAGGGCTTGCGGTTTCTTCCTGTTTGAGGGACACATACATTCACAGCCACAACCTGTCCATGCCCAGACCTGATCCCTTGTCATGGGGTGGAGGTGAGGAGCTGGTGCTGTGGTGTAGTGGGTAAAGCTGCCGCCTGTGATGCCAGCATCCCATATGGACACCGATTCTATGGACGCCTGGCTGCTGCACTTCCGATCCAGCTCCTTGCTAATGTGGCTGGGAAAGCAGCAGAGGATGGCCCAAGTGTGTGGACCTCTGCACCCACATGGGAGGCCTGGAAGAAGCTCCTGGTTCCTAGCTTTGGGCTGGCCTATCCCTGGCCACTGTGGCCATTTGGGGAGTGAACCAACAGATAAAAGATTGTGTGTGTGGGTGTGGGTGTGTCTTTCTCTGTAACTCTGTTTCAAATAAATAAATCTTAAAAATAATGCAAGTATGACCCTCCCGTGCTGCTTTATTCTGTAATATTTGTTGGCGCCGTATCTCTCAGAGGCTGACGACTCTTCTCTTGAGGAGGGCTGCACATGGGGAAAGTGTCCGCACTGCTGTGTTGCCATCATCTGCGTGAGTGCCGTCACCCGCCTGCTTTGCTCACACCAGCCTTCCTGCTGCAGCCTTCCTGCTGCTGCCGTCTCCCCAAGGCCGTGGCTCCTGGTGGCCTCCCTGCCTGCTGTGCTTTGTCCCAAACATCTGCTGGCCCCCATCGATCAGGTCTCAGCTAAATGTGGTCCCTCCTAGCGTGTCCCTGACACCCCCACCCCCAGAATTATCCCCTGGGCCGCTGGTCTGTAGACCACAGTCAGCCTACAGCCAGGCTCGTGAGAGTCCTACCCTTGTAGGTGTCAGCGTGTGGGTCTGTGTTGTAACAGCAGGCCCTCCAAGGCGCCATGCCAAGGCCCTGCCACTACTTACTGATGACATGGAGTCCCCACGGATTCTGTGTCATCCTAACTTTGTATCACATTGTCAAACTGCAGCTTAAGGAGGTCAGCTCACACAGCAAGTCAGAGCTCAGGTTTACCCAGTGGCATTGAGCGTGTGGCAGCAAAGCCAGTGAGAGGTCCCATTTCCCCAAGGATGACGGTGAATCAGGAGGACCAGCGGATCAGAAGCTAGAGTGTAATGAGATAGTGATGATTAACAAAGGGTAAGGCATTTTGTAATCAAACAGACCCGAGTTAGAATCCTAACTGTTTGGCTCTGCTGCTGAGACTTCAAGACCTCTCTTATCTTTTGTTTCTTATCTCTAAGGAAGAAGTTACTAGTATTGCAAGAGACTAGAAACACTGACACTAACAGTTTCCCCTTCAGTGTTAGCTAGATTTTTCTTGAATTGTATTAAGAAAATTCCTTATCTAGGTACTTAGTGCAGCACCACATAGCAATAAACATTTAACAGTTTCTTGTTAATGGTATAAAAGGTTTTCTAAGCATCACTAGGAGGGGAAATTTATTCAGAAATCTGAAAGTTATGATCAGGTGTTGTCCAAGGGAAGTAGAAATACATGTAATTATATACACTTGGATTATTTTAGTGTGCTGGGATATAGAAAACATTGCTTGTATGAGAGTGCTTGAAAAGTTTCATGGGGAATGGAATTAAAAGTTAATATTTTATGCAAAAATTTTTAAAATCATGCAGTTTTTTCATAATACACATTTTGCATCCATTTTTGAAGCCCTTCTTAGTATGTATGGTGGATTCAGTGGTTGTAGGGACTTGCATAGTGTTTTTTCAAGCCTCTCTAGCTCTTTATTTTTTTTAAAGATTTTATTTATTTATTCGAGAGGTAGAGTTACAGCAAGAGGGAGAGAGAGAGAGGTCTTCCATCTGCTGGTTCACTCCCCAAATGGCTGCAACAGCTGGGACTGGGCTGATCCAAAGTCAGGAGTCGGGGACTTCTTCCAGGTCTCCCACATAGGTGCAGGAGCCCAAGGACTCGGGCTGTCTTCCCTGCTTTCCCAGATGCATTAGCAGAGAGCTGGATCTGAAGAGGAGCAGCTAGGACTCGAACCAGCGCCATATGGGATGTCGTCACCCCAGGTGGAGAATTAACCTGTGCCACAGCGCCGGCTCCCCGTAGCTCTGCAAAGACTCAGAAATGCTGGTGAAGATGGGTCACGAGGAGCTTGTGCACGTGGAGAGTGGTCGTGTGATTGGGTCCAGCCGCGCTCATCCTCATTGGATAGAGCTCCTAAGGTGCAGCACTTCTCAGCCTGGAGAGCCTTGCTCTTCTGAGTCGGAAGACACAGACACTGAAATGCTTCGTGGCACTGTTGGTACTGAGGGCGCTAGAAGCAGCCCAAATGCTCTCCTCCTGTAGGACTAATAAAGTACGACTTAGATGATGCTACCTCATGTCCATGCAGTTTACTCAAGTCGTCGCATGTGGTTCCACGTCGCCAGTCCTCATTATTAATGAAGACATCAGCTCATATATGTAGCGTGATGCATCTATGTGTGTAGAGATGTGTTTCCCCGGATGCCTACATTGCAGCTTGTTCTTCCAGTCTCTTGCCATCTGACGTTTAAATCATTTCAGATAGTTGGCGTTAATGAGTAGGGCTGCCCTGAAGATGCTTGTCGTGGAAATGTAAATTTCTGTTGCTTTGGGGTATGCCTGTTCAGCTTTAATAGAGAATACCTGACAGTATGCCAGAGCTTGTCCTGGGGAATTTGCCCAATAGGAGAAATTTGGTATTATACATCTTATAAATACTTGGTATTTTCTTTCTGCTTCATTGCAGCCCTTTTGGTGAGTGTGTGCTGCTAGTGTATTTTAGCTTTACTGTGAGTTTTCCTGATGACTAATAAAAGTAAGTCCCTTTAGTTGTCTGTTGGTTATTTGACATGCTATTATTTTCAAGCAAGGTGTTTATTAATACAGGGATCACTGGAAACATGACTTAACAGGTTGATTACGAAATACCTATGTAAAGCAGTGTATCAGTGAATTGAGGTAAGTTATCCCACAGCGACAGACACCTGGAGAATGTCCGGAGCTTAGGACAACAGGGTTTGTTTACATCTTGTTCCTGATGCACATGTACTTCGATGGTCAGAGATGCTTCATGTCACCATCGTTCTGGCAGCTTCGAGGGAGGGACTGTCCCCAAACGGGGCATCGTTGGCCTCCAGGCTAGAGAAAAGAGAGGTGACAACATGATGGATCACACACACACTCTGACAGCTTCTACCCAAAAGTGGCAAGCCCTTCACTTCCACTCATGTTCCACTGGCCAAAGCAAATCCTATGTTCAGGCTGATGTTAGTGAGTGGACTGTGTACTCTTAAAGGAAGCGGCTCCAAGGAAGAGGCGGGAGATACCAGTGAACCAGAGTGAGCAGTAGCAGCTCTTTCAGGCAGAACAGGCTCCTAAGAACATCGCTTTCTGGTGGAAAACCCAACCTGTGTATCTGTGGGCTACCCCCCACACAGTTGCATGTCCTGAACTCCTTTTATCTTGTATGTCATTTAGCTGCCAGCATTTTTAAAAATCATTTTTATTCACTTGAAAGGCAGAGCTACAGAGAGAAAGAGGGATGGACAGAGATCCTCCACTCCATCCACTGGATTGGAAGTGGAGCATCTGGAACTCCAGTCAGCACCCATGTGGGATGCCTGCATTGCAGGAAATGGCTTTACCACTGTGCCACAATGCCAGTAGCAGCTGGCAGCACTTGTACAAAGTGCACATTGCTGACAGGAAGTTGTAAGCTACAATCAGAATCACTCAGAGCCTGGTGGCAGCTGCCCTCCCAAGTGGATGTGCACCGCCTGGTGCTTCATGACTCTACCTGCCTTCTCTTTCCTGGGGCCTCCCAAACATTTCTCACATAGCTGTGATCAACAGTGAGTTTCACACTGCGCCTAGGACTTGCATGCCTGCATATGCCTGTGTGCCCATTCATTTACAGGTGTAGAGGTACTTCAAAAAGTGAATGGGAAATGGAGTTGAAAGTTTATTTTGGTGCAAAATATTTCGAAGTCCACGCATAGTGTTTGCACCATTTTGATGCATTCTTTGATGATCCCAGGGACCCTTTGGAATATCCACTCTGACCAGAATCCTTTGAGGGTGTGTGCTGTTGCTGCCGTACTGTTCTGTCCTGTGTTGCATTGTTACTTGTTTGAGTGCTGCCATCAACACCTTACATTGATCTCAGGTGCCACCGCTGGGCATGGCCCACAGGCTGGAACCCCGCACTCGATCAGCAGCTTGTCTGTGACTCCTCGCCGTGCTGCTGGTTGGATTCGGGGCTGGGTTCCTGCCCAAGCCACTTGGGATTCCCAGGAGAGCAGTGTGGTGAGCGCACTCTGCCTCCCGCGCTGATGTAAGCCCACATCATCACCGGTTTTGCCCAAGGATCTTAGCACAGAAACTGCTTCTGGACCTGTCAGTTTTCCTGCTTCCTCTCCCTCATTTGACTTTCTGTTTCAATTAAGCAGCCCCTCTGGCAAATAGAGTACTTGTGTAAGAGTTGTGATTTCCTGGTTAGGCTGGAGAATAGAGGGCAAACAGAAGCAAGCATTCTCAGAGGGCGGCTGTGAGTGGGGCCTGCGTGACCCAGGGTTCCCACAGCGCTGACTCCCCTTCTCATTGATCCATTTAAGCATTTACTGATTACCTGCAAGTGTGCCCAGCCCTGCGCCAGGGAATTCCTCCACAGCTGGGACAAAGGTGTCAGAGCGTTGCACAGCGTGTAGACGTCAGTGATCATCTTTATTTTTTCCTTGTTTCTTACCTTGACCCAGAAATACATCCACTGTCACAGGGCACTTCTGGCCTGGCGCTGGCCACTGGGGTCTGTCTGCTGTGCAGGTCTGGCTGTCCGTGTGGGGGTGGGGGACAGAGCGGGTGTTGTCGCAGGGAGCGCGTGGGCATATGTGACGGCACCAAGTCAGAGGCTACCTTGCTGTCCACCTTCCTAGAAAAGGGTAAGGTAGAGGGGAGGAGACCAGTGTCTCCCCAGGGTCATTTTTAGGTCAGGGCCTTTTCTGTACTGGAGGATTGTGTGACCTCTGTCATGTCGCTGTCTGGAGGAGATTCTACCACCTGGGTGGTGTTGGCACCAGGGGTTTCCAGCAGAATCAAGCAGCAGGGTCTGGGGGTGCATGGCAGAGAGGGCCCCATCAGGGTCATCGGAGCGGGGAGTGAGGGAGGCAGAGGGGCCCAGAAGTGGACGTTCCTGGAAGAGGAGGGCAGGAGCAGAAGGACACAGCTGCTGCCTTGACGGGGAGTGTTTGTGAGTCCAGGAGGACAACCCACGGGACTCCGGGAAATGATCGCAGGGTAGCGTGTGCCCTTCCTTGGTGAGTGATGTGACAGGAGCTGATGGGGCAGATCTCATGCTATGTGGGCCGTTGCTATTAAATGTGGCCCCGATGCTTGTCTGCTCCCTGCTCTCCCTCTCCCTGTCCTGCAACCTTTACAGGAGCTCAGCACCGAGCATCCTTGATGACATACCCTCTTCTGATCGCCCCACTTGAGGTTTCTCCGGTCTGCAGCTGAGGCTCAGGGGAGTCCTGAGCTCCGGGGCCTCTGCTGTCCCCGTGTCTTCCTTCCCCGCTCGCTCTCCCAGTTCCTTCTCCTTTCTTAGCTCTCTCGGTGACATCCTTACCTCTCCTTTCCTGTTGTCACCAGCGGCGGCCCTTGTCTTGGTTCCCTTTTGCTGACAGAATAATGAATTATAATTCAGAGAGGCGAGAAAATAGGGAGAGTAACGCCGAAGTTGATTGAAATGCATTCCAAGGGAGGAACGGGACAGTTCAAAGAGCGCATGGCACCGTTTCTTCCTGGTTGGGGGCTTTTGTCCCTACAGCCTGAGGGGTGTTGACCAGTGATGTAGCCATGACACTCATGATGGGCATTTGTGATTGACGTCTGGGCATTGTATATCTTTGGATTCTGCGCATGTGGCTACAAACTAGATTTTTATAGTTTGGCTGCGCTCCCATTTTATCAGGATACTTGAACAACCAGTTAAACTGCAAAGTGAGCTGAGCGGTCTTGGGCAGGTTCTGGATAGAAATAGGGGTCCTTGGTCCCTCCCTGGGGTGGTGAGAGTGTTGTGACCCTCTCCCCAGCTGCTCATGTCTAATTATCTGCCTGACACCACCTTCTTTATCTCTGGAAAAACAACACAAAATGAGATAAGTGAGGTGGGCACAGTGGATGGCATGGTGGCCTCTCAAAAATGTGCCACCTGGCGTTGGCCTTCCAAATATGACCTCATTTCCCTTGGGAACATAATTCAGGTAGGGATCCAGAGATGCTACCGACTTGGGTTAGATGAAAACTTAAGAAAGATGCCCTGACTTTGTCTTCTGGCTTCAGGCAGAAAGTCAGAAACAGGCAAAGAGCAGATGGAAAGGCAACAATAAAATACACAAGGAGAAGTGGGCGAGTTCTCTGCGAATCCGAGCAGCGAGTTCCTGATTTGGGGCTGCAGACCGAGAGCGGTGCCCATGGAGAACAAACAGGGCCACAGCCTCCCGCTCCGGGCAAGTCTCCTTGGCTCAAGGACTGGACATCCACTCGGGGAGGAAGCGTCAGCAAGACGAGAACGTACTTGACCTCCTAGGAGACTCGGGTTCCACGGAAGGCCCAACCGTCCCGTGCCCTTCCCCCAGCCCTGGGAAAGAACCTGCAAAGCCTGTGCAGCCTCCTTGGTGCCTGATTGACAATGGGCAGGCAGCCCACCCTGCCATTAGCCCGCTGTGTGGACCGAGTCCTGGTGGCTTCCACCTGCCGCTCATTAGAGGCGGTGCTGAACACGCTTCCCACGCGGTCCTTCTCTGTTGACAGCCGAGAGAACCTGCTGCTGGGAGTAGGGCCAGTAGGCGGCCTTTCACAGATACACAAAGGCCAGCCACGCCATCTTCCCTGCCCTGAATTTCAATGAGCACCTTGGACAGCAGCCCCAAGCGCGGCCGGGAACACTCTGTGCTTGCCTCACCTCCAGGGCCGGGGCTGTGCTAGGGAGTGTATACGAAGAGTCAGTGCTCAGCCTGTGTTGGGGGAGTATTTCACAGGACTATCCGGTTAGTAAATTCCTACTTCTTTACTCTTGTCACAGTTTTACCTAAAATCTGATAGCTACCATTCTCTCTGCTTAACCTTTTAGTGAGCTGAATAGTGAAATAAGATTCATTCCCACCCATCTCTGTAAGATAGCTTTGGTTGTTCAGTGGCATTTCACTCAGTTCTGTTTCTTTCAAACTTGTGTGCTTTTGGTAAAGCTCACATTCTCCAGAAACAAACTGATAAATTTTTAAAAACTGAACTTCCCAGGAAGCCAGGACTGCTTTTTGTAAAGAATGAGCTCTATCACAAATGTATAGGGCCATGGCCGGCGCCGTGGCTTAACAGGCTAATCCTCCGCCTTGCAGCGCCGGCACGCCGGGTTCTAGTCCTGGTGGGGGCGCCAGATTCTATCCCGGTTGCCCCTCTTCCAGGCCAGCTCTCTGCTATGGCCCGGGAAGGCAGTGGTGCACCCGCATGGGAGACCAGGAGAAGCACCTGGCTCCTGGCTTCGGATCAGTGTGATGCGCCAGCTACAGCGGCCATTGGAAGGTGAACCAACGGCAAAAAGGAAAACCTTTCTCTCTGTCTCTCTCTCTCTCACTATCCACTCTGCCTGAAAAAATAAAAAATAAAAATAAAAAAAAACACAAATGTATAGGGCCTGTTATATTCTGATTTTAAAGAGATATTGTATTATTTTCTTGCTATTCATATATTAAATGTTTTATTAATAACTTATTTTTTGAAAGATCTATTTATTTATTGAAGGCAGAGTGACAGGGAGAGATAGAGAGAGAGAGATCTTCCATTTGCTGGTTCACTTCCCACATGGCAACAAGCTAGGGACTCAGTCCACATGTCCCTTGGGGCTGGCAGGAAATCAACTACTTCACGCATCACCTGCTGCCTACCTGGGTGCACCTTAGCCCAAAGTTGGATTTGGAATTTGTGCCAGTGATCAAACCCAGGAACTCCAGTATGGGCTGTGGACATCTTAACTGCTAGGCCAAAGGCCCACCCAAACCTTGCTTTTTTTCTGAATTTATTTTTATTTATTTGAAAGGCAGAACCACACTCACATATATATATACACACACACACAAAGAAAGAGGGAATGGGAGAGAGAGATTCTTCAAATACCTACAATGACTGGGGCTATGCCAGGTGGAAGCCAAGCGCCAGGAACCCCATCCAGGTCCCCTACATGGGTGGCAGGGACCCAGGTGTTAGAACCTTCATCTGCTGTCCTCCAGGGTGTGCAGCGCCTGAAGCTGGATTTTAAGCAGAGACAAGACTCAAACCCGGCACTCCAACAGCAGCTTAACTCGCTGCACCACAGCACCCACCCCAGACCTTGCTTTTTGAAGATACTCACATTTTCTCCCTTAAATTCCTCCTCTTTTATCATCCCCTTCATGATTTTTCCTTCCCTCTGTTTCAATGTTTAGCTCTGTTTTCACCAGTCGTGTTGATGCATATTACTTCAATTTCTGTCCGCTCCTATCCCTTTCTCTTCTCAGTGAACATCCACATACAGTCTGTCAAAGCAGTGAGCTATGGACCTGGGTGCTGTTTTGCTCTTGGGTCAGGTCCTTTTTTACAACAAGACAACAGTAGAATCTATGAAGCGAGATGCAAGAATATTTGCTAGAGATTGAACTATTTCTGGAAATTTGTGCATCCAACTCTGACCTGTACAGCACAATCTGGATGTCAAATCCATTTAGAGTATTACCTGAGTTCCCTGGTTGAACCTAATGGGTTGTTTTATTCCCATAACTGTGGTATCAGGGCAGTGTGCATAATTGGTTATCAGATAATATCAGAGAAGAAAATGGTAAGGCTGTCATCTGTTATGGCGCTTCACATGTTTAAGTTAAAATAAAAGAGAACGAGGTGTAGGTGTTTTACAGAGTGGCTTAGTCACTCTTGTTTTGAAGTGCCTGGGTTTGAGTCCTGCCTTTGCTTCTGATCCTGCTTCCTTCTCATGTAGACACTGCTGCTGTAGCAGTGGTGGCTCAAGTGGTTGGGAAATGAGTTGAGATATGGATTGAATTCCCAGCTCCTAGCCTTAACCATTGCAGAATGAACCAGTGTGGGAAAAATCTCTGTCTCTCTGCCTTTCAAATAAAATGAAAATAAATTATTTTTTTAGTTAACAAAAAATTAAAAAGGTAAGCAAGAGATAACCAGTCTAGTTTGCAAAATGATCAATGGTTGCCTAATCCAAGGCAGAGTACATAAAAGAGAAAAAATTCTAGCATTTTACCTACAAAAACTTGTTCTAAACAAATCAGTATACATGGTTCACAAAGCCACATTTTTATTAATAAGAAATAATTTGGGCTGGTCATGTGATATAGTGGGTTAAGCTGCTGACTACAGTGCTGGCTTCCCATGTGGGCACTGCTTGGAGTCCCCTGTGCTCCACCTCTGATCCAGCTCCCTGCTACTGCACCTGGGAAAGCAGCAGAGAATGGTGAATTCCTTGGGCCTCAGAACCCACATGAACCCACATGGGAGACCTGGAAGAAGCTGCTGGCACCTGGCTTTGGCCTGGCCCAGCCCTGCCATTGAGGCTGTTCGAGGAGTGAGCCTGTGGATGGAAGATTTCTCTCTGTCTGTCTCTGTCTCTCTCTCTTCGCCCCTTCCTCTCCCCCTCTCCTCCCTCCCCCTGCCTCCCTCCCTCTCTCCCTCTCTATAATTCTGGCTTTCAAATAAATAAAATAAATCTTTTTTTTTGTAGTGTAATGTTTTAAGGAAGCTTTTATTTAATGAATACAAAGTTCTTAGGTACAGCTTTAGGAATATAGCAGCTTTTCCCCACATACCTGTAATCACCCGAGGCTCTTGTCATGAGCTGCCAAGGCTGTGGAAGCCTCTTGAGTCCACAAACTCTGACCTTATTTAGACAAGGCCGTATTCTAAATGGAAGTTCTCTCCTCCCTTCAGAGAAAGGTACCTCCTTCTCTGATGGCCTCTTCTTTCCACTGGGATCTCACTCACAGAGGTCCTTCATGTAGATCATTTTTTGCTACAGTGTTTTGGCTTTCCATGCCTGAAATGCTTTCATGGGCTTTTCAGCCAGATCCAGATACCTTAAGGGCTGATTCTGAGATCAGAGTGCTGTTTAGGGCATTTGTCATTCTATGAGTCTGCTGTGTGGACTGCTTCCCATGTTGGAACATTCTCTTCTTAATTCTCTCTATTGTTAATACCAGACAGTGGGTCTTATTTATGTGATTCCTTTGACAATAAATCCTATCTATATGATCAGCTGTACACTTAATATGGTCACTTTAACATGTAAGATGGCATTAATACCACGTAGCTTAATCAGATTTGGAGTCCCATTGCAAGTTTTTAGCTTTACCCTAAGGGGCAAGTCTGCGGAAACGTATGCCAAACTATACATCTCCTCCCTCTCTTACTCCCACTCTTATATTTTACTGGGATCTATTTTAAATTGAATTTAAACACCTATGAATAATTCTGTGTTAAGAGTTCAACCAATGATATTAAGTAGAAAAAAAATAGTAAATAAAAGATAATACACTATTCCTTGACAGTCAGGGCAAGGGCTGATCAAGTCATTTCTTCTCATAGTGTCAATTTCACTTCTACAGGTTTCCTTTTACGTGCTCTATTAGTTGTCACAGGTCAGGGAGAACATAAGATATTTGTCCTTTTGGGACTGGCTTATTTCACTAGTATGATGTTTTCCAGATTCATCCTTTTTGTTGCAAGTGACCAAACTTTGTTTTTGTTTAACCACTGTGTAGTAGTTCATAGAGTACGTACCCCATAATTTCTTTATCCAGTCTTCAGTTGATGGGCATTTAGTTAGATTCCATGTCTTAGCTATTGTGAATTGAGCTGCAATAAACATGGAGGTGCAGAGAACTCTTTTATTTGCCGATTTCATTTCCCTTGTGTAAATTCCAAGGAGTGGGATGACTGGGTTGTATGGTAGGGTTAGATTCAGGTTTCTCCAAACTGTCTTGCACAGTGGCTTTAACAGTTTGCATTCCCACCAACAGTGGATCAAGGTACCTTTTCCCCTACACCTTCACCAGCATTTGTTGTTTGTTGATTTCTGTATGAAAGCCATTCTAATGGGGGTGAGACTAGTAATCCTGAACATTTTTTCATGTGTCTGTTGGCTGTTTGGATTTCCTCTTTTGAAAAATGTCTAAGTCCTTGGCACATCTCTTAAGTGAGTTGTTTGTTTTGTTGTGGAGTTTGTTGATCTCTTTGTAGATTCTGGTTATTAATCCTTTATGAGTTGCATAGTTTGCAAATATTTTCTCCCATTCTGACGGTTGCCTCTTCACTTTCCTGTTTCTTTTGCCATACACAAACTTCTCAATTTGAAGTAATCTCATTTTTAATTTTGGCTTTGACTGCCTACACCTCTTGGGTCTTTTCCAAGAAGTCTTTGCCTGTGCCAGTGTCTTGCAGGGTTTCTCTAATGTTCTCTACCAATTTGTTGGTGTTGGTTCATAGATTTAGATCTGTAATCCATGTTGAGTGGATTTTTGTGTAAGGTGTAAGATAGGGGTCTTGCTTCATACTTCTGCATGTGGACATCCAGTTTTCCCAGCACCATTTGTTGAAGAGACTGTCCTTGCTCCAAGGATTGGTTTTAGCTCCTTGATCAAATATAAGTTGGTTGTAGATGCTTGGATTGATTTCTGGCATTTCTGTTCTGTTCCATTGGTCTATCCATCTGTTTTTGTAAAAGTAACAGGCTGTTTTCATTATAACTGTCTTGTAGTATGTTTTGAAATCTAGTATTGTGATGCCTCTGGCTTTATTTTTGTTGTATAAGATTGCTTTAGCTATTTGAGGTCTCCTGTGCCTCCATATCAATTTCAGCATCATTTTTTCTAGAGCTGAGAAGAATGTCTTTGGTATTTTGATTGGTATGACATTGAATCTGTAAATTGCTTTCAGAAGAAAAAAAACCTCACAGCCCACTGAGTGGATTATAGATGATCTTGCTGCTTGTTCAACACAGTACCCCAGTTACTGGGTGTGTGGCATGTGGGCAGATGCCCGCACACTGTGGCAGCTTGCTGACACAGCATGAGGCCGTGTCGTGCTACAGCAAAGCTAAGTATAGACTTCAAAAAATAAGAATTCTATCAGCATTCACCAGATGTTTTGCATTTTACACACAGTCCCAAAGAATCACAAAGCACATGGTTTCATTTGGATGAAATGTCTGAAATAGGCATAGAATGTGGGTGAATAATTGTTTATGTCTTTGGAGGATGGGGCCCTATGAGGTGGAAGCTGCAGAAATAACTAGAAGGTACACAGTTAGGCATGTATGCTGTGTATATGAATGTGAGAGGCAGAGAGCGAGCGAGCGAGTGAGCGAGATCTCCCACCCACTAGCTCACTTGCCACATGCTCCCAGCCGTGAAACTGGGTCAGCTAAAGCCAGGAGCTGGGAACTCACTCCAGGTCTCCCAGGTGGATGGGAGGTACTCAGGTACTTGAGTCACCACAGCTGCCTCTCTGAGTGTACATTGGCAGGAAGCTGGAGCCAGGTGTTGGCGGTGGGTGACAAACTCAGGGGCTGCAGTATGGGACGTGGGCTAACCAGCCTCTCCAACACCGGGTGAAATGCCTCCCTGGGATTAATTTTTGAGTTGATGAAGATGTTCTGACATCTGCTGTGGCAATGTTCATGACTGCAAGGGTTCTTCCAACAGTTTATGGGAAATGAGTTTATTTTGATGCGAAAATCATTTGAAGTCCATGTGTAGTTTTCTCATGACATGTATTTTTCATGGACATTTTGAAGACCTCTCATGTGGCAGTATTAAAAGTCACTGAATGGGACCGGCGCCACGGCTCACTTAGCTAATCTTCCACCTGCGGCGCCGGCACACCGGGTTCTAGTCCCGGTTGGGGTGCCGGATTCTGTCCTGGTTGCTCCTCTTCCAGGCCAGCTCTCTGCTGTGGCCCAGGAGTGCAGTGGAGGATGGCCCAAGTGCTTGGGCCCCTGCACCTGTGTGGGAGACCAGGAGGAAGCACCTGGCTCCTGGCTTCGGGTCGGTTGCCTGATCTGAGGCCCAAGAGGAGGAGCATCTCAAAGAGTGCTAAAGACCCTGGAAGAAGCCCAGTGGGAGGAGAGCATAGGTGGGACCCCATGGCCGGAGGTAACATCCAAGCCGTTGGCAGCTTTGACAAGGCCAGGTTCAGTGCTGAGCCAGGCTCACGAGGGATGTGATGAGGCAGAGGGCCGCTGTGACCACAGGAATGGAAACATGGGTGCAGAGGCCAAAGCTTAAGACAGCACTTTGTATCTTTAAGCTGTGTGCAACAGAATGGAAGAGATAAGTGGAAATGAGGATGGGAGCAAGAGTGTCACACACATACACCCACACACACCCCTTCACACACACACACACACACCTACATATACACACACACACACCTGCATACACACATACACCCCTTCACATACACACACACCTGCATACACACACCCACAGTGTCCTAGGAGGTAAGGTTGCAGTCGGGGAGCGTGGGAGGGACTGGCAGTAGCAAGAGAGAGAAGTAGAAAACTTACTCTACTGTGGACATGCACTGTGACCATTTGGACCTGGGAGGTTCAGGGCTTTTTCTCTTTTCATTATTATTATTTATTTGAGAGACAGAAAGGAAGAGAACAAGTGGTTCACTCCCCGGACTCCTGCAACAGGACTGAGTGAGGCTTAAACTGAGAGCAGGGAACTCGATCCAGGTCTCCACCTGGTTAGTGGAGCCATCACTGTTGCCCCCAGGACGTGCGTTAGCTTTAGGGTGGAGTCAGGAGCTGGGAATCAAACCCAGGGACTCAGATGTGAGACACAGGCGTCCTAGCCAACATCTTCACTGCTTGTCACACACCTGCCTTTTTTATTTTTATGCTGTTTAAGTTTTATATTCATTTATTTGAAAGAGAGAGAGGTGAGGGAGCTGGGTGTGTGTGCCTGAGTCTGAGTGTGTGATGACGGTGGGGTCGACGCTGGGTCAGGAGGGGAGTGCAGAACCCGGGTTGCAGGTGATGGTTCCGAGGTTGCTGAGGGGCTGAGCGGCCAGGTGTGCTGTTGACATAACAGAGGGCACGCGAGTGGGAGGCTGATGGGGGCACACGAGCAAAGGAGGTCGAGGACCTGAGAGGCCGGGGCCTGTCCTGGAATCTGCCCTCCAGTGGTGCCAGCAGCCTCCTTTCCTTGCAAGGGATAACCCCACCCCTGTTCTCCTGGGGTCCTCACGGGAGCATGTGCAGATGGGGGTGTGGGCAGTGCAGGTGGCCAGGTCATCGGCACTCTCCAGCCTCTGACCGAGGGCTGAGAATCCCAGGGGCTGATGGGAGGCAGGGAGAAGTACTGGCCACTCCTCTCGATGGAAAATGAATGTTACCGTCTGGGGCTGGCAGGGCGGAGCTGGGCAGGAAGTGACACCTGCTCTGCCCTCCTTCTCCTCCCAGTCTAGCTGCTCCACCAGCCCCGGCCAGCTGGCCTCCTTCACACCGCTCCAGGATCCGAGACTCCTGCTCGGTCCACCCAAAGTCACCCCCCCCCACCCCGTAATTACCTGTGGGACCCATCACGTTCACTGTGGTGTAAAATTTTCCTTTGTTTTTTACAACTCTGTTTAGTGCTTTTCTACTCATTAGGGTGTTGCTATTATTATGATTACATTTGTCATTACACCATTGATGACCTGTCAGTTCTAAGCTGCTCCTTCACCTCCCCCAAGCCCCACCCGGCTTCCCTCCCATCTCTGTCACTGGGCCATGGGAGCTGCTTGTTGCTACCCTGAATCCATAAACTCTTCCTGCTGTCAACATCGCCGGGCAGAACGTAGCCCGAGCTGTACTTGAAATGCTTTGCTGTTCCCCAGATTCCTTTGTGATAGAATTCCCTGCAAGATTCTCTTTGCACCAACTGCTTTGTGTCCTAGACTACAGCCTAGGGAAGAAGTGTAAAGAGCGCAAGCGCTGAGAAGGTTAGCAACGCCAGACTGTCCTTTACCGTTTCATTGTGAAATAGCGCCAGCCGTAAGCACGTGCTGACAATAGCAAGGTGTCTTCTAGACGTTTCGGAGTTTCTCTCTTCTCTTTCCGCCGGTGCTCAGCTTCACTGGGGCCCTGTGATAAGCTCATCTGACTGTTGGGTGTTTTAGCTCTGCCCTCAACACGAATCCCACGGTGCTTTTGTTGGGAGGCTTCTCCCTGGTGGGAGAGGCTGACTTCCTCCTCCATTTAGCGCTGTCTGTGCACCTTGCCTTCAAGGATCTGCTCCAAACTGTCTTCTCTGTGGAGTGCTCCTGCCTCCCGAGAGGGGCTGATCTCAGGTTTCAGTGTGTGAGCCTCGGTTTGTGTCAACAGTAAATTGTCTGTGCACCTGGCGTCCTGCTCTTCTGTCTGTGTTATGTTATCGAGTCCTTACGATTCCACAGACTCTTGACTTCAAGGTCCCCATTTCACGGATGAGCAGACCAGGGTTGCTAATCTCATGGGACAGTAACTGTGATTAATGTGTTAAGGACACTCGGTGTTTTAATGGGCGGTGTCGTTACTTTTTGTCTGTCAGTCTTTGTGTGGTAACAGGTGTTCATGTTTGTATTTTCCTCGTGCCAGTGATGGAGGGAATTTAGGATTCCTACGTGGCAACACCTCTGTGTTCATCCACGTGAAGCTGTAAGGAGGCTGCTCCCCTCAGGTTAACACCCACTGCCCCGAGAAGCTGGGGCTCAGGTCCCGGGAGGTGAAGGCTGAGCCCCGCTGTGGAGCCCTTCTCTCCCTTTCTCCCCTGCTCTGTTTTCCTCACTCTCAGTATCCCTGATGCACAGTTTCTTTTTTTTTTTTTTTTTGACAGGCAGAGTGGACAGTGAGAGAGAGAGACAGAGAGAAAGGTCTTCCTTTTTGCCGTTGGTTCACCCTCCAATGGCCGCTGCAGCCGGCGTATTGTGCTGATCCGAAGCCAGGAGCCAGGTGCTTCTCCTGGTCTCCCATGCGGGTGCAGGGACCCGAGCACTTGGGCCATCCTCCACTGCACTCCCTGGCCACAGCAGAGAGCTGGCCTGGAAGAGGGGCAACTGGGACAGAATCCGGCGCCCCGACCGGGACTAGAACCTGTTGTGCCGGCGCCGCAAGGCGGAGAATTAGCCTGTTAAGCCACGGCGCCGGCCCCTGATGCACGGTTTCAGTAGCACCCAGCACCATCCTGTCCGAGGGATGAGAGATAGAAGATAAATAGACGATGACGAGTGGTGTGAAAAGCATCTCTTGCAGCCTGTTACAATATTAGGGAATTAAAGAACATTGCCCCTCCGCCTTGCGGCGCCGGCACACCGGGTTCTAGTCCCGGTCGGGGCACCAATCCTGTCCCGGTTGCCCCTCTTCCAGGCCAGCTCTCTGCTGTAGCCCGGGAGTGCAGTGGAGGATGGCCCAAGTGCTTGGGCCCTGCACCCCATGGGAGACCAGGAGAAGCACCTGGCTCCTGCCATCGGATCAGCGCGGTGTGCCAGCTGCAGCGTGCCTACCGCGGTGGCCATTGGAGGGTGAACCAACGGCAAAAGGAAGACCTTTCTCTCTGTCTCTCTCTCACTGTCCACTCTGCCTGTCAAAAAAATAAATAAATAAATAAATAAATATATTAAAAAAAAAAAAAAAAGAACATTGCCGTGGGATGTGATTTCTGGCAGTTCACACAGCAAGGATTTTTAGCAAAATAGGTGAGACACATTTTCTGCCTCTGGGCCTGTGTCTGCGGAAGTGCTGCTGTCCTTGCCCTCAGCCAGCCGCCAGCCCAGCCTCTTGCTTCTCCTTGATTAGCCTCAGGGGTTTGTGTCAGTTACGGTGCCGCTCCCTGGTCAGTGACCCTCGCCAGCTCTGCTGTGGTCTTCAGCCTCCTAGTATTTTACCGTATATGGTGTGTGGCTAATTCCCAGGGTATACAAATGTATAGTTTATGGTTAATCCCTGCTGTATGTAAATGTGTGTTTCATGTTCTTTATAGTGTACAAGTATGTATTCTCACTTACTGAATCTCTTTTTTCTTTTCTTTCTATTTTTCAACAGGCAGAGTTAGTGAGAAAGAGAGAGAAAGGTCTTCCTTTTTCCGTTGGTTCACCCCCCAAATGGCCGCTACGGCCAGCACGCTGCACTGATCTGAAGCCAGGAGCCAGGTGCTTCTCCTGGTCTCCCATGCGGGTGCAGGGCCCAAGAACCTGGGCCATCTCCACTGCCTTCCCAGGGCCACAGCAGAGAGCTGGACTAGAAGAGGAGCAACTGGGACAGAACCGGTTCCCCAACCGACACTAGAACCCCAGGTGCCGGTGCCGCAGGCGAAGGATTAGCCTAATGAGTTAGCGCTGGCACTTACCGAATCTCTTAGATAATTAACTGGTATCCAGTTTATTAGGCTTCCTGATATATTTATATATATTAAACAAATAAAAGTAAATATGTATCTCTCAGTTGATTAATGGTAGCTCTTTCAAGAAATGGAAAAATATAGGGGCCAGTGCTGTGGAGTAGTAAGTTAAGTCTCCGCCTGCAGTGCTGGCATCCCATATGGGTATCGGTTCGGATCCCGGCTGCTCCCCTTTCCATCCAGCTCTCTGCCATGGCCTGGGAAAGCAGTGGAGGATGTCCCAAGTGCTTGGGCCACCACACTCATGTGGGATACCCTAAAGAAGCTCCTGACTCCTGGCTTCAGATCAGCCCAGCTCCGGCCGTTGCAGCCATTTGAGGAGCGGACCAACAGGTAGAAGACCTCTGTCTGCCTCTGTTTCTCCCTTTATCTGTGACTCTGCTTCTCAAATTAAAAAAAATAAATCTTTAAAAGAGAAATGGAAAAGTATTGTTTTCATGTTTTTGTGAGATAAATGAATTTAATGAAATGCTGTAATCTGACTTTGTAGCCAGATGAGGGGGCTCTGCTGTGTTCAATCTGCACTTACTGAGCCCATGAGCCCCAAGTGTTGTTCTAGGAGCAGGGAGTAAAAATGTTTCTGCCTCCAGGGAGCTCAACAGCATCTTGAAGAAGAATTATCACAAGTCTGGTTATTTACAAAGTTACATAAATTTTATTTAGAAGTTTGCTGTTCTTGCTTTATTCCTCCTCCTAAAACAACAAAATAAAAAGCCATCATCTATTCAAAAGTATTTTTTATTTTGTGTTTAACCATTTGCATCCTTCTTTTATTATTCATACCATAGTTGTAAAGGCCTAAAAGGTGCCAGTGGTTATGGGCACAGCCATGGACAAGACAGAAAAGGTTCATTGTATTCAGATGCGAAAGGAAATGGAGGAAGTGTAGAAAATACAAAAAATCTGGGCCGGTGCTGTGGCATAGCAGGTAAAGCTGCTACCTGCAGTGCCAGCATCCCATATGGCCGCTGGTTTGGATCCCGGCTGCTCCACTTTGAATCCAGTTCTCTGCTATGGCCTGGGAAAGCAGTGGAAGACGACCCAGGTCCTTCGGCCCCTGCACCTGCATGGGAGACCTGGAGGAAGCTTCTGGCTCCTGGCTTCAGATTGGCACAGTTCCAGCCATTGCAGCCATCTGGGGAGTGGAGTGAACCGGTGGATGAAAGACTCACTCTCTCTCTCTCTCTCTCTCTCTCTCTCTCTCTCTGCCTCTCCTTCTGTCTCTGTGTAACTTTGACTTTCAAGTAAATAAATACATCTTTAAAAAAGAAAATACAAAGTCAACATCCAGTGTCAAGCTTTGACATTAGTGCCGTTCCCCCACTAGTTATTTTCAGTACATATTCTAGGGTAAACACTGAGTTGTAAAGTAAACCATGCAGTGATTGGAGGGGAGCTGTTTTCTATCACTGTTCAGGGAATGCTTCTCTGAGAATTTGGCGTTTCAACTGAGACCTAAATGACTGGTAGAAAAAGCCTCTTCTGGGCAGGTGTTGTGGTGTAGTATGTCAAGCCGCTGCTTGGGCTGCCCCTGTGTAATATTGGAATACTGGATGTGGGGTCAAGTCTGGCTTCCTCTTCTTCTTCTTCTTCTTCTTTTTTTTTTTCTTTAAAGAGTTAGTTATTTGAAAGAGTTACAGAGAGGGAGGGAGAGAAAGATCTTCCATCTGCTATTTCACTCTCTGGATGGTCAGTGCTGGGCCAGGCCAAAGCCAGCAGCTCCATCTGGGTCTCCTGCGTAGGTGGCAGGGGCCCAAGAACTTGGGCCATCTTCTGCTGCTTTCCCCAGGGCACAGGCACAGTGGCAGCTGGATGGGATGTTGGCATTACAGATGGTGGCTTGACCTGCTACACCACAGTGCCAGCCCCCAGCTTCCACTTCTAATCCAGCTTCCTGTAAAGCACCTGAGAGGCAGCAGCTGATGGCCCCAGTACTTGAACCCCTGCCACCTACGTGCAAGACTTGGATGGAGTTCTGGCTCCTGGCTTTGGCCTGGCCCGGTCCTGGCTGTTCTGGCCATTTTGGGGAGTGAACCAACAGATGAAAGATCTCTCTCCCTCCTTCCCTTTCTCCCCTCTGTCTGTCAGTTGCCTCTAGATAAATAAATAAAAACTTTTTAAAAAGAAAAGAAAAAGTAGAGTTCTCCAAGATTCTGGGAGTCTTTGGGTAGGATTCAGGAAGCTTTTACACTTGGACAGAAAAGATAATTAGATCTTTCTAATTATCACTAAACTGAAAGTTAGCATTTTCTTCCATTTGAATAAGGACAACAAACTCCTGTAGCATTCCCAGCATCTGTTACTTGCCAGTCAACAGAAAGTGTGGATTTGCATGTTTTCTTATCGCATCTCTGCTTTCACAGGTATCTTGAAATATCATCACTGCTTTGAAATCATGGTTTTGCTTCCATCTGCCACAGCTATCACTGTATTCGTTATGTGTAACTGAGGGCTCCCCAAATTCAGGAGCTTAAAGCAGTAACCCGTCCTGTGTCTCAGCACTGTGCACTGAGCTTGACTGAGAGTTCTGGAGGGCAGGCTTGGAAGAATTACTGAGCTGTTGACAAAGTGAGAGCTGAAGTGAGAAAAGCCAGCGGGTCTGGAGGCATCTGGCTAATCAGGAACTCCGACCTCAACCTCTCTGATGTGACACTCGGAGAGTGCTCCTCTAAGGTCACCCGTTAGGCTGGGCAGCCTGGGGATTGATTACATTCCACAGGATATCACGTGACAGGGTGCAGAGTAGATAAACATCTGATGTCCTCAGGGCCTTAGCCCTCCCTGCTGGAGTTGGGTCACGTGGCTCTGAGGCAGGAGTCTTGCACACCGTTTCTGCTTTCATCCTCATCGGCCCTCGGCTCTTGACCGACTGAGACCGACTGTGGTCACACCCCACTGACCGCTAGCTTAGATGAGGGCTTGGTCTTGTCCTGTCCTCCCCAGCCCGCATCCTGTCTTTATCCTGACCAGTCCAGGCTTAGAAGAGAATCATCTTAAGGCATCCTGATACCTGATCACCTGCTACCTGATCGAGTTCTTCCCTCACTTTTTAAGTTTTTTAAAATTTATTTATTTATTTGATAGGCAGAGCTACAGAGAGAGGAGAGACAGAGAGAAAGGTCTTCCGTCCGCTGGTTCATTCCTCAAATGGCCACAACAGCAGGAGCTGAGCTAATCCAAAGCTACTGGCGTTGCTGGACTAGAAGAGGAGCAGGGGCCAGCCTGTGGCATAGCGGGTAAAGCCATGTGATGCCAGTATCCCACGTGGGCGCCAGTTTGAGTCCCAGCTGCTCCACTTCTGATCCAGCTCCCTGCTATTGTAAGGCCACCACAAAACACACTAAACACCAGAGTTAAGGGAAAGGGTTAATTGACGGGGGAAATCCTACAGGCTGGAGGGAAGGGGTAAAGAAGAGAAGAGGGGGGGTTTGAGACAGAGATCAAGAGAGAGAGAAGGTGAAGAAAAAAGAGAGAGAAAGAGATCTGGAGAGAGAGCAAGTGTATGGGAAGCAGGTCCTATTACACCTTGGAGGGGAGGGGGGGGACGGACAGGCAGGGAAGTAGGAGCAGTGAATCCCACTAGGGTGGGGGTGGAGCTGATACCTGTGGTTGGGCCATCTTGTCACCTGGCTTCCAGAAGTGGAAGCAGGGGCTAGAGCCTACAATGGCGTCCAGGTCATAGATGGTGCCACAGATAAGACGGCACCATTTTACTAACAGCTATGGCCTGGGGAAGCAATAGAAGACCTGGAAGAAGCTCCTGGCTCCAGCTTCAGATTGGCCCAGCTCTGGCTGTTGCGACCACTTGGGAAGTAACCAGCAGATGGAAGACCTCTCTCTGTCTCTGTCTCTCTCTCTCTGTCTCTCTCTCTCTCTCTCTCTTTCTGTCTCTGCCTCTCTGTAGTTCTGCCTTTCAAATAAATAAATAAAATCTTAAAAAGGAGCATCCGAGACACAAACCGGTGCCCATGTGGGATGCTGGAGCCACAGAGAGAGGCTTAGCCCACTGCGCCACAGCACCTGCCCCTGCCTCCTCTTCCTGTTGTGTCCATTCTGGGGCTGTCTTTGGCAGGAGTCCTGTGTGTACACTTAGCCCGAATCCTGCCCCCTGCTCCTTGGGTGTCAGCCCCCTCATTGTCTTTGCTGCAGTTAGGGTTGAGCTGGAACCGTCTCCCCTCCACTTGCGATGGTCTGGAGTGAAAGCTGCCTTATGTGCAGCACGTGCGGAACGATTGTCCTCCGACAGTCTAGAGTTTCCGGCCCTGTCCTCCAAAGACGCTGAGCTCATCACTGTTGAGAGTGTCACCTTGGGGTGCCCTCTGTATCAGCCGGACGTGGGTCAGAGATTTTGGAGCTGGGTTTATCATTTTTTACATGAACAGATTTTGAGGTTATAATTTGTTGTTTTCGCGGAGGCAGGGCGAGCTACACCTAGGGATCAGATCAAGCAGAGGGGAGACGGGAGGTCAGGGCCTCAGGAGACCATTTGCAGGCAAGATGTGTGCAAGAGAAGCTGGACGGGGGGCATCTGAGGCTCTCAGGAGAACCAGGCTCCCTCCTAGAGGGGCCTCCCTCGGGACAGGGCCCTGGAACGGTGTCCAGTGCCTGTGGCAGTCACACCCCCATCTGCCCAGGTATCACTGTGTGGTTGGCTTCCCTACTGATGAGTGGCCTAAAAGAGCAGAGCCTCCCTGCCTGTCTGTTCTGCAGGTCAGAAGTCCAAGTTCAAGGTGTCAGCGGGGATGAGCACCCTCTGACAGCACTAGGAAGCAGCTGTCCGTTCCTCTCGCAGCTTTTGCTAATGCTGCCTGTTTCCTTGGCCTCACTCCAGTCTTTGCCTGTCTGGTCCCAGGGCCATCTCTTCCCCATGTCTCTTCCTGGGTCTTCCCCTGGACACTGCAATATTGGATTGAGCCCACCCTAATGACTTCATTGTTACTTTTGCCTTTGTAAAGACCCAGGAGTTAGGCCTGACCCATGTCCTCCTGGGGAGATGATTTAACCTGCCCAGCGTGTGGCTGGACTTTACATGTACAGAATCACACAGGATACAGTTTTCTCAAGCACCTGGATTTCAGTCAGCAGTACGTGAGTGAGATTAATTCCTGTTGCAAACAAGCAGCAGTGTGTTCCTTGTGAGTCCTGTCAGCAAATTACGGCCCGAGGACAAGTGATCAAGGTTCGCTTTTTCCTTCCTGCATAAGAAAATGTGCTCTCTGGCATTCACAGTCTTCCCTCCCCAGCCACACACGTTTCTCTTTCAAATAGAAACCGATCTGGTGAATCCTGACTTTACATCTGATAATATGTTATGGATATATTTCCATTTAAGGACGTTGATGTTGACTGGCATCGTAACTTGACTTCTACATCTGACAATACGTTGTGGACATATTTCCACCTAGGTACATTGATGCTGACTAGCATTGTAACTTCTACATCTGATAGCACCTTGTGGACATATTTCCACTTAAGGACATATTTCCACTTAAGGACATTGATGTTGATCCCATTCTTTTAAATAACTTTATAATACTGCGTTGGAGGGTGTGTGTGTGTGTGTGTGCATCAGAATCTGTTTCCTCATTCTCCCAGGGTGAACATTTAGATGATTTACAATTCTCAGTGTGTGACAGTACATGGATTTATTGCTCCATTTGTTTCCATCTGAATATCCATTTAAGGATGATTTTCCAGCTATCAGATTGTTGGGATTTTAGACGACTGTGACCAAATTGCCATTCACCCATTCCGCTCGAGGCGGTGATGTTGCTGTGGATCGTGGCCCCAGGACTGCATGTACGCTTGCAGAGCCCCGGGCTAGCGCGGTTTTCAGCGGACCTCTCTTGTGTGGTTTCAGAACGGCGAGATGCTGGAGCTGCAGCGCGCGCGGATGAAGGACGAGATCCGCGAGTACAAGTTCCGGGAGGCCCGGCTCCTGCAGGACTACACCGAGCTGGAGGAGGAGAACATCACGCTGCAGAAGCTCGTGTCCACGCTCAAGCAGAACCAGGTGCGCGGGGCAGCCAGGGCTGCGGGGGAGGGTGAGGTACCCCTGCTGCTCAGCGGGGAGCTGCCGACCACGGCTTCTCCCCGCAGTGCAGAGCAAGGAACAGTGCGATTCTGGGTGGCGTAGCTTACAGTCAGCTGCATTGGGTGAGAAAGGGGATACTGGTTTATGCTTTAGCTCTGTGTTAAGTTACTTGGGGAGAAAGTCGGATACATGGTAACAAATTGAACCTGATGAGTTCTTGTTGTAAGCCTGGGCCTAGAAGCTGAAGGTCTCCCTAGCATCATGTGTCTCTCACTCATTTTACTTTTATTTTAGTTGTTTTCAAATCATAGAGGAAAAGGGATTATGAAGAATAAATCAATAAGAACAAAACTGGAATTTTCCTTCATACCCGATTCTTCTTTCAGCTCATTACAAAGATTATGTGTGTCCATTTCAGTAATTCTTTTTTCTGGAGGGGGACTCAGATAGCTTATCTGATGGGCTTGCATTGTTTTTTTCTAGTTATTAGTAATCAGTTATTTCCATTCTTGAATCTACTTTTAGAGCAATTTATCTGTGAGCACAGCTGCATCAGGTGGTTAAGCAGAGGGGAGTTGGAGGCTGAGCTGCTCTGGGGGCTTCCTCAGCCACAGCCGCTGCTCTGCTGGGATACTGCTGTGAGCCCAGAACCCTGCGCCTGGTGCTGTCCTGGGCTCCTGCCTGCCCAGAGCTGTGCTTCTGCCTTCGCTCCCTTCCCAACTCAGTATCTGCGTCCAAAACACAGTTTTGTTAGGTCCAAGGGTTAACAGAAACAGGAAAAGGCTAGGGAAAAAAAAAATCCAAGTATTGATAGTCACGCTTTGATTTTCTAATCTCTGCCATTTACTCTGGGTTTGGAGTTGGGAGGCCAGGGCCCAGGAGAAGGGGCATGGTGTCCAGTACAAGAGCAGAGGGCAGTTTCAGCTTATCCTCCAATTAATTAATAAAATAAAAGCTAGCAGAATGTCCCTGTGTGGTTCTGCCTCATCCTTACCCTCTCGCACTGAGTGCTGGGAGTGCCGGCAGCCAAGAGCCTACAGCTGCGTGGGCATCGCAGGTCGAGATCTGGATTCGGTAGATGAGCTCACAGTGGAGACATTTACACAGAGAGGGATTTTAAAAAATGCACTCCCCAGACATTTCCTAAAATAAGTAGGTTGTTTTTTTCTGGCTTGTTTTATGAGTCACTGGTGGAGAACTTGAGGACCTGAGCAGGTTTAAATATAAAGTGGGCCTCCCTTCCTGGGGTCCCAGCCGCTGTCTGCACAGACAGGACCCCGCCTGGGAGACAGTGACTGTGCTGGGGGTTAGCTAGGGCCAGGCCGCTGTGAACTCTCAGGTGTCCTTGGAGGACAGCCATGCGGGGAGCCTTCAAGACCCCAGAAGCCCCTCGGCGGGGATCCCACCCTTCAGCCTGACGGAGGGCTGTCGTCACTACCTGGGAATCCGATGGTTAACTCCCAAGGTGGTTTTGTTTGTTTGTTTTTTTCAACAGGGCAAATTTATACAATTGCTTAATTGTATTTTCTGAATGTCAAATGGTAATTTCTCAGTTAACTGCCTAATTCATTCCAAATTGCTCTCTGTACAGAGGGCCACTCTGGCTTAGCCCCTGACAAGAGACTGCCCTGTAAGACTCCCAGTTACAAACACTGTCTCCCCTGCCGCTGGCCTTTATTGACAGATTTGGGCATCCATCACAGACTCTTTACTTAGTGTGCATTAAGTGTAATATTTTATGTACAAACACCATGGATTTTTTTTAAGAAGACATTGGCTGGCATTCATCCCCAAGTGTGTCTGAATGTCACTGTACGTTGTCAGCTGAAGTCATCAGAATCTGCATAGAGAATCAGGCTGACATCTTTCCAGCTGGTCACACTGAGGATTTACACCTGGAAACAACGTGCCAGGCGCTGGAGCCGCCTGTGCCCGAGTTCGGTCCCTGGTTTCATCCATTTGTACAGGGTGGGCTCGCCCATTGCCTCAGGTTTATACGAAGATTTATGCGTGGCTGTCAATCACATCACTTGATTGCTAGCAGACTTGATTATCACTGGTGAAAAGGGCGATGTGTTTCACTCCCATGCTAGGTGTTACCTGCAGGGAGAGGCCCTAAGACACAATGCTCCCTCCTGTTACACTGCAGTGGGTATCTCTGCCCACAGCGCAGGTTCGTTGAAAGGTCCTGTTCCCCAGGAGCCAGCTGCAGGTGTGAACCTGCTCTCCCCAGCTGACTCGGGCCCCAGCCATGGCCGCTGCAATCTTCAGTCCTGCTCCATGCCACTCCCTCCCCACCCAGGTGGATGTTCTTCCAGCCTTTTGTTGTGTTTCTAGACAGCAGAGCTACCAGGTTTACCAGATGCTTGGTGGAGAGATTATTTTTTTTTTTTTCCCCACCCTTTGTATGTTTCCCTTTTTGGGTCATGATTTGCTGGTGATTTTTTAAATAACTGTTGTTTACTGAGCATCTCTTACTCCCTCTAGTGTCTGTTAATGAATTTGTTTTCTAGCTCCTTCCATGAAGGTGTAATACTGTAATAGGCATTAAATACATACCTGCTGCAGGAATGAAGCAGCTACTTTCTTTCTCTTACATTCACAGCTCAATTTAGAGGGGAAACTAAAAATTTATAATCAACTCTACAATTCTTATTTGCAATCCTGAGTGTAAGATATGTGGGAGCATTAGCATTATTGAGTCGCATTTGAAAGTTTAATCATGTTCCTTTGTGTGCAGGTGTGGTTCTGTACCCAAAATAAAATCAAGTCTAATCTCCTACACATATTCTACACCTTTGTAGTTTTTTGAGTTGAAATTGTTTGAAAGCAGTGTAGAAAGAAGTCAACGCTGAGTTTCCCAAGAAACCACCAGAAAAACCCATCAGTCAAAGGAAGCTGTTGCCAAACCTCCTACAGTGATGTCTCCGAAAGGGAGATTTCAGGGGAAGGGTGGTCAGGTTCTAGAACTCTTGGGAAGCTGCATCCATGTGCCTGGTGCACAGCTGGCCAACCGCTGGTACCCTGATACCGGGTGGAGGGAGAAGGCAGGTGCTGCTTTTGTGATGTGCACAGCAGGGAGTCGGGCAACTACTGCTCAGCTCCCAGGGTTGGGAGTGGGTGAGTAGCTGGTGAGGAGGTCTCTGGTAGGTCCACAGTGCCCATGGCCTTCCACTGATTGGTCAGTGATAGGCGCCAGTGTTTCCTTTGTGTTGGCAAATGGGGCCCTCAGGGGTCCAGGCCCAGGCTGGGTATGCCTTATTTGATCAGGTCCTGGAGTTTCTGGGAAGCTCTGAGAATAGAGGCTGGCGTTGAAGTTGGAGTCTTTGTGGTTGGGGTCTTGTGGGACAGACCTCACCTTCATGCCTCTTGCATGTCTTGCTGAGTTCATCTGTAGCTGCGGGTTGGCTGGAATCATCCACAGGAAGCAGGGGGCTCTGAGGAGCTTCCTGCTGGGGGGGAGTTACTGGGGCCTGATGACGTCCGAGTGAAAGATGCTAAGGGTCGGCTGCCTTGATGGAGCTGCAGGAGCTGGATTTTGCATGGAGGGAACTGGGCACAAGAGATGCAGTTCATGGCCAAGCTTTCAAGAGGGAGGCCCAGCAAAGGGTCAGGGGGTCAGCTGGGTCGCAGCCCCCAGGAGCAGGCAGTACCCCCAGGCGCCACCTGCTAGTGTCTCGGCCCAGTACTGCTTGACTGTGTAGGACAGCTGCCCGGCCTCAGTGTCTGCACACAGGGCTGGAATTTGTGTTTGTCTGAGTTGTTGGAGACACGATGGTGAGAGGAGGGAAGAAGTAATAAACTCGTGTCCATCACACCTCACGCACGGAGCTGAGCCTCTCAGCGCCATCCAGTCCCTGCTTTCTGAGCACTGAAAGCTCTTGTTAAAATGAACAATTGAATCCTGTTTCTATTCTGAAGAACATTCCCTCCAGGGCCGTGTTTCTGTGTCAGGTACCATCCTCAGAGACCTGGGAGTGCTTTCAATTCGGTTTTATTTCCTTTAAGCACTGTTTCAGGGGTATCTCTCTAGGAAGCCAGATTTTTAAAAAAGATTTATTTATTTATTTAATGGCAAAGTCAAAGAGAGAGAGATGGAGACAGAGATCTTCCATCTGCTGGTTCTCTCTCTAAATGCCCGCAACAGCCAGTGCTGGGCCAGGCTGAAGCCGGGAGCCAGGAGCTTCTTCGGAGTCTCCCACTTGGGTACAGGGGCCCAAGAACTTGTGCCATCTTCCACTGCTTTCTCAGGTGCACTAGCAGGGAGCTGGATTGAAAGTGGAGCACCCGGGTGTCGAACCAGCATTTTTATGGGATGCTAGCACTGTAGTCCGTGACTTTACCTATTATACCACTACACTGGCCAGCAGATATTTTTTAAAAATAATTATTTATTTATTTATTTGAAAGTCAAAGTTACACAGAGAAGGAGAGGCAGAGAGAGAAAGAGAGATTCCATCAGCTAGTTCACTCCCCAGTTGGCCGCAACGGATGGAGCTGCACTAATCCGAAGCCAGGAGCCAGGAACTTCTTCTAGGTCTAGCCCGTGAGTGCAGGAGCCCAAGGACTTGTACTGCTTTCCCAGGCCAAAGCAGAGAGCTGGATCAGAAGTGGAGCAGCTGGAACTCGAACCAGCGCCCATATGGGATGCTGGCCCTGCAGGTGATGGCTTTACCCACTATGCCACAGCGCTTGCTCAGGCCAGATCTTTTTTAAAAACAAAGTATATATTCCTTGGGGGAAGGCAGATAACAAATTCGTGGTGTCAGGGTTAGCAGCACAGGCCAGATTAAGGCCTTTAGATTCGCTGGGCTCTGTGGAGATCATGGTGCCCAGTCCCAGTCACCATGCAGATAAGGGCAAAGCCGCCCAACTGAGAAGCTGCTGAAGAGAATCCCAGCGAGGTCTGTGCGCTGTGCCTGACCGGGTCAGCAAGGAGTTCACAGTCCGCAGCAGAGAGAGGAGAGGCAGAGAGAGAGGTCTTCCATCTGCTGGTTCACTCCCCAGTTGGCTGCAACAGCCGGAGCTGCGCCGTCCGAAGCCAGGAGCTTCCTCCAGGTCTTCTAATGTGGGTGCAGGGGCCCTAGGACTTGGGGCATCTTCTACTGCTTCCCCAGGCTCAAAGCAGAGAGCTGGATTAGAAGTAGAGCAAGCAGCCAGGACTCAAACTGGTGCCCATATGGGATGCCAGCACTGCAGGCAGCGGCTTTACCTACTATGCCACAGCACCGGCCTCTGCAGTAGGTTCTTGACTTAGGTCTTAACACTTGCGCGTTTCCCAGAGGCCAGCCCCAGCCCAAGGCTGAGCAAGGTGGAGTAGTGAGATGAACAGCAGGTGCCTGCACCACGGGCCAGTGAAGCTGCCCAGACAGCCAGAGATCAAGTCTTAGGAGAATTCTAGGCCATCAGCTGAATAAAGATCACAGTTTAAAAGCTCTACAGTGGAAAATAATGTCCCCAAGTCTAGGTCAAGGGTTAGCAAACTTTCGCCAAAAAGGACCAAACAGTAAATACTGTAGGTCTTGCAGGCCAGCTAGCCTCTCTTACAGCAACCTCCCTTTGTTCTTTTTTTTTAAAGATTTATTTATTGGGGTTGGCACTGTGGTATAGCAGGTAAAGCCACTGCCTGCTGCTGGCATCCCTTATGGGCACAGGTTCGAGTCCCAGATGCTCCACTTCCTATCCAGCTCTCTGTTATGGCCTGGGAAAGCAGTAGAAGATGATCCAAGTCCTTGGGCCCTGAATTCATGTGGGAGACTCAGAAGAAGCTACTGGCTCCTGGTTTCAAATTGGCACAGCTCCAGCTATTACAAACAAATGGAGAGTGAACCAGCAGATGGAAGACTTTCTCCCTCCCCCCCCTTCTCTCTCTTTCTCTCTCTCTCTCTCTTCTTCTCTCTCTGTGTAACTCGGACTTTCAAATAAATAAATAAATCTTTAAAAAATGATTTATTTATTTGAAAGGCAGGTTTATGGAGAGGCAGAGAGAGATCTCCCATCCACTAGCTCACTCCCCAAAAGGCCGCAACGACTGGAGCTGAGCTGATCTGAAGCCAGAAGCTAGGAGCTTCTTTGAGACCTCCCACATGGGTACAGGGTCTCAAGGACTTGGGCCATTTTCTGCTTTCCCAGTTCATAGCAGAGAGCTGGATCAGAAGTGGAGCAGCCTGGACTTGAACTGGCGCCCATATGGGATGCTGCCACTGCAGGCAGCAGCTTTACCTGCTACACCACAGTGCTTGCCCCCTCCCTTTGTTCTTGTAATGTGAAAAGCACTGAGAGGTGATCTCTAAAGGAGTAAGCGTGACTGTGTTCCAATAAAACTTTATTTATTAATGGGCCAGCGCTATGGCACAGCAGGTAAATCCCTGGCCTGCAGCACCGGCATCCCATATGGGCACTGGCTCAAGTCTGGGCTGCTCCACTTCTGATCCAGCTCCCTGCTAACGTGCCTGGGAAAGCAGCAGAGGATGGCCCAAGTCCTTGGGCCCCTGCATCCATGTGGGAAACCTGAAAGAAGCTCCTGGCTCCTGGCTTTGGATCAGCTCAGCTCCGGCAGTTTCAGCCATTTGGGGAGTGAACCAGCAGATGGAAGACCTCTTTCTGTCTCCACCTCTCTGTGTAACTCTGTCTTTGAAATGAATAAATAAATACACTTTACTGATAAACAGGTGGTGGACTGGGACTGGTCTAGAGACATGGTAACATTTGACAACGTCTGGTGTAGGCCATCAGCTTCCCACGGATATAGAATGTAGGTCTGCTGTGTAAACTGAATTAATGCCTGCAGATGTAAGCTGTGACATCATCTGGGCACAGCCAGAGAGCTGCTCAGAGACTGAGGAAGGCCGGAGAGAGCGTGTCCCACATGGCGCCAGGAAGGGAGAGATTGTGAGAAGATGACTTTGCCGGAATTTCAGCCAGGCTAAAAGGAACCAGGTGTGGGACTCAGCCTGAGTTGTCCTGAGCAGTTCCCAGCTGGCGTTCCATAACCACTGTGGGGCACTCCCTGCTTCTCCCTCCCCAAGCAGAAAAGGCCCTGCTGATGTCCAGACTCCCTCCTGCCAAGCCACGGGCTGGGCACGCAGACCTGGTGCAGGTGCTTCGTGATGGACAGGGTGGAGCCCTACTGTTCCTGGACTGTGGACAGGCGATCAGCTCAGCATGTGGACCAGAGGAGGGGGTGGCATAGAGGAGTCTGGTCCCTGGGTGACCTCAGAGAACAGGGCTCCCTCCTGGCCCAGGACTCTCTTCCCCCAGACCCTTCCCTGATCTTGACCAGGACGCCCTCACTCAGGTCTTTGCCACTTCAGCCAAACCCACATCCCAACTCGCCCTGTACCCTAACCTTTGCCAGGTAAGTGATTGCGTGAGGTTGGACAAATAGGAGAGCAGTTGAAATAAGTGAAAGTGCTAGTGGTCTATGATCCCCGTTCTTCAGTTTTTAAAATCTTTTTCTTTAAAATTCAAGTTCAAACTGCTATAAATGGAGAGGTAAATACAGTGGCCAGCATTGTGGCACAGAGGGCTCAGCTGCTGCCTGTGACACTGCTATCCTACATCGGAGCGCCAGTGTGAGCCCTGGCTGCTCTGCTTCTCACCCAGCTCCCTGCTCATGCACCTGGGGAAGCAGAGGAAGATGGCCCAAGTGTTCAGGCCCCTGCCGCCCATACGAGAGACCCAGATAAAGTCCCAGGCTCCTGACTTTAGCTTGGTCCATCCCTGGCTATTGTGACCATTAGGAAAGTGAACCAGCAGATGGAAGGTCTCATTCTTTGTCTCTTTGTCACTTTGCCTTTCAGATAAATCCAATAAATATGTTGAACTAAAATACATTTAAAACTAAACACAGTTTATCTTTGCATCTGCTATCACGAGAACTTATTATTTTTTCTGGTTTATTTTTTCAGTCACAGTATTCTTTTATCCAGAAAAGGCATACTGATGAGCAGAATTCTGTTTTAAGCTTGAGGAAGGAGCATTGAAACACTCATAGGGATGCGTAGGTGAATAACATGTACTTTCTGTACAGAGAAGACGTGGTAGTTGTAGAGGTAAAAAGTTGATTGAGAGGTAGCCTGTGACAGTGACGTGGAGGAGCCCTGTGGCAGGCAGGCGGGCGGGCTCAGAAGCCAGGTCCCCGCCACCTGCATTCTCTCTTGCCCAGGAGTGCATGTGAACAGACTCACTGCCCGATGCTAATATGGAAATGGTCTGTTACTGGATGCCTTGTAATTGTTCTCCCAGAATCCATGCTTTAGCACATACACATTTTCTTTTCTTTCTCATCTTACCCTCTAACCCATTTTACTGAGTAACCAAATGAAAGGAACTAATGGTGAGCGTAAAAACTTTGGAGTGTGAATATTCTGACACATGATGACCAAAAACATCCCTGCCTTGTTAGGCAGATACATTATTACCAAAAACATCCCTGTCTTGTTAGGCAGACATTGCCCCCTTGTGACCATGGGAACCTATAAAAGAAATCCCAAGGGGAATAGACATCTTGTTCGTCTCTGCTAAGAATTAAATTACATGTGTATGTTACATATATTTGTATCATGAATCATATGTCTTTATGTTGCATTATATCTGCATCTATGCATGCATGTTATACATGGGTAGATACATGTATGTGTGTTTATACATATGTATATGTGTGTAAGTTACTGTATGCATGGGTAAGTTACATATGCATGGTAAGTTACATATACATGGGTAAGTTACATATGCATGGGTAAATACGTGTATGTATGTTTATGTATACATATGTATATGTATATAATTTACATATGCATGATAGGTTTCATATACATGGGTAAGTCACATACGCATGGGTAGAAACATGTATGTATGTTTATGTATACATGTATGTATGTATATAACTTACATATGCATGATAGGTTACATATACATGGGTAAGTTACATATGCATGGGTAGATACATGTATGTATGTTTATGTATACATATGTTTATGTATATAAGTTACATATGCATGATAAGCTACATATACATGGGTAAGTCACATATGCATGGGTAGATACATGTATGCATGTTTATGTATACATGTGTATACGTATATAAGTTACATATGCATGATAGGTTACATATACATGGGTAAGTTACATATGCATGGTAGAGACATGCATGTATGTTTATGCATTTGTATGTATGTGTGTGTAAGTTACTGTATCACTTGAAAGGTGCACAGTGCGCCTTCGTGATCTGTTCTGCAGACGAGCACTGTTAGTTTTAATGGTTCAGTCCACTGGTGGGTTTCAAGGCAGATTGGTGGGACCTACAGTTTAGCTGTGTGAATCTTCCCTGTCCTGTCTGATCCAGGTGGAGTACGAAGGCCTGAAGCATGAGATCAAGCGGTTCGAGGAGGAGACGGTGCTGCTCAACAGCCAGCTGGAGGACGCCACGCGGCTGAAGGAGATCGCCGAGCACCAGCTGGAGGAGGCCCTGGAGACCCTGAAGAACGAGCGGGAGCAGAAGAACAGCCTGCGCAAGGAGCTGTCGCAGTACATCAGCCTCGGCGACAACCACGTCAGCCTGTCCGTGGACGGGCTCAAGTTTGCCGAGGACGGGAGCGAGCCCAACAACGACGACAAAATGAACGGCCACATCCACGGGCCCCTGGTGAAGCTGAACGGAGACTACCGGCCGCCCGCCCTGCGCAAAGGGGAGCCCCTGCACCCCGTCTCGGACCTGTTCAGCGAGCTGAACATCTCCGAGATCCAGAAGCTGAAGCAGCAGCTCATGCAGGTGGGTGCCTCGTGGGGGCGCCCCGCGCCTCGCGTGGGGCAGGACGGGGGTGGCCGGGTCTCATGTTTGCACTCCACAGTGCCTCCTTAAATATTGCCTACTCAGCCAGAAGCTTCCAGAGTGCAATATTTTAGGACGATGTGACGGGAGGGGTAATGAAGAGGAATCCTGTCATTTGTGTCATCGTAAGAAATGAATATTTTAGAACCACAAATGAGCTTGCAGTCAGGTGTGAAAAATGACAGCGCCTTGACGTGTTTCTGACAGAAGTCGTCAATGGCTTTATACACAGTGAGTGAGATGTCAGAAAGCACATTTGCCATGACAGCCCCCCGCCCCGCCCCGCCCCTCCCACACCCATAGCTTCCGCTGAAGCTTAAGGCCTTGAGGGACATAAAGGGCTTTCTGTGTACACATTAGTCCGGATGTCATGTGATTTAAGAATGCAGAACAGGTGGCAATCTGAAACATGAGCTAAGCCTTACATGTTGAGCATCTTCAAAAGGAAGGACTTGGACAGGGTCCTGACCTTTAGCCTTGCGTCCCTGTGGAAGGTTTTCCTGTTTGCGTTCTTGTTCCCTGCTCCTACCTGCCTGGGCCCGGTGCTGATGGAAGTGCTGGGGGAGTAGCAGCAGCTGTAGTACCAGCACCGGCGGCTTCTTTGTACCATTCACTGCTGGACTCTTCATCGATGTTCTGAGCCAGGGGTTCACGAGTTCCCTAAGTGATGAAATTGGAGGCTTCATTGTCAGTCTCATTCTTAGCCTCCAAGGCGGGGTTAGTGGACTTAAGGTCCGTTGGCCATGTAAGGATGGTGACATCATTTGGTCTGGCCTTGCCAAGGCCACCACAGACGGGACTTGAAATTCAGTAAATCTATGGCAGGCTCATTTTTAAGTTGATCCTTTTGTGTGGCCCACGAATGATGTTAGAACTATCCAAATGGGCCGGCGCCATGGCTTAACAGGCTAATCCTCCGCCTTGCGGTGCCGGCACACCGGGTTCTAGTCCCAGTTGGGGCGCCGGATTCTGTCCCGGTTGCCCCTCTTCCAGTCCAGCTCTCTGCTGTGGCTCGGGAAGGCAGTGGAGGATGGCCCAAGTCCTTGGTCCCTGCACCCGCATGGGAGACCAGGAGAAGCACCTGGCTCCTGGCTTCAGATCAGCGAGATGCGCCGGCTGCAGCGGCCATTGGAGGGTGAACCAATGGCAAAAAGGAAGACCTTTCTCTCTGTCTCTCTCTCTCTCACTATCCACTCTGCCTGTCAAAACAAACAAACAAAAAAAACCTATCCAAATGGCCCTTGGCAGGAAAAGGTTCCCTGCCCCCGCTCCCAGGGCTTCATGTATAGCTGATAATGAGAGGCTTGTTAAGACTGTGGCAATCTCTCATTTTTATGGCGAACAGAGCTGCGATTCTCTGCCTCCAAAGAAAAGATGACTGAAAAATTAAATTGGCAGATGTAGGAAGAGATTAGAGAGCCAGGGAAGTCCATTTGTTAACTTGTTTGCTTTTATTAGCGTATCAAAAGTTAGCATATCCTGCACCGCACACGCCCAAGGCTGTGGCTGCTGAAAGAGAACACATTTTTGCAGTATTTGATTTGAGTCAAGATAAAAGGGTACACCCAGAGAAAGAAAATGAATCTCATGGAGCTGAGGTTTGACATAGCAGGGTTAAGCTGCTGCCCGTGTCACCTGTATCCCATACCAGAGTTCCCATATCCGAGCAAGATTCCTGCTTGCTCTGCTTCCAGTCCAGCTGCCTGCTATTGCACCTGGAAAGGCAGCAGAGGATGGCCCCAGTGCTTGGGCCCCTGCCACTCACGTGAGAAACCCGGATGGAGTTCCTGGCCCATCCCTGACCATTGCGGGCATTTGCGGAATGAACCAGCGGATGGAACTTCTCCTTCCCCCTCTGTTGCGCTACCTGTCGATAAAATAAATCTCTAAAAATAATGAATTTCATACAGACTCCCTTGGCTGGAAAGTGCAGTTCTATGTAAATAATATCTTCATATCCTTTGTGCTCAGCATATGCTAACACAACAGCTTGGTAGAAAGAGAAAAGATAGTTCCTCTTGAAACAGTTTGACATGGTAGATACATTCGAAAGAGTCTGTGCTCCAGATTAAATAGCATTAAGGCAGCAACACTGACTTCTAGTTGTTGTTTTTCGTTTGTTTGTTTGGATAAAGTAATCACTTATCTTATAATCAGCATTTAAAAAAACAGCATATCAACTCTTCCTAAAAATATATTTCAGAGTGTTGGGTCGTAGTCCCATAAAACATTTCTTCTCATGCATTGTTTCTTTACAGTTTGAGTTTCCGCTTAGCTGTACATCCCCTCAGGTTTAATCTGTAGAGGGGAAGATGGTAAGAGCATCACAGGAGACACTGCCTGTGATTCTTGTAATCGGCTCTAATGCTGATGACGCTTGGCTGGGATGTGACAGAGTGTGTGAGTCACCAGTGATGTCTCTCATGCCAGCCCCGCTATTCCAGGCAACCTCAAGAGGGGCTGGTAGCAGGCACTTGCATATGGCGGTTGGAAACACTTGGGCCAGGTGAGTTTTGGAATTTGGAGTTAAATCTTCAGAATGTAGAAAGGTAGTACCTGGCATATGCCAACTGTGTTGCGAGGTCCCTGCTGGAGTCAGATGTGGCCCCAGGGATCCTGGGATGCTAACATTTGTGTAGTGCAACATGTGTGTATTCACACGGAGAGAAAAATGAGGCTCCACGCAGGCCACACAGCTGCCCTTGTGCTGTCTGCAGATTGCCACCAAGTGCCTTCCGAAGGACCTTGCTTGGAGCTCTCTGCATTTTGAAAACATGGCTCCTGTAGGTGCAGCACCTGCTGTGCTGGTGGGCAGCTCCTCCTTTTGCATTGCTCAGCACACCTGGGATGCGACGGTTCGTATTTTCACCATCCCCTGTGCTCTTAGGGTGTCTGATGACTGGGGCCCCAAGCAGCACGTCTGAGTGAAGGCCGTGTGCCGGCTCCTGTGCCGGGTTTGTGTTGGCACTGTGAGGATGGTGACTGGCAGGGCTGTTGCTGTGACGCCCTCTGCCAGGCAGCATGCAGCACTGAAAATCATCTTGTGATTACGAAGAACCCCTTTGCTGGACAGGAGGAACAATAAGTTCAAGAGATCTGTTGTCCAGCGATGGCAGTAGTTAACAATGCATTGTGGGGCAGGCATTGTGACGAAGTGGGTGAAGCAGCTGCTCGGGACACCTACATCCCAGACTGGAGTGCTGGTTTGAGTTTGGGCTCCTCCTCTTCCAGTCCAGCTTTTTGCCAATTATCCTGGGAAGCAGCAGGTAATAGTTCATGTGCTTAGACCCCTGCCGCTCACATGGGAGACCCAGATGGAGTTCAGGCTCCTAGCTTTAGCCTGACCTAGACCTTGCTGCTGCAGACATATAGGGGGTAAAACACTGGCTAAAAGATCTCCTCCTGGCCGGCACCGCGGCTCACTAGGCTAATCCTCCGCCTTGTGGCGCCGGTACACCGGGTTCTAGTCCCAGTTGGGGCACCGGATTCTGTCCCAGTTGCCCCTCTTCCAGGCCAGCTCTCTGCTGTGGCCAGGGAGTGCAGTGGAGGATGGCCCAAGTGCTTGGGCCCTGCACCCTATGGGAGACCAGGAGAAGCACCTGGCTCCTGCCTTCAGATCAGCGCAGTGCGCCGGCCGCAGCGGCCATTGGAGGGTGAACCAATGGCAAAGGAAGACCTTTCTCTCTGTCTCTCTCTCTCTCTCTCTCTCTCACTGTCCACTCTGCCTGTCAAAAAAAAAAAAAAAAAAAAGATCTCCCCCTTTGTGGTTCTGCCTTTTAGGTAAATAAATAGGGACTGGCACTGTGGTGTAGCAGGTCAAGCTGCAGCCTGCAGCGCCAACATCCCGTATGGGCGCCGGTCCCAGTCCCGGCTACTCCACTTCCAGTCCAACTCCATGCTAACGCATCTGGGAAAGCAGTAGCAGATGGCCCAAGTTCCTGGACCCCTGCCACCCAGGTGGGAGACCCAGAAGAAGCTCCTGGCTCCTGGCTTCTGGGACCATTTGGGGAATAAACCAGCAGGCAGAAGATCTCTCTCTGTCTGTGTAACTCTACCTTTCAAATAAATATAATAAAAAATAATAAAAGAAAAATAAACATTTATAAAAAAGTGGAGATGCATGTGGCCTAGCAGGTTAAGCCACTGCTTGGGACACCTGCATCCCACTTCAGAGTGCTGGTTCAAGTCCTGGCTCCTCTGCTTTCTGTTCAGCTTCCTGCTAATGCGCCTGAAAAGGCAGCAGATGACGGCCCAAGTCCTTGGTTCCCCACCACCCTAGGGGGAGACCTGGATGGAATTTGAGGCTCCTGGCTTCAACCTGGTATAGTCCTGGATCTTGGGAGTATTTGGCTAGTAAACCAGCAGCAGATATAAGATCTTCATCCATCTGTCTTTTGTCTCTTTCTCTCTCTGTGTCATTCTACCTTTCAAATAAATAAATCTTAAAATCAGTTATTCCTGGAGTCAATGTTGTGGCGCAGTGGGTTAACCAGTGGATAGACTCACTCTCTCTCTCTCTCTCTCTCTCTCTCTCATTTTTTAAAGATTTGCTTATTTATTTGAAAGGCAGAGATAGAAAGAAGGGGGGAGAGAGAGAGAGAGAGAAACAGAGAGAGAAACAGAGAGAGAGAAACAGAGATCTTCCATCTACTGGTTCACTCTTCAAATGTCTGCAACAGCCAAGGGTTGGTTAGGCTGGAGCCAGGAGCTAGGAGCTTTTTCCCGGTCTCCCACATCTTCTACTGCTTTCCCAGGCCATAGCAGAGAGCTGGATAGGAAGAGGAACAGCCAGGAGAGGAACTGGTGCCCATATGGGATGCTGGTGTATGCTTAACCTATGTCACAGTACTGAACCCGGAAACAGATTTATAAAAACGATAAATATAGGCCGGCACCGCGGCTCACTAGGCTAATCCTCTACCTTGCGGCGCCGGCACACCGGGTTCTAGTCCCGGTCAGGGCGCCGGATTCTGTCCCGGTTGCCCCTCTTCCAGGACAGCTCTCTGCTGTGGCCAGGGAGTGTAGTGGAGGATGGCCCAAGTGCTTGGGCCCTGCACCCCATGGGAGACCAGGAGAAGCACCTGGCTCCTGGCATCGGATCAGCGCGGTGTGCCGGCCGCAGCGCGCCAGCTGTGGCAGCCATTGGAGGGTGAACCAACGGCAAAAAGGAAGACCTTTCTCTCTGTCTCTCTCTCACTGTCCACTCTGCCTGTCAAAAAAAATTAAAAAAAAAGAAAACGATAAATATGTGGAAGTAATACATATATTAATTAGCTCCAGTTAGCCTTTCTGCATTGTATACATATTTAGAAACATCATGTTGTACACAGCACATATGCACAGTTTTTGTGGATTAAATTTTTGTTTAAAAAAGAGCCCTTTTGAGAGCAGCACGCCTGAGCCATGTGCTGTTTTCTGTCTTGATGGCCCAGCCGTGCACAGGAGTTAGGCTTCCCATCTTTAGGGATTTCCTTAACCTGGTTCTTATAAGAAGCCATCTGTGCTTTCTTGGGCAGTGGCCGCTGGGAGTGTCGGCTGAGTCGCTCTCTTCCCTGCGTCTCGCTCGTAAAGAGTTGGGAACCAGTGAGCCCCACAGCTCCTTTGTGTATAGAAACACAAGACACAACATCAGGTCCCCTGCGTCAGGGAACGCTGGCATCCTGTGGGAGACAGCGCAGTAAATGCTGCACAGAAATCTCCAGGGTTTGCATGGTGCCTCCCCGAGTCGTGTCAAGTACGTCTTGCAGGGTTTCCCAGGTACTTTAAAAAGTTCATGGAAAAAGAAATTAAAAGGTTGATTTTGGTGTCAAAGCTTGGAAACGCAGACATAGTGTTTTTCATAATATGCATGTTCCATGAAGTTTGTGCAGACCCTGGAGGTAGCGCCTCTGTGGAATGGTTATGAAGAGCAGGGAGGAGAAAGAAGAAATTAGGTGCAAGTGAGAAATGTTCCATGGTGTTGTTATTGTCCTGGAAGCTGCCGCCAGTTCTTGAGGTGCCAAGAAGATCCCCAGAACCATTTTATATAAACAGTCAAGAAATAAACCACAGACGCTATGGGAAAAGGCAAGGGGCCGCCTATGTCTGAATTAGGAGATGCTTTTCTCCCTAGAGGGAATGGGAGTGAGTGTTTCACAGAACTAAACGAGGGTGCTCCAGCAGGTTTGTAGAAAAGTTGAATGAAAAGACAACACTAGGACAGGGGTTGCAGTGTAGTCAAGGCACTGTTTGGGACACCCACATCCCATGTCACAGAGCCTGGGAGTTCCAGGCTCCTGCTTCTGTCCTGGCCCAACACTGGCTGTGGCAGGCATTTGGGGAGTAAACCGATGGATTATTTGTCTTTCTGTCTCTGTCTCTCTCTCCCTCTCTTTGTCTATATTGTCTCCCTCTCATTGGCTCTTTGTCAAAGAAACAAAAATGAATTTTTAAAATAATGCTCATTCCCCACAATTTTTGAAAAATGTATGTCTTCTAGGTTATGTAATAAATTATAAGAATGTTTTAAATTGCAGGCCGGGGCCGCGGCTCACTAGGCTAATCCTCCGCCTTGCAGCGCCGGCACACCGGGTTCTAGTCCCGGTCGGGGCACCGGATTCTGTCCCGGTTGCCCCTCTTCCAGGCCAGCTCTCTGCTGTGGCCAGGGAGTGCAGTGGAGGATGGCCCAAGTGCTTGGGCCCTGCACCCCATGGGAGACCAGGATAAGCCCCTGGCTCCTGCCATCGGATCAGCGCGGTGCGCCGGCCGCAGCGCGCCAACCGCGGCGGCCATTGGAGGGTGAACCTATGACAAAAGGAAGACCTTTCTCTCTCTGTCTCTCTCTCTCTCTCACTGTCCACTCTGCCTGTCAAAAAAAAAAAAAATATTTTAAATTGCATCAGACATGCGAGCCTTCACAGAACACAGAAGCACATGCGCAGTATGCAGTAAGGAAGCATTTTACCCCGCTAAGAGCCGCTGTGAACCTGACGGCAGGCTTTGAGAGTGAGCAGCTCAGTGTCATCCTTTGTTTGCTGGGAGAAATTTTTCAGGATATTATTGGATAGATTATTTTGGTGTCCTCAAGACCTGGTTATTTCAAATAGATTATAGTTGACATTTTCCAGTGACAGTCAAGTACCTTAATTAGTTTTATTAGAGTGAAAATAAGTGGATCCTGTCTGGAAAAGCTAATCAGATTACTTCATCTACTTCAAGGAGTTCTCCGTGCTGGTGCTGAGGCTTCTGCCTTTGATAAGCAGCCTCTACTCAGCTGTGCAGTCACTCTCTGCAGGAGAAAGCACTTGGCATTTTTTCCAGCATTACATTGTCCGTTTGACTTCACATGTAATATGAGAAAATAATATTATTTCTGTAAAACTAAAATCCTTGTGTTTTGTCCTATCCTTATGGATGTGAAGAAATAGAGTCGTGTTATGTTTGGATCTCCTCTTCGAAAGATAGTTTCAGGGCCGGGCATTTGGGCTTGCAGCAGTAGGGGTGCGCTGTTCCCATGTTGGGGTTTGGTGCGCAGCTCTGGCTGCTGACTGCAGCTTCCACTGGTAGAGACCCTGGGAGGCAGTTGTGACAGCTCAGGTGCCTGGGTTCCTGCCCCGACGTGAGTGCCCTGGGTTGAGTTCTAGGCGCCTGGCTTCAGCCTGGCTCTGCCCTGGCTGTTGTGGGCATTTGAGGACTGAATCAACAGAAAACATCACTCCCCGTACTCCCTTCTCTCTGTCTGTGTCTTTATCTCTCTGCCTTTACTATAAATAAATGTAATTTCTTCAAAAGGTGCTGTTAATGGTAATTTGCTATACATTCTATAAGAGTTTAAAGCAAAGCATTTTTGTAAAAGACATTTTGTGAAATGTGAAAACTGTTTTATGTGGGATATGGTAACAACAATACTAATGGTTAATATATACTGTATACCTGTACTAAACAGTTTATGAATATTGCGTTCAGGTTTTCTGACAAAATAGCCAGCCGTGCTCTGAAGAAACAAAACCCTGGGTTCCAGATAAAAGATGAAGATTGTAGGAAGGAAGTGAAATAAGGCAGCTATCTTTAGTCACTATAGAAGACTATAATTAACTCCGCCAGTCTCTCTTGGATAAGATCTTCACAGTGGAGATTAAAATAGAAACATTTAAAATGTATAGTAATTTTAAACCTTAAAATGCTCTGCATTTATGAATTCAAAGCACAATGAATCTTAGGTTAAGCCCCTAGCCTTTAAAATCCAGATGTGACTTAAGGTACTCTAAGATTAATCATTAGATGAAAATATAATAACAGAGTTTTAGAAGATTATCTGTGAGTTACTAATCATTCTCTTTTTCTTTCCTTTTTTCTCTGTGTGTGTGGGGGGTGGTCTGGGGAGAGGGAGTGGAATATATATAAAATTTGGGTGCCGGTTTCTTGATTCCATCAGAAATGGGTATGGGATGTGCACACACGAATGATGCTCTCTTTGATGCTTTTTGGAGATGTATTTATCCTTTTAGACTTAGAAAATGTTTATGTCAGAAATGAACCAGCAGGGTACATACAAACTTCTAAAGCCATCACCTCATTTATCATAACGCTTTTACATCTAAAAGAAACCTGTGACACAGCACATTTTTTAAATCTAATTTTATCCCCAGCCTTTTCCTACTGAAGGGCTTTTTGGAAACATTTTACCTGTAATCATGTTATAAGTCAAATAGTATGTAGACTGTTCAGAGGAAAATTCATTTAATTTTCAAGGGAAAAAACAGCAAAACTCCTGCAGTCCGTGTTCACTGAGCTTACATACAATGCCAGTATTAGAATGTTTAGCAAATTTCTCATCACCCTCATAAAACATTCAGCTAGCTTGGCTACTCCTCAAGTACCCTATTATGACTGATGTATTTTTAGATTGACTTACCAGAACTGCTGAAATAAAACACACACTGCAGTTTAATTTGAAATAATGGGGCTGTTGGCTCCGGGGCAGGGGTTGTACGTGTGCCCTTGCTCGGCTGTGAGTGGGTTATGGTCCCCGCTGCCTCGTGCTGAAGTCGTTCAGAGGTTGTCTTTCGCTGTTGCAGGTGGAGCGGGAAAAGGCCATCCTTCTGGCCAACCTGCAGGAGTCGCAGACACAGCTGGAGCACACGAAGGGGGCGCTGACGGAGCAGCACGAGCGGGTGCACCGGCTCACGGAGCACGTGAACGCCATGAGGGGCCTGCAGAGCAGCAAGGAGTTCCGGGCCGAGCTGGACGGGGAGAAGGGCCGGGACTCGGGGGAGGAGGCCCACGACTACGAGGTGGACATCAATGGCTTAGAGATCCTCGAGTGCAAATACAGGGTGGCAGTGACCGAGGTGATCGATTTGAAAGCAGAAATTAAGGCTTTGAAGGAGAAATACAACAAATCGGTAGAGAACTACACCGAAGAGAAGGCCAAGTACGAGAGCAAGATCCAGATGTATGATGAGCAGGTGACGAGCCTTGAGAAGACCACCAAGGAGAGCGGCGAGAAGATGGCCCACATGGAAAAGGAGCTGCAGAAGATGACCAGCGTCGCCAACGAAAATCACAATACCCTCAACACAGCCCAGGACGAGCTGGTGACGTTCAGTGAGGAGCTGGCTCAGCTGTACCACCACGTGTGTCTGTGTAACAATGAGACCCCCAACAGGGTCATGCTGGACTACTACAGGCAGAGCAGAGTCACCCGCAGCGGCAGCCTCAAGGGGCCCGACGACCCCAGGGGACTCTTGTCGCCACGACTGGCCAGGCGGGGTGTGTCGTCCCCTGTAGAAACAAGGACCTCATCTGAACCAGTTTCTAAAGACAACACAGAGGCCAGCAAAGAACCCAGTCCAACCAAGACCCCCACCATCTCTCCTGTCATCACTGCCCCACCGTCATCTCCAGTATTGGACACGAGCGACATCCGCAAAGAGCCAATGAACATCTACAACCTCAATGCCATCATCCGGGACCAAATCAAGCACCTGCAGAAGGCTGTGGACCGGTCCTTGCAACTCTCTCGCCAAAGAGCAGCGGCCCGGGAGCTGGCCCCCATGATTGATAAAGACAAGGAGGCCTTAATGGAGGAGATCCTCAAGCTCAAGTCCCTGCTGAGCACCAAACGGGAGCAGATCGCCACGCTGCGGGCAGTGTTGAAAGCCAACAAGCAGGTAACCTGCTCCACAGAGCTGCCTTAACTCGTTGATTCTGTGACTATGGAGTATCCGCTGTGCTCAAGATGAGAGTTCAGATTCCTGGGCAGTGGGAGGATACCGCAGACCATGGCCAGGGGCCACATCCGAATGTGGTGATTTTCCTGAGTGGATGGGTGAGGTAGGAGGAGCAGGTGTGCCCAGCTTGGTGGAGGAAGAGCAGAGAATGTTGAAGCAGGAACAGAAATGGAGCAGGTGCAGGGGTAGATAGGCAGCCTGGGCAATGCTAACTAAGTATGGAAGCCAGAGCTGGTGTGGGCTGGTGTAGCAGCTTGCACCATCCGGAGAGACAGCTGCGCTGGCAGGCGGCTAGAGCACGCAGCACAGTATCAGCCAGACACGATGCAGGAGTCTGAGAGCTGATAGCCAGGACCCAGCTTTGGAGCAGGGGTTGGGGAGTTGAGGAAGTGAGGGGGTTGAGGGGGTGAGAGCTGTTTAGGTTCAAGATGCATAGCCAGATAGGAAAGGCATGCCATGCCCTTTGTCCTAGACTTAGAGAAACCATTGAGTGAGGGGCTCATGGATGACAGGTCAGAGGGTGGGGGTGGGGTGGAATGAGAGAGAGAAACAAAAGGGGGCAGACTGTTACCAGTAGGTAAACAGTGTGGAGCCCTGTTAACAACACGGAGAGAGAGTATATGAGCCCTAGCTCTACCAGTGGCCACATACCTGAAATCTGGGGTCAGTTGCAATGTTAATTCACCTGAATCAGAGCTTAAGCAATAGGGAGTTTTTCCTGACCATAACTCTGTCTTTGAGGAATGAGTAGGAATGTTACAACACGAACCTACCTGATTGATTTCCTGGGCTCCCTGATGTCTGAATATATTTTCTGTCCTTGAGTCGAGCCTCGGTGGAAGTGCTATGACGTATGGGAGAAATACTGTTAACTTCTGTTCGGTTATTGCTCTGGAAGATAGCCTGGAAGCACGGATTTGAGAATGGGGCCGAGTGACTGCACAGCGGAATGAGAAGCAACAGGCGTCAGGTGCCCTTGTGCAAGTGCAGGCAGTGCTGGTGAGCATAGGGCTGGTGCTGTTGCTCACTGGAGAATGAAGTTGCTTCAGATCCAGACGCGTTTTGCTTTTGCCCTCATTGGGGGCCGGGGCGGGGGGAGGGGGGCAACACTGTTGTGAAGTCATCTACCAGGCAGCGTTCTACTCCTCACCTCCAGTTCCCAGTCCCTGGAGACAAATCAGAGGGCTGTTCCACCAGCGGTAATATCACTCGCACTGTGCACGTGTTTTATATAAACTCCAAGATCAAAACGGAGCTTTGTTTTGTCACCCTGAGGAAGTAAATGTGATTTGGGTGAATGTAGAATCTAAGGGATCTGATTCCAGTTTAGGCCACAGTAGAGGAATTTCTTAGCCTCTTTTATAACCCCACGCACCATCCTGCAGCATTCTTGGTCAAGGCTTCTTCCTGAGGGCTGAATAGTCACAGCCCAGCACTGAAGCAGAGCTGTAAATTAGGATGCCTGGAGAGACTCCTTGCTGAGCAGGCATTCTCCATCCCTTACTCCATGGGAGGTAGAAAGTAGGGATGCAAAACTAAACTACTAGGCATCGGCTAATGAGTTACTGGACAGAACTGCCCAGGGTTTTGGAGGGATATAAACCATGCTGTCGGAATTCCAACAGATGGAAGCCTCACGAGCTGAGTTTTTCTTTGCACAGTACTTTGTGGTAGCATTTGCATTACATGAGAGACACAGCCCACATGGTCTCAGTAAAAAATGAGAAGAAAACACATTTCTAGCCATGCATTTGTCCCAGGAGAGCACTTCAAAGAGTGTGTGAGAAAATGGAATTAAAAGATGCATTTATCTTGGAATAAAAGATTGAAATTGACGTGTAGTGTCTCCATCATATGCATCTTCCGTGAACTTATTGAAGACCCCTCCTACATTTGAATGACGTTAGGTCTGTTTTTTGGTGCTGATGTGCCATAAATAGCATCAGTATCAGCAGATGTCATGCATTATATTTAGACACTGTGAAATGCTATTTATGAAGGCCAAGAGGAGAATTTTGTGGTATGGGGAGGACAGGAATCTTCCTGTGTTAAAGTAGGCATTCTGTGTTCTCGTCACACTTTTTATCGCACTTGAGGCTTTTTTGGTCGATAGAGTCTTCTGACAAAATAAGCAAGCGTGGATGGAGCCCCATTTCATATCCTAAGCTGTGCCTGCCGCTCAAGAACCAAAGAAAGCAAATGCATGGCCCCTGGCTTCCCCAAGAGGACTCCGGGCCGTGGAGGGTGGCAGAACACAGACACACACTTGCAGTCGGACATCCCACGTGCTCATGTCCAGGTTATGGGGGCGTTGCAGAGGAAGCTGTCTGTGTTTCCTAAGGAAAGACGTCACCAATGCTGTCACACCTGGGTTTGTCCCCCAAGGACAAGAAGGAGACAGAAAGCCCAGAAGGCAAGAGGAACCAGTGAGACGAAACAGGGTGGTGGCTTCAGGGAGGTCTCTGTGGCTAGAAATTTGATTTTTTAAAAAAACGTTATTTATGAAGCTGGCTTTGGAGAACGTAGTGAGTGCAGACATCAGCAAATGTGCTGATGGGTCACAGCTACTCTGCGTTACCTTGTTCTGTCAGATCGTGTCCTCTGTCATCTCCCCTGGTCCTCCCTCTAGACGCTGACCGTGTCACTCTGTGGCTTAGCATATGTGTTGCATCTGCATTTTCAGAACTTAAAGATCTGTTCTAAAAGAATATGTATCTAAACTTTTAAAAAACTCAACAGCTGCGGCCAGTACTGTGGCACAGTGGGTTAAGCCACTGCTTGTGATGTACTTGTGACTTGCCTGTGTCCCATACTGGAGCATCAACCATATTCCAGGTGCTCCACCTCCTACCCAGCTCTCTGCCAGTGTCCCTTAGAAAGCAGTGGAGGATGGTCCAGTGCTTGGCCCCTGCTGTGTAAGTGGGAGGCCCCAGTGAAGTTCTGGACTCCTGGCTTTGGGCTGGACCAGTCCCAGCTCTTGTGGCAATTTGGGGAGGCCAGGCCGGAGGCTCAGCGGAGAGGCAGAGGGCTGAGCGTGCAGTCCTAGGTTTTTAAGGGAGTCTGTTTACCCACCTCCCCCCATCTTCTAGGACAAAGGATGGAGAGTCCTGGCAGAAGGGTTTGTTGGGTAAAAATTAACAAATTCCTCCCCAGTTTGCTGGCTCGCTGACAGAGTAGGGGGTCTTCCCTTAGGGTGTCTGTGAAGGTTTTATTGCCCCATGTTATCAGGTAACCCCTTTGGTCCTGAGGAGAGAGAGTTCTCCCAGGAGCTTTCCTTGGATGAAGGGCTGGGACCACCTGGGAGGTCATCAGGGTCTGCGCAGGACCTTGAAGTGCAAGATGCTGGGCTTCTGGAGCTTCCGCAGTAGGTGCTGGTCTTCGGGCCTGTCTCACACACACATAGGCTCAATTTCTGGCTTCCTACCTAACACTGCCATTGGGTTCATTAAAACAGGGCAGGCCGGCGCCGCGGCTCACTAGGCTAATCCTCCGCCTTGCGGCGCCGGCACACCGGGTTCTAGTCCCGGTCGGGGCACTGATCCTGTCCCGGTTGCCCCTCTTCCAGGCCAGCTCTCTGCTGTGGCCAGGGAGTGCAGTGGAGGATGGCCCAAGTCCTTGGGCCCTGCACCCCATGGGAGACCAGGAGAAGCACCTGGCTCCTGCCATCGGATCAGCGCAGTGCGCTGGCCGCAGCGCGCCTACCGTGGCGGCCATTGGAGGGTGAACCAACGGCAAAAGGAAGACCTTTCTCTCTGTCTCTCTCTCACTGTCCACTCTGCCTGTCAAAAAAAAAAAAAAACAAAAACAGGGCAGCCATCTGTGTCTACAGACCTCAGCAGTTTGTGTAAGGAAGTTGAAGTTATCCACGTCAGATGACACATTAAAAGCCAGGGTGGTCTTCCTGGTCAATCCCATCAGTGATAGGGCTTTCTTACTAGTGACGGGCTTTTTCTTTGGGTGTTAGATGTTTTTTCTATGTCTGGACTACCTTATGTAAAAACTGTGTGTCTGGTTTGAATCCCAGATGCATACCATGTGCTGTGCCTCAGACAAGCAGTCACTGAGGATTTGCTGGTTTTGTGCCCTGATTCAGTGTGTGTGTGTCTCACTTCCCACTGTGTGCCAGGCTGGCTCTGATTGGAAGCACTAGTGATTCCAAGACCTTCAGACATTCCCATGTCCCTGAATGTGGGAAAAAGAAATAATTCAGTTCGTCCAGTGTCATAGAATTTCTGCTTTTATGGAGATTATGAAGAATTCAATTTGACTGCAGTTCGTGACTTTGAACAAGTTGTATACAAAGACTTAGAAAATGATAGGTTTTTTTTTTTTTTTTCAGTTCTTTTTCTGAGACATAGAGCATGGATTTATGGCTTCTCATATACTCATGTTATAAATTACAGTGATCTGTGTCTTTTATTAATGTTTCACACCCTCAGAGTGCAAGTGACACAAAAATACTTGAATTCTAGCATATTTCAGTTGGAAGTTATGCTTTCTTGCTAATTTCTTTTTTAAAGATTTATTTACTTATTTTAAAGTAGAGAAAGGGACAGAGAGAGAGAGAGAGAGAAATCAATCTATCTTCCATGTGCTAGTTCACTCCCCATGTTACCGGAAAAGCAAAGGATCCTTATTTTCACGCAAGAAAGAATTCAGGCGTGAGGCAGAGAGTAGTGGGAAGCAAAGAAGCAAGGTGTATTAGGGTCGGGACATCCATAAGAACGGATGGGCGCCTCTCCAGACAGGACCTGAGAGAGTGCGCAATTCACATTTAGGCTGGGGCTTTTAAGGGGATGGGTCTTGCCTTCCCTCCCCGTCTCCTTCTTCTCTTCCTGAACAAAGGACTTGTTGGATGTAAATATGAAAAATTCCTTTCTGAGTTTTCCCCCTGAAGTTATCAGACAGGGGAAGCCTGGCTAACTTCGCCCCGCCTTAGAGGAAGGATGTTTATCAGGTAGAAGGGGCAGGACCCCCTGGAAGGTCATCAGGATCTGGGCAGGACCTGGTTTGAAGTGCAAATACTGGGCTGTACCTGGAAGGTTATTGGGATGACTTTGAGATGCGGATGCTGGACCTAGATGTCATTTCCTTTGGATCATTTCTGACTTCCTACCTAACACCCAGATGCCCACAACAGCTGGGGCTGGGCCAGGCTGAAGCCAGGAGCCTGGAATTCCATCTGACTCTCCTGCAAGGGTGGCAGGGACCCAAGTACTTCAGCCATCACCTGCTGCCTTCCCAGGTGCACTAGCAGGAAGCTGCATTGAACGTGCAGAGTAGCCAGAGCTCAAACGAAGCTCTCCAGTATGGAATGTGCGCCTCCTGAGTGACAGGTCAGTCACTCCCCACACCTGCCAGGTCTGCTGTTCTCTTGATCAGGTAGTTCTGTGTCAAGCTACATCTTGTCTTCATCTGTGTCTTCAAATCTCGTAGCTCTCGCAATCTGTTAAATGTGTGTTGGACGACTGAGCTCCTGAGTCTGATTCTGGCTCTGGGCTGACTTCTAGGACAATTTATCTACTTTAATGGATGCACAACACAGTGAGACCTTAAAGAAAAGCTTTCCTATGTCCAGAATATGTTTATGTAGAGTTTAACTCAACCAGGGTGGCCTTGTGATGCAGCAGGTTAAGACGCTGCTTGAGAGTATCCAAATCAGGGTGTCTGATTCTTGTCCTGGCTGTTTCACTTCTGATCCAGATTCCTGCCAATACATCCTTGGAGGCAACAGGCACTGCTAAAGTACTTGGGTGCCAGCCGCTCTTGTGGGAGACCCGGATGGAGTTCTGGGCTCCTGGCAGGCATTTGGGGAGTGAACCAGTGAATGGAAGGTCTCTTTCTCTGTCTCTGTCTCTCTCTCTCTGCCTTTTAAATAATATTTAACTGAACCAGTCTGTTTTCCACTTGAGAAAGGTAGCGATAGGCAGAGGTCTTCGGGGCGGGTGGCCCTGGCGTGCACCTTGTAAGCCCCGTGCTGTTTCTGCTGCAGACAGCCGAGGTGGCACTCGCGAATCTCAAGAACAAGTATGAAAATGAAAAGGCGATGGTGACGGAAACCATGACCAAGCTTCGGAACGAACTGAAGGCTTTGAAAGAGGACGCTGCGACTTTCTCATCCCTGAGAGCGATGTTCGCAACAAGGTAACCACTTTGCCTTCCTAAAGTTGGGTGTGGTCCTGTGGGGAAGTCTTGGAAGTCACCCAGTGTGTCCTCGTTTCCTGGGTGCTGAGTGTATTGGTGCATGGCCCAGGACCATGAAGTGTGGGGAGAGCACTTGGCCTTCCACTTCCACCTTCTGAACCGGAACCACCAGTGCTGCTTTCTGGAGCCCTCCACTGGCCACGTGGGCTAGGGCAGTTCTGTTCCCTACATGTAATAGATGTTTCTCCAGAGCTTAGGTGCCCAAGAGGGCTGGACCAAAAAAGGCACACCCAGGTAGGGAAAAAGAATGTTTTTCTAAAATAACTAAATTTCATATTATCACCATAGAAATCTGTTTCTGTGACTAAAATACATCAAAAGTGTTTATTTACCCTTGGTATTGTGTGAGAAGATACCTTCATTACCAAGATTAATATTTATCGTAGCAGCCAATTAAAGACTTTAATACCTTGTGTGTTAAATTAAATTATAGTTTTTAAAATTTTTGTTTAAAGGCAGAGAGGGAGAGAGAGAGAGAAACACAAAGAGATTGAGAGAAGAAAGAGAGCTTCCATTCTGTAGTTTACTTCCCAAATGGCCAAAACATCCAGGGCTGGGCCAGGGTGCATCCAGGTCTCCCACATGGGTGGCAGCGACCCAGGCACTTGGGCCATCTGGTACTGCCCCCCAGGTGCATTAGCAGGGAGCTGGATAAGAAGTGGGACAGCCGGGCCTCTCTGATATGGGATGCTGGTATTGCAAGCGCTGAGTTAACCCACTGTACCACAACATTGGCCCCTAGATTTTGGTTTCTAAGATGTAATTATGTGTGTGTGTGTGTATATGTATATATCACATTGTATATAAGTTCAAATTTTTCACAAAGGCCAGCTAATTACACAAATACTGGTTTCTGCCTCCTCCCATCAGTTTCATTATGAGGCACTATTGTATTTTATTTTCTGACTTGAAGCGATCATTAAGCTTGTACTGGTTCAAGAGCTTCAGCATCCTGAGGTTGTCAGTATACTATTGAAATACGTCTTTTGCTGTCATAGTGCAGTGCCCACTCCATCCTCCCATGCCAAAAGAAATTATGCATGTTGTGTGATAAAAAATTCACAAAACATCACTGGCTGTATTTGCAGATTCAGGATAACTTACATATAAGAAAACAGCCTAGGCTTAGTAGAATTCTCCTAGAATCTGTTGGACTGGGTCGTGTGTTGGTTCAGAGAATGTGCAAGCTTGGTGATTGACTTGCTGGGAGATGGCGGTGGGAAGGCTGCTGGAGGGAACACAGGGAACTGGCTGGAGGGACCCCGAGATGATAGCATTTGGGATGGGATGCGGCCCCTCTGTGATGAAACAGATCAGGGTTGCATCGAGAACCAAGGAAACAGAAATTTCCTCTTGGGAAGAAAATTTTAAATTTTATTTTTATTTATTTTTTTGACAGGCAGAGTGGCTAGTGAGAGAGAGACAGAGAGAAAGGTCTTCCTTTTTACTGTTGGTTCACCCTCCAATGGCCGCTGCAGCCGGTACATCGTGCTGATCCGAAGCCAGGAGCCAGGTGCTTCTCCTGGTCTCCCATGGGGTGCAGGGCCCAAGCACTTGGGCCATCCTCCACTGCACTCCCTGGCCACAGCAGAGAGCTGGCCTGGAAGAGGGGCAACCGGGATAGAATCTGGTGCCCCGACCAGGACTAGTACCCGGTGTGCCGGCGCCACAAGGCGGAGGATTAGCCTATTAAGCTACGGAGCCGGCCTGGGAAGAAAATTTTAAAAAATACTTTAACCGGGCTTCTGATGTCTCAGTCTGTCCATTCACACAGCCGTTTGTTCAGGTATGGGAGCAGCCCTGCTCCACAGTATTTTTAAAGGGTGGTTATCTGAACAGCCAGAATCAGTCCTAGGTCCTGAGACTCACGTTGTGTGTTTCTAAGCTCTGACTATTCTCTTGACCCACGTATCCCCGTTATGCCTCTGAACATTCAGTGTTAAAGATCACGGTGCCCCTCCTGCGTTTCAGCCTCTTTGGCTAGAGAGCCTGTTTCTCCTTTACAGCGCCCCAGGCCAGTGCCGGTTACCAAGCTGTACCATGCATTTTGGGTGACTCTGTGAAGTCACGATCCGCAGAAGCATGAACGGTATTTGTTATTAGTATCTTAGTGGGCCAGAGAACTCAGGAAAACACTCCCAGTGAGCAGGTCTCCCACCCCGCTGCTTCCTTCTCAAAGCACCTGGGGTCAGGTTCACCTTTGGTGGGGAACAAAGATCGGTGGGCAGGTACGGCAGGTACGGCTGCTACGGCTCAGCCTGCTCTGTCTGCATCAAACCCTGGGCAAATCTTGGCTTCCTTGAGCAGCGTGAGAAGTTCATTGCAAATATTGTTTTCTAATCCGGGCGAATCTGCCCCATGGACAGCAGGGGCAGCTGCAGTCTGTAGCAGATTAAAATAAAACCTATACCCAGAGATAAAGGAGGAAATGTTATTTTGTAAGCATGACTGTTTTGGATGCTGTGGGCATAGCCCATAGCCAACTTGCACAAGGGTCCAGAGAATACAGTGTTACGCCCTAGAAATAGACTTGTCCCTCCTGGAAGGAGCTGGGCATGGGCGTGAGGCCTGACTGCCTTATTTGCTGCCGCCAAGCAGCGCCCTCAGCAGGTGTCCCTGGGTTTCGGTTGCCTGTTCTGAGTGTCCCCATTTCTCTGCTCTGTTCTTTGTGGTTGTTCTTCTACTGCAGGTTCTTGCCATTCTGTTCTAGGAAGACTGAGTGCCTAAATCCCACTCACCTTCATTACAGTAGTCCCTGTTACACACAGTGCCCCCGGTCAGTTCCTGAAACTCTGGATCGTACCGAACACGTGTATGTACTGGCTTTCCCCTACACGTCCATACCTGTGATGCAGTGTTATTCGTTAATTAGGCATAGTACCAAATTAACAATAACTAATAACAAAGCAGGACATCCATGGAAATACTGCAGTAAAAGTTACGTGACTGGGGCTGGTTCCATGGCTCACTGGGTTAATCCTCTGCCTGCGGCGCCAGCATCCCATATGGGCGCCAGGTTCTAGTCCCGGCTGCTCCTCTTCCAGTCCAGCTCTCTGCTGTGGCCCGGGAAGGCAGTGGAGGATGGCCCAAGTGCTTGGGCCCTGCACCCCATGGGAGACCAGGAGAAGCACCTGGCTCCTGGCTTTGGGTCGGCATAGTTCCGGCCATGGCGGCCATTTGGGGAGTGAACCAATGGAAGGAAGACCTTTCTCTCTGTCTCTCTCTCTCACTGTCTGTAACTCTACCTGTCAAATACATAAATAAAATCTTAAAAAAAAAAAAAAAAAAAAAAACGTTACGCGACTGTGGTCTCGCTGCCTTGAAAGAGTCAAGATAAACCCGGGTATTGTCAGGGCTCAGCTGAACGTGGTAACTGGGCCCGCGTGGAAGGGCAGGCGCCCGTGCTTTGCAGCGGAAGTGCCCATGTGGCCTCCAGGTTTCCCTCCCTGACCGTCTCTCTCTCTCGGTCCAGATGTGATGAATATGTCACGCAGCTGGATGAGATGCAGCGCCAGTTGGCAGCCGCAGAAGACGAGAAGAAGACTCTGAACACTTTGTTACGAATGGCTATCCAGCAAAAGCTCGCCCTGACCCAGCGGCTGGAGGACCTGGAGTTTGATCATGAGCAGTCCCGGCGCAGCAAAGGCAAGCTTGGGAAGAGCAAGCTCGGCAGCCCTAAAGTAAGTGGGGAGGCGCTCGTCACCGCGCCCACCGTAGACACTTACCTCCTGCGTAGTCAGGGCCCACAGCCACCCAGCATTCGGGGCAGCAGTGGCACCCAGAGGAAAAGGTATGCGTGCAGCGATCGGCATTAGCGGGGTGCGGTGGCCAGCTGTCAGGGCACTGCGAGAATCTGTGTGCTCTCGTGGCCGTGGTGGAGGCTGGAGGAGGGGAGGGAAGCGGAGGCACGGAGCGGGAGCCAGCTGGTTGTCTGCCCGGGGCCCTCCAGATCACAGCCTGTGCTGATGGTCTCACTCCTCCCTGTCCCAGAGCCCGCCTCGTCCCTTGCAAGTGTCTGTTCGTATCTGCGCTGCTCTTGGTGTGCATCAGCAAGCCTCTCCCTCACCTCCAGCCTAAAGGGTCCGTCCTGGGAAGGGAGCTGTGTTCCACCTGGGTTCTCGTTCTCATTGCTCTTGAACGGGGCGTGGACATGAATGGGTTCTTAGGGAGAGGTCTGTCCGTGTCGCCACCACCGGAGACGGGCTGACACCGGGCGTCTTTTTAGGTGGAATGCAAACTGTATCTTGGGTACCAGCAGGTTTTTGTGTTTTTTCATGGGGCACGTGAATATTGCTCAGAGAGAGCTTTCGTGAAATATTTAGTCACTTGGTTTTGTGACCTTTGTCCAGGGTTCTGGCTGTCGAGTTACTTACCCTGTATTTCCAGTCAAAGTCAATGATACAATTTTTTAATTTAGGAACTGTCCTTTAAGAATCAAATAATACAGATATTTTTCTCTTGGTGGTTCATACTGTCTAACTGAAAAATCTCTTTTCCAGCATCCAAAACTGTTTTCAAACAGGGTTGTATCCTGATGTGAAAACTAAAAACAATTAGCAAAAAGTTTGATTTATATATATATATATATATATTATATTTTAAATAAATGCCAATATAAATAATGTTGTCACTGGTGAGGCGTGGAAAGGTAATTAAAGTAAAACTTTTTTGTTTCCTGTATGTATTTTTCTTGGATCTCCTGCAAGACAATTTTCACCTTCCCTTTGTGATCAGAGCCGTCCCAGGACGCCAGGGGCTTCCTACCTGCAGCATTTATTAAGCGTTCCCCCTGATCCCACCTCCACAGAATCATTGCTTCTGAAGGGCTCCCCTTCCATGGGTGACTTCTTCCAAGGGCAACGGCTCAGCAAGGAAAAAAGGTTAACCGTGGCTCCACCAGGTAAACATTTTTTCCTTGGGTGCATGTGGTACAAGTGGTCAGTTGGACAGACAGCACTCCCCTTCCCGCCGACAGCTCCCGCCCTCCCCACAGAGGGCGCTCCAGCGCTGTGCACGGGGCCTCCTGGGGGCTCCTCAGCACAGACACCCCTCCTTAGCAGTTCCCAGGGCTGCCCTGGCCCTCGCGCACCAGGAATGGGAGATGGGAGTTGGAAGGAGTGGGATAGCAGAGGGACATAAATACCAGGTGCCGTGCAGGGCACGACTCTGGACCCTGTGTGCAATGTGGTGGCGCACGGGGACCCCGCTGTGGTCAGATGCTGTGTTTCCGGCATGATTTTGGCAGAGAGGAACCGAGTTTAAAGCTTGCCGCTCAGGCTGCCCTTCGGTAGGACTCAGGTGCTCTCCTCAGTCGTTACGCAGAAAATAAAACTGAAATCCCCTCAGGGTTTGCTTTCTAAGGAACACTGAGATTCTTGTAGGTTCTAAGCACCCACTGATTGATGCTTACGTCTGTGCTGCTGGTCTGCTTCAGCTTCTGTTTGTTGCTTTCTCTCTTTTCCCCAAGGAGAGGCCTAAATTGAAAACCTGATTGATGGCTAATAAAGCAAATGTAATTCTGCCAGAGAGAGCATCCTTTTGAGACGTGCCCGTGGCATGTATCATGTGGCTATTAAAACCAGTTCAGGTTGCTGTCAGCAGTTGTAATCCCAGAGATTTCCCATGAACATCTCTAATTCTGGTCTCTCTCGAAAGCTTCTGAACTTCTGGCAGCCCAGGTCTGCATTCCTGAGTTGTATGCTCTGCAGTTCACCACATCCCCCCACCCCCCACCCTCCGGCCCTCCCCGTCACAGTCCCCAGCCTGCCAAGTGCACTCCTGCTGTCTTCTGGCCCCTGCTGTCGCCTTGGAATCTGCCACCTTTGTCGTGGAGTTGGTTTTAAAAATTTCCTTCCGTTTTACTTTCGTTCGTGTTAGGAAACCTCAGCTCTAATGCTTTCCTTATCTGATTCGGGTAATCGGCCTGCTTGCTGGGATTAAACAGTGTAGCGATGTAGCACACACTCGGAGCTCAGGGAGTCAGGCTCGGCATTCCCGAGGGCTCGAGGAGCCCAGGAGTGACCAGGAGCTGGAACGGCTCGTAGCCAGAACGTGTTCCTGAAAGAAGTGAGCAGCTGCTGCTGTGTCTGCCTTCGTCCTTCGTGTCCTGCTGTGGGAGTCACCTCAGTCACAGTGACTGATCAGGACACCTGCCCTAGGCAAACCCTGCAGCAGCCTTCTTTTTTGTATTCCAAGTGGATTTAAAAAAAAAAACTTTAAAGCAAATTGGTATATTAATAAATAACACCTGTTGCATCTCAATTGAAAAAAGATGATATGCCAATAAGATTGATATTAACTGTTATTAACTATTTACAATGATAACTGTTCATTTTTGTATGGCTGACTCTTGTTTGCATGACTATGTGTTTACAGCATTATTACATTGTGGAAGCTGCTGGCATTGCGTCATAAGCTTCACCATGCTACTGCCTGATTGTTTTTTTGTGTTCAAAGGTTGTTGTCACCGTAGGTTTTACTGCAGGGGGTGCTGAGCTGGTCACTTCTGCCCCTCTAGTTCTCCGCTGAGATGGTTTTCCATTATTTGTTATGTCACCCAAGGCCACCGGGTACATCCTCATGCATTCAACATCCCATCTACTCAGTGTCTGCTCAAGAATGAGTTACAGGTTGAACATCTTTATGTTTTTTGCTCCGTTTTGATGTTGCTGTCAAAAAGGATCCATCAGTGTACCGGAAGCCCCACGAAACATTCTTGTCATCGTCACTTGCTCTGATTCTCCCTGCACACACACTGTACACGTCTTCAGCTCTCAGACTGCGTAGCAGGCACAGATGAGGGGACCAGTCTGTCGCCTTCAATTCTCTAGTTCTGGAATACCAGAAAACGGCATTAGACACGATAATTGTATGTAAGATGAGAGCGAAAAATAAGGTGGAATCTGGGATCATCACAAGACCAGGAAATCACTTGAATGACTACTTAGCATATTAATAAGCCTCATATTTCTTATAATTGATTTCAAGTTTAAATAATAAAAAAAGAAAAGGAAATTTTTACTATAGCTTGAGGAACGGACAGCTCTATGTCTTGCAATCAACCAGCGCAGGCCTGCGTAAGCGCTTACCATGTCAGTGCAGCGGCATTTTCTAAAAGGCCCTAAAGAAATGAATTACTAAACTGATTGTATGTACCAAAGAAATCACACCTTTAATAGATATTTGCAGTTTTAACGTTATTTTTCCTTAGCTGCCCTATTATTTCTAATTCTTTTACTATATAAAGTATTTCCATTAAACTGAGAGAAGGAAAATATACCATGTAAACTCAGCCTTGGATTGCCTGCAAGAGATGTCTTAAGCCCATAGGACATGGTGGTTTTTACGAGCATTTTTTATTCATGAGTTTAATATAAATTATTGATTACTGTAAAATGTGCTGGCTAGTAACAATATATATTAATCTTTTTTAAGGGACGATTCCCTATTTATTTATGAGAATGTTTTTTGGTTAACTTTGTTCTCTAAAATATAGTTTTAATGTTTTTTAGATGGTTTTAATTAATCCAACAAGCAGACGTGTGTTGTTTTTCTGTTGGGGAGCATCGAGATAATTATATACATAAACAAGAAATTCATTTAATTTTTTTCATCCCTCGGTTGAGGAATTGAGAGGGATGTCAGTAGTTCTCATTCAACAACTGAGAGCACAGAACGGGTTCCTGACTGTTCAGGAGCTGCTTCCACAGTGGCTGCGTCTCTGAGCCAGCCCACAGAAAAGCCCATCATGCCGCAGGCCCAGCGCCTCATTCCTGGAGAATCGCTCTGGAGCAAGGCGCTGGCTCTCAAGCCTAGGACGTCTGTGCTGGCTGATGAGAACCCAGCACCGGCTGACCTGCTCTCTGGGGGAAAGTTCTGGTCTTGTCTCTGACTGTGGCTCAGCGTCTGCTCCCTCAGCCCCGGGCACGGTAGACTTCCTGGCCATACCTGTGGGCTTTTTATTCTTGACTTTATCCCTAGACCACCCACCCACCCCAGGCTTGAGGGTCTGCTGTGTGCTTATCCTAGCTGTCATAGTCTGTGCTGTCGGCTCTGATGCGCTGGAACCCAGGGGCCCTGTCGTCATCCGGGAGTTGGTGAGCAGGCAGCAGATAGTCTGTCTTCCCAGAGTCCCTGGCTCCTTCATCTTTTGCCAAGATATCCTGGTCCTACACAAGTAGAGCAGCAGCAATAAACCAAGATCCTGCCGTTTAACCGGTGATCACCGTCAGCCCGCCAGGGTATGTAGACGGAAGCCGTGAGATTCACAGGCACAGGATGTCACTGTGTCGTGGAGACCGGATGGCAGCGTTTGTACAGGGAAGACTTTCCAGGCACCACAGAGCGTGTTTGTGTGTCTTGGAGAAGTCACAGCCTAGTGATCTGCTCTCTCACGTCTTTTCAGGTCCCTTCTTCCCCACACCCGTACCTCTTTCTCTGCACCATTGCTGAACCACTGTGAGAGAATGGTGGTGTTTAGAAATCTGAATTATTTTTTTCTGTGCTATTTGAATTTTGACTGAGTTTTAAAGCCATTCACAGACGTGTGGTCACTTCAGATAGACAACAGCACACAGAGACACGGTTGCAGTGGGCGTGGCCTCCGCATTTCATTAAGCCAAGCAAGTGGACGGTGTCTGCTTGTTGTACTGCAAATCCTGTGTCCCTGAGCGTGTGCTCAAACCACGTGTCTTTCATCAAACCATTGGCTCGTTGACTCATTCATTAGGATTTAACGAAATGTGTCTACTGGGCACCTACTGTGTGCCAGGCACTTTTTGCAATTGGTGTACAGTGATGTTGCCCAAACACACATAGTCTTGTAGGGGAGACAAGCAGTGAGTGATGTCAGGAGATGTTCCTGGAATAAAGGAGGTTTGGGGTTCAGAAGTCCTCCCACATGAGCTGTGAGTGCTGACCACGAAATGGTGACCAGACCTCGATAGACAGGTGTTAGTAAGGAGAAGAACTTTAGAAGACAAAAGGTTAGCTTTGCAAAGGTTTTGAGCTTGGGCTAGGACCTGGGGAAGGACTTGGAAGGGACAAGGAGTGACGCTGGAAAGGCGGCACGGGCCTGGGAACAGAGGACCGGATCTCTGAGAGCAGAGCAGGTTCCACAGGCAGAACTGATCTACTGGACTAGAATCAGGTTCTCATGTTATAAAACCGTCCTCACAGCAAGGTGGAAGTCAAATGTGAGTAACATGTAAGATAGAGAGGCAAGCCGGCGCCGCGGCTCAGTAGGCTAATCCTCCGCCTTGTGGCGCCGGCACACCGGGTTCTAGTCCCGGTCGGGGCACCGATCCTGTCCCGGTTGCCCCTCTTCCAGGCCAGCTCTCTGCTGTGGCCAGGGAGTGCAGTGGAGGATGGCCCAAGTGCTTGGGCCCTGCACCCCATGGGAGACCAGGATAAGCATCTGGCTCCTGCCATCGGAACAGCGCGGTGCGCCGGCCGCAGCGCGCCTACCGCGGCGGCCATTGGAGGGTGAACCAACGGCAAAAAGGAAGACCTTTCTCTCTGTCTCCCTCTACTGTCCACTCTGCCTGTCCAAAAAAAAAAAAAAGAGAGGCAGGTGTTGGCACAACAGTAAAGACCCCGCCTGGGTCACCCATGTCCCATGTTGGAGTGCTTGGGTCCAGATCACAGCTCCACTTCTGCTGCCAGCCTCCTGCTAGTACACCCCTGAGAGGCAGCCTCATGGCTCAGCCCCTGGAGTCCTAGCCACTCTGTGAGAGGCCTGGATTGGGTCCCACGCTCCTGGCTTCGGCACAGTCCAGCCCCAGCCATTGTAGGCATTTGAGGAGTGAATCAGCAGGTGGAAGATCTCTCTGTGTGTGCTCTGTGTTTCTGTCTCTCTGCCTTTCAGATAAAAAGTTAAGTAAATTTTTAAAAAATGTGCAAGTGAAACAGCACAGAGACTAGTGAAGTGTGCAGACAGCAGGGGCGGGAGATGTTACTGTTCACGTGTGTCACGTCTGGTGGGAGATGTCACTGTTCACGTGTGTCACGTCTGGTGGGAGATGTCACTGTTCACGTGTGTCACGTCTGGTGGGAGATGTCACTGTTCACGTGTGTCACGTCTGGTGGGAGATGTCACTGTTCACGTGTGTCACGTCTGGTGGGAGATGTTACTGTTCACGTGTGTCACGTCTGGTGGGAGATGTCACTGTTCACGTGTGTCACGTCTGGTGGGAGGATTCCAGCTGCTTTGGAAATCCAGGTGTCTTGCGTGCACCCAGCCTGCTCCTGCTGCCTGTGCTCCCTGGTCTCCCCGTGTTTTGTGTGTGGAAGTTGGTAAATACTTCCTTCCCGGACAGACAGCCCCAGTATCGTCTGTTCCTGCAGAGACCTCTCTAGCCACGTGTTCCCACTTCCCGGTATCATTGCACGTCCTCATTCCACAACACTCGGTTCTTGAACGCATAGGAATGAACGGCGCTCTGTTTAGGCTTGGGTTTTGTTCTGTGTTCTTTTAAGTTACCTGTAGGTGAGTGTAGGCGTTATATATGTGTGTGTGAAAATATAGAAATATATAATACTTATATATCATATAAATATATTTAATATATTACATATTTAAAACATTTAATAATGAATGTTTAAATATAATATAGAAATATATGGTTGCTTATTTGAAAGAGTTACAGAGAGAGAGATCTTCCATCTGCCAGTTCATTCCCCAGATGCCTGCAATAGCCAGGGCTGGGCCAGACCTAAGCCAGGAGACAGGAGCTTTGTCTGGGTCTCCCACGTGCATTCAAGGGCCCCAGCACTTAGGCCATCTTCCACTGCTTTCCCAGACAGTTATCAGGGAGCTGGATCTGAAGTGGAGCAACCGGGACTTGAACCGGCACCCGTATGGGAGACCAATGCTGCTGATGGTGGCTTTACCCAGCATGCCATAGTGCCGGCCCCTTGGATTTTCCTCCACATGGATTCCACAGTTCTTTCCTATAAAGGAAGGCCTGAGCATGTCCTGATGCCGGGCAAGAGCATATTGGATTTAGTTTGGCAAAAAAGATTATTTAATTTAAAAACAATAATTTACAAAATTATCAACCACTTGTTGAAAAATGTACTTTTCTGGCCGGCGCCGCGGCTCACTAGGCTAATCCTCTGTCTTGCGGCGCCGGCACACCAGGTTCTAGTCCCGGTCGGGGCGCCGGTTCTGTCCCGGCTGCCCCTCTTCCAGGCCAGCTCTCTGCTGTGGCCAGGGCCAGGGAGTGCAGTGGAGGATGGCCCAAGTGCTTGGGCCCTGCACCCCATGGGAGACCAGGATAGGCACCTGGCTCCTGCCATCGGATCAGTGCAGTGCCATTGGAGGGTGAACCAATGGCAAAAGGAAGACCTTTCTCTCTGTCTCTCTCACTGTCCACTCTGCCTGTCAAAAAAAAAAAAAAAAAAAGTATTTTTCTATGAATGTCTTATCCCAGTGTAGTATGTAATTAGAAATTGGTTCAGATCTCCAAATTTTAGTGAATGGTGCATCTTGTAAGGGTCTATGTTTTATTTTATTTTATTTATTTTTTTAAAGATTATTTATTTATTTGAGAGGCAGAGTTACAGACAGAGGGGAGACAGGGAGAAAGGTCTTCCATCTGCTGGTTCACTCCCCATATGGCCACAATGGCCAGAGCTGGGCAGATGTGAAGCCAGGAGCCAGGAGCTTCTTCCAGGTCTCCCATGTGGGTGCAGGGGCCCAAGCACTTGTGCCAACTTCCACTGTTTTCCCAGGCCATGGCAGAGAGCTAGATCAGAAGAGGAGTATCTGGTTCTAGAACCACCGCCCATATGAGATGCCAGCGCAGCAGGTGGAGGCTTAGCCCTCCACGCCTTAGCTCCAGCCCAGTTATGTTTTACTTTACAGTGAAAATGTGTAACATCCTCATATTTCTTGTTGGTTTTATCTCCTCAAATGCTAATTTTGTTTTTAGAGGAAATCTTTTAGTATAGAATGATCTTGAATTAGAACATACAATGATAAGAATACCATCTGGGATAATTGTTCATTAGATCCTCTTGCTATAATGAGAGACACCCATTAGAACTGAAAAAAAAAAATAGGAATTCATCTAATTTTTCCTAACTAGCTCAATTTTTGCTTTGTTCACATAAGTACTCCGTATCCTCAAATTGAGCACATTGTTTTTCTTATCATTCAGATAACTAGTTTCATATGAAAATATTTTAGCAATTTAAGATGATACCCCTACCCCTATCCCTATCCTTTCTTTTTTTCTCTTGCAAAGAGAATCATGTAAACCAGATTGGCCATAACATATGTAAATAGGCGAGCACTAGGAGGTCTGGTCTGGGTAGACTTCTCTGCTTCCTCCTCTGTGGGCCCCCGGGAGGCTGGAAGCTCTCTGAGGGCAGCAGCTCTGTCGCCCTGGTGGTTGTTTCTCCAAGACCTTGCACAGTAGCTGGCACAGGAGACCTTCGCTTGCTGGTTAATTGGTAATTGGTCCACATTTTCCGCAGTAGCTCCACGTGAACAGTGCACGTCAGGTATGGTTGAATGTAGGTGATATAGTAAAATCCGCATCACAACAGCATTTCAGAACATTTCCAGGTCAGTTAAGCACTTCCAGCCAAATTTTTTACACTATGAACTTACTTTTAATTCCCTTCCAAGTGGAGTTCTTTCTCCTGGCTTTGGCCTGGCCCGGACCTGGCTGTTGCAGGCATTTGAGCAGTGAACAACAGATGGAAAATTTCTGTCTCTGTCACTCTGCTTTTCAAATAAATAAAATAAATAAAAATTTAGCAAAAAAATAAAAGGAAGCTTAACATGTTTCCACGTGCAGGACAGAAATTTTTTTTGCCAATTAAATGATAGTTATGAGATGTTATGCTTGGAACAAAGCTGTCCAATAGAAATGCCACATGAATTTAAATCCTGTATAAGTAGCCACATTAGGAAAAGTAAAAAGCAGTGCATGAACTTAGTTTTCATGATTTACTTAGCGCAGCATATCCGTAGTATTATCATCTCAACAGCTGATCCATGGAGCAGTCATTGAAGAGATCTTCCCTGTTGTGTTTTTCTTACCTGGCCTTTCAAATGCAGCCTGTGCCCTGCGCTCACAGGAGCGCTCCCCAATTTAATGGCTCAGCACCCACCTCGAGCTGGTAGGGATTCCAGACTTTCCTACTTATCCATGGTTTTAACTAGACTTAGTTTCTGCAGAGAAATCCCATTTGTGTTAGATAATACATACCTGATTTTAAAGGATTTAAGATGGTACATAAACTGAAACATAAACTGATGAAATGTTGGTAGTGATAAGTTGATTCTGCTTTGTTTCTGATTGGTAGTAATACTCTTCTTTTCTAAAAAAAAAAATTTAAAGGCAGCATTACAGAGAAAGATGGAGACACACACACACACACACTCTCAGAATCTTCCACCTGTTGGTGCATTCCCCAAATGGCCACAACAGCCATGATAAGCCAGGCCAGCAGTCAGAGCCTGGAATTCCTTTGGGTCTCCTGTGTGGGTGGCAGAGGTACAAGTACTTGGGACAGCCTCTGCTGCTTTCCCAGGAGCATTAGCAGGGAGCCAGATCCAAGTGGAGTAGCTGGGACTTGAACTGGTACCCTCTTGGGATGCTGGGTGACAGCTTAACCTGTGATGCCACAATGGCATCTCCAGTAATGCTCTTCCAAACCGATAAATGCGAATTGCTTGTATGCCTTTTGAAAATGTTTATTACTTACTTTGAGCTACTTGAAAGGCAGAGAGAGAAGATAAATTGATTTATTTCCATTTCCATTTGACTCCTCAAGTGCTTACAACAGCCAGGACTGGGCTAGGCCACAGCCAGAAGCGGGGAACTCAATCCATGTCTCCCACATAGGTAGCAGGGCCCCCAGCACTTGGTCATCGTCTGCTGCGTCCCAGGGTGTGCATTAGCAGGAAGCCGGAGTCAAAAGCAGGGGAATCAGGACTCAAACCAGCGCTCTGAAATGGGTGTGGATATCGCAGGCAGCAGCTTAACCCACTGCACAAGAACACCGGCGCAGCACGATGTTTTATATCCAGAGTGTAGCGTGCAAACACACTTCTTGTTTGCAAAGAACGGTAAGACAGTTTACTCAGAGAAAGCCGTAACACAAGGGCACTTAAAAAAAATCATGGAAAAATGGAATTCAAGCAGCCAGTATTGTGGTATAACAGGTTAAGCCCCTGTTTGGGATGCCCAAATCTCTCCCTGGAGCACTGGTTCCAGGCCTGGCTACTCTGTACTTCCAGGCCAGCCTCCTGTTAGTATTCCTGGGAGGTAGCACAGGATGGCCATGTCCTTGAATCCCTGCCCTGCACGTGCCTGGCTGCCACAGGCATTTGCAGAGTGAACCAGAGGATAGAAGATCAGTCTGCTTCTGTCTCTTGGTCTCTCCCCAGGTGTCATTATCTGTGTCACTCTGCCTTTCAAATAAATGAGTCCGTTAAAAAAAAAAAAAAAAAAAAAACAGAGTTAAAAGATAAGTTTGCTTTGGTGCAAAAATTTGAAATCCATGCTTGGTTTTTGTCACAATGCCCATTGCCCGTGAATTTTCTGGAGACCTCTCCTAGGTCTCTCCTAGGTCCAGCCAGGGTGGGCTGCCTGTCCCTCAGGTCCTGAACACGTGAAGATGAGCCTGCGGGGTCTCCTCCTGGCTTTGAGACTCGCTGATGCTGTGAATTCGACTTACTCCCTCTGACCCTGGGTCTGAAGAGAGGTTCAGATATCCCAGTATGACACAGGATAGCTTCCAAGAAACGGGAAACTTTTTTTCCCCGAGAAAAAGGAGAATTCCCGTTCTCGAGCATAACAGAGCATTGTGTTGGGGACTGATGGCACGAGGCAGAGGGCGCAGAGTTCACGCTGAACTCTCAGGGTGCAGACACCTTGACTTCCTTCCCCAGACCGCTGGGGTGCAGGTTCCGTGGGTGCACGGATGCTGCCTCACTGGGTATGGGCACCGCTGGTTTGATTCAGGGATGTTCCTGTGGTGCCCAGCAGCTGCACTGGGGCACGTTCCTCTAGTCTGTGTGGACCCTGGACTCAGGAGCTCCCCTGAGCTTGAAGGGCGCTGGGCAGCATGCAGGGGCAGAGCAGAGTGATGCACAGCTAAGAGCTCACAGGAGGCCAGCGCTGGCTCTGCACAGCACCTGTGTTGTAACTGCTTGCGTGGCAATGTCGTCCCACAGAGTCCACACCTGGGCTACTTAACATGACCCGGGAAGTAGAGAGCTGCCCAGCGCACTGTATTTGCTGTGGGTCCCTCCTGCCACACCCATCGCCCTAGTGGCCTGCTGATTCTGTCCGGTTTTCGTGGCCGCTTCCCCAGCGCACTCTGCCTGAAAGTGCTCAGCGGGAAGAGGAAAAGCACAGCTCAAAACGGTCAGCCTGCTCCCTTCCTGCCTTTGCTCTATAAAGCATGAAGCCATAAAGATGTCACGGAGTCATCCCATTCATTGTCCTTTAGTGGTCACCTCACAGCCAAAAGTTGAGTCACTGATAACACGCTCAGTGTAAGGCTTTTGTGACAAAGTGGAATTTGCTTTGGCTTCTCATCCTGATTGCAACCAAGAGCTGTCCTTTTTATTTTTGGCACGGAGGTGCTCCATGTCACATCTGTGAGCCCGGTCCCTACGTCTTGCCTGCCGTGGCATGAGTCAGTCAGTGTTCTCAGAACCTGGACTGACTTCCATTGTTCCTCTTAAAATAATGATCTCCCAGAGACAACTAGGGATAAGTTTTAAAAGTTGCATTTAGGGAAACGTATGAAAATATGCATATATCTTTCGCAGAATAGCGACCTGAAGCAGGACTGTCATTTTAACTAAACTTATTGTTAGTGAATGTGCGTATTGGTGTTTTTGGTTTTTTATTTTGTTTTTACTGGAGCAGATAGATTTTCTTCATGTTAAGAACTTGTGTGTGGCAGGCATTGTGGCACTGGGGTTAAACCTCCGCTTGGACACCTGCGTCCCATGTAGGAGTGCTGCCTTGAATCCTGGCTCTTCCACTTCCCATTGTTAGAGGCAGCAGATGGTGACTCAAGTGCTTGAGTTCCTGTCACCCTCACGGGAGCCCCGGGTGGAGCTCCAGGCTCCTGACTTTGGCTTGGCCCGATCCGGATGGTTGCAGGCAACTGGGGAGTGAATCAGTGGGTGGAAGATCGATCTCTCCTCTTCCCTTCCCTTCCCTTCTCCCTTCTCTCTTTCTTCTCTCTCCTCTCTTCTCTCTCCTCTCTCTCTCTCTTCTCTCTCTCTCTCTGCTTTTCAAATAGATAAAAACAAATAAATGAACCTTATTTTAAAAAGCAGGCAGTTTTTTAATAAAAAAGAGGAGTTGCCTGCTTTGCTGTGTTCTGAGCCCCCTGTTCGTCCCTGGACTTAAGATCTTGCCTTACTGCAGACATGGAATCAGAATAGATCGTGACAACTGAAATCAGAAAGTTACAGTAGGACAGGGGGCATTCGCTGTGGGTCAGACAGGGCCCATGTCCCTGGTAAGGCTGAATGGGGGACGTGCAGCCAGTCCCTGGACTGCTGTCTCTAGCCTTCCGGGTAGCCCTGGCCTCCTCTCTGTTCATAGCATCCTTTGAAAAACTAGTGTAGTTCTTTCCCCGGAGTAGTTATTTATGGAATCAGCCATTATGCAATGACAGGAGAATCAGTTAAACATAAACTTTTTTCTCTTTTTATGCATTACTTGACATCAAAAGCAAAAAGAGGTAAGTTGTCTATCAAACTGTAGGTCAACCTTATTTTCCTCAGTAGATGTATTCTGAATAGCTTTGCTTCGATTAAACTTCTGTGTGAATCTGGTACTTCTATGTCAGGAAGCTTGTCATTATAGAGCATTGTTCTTTCTTTGAAAAGTGAATGAACACCTTCTGTAAGCTTGGATTTTGAAAATTCCCGGTTTTTACACTCCGTGCCTTTGCTCTGACCCAGCGATGCGAGCACACGGCCTTTGGAAACATCTGCTTTTGTTTGGGGATGTCTGGCGTGTTTCCCCCAGAAATGTGAATTGCGTGTTATAATTATTTCTCCTTTTTAAAGCAACAGCAAAAAGCAAACACACTAAGAAACAACCGGCATTGGTGCAAGTCTGTGATTTCCAGACTCATCGGTTTACAGAAGAGAATACTGCACCTCTCGCAGCACTTCATCACAGGATTGCTTTTTTTTTCCGGAAAGGAAGAAATTATTAAATTAAATGTTAAATAAGACAATCAAACACATTTCAATGAGTTGTGTCTCACATTTTTTTCTGGTTTGGGATCTGGTTTGATCTTTGTGTAGTGGGCTCTCCTCGTTGTTGGTTTACCTTATTTGTCTTTGGTTCCTTTTTGATGAGTTAATGCTGATGTTGAAGAGGTCTGGCCAGGTGCTGTTGTTGCCTTGGCGTCCCAAGAGCAGCCTCGTCGCCTTGTGTGCCCCCGGGGCCAGCTGGCTTTGCTCTTGAATAGGTCATGGCTAAACCAACGGTTCCATTCTAGAAGGCGTCCAGTTGGAGAAAGAGCCTGGTAGTGACTGCCCTGTTGCCTCTTGGTGCCGCTGTAGTTTCATTTCCCGCTCATTCTCAATCTTTTTCTTCCTGCTTAGGCTGTTGATAGCACACGTGGTCAGGGTTGAATGGTAAAGCGCTCAGAAGCAGAGAGGCCGAGCACGCCAGCGGGCATGTTCACATTTCTGGTTTTTGAGATTTGCAATAAAGCACAAGTGTCTGGCTGTCGCTTTGGTCATGGGATGCTCACCCGTGTCACAACCAGGAGCCAGGTGAAGAAGCCTCTTCTCATCTGGAACCGCGGAAAAGCCTAAGCAGCTCCCTCGCTGCTTGTCTGCGCTGTGGAAGACGAGCTCCCGGCGGGCTGTGAAGTGCCCCACGTCCAGCTGCCGGCCGAGCGTGCGCGGCTGTGCCTGGGCGGATCGACATTCCCTGATGCGTTTCTGCAAGCCCGTGCGCCTGTTCTCCGGAGTGTGCAATAAACAGTGGTTATTGTTCTTGGCTATCCCGGGAATACACACAAAGTGAATCTGCTGTGTTAAACCCTGATGTAGCTATGGGGCTGCAGTGTGTGGTGATAGAAATTAGCCGGTCACAGCCCTGCGGAGGCTGAAAATGTCACACGGGCTTCTCGGCTGCCTTCACAGGCAGACGATACTGCCTGGCAACAAGGGATGAGAGAGCCAACTCTATGTGTTTGATTACAAGATGCTAAATGTTGTTCACGCTTTCATTTTACTGGTGTCACGGTACCATTCAATTCAACGTTAGAGTTTTAAATCTTCCTTAACTGCTGTTATTATTAATGTCAATGTTTCTATCTCATGCTGTCATTATGTTTCTTTACATAATATTGCTAATATTGCTATCTGAATATTTTTTTTTCCTAAATTCTGCCCTCTAGCTGGCTGTGTTTTCGGTTTATGCGTTTAGGAGTCCGTGGGACTACTTAAACGTTCATTAGTACAAAGAGGATGTATTTTGATGCTTCTTTCCATTAACTTTTCTGTTATTTCACTAACACATCATTTTGTAGATTTAGTGAGGAATAACTTAGTATTCACGGTATTCGGCACATCTTAAATGTTGGCGATTTAAATTATTTTCAAGATGTGTACATCAGAGTCTTATCAAAAAGAATAATTGATGACCCGGTATCTCTAACTTTAAAATCGGTATCAGGGTGTGCTTGCTCCTTCTTCCTCCCTTTGTTGGAAGCATGTTGTTATGGACAGGTGTGTCTAAATCGTAAGCTCCTCCTTCTTCACCAGGCGCCCAAACACTGGCCTGGAGGAAGTGCTAAGGGAGACCCAAGAGGCCCCTTGGGGAGGTGGAGCCAGCACATTTTGCACCACATGCAAATCCCCAGGCGAACTGCCTTGGGGAAGCCAAGAATTACCAGACAGGGTCCTGAGATCCCTCCAGGAGCTGAGTGGGGAGGCTGGGAGAGCAGTGGCCAGAGGCTGTGCAGGGGAGCTGAGGAGTTCAGGGGCAGCAGCGATTCCTCCCGGGGCGGTCAGGGCTAGCGGCTGCGGGAGACAGAGGAGAGTGTTTGACAGGAGTGCGGTGGGAGGGGTGCAGGCGCCAGGAAGCGAATCCAGCACACGGTCTGTTTTGCCTTTCTTGTTGCATTGCTGCCAATAGCATCCCCAGGCTTCTTGGAGCTGGAAACCTCGAGGTCACACCGACTCCCTCCTTTCCTTTCTCCCTCTTGTCCAGTAGACAGACCCTAGGCTGATAGTCATGCAAACCATGCAAGATTGGGATTTACTGTCCCCATTTGGCAGCTAGGGAAACTGAGGCTTGGAATGGTTAGGTCGCTTCTTCAGTGGCCCTCAGCTGCTGGCTGGTGGAGGTGGGATCTGCATGTAGGGTTGTCCCGCTGAGCTGGGGGAGAGAGGATAGCAAAGAAACCACTGCGGAAGCGGCAGGAGGCCGCGGTGTCCCCGTACCCTCCTTGCCGCAAATCCCACTTAGTGAAGAGTTTGGGAGAACACGGCTCGTTTCCCAGAAAGAGGGAAGCAGGACACGAAGGAGAACGGCTCTGTGCTTTGATCCCCTGCGTGGTGTGAATCCTCCCCAGCTTGATCCCTAGCTCTGAGCTCCTTATGCAGTCGCTTTCATAATTAAACGTTCTGACTTTTCTTACTGTTAACTTACCATCTGTCCTTACTGAAGACTTGGCGAACGCTAACTGTTTGTTCTAAGGAGGTGTCCAGCATGGTGTCCCTTTGAAGAGCGGCAGTGTCCTCGCCTGTGAGAGCAGTTGTTCAGACAGGCTTTTACACAGTCTTTGAGATAGTACGTCCACTTACCAAGGCTGATAACCGAGGGTCTCACCAAGAGGCCAGCGTGTTCTCTTTGGATCGTGAATTGTGTTTCTCCCATTTTGACATTATGAGGGGTCTGTAAAAAGATCACAGCGTGTGTGATGAAAAAACTGCCTGGATTCCGAATTTTTTTTGCACTACCCTGAAGTTACTTTTTCATTTCCATTTTTCCTGATTTTTTTTAAGTCCTTGCCTAGGAGTTCAGATGAGGGAGGAACACACACATCCTGGTCCCTGTCACTTTTCTTCTTAAAGCGGTGTTGCTGAGAGTCAGGGACTTTGGAAGGACAGGAAGAGATGGCAGGGGCAGGTGGGAGTCAGAGCGGACCCCTCAATGCATTTGCCTTTTTACCCAGTAGAAAAGAACAGACCAACGACCTTGAAGCTGACCTTAGGGAAATTTCTGGAAATGGATGGATTTTCTGTGTCTGATAAACGGGACAATTGGGAAAAGCAGAACGGCTCGTGCTGGACCACCCTAGTTCCCTGTCTCGTTCAACCAAGGGAGAGTGGTAACATCGTGTCCCTGAAGTTTGCCAGACTAACCAGCAGGTCTCTCTTAATACCCTTGAGACAGATGGAGAGATCAGTTCTAGACGATAGTATACTCGCTCAGATTCAAATCTGGGTAAATGACCTGTGCAGAGGTCCAGGTCCACTGATTGATATTCAGACAGCGAGAACTCTACTCAGCCTGGCCCTATCATTAGTTACTAACCTGAGTTAGGGATACCGCAGTCTCGGTGATCACATTTTCCGGTTTGAGAGAGAGACCTGGGAGAGGCAGTTAAATGGTAGATGACAGAGGAGGATCCAGCAGTGGCATTGGAGAGAAGAGATGAAATGAGCGAGGGATTAGCACAAAGGGGACGGATCACAGGCGTACCTGGAATTCTAAACAGCGGCCGTGCAGGATGGAGGCAGCATGACTCAGCACCGCCATCCGCCATGACTCAGCGCCGCCATCTGCGCACCAAGCAAACACAGCCTGCAGCAGTAGTGCGATGTCGCTGCTGCCAAAGCCGTGCTGGTTTCATGGACTTAGAGTTAGGATGTCTGACAGCAGACCAGACTGAGCCGTGCTGCTGTCCGCCAGCCGCGGCCTGCACATGTGGCTGCCCTCGGCACACCTGCTCCCCGGAAGGCTTCGCACCCCAGGGGGAGCCGAGGAAGCAGACGTGATACCTGCTAAGGAAGAACTTGGATTCTGTAGCCTTAAGAGCCCCTGGGGGACAGAGGGCAGCACCCAGCAGTTTGTGGTCCCAAGGGAGGGGAGGGCTGGTATGGAATATAGCATCTCAGAGAGGAGGGGGTGCCTTAGTTCTCAGGTCAGCAAAACAGAAGGGTAGGGTGTGGGCCTTGCAGTAGGAGACCACCTGCCACAAAGAAGGACTGCTCTGCCCCAGCACCAGACCCCCTGGAAGCCGCCAGCCCTGCCCTGTCCCCCAGCTGGGTGCGGCTCTGCATGTGAGCCTCACTCACGGGACCCTGAGCAGCTCCCACTGCTGCACGAGGCTGGTGCATGCTCCTGCTTCCTTGATTCCGTCCACACAAGATTCTCCCTGCTGTCCCAGCCAACCACACCGGGCTCTTGGATTCCTTCAGGCATTGGATTTTAGCTCATGGGCTAATTTCCTCAATTGCATGGAGTCATTTAGAAACAGCAGGAGGCTGAGAGCGAGCCGAGTGGCGAGCTTTTTCTCACTGCCAGTGAAATATGTGACCCTCAGCCACATTTGTTTAAAAACCGGATGGGATCCCATTCCCATACCCTTGGTTTTGTTTGGTGCCTTGGAGGCGTAGTTCAGTTTTGTTTCCTTGACTCTATGACCCTGATAATTCTGGGAGTCACTGGTGTCAGCTGGAGGGGCAGCCAGAGAACTGAGTAGAAAATGGGCCATTTCCTCTGAAAAGTCTATACTTAATCATTGTTCCACCCCCTTCATGTGCACGGTGGTCAGGGAGTAATCGAAGCAGTCGCAGTTTGAGCAGCGTGTCCTGTGATGCCAGGCTCTGTTCCTGGTGGGAGACACCATGGAAACGCCAGAGAAGTTAGCCTTACAATACACGCGAGACTCTGATACAGCCCCGGGTGCCAGAAGCTCTTCTTTTCCTCATCGTGGCAACAGTGGAAACAGAAACTGCAGAGTATCGCCAGGACCTACACCCGGTGGTTAACGTGGTGGAGAGATCGCATCCTGCTGGTCCAGCGAGCACTCTCCTCCACCGTGCCTGTGTTCTCGTCCACCTTCCTGTCCCTTGTCATCGGAAGCTGCCCTTCCTGTGTGCATCAGGACACACCTGCAGCCCGGAGGTGCCTTGTCCTGTTCCTGGGGCACTGACAATCTTTTGGGAGTGCTGTGACACTCTACAGGCCTTATGGTTGTAAGCTTACATGAATCCTGGCTATGGAAGGCCAGGATAATCCTAAACCCTTTAAGTTGATGATAAAATGTCTCAACTTAATTAATGGAGGCCACCAACTGTGGTTGCTAGGAAACAGTTTGGCTGACAGATTTGTCAGGTGCCAGCTCCAGTGTCATGCTCCCCAGGGAGTGTTCCCTGGCCACCTAGATGTAGATGAGCTTGGTTAGGCTTATTCTAATGTAATTTAGTTTCACTTCCCCTATCATAGCGATCAGCAAATGCCATCTCCACCTTAGTGAACTTCGTTAACTTACTTAATGGAATTCCTCTCTTTCTGCTCTGTACATTGGGATCAGAAAGACAGAATCCAAGGAGAACATGCATCTTCAGCGCCTGCACAGGGCACACCTGATGTCATAGTTGTCACCTCACATCACCATCGTCACCATCATCGTCATCTTCGTGCCGCTTTATTGTAATTGCTCATGGAGCGTGTCTGTCTGTCTCGGTCAGTCAGGAGCCGGCACTCGCCACATCTCAGGTCCCTCCTGCCACCCCATTCACCGTGTATGGGATCTGGAAGTGAGCAGGACTGGTGGGCTGTGGACCCTAGGAGGGCATGACAGCTGAGTCAGAGCAATAGTGTGGGTTCTTTTTGTTAGTTGAGTTTTTTCATCCACATTAGCTTATCTATGGAACTGGCTTTTTATTCCCCTAAGGGCAACGCTTAGATCAGTGCTTATGAATGACACATGCAAAAACCTGCGTAACTAGCCAGAGGCAGTGTTAGTTCTAAAGAAAGAGGCAGCAATGCCCACTCCAGATGTTAGCACATCTACTGCACACCAGAGTGAATGGCAGTACACCATAGTCCTCAGTGTCCCTATTTCATCACAAAGTGTGTTTTCAGTGAGCCACAGTCTGCCCTGGCAAAGCAAAGTATTTGTAAGATAAGTGAGAGGTGCAGAAAGACCTGTGCCATCGTTAGCCTTGGATTCTCAGCATCGCATTCCACAGAGCTTGGCCTCTGCTCAGGGGAAACCTCGCTGCCTGGCATTGCAGGTTTCTGTTTACATCATTTACCCAAGTCCACCGGCAGAGGGCAGCACATGCCTGCCTGGCTGGCGCCTGCTCAGAACAGTTGTGTGAATCAGTCCACGCATTCCTAAGTCACCATTCATATAGGCAGGGCGTTGGGAGAGGTCAAAGGAGCAGGCATCTAGAAAGACAAAGGAATGCCTCCCCTAAGGCTCTGAGTTTCTACAAAAGCAAACCATTGGAGCCAATCAAGGTGCAAAATGGGAAAAGAGAGTTCAAGGGAGAGAGCAGAATTCCCCAATCTGAGCAAATGAATGTGTTTCCGTGGAGATGCTGTTCCTGGAGAGGATGAGCCACTCAACAGGAAGCCTGCCTCCTGCTCCCGTCTGTAAGCAGGGCAGAGCGCGGAGAAGAGTCTGCTCCGTGATGGGGTTCTCGCACGTGCACCCGCACCGAGCCTGCCTCAGGCTGACTTCTAGTTTTATCACAGAGAGCTGCGGTGTGTTCCCCGCATCCGAGAAGCATCGGCCATTTTCATGTATGTCAGGATTCTGCAGTTCACTTGGCGGGTGTGTGACAACAGATTAGACTGGGTTTAGAAGAGATGACACTGAGACTATGCTCTTGTAAAGGTAGGATCTAGTAGAACCCCACAGCCCAAGGCCGTGGATCCAGAATTTGTGATCATTTGACTCAAACATGCAAGGAAAGGGATTTCCTTAGCAGACACATAGTCTACACAGTTAGCAACAGGAAATACATTGGTAAAGAATATTTTTTAAGTCTAACGTAGCTTTTTAACTTGCTTGCTAAAATCTTTCTGCAGAAATAATAACATGAATTTCTACCTCACTTCCTGGGTGTTTGTAGTACAGGCAGCCTGGTACAAACAAACTGCTCGTTGGCTGTGGTTAGAACCCCAGGCAGGCACACAGCCGCTCTCGGAGTCAATGATTACCATCTCCCATCAGTGAAGCGTGCAGTTCTGCTGGCTAGCACTTGGGTGACCTCCCATGAGTTACAGGATGTGACTTGGAAATGGTGAAAACAGAGCCAACTGGAGTTCCTGTCTCCATCAATCCAAGTTCCTAACAATTTACTGCATGATAAACATGCTAAGATTTCTGTTAACCAGTCTTGGGTTCAACCTATGAAATCCATTTTCAAGAAATTACAAAGGTGATTTCCTCGTGCAATATCCTTCCATTTGTCGTGGACAACTTGCCTTTCCCCATGTCCTGATGGGATTGACAGTGAATAGCAGATCATAGTGCTGAGCGAGGAGCCACCGGCATGTTCAAGTTCAGAACCCGAAGGTCTTTTGTTATTGCAACAGACCCTTTATTTTATATACTACCAGAGCACCAAATAGGAATGGCCACGTCTGTCCCAATGCACTGGAGAAATCTCGCTACTAATTTTATGTCACTAATTGTGTAACGCTGCTTTCAATTAAGAAAGAACAAAGGCCTGTCTCTTCTTACTGGCAGCACTGGGGCTGGGGCCAGGGATCCTCAGGAAGCTGTTTCCGGGTGATGCACATTCCTCACTAAATCTCGCCGCAGCGCTCTAGTTCTCGTTACTAACACCTTGCTGTGCCGTCTCTTTGTACCCATGCCTAATTTATCAGTTTCTTGTAGATTGTCAGCAGCCTGCTCCCTCCGTACCGCCACAGTGCTCACAAGTAGCTGGGAGGACAGACTGCCCGACGGTCAGGTAAACACACACCTCCTTTCTCTCTGCGCCCAGCTGCATGCCGCCTCCTGGGACCCCAGGCTCCTCTCCCCAGCACCGCACTTAGACTGTCCTCTGTTGGGGTTCTGGAGCGGGCTGCCCACACACATACGGGGCCGCTGGAGTCCGTGGGTCTCCAATGGGAAGAGTAGGGAGCTAGTGTGCATCTGAGTGAGGACATAACTTGGTCAGTGCGGTGCCTCATTCCTTTCCAAAATACAAAACCTGGCGTCTGACACCTGTCGTTCACCCTTCAAATATACTTCTCTGGCGAACAGACGGGAGGGTGGCCAGGAAGGAGTGTCTCCCATGGGTGTCTCTCTGCCCGCTGTCCTCCTCGTGCCTGTACTTCTGTGGCAGGAAGGTCCTTTGCTAACACACTAACGCCTCTCTCTGACCGTGGCTGGCTGTAGAGCTGTTTGAGCTGTGTACGTAATCGTGACTCTCACTGTCCAACCTCGCCACAGCGGGAGTCTGCACTCGTGGTGCTTGTGAACACAGGCCCTTAACCCAAAGCCGGTTCTCCACAGAGCACCTGCAGGCTCCCCTGGGGCCCGGGGCAGTGCCCTGGTCGGGTGACACGTGTTGGAGGCAGACTGATTGCGTTAGGCAGCTCGGAGTCTGGTTGCTCGGCTGTGCATCGAACTTGTGGCACGCACCGGGTGTGCAGGCTTGCAAAGTCGCCCTTGCAGCCCTTGCACTTAGAAAGTGAGGGTGAGGGTCCGTTCCTGGGGAAGTTCAGAGAGGTGCGGGTGCCTGACGTTCAGAACGTGTCTTCCCGGACCTCTGATGTGCTGGGCAGAGTGGACAAGGCCACCGCTGTTGAAGTGTGTCTAGCAGACAGCTGTGAACCGGAAGACCGGGAGGAAACTTTGTAACTTGAATCGTATTTCTTTCCTGAGAACCAGTTTGACTAGAGAGTTGTGTGCCTGGCTCCATGCCTAGTGAGCGCACTCAGTTAAGTTCCTTGCCACCTGCACAGGGATGATGTACCGTAAAGAAAGCAGCCAGTGGGCTGGGCATAGGATGCTGTGGTTAGGATACTGCTTGGGATGCCCTCATCTCGTACCGGAGGGCCTGGGTTCGAGTCTCGACTCTGCTTCCAGTGCCAGCTTCCTGATGAAGTGTACCCTTAGAGGGAACAGGTGCTGACTCAAGTGCTTGGGTCATTCATCCACGTGGAAGACCTGGATTGAGTTCTGGGCTCCTTGCTGTGGCCTGGCCCAATCCGTTATTATGGACATTTGGCACGTGAACCAGCAGATGCAAGATCTGTCTCTGTCTTTGTCTCTGTCTCTTCCCCCCTCCCCCTCTCCCCCTTCTCTCTTCCTTCTTTCAAATAAAATGAAAATAAATAAAAATTTTAAGAAAGAAAAGCAAATGAATTGATGGTGACTGTTCCTGGTGTCTCCCAGCGTGCACACTGCACGGCCCAGAGTGGCTGCCACTGCTCCTCGCTGAGGCACAGGCAGCATCCTGAAGAGGGGCCGTGTCAGAGCCGCTGGGAGTGGGCCTGGCTCCCTTCCTGCCAGTGCCTTCACTGCCCTTTTGCTCCTTCCTGGCAGAGAAGTTCTCTCCTAGACAACGAGTGGACTCGTAGCTGGCCCAGACGAGGGCTCGCCTCTTTGCACGCATATATCGCCGCCAGCCCCCGTTAGGCAGGCACAGCTATACGCCGTGTGACAGTGCCGAAACCTGGGTCTGGGGAGGTGAAGCAGCCAGTTCAGGGCCTCACACGAGGCTGCACTGGGGCCAGCGACTGTGACCGCACAGCCACATAGCAGAGCAGAGCGTCCCACAGGGTCCCGGCCACTCTGCTGCAGATGTGGGCATCCTAAATGTCTTAGGCCAACAGCTACTCAAAGAAATAGTTCTTTATTTTTTAAAAAAGATTTATGTATTTACTCGAAAGGCAGAGTTACAGAGAGATATGGATCTTCTGTCTGCTGGTTCACTCCTCAGATGGCTGCAGCAGCCTACGCCAGGAACCAGGAGCTCCATCTAGTCTCCTACATGTGTGTAATGTGCTGTGCTTGCTTATATACATGTATGTAACATGCTTTCCCAGGCACATTGCAGCTGGGGCTGGGCCAGGCAAAAGCCAGGAGCCTGAAGCTTCTTGTGGGTCTCCCATGTAGGTCGCAGGGGCTCAGGCACTGGGGCCATCTTCCACTGCTGTCCCAGGGACTTTGGCAGTGAGCTGGATCGTAAATAGAGCAGCTGGGTCTTGTACTGATGCTTATATTGGATGCCAGGATCACAAGCAGTAGCTTACCCCATTTTGCCACAATTGCACTTTTTAAAAACATTTATTTACTTATTTATTTTCATGTACTTGAAAGGCAAAGCAGCAAAGAAAATTAGAGGGAGCTCCTCCATCTCCTGGCTCACTTCCCAAATACCTGCAGTAGCTGGGGCTGGGCCAGGCCACAGCCAGGAGCTGGAAACGCCATCTGGGTCTCCCTTGTGGGTGGCAGGGGCCCAAGCGTTGAGCCATTGTCTGCTGCCTCCCAGGGTGCACCAGCAGAAAGCTGGATTGGAAGTGAAGGAGCCAGGACTGAAACCCAGGCACTCCACTATGGGATATGAACACCCCAGGTTGTGGATGAATCCACTGTGCCACGTCACCCACTCGTAATAATAGGTTTCTTACAGATTGCCAGTACATAGTATGCACAATAGGATTGCACTTTATACAAGTTAAAATGGTAAAACTATGCTATAAAACAGAACTCTGACTTTGAGAAATCTGGAATAGTGAAACCAAATTTAAATCATCACTAATGACGTAAAGCCAAGGTGTTGGGTCTGGCAAGCCACCACCTGAGTCCCGGCTCCGAGGACACCTGCCAGACGGTCATGCTGGAACCTTTGTCCTCCTTTATCAAGAACAGCCTTGAGGGGTGGGTGTTGTAGCATCAGGTTAAGCTGCCACTTGAGTTCTTGCATCCCATATCACAGTGCCTAGTTCAAGGCTGGGCTGCTCCACTTCCCATCCAGCTTCCTGTTAATGCCCCTGGGAGGCAGCAGATGACTGAAGTACTTGAGTCCCTGCCACCCATGTCACAGACAGATGGAGCTCCTGGTCCCTGCCTTTGCCTGGTTCAATTCCAGCTGTGAAAGGCATTTTGAGAGTGAACCACTGAATGGAAAATATTCCCCACCCCATCTTTCTGTTGTTCTGCCTTTCAAACAAACAAACAAACAAACAAAACTCCTCTTCCTCCCCTATGAGGTAGAAAAAGAAACAGAGAGAATCTGAGTACTGAATTACACAAGGTCAGCAGGGTGCACCCTGCACAAAGTGCGCGCTCCACCACATTGGCTGTAACTAAAGTCCTGCAGATTCATAGACTGTGGGGGAGTTTGTGGTGCAGCTCCCCTGGCTCCCCAGCCACCCAGCCACAGGAGACTCAGGGGTACCTTTTTTTCTTTTCTTTGAAATAATATTTATTTGCCTTTTTTGAAAATATCATTTATTTTATTTGAAAAGCAGAGCTACAGAGAGAGGGAGAGAAGAAAGAGAGAGACCTGCCATCCATTGATTCACTCCACAAATAGCCCCAACAGCCAAGGCTGGGCCACGCCAAAGCCAGGAGCCAGGAGCTTCTTCCGGGTCTCCCACACAGGTGCAGGGGCCCAAGGACTTGGGCCATCTTCGACTGCTGTCCCAGGCCATAGCAGAGAGCTGGATCAGAAGTAGAGCAGCTGGGACTTGAACTGGTGACCACATGGGATGCCAGCGTTGTAGACTGCAGCTTAACCAACTATACCACAGTGCCACCCCTTATTTATTTACTTTTCTTGAATTCTTTTTTAAAAAATTTATTTTATTTATTTGAAAAACAGAGTTCTAGAGAGAGGTAGAAACAGAGAAAGAGAGAGATCTTCCATCTGCTGGTTCACTCCACCAATGGCCACAATGGCCAGGGCTGGGGCAAACTGAAACCAGGAGCCCAGGGCTTCTTCTAGGTCTCCCATGTGGGTGCAGGGGCCCAAGAACTTGGGTCATCCTCTGCTGCTTTCTCAGGGACATTGGCAGGGAGCTGGATTAGAGGAGGACTCAAACCGGTGCCCATACGGGATGCCAGTGCTGCAGGCCAGGGCTTTAACCTTAATGTCTGTGACTTTTTAAATGACAAAACCTTGCAGCATTTTCATGTTAATCCTTTATTTAAAAAAAAAAAAAGATTTTTATTTATTTGAAAGGCAGGGGAAGGGCCGGAGCTGTGGCGCAGCAGGTTAACGCCCTGGCCTCAAGCGCCGGCATCCCATATGGGCGCCGATTTGAGACCCAGCTGCTCCTCTTCCCATCCAGCTCTCTGCGATGGCCTGGGAAAGCAGTAGAAGATGGCCCAGGTCCTTGGGCCCCAGCACCCACGTGGGAGACTTGGGTGGAGTTCTAGGCTCCTGGCTTCAGCCTGACTCAGCCCTGACAGTTGCGATCATTTGGGGAGTGAACCAGCGCATGGAAGATGCTCATTCTCTCTCTCGCGCGCTCTCTCTGTCTCTGTCTCTGTCTCTCCCCCCCCTCCCCACCTTTCAAATAAATAAATGTTTTAAAAAAATATGTTCTTCAATAAAAAAAAATCTTCGTGGGGGATTTCCTCACCGCTAGTCGCATTGAAAATAATCTGAATCCAGATGTGCAGTTCTGTCCTAGGACACTCAGTGATTTTCTTCCTCATTCATCAGCGTTATTTGTGAAGACCCTCAGGAGCCTGGGTGTGATACAGTCAAGCTGGAGGCTCTTGGGATGGACCTTTGGCCTGGTGGTTAAGACATCTGCATCCCGAATGGAGCGCCTGTGCTCAGTTCTTAGCTCTGGCTCTGGACTCCAGCTTCCTGGGGAGGCCGCAGGGACAGCGCACATACGTGGTCCACGCCACTCCACAGGGCAGTCCTTGATGGGGCTCCCAGCATCCTGCTGCAGCCTGGCCGGGCCCTGGCAGGTGTGGGCATTTGAGAAGTGAATCAGTGGATGGGCACTCTCTCACTTTGTCTGTTCCTTTCTCAAATAAGTAAAATTTAAAATGGAGGCTTGAGACTGGCATTTTTGCCTAGTGGGTTAAGCCTCCTCTTGTAACACTGGCATCTCCTTTGGGTGCCAGTTTGTGTGCCAGCTGCTCTACTTCCGAGCCAGCTCCCTGCTAATGTGCCTGGCAAAGGTGACCCAAGTGCTTGGGCTCCTGTACACACATGGATGACCTGGGTGAAACTCTAGGCCTGGCCCAGCCCTAGCTATTGCAGCCATTTGGAGAGTGAACCAGTGGTTGGAAGATCTCCCTCTCTTTGTTTCTCCTTCTCTCTCAATAACTGTTTATTTACTAAATAAATAAATCTGGGCTGGGTCAGACCAAAGCCATGAGCCAGGAGCTTCATCCATATCTCTCACATAGATGCACAGGCCCAAACACTTGGGCCATCTTCCGCTGCTTTCCCAAGCCATTAACAGGGAGCTGGATTAGAAGCGGAGCAGCTGGGACTTGAACCAGCGCCCATGTGGGATGCCAGCACTGCAGGCGGCAGCTTAACACACTGCACCACCTATCCCCCTTCAGTCACTTTTACACCACCAAGCAAAAATAAGCAGGGAGGGGCCGGCACAGTGGCTGTTGTGGCCATTTGGGGAGTGAACCAGTGGATGGAAGCCCCCTCTCTCTGTAACTCTACATCTGAAATAAACAAATAAAGTCTTAGAAGAAAAAGCCCAACAGGGAGCACCTGCCTTCCACAGGAAGTTGAATATCCTGCAGAATCTGGATGAGGCAGAGAACTGGAGTCCTCCCATCTCTGAGGCACTGGCAGCATCTGCAGGAGCCCCTTAGGAATGTAGCGTCTCGGCCGGTGCCACGGCTCACTAGGCTAATCCTCCGCCTGCGGCGCCGGCACACCGGGTTCTAGTCCCGGTTGGGGCGCCGGATTCTGTCTCGGTTGCCCCTCTTCCAGGCCAGCTCTCTGCTGTGGCCCAGGAAGGCAGTGGAGGATGGCCCAAGTCCTTGGGCCCTGCCTGCACCCAAGGGAGACCAGGAGAAGCACCTGGCTCCTGCCTTCAGATTAGCGCAGTGTGCCAGCCGCAGCATGCCAGCCGCGGCGGCCATTGGAGGGTGAACCAATGGCAAAGGAAGACCTTTCTCTCTGTCTCTCTCTCTCACTGTCCACTCTGCCTGTAAGAAAAAAAAAAAAAAAAAAAAAAAAAAAGGAACGTAGCGTCTCAGTCCTACACTTACTGTATCAGACATCTTTGTCAGGAAGAGCCGCTTCAGGGGAAGCATCCATAGGGCTCTTCCCTAACACATTTCATGTTTCTTCTTAGAGCTTTTTATTTATTGTTGTTATTTATTGTTGTTACTGATTTGTTTGGTAGGCAGAAAGAGAGAATGCTCCCATCATCCAGTTTATACCCCAGCTGCCTACAATTCCCCAGGCTGGGCAAGGCCAAAGCTCAGATCTAGAGTTCAATCCAGGTTTCCCACATGCGTGGCAGGCACCCTAGGACTTGAGCCATCACCACCGCCTCCGGGATCTGCATAGCAGGAAGCTGGAGTCAGAACCAGGTGTCCTGGCTCTGTGTCCCCGCAGGTGGGGGACACGGGCGAGCTAATTGCCACACCTCGTGCACCAGTTTTGTTTCCAGTGTCTGGTTTTGCAGTGCCGCAGGTATCCCGGCATGCTTTAGACGGGGACCGTGCTCTGGGCAGAATTTCCAATCGCGTCGCTGAACTTGGCGCAACTGTAGCTGTCTGAACCTTGCAGGCGTGCCTGGCCGCTGGCCCCTCGCTCACGGCTTTGTTTCTCCTTTCCAGTCCTGACGCAGCCGTCCCCGAGGAGCAGCCGCCGTGCAGCTCCCAGTGCGCCCCCCTCCACTGTCTGTCCAAGCCTCCTTACCCCTAGTCTGCATCTCCCGTGGACGAGCGCCTGGGGTGAAAGCCTGGTGGCCGCACGCAGGACACTGCCCACGGTCCAGCGGATAGCTGCTTCTCACTTGTTAGACGTGCGATCGGATGGATGCCCATCGTGTGGAAGACGGAGAAGGTCGAGCCGAAGCACAGACCCTGGAGTGACAACATCTCGTGGTTTCTCTAGGTCACACGTACACTTCTGCCATCGAACGAATACAGTTCAGTTACAAGACACAACACAAGTAGGACACAGGAAACACGTATGTCAGACTGCTGACTTGGCCTCCGTAGCATGAGAGAGACCCGCGACCACGTCGCACGCCTGTACTGGGACGTCATCTTTCCTCACTCCAGATTTGGCTGTAGAAGTTGATTCCAGTAGTTTTCGTCTTGCATATTTATTTTGTACTTTCTCTGCTCTGTGTTTTATGTCTATAAAAATAACTTGGGCGAGAGGCGAATTTAATTCATTCATTTTCAAGGAAGCATCATCTACTCAGTTATGTCTGAGTTTTGAGTTAGCTTGAACCTGGAATTGGCTGGATGGGGGTCCGTGTCTTGCACAAGATGAGAAGTGAGGTGCATCCGAATGGTAACAATACCTGTATTTTGCTGCTACGCTGATGTTGTTTGTGCACTTATTTCCTAATCAGTAGCTCATTAACTGCTGGTTTTTTTTTTTTTTATTTTAAACTAGAGTTCTTCACTGAACATTATTAAGTAAATCTAAGAGAGAGACTAAGTTATGATTCATTGACTTATTCGAGTTTTCAATTTTTTTGACTTTTTAATGCAATTAAGTAGATGTACTGGTGCTGCCCCTGTGTGTGTGCGTATGTGTGCGTGCGTGCGTGTGTGTGTGTCTGGATGTCAAAGAAGGCTAAAGAACTTGAAGGGAAAACATGGTGTAGTTAGTGACCTGAATTTTTTTTTACTCCTCCCATACTCCCAAATTTAGGGTTCTACCATGCATCTTTCCTGCTAAAAATTATCAAGTATAGATGCAAACGTACACAGATAGGTAGATACGAGTTAGCCGTTGACTGATTACCCAGAAAGTGTTCAGATCTTGATTCAAATGGTATGTTTTGTTGTTGCATTTTTTTCATAGTGAATCTTCCTTGCCAAAAAGAAGAGATAATAACCCTTAGCTCACTGTCTACCTTTGACAAACACTCAGGTGCCTACAGCCCTTGTTGTATTGAAATAACAGCTGTTCCTGATGCATTCACAGATTCTGCTGGGTGCGTGTGTGACTCGGTTTAAGGCAGTGGCTGTTCATGGTGAAGTTTATTTTGCTCCTAACTGACAGACAAGGAAGGCGGCTTGTTGCGCTGAAAGGCCTAACACTTTCGGGCTTCTTAACTCTCAAGGGCTTCCCCAGTGGCTGCTAGTGCTGAGTGCTTGCTTTCCGGTTGCCTTAACATATTTAGAACCATAAAGGTTTTACCACTTTCCACGGAACTTCTCTTGGAAACGCAAAACCATCCTGACTGTTCACACGGGGGAGTTCACACTGTAGACCTAACAGCAGGGCGCGGGCTCTCCGGGGTAGGTGGCCCCGGGAGGCCAAGGGTAAGTCGGGACGCACTGGACAGGCGACTTGGATCAGCCACAGGCCCGCTAAATGCTGGTCACTGTTACCAAAGCAACCAAGAAGTGCTGCAGTTAGAGGGTGCAGCTGGGAGTACGCAGTTGAGAACCTCACGCGAACAGGGATTCAGGCGAACGAGCCGAAACAGAAACAAAACCAGTCTTTGTCCCGTGCTGCTCCCCGCAGCCCGGCTGCCTGCTCTGTGCTACCTGCACTGCCCTGCTGCCGGCCCCGTACCCGCCCGTGAGACGGTGCGGCCCGAGCCCGAGCCCCGCTAGGGAAGCTCGTCTCTGTCTCCACTGTTTCTTTTTCTTTTTCCCTTTTTCAAGCACCATGTGTTCAGACGTGAGAAGGGACGTAGCTGCTAGGTTGACTTTTCATAAACACTCGTGGTGCCTGAGGGAGAACATGCCTTTTTGAGAAGTACCTCAGAACATCCTCTCAGACTTGTTCCGTGGGCCTGCAGGGCTGTCTGCCCGTCCTCAGCATGCTGGTGTGCTCCTGTTCCCGTACTGTGGATCGGCGGCCCACAAAAAGCCAGGTCGTTACAGAACCTTTCATTTCTTTCAGTGCAAAACTTCCCATTAAGAATAGTATGGTCTGGTGATATCTCAGATCTTCACGGAATGGAAAATGCTTTAGTTTTCTGAAAATCTTAAGTTTAGCAAAACTTCACCAAGATCCAGAAACGTGGCAATACAGTTCTCATTTTCAGCACAAAAGTGGGTGACAGCCTCCGCAGGAGACAATATACTGGGCATTTCCATCGTGGCGTCAGTTAGTAGCTAAAACAGAGTGGTAGCTGTGTTTGTTTATAAACCTTTAAAGTGAATAGGTCTGTGTGGTAGTGACCAAAATCAGTACCTGCAAAGGTAACCTCAGGATTCAAAAGGAAACTGAAAAACAGAAGAACTAGTGGAAATCAGAAGCAGTGAACCTCAGACTAATTGGAGGCATCCCCCCGGGAAGAAATGCAGACTGCCGAACTAAGACTGAATGACCGGCTAACCGGGCAGACACAATGAACGCAGGTTAAAAGTAACTCGTGGTTAGCTAAGGAATCAGGTAGTTTTTTAAAGTAAGCACAATTGTAATACTGAAAAGAATAGCTCCTATGTAGAAACACTTTCCTAACGAGGACTTTTCTTAAATGGGACTAGAAGGGACCAGTCACCTGCCGTGGCCCGGAGCGTGACGGACCTTGGTTTAACCGCAGTGAACTCCGGATTCTCCAGACCCCTTTTATGATCCAGTTCTAGACTGCAGTGAAAGGGATTTGGGGAACTGAGAAAACCAAGTCATTCAATGACTGCGAAAGGACCTGTTTAGAAATTACACTGTACTTAGCCTAACAAGAAAAGGTCCAGCAGTGATCTTCAAGAAAAGAGAATTTAGTGAGTGATGCATACGAGCTAAAGGTATCACCTCTGAGACCAGAGTAAGAAAGGCTTCGTGTGTAGGATTTACATTAACTCTAGGAAAAAGATATTTAGGAATGGAAAATTAATCATTGAAGTCCATAACCAAAAGGAAGGTTTTAAGTTGAGTATTTGGTATTTAGTAAGCAGTAAGTGGTAAGATATCTTACAATAGTGTAATTCTGGGAGTCCACGATCTTGTGACCCTTTTCTTTTAAAATTTAAAATACATTGAAGTTTTACTGGCTAGTCATAAAAGAGTTTATCCTTTGACAGTAGGATAGCAATCTTAATTTTTGCAAGATACATGGTTCAAAAAAGTTGATTTTTTTGCAGCTGTATTTCATAATATTTTCAGAGTTGTCCAGAATGTAGTGATTTTGCTATTAAAAAAAAAAAAACAAACCTCAATTGTCAAAGTCTGGAAACCCAAATTTCTTGGGACTAGTCCAGAAATAGAAGGTATGCAACCCCTTAGGTGGAGGAAATGCTTCTCACATTTTATCTTTTCTTAAAAGGATCTTCAGTCTGCAACATTGGCTTTCTCCGTGCTGTGGAGAATATTCTATGAAAGATAAATTATTCTGTATCAAACAAGTACGGCACATTGGTCCAGTAAACTAAGGATGTGGAAATTTCTTAATCTGCTGTTTAAAAGCCTATACTGTTTTCAGGCAGAGATTACAAAACTTGAAAAAGGAGAAATGAAATACATTTTCTAAGGGAGATGAGTGTCAAATTTAACATATAATTGTCATGCCAAAAGATAGAATCTGCCTCAGAAAGACCCCCAGGGGAAACCTATGGTTTTCCATTGAGGAACAGCTGGCTCCACCCAGGGATTCCACACAGGCATTGATCTTGTAGACGTCCAGTAGGACTAGGTTGGAAAGAAACTCTTAGGTAAAGGTCATAATTTTAAAAGGTTGACTCTCCAGTTCTCTGTTTATAAGCCAGAGTGATTTAAAGTGAAGCTTGTATTTGGAGATGGCAAAGAGTTTCAAGAATGTGTTTTTGAGCAAGGCAAACGTAACTTCTGATCAGTGCTGATCGGAACAGTTTTTTAGTTTGACATCAATTTCTATGGACACAAGACCAATCTAGCTCCCGAGCGACCTTTTCCACCATCCACAGTAATGCTCCCAGATGAGTCGTGTCAGAAGTGGCATTCATCTTTATTCCAGTGGCAATTCTACCTGCCACAGTCCCTGAGGAGTTGTATCGGTAGCCTGATTCTACTGTGCTGACACCAGAAAGATTTCCACGGACCTCTCTTTTTTCTTTACTACTCACAATGTAATTGGACTAATGTTTTAGCTTCAGCTAGGTTCTCCAGTTGAGGATTTTACAGAAACATATTCTGTGTAAGAGGAGCACTTAGACTGCTCTAGTGCAAGGGCTGGAGAGCATAGAGGTAACGTGTTTGCATGAGTTATTTCACATCATGGAAGCTTTCCTGTACTCAGAAAACACGCTACAGAACTCATTTCTCTTGTGATCTCTCCGTTAGGAATGTCAGGAGATGCTTGCCTCCGTCTGCTCTCGTTTCTGTACTGAAATGCATGGTTTCAGGCCCCAGTGTATATTCACCCCTTTCCTCTGGGGTTAGTGGAAATCTGCCCTGTTTTAACTGAAGCCTGGCTACACTGCTGAGCCAGGTTACGTCTGTGAAAGGAGTGTGGTTACTGTAGACCGTTAACTGAGAGCACATTTTCATCTGAACTGCTTTCAGGATGATTCTCTGATCATTACGGTTCTCTGATGAAAACACTGAGAAGCTGATCCTATGCTTCTTAGTGGGAACACGTTTTTCTTTTTAAAGAGTCATTTTCAAACACAGATCATGGAGCTCTCAAGTAAAGGGAAGTGTCTTCATTTTGTGGGAAAATTGTCACTGATCACGGAGATAGAATGGATCATGGGGTTCGTGGCTGTGATTGTGCTACATATCTTCGAGGAGAGAGAACCATTTTAACATTGTTGCCACAGATGTAAAACTCAGTGGGTTCACTGTTAGTCAACTAAACTTTTCTTTGACAATGTTTTACGGCACTTTGGTATTCAAGTCGGTGTTTTTATTTGCGTGATCATGCATATGTGATGAACCAAACATGATTCTGGTATTGTATTTCTTTCTCATATTACATTTGTATCATGTGTGGCCAACCCTAATTTGTATACTGTATGATTGTTGTACTGATTCAGCTAATCTGACCTTTAATTGCAGGTTTATTCTTATGCCCTTTGGGGTTATGTGATGTGAAGAATTTCCACCTAATAATAATAATACCACATGAAAACATGACTAAAAGACTGACCCAGGATGCTTTTTGTTGCTAATTCTTTCTACATATCCTAACTTCAAAGAAAATGTTCTCAAAGACATACATTTATTCAAACAATTCCTATGATTTAATATTGCTTGTCTTCTTCATTTTCTTTTTTTATTATAGACAATCCTAAGTGTCTCATGGCAGAAGCCATTTGCTCTATGTGCTTGTATTGTGTACCTGATCATACTCTCTATGGTTGGAAAAGGCACTCCGGTGCTAATAAAACAATGAGGAGCCAATATATCAATCCTATATCTTGATTTATGTCACCCAATGGAATATGATGTCATGCTCAACTTTTTCCAGTAAATAAACCGGTTATCTTTTGTTCATTTCATCACTGTTACCTTATTACCAGTTTGAACAAAATCTGTGTATGTCATTTTCATGTATACTTAGAAAAAAGCAGAAAATGAATTTCTCCATGCACTGTACTTTTTTATTCAAAGTGAGACCTTATTTGAACTGAAAACCAAGTGCTCTGCTCCAACAGCATTTCTGGGGGCCCCTAAAAAAGCATGTGCTATCTCTCACCCTCTGTCCTATTCATAGCCCTTCCGAAAGGAGGACCCTCTGACCTGGATTCCTCCGGGGGACATCCAGCACCCCGAAAACGCCTGTTCTGAGAAAGCAAACAGTAATGCAGAAGAACGCAGTGTGCGCTCTACTCTGGGGCACAAGTCTTTGCTGTCTTTCCTATAAAGGAAGAGCCAGGTCTCAGGCCTTTGAGGGCCATTAATTTACCTGCTCCTATAGATCCGTCCTGTAGTAAATCCTGCTTCGGGAGCTGTTGGCTTTGAGTTGATTTTGTCTTAGGTGGGGGAGGGGAGGAACCAGACGGAAGATGGAGTCACTTGAGGTTGTAATGAGAAGAAACCGATACTGAACTCATCATTATAACTAATCAAATTTACCTATCATGGGTACCCAACAATCCCCATAAAGTTATCTGCTTATCTGTTGTGCAAATACAACACCAGAATCAATTATATATAGACTTTCCTAAAAATCTCTCCTTTTTGTTCTTCCAGAAGCTAGTGTTTTTATTTTATTCTTTAAAAATATTTACTTATTTATTTACTTAAAATGTAGAGCATCAGCGTGGGAGACAGACAAATCTTCCATCTGTTGCTTCACTCCCCAAAGGGGGCAATGGCCAGGCTTACTGCAGGTGGAAACCAAGGGCTTCTATCCAGGTCTCCCACGTGGGCGGCAGGGACCTGAATAATTGCACCATCATCTACCGCCTCCCAGGATATGCAGTAGCAGGAAATTGGATCAGAAGCAGAGCAGCTGGCACTCTGATCTGTACAGGCATCCCAGGCGGTGGATTAACCCACCACGCCACATTGCCTGCCCCTCCTGGATTTAATACCTGGCTCCTCTCCCGAGTCCAGCTTTCTGCTGATGCACACCTGGGGAGGCAGCGGGTGATGTTCAAGTACCTGTGTCCCTGCCACCCACCTGAGAGACCTGGATTGGGTTTTGGCTCCTGGCTTTGGCATGGCCCAGCCTGGACCACTGCAGGCATTTGGGAAGTAAAGCAGAATATGAAAATGGTCTCTCCGTGTGTGTGTGTCTGTCTCTGCCTCAAATAAAAGAATGAAGGGAAAAACAAGAGAGTGACAGCAGCGCATTAATAGCCACACCTGAGGTCCTTCCAAGCACAGGGGCCTGTGTGGCTGCTGTCTCAGGACCCAGTTTGTCTCAGGACCCAGTTTGTCCCAGAAGATGCTCAAATACCTAGTGAGGATCGTGCCACTGACAGTAGCTACCCAGATGCTAGGTTGTATTTTCACAGAATGGATTTCACCATTTCTGTGCTTAGAAGAAAATGATATGTTCAAGCTTTGGGGAGAAAAATAAATGGCAGTGTATCAGAGTTATGATGTTGAATCTTGGATTCCTACCATAATCCAGTGCAGCCATAACATTTCAACTCAGAAGGTAGGAACTCTGACTTACGTGCCATGTTGTGCCGAGGTTATAAAAATCCTTTAAAATAAATCTTCAACATAGCAGCAGTAGCCTTTTTAATTAGTGCATATTAAAGTAAAACTGATTTAAGAACTCTACAGACACCTTCGTCCTTCGACTTCCTTTAAGTCCTCAATTATGAATAATATCAATCAAATGTCACAGGAAGATTTGCCTCCCTTACTAGAGCTATTAGCCAGAGATTAATAAGTGATTCAGACCAACTTTTCTTACAAATAAATCAAAGGGAAGAGCAATTACTGAGACTCACTGACCTTGAACATCCAGGCTTTCATATATAGTGAACTTCTGTATATGTAAGGAAGGGAAAAGATGAGAATACTCTGTTCTTTAGCCTTAGATACAGCCCCAGTGTAGACTGGTAGAAATGGCTCTCTGTAACCCAGCAAAAGGTATGGAGAGAGGGCCAGTGGGAGCCTGGTCCCTGGGTAGGTGAATGCTTTTGGGTGCTGTTTTTCTTTGTCAACCATGGAAATAGATCAGCTGCTCAAAAATGAAAGAGAAACAAAAACATGGCTCTGAAAAATCTCCCAGTGAAGCCAAAAATAGCAGCTCAAATTCCAGAGGAATATTTGTTCCAAAGTAGGCTATGTCGGTTGGAATATTTTTTAAAGCAGAGAGTTTTGTTCCTGTTCTAGCCCTGGCACTGAGTAATTCTGTGACTTTGGTCTCATGTTAAAAATGAGGATAAAAAAGCCTACTGGGCAAGGTTGTTGTGGAGGTTAAGTGAAATATGTAACAGCATTCAAAGACTGTTTCACCTTTGGTAGTTGCTATTATTTTTTAGTACCTCAGTGTCTAGACTGTTGGAGTCCTGTACAGTGACATGGATGACATTCAGCCATTCACATATACCTGCATTCATTCAGCAATTATTTATTTTGTGGCAGATACTGCTCTGGGAGCTTAAGATACCTTGGGGGGAAAAACTCAAGAAGGTTCCCGGGTTTTGAAGTTGTATCAAGTGTGTAAGCATAGAAGGAGGAGCCATACAAAAAAACCAGATATATTAGATGATCAAACTGTTACGGAATAAGAAAGTTCAATGGAAAAAAGATCGTGTTGGATTTGGGTAGGGGGATGGTGCTCAGGTTAATTGGGGTGCTCAGGTTGGGCCCCATTAGGAAAATGACACGAGAAAAGCTCTTTTCCCGTCATGGTTGGCGTGGGTTTTAAAAATACTGAGCTACCCATATTCCGTTTTCTCAAAATTCTAAGAAATCTTAAAATATCATCAAACAACAATTACCATTGAGAGAGAGAGAGAAAGGCAGTGAACTTCTGTCTGCTGGTTTATTCTCCAAATGCTTTCAACAGCTGGACCAGGAGCCTGGACCTCCATCTGGGTCTCCGCTATGGGTGGCAGGGACCCAACAGCTGGACCCATCATCTGCTGCCTCCTGGATGCATTAGCAAGAACCTGGGATCAACAGCAGCACTGGACTTGAACCAAGGCACTGTGGTAAGGGATGTAGGTATCCCCAGGGACGCCTTAACCACCGCACCAAATGCCCCCGCCCTGTTCCTTAATTCCAGCTCTCTCATCCCTGAATACTCTTTCGTCAAAATTTTCTATCAAATTAAGGGCATCTTGTAAAATATTTTTGCAGAAGCTTCCTCATAGAAAGGTAAGAAAGATACCATCATGTTGCTAACTGGGTTAGCTGTTTGTCAGGTGTTACCGTTTTTGTTAGATTTGTGTAGAACCAGCCGTAAGCTTCGGCTCTTTCAGTAGAATTAATAGCAATTAGCATACATTTAAAATCAACTTTATTCACATGAATAGTTGTCCTAATTCTGGATGAGTTAATTAGAAAATAAAAGCCACATTATTTATGTTATGGGAAAAAATTTCATCACATCCTGTGCAGAGGTAAGTACAGCGCATACTTAATAAATGTCAAACAAAGATGAAAGACAAGTCAAATGATGAAAATCTTACCTGTTTGAAGTCTAATTAGTTCCTGTGAAAAATTACTTTTGCCTAGCAGGTACAAAAATAAAGCTGATTTGAATTCAAATATAGTTATAAGTTTGTGATTTTTTAAATTTATTTATTTGAAAGAGTTATGGGGTGGCAGGGTTGGGGGAGGACCTTCCCTCTATTGGTTCACTCCCCAAATGGCTGCAACAGCCAAGGTTGGGCTAGGCCAAAGCCAAGAGCCAGGAGCTAAGGCCGGTGCCATGGCTTAACAGGCTAATCCTCCACCTTGCGGCGCCGGCACACTGGGTTCTAGTCCCGGTTGGGGCGCCGGATTCTGTCCCAGTTGCCCCTCTTCCAGGCCAGCTCTCTGCTGTGGCCCGGGAGTGCAGTGGAGCATGGCCCAGGTCCTTGGGCCCTGCACCCGCATGGGAGACCAGGAGAAGCCCCTGGCTCCTGGCTTCAGATCAGCATGATGTGCCGGCCGCAGCGGCCATTGGAGGGTGAATCAACGGCAAAAAGGAAGACCTTTCTCTCTGTCTCTCTCTCACTGTCCACTCTGCCTGCCAAAAAGAGAAAAAAGAAAAAAGAGCCAGGAGCTTCTTCCAGGTCTCCCATGCGGGTGCAGGGGCCCAAGCACTTGGGCCATTCTCTGCTGCTTTTTCGAGGCCATTAGCAGGGAGCTGGATCAGAAGTGGGGCAGCCGGGTGTGAACCAGTACCCATATGGCTACAGTGCCAGCTCCAGTTTTGTGATTTTAACTACAAACATAAAATCAGGAAAAGGATGTGGGTGGAAGTATGCTTTACCTGGAATGTGGCTATCTGGATTGGATGATGGCAGCCTACCAGCCTGTGTGAAATCATGGGATGTGCACGTCTGTGACTGGAATGATTGTGATGGCAAAAACAAGATTTTCCGAGATGCTCTTCAAAATATATTTTACTGGATGGTGAATATTCCAAAGTCCACAGTTGAATACAGGGTGCACATAACTCTTGCCTTTCTGTGCTTCTAGAAAGATGCGGTCCGCACATTTCACACACATATCCTAGCTCAGATGCTTCATCAGAACTCTGAAAGTGAGGGGTGGGCATTGTGGTACAGCAGGTTACATCAGAGTCCCAGCTACTCTGCTTCAGCTCCAGCTCCCTGCTAACACACCTGACGAACAGTGGGTGACGATTTACTGCCATCCATGTGGCCGACCTGGACGGCGATTCTGGCTCTTGGCTTCAGCCTGGCCCAGCCAGAGCTGTAGTGCATATTTGAGGAGTGAACCAGCAAATGAAGGATCTCTATGTGTAGCACAGGCTCTGTCTTTTAGATACATACAAACAAACATACATCTTTAAATAAAAAACTCTGAAAGTGAGACCAGATCAAGGGAGTGGAATTAACCTCGTGTTTCTTCTATGGTGAAAACTACATTAACTGCGGTGAGTGCCATGTGTGAGTGTCAGTCCTGTGGCCCCTCAGTAACAACGCTGCCTGTGATGACACTGCAGCCTTCTCTTACCCACAGTCTCCTTCCTGCTTCCAGCTCACAAGGCGGCCACATCTGCATATCTCAGTGGAATCTCAAAAATTCCTTCCTGATCAGCCAGTTGAGGAAAATTACACGGAGTGCCCAACACAGGCAGGTGGAACGAATGGGTGCTGAAGTGACAGCATTCTCTGGGCACGTGCAGCCCTTAACTGACCAATATTTGAGCTCCCAAAGTGGCCATTACGTGGGACACTCAACAGAGCAGAGCACAGTTAAAAAAGTCTTGTCCACATCTGATACCTGTTGCAAACAGGAGCTGATGACTGAGTCTATTTTCAGGTGGAAAAAGTGCCCAAGGTGCTGAGCGAATGACTCAAGAGCTGATTGTGTTTTAAATATAGATCAGCAGAGCCGGGGTGATACCTGATGATCATACCAGTAAGGTTGTGGGGGCTGTGTCAGCTTTGTCATTTCCAGATCCTGTTAGCAGCAGAGCCTGGCTCATGACACTTATCCCTGCCAGAGCCAGTGTTTGTTGCTGGACAGGAGCTGCATCACAGAGTTTGGGAGACACCTGCTCTGTTCCTCCAACAGTGACTGGAGCAGGCCTTCGGTGCAGCCATTAACATGCTGCATCCCATATGGGAGTCCCCATATCAGGTTTGAATCCCGAGTGCAACTTCCTGTTAATGCAAACCCTGGGAGACAGCAGGTGGTGGTGACTAACGTAATTAGGGCCCTGCTGTCCACATGGGAGACCTGGGTTGAGTTCGGACTTCTGGGCATTTTGGAGGGGACCCAGAGGGTGGGGGTTCCCTCTCTGGCATGCATGCTCTCTTTCTCGCCCTGAGTTCCTTCCCTGGGGTAACTCTTCATTCTCATCCTCCTCACCAGGCCCGGCCAACTCATCTCTCAGACTTCCCTTAATGTCGACTTCTTCCACAGAGTTCGTCCTGATAGGCTGCGCTCAGGCTGCCCAGCCTCCATCTCCTGAAGTTTAGGTACCACGATTCTGGGGACTGGGTGCTTTAGAAAGCAGTTGCTTTCTTACCGGTTTCCAAATGACTTTTAAAAGATAATTGACAAACCACTTCCTTTTTAGGGGCAATAGTGTTCCATTTAAGTACAAGCCCAAACTTGTACCATGATAGTCTCAGGTGGCACCTGAAATTTATGCCAGACCATATGGCAGGCCATCAAATAGTTTATGGAGATGTGTATGATGGAAAAGCTGCATAGATTTCAAGTAGTTTTTTGCACAAAATAAGAGTAACTCTATTTTCCATGAACTTTTCAAGTTACACACACTTACACAAAAAACTCCAGCTATCTCAGTGCATGCCAACTCAAAATATCCTACAGTTTGCCAAATTTCTGATAAAGTAAATGTAGAGTCTCTTTAATTAGGGCTTCTTGAAATTACCTTCTGTATGTCCACCCCCATGCCCCCAGCACAGTCAGCATGATTCATAACTTCCTTCATACTTTATCAATTACCTTAATGACATTTCTGTAAACTCCTACCCAGTGATGCATCAAAGCAAATAATATATCTTACTGGGTGGACTTTTAAAATGTTCATTTATTTATTTCACCCAAAGGCAGAATAACAGAAAGAGATTTCTTCCATTCCACTGGTTCCCTTCCCAAATGCCCACAACAGTCAAGGCTGGGCAGGGCTGCAGCCAGGAGCCTGGAACTCCATCCAGTTCTCCCATGGGGTGGCGAGGCCCCAAGCACTTGAGCCATCATCTGCTCCCTCCCAGAACGCAATAGCAGGAAGCTGAATGGGAAGCAAAGGAGCCGGGACTCAAAGTTTCGGGCAAATGAAAAGAACTTGTACTAAGAAAGAACTAGAAATGTGTATAAAGATATTAAAATATGTGAATGAAGATACAAAAAATGCTGCCCCAAATACCTGTAGTAAGATACGCTTTTGCCCTATACAGCTTCTTACTGCATTTCTTTCCTTCCTTCCTTCCTTCCTTCCTTCCTTCCTTTCTTTCTTTCTTTCTTTCTTTCTTTCTTTCTTTCTTTCTTTCTTTCTTTCTTTCTTTCTTTCTTTCTTTCTTTTTTTTCCCCCACAGGCAGAGTGGACAGTGAGAGCGACAGAGACAGAGAGAAAGGTCTTCCTTTGCCGTTGGTTCACCCTCCAATGGCCGCCGCGGAGTTTGGGGGCTGGCATTTGGCAGAGATGGTCAGAACCACTTGGAACATCCGTCTCCCGTGAGTGCCTCGGCTTGGGTGCCAGCTGCACCCCCGTTTCCAGCTTCCTGCTGATGAGCACCCTGGGAACAGCAGGTGATGACCCCAACAGTTGGGTGCCTGCCACTCCAGGATGGGACATCTGGGTCAATTGTGGGCCCCTGGCTTTGGTCTGGCCCAGTTCTAGCTGTTGTGGGCATTTGGGGACTGAATCAGTAGAGAGATACAAGAACTTTATCTCTTGCTTTTTCAATAAAATGAAAACTTTTAAAATGTTTTAAAAAAGTGACCATGTTCTGAGAAAAGTATTTCACCGTGTGTGTGTGTGTGTGTGTGTGTGTGGGGGGGGGGAGGTTCCTTTGTCTCTTCAGTCCTGAATTCTGTAATGAATTAGTTCTGTTCGCCCTCCAAGCTAGGTTGCTGGTACCCTGTCAATGATGGCAACACCATCTTTTCACCCAACCTAATATTGCTACAAGTTTGCGTTTAAATTGTAGGTCACTTATACCTACAGGGTGTCAATGTTCTGGTACTAAATTGGAAATTATTTGTTTAAATTTTATGGCCCAGCAGATAACACTGCAATTAACAAAGCAAAGAGAAAGGACAGGCGCAGTCCAGCGATATGAGGATGATAAATCCCCAGAGAGCAAAAGCTGCTTAGTCTTCTGCGCGGTGTGCGCACTGGGGCGGCAGCCAGGGAGCCGCCTCCCGCAGCGCCCCGGGGGACTGGGCTCGCGCAAGGCTTCCAGAGCAGGTGTTGGGGCCCTGCTTCCCCTCTTCCTTGCTGGAGCAGCCAACTCAGAGAGCACAGATCACCGCTGATCCACTCCCCAAGACGTGGGCCACAGCCAGCAGGCACGGAGCTCCCTCCAGGGTCCGCCTCGGCAGGAGGCTGCGTCCGAAGCGGAGCAGCCGGGACCCGAACCGGCACTCCCACGAGCAAGGCAGGAGCCCCCGGGGGCGGCCTCCCCGCAGCTGCCGATGTAAGACGCGGTGGCTTTAATGTGCTATTTAGCCGGAGTTCAAAACGCCTGACCCCCGACACGCAGAAACAAGTCCACAGCGCATCCGCGAAGAAGCTGTGGGTAGACGCGGTCTGGTGGGCTCCAGGCGCCTTGGGCTTCACGGCCGTCCGCTCACGGCCCCCTCTCGGTCCCCGGGTCGCACGAGTCCCAGCGTCGCTCCCGCCTGGGTTTCCTCGGCGCTGAGCAGTTCCAGGACGCACGGGAGCTCACCGCCGCAGACGCACGCAGCTCCGCCGACGCAGTCCCCAGCGGCGGCCCCAGCCCCACTTTTCAGCCCGGGGCGTGGCCCGAGGGTGGGCGTGGCCCGAGGGTGGGCGTGGCCGCCCCCGCCCCCAGCGCCGCAGGTGAGCGGCCGCAGGTGCGCACCGCGCGGCTCCGCTCGGCCAATGGGAGGGCCCGCCGCGCGGCGGGGCGGGCCGGCTCCCGGGCGGCGCCCCGGGCTCTCGCTGGGCACGGCGAGTCCTTGGCTGCCTACCCGGACGAGGGCGGCGGCGCGAGCGGGCTGGGCTCCCTGAGCTCTCCGCCTCCGCGCCCACTGGCCTGCGGCGCCCGGCTCGGGCAGGACTCGGCGTGTCCCGGGAAGACCGGGGCGAAGAGGCGCCTGCCGCGCCCCCCGAAGCATGCAGGCGACGCCCCCCGGGGCCCGGGCGCCGGCGAGGAGCCCGCCCAGCGCTCACCGCGGCCCGGAGGACGGCGAGCGGCCGGGCGGCGCCGCGGTGCGGGCGGGCGCGATGAGCAGCGAGGCCGGCTACAACTTCAGGCGGGTGGCGATCCGCAGGAAGTCCAACCCCGCCTACCTGCTGCCCGGGACCCCCCGGCCCTGGAGCAGGCCCTCGCCGCACCTGGGACGTCCCGTGACGGCCGCCTTCTCGGCCCTGGCGCCCGCGGACGCCACAGGTAAGCGCCTGGGTGGGTGGGGGCTGGGCCCGGAGGCCGCGGGGCAGGTGCGGGGCGCTCGGCTAGGTGGGGGGCACGCGGCTAGGTGGGGGGCGCGCGGCAGGTGAGCGCCTGGATGGGTGGGGGCTGGGCCCGGAGGCCGCGGGGCAGGTGCGGGGCGCGCGGCTAGGTGGGGGGCACGCGGCTAGGTGGGGGGCGTGCGGCAGGTGAGCGCCTGGATGGGTGGGGGCTGGGCCCGGAGGCCACGGGGCAGGTGCGGGGCGCGCGGCTAGGCGGGGGGCGCGCGGCAGGTGAGCGCCTGGATGGGTGGGGGCTGGGCCCGGAGGCCGCGGAGCAGGTGCGGGGCGCGCGGCAGGTGCAGGGCACACGGCCAGGTGCGGGGCTCCCGGCAGGTGCGGGGCGCGCGGCAGGTGGGCGGCGTGCCCAATGCTGCGGCCGTGCGGGGAGCCAGCCGGGCAGGCCCGGGTCCCAGTCGGCCGCCCCGGCCTGGAGCTCCTCACCTGTTTGGTGCGGTCCTGCGGAGGCGCTGGGCCACGAGGTCACGTTCGGAGAATTCCGGAAGTGGAGGCAGAATTTTTTGCTGTAGTTTGTGTAGGAACCAACAACACCGAAATTGCAGCCTTGCTGAATTTGGGCTTTGGCCCTGGGGAGGGCCGTGCGTGGCGACCTGGCCCCGCAGCCCCGCTCTTGTGCGTGACCTGGGGCCGCACGGCGTGGAGCCCCGGTTCTGCGGAGCCTCGGGCGCAGCCGCCAGGGCTGTGCGCCCCGCACATCCGGCGTGCGGGGATTCGAAGTCCGACCTTCCCGGGGCGTCTAGCTGCGGGAAGAAACCCGCGCGGTGGCCCGCACCGCCCTCTTCCCCACGTGTTTCTTTCGCCCGAGCGACATCTCCGGAACGCCAGGGATTTTAGTTTTTCTTGTTTGCAGAACTTGGCTTTGTAGCCAGCGTCCTCTCTGCGGGATGACCTGCGGTTTCGCTGGGAAGCCGCTCACCGGGGCGGCCCAGCCCTGGGGCCGGCACAAACCGTGCGGGGGCTTTAGCTTCCTGCCCCCGGTGTTGTTGCTCAGCAAAGCTTTGAGGGTGATTTCAGTGTGGCAAGGCTGCAGCCGTCCGCTCCTTCTACTGGGCAGGGAAACGCGATGGGCCGTGAATTACTAAAGGCTGCTCTTAGTCACCGGGAGAGATGTAAACACTGAATTTCCCCTTCTGCAGAATGAGGGCTCGGTGAAGTCTTTTCTGAAGTCTGTTCCAGTTTTAGATGTGATTCATTTGAGAATGAACGCAAGAGTGTTTCTCCTTATGAAGTGAGATTGCTGGTTTTTTTTTTTTTAAGGTTCTTATTTATTAATTTTTAAATTATTTTAACTACACAATTGATTCATCATCCGCTGTTGAAGTTAACAGGTTCCCTTTGGCGGGGAGCGATTGTGAAGTGCTCCTTGGAAGTAGGGGTGAATGGAATAGCCATACATCATTGCTACAAGAGGCTGTGCGTACACAAGAAAGTTTCCTTTTTTCCTTTTCTATTTTTTTCTTACTCCCTGACAGTCCAGAGCACTTGTAAGGAGAATTCAGCTGTAACTTTTCTGGCTTTGTTACATTGTCTCAATGTGTTTCACTGCTTGAAACTCAGAGTTCTTGCTGTTATTTTCAGGGTTGAAAAGTAATTACTGCATCTTAACAGGTGCAACTGTTCCCTGTCCCGTAACACAGTCTGTGGCCTATGTGGTAGAATAAGCTAGTGGTGTTGGAGACAAGGTAGCCTTAACCTCCTGAGTGACCACGCCCTGTTCATTTTGGGGAAGGTAAAAACGTTTGAGAGAGTACTTGTTCCCTTGACTCCAATCTGCCTCCCCGCTAAGTCTCATCGAGTTGTCATTACGTAATTAGATTCCCCCATCAGAAAATAAACCAGTCTGAATTCCTGACCAGTGCCAGTAGCCTTTCTGTAGCACCCAGAAATGACAAAATTTAGATGCATTGCAGAGTGGACATTAGTCAGCGCCATTGAAATGTTACTTTCCTTCTTAAAGAAAAAGGAACAAAAACTGAGAGGCCCGTAGCTTGGCAGGGAGAGCAGTTGAGCAGTATTGTGCTATGTTCTATGGTTATGAAACCCACTATTTTTAGAGTTCTGTGCTTTTGGGCCAGAAATAATGAAAAGAGGCCGGCGCCGCGGCTCACTAGGCTAATCCTCCGCCTTGCGGCACCGGCACCCCGGGTTCTAGTTCCAGTCGGGGCGCCGGATTCTGTCCTGGTTGCCCCTCTTCCAGGCCAGCTCTCTGCTATGGCCCGGGAAGCAGTGGAGGATGGCCCAAGTGCTTGGGCCCTGCACCCCATGGGAGACCAGGAGAAGCACCTGGCTCCTGGCTTCGGATCAGCGCAGTGCGCCGGCCGCAGCGGCCATTGGAGGGTGAACCAACGGCAAAAAGGAAGATCTGTCTCTCTCTCTCACTGTCCACTCTGCCTGTCAAAAAAAAAAAAATTTAAAAAGAAATAATGAAAAGAAAGTCTACCGGCTGCACCCTTTGTGTGTACCTGAATGCGAAGCTCCTCCCCAAAACAAAGCCAAGAGCTGCAGGGCTTCAGTCCAGGATGCGAGTTCTAGTCCCTGTTCCATCACTAGCTGTGTGTTTGGTGGGGGTGGGGGGCGCTGCATCTTTTTTGATTTTTGTTTTGAGAGCTATTTTATTTTTATCAAAGGCAGAGAGACACAGATTTCTCATCCCCAAGTCCCCGCCACAGCCAGGGCTGGACCAGGCCAAAGCCAGGAGACTGGAACTGTGTGTAGCTCCCACATGCGTGGCGGGAAGCCACCTGCTTGAGCCTTTACCTCTCCACGGGCGCACATTAGCAGGAAGCTGGAGTCAGATGCCAAGCCAGGACTTGAACCCGGGTATTCTAATACCAGATACGGGCATCTCAAGTGGTATCTTAACTGCTGCACCAAACACTTGCCCCAGTCCAAGTCTTAATTTCCAAATTTCTTTTTCTCTACAATGAAGATAACAGTCCTTGATAAAACTGCTGGGGCGGCTCAGTAAAATTAACAACCATGCTAGATATACCAAGGAGTCATTACGCATCTTTCTGTGGTCCAAAAAATTCTGGTACCAGGACAGGTGCATGGGAGGTATCCTACAAATATACACTTGAGTTAATATTCTCCTTCTGGGCCCAGCACCGTGGCTCACTTGGTTAATCCTCCGCCTGTGGTGCCAGCATCCCATATGGGCACTGAGTTCTAGTCCTGGTTGGGGCGCCGGATTCTATCCCGGTTGCCCCTCTTCCAGGCCAGCTCTCTGCTGTGGCCCGGGAAGGCAGTGGAGGATGGCCCAAGTGCTTGGGCCGTGCACCCGCATGGGAGACCAGGAGAAGCACCTGGCTCCTGCCTTCAGATTAGCGCAGTGCTGGCTGTAGCGGCCATTTGGGGAGTAAACCAATGGAAGGAAGGCCTTTCTCTCTGACTCTCTCTCTCTCTCTCTAACTCTACCAGTCAAATAAAAAATCAAAGAAATAAAAAAAAATTCTCTTTCTAGGGTGCTGCTTTTGGCCACTCTGTACTAAATGCATGGTCTGTAGTAAGAGCTGTTGTGCACACATACAAACACCCATACATTCACAGCAGCCTACTGGGTAGATTGTATCTTATGCCCATTTACAGCTCAAGTAATTGGGGTACAGAGACTGATGACCGTGACTGGAGTCATTAACTGTTGATTGGTTAGCAAGGTTTCAAGTTTCAGTGTCTCTTGCTAGCAGGCACTGCTCTCTCTCCCTGCTGAGCAGTTCTGGGAGTGAAGAGATAAGAGACAGCAGGTGTTCCCCAGTTCTGGAGGGGAATGTGTTGACTATTTTAGCCCCATAAATTAGAGTCTAAAGATCCTGAAATCATTTAGTTACCTCTCAAATTTGTCTTTTCTGTTATAGAAAATTTATCATTCAAAGGAATGTACATACACAAATTAGAATTTAAAACGTTTTGCTAGGGGCCAGCACTGTGGTGCCAGCATTCCCATATGAGTACTGGTTCAAGTCCCAGCTGCTCCACTTCCAATCTAGCTCTCTGCTAATGGCTGGGAAAATAGTGGAAGACAGCCCCAGTGCTTGGAGCCCTGCATCTACATAAGAAATCTGGAAGAAGCTCCTGGCTAGTTCTGGCTGTTGAGAGCATTTGGGGAGTGAACCAGTGAATGGAAAACTCTCACTCTCTCTCTCTCTCTCTCTCTCTCTCTCTGCTTCTCTCTGCCTTTCAAGTAAATAAATCTTTAAAAATGAAAGTTTTTTGGGCCTTGCGCTATGGTGCAGTAGGTTCAATCTCCGGTCTGCAGCACCAGCATCCCATATGGGCACTGGTTCTAGTCCTGGCTGCTCCACTTCCTATCCAGCTCTCTGCTATGGCCTGGGAAAGCAGTGGAGAATAGCTGAAGTCCTTGGGCCCCTGCACCCATGTGGGAGACCCGGAAGAAGCTCCTGGCTTAGGACTAGATTAGCTCTAGCTGTTGTGGTTATTAGGGGAGTGAACCAGCACACAGCAGACCTCTTTCTCAGATTCTGCACATCTCTTTCTGTCTTTCAAATAAGTAAAATAAATCTTTAAATTTTTTTTTTTTTTTTTTGCTAAAAATGATCATGTATCTTTTCAGGTGCGTTTGGTCCTTTGGTGTGAGAATCACAAATTGTGGTTTTCTTTCTTCCATCTTTTTTTATACTTCCTGTGGTCCAGTTTTTTCTGTGCCTGCCTTTTTTTCTTTTTCATAGTTGAATCTCTGAATCCCTTGGGCATTGGGGAGAGTTTATATACTGAATGTTCTTTATTCTGATTTTTAAAAAAATCTTTTTAACATTTATTTATTTGAAAGGCAGGGCACTAGGGAAGGGGAGAAGGCCAGAGACAGAGCAGTTTTCCATCTGCTGGTTAACTCCCCAAATGGCCACAGTAGCCGGGCCTGGGTAAAGCCCATGCCAGGAGCTTGGATCCGTGCAGGGTTCCTACCTAGGTGGCAGGGGCCCAAGTGCCTGGGCCATCCTGTGCTCCCTTCCCAGGTGTGTTAGCAGGAAGGTGGATCAGCAGTGGATCAACCAGGATTTGAGCTGGTGCTCAGAAGTGGGCTGCTGGTTTCCCAAGCTGGGATGCACCCAGCTGTGCCACAACCCTGGCCCCTAACGTTGTTTCTTCTGACTCTCCAGCTGGGTTATTTCCGCAATTTCTTGGCAATCCTCAAGGGCCTGCATTGAAGATGCCTTTCTGTCCAAAAGAGGCGCTTGTGCCTTCAGCCTTGGACTGCCTGTTGTTAGCCTAATAACTTCAAGGTAGTGTCCGATTGAACTCAGCCTTCCTCAGGGAGGTCATGGTGGTGGTTGTCGGTTTCGTTGTTCCACGTAGGCCTGGCTTAGGTCTACACATGTTCTCATGAGTTTGCCTGACTCCTGTAGAGTCTTTGTCATTGGTGGAGTCAGGGTGACCCTCATTCCCCCGGGGCTGTGCTTCCTGGCGCTGGCACTGGCTCCAGCGCAGCGTGGGGATGGGTTTAGCTTACAGCTCTTTTTCTTCTTGCCCTTGGCACCCCTGTTTGCTTGTGAGCCCAGCAGTATGTGTAACAGCATCTCTATTGTGGCGCACTGAGAGCCTCTGGGAGCTTCCTGTAGAAGTGCTGCTCCTTTGGCAGCTCCCCCAGGGCTGCTGTCCTGAGCGCGTAGGGGGCAGGGGACTGGGTAAGAGCATGGAGCTAAGGGGCTGCGGACTGGATTCTGCTCCCATTCTTGCTGTGGGAGCTTTTTGTAAAACAGTGGGATCCCTGCTGTGCTAGAGGGGAGCAGACAGGTTGCATAGAGGCTTCATGGTGGACTCTTCTGCCAGTCATTTTCAGAAGCAGAACTCAAAGTTGCCTGTGGCTTCAGGGCCCGCCTGTGTCACCCCAGCTCCCGTAGCTTCCCAGGGCTTGCGTGGCCCAAGGGTGAAGTAGTAACAGTGGGTGATGCCCGTTCATGTGTTAGGGCTAACGTTGTTTGTACCATGATGAACATACGTGATATTTACAGGCATTGACTGATTTCTTCTGTCTTGTTCCTGTTTTCAGGCCTTTCTCATTCATTCATTAGAAAGGTGGAGAGGGAGACAAGGGAGGATTTCCCATCCTTTGGGTCCTTGTCCAAATGGGGGCAACAGCGGGTGTCCCAGCCTCACACCTGAGCTCCGGGAGCATGAATACTTGCGCTATCACTTTTGCCTCTACTGGAGTCGGGAACTGGGCAGGGAGTGGGGCCAAGGCACTCGGGGGTGTCTTTGCTGCCCGCCCCCTGGTTGGTGCCTGGCTGCGCGTCCTGCCTTGTGACAGGGCTTTTCCACTTGCTTCCGGTCCTTGGATCCCACCTTGCTCTCCTCTTCAAGTAGACCTTAACTTGGCCTGGAAGAGCGAGTGCCTGCCTTGCCCTTCAGGCTTGGTGATGTTGCCAGGAGATGACCTGGCCCTGGGAGGTTGCTCATCCACTTCCCCTTGCGGCTTGCACTTTCCCCTTTGACTCTCCTGGCCTTGAGGGCTTTCCAGACTGCCACCCTGACTTGTGCCTCCCTGGCTTCCTGGGCTTCCCCACCCTCCGCCCATGTCCTTGCCCTCGGCCAACAGCTCTACGGGCAGCCGTGATTCCCCAGGTGTTGGTGTGCCCTGCTCTGCTCCTCTTTGACACGGGTGCCTTGTTATGCTCTTTGGCCCTGATGAGAGCTCATTTTCTCCCTCTGCCCAGCCCCCTCCTCCTCTGTCCACTCCCTCCTGCTCCCTCCCACCCTCTCTCCCTTGGGCTCAGCTCCCCTGAGGGTGCACTCAGCTTAACTGTGGCTGCCCTGCTGTGCCCAGGGTCTGCCCTTAGGTGAGGGGCCTTCCTGCTGTCTTCCTGCTGCCTGGCTCCTGTCTGGCTTCAGGTGTTGTTCTGGGTCAGCTCTTGTCCCTGTTAGCTGCCTGCGCGCCGAGCCAGCCACCAGTTCCTCATCTCCTGAGCTGATTGTGTTGTGTCCCCTGCCTCCCTTCCTCAGCGACAGCATGGATGCCCATTCTGCACAGCCTCCCCTCCCATTCGCTTTCTTAAATCCGGAAGTGGATCACTTCCTTCCTGCACTCCAAGACCTCCTCTGGCTTCCAGCTGCCCGTTACTGCTGTGTATAATGGGATGTTTCATATCCCAGTCACCTTAGCGTGGGCTGTCTTTACCAGTAGCTCCTTAGCTCTGTACCTTTAAATTCATGCAGATATTTCCTCTTTTTTTTTAAAGGTTTATTAATTTATTTGAAAGGCAGAGTTACAGAGAGAGAAGGAGAGACAGAGAGTGATTTTCCATCTACTGGTTCACTCCCCAAATGGCTGCAACAGCTAGGGCTGGGAAGCTAGGAGTTTCTTTAGGGTGCAGGGGCCCAAGCTCTTGGGCCATCTTCTTTTGCTTTCCAAGGCACATGAGAAGGAAGCTGGATTGGAAGTGGAACAGGCAGGGTCGCAACCGTAGCCCACAGGGGATGCCAGCGTCACAGGTGGTGGCGTGGTCCACTGTGCTACAGCACCGGCCCCAACAGATATTTAATCTTACTTGCGCTGTTGAAGCAGGACTCGTCATGTGTGGCTCACACGTGAGGAGCTGTGTGCGTGTTTCCAGGTCACACTGGGCCTCATTTGCAGAGCGTTATCTTGAACTGGTCACTCTTCTGCCCTGAGATGGACTTCAGCACCAGCAAGTGTTCTGGGGGCCCGCAATCAATTGAGTGACACTGCTTCATTTGTGCGGGAATAGGGAGAAAACAGGTCCCCCTGCAGTGTCCTTCCGTTCGCTGGAAGGAACCTGTCCACTGCACCACCTGCAGTGGCACCGGGCAGCCTCTACGCCTGAGAGGTGAGGAGTCAGCGTGCAGAGCCACGTGTGTTAGGAGCCACCCTGGCCGCTGCTTGTAACTTCAAGTGCAATGCGGTACGATGATGAAAAGGATGTTACCAGATTATGTCATAGTCAGACTTGACTTAAAAAAATTACTAAAAACTATATGCAGAAAAATAAAGCTTTTGAACAATTTTTTTTTTTTATTTTGTTCAACTGGAGAGTTACAGAGCCAGCATTTTCCTATCCACTGGTTCATTCCACAGATACCCACGATGGCTGGTGCTGAAGCCAGGAACTCAGTCCATGTCTCCCATCACTGCTGCCTCCCAGGGACTGCGTTAGCTGGAGTTGGAATTGGGAGCTGGAGCTGGGGTGGAACCCAGGCACTGTAATAAGGGATGTAGGCATCTTAAGTGCTAGTGCCTATGCCTGCCCTGAACAAAATGATCTTTGCTTCCTCTGCAGAAAGTTGCCTAGAATGTAATATGCTGATACCATGAACCATGCCGCCCCAGGGCTGTCATGTTGATAACACAACAGTATTGTTACTGGAGCCCCTGAGTCCATTGTGCCTGATACTGAGGCCTCAGCCTGCAGTTTGTGGGGTAGGGAGGGGGAAGCTGTCCTGCAGCTGTGCTAGGAAGGTGGGTTCTGCTCAGAGGGCTTGGAGTCAGGCCTGCCTTGTGCTACTGTGTTACAAGTGGCTCTCTTAAGAAAGCAGGGACTCAGAAGTGCATAATTAGAGCCACTGTTAAGGTGTAAGATGGGGGGACCTGCAGGAAAAGAATGAGGAGACGTAAGAAATTGTTGAGTTTTGTGCATGGGGGAGACCTGGTAGAGAGGGCTGGTGGTCTGCCCTCAGAATGTGGTGTGGCAGGGGTGGGTTTCTGCCACAGTGCAGTTGGGATTCCTGCAGCCCGTGTCAAAGGGTCCAGGTTCAAGTCCTGGCTCTCTCACTTCTGCTGACCTGTACCTGCGGGAGGCAGCAGGTGATGGCTCGAGTTCTTGGGTCCCTGTCTCCCATTTGGGAGACCCAGACTGAATTCCTAGCTCCAGGTTTTGACCTGGCCTAGCCCTTGTTGTTGCAGGCATTTGGGGGAGTGAGCCAGAGGATGGAAGACTTTTCTGTCTGTGACTGTCTGCGCTTGCCTTTCAAATACAATGAAAAGAACAAGTATACTGTGTGGTATTGGGAGTCCAAAGTGGAAGGAGCCCAGTGCTTGACCTTCAGTGGTTCCCATCCTGGGAGAGGCCATGCAGTGCCTAATCATTTCTGCAGCACATTGTTTTGTGTAAAGAGGAAGGCACATGTTGTGCTGGGCCCAGCCCAGGGGAAGACTTGAGCACGTGACTTCGGCCTTCAAGGTCACCCCTGCCTGTGTCTGCTGGTCTAGGCATCTAACTGGAGCAGCATCCTGCTGACGTGGTCAGGAAATCCACACCAGGCTGGAAAAACAATCTCGCTCCCAAGTCCTATTCAGAGCCCTGTGCCAATTCATTCCATAGGATCTCTGTGTTCTCTTTCCAAACATCCCTGTATCCTCCGTTCCAGTTTGCCTTTGACGTTTCTTAAAAATTTATTTTGCGTATTTAGAAGACAGCTAAGCTTGCCACTATACCACTAATGCCAACAGTTTTTTTGTGTGTATTTCAAAGGCAAGAGAGAGAGAGAGACAGTGTTCTCCCATCTGCTGGTTCGCTCCCCAAATGCCTGCCAGAGCTGGAGCTGGGCCAGGCCAAAGTCAGGGGCTGAGATTTGAATGTGGTCTCCCAGATGGGCACAGGGACCCATGAACTTGAGCCATGCCAGGTGCATTAGCAGGAAGCTGGAGTCAGGAGTGAAGCTGACACTGGAACCAGGCACGTTGAGCAGGGGTGCTGGCGTCCTAAGCAGCGGCTTGACCCACTGCGCTGTGATACTTGCCCTGAATTCTGTGGGATTGGGATGCATCTTGAAACTGATGTTGTTTTAAAAAGTTTGATACATGGAAATGTGGATTGGCCTCCATTTTGAAATATAATCACACAGGAGGCAGCGTTGTGGCTCAGTGGGTTTAGCTGCTGCCTGTAACGCCAGTCAGTATCCCTTAGGGGCACCAGTTCAGTCCCACGTCCTGGCTGCTCTGCTTCTGATCGTGCACCCTGCTCATGCACCAGGGAAGGCAGCGGAGGATGGCAAGAGTGCTTGGGCTCCTGCCACCCACATGGGGACCCGGATGGAGTTCCAGGCTCCTGACTTCCGCCTCTCCCAACATTGGCTCTTGCACCTATTTGGGGAGTGAACCAGTGGATGGAAGATTCTCTGTCCCCCTGTAACTCTGCCTTTCAAATAAATAAATATTTAAAACGTGTGTTTGCACAGTGTTTACTGCCTGTGATGAATATAGTTGTTAAATCTGCTTATGGGTTACGTAACTGAGTAGTCTAACAGTTCCCCTACAGCCTCTCTCCCCTAGACACCAAGTGGTGGTGTCATTTTCCTGAGCTGTCAGTTCCTCAGCACTGTTAGCCGCTTGGGGTCCCCAGTACCTTCCAGGCATGATCTTGTCCATGACCATCACAGGCAGGGCTGGGGCCCCACTGTGCAGAATGGGTACCAGGAGCCCAGCTAGGTTAGCAAGTGGGGGAGCCAGGAGGTCCGCCGTGCGCTTTGCTAGCCAACATAGATCTCACCTTGCTTGCTTTGAACACCTCTGAGTGTAAGGGTTTTAAGTGTTGATCTCTAGTAATGGGGAAAATGTCTTCCGGTGATAGTCTAAACAACAGATCCACTTCTGCAGCTCGTGACGCTGCCTCCAAAATGGCGTTTTTCAAGGGAGAAACAGAAACACACTCAGAGAAGGTTCTGGAGATGGGAACCAGAAAGAGTGGCCTACATCCTGTGGAGGATACTGGCTTGGCCTGAGCCCTGCACCTCTGGCAGCTGGGCCGACTCCCTGGTGCCAGTTCTGAGCAGGGTGATAGTTACAGGCTGAACTCTGAAGTTGTGTGAATGGTATTCATTTGCAAGATGCCTGTTAATTTTAGGTCTTCTACACAAACTGCTGAAGCTGCATGTTTCCTTTTTCCCATTAAAAAAAAAAACCTCAGTGGGTGGACATGCAATTTGTGTGTGTGTGTGTGTGTGTAAATATCAGGCCTGTCTGTGTGTGGGGCAGAGCACTTTAATTTTTCTGCGAGGTTTGTGTGCAGCTCCTCTGCTGTCACATGTACCCACAGTGGCACTTGGGTGATGCAGGGGACTGACAAGGGTGCTGATGAGAGCCCTCTGTGGTGCCATTATAGCCGGGCGGAACTCGGTCACTGCCTCTGAAAGCCATGAAAGGGGGGAAGTGGAGAGAAGGAGGAAGCAGGGAGGACCTGCCAGTGCCCCGTCCTTGTTCCTGCCCAGCGAGGGGCCCAGTGTGGGCGTGCCCAGGGCCAGCTCAGGAGCTGCCTGCCTGGATGGATGCCTGGATGCTGCTGTTAACCTCGGAGGTTTGCTGTAGCCGTATAACAGGCACTGGGGAGGTACAGAATTGGAATTGAACATTGGAAGGTACTCGCCCACCGCCACGTCAGTGGGCTGCTGTTGTCCTGTGACATCATGAAAGCCCCTAACACGGTGGATCAGAGAGAGAGAGAGAGAGAGAGAGAGAGAGAGAGAGAGAGATTGAGCAATTGAAATCCTGCCTGCTGGTTCACTCCTCACATGCCCACCCTGGCTGGTGCTGCTAGGCCTGGACTAGAGTCAGATGCCCAGTCCAGGTGTGCCATGTGGGTGCGGGAACCCAGCTGCCTGCGTCTCCTGGGGTCTGCACCAGCAGGATGCTGGAGTCGGGAGTCAGGAGCCAGAGCTGGAGATCTGAGCCTGGCCCTCCCATGTGGGATGCAGGTGTCTTGGGGACCAGGCCCAGTGCCTGCCCCTGGTTGTCATCCCGGTGGCTGGCTGGCTGTGTAGACTTGAGGAACCCGCTGAGGGCTGCGTGGCTCTCCGGCGCGTGCGATGCCCTTACTGCAGTGTTGAGTCTGTCGACTGTCCATCACCGGCGTTTCTTGGGTCCCACAGCAGCTTGTACTTTTCTTCTGGACATGTCGCACTCTGTACTGTGAGTCCCAAGGCCATTTCCTTCCGGTCAGTTCCTGCAGATACTCCAGTGCCTCCTGCACAGATCAGGTTTTGAATGGGCTGTTGAAAAAGTTCAGTTGTTTACGTCTGCTTGTTCTCTCTCATCAAAAAATATCCCCGCTCAGGAAGAGATTAAGAAAATAGCTCATTTATTAATTTTTTTTTGATTTTGAGTTTTTTCCTTACTGATGTGTTGATTGACACATCCTCTTATTGTAGACTGGAAATTTCCGGCACTGAAAGCCTTTTAATTTTTAAAAAGCATTGATCGGGTTCGTCTGCCGTGGCGTAGCTCTGACCTTTCCCAGCGCCTGGCTGCAAGCTGAGAGCCGGCTCCTGGACCCCGTTCCTTGTTCTGTTTCTCTGCGGTGCTTTCCCCTAACTCCGTATTGTGTGCAGGGCATTCAACAGTACACGGACGGGCAGCGCTGTATCTTGGAATTGCTTTTTTCCTTGAATGTTCGGAAGTAGCCTTGTGTTCTGTTCTGTTTCCGAGCCCGCCCCAGCACACGCTCTCATCTCCGTGAGGGCAGGGGTTATTGTTGCGTTGTTTCCCAAGTGCTGGCTTCCTGCAGCTTGGCTCCACTGTCTGCTTCTGCACTCCTGGGGTTACCATCTCAGCTGGGTGCTGGGGGCAGGCGCCAGGCCCAGGCCCTTTGTGCTTGGGCGCCAGCAGTGAAGCCCCTGAGTCACTGTGGGCTGCCGTGTGGACAGGAAGCTGAGGAGGAGGAGGAGGAGGAGCTGGCGAGGAGCTGATGGAAGGATAAGGTGATGATAGTAGCAGGAGCTGGCCTGGGGCCCTCGGTTCCTACAGTTCTCGGCTGAGCATTCCTTATCCCAAATGCAGGGACACGAGTGTTGTGGATTTCAGAGTTTTGTGGATTTTGGAATATTTGAGTGTAAGGTAAGGGGATGAGACCTGAGGCCAAACACGGAGTTATTGTACACCTCGTGTGCATACAGCATGATGATGATTTGAGAACATACAGATTTTAGTTTTATTTATTTATTAGAGATTGGTATCCTGTCTGCTGTTTCACTCCTCAAATGCCTATAACTGGGGCCACCTCAGGCTGAGCTGGACCCCTGGAACCCCCAGCCTGCTCTCCCACAGCGGCGGGGGCGGGCCATTTCATGATTGTGGAATTTTCTGCCTCTGGTACCCTGTCAGCGCTGAGAAAGCCCAGCTTCCAGGGCTTTTCAGAATTGCTGATGAGGGGGGCTCAGCCTGTGTGAAGAGAAGCATCCTTTCTTGTTGTAGTGATGCGTTGAACCTTCCTGTGAGCATCCTGGGAGCAGGGCTGTTTCTGAGTCACCTGGGAGTGTTCCTGGTTTATCTAAAGTGTCTGTCAAATCCCTATTGAGTGATTGGAATCCTGTGCAGTGCTAGTTTGTGTTCCTTTCTTTTAAGCTTATTGGAGAGACAGGGAGACAGAACTAGAGATCTCCTATGCCCTGGTTCACTCCCCAGGGGGAAGCCAGGGGCCAGGAACCCAATTAAGGTCTCTGATGTAGGTGGCAGGAACCCAGTTGCTTGAGTTCCCAGGATCTGCATTGGGGGGAGCTAGAGTCAGGAGGCAGACCAGGAATTCAACCCAGGTGTTCCAGTATGGGAAGCACACTCTTAACTGTTAGGCCAGAGCCCGCCCCTGAATGCCGCATTTCGGAAGTATATATTTTCTGCCAGCCCAATATGTGAAAATCTAGTTTACACACATGTTTTATCACTTCCTTAATTTTTCTCTTTATTTTCACACTTTTCCAAAATAGGATTCCTTTACAGAAATTTTCCGTGGTGCATTGGAGAGATGATTCTGTTGGTAATTGCATAAAGTAGTTCACAGGAACTGGGCATCCTCTCACTGTACCCATTCAGGTTAGTCATGCCCTTGTTAATTGTTTCTTTGAGACACAGTTGCATCTTTGAAGTTTGTTGATTGGGTTGGGGGTGGAAATCAATACAAAGTGAAACTCCTTTGGCAGAGAGAAGGAATTGGCTCTCTGGTGCCTTTAAACCTGACTCACGCATCCAGGTGAACCTTCCCCGGTTTTCTAACTCCTTCACGTGCTCCATCCCTATCTTGCCCTGTTCATCGATGGGGCCTTTTAAAGCTGTGGCCACTTAGAGAATGGGTGGAGACCTTAACCGGGATGTGGTCTGTTAGCTTACACAGTGCGTAGCTAATTTGTGGAGAAGCTGGTTACCTTGTAACCGAAAAAAACAAAACCTGGAGTCTTGATAGTTTCTTTGCCTTTTCCAGATGGGTACCTTCCAGGTATTCCAGGTATGTGAAAATGCATTTAAATTCGTAGGCTGAATTTATGTCTTCGCCCCTTAGAAATGGTGCGGCCTTGTCAGAGATGCAGGCTTTAATCCTGCTGTCTTCTGCAGGAGAGGCCATTTCCTTCGTGATAACTGGGATTTTTGTGCATCTGGGCCCACCGTGGTTCCTTCTTGGGTGTAATGAACTTGATTACTTCTCAGTGCTTTATGCTAGGAGGATAGGAAACGGCTGTAAGCTTCTGTGGACTCTGATGTTGAGATGATGATGAACTTGGGACAAGGTCCCAGTTTGGTGGTCTGACCCTGGTTTGGTGCTCTGCTGTTCAGGGTTCAGGAACCTTTCTTCTGCCAGGAGCCAGTTGGATATTTATAGCATCATTCATGGGCCATTCAGAATGAGCAACTTAAACATGAGCCTGCCATAGGTGTATTGAATTTCAAGTTCCACCTGCAGTCACCTTGGCAGGCCTGATAGGACCCTCAGGGCCGGGTGCTGTCACCCCTACGAGTGAACGAGATTCATGATTTTATTTTACAATTCACAAAAACGGCACAGATTTATTACGGATGACATGATGTTTTGAAGTACGTGTACATTGTGGAATGGTTCGTTACAGCTAATTCACACATGCATTCCCCCATTTCTGTGATGAGAATACTGAACATCTACTCAAAATACAGTACATGGTTACTAGCTGTGGTCCCCGTGTTGTTCACTAGGTCTCCCCAGCTTCGTTTCCCCTGGCCTTGGACGTCTCCCTCCCTAACCCCTGGTGTCTGCCCTTCTACTCTGAGGTCAGCGGTCAGCGGTCTTAGGTGCTCAGGGAGGAAGGTCATGTGCTGTTTGTCTTTCTGTGCCTGCTTCATTTCACTTCACGTGGTGCCCTCCAGGTTCACCATGGTGTGACAGATGGCAGGGTTTCCTTTTCTATTCCATGCTGATGGGCAGGAAGGTTGATTCCATGTCTTAGCAGATGGAATAATGCTGCATCCAGCGTGGGGCAAGACAAGGGCACTTCAGAAAACTTCATGCAAAGTGTGTGTTATCTTCAACCTGCCTCTTCATGGATTTCACAATCTTTTTGCCAACATAAACTTAGCTTTTAATTCCTTTTTTTTATAGGCCTTTTTTTCCCCTTTGTGTATTCACCATACTGATGTCAGTTCCTTTGGGTATGTGTAGCGAGTAGTGGAATTGCTGTGTTATATACAGGAGTCTGATTTTTCATTTTTTGTGGCATTGCTTTATTGTTTTCCGTGAGGATTTTCCCACCACTAGTGTGTGAGAATCTCCTTTTCTCTGCCTCCTTGCCTGCACTTTCTTTTGGGTAACAGCTGCTGTGGTTTAATTGGCATTTCTCTGATGATGGGGAATTTGACCATTTTTTTTTCATAAATCTGTTGGTTGGTTGTTTTCTTGTGGGGTTGATCCTAGGTCTTTTGCCCATTTTTTAATCACGGCATTTTTCTTGCTGTTGTTGCTTGAATTCCTTTAAATGTTTTCCGTTCTCTGCTCTTTCACACACCTGACTAGATACATACATACCGTAGTAGGAACAGCTTTCTGTACGTTGAAGTCACAACCTGCATATGTTTTCTCTCTTGGCTTCTGTGTGGTTGGTGGGTCACACCAGCCACAGCCTTTAGTTTCCAGTGGCCCTTCCTGTTAGATCTGTGTGAGATCAAAGGAATCCGTGTGGATAAGTGAAATTGGACAAGACCCCCTAAAATCTATACAAGAATGTGGCCCTTTAAAGTTCCCCAGAAGTGCCATCTGGGGTGCCACATATGCTACCAGAATTTGGGGTGCATACGATTTCACCATGTGCTTACTAATAAATCCCCAATATTAATAAGCCCAAGAGGGTTCTTGCCTAATATTTAGGGAAGAATTCTAAATACTGGCACAGATAAATGAGGCAGCATGGTACATTTTAAGCCTTTATTTAGTGAGAAAGGTGCATAGGAAAGTGAGGGCTTTAGTAAGAGAGAGAGGTAAATCTGGGTCGTACCGAGCACCAGGAACCAGCCACGTGGAGGAGCATCTAGGCCAGGAAGCCTAGGGCAGGTAGCCCGAAGGCCACGCGCCCTGGAGACGCGGGGCTACAGCCAGCCCCCTCCTGGCAAGAGGCCAGGAAAGAAGAGAAGACCCGGACACAGCGTGTCCCGGCTTTTAACCCACTTCCAAAGGGGAGTGGTTAATTAACCTGATTGGCTGGTGGGCACCCAGGTGTGGCCAGGTAGGGGGATGAGGTTACAAAGGGGCGTGGTGAAGGTATCAGGTAGGGCATGAGGTCACAAAGGGGCGTGGCGAAGGCGTGGTCTTCCAGCTCACAAACCTAATGGATTTTAACCTATATGCCTGCCTACTTTGTAAGGAGTGGTGAGCTTGTTCAGATGGAAAGTGGTTGGTGACCAGAGGCTTTCCCATAACTGCTGAGGCTGGTGATGGTGTTCCTGGATGTTTACGATGCCCGTGGTATGGTATTTGGTTAGGGTGGGGTTTGGGCATGATCGCTCTTGGCTGTGCCCTGTCGCATGTTCACCAGCACCTAGGCTCTGTGACTGCACACATTCATGACACTGGGGACAGTTGCCCCATGGGGATAGTCGCTGATTCATTATGTATGTATTGAAGCTTGCATTTACAACAAAATGTGCTGTTGTTGTCCTTTCATTTACTATCATCGCTGGACTCCTTGGTCATTTGGGGGCACCTTTGGTTCTTTATTTTGAACTTGCCCAGGTTTGAATTTGTTTCCTGCTTGTTTTTTGTTGCCTGTGTTGTGGGTTTCAAGGGTATCAAGCCCTATATAGTATTGTTTTACTGTTGGAAAATTCCAGATACCTAGTGCATCATAGCCGTAAGGTGGCCGTCCCCATGCTGGCATTGCACAACACAGTACACGCGTGCTTGTGGTGCTGCTGGTGTGGACATGTGTGCTGTGTGGCCGATCATGTAACAATGTGACGTATAGTTGTGTGCAGTGTTATAATACTCAGTAACAGACTACTGTTACCGGTATACTGCTATGTGCTATACTTTTCATGGTTGGTTTACAGTGTATTCTGTTTGTAAAAGAGCAGCACAGCTTGTCATGTGGGCAGCCGTCTCGTGCATCGATCTCTCCTGTGACTCTTGATTGCACCACGTTGCCTGGTGCTTGATTTAATCTTGTCTTGTTTGCTGTGGTCCTGGGAGCTGTAGCCCGAACCACATGCGCACTGTATAGCCCAGGTATAAAACCCAGTGCGGTCTCCGCAGCCACGCAGTTACCTAACATTGCACCGAGGACAGGTGACGGCAGTGGAAAAGGTTTCTGTGACCCACAGAGAAATGTACACCCCTGCTGTAGCTTCACATTATAGAAGCTTTTCCACTGTCTGATGGACCTGCTAAATCAAAACATTTTTTAAAAAAGTTTTTGGAGGTCCAGTACATGTCCCAGTTGCTCCACTTCTCACCCAGCTCCCTGCTAATGTGCCTGGGAAAGCAGCAGAGAATGGCCCAAGTACCTGGGCCCCTGCCAACCACATTGAAGTCGAGGATAGAGTGCCTGGTTCCTGACTTGAGCTTGGCCTGGCGCTGGTGGTTGGAGCCATCTGGGGAGTGAACCAATAGACGGAAGATCCCTCTGTTTCTTCCTCTAACTCTGACTTTCAAGATAAAATATTTTTTTTTTGAAAAAAGGCCTTCAATTTAAATAAAATATTTTACTTACTTTATTTGAAAGTGACAGATTTCTTGTCTACTGGTGTCCTGTAGGCCCTGCTGGGAGAGAAGGCACTTGCCCCTTTTGTCCTTGGTGCCCTGAAGCCCCTGTGTGTGGTCAGGGGGTGGGAGGGCTGGGGTGCCGGAGAATGGGTGAGCAGGGCTGGGCAGCCAGAGGGGGCGCTGGGGCCTTGCTCCGGCTCCGCAGTCTCTTCTGCCCTGCTCCCAGGGCTCTGTTTTTCCGTGTTGCTGTCATGGGGACCTGAAGAGGAAGTGAGCAGAACAGAGGGGGCTGGAGCTGGGGGTGCTTTGAGGAGGTCCTAAGGAGGCCCCAGAAGAAATGGAGGCTGTGAGAGAATCCATGAGGGCAGCACTGGGAGGTGTTGCTGAGGAGTGGACGCTGCGTGTCTCGGCCTTCTCCCTTCCTGATGGATGTGCTGTCATGCTCACTTCAAGCTTCTGTTCATTACAGGAGCAAAGAGAAAGACTGAGAACGACAGAGAGACAGACAGAGCTCCCATCCGCCCGTCCACTTCCCAACTCCCCACAGCCGCTGGAGCTGGACTGGGGTGGAGCAGGAGCCTGGGAACCCAGTTGGGGTCTCCTGGCATGGGTGGTAGGAACCCTGGCAGCTGGGACCCCAGCCACTTTAACTGTCAGCTGCTGCCTCCAGGTTCTGTGTTAGCAGGAAGCTGGAGTCGGGGGCCAGAGCAGGGTGTTGAACCCGGGTTCTCAGAAGTGGGAGGGGCATCTTAACTGGAGGGGCGGCTGACTTGCCCAAAGCTCTCAGAGCTAAGCACTCATAGACCTGGGATGTATCCTGGCTGAATAGTCCAAAGCCTGCAGTCTTAACCATGGCGTTGTTTGGTCATCATGCTGTTTCAGGGTGGGCATTTGGCTTAGCAGTTAAGCCATATTGGAGTGCCTGGGTTCAATTTCTGACTTCATTTTAAAGACTTATTTATTTGAGAGAGTTACAGAGAGAGAGGGATGGACAGAGAGACAGCTCTTTCATCTACTGGTTCACTTGCCAAAAGGCCATGGTGCCTGGAGCTGGGCAAGTATCTAAAGCCAGGAGCCAGGAGCTTGGGCTGTCTTCCATTGTTTTCCCAGGCCATTAGCAGTGAGCTGGATTGGAAGTGGAGCAGCTGGGACTCAAACTGGTGCCCATATGGGATGCCTGCTCAGGCGGAGGCTTAACCTACTATGCCACAGCACTGGGCCCCTTTGCTCCTGATGTGTGGTGCTAACATGTGCTCTGGGAGGCAGCGGGCTCAGGTACTGGGGTCCCTGCTACCTGTCTGAGAGACCTGGATTGAGTTCCTGGCTCTTGGCTTTGCTGTGGTACAGTCCAGCCCTGGCTGTTCTGGCATCTGGGGAGTGAACAGAAGGATGGGACATCTCTACCTCTGTCTCTCTGCACCTTTCAAACAAAAATAAATACAAAATTTAAAAATACATTGTATTTCTAGTTCATGGAACTTAGAGGTACAAAGTTGTTTATCCTCGGTGAGAAGAATGAACGTGTTAAGGACCACAAAGGGTAGGCGTGCTGCCCCCTCCTCTGTGGAGCTGCTGTCTCTCCTGCAGGACAACGCTCTGATTCCTTCCCTTGTAGCCTTGTGGCCTTCTGGTTTGCATTGGTGACCTGTTAGTTAAGGTGTATGTGTAAGTAGAGTTTAGATTTTTTTTTTTTTAAAGGTAGGTATTTTTAAAAATTCATGTGTTTGAGAAGCAGAGAGTGACAGACATTTTTAAGGCTAGGGAGCAGGTTGCACTCAGTACCCTTGTAGCTTAGGGCAGGGTGAGTGAGCCAGGCTTCCAGCTCTATCGGGCTATTGCCATCTCACAGATAAAATCTCAGCTCTTTGCTTCAGTGGCAGCTTCGTGTGGGGCCAGCATTGTGATGCAGCCGTTTAAGCCACTGCCTGCAGCCAGCACCCCATGTGGGCGCTGGCTGGGGTCCGGATCCAGCTCCCTGCTGACGCCCTAGGAGAGCAGCAGATTGGGCCCCTGCACCTGCATGGGAGACTCAGATGGCTCCTGACTTTGATCAGGACCAGCCTTAGCCATTGGGGCCCTCTGGGGTGCGAATCAGCAGATGGAAGAGCTCTGTGTGTCGAACTCTGCCTTTCAAATAAGTGAATGAATTTGTAAAGAGACAGTAATAAGAGTTACTTCTGAACACTAGTCCTGGAGCTCTCCGTACGGTACGTTTTGGGGTAGAGCGAGCTCCTCTGCACCTCCTGGTTAAAAAGCAAAGCCCCCCCAGACTGGCAGCCCTGGGGCGAGGTCTTGGAGGCCCAGCTGTTTGCTTGTCTGCAGCTGTTGTCCAGGTTTCAGAGCTTGGTGCTTGCTCTGTGAATTGCCGCATTCCTCAAGGCTGGGGCCCTTCCTGGTGACAAGAAGAGGCTTTGTGTGGGACAGAATGTCAGGCCAGCAGGGCCTTGTGCTGCAGTCATCAAAACTTCAGCCTTTTGCATTTGATGACGACAACAATTTTGAAGAAGGGAAAATAATTGAAAGGGCCTAAAAACAAACTGAATTAAGAAATTGTAATTTTTTAAAAAGACAGGCTTTTAGAAAATACTTCATTGAGATAAAAGATACCCCGCTATGTAATTTGCCCATGTAAAGAGGACACACTGAATCTGAATGAAGCAATGATTTTTTAAAAAAGAATTTTTTAAAGATTTATGTAATTTTTTGAAAGTCTGAGTTATACAGAGAGAGGAGAAGCAGAGAGAGAGAGAGAGGTCTTCCATCTGCTGGTTCACTCCCCAATTGGCTGTAACTGCTGTGCTGATCTGAAGCCAGGAGCCAGGAGCTTCCTCCGGGTCTTCCCATGCAAGTACAGGGGCCCAAGGACTTGGGCCATCTTGTACTGCTTTCCCAGGCCATAGCAGAGAGCTGGATGGGAAGTGGAACAGCTGGGCCTCGAACCAGCTCCCATATGGGATGCCGGCACTACAGGTGGCAGCTTTACCCACTATGCACAGTGCCAGCCCCAAAGAAGATTTATTTATATATTTTAAACAAATTGCTTATTTGTTTTTTAAAAATATTTTATTTATTTGAAAGACAGAGTTACAGAGAGAGGTCCTCCATCCTCTGGTTCAGTCCCCAAATGGCCACAATGGCTAGTACTGGAGCCAATCCGAAGCCAGGAGCCAGGGGCTTCTTCTGGGTCTCTTTGGGGCCCTAAGATTTGGGCCATCTTCCACTGCTCTCCCAGACGCATTAGCAGGGAGCTGGAGCTGGATGGGAAGTGGAACAGCCAGGTCCTAAACCATTGCCCATCTGGGATGCGGGCCTCACAGGAGCTGTCCTAACCTGCTACACCACAGCACTGGCCCCTGAAGCAGTGATTTTTAATGAGCTTTTCTCTGTTCAAAAACAGCTGAGTTT